>NC_059106.1:128053075-130453075 GCF_020740685.1 Jaculus jaculus | reverse complement strand
TTGATTATTTTATTTTGTTTTAGGTGTTTTGAAGGGGCTTGCTTTCTGTGATCTGTGCTCAGTCTCCTCAAGTGTTTGCTTATGAAAGTCCCTGAGTTGAGTATTTGCACATATTTTTTTCCCTTGGGAACTCAGTGGCCTTGTTCGTTGTTGTTTCTGTTTTCTCACCTTAGCCTTGTCTTTCAAAGCCTGGTTTGCCTGCAGTATTTGAGCAAGAACCTTTCTGTCCACTGGCTTTAGCAGGCTTTCTGAGTGGACAGCTGAGCTTTTCTTACTTGCAGTGCAGTAGCCAGGCACCATTTTCCATTGGCCACTTTTTAGTGCCTCTTGGTTGTATGCCTGGTGAACCCTGGAGCAGTGATAATGGTCAGTAATCTAAAATGTGGAGTAGTTTTCTAGGATTACTAAATCCCCTCAAATTTGGTGGCTTCACCCAGCAGTCACTTCTTCTTTCACAGTTGAGAGGCTAGAAGTGTAAAGTGAAGGTGCTGTCTGAGTCATGTCCTGTTAACAAGGACACTTCCTAGTTCCTGGTGACTCTTGGCAGTCTTCGGCTTATATTTGCTTATGTTATGTCGGTGTCCACCTTCATTGTCTTATATCTGACTTTCCACCTGGGATGTATCATCTTGTTGTCTTTGAGGACTTACTCTATTCCTTTATGATATTACCTAATTATAGTCACAAGACCCTATTTTCAAGAAAAGTTCCATTGTGAGGTTCATAGTAGAAGTGAATAATTACTGGGAGCTCTGCTCGGCCTGTTGCAGGTTTCTGTGTCTGGGCTATTGCGTCTTTGGAGAGTAAACCTCGAGTGGAACCAAAACTAGAGTCAGGAGCCAGAAGCTGGAATTATTTCTCTGTCTTTTACTTGGTATGTTAGCCTAAGTCACTAATCCATTCTTTTCTTTACATATTTTTCAAATTTAAATGTTTTTAAAGCTAAAATGATTGAAGTAAGCAATAGGCCTTGGTTTGTAAAAAGACTTGAATTGGTACTTAATATTGGTGTGTTACATATTTGCGGTGGTTTGTACAGTTTCAATTTACATCAGTTCTTTTCTTTCATACCTCTTATGTTGAAAGGGCTTAGTATCTGTACTTAAAATAAATACTAAAGAAAATAATTTGTCATTTTGTAATAGAAGTATGATGGTATGACTCGTTATGTACCCAGAAACAACTTTGAGAGATAAAGTAATAATTACATAAACTGGGTCTATATTGGGCTAACTGGCATATATATTCACTGTAATAAATAGATGTGATCAAGGTCTATACACACTGTTCTTTCCTCTGAGACTCCTTGTTCCATGACTGAATTAAGACATCCCAGTGTGTACTTGTTTGTTCAAGAAACAAGCCATAATTATGCGATAATCACAACTGCAAATAAGAGTTGGGATTATTTTTGATCTGCCTTGTTAGTAACACAAGAGGCTCTTTCTTGTCACAGGATATCCTGCCTATCTATAGTAAGGGCTTTGCTTTGGATATGAAACTACCAACTGAAAGAAGTGATTATATTTTGTAGACAGGAAAGCTTCTATATTTAAAATAACAGATGAATAAATTGACTGTTTATAAATGCTACTAAGGTTCTGTGCCTTCCCCTAGTGCCTCCCATACACACATTTGGGGAAATAACACAGGACTGAAAAAGAATCCAAAACACTTTTAGGCATGTAGCATCTAAATACTAGTCACAGTAAGTCATCTGAAAATCCTAATTCAAGGAAACAGTGTAGTGATTGGCTCCATTGTGTGATGAAGAAAGCAAGTCTTCAAGAAGTGACTAATCATAATATACAATAAGAAGCCAAAGAAATGTTTGTGTAATTTAGTTCTGACTGGTGGCTTATGACTTAGATCTTTTGTGGCACAGTATAAAACATGCGGCCTTTTAGGTGAGGCTGCCTTGGGTGCTATGTTAAGTTTTACCATCTCATGCAGAATGTAGACCCTTAACTTGCAGTATGGGACAATCAAGTTAGTTGCCTATACTTTCCCCCAATAGAGTTGAAAAAGTAAAGGAGAAATACAGAGAGGTTTAGTAATTAGATGAGGTTAGCCCTTAAAATCTTTGTTCAGAATTTTGATCTTTCAAACTCATTCCTTAGATTAGGAGAGAGGTAGTGTGCCAAGATATTCTTTTCTCATAAACAAATGAGACTTTTATTTGACTAGTGTATTACCAAATAGTAAATGAACAAAATTTGCAGTAATCCAGATTATCATTAATAGATGGAACAGGATTCCTTAAAGGAAATGGAGAATGACTTAGGCAGTAGTGTGAAATCTTCTGGTTTATGTCTGGGAAAGCATTAGTTGTTCAGCAGGAGGGCTGTGGACAGTTGCTGTTGGCATTCTCACCTAAATCTTTTAGAAATTTTGGTGGCCACTGTCTTGAGTGATTTACAGGTCCAAGTGAAAAAAACATAGCTCTGTTCTTTTTTAAAAAAATATTTTATTCATTTATTTGAAATATATATGTATATGAGAGAATAGGCATGTTTCCCACTGGTCTACAACCGTTTCGAGAGAATCTGTAAATATGTATTTTCCTTGAAGTTATTTTGTTTTTATCTAAAGAGCCTTAACTATGACCTGTCTTAGGGTTCTATTTCTAGATTTTCCATAGTTGAGTAAACTTGGATAATAGAAGAGGGAGAGGGAAGAGATAATGGTAGACTTCGGTTCCAGTTATTTAGTTGGTTGTCTCTATGGAGCCAGGAGTATTTGTACACATTTGTCCAAAGTAAATCTACGTGATGCATTAAAACATAATTGAAATAACTTTTAAAAGGCTTAAGAATTCTTGGAGATTTTTTTTTGCACATTTTGCTAAATAGAACACTCTAGAGATTTTGTTTTTATATAAAAATCATGAACTGAGAGAATCTCAGGTTGTAGAAACAGTGGGTTCATTTTATCTAATATTTAAAATATATTAATCCACATTTTAGTGTGTCTTCTTGTTTCTTCAATGCTGAGACCCAGAGCCTTAGACATGCTAAACAAGTACTTTCCACTGAGCTACATCCTCACATTAGATATGGAATGTGCTTTATGTGGAGTGCTTGTATTTGTTTGGAGAATCTGTTGAGACTGTGTTCTCTGAACAAGCTTAGAAAGTGCTATTCTAGACTATGTGTGGGCAGGAGGGAGCCAAGAATAAAGAGGATTGTTTATGTCCAATGGTGACTAAGTTGATTGGCTATATTTAAGCTCAAGCTCAGTTACTCTGGTGGTTTTAGTGATCATCAACTTGCCAGGACCTGGAATCACCTGTTTGGGTGTTATGTAGCTTAGGTTAGCATCTGTGCATGCGTGAGGGATTATCTTGATTAGGTTGATTAAGGTGAGTGCCGTTCTATGGCCTGGGATCCTATAGTACATAACAAGGAGAAAGCTAGGTGAGCAGCAGCATTCTTGCTCTCTGCTTTATCACGGGTTGAATGTGACCAGCTGCCTCAAACTCCATCCTCTGTGCCTTCCCTGCCATGATGGACTATAAGTGAAAGTAGACTCTTCCGCTGTTCAACTGATTTTGTCAGGTATTTTGTCCCAGCAAGGAGAAGGACTAATACAGGGTCTAATTGCCACCTTTGCTTGTTTTAGAGGAAATAACTTTTTTCCTAACTGTACTCTGCACAGCAGTGCAAGATGAGGAGGAGAATTTCCTATCAGAGGAATCTTTGCTGTGTGATGAGCCTTGCCTGACTGGAGTGGCAGTATTCCCTTGACTCTGTCCTCTTCCTCAAGCCCAGCAAACCATTTCTTACCTAGAGAGAAGAGATGGATGAGAACATACAAGAATGTATAAAGGGTTGGGATTCAGATTGAGACACGTGGCATATTTTTCTTAACTAAAAGCACTTTCTTGACTAGCTGATGCATTTGTAAAAAGGTCTAATTATTGCTTTCTCCTAGTTCTTCAAAGAACAGCTCATTGCTACATTTTCATTAGGACTAAATTGAACAGTAGGAAAGCAATTATAAACTCCCTAGAATTTAATAATTTTTGCTGGCAGTTGGACCTTCAGTTTTTACAGGCAACATTCTTGTGTACTATAGAGCACAGCACTTAGGAAACTGTTGTTTTGGGGTGCTTAGTAAAGGGGATAATTCCAAGATTCTTTCTACTTCTATAGTCAACAGAATCGGAATTTGGGGAATTCTGTATAATTTTGTACTAACCCTATTTCTCTGATTGCTATGTTATTAGACATAAAAGGCAGTGATGTAGCATAAGCATTGACAGCTGCTAAACATGTACATATTTAGTAAGATGATAAGGAGTCAAAAACATTTGACTTTAAAGTGAACACTTCAGACTTTCTGCTGTATAGATAAAGGATTGAATGGAAACCTAAGAAAATTCATATTAGTAGTTGCTATTCCTGACCCACTGTCACCTTTAGAAATACCTGGCTTGAACTGGTAGGGGAAGAAATAACTTTCATAGTTAAGGGGTAGTTTCCCATCAAAGTGCTAGAAATGTATAGTTCTGTGCATGAAAGAATTAAAGTAGGATGTGTCCTTGACTCACTCTGAGCTGCAGTATTTTGTAAATGCTCTCAAGTATCTCACATTGCATAGCACAAGATTTTAAATAGAGTAGCAAAAAGCATTTACCAGGTTGTATGTGTGCGTGCATGCGTGCGCCCACACGCAAGTGTGCATACACTATTAAGTTTAAATCCATTGGAAACAATGTGCTAATATTTAAAGCTTGAAATTAGGCTTTGACCTTACATTGTCAGATTTGTAAGAGTATTTTAGTGAACATTGAAAACATTGAGGATGCAGTGATTCTAGTTTAATGGACCTGAAGTAGTTGCAGTGTCAATATCTTCTTTTGGGCAGACTCAGGGAATTCAAAAGGAAGAAAAGTATTCTGTTCTATAAATGTGTGTCATTAACCTGTAAATTCTGCCTGGTATCTCTTGTCGTATTAAAGCAGTTCAAATTGCCATTTGCATAGTGAATATAATTGGTCTATTTACATGAGCCTGTAAGAGTCTGGTATAGTTAGGTTCTTATTGCTGGGATTAAACAACTGACAAAAAGTGGCTGGTGGGAAGATTGGGTTTTTTTTTTTTTTTTTTTTTGGCTTATGATGACAGGGGCAAGCAAGCCATGAGCAAAGGCGGGGCATTACTTCTGCCACAGAAGGGTGGAAAACTGCAGCCAAAGACCAAGCCAGATTCTGCCTCTAACATCTACAATCCCATCCCCTACAACACACCTCCTCCAGCGAGGCTCCATTTCAAAAATTGCTACCACCTGGGGACTAAGCATTCACAACACATGAGTTGATAGGAGACTTCTGATTGAAACTATCACAGAATCTGATGAGGTATATGAAACTTCTTTCTAGAAAAGTATACTAAAGCAAAATGGTTACATGCTATTTTATGAGGCTTTTATGAAAGTGATCTTCAAATTGAGAACACTGCCACTGTCTAGCTCAAAATGTTTAGTAATTTCACTTCCTGTATTATAGGCTACAGACTCTGGAAGATTGTCCACTGAGTACATGTGATCTGACAGTATTCTTTTCCTAACCTTACTCTTCTCTTTAGCTTTTCACATCTTAGATTCACGGTGAACTGTTGGCCATTCGTGAGGCCTGTTAGAACCTTCACAACCTTGTTCTTGCCTAGCCAGTCACAGTGCTGTATTACTTTTTAGATACAGATGACTGTTTTAATTGTCTTTATTTAAAGCTTAACATAGTACAAAGTCTGGCACTAATTACTTTAAGCAAAAACAGTATTCTCTCTGTGGTACTTCATGAGTATTTTTCAGTTTCAGTTCATTGGGGTTACTTGTATATACCTTTGTTCTCATAAACAAAGGGTGATCTTTTGGGGACCTCAGTTGGAATACCATTTACTGTTTGACAGTGTCCTGTACATAGCTACTCTTACCAGTTTGCCTGGGGATGAAAGAGGTGGAGTACAGGAGGGAGGTCATGCTCTCTTTCTCTGTTCACACAGTGGTTCTCCCATGCAAAGCTAAGTCACATTTACCAAGGAGTTACTTTTTTCAATTTCTACACATATAGGGGCAATTCCTAGTGCTTTTTGGTTTGCTGTGTCCTTCCAAGTCCAGATCATCAGCTTGGAGGAAGGTCTTCAAAAATATATTTAAAAATTATGATGTTCAGCTACCTTGTTATACTAAATTTGAATCATGTTAGACTTAGTTAAATTTTAATTGGAGAAAAGAAAGCCCTGTTTAGCTCGTTTAGATTAAATGCCACTCCTTTTGATCCATCCATCACCTGTGGCATTTAATAGCATGAGATTCATGCAGGATGAATGCCTGGAAGTAGAAAGTGGAACTCGATCAAATATGTTTATTCTCTGGTAATACTTGTTTTTCTTTCTTTCTGCTATTGTAGGACATAGCTCGACTTTTGCAAGAAAAGGAGTTACAGGAAGAGAAAAAGCGGAAGAAACACATTCCCGAGTTCTCTGGAGGCACTGCTTATGGAGAGAGTTACTATTATGAAGACAGAGGTAACAGTCCATGCCTATGTCATGACCTACTCTGTCCTTGGCCTTAGCTACCAGATACCCTTTAAATGTTGCTCATAAAATGACCTTAGGAATTTGGGGATAGTTCTTTTCTCAGCCACCAAGTACATTTAGATTTGTGGCAGGATTTATACAGTGAAAGCCATTTCTTTGACTGTGAGAACTTAACTATGGCATTGTAATGCAGCTGGAATTCTTCTATGCTGCAGGTGCTAACTACAAAATGTGTTGGGAGAATGGTGAGTCTCTGGACTTGACCTTTCTTTCTTCCTTGCCATACACAGTGATAGGATTTAAGAAGGCACAGCGTGCATCAATCCTGGCTAACAGCTTTTTCCTTCCTACCTTGTCTTTTAAATTTGGCCAGTGGTCTATTCTGCTAAGGACATACTGCTGCACTTGGAAATCCACTCTTGAGTTTTGGATGTGGTGCTTTCTTTGTGGCTTGGCTGTCCTATAGAATCATACGTGAGGGAAAGAAGTCCCTCCCAAATTCTCTGAGGGATGCTTTTGCTGTGTGGTGGTGGTAAATCTTTGTCTCAAAGTGTGTTGGGAAATGAATATTTGAAAGCATATTTCAGTCCCTCTCAAGATTTATAAAAGGAAAGATATTTTCTGTAGGCTTATGTGCTATTTATTGAAAGTCAGTGTCATGACTATACTTTAGGATTACTATTGAACAAAACCTAAAGATAATCTCAAGGGAGGAAAATTGTAAGATAAGTGATACTGAAGAGACTTGAGAATCTGTTGTCAACTGCTTTTCTGCAGTTTAATTGCAGAAGGTGAGTATGATGTGCTGTTGGTGAGCAGAATGAAAGGAATTCCTGTGTAGATGGTAGGCTGATTATAATGGGAGTATAACGTTGCCCATCCATTGTGTTTTGCCCTCTATTTACTATAATTAGAGCAGATCTATGGCCTGTTTAGTAAGCAGGTTTATTCTTGAGTGCTTGACGCTTTCTTCTTCCATTAGCATAGCTCTTTCCCTGAGAATCATCTTCCTCATGGTAATTTTTCTAATGAAATTATATACTATATCATTTCTAAAAGAATTTGTTGCTACCATTTTACATAAAGCTCAAAAGATAGTTATTGTTCTTTAGCCTCAATTAAAGTCTTAGAAATAAAGCCGGGTGTGGTGGCGCATGTCTTTAATCCTAGCACTCAGGAGTCAGAGGTAGGAGGATCGCCCGAGTTCGAGGCCACCCTGAGACTACACAGTTAATTGCAGGTCAGCCTGGGCTAGAGTGAGACCCTACCTTGAAAAACAAAACAAAACCAAAAAAAAAGGTCTTAGAAATACAGTCGTCTTGGTGGAGGTGGGTTTTGTTTTGTTGATTTTCTTATTTTTAAAAAATAATTTTTGAGAGAGAGAAAGGCAGACACAGAGAGAATAGGCATGCCAGGGCCTCTAGCTGCTTCAAACGAACTCCACACACATGTGCCACCTTGTGCATCTGGCTTGGTTTACGTGGGTCCTGGGGAATGGAACTGAGGTTGGCTTTGCAGGCAAACACCTTAACCACTAAGCCATCTCTCCAGCCCAGTTTTCTTATTTTTAATTCTGCCTGAAAGTATATTCACTGTAATTGAAAAATTATTTTAAACTTTTAAGTTTATAAAAACAGCTTTAATAGGGCTGGGTGTGGTGGCACATGCCTTTAGTCCTAGCACTTGAGAGGCAGAAGTAGGAGAGGACCTCCATGAGTTCAAGGCTACCCTGAGGCTACATAGTGAATTCCAGGTCAGCCTGGGCTAGAGCGAAGCCCTACCTTGGTGGTGGTGGTGGGGGGTTTAAAAAAAACTAAGTGTTCACATTAGCCTACCTCTATCAAAGCCTATGCTAACCTGAATTGAGACATAAATAGAACCTGTTTGCTCTGTACCACTGCTCCAAGGATAGGATACTATGTTAACAGTTTCATGGTTTTTCAGGAATACCTAAAATTTGTAAAAATGTTTTTATTTTAATTGTTAAAAACATTTAGAGAGTGCCTGGGGGGGGGGTTGAGAATATTGAGGATTAGGTAGTATAGAGCTGAGCACATGTGTATAGATGCTGATATTTTGCCTCAGTTGTATAGTTGGTAGGTCACGTTACTGAGCATAATGTCCTCATTTATATGCTTGAAAGTTAGACCAAGTTAAATTCCCCAGAGACAGTGTTAAAATTCAGCTTGTATTTACAAAAGAGCCCTTATGTTCTTTGAAATTGTTCTTTCCCAACACATCTGGTATATTCTTTAATTGTATTTCTCTATTTTCCAACAATTTGATGATTTCTGCCCTAGCTGCATAATGAATATGTCATTATGATTATTCTTTCATATTTTACTTAAGCTTTAATAAATTTAATCATAAAAATGATCAATTATAGATTATCTGTGAATTTGAAATTATCCAAAACATCAAACAGATATATAGCAGTTGTAGTCATCATTTATGAATGAGTTTTTCTTTTGAAGCCACTTGCCCTGCATGGTAATGATGTTTGTGATAGTCTTTTTTTTTTTTTTTTAATTTTTTTTAAATTTATTTATTTATTTATTTGAGAGCGACAGACACAGAGAGAAAGGCAGATAGAGGGGGAGAGAGAGAGAATGGGTGCGCCAGGGCTTCCAGCCTCTGCAAACGAACTCCAGACGCGTGCGCCCCCTTGTGCATCTGGCTAACATGGGACCTGGGGAACTGAGCCTCGAACCGGGGTCCTTAGGCTTCACAGGCAAGCGCTTAACTGCTAAGCCATCTCTCCAGCCCTGTGATAGTCTTTTTAAATCCATCATACAAGACTACTGTTCAGGTTCTCACCATTCTTTAGAACAATTACAGTTTGAACAAAGTTATTTACTGTAATTTCTGTGAGCTTTTTCCTCATCTCTAAAGTGAAATTCTGAAAACACATCCTTCACGTAGATTTTTTTTTAATTTTTTTTTATTTATTTATTTTGAAAGCAACAGACACAGAGAGAAAGACAGATAGAGGGAGAGCTCTAGAGAGAATGGGTGCGCCAGGGCTTCCAGCCTCTGCAAACGAACTCCAGATGCGTGCGCCCTGTTGTGCATCTGGCTAACGTAGGACCTGGGAAACTGAGCCTCGAACCGGGGTCCTTAGGCTGCACAGGCAAGCGCTTAACCGCTAAGCCACCTCTCCAGCCCTTTCACGTAGATTTTTGAAAAGATTAAATAATGTAATTTTGGTGAAGGATTTGTAAATATTGAAGTACTATTTTTACACATCTATCAAGGTTATGTGGGTGTATTTTATGTAAAAGTATTATTTTGATGACAAACATGGAGGTATATATTTAAGATATAAATAGTATTATATATATATATGTGATCATATATATGTGCATGTATATTGTCAATGAAGGAGTTAATTATATTTGCCAAGTAACATGGTCTCAAGAAACATCCAATCCCAGTCATCAACTAGAGTAGTTTGAAAGGATTCAAACAAGATCATCCCTCACTGCTGTCTCCCAATCATAGATTTAAAAATTACACAGTAGGTGAATTACAGATTTCTTTTGTCTTAAGAAATGCTGAAATTGTAGTGTCAGCTATGTAATATTTCTTTTAACACATTTCCCTAAAGCAAAACTCAACTGGTTAACTGTATAAGAAGAATTAAAACAAAATTGTAACTCCATAACTTCATTATCAGACAAAAGCCTTTGTTTGCTTTGGGCTTAAGGTGGACTTTACTCATATTGCTCTCTGTGAGCACATTAGTTTGGCCCTGTAAACCATTGCTGTCTGAATGTGATCATCATTTAATAGTTGCTTAGTATTGCATGGATTCACCTCAGTAGACAATTCTTTGTTGTGAAAAGCACTAAAATAAAAGTTAACTTTAAAGCAGAATGTTGTGTTTTAAAAAACAATTGTTCTGTTTGACTTTGTCACACATTAATCATAAGTTGTAGAGATAAATCCTGTTACAAATACTTGTTTGAAAGACAGATTTTTATGAAGAATTACCTTTGAAGCAAGGTTCCATTTTTCAGAAAAATCTGAAAGGAAATGACTGGAGGATTTTGAGTAGTAATAATGATGCGTTTAGTGCATAACTTCCTGATGGTCTTTCTTTTGCCAGATTAGCAGTTTCAGACCAGTCAACTAAACCATAAGCACCTTAGGAACTGTGACTCTTACAGTCCTTTGTCTGCTGTGTGTCTCATCAACTTGTGGATGCTGCTTCAAATGGAATTCAGCAACGGCTACTTCTAGAAGGGAATGTGTCCTAGCTGCATCTAATTCTCATGGAATTAGAATTTTTAGTTACTTCTAGAGTGTGGTAAACATTTTATATAATGTTAACATCAGTATGTTCTTAGGAAGTGCATGGTGACTTTCCTTCTTGGTTCACAGTGCACTTGAACCTAAGGAGACCAGCACAAGCACCTATGCATGTGCCCTTGTGACATAGATATCTGTAGTACGCATTTTCCTTTCATACAAAGAAGACAATATGAAAGATTTTGAACTATATTTAGAATGTGAACCCCTTATATGTGTTCTATTATGACTTACTATTTAAAATTTATCCCCTGCCAAGTTTCCACTAAAATTAGGAACAGAACTATATCAAGATAATTGTCAATTACTAATGTAAAATTCTCATACAATCTCCTTCTTCCATACTGAACTAAAGGTAGACCTGTTCTCCATAGAAGTAAGGACTAGAGGAGTACTGAAATGGTGCTTACTTCTGTGAACTAAGCAGAACTTACTAGCATTGTTTTCTGTAACTGACATCACAAAGTTCATCTTTTTCTGATGTATAAGATTTCATACCCCATACTTTTTTAACCTACACGATCTGCAAATTGGTTTTCTGAAGAGGAATTAAATGTTTAATCTCTAACTTTTGTTCTTGGCAAATATGAAAGTGCTCTGTTAACTCTTCCTAATCATGATCAAATTCTTTCTGATTGAAATTATTTTACTTAATTTTTCTCTTTTCTTTTACCTTTGTGGCTGTGTACCTAGAATCTTTTATATATTACATGGACAATTACAGTAAATTTTTGTCCCTTCTCAATTTGTAAAGTTGAAAAGTAATTTTGTGCAGTTTTAAAATATGTTAACATTGGGCCCTGATTTACCCTGTATAGTGAGTTTGTGCTGTCATTAAATTATACATTTTTATTTTTTACATCCCTCTGACTCCACTCAGACCAGCCAAGGTCAAGGAGGGCCAGGGAATTGGGTTCTGCATACTCAAGGTCTTATAAACTCCAAAGTGATGGAAATACTGTAAAAATGAGGAAGGAGAAACCAAGACACCTACGGGAACTCATGGATGAACCAGAAGAACACTGTCCATCTGAGAGACACATGGCTTCCCACTGGAGCAGTGTGAGGGATGATGCACTAATGGCTAGCGAGCCGAGACAAAGGAAACAGCCTGCTCAAGAAAGGTCCCGGAGACCTCCACTTCCCAAGATCAGTGGGGACGTGCTTCTGAGCGTTGAAAGTGGTGACTGGGAGGTGACCAGTAGTCCTCACACTCGGAATTGGGAAAAACAGTACCGACACAATGACCGACTTTCACCTAAGACCTCACAGAAAGTGGGGCTTCCTTGTAAGAAAACTGTATATGGGAGGGACCATGGGCAAGGTGAGCACAGAGAAAGGAAACACAGGCCCAGGACTCCTCAACTCTCAGAAAATGAAGAGCTTCATTACCACCATGACCCAGGTAACAGAGGGTAGCCACCATGGATGTCCTGGTATCATGTATGTACAAAGTAACTAATGAATTTAGTAAGCATCATAAGCAGCCTTTTTTCTTGTATGGTTCATGCTTGAAACAAATCTTAGATCCAGACATACAAGGCATTTAGTTAATAATATCAGAACTATACCAAGAAGGAACATATTTGTTCCTTTCACCTTTTATAAGAACACATTGATTTCTTAGAGGGGTTGTCCATGCCGTTTTCAGGTGGATGTTCCCCTCTCAAATTCAGTTCTTAATTTGTCAAGACCTTGTGTCAGATACTTGTATACGTGACTCAAAGGTCCTGAATTTCTGGTGATAATTGACTTAATAGTATTTGTCTTCCAGTGGGGCTAGAAGTTCTTAAATTTCCCAAACTCATCTTTCCTGTGTATAATATGAAGCATTGCCTGTAAAAACCTTCTAGACAGTGTTTGAAAAATAGGTGCCTCCGATATTTTTGTCAGACACAGCTGGGGATAGTTCCTAAAAATACACATTTGTGGGTCAATTTGGGCTTTTTGGTTCTTTTGGCGTACGGTCTCACTCTGGTCTAGGGTGACCTGGAATTAACTAAGTAGTCTCAGGGTGTGCTGGAACTCGCAGCCATCCTTCTTCCCCTGTCTTCCTAGTGCTGAGATTAAAGGCGTGTGCCACCACACCCAGCAATTTGGGCATATTTTATACCCAGAGGTATTGCATAGAAATTAAAGCTTAAAAATCTTAGCTTGAACTTTCTGCAACTCAATAATTGGTGTTGTAAACTGTCAATATAGATAAATTCTCCATACTTCTCTAGAAATGAAATGGGTATAAGATAAACCTCCAGGTTTTTTTTTTATTTTTTATTTTTTTGAAGATCAGCTCAGACACAGTAAAGGGCTTTTTATTATCTGGGACCTGCTGAGGGAAGGATTCTCCTGTGGCTATAAAACTGTATTAACAACACAATTGCTGGGAGTTTAATAGGCCATCTCTGTCATCCTGGTTTCATGTATATAACCCTTCCTGAGTTTTACAAAAGTGGAAGGGAGTGCTCAGAGGAATCTGTGACATCACTTTCTTTTTTTTTAAATGAAATTATGAATTTATATCTCATCATTCAGATAAGAGTATTAATTATATATTGCTGTATAAAAAGATACCCCAAAGTTTAATGGCCTATAATGATACACATTTTTATCCTTACCATTTCTCTCTCTCTCTCCATATATATATATATACATATATATATATATATAAAATCAAAAATGACCCAAGTTAGATTCCCCAATACCCACATAAAGCTGGATGCACAAGGTGGCGCATACCTCTGGAGTTCATTTGCAGTGGCTATAGGCCCTGGTATGCCATTCTCTCTCTCCCCCCCCCCTTTTTTTTTAACTTTTTATTAACATTTTCCATGATTATAAAAAAATATCCCATGGTAATTCCCTCCCTCCCCCCCCACACTTTCCCCTTTGAAATTCCATTCTTCATCATATTACTTCCCCAACTCAATCATTGTACTTACATATATACAATATCAACCTATTAAGTACCCTCCTCCCTTCCTTTCTCTGCCCTTTATATCTCCTTTTTAATTTACTGGCCTCTGCTACTAAGTATTTTCCTTCTCACGCAGAAGCCCAATCATCTGTAGCTAGGATCCACATATGAGGGAGAACATGTGGCGCTTGGATTTCTGGGCCTGGGTTACCTCACTTAGTATAATCCTTTCCAGATCCATCCATTTTCCTGCAAATTTCATAATTTTTTTTCTTTTTTCTTTTTCTTTTTCTGTACCGCTGAGTAGAACTCCATTGTATAAATGTGCCACATCTTCATTATCCACTCATCAGTTGAGGGACATCTAGGCTGGTTCCATTTCCCAGCTATTATAAATTGATCAGCAATAAACATGGTTGAGCACGTACTTCTAAGGAAATGATATGAGTCCTTCGGATATATGCCTAGGAGTGCTATAGCTGGGTCATATGGTAGATCAATCTTTAGCTGTTTTCAGAACCTCCACACTGATTTCCACAATGGCTGAACCAGATTGCATTCCCACTAGCAGTGTAGAAGGGTTCCTCTTTTTCCACATCCCCTCCAACATTTATGATCATTTGTGTTCATGATGGTAGCAAATATGACAGGCGTGAGATGGAATCTCAATGTAGTTTTAATCTGCATTTCCCTGATGACTAGTGACGTAGAACATTTTTTTAGGTGCTTATATGCCATTCATATTTCTTCCTTTGAGAACGCTCTCTTTAGCTCCATAGCCCATTTTTTGATTGGCTTGTTTGCTTCCTTATTTAACTTTTTGAGTTCTTTGTGTATCCTAGATATTAATCCTCTATCAGATATATAGCTGGCGAAGATTTTTTCCCATTCTGTAGGTTGCCTCTTTGCTTTTATCACTGTATCCTTTGCAGTGCAAAATCTTTGTAATTTCATGAGGTCCCATCATCACTTTCTTATTTGTGATTGAAAACTCATAAGTTTCAGTCAACATGAAGACTCATGTTGATTCAGTGATTTTTTTTTTTTTTTTTCCTGTCACAGTGTCTCATGTTAATGGACTTGGTTATAAGGAAAATTAAAATTCACTTCAACAGCCATATGGAATATAGACCACATATATTGTTACTTTGAGTCTTAAGCTTAGATGTGAGGCTTAAAGGGTTAATCATCAAGCTAAAAAGATGGATACATAAATGCTTCCAACTGAGATAAACCATATGAGGGAAATGAGCAAAGAACTGTGGAAAACACAAGAGAATATAGTCCATCTGGAGTAGGTTATAAAGAAGTCGTTTTTAGCATGAACACATGCTGGAGTATATAAGGGGTCTGGAGGGTGATACCATTGATCTCTAGTTATGATTCATGCATCTGATTTCACAAATGTACTCTGAGGGATGGTTCACTTTTAACGCGCTTTGTTATGCTGTAGGTGTTTTAAACAGGGTTGGGAGCATGAAACTAAATTGTAGTTGCAGGTGTGTTTTCAGTTTGCTAGCACAAAGGTTTAGAAAATAGTTTGGCCAGGCAGCTCTTCAGATGCCATAGTGTGAACTGTGTGGTATTTATCACTTTATATTCAGCTTGCTTAAAATATTACTTCCCTAATCTCTCTTGGCATTTGATTTTGTAGCCTTCTTGGAGTAAATCAGAGAAATACATTAAAATAAATAACTAGGTACTGGTGTCTGTTCTTGCTGTTGAAAAAAAGTACAATTCTTTAGAATTGATGGCACATACGAAAGTTATATTTCAGTGAATAATAAAATTATCAAGGTGACAAGACTAGTTCTCAGATTATATGCAGAACTACTTACAGAAGTCAATTGAAAATTGGAATGTAAAATAGCATTACTAAATTAAATGCATGATTGGTTAGCTTTCTATAGAGCAATGAAACCATACCAAACCTTTGAGGAAGACCTCACTTTAGAGAGTGCACAGTAACAGCTTGTTTATGCATGTTATCTTCTTATCTCTCAGGGCTGTGGAATATCAGTCAGAGGTACTCTGATTTGTCTTCTGTATCAGGTGACTTATAAAATATTCATGCATGATATCAGTCAGTCAGACATTATTTAGTGTTATTTGAAGCCAGTGTAAATTTAATTTAAATAAGCCTGTTAAAAGAGCCCTGTTTTTAGTAATGTAGCCACGTGTCCCAGCACTCAGGTAGCAGAGACAGCAGAATCTCTGCAAGCTTAAAGACAGCCTTCTATCAAGAATCTTTCCTCCCAATTATTCTATCAGATTTTATTTAAAGAGAATGCCTTCCTTGTGTTCATTTTTGAGGTTTTTGGGCTCACATTCTGCAGAGTGCTGAAGAAGAAAATCAAAACAAAATTAGTTGAAGAAATTTTTGGAAATGTGACTGTATGGAAGTATGAGGGAACTCAGTGTAGAACACTTGCCTAGCATGAGCCTCCCCAGTAAACCCCACACTCCAGAGGAAAACAGTGCAAGGGAAAGGGAGAACAGGGAGCAGGAAAAGCAAGCTGTTGAAGTGTGGCTCAGCTGCTTGGAAGTTGTCTCTAGGCTCAGCTTGGCTTGTCATGATAGAGGCCGCTGTTCTGTTAGCTGCCTTCCATGCACTGTCCAGTAATTTAAAACATTTCTGCTTTTATTCCTTCTTATATGTACTCTTACACTTCAGGCAGTAGCTAAGACAGGTCTGGCAGTCCAGAAACACAGTATCCTAGACTATGAGTGTCTCTAATGTGAATGACAAATTCTAGTGACACAGTAGGGATTTAAGCAAACCATTTATCCTTTATATATTTGAGCCTTAGAGAAATAATACCTCAAATTTTCACTTTTTAACATAAAATTGTATTCTCTTTTTAACAGATAATGGTTATAATCTTATGACATTGTCAGTTACTGTTCATGAGATTATAGCTTTTAAAGACTATAAACTGAATATTTTTTTTGTGGTTAAGCTGTTTTGTGTAGCATAGCAGGACATGCTAGTAAAGAAACTTCAGTGTCTTGAAATAAGAATATATCCCACTAGAATATGTCCGAGAAGCTAGGCATATTCTATCATTCTTGGTGATTTGGGTACTTTATTGAACTTTGTCTATATATTAGACTATGATATAACAGCATACCTGTTATTGAGCTTTTCCATTTTTTTTTTAATTTATTAGTTTTCTTTTCAGTAAATACAGGCAGTTTGGTACCATTATTTAGGCTCATCTGTGATCTACCCCTTCCCATTAGACCCTCCTTGTTAATGAAAATGGGTCGTGCATTGTGGCGTTAGCCCCCAGTTATTGGTATGATAAATGTCTCTGCAAATCATGACCCAACATGTGACTCTGACATTCTTTCCGCCCCCTCTTCCACAAAATTTCCCTGAGCCATGTTGGGTTCATTTTTGGTCTGCTTCAGTGCTGAGGTGTAGGGGGCCTCTGAGGCTCTGGCTCTCTGATTTGGTAGGAGTTGATTTTTCTCTGTGTTGGTCTCCTTCCCCTTTGTGCTGGTATCCAGTTCACAGGAAAACATCACCCTTGATTATTTCACCAGTTGTCCTTAGTTTCAGTCGGGCCCCTTTTGAGGTATGGTGGGGCAGCTCTCTTCTTAGGATCTGCATCTATCTGGAAAAGAGAAGCAGATTCTCCAACGGAGAGTAAGTTAGCACCTGGAAAATTGAGATAACACTTACTTTTTTGATAGACAGTATGATAGGTGTAGGCCCTCTTATACCCCGTGATTGATGGTAGCTTAATATTGTAGAGTGGGCTTGTGTTTGGGTATGGTTCTGACTTGTTTCCCAGCTCTAGCTATGGGTCTAGTACCACTGAGTGGATCAGTTAGCCAAATCAAGAGCAATTGATTCCTCACCATGGCTGTGTACCACTATTGCACTTGTGTGGGCATCACATCTGGTTATTTGTTGCTAATTAGGTTAAACAATGTGTTGCTTGGAGAGATATTGGTCATTTCCCCCAGTCGCCTATGTAGCACCTTCTGGCACTAGACAAGCTGGGGACTGACTCTCTTCTGGCTTCCAGCCATGCCATTCCATTTTACGCGTCAGCTGCATATGGAGTCTTCAGCAATAAGGTCTTACCACTGGCCTTTGGTGGTTCATCAAGTACTCTGACAGAAGTCTGTCATTGTTTTGGGAAACTTTGTAGGTTTCTCTGATCAAAAGCTCATTGTGGATGGTAGGCCCAAGCTGGAAGTGGGGGTTACAGGTCAGTGTCCACTAAGAAATTGAGGAAAAACATAACTAATATACAAGAATTAGAGAGGAGAGAGATAGAGGGGAGAGGGAGGGAGGGAAGATGTAGGAGATTTAGGTCAGTCTTGATCCTACCCTCTCCAGTGTCTTGTGGTTCAGGTGTTTCCTGTAAGAGTCTAATGAAGGTTCAGCCATTTGGTCTGTCTTTTAGGAAGTAGAATTTTATGGTACCATTGCCATTTGGGTCCGGATTACCCAGCAAGCACCTCATGGACTAGACAATAAGATGGATGGGAGGGCAAGGAGGGAATCGAAGGGTGAGCTTTTCCATTGTTAAGTACCCTACTTCACTTATTTTCCCTAAAATTTACTTTCCTAGATATGACCATGCTAATCATAATTAAGGAAGGTTTGTATTCCATTTACCTATTATCTGCTTTGGGGAAGGAATATCCCACACTGGTCAGAAGTCTCTGGCAAAACCAGATCAGACCAGCAGAAAATTCAGTACTTCCAAAGGTGATTTGAAGTGATCTGCCTAACCAGGCACTGAGAAATGTGAAGCTAAGAAAGAAACATGTCTGTCTCTGTCTCTCTCTCTCTGTCTGTCTCTCTCTCTCTCTGTCTCTCTTTCTATGTGTGTGTTTGTGTGTACATACACACAGATATACATGAGTCTGGCATTTGACTTTCCCACAAGATTAGTTTGACTCTACAAAAGTAGGCTTCACAAACTAATGTCTCTTCTTTAGTTTTCTCTTTGCTTGTGTATATGTATTAACAACAATTAAAGAAAATGTGGTAAGACATTTTAATTACAATTATTTAAATGTACAGTTACTTGGGCATTATATACTACTGTCTGTATTAATTGTTCCATTGCTACTTGTAAATAAGAATCAATTGGAAAAGCTTAAAACAAACATACTAAGGTCAGTACTCACCTAAGCTACTCAAATTAGTATCTCTAGGTGTTGGCAAATATTTTTATATCCTTGAAGTACTAACAACTGATTCTAATGTGGCAGTGGTTGGTGCCACTGGTATAAACACAGTTGATTGGGAGCAAATTTGTTCACCCCTTGTTATCCTTTTACTGATGGTTGCTGTTGTAGATGTCTGATCTTATTTATTCCGTAAAGATATTTTATTGTTTCTGAGCATGATAGATTAATGCATTGATGAAAGTTTACTTATGATAGGACACAAAGGAAAATTTTTATAGTTTTGTAATAACCATTAAGATGTATTTGATTAAACTTTATAAAAGAATATATGCTGTTTATTTTTCAAAGTAATTAGTCAACATTGTCTACCAGTCCTCTCAGATTCTTTTCCCCCAGAACAATAGAATTCTGAGGTCATTGTGCTCAAATATTGTCTGTTTCTCTGAATAGTTCGTAAGGACATTAACAGGTGAATCAAAGCCATGGGAACAATCTAAAGCAAGTGGTGCTGTTTATCAGATGGAGATCACAGCTAGACCATGGTGGTGTGGAGGTGTTTAAGTCACTTTCAGGTGGCGCCCTTTCTGCTCTACAGCAGAATGTACAGCTGGGGGGAGCTGGGGGGGAGTGAGGGGGAGCGACTCTGCTTACCAGCTTAGCTGCTTTAACACTGACTCTGTAACCTTCTTTTCTCTAGATTTCTTTTTTAAATTTTCAGTGGCTTTTCTTTCCCTTCCTGTTGTTTTGAAGGATTTTCTTGCAGCTTCCTGCGTGGTTTTCTGCTGTAGAAGAAACTTGGAGAGGGGGGTTTAGCGGACAGCCTTGAATTGATAACTCTGTTAAGATATTTGAATAATTTTCATTGCAATTTCCATGCCTATGAAAAACATGAATTTTGAATTTATCTTACACTGAATTCTAGCATGTAGTCAGTATTTTCAGTGTTTGATATGAAAGGAAAATTTCTTAATTTTTTCTACTTTTAAAGAAACATCCCGAGTTACCTTATTCCATTAATTTTTTTTCTAGGAATGAAACCAAGAATGTTGAAAGAAACTATCTCTACTCCAACACGAGTGACTCACAAAGATCAGGAATGGTATGATGCTGAAATTGCCAGGAAACTGCAGGAAGAAGAACTTCTGGTGAGCACATTTTAAGGCAGCAGTTCAAGTTATTTACTAGAGGTCTGTGTGTGTACATGTGTGAACTGAACCACAATTCAATTATATAATGAATATTATGGAAATTATAGTGGACAGTAAATAATTAGCAGTCTCTTCTTGATAGGTGGAAGACAAAAGACAATAGGAATTGGGTAGAAGAGCTATCCTTACCCACTTCTTTCTGTGTTTTCAGTTCCCCTTTGTCAAATGTAGTACAAAAAAATTCTAAACTGAAAAATCTAAAATAAGAAACATAGCTTTTAGTACAATGTATGTTACAAGTATTCTATTGTTAGAGCTGTTTATCTTTTACTGTGACTGATTTGTGAACTGAATTTTTTTCCCCAAAACATTTATTTTTTGGAGAGAAAGAGAATGGGCACACTAGAACTTTCTGCCACTGCAAACAAACTCCAGATGCATGTGCCACTTTGTGTATCTCGTTTCATTTGGGTACTAGGGAATTGAATCATGGCCATCACACTTTGCCAGCAAGCACCTTGAACTGCTGAGCCATCTCTCCAGCCCTGAATTGAACTTTTTAGTATGTATGCATTTATATATGTAGAAGAGCATAACTATATATATCTGTAATCTTATCTATCATCTTTCTGTCTATATTTATATAAATAGGGGGAGGGGATGGGTAGGCGATGGATGGGTAGGCAATGGGTGATTGATTGGTAGTTAGGGCTTGGTACTTTCTTCAGTGAGGGTGTTGAAATGTATCCTAGTAAATAAAGGGTCCGTCACATCCAGCTGTACTTACCAGTAATCATTAGCAACAGAACCGTATATACTGTTCTTTGCATTAGTAAAGTATTGAAATTACCTAAAACCTGCTATAGAATTTGAGCTAAAGAGATACTGATTCTTGCTTGCTACTGAAAGTATATGAACTGGTTATAGTCTTCAGGGATTTCGGTTACAGTAAACTTTGTATAAGATATTTTAAGTGGAGCACACACATTCCAATTCAATTTTGTGTGTGTGTGTCTTTTCCACAGGCGACCCACGTGGACATCAGAGCAGCTCAAGTAGCCCAAGATGAGGTCTGTACTTCTCAGTGAACTTGACCAATATTCTTTGGAAACATCCAAATAATTTTCAAAGCTCAATTCTGTAGTTATGATACTGACTTGATCTTGGTTAGGAAATTGCCCGACTTCTAATGGCAGAAGAAAAGAAAGCTTACAAGAAAGCCAAAGAGCGAGAGAAGTCGTCTGTGGACAAAAGAAAGAATGATGCTGAGTGGAAGGTAGGGTAGGGGCTTTTTGTTTTCTTCACTTTGCGTTTTATTTAGAAGTAAAGTTATAAATGAAAGCAAGATGCTGTCTATAAATAATTTCTGCAGATATATTTGGGATGTCTGTATTATCTTAATTACAAATGTGAATCTAATGTGCAAAAGTTTTTTTTAACCATTAAAAAAATTATTGAACTGTTGACAAGTCACAATTTTAAAAGTATCTTATAAAATCTTCACACCCACTGGAATCCAGGTACTTATGATACTGAACCATTTCATATTCATGTACCTACAGGCAACATTTTCATATACTTTTAGAATTACCATAGTGACATGCTTCTGCTTAATTTCTCATTTTGTTTGCATTGTTGTTTTTTTTTTTTTAATTTTAATTTGGTAGAAAATGCATGGATGCAACATGTGTTGGCATCATTTCCCTTGTCCTTGCCCCCATTCCACAGAGGGTCCTCTTCATTGATATTGCTGGTATTCACCATGGAGTTGTAAGTTATAAGTTGTAAGAGCAGCAGTCAGTCACTGTGGTACGGGAGATGGGCAGTGCCTCCAGACATTGCCTACCACCCTATGGCTCCTACTCCGCAAAATTCCCTGAGCTGTGATGGGTGTGTTTTAAGTCTCCTTTAGTGTTGTGCTCTCAGAAGTCTCTGGATTTCTTCTTAGGTACTTTTGAGTATCCTGTGTCTCGACCATGTACCTATTTCTTGTTTCTTTGAGATGCCTTGATTGATGAAAGATTGATACATCTATAGCTAACACTAGCAGTTGTTGCTTATGTCTCAGTACAAGAACTCCTTAGTAGAAGCCTGCAGTGGGTACCTTGCCTCTCATGAATGAGAAATTGACCACAGAAAAGACAGAAGTTCACTCTGATGTAAAGCCATCTGATTATGGTGTATGCTGGTGGCAAGTTAAATTTAACAATAATTGTGCTCAAGGCACCATTCCAGACCTCCATGGAAACACAAAAGTACATTTTTTTCTAACAGTATTTAATGTAGAGAGGAAGACAAATTGCAGACAAGTAAGAAATAGAAGGCCATGTGTAGAAGAGCCGATGAGGAAGAGAATTCATATAGCAAAGCCCCTTTAAGCAGAGGTTGCACTATTCCTGGAAGAGTGAAACATAGGGTATGTATCCATGATACATGTGACCTGTAACACTGTTCTTTCCTAAACAAATTCCTCCTCTGTGACCCTGATTTGGCCTCAGTCTTAGACATCATTATGAGGAAAAAGACCTTGAAACCATGTCAGTAGTACTGCTGAAGCATCCTAGTGCTTTTTCTTGCTCACTTGCCAAGTGCCAGATTTAAATTAAATCTGTTTAGTCACCCACCCCACCATTAGTAATTCAAGATTTCTTCTAATACATTTATTTTTATTTATTTATTTGACAGTTGGAGAGAAACAGAGGGAGGAGTGGAGAGAATGGGCATGCCAGGGTCTCCTGCTACTGCAAACAAACTCCAGATACATGTGCCTCTTTATGCATCTGATTTTATATGGGTACTGGGGAATCAAACCCAGACTATCCATCACCTTTGCAAGCAAGCTACTTGAACTGCTGAACCATCTTTTAGTTGAGGAATCCCAAATGGCTTCTGCTACATTGAAGGAGCAACAATCACTCAGATTCCTTGTTAACTAGAAAAAGATACATTGTGGTTTGTAAGTCAGAAAAGTTAGAAGGCAGGTACCACATTGCTAGCTACTATCAGGACTTGTACAATTACCTAATTCTGTAACTGGTGCTGAGACAGTTCCCTTTGAAAAGTTGACCTGCATGTTCTTTAATTGACTGGCTGTAGAATTACAGCCTTAAGTCAAATATATAGTGAAAACTTACCCATCTACACAGAATCCAATTGACTGTTTCTGACAGGATTTACCATTTGTTATATGGTTCTTTTGTCAGTGATCTTTGGCCAAGCTTGCATGCTTGGGAAAACACGTTCATGTGTAGGTAGCCTTTTCATGTGATTGCACTGACCCCTCTCACCAGACCTAAGTGGTTGTCTATAAAAATATTTTGTTACTCAAATAACTGTAACCTGAAATTTCTAAAAGAACATTTGACATACCATACCTATTTTCTTAATTTTGTCTTTCTTTTTCCTTGGTATTTTTCCTCTATCTTTAGTCAAAAGCAGCTAAGTCAACACACTCAAAGTCAAAAGACAGTGATGAGGCTTACCGTGTCAAGATTGATAGGCCAGCAAGGTAAGATGACCCTTGAAAAGGAGAGTGAGAAAGCTGTCATTGGTGTGAGTAATGATGGCTCAGTGACTGGGGTTGTGATCTAAAACTTTAGTGGTGAGGTGGTGTCAACATCATTTTCAGTTTTAAGTTGGGTTACATAAATCAAATAAAGAAGGCTGGAGAGGTGGCTTAGCAAATAAGGTGCTTGCCTGTGAACCCTAAAGTCCTAGGTTTTATAATAGTAACTATGTTGTTCTACATTTTAAAACTCCATTTCTTTCTCTCTTTTTTTTAAAAAAAAATATTTTTATTTTTGAGAGACAGAGAGAAAAAGAATGGGTGTGCCAGGGCCACCAGCTGCTGCAAAACCTCACCTTCTGCATCTGGCTTAGGTGGGTCCTGGAGAATTTCATCTGGGTACTTTGGCTCTTCAGGCAGGCCCCTTAACTGCTAAGCCATCTCTGTAGCCCATGTTGTTCTATATTTAATAAGTGTATAGGAATGGACCAGTCACCTGATCGAACCCATTCTCTCTCACATGGTAACCAGTTAGCTATCTTGTACTTGGTAGGTAACTGCAGGTAACTGACATAATCTAATTGGAGCAATTACTCTCTATAAGTTGGCATCCCTTGTTCATTCCTCATGATGCCTAGTATCCACAGAGAGAATGCCATGGTTAGGGTAAGACATTTGAACACACTTGCTTTTATTTTTATATTACAGAGCCAAGTGTATCAAACTCATTATAACTTTATAAACCTCAGAACAATTTAGCTTTATAACTATACAAAATATTTTATTAACATGCTTTTATATTTGATAAACATTAATTTCATCTGGTTCTATGCTTGAAATTGATAATTGGTTACACCTTTGGGCAACAAAACCAATAATGAGGTTTTAATTTTAATTTTGTTAATGCCAAGTATCTGCAAGAATCTATAATTAAGTAGTTAATAAAATGCTTAAATTTCCCAAGTTTTAAAAACATCATGACATCAAAATAAAAGAGACTGAGTGAGATAGGGAGGGAATGTGATAGAGAGTGGAGTTTCAAAGGGGAAAATGGGGGGAAGGAGGGAATTACAATGGGATATTGTTTACAATCATGGAAGCTGTCAATAAAAAAGCATTTTGTTTTCTGTGATATAAAATAATTATTGCTGGGCGTGGTGGCTCACGCCTTTAATCCCAGCACTCGGGAGGCAGAGGTGGGAGGATTGCCTGAGTTCGAGGCCAGCCTGAGACTCCATAGTGAATTCCAGGTTAGCCTGGCCTACAGTGAGACCCTACCTCGAAAAACCAAAAAAAAAAAAAATAAATAAATAAATAGATAAATAAAATAAAAAAATTATAAATGTGTTATATAGGTAGCAGCAGATGTTTTACGATCTACTTTGCCACCTAGTGGATAAAGGAATGTTGCTCATGAGATTTTCTGTTTATTGAAGTTCTCCCTCTTAGTCTTTACTGGCCTTTCTCCTTTCTCCTTTCCTCCCATTCTTTTTTCTTTAGCTCAATTAATTTCTTTATTTGTTTCATTTCTTCCTCTTCTTTTTGATAAAACATTCCAAAGTAAACTAATGGCAGATCATGTCTTCCTCACATTTGCTTCTTTGTAGCACTATATTCCATGTAGACTAGTTATTGAGAAAAAGTTTGTTTCAGTTGAATTAAGTAGATCAAAACAAAGGAAGAACAGGGTAAAATAATGAATTCAAGGTCATGCCATTGTCCAGGAAACTCAAATAATGATTTGAAACCATTTTGGTTTTGAATTTCTACAGAAAATATTTTACCATGTAATATAATAAGAGATCAAATTTTGGTAACCACTACTTAGTTATCTCTTTAAATTCTGGCTTCCTTCAGGCCACTACCACCTGGCATAACAGAAGCTGAGGACCTGGATTATTCTCATGTTACACACCAGCATAGTGCCACACGCCATTTCTCAAAGTCAGAGTCTTCACATAAAGGTAAGAGTGTGTAGTCCAACTTCAGATCCAAGTTCTCTTCCTCTAGACATGCCATTGTATTATTCTTTACATATTAAAGCACAATCAAGAAAGACAAAAATAAAAAGGCATCTCAAATTTTCCTCCAGAGAGAGATTATCTTTGTTCATATTATTAGAGGTAACTTGTAGATTTTTTGGAATGTTTTTTTCTATACAGTTAAAACATTTTTATTCTGAAATCTGAAAGGTTTTAAATACTGACATGTTTACAAAGTTTCAGATTTTGGGAGCATTTCAGATTTAGATTTCAGGATTAGGAATTCTCTCAACCCCTAAATCAATGTTTATATAGATTAGACGTGGAAAAATTAAGAGTCTATGTACATCATTCAATGGAAAGGTCTGAAATCTAAAACAGTTTTAGTTCCAAGCAATCTTTTTCGATAGTATATACAGCTTATCAATGAATGTATGAATTAGATTGAAAATCTAATATCATATGGTATGACATCAGTGTCACACCAAACATATGGAAGAAAGTTGAGGTCAAGAAAACAGGCAATGTCATGGAGATCCTAAGTGGAATTGCCCTTCAAGAGATGCTGATGGGACATTTGCTTCAAGGTTAGACCTTCTTAAAGATATTTTTGGGGGAGTAATGAGGTCAAAAATTTCTTATACTAATATTTTTCATCAGCAAAATAGAGGCAATGATATATTAAATCCAGAGTTGCAAGGATCATTTAAGATTAATGAAATAACACTGTACCCAAAGCTGGGTATGGTGGCACATGCCTTTAATCCCAGCACTTGGGAGGCAGATAGAGCAGGATCACAATGAGTTTGAGGCCACCATGAGACTACATAGTGAATTCCAGGTTAGCCTGAGCTAGAGTGAAACCCTACCTCAAAAACAAACAAACAAAAAAAAAGACTGGAAGACTGGGCACAATGGCACACACTTGTAATGGCAGGAAAATTAGGTGTTTCCTGCCAGTCTGGGTTACATAGTAATACACTACCAAAGAAATAAAAATGAAAAATGATATATGAAAGGTAGTACAAATATTGGGTCTTATTATCTGATGGATTATTTTTTGTTGAAGCTTTCTTAGACTTTTTTTTTTTTTTTTTTTTTTTCTGGTTTTTCAAGGTAGGGTCTCACTGTAGCCCAGGCTGACTTGGAATTCACTATGGAGTCTCAGGGTGGCCTCGAACTCACGGCAATCTTCCCACCTCTGCCTCCCGAGTGCTGGGATTAAAGGCTTGAGCCACCATGCCCAGCAGACTTTTGATTTTTAATCACCCTTTCTAAAGTCATTAAAAAGACCATTGCTGGGTGTGGAGAGACTGCTCAGCAGTTAAAGATACTTACTTACAAAGCCTGAGAGCCCAGGTTCAGTTCTCCAGTATCCACATAAAGCCACACATGCAAAGTGGTATGTGTGTCTAGAGTTCATTTGCAGCAACAGGAAACCCTGTTATGCCCATTCATTTTCTCTCCCTTATCTCTTAAATAAAGATTTTAAAGTGATATACCTTATCAATTAAATTTGAATCTTCATAAATACCCTTATCCAAACAATCCCTCCATCATAATTTCCATCATTTGGTGTATTTTCACCATCCCTGATTAGTTTGAAGTTGTCTGCACTTTTTCTTTTTCATCGTCTGTGGGCATCATTTTGAGGAGCAGGTATGCCTGTCTCTGATAATGCTAGCTGCATAATATTAAAATAACATATTATGGTGGGAGGGGATTATGTAAAAATAACACATTGACAGTATATATAAATATTTTATACTTGAGATAAAAGAAAATAGGAACAACTTGAAATGCATAGAAAGGAAGATGAATCATCCTGGGTAGGGCAAAAGGAGTGAGTTGTTTCTCTTTTACTTCCCTTTCCAGGTTTCCATAACAAGCAGTAAAGTCATGGGAATCTGCCTTGAAAATGGACTTGCTGAAGCAGATGTTGCTGGATCCTACAAAATGCATTCCACATTAGTTGTGCTCCTTCTATGTGGTATTCCTGGGATTTATTCTTAGTTTTTCTGGCCATAAGAATAATTTCAAACATTTTGGTTATTTCTGATCACTAGGGCAGTATAAGCAAATATAGCTTGTGAATCTTGACCACCTCCATTCTGAGTCTGAAGTGCTCAGTCCAGAGCTATTGTGCCAACTGAGAGATGACATCTGGGCACTAGGCTTTGTTTCCCGATGAATTATATAGAGATAAATTATCAAAACATTTGGATGCAGTGCAAAATCAATGGATGTAAACAGTAGGTGTTTTTTTTTTTTTTTTTTTTTTTGTAAACTAGTAGATGATGGTTTGGACAATAGAGCCAATGGTTTGATTCTGTTTAGAAAAAAAACCACAGCTATAAATATTAAAATAAATAACCTAGAGATTCTGAATACATGAGCTGGGCAGAGACTGCATGTCCTTATTAGCCCTTCTGGAAAAATTGGCCTAGATATCATTTTCTAACATAGTGGATTTCATAATAGATTTCTGAAGCCCCAGGCAGTGGGTAATATTAGTATTTATTGGGAAAACCAACCACTTTTATAATACTTTTATTAGGTCTATGAAAAATGAAATGGAAATTAGGAACTTTATATCATTTGTTTTATATTTACTTGTAGAGCCAAGGAAAATTGAATTGGAAGATGTTTTCAAAAGGGATGATGATGTCAGCTCATCAGCTATATAGAGCCATGTTCAGAGGACATAGCAATATTTATTGGCAACCCCTCAGTAATGCTTTGTGCATTTATACATAATTAATGCAACATGAAGTTGGATTTTTTTTTCCTTATAGTGTTGGGGAATAAACCCAGGGCCTTGTGTGTGCTAGACCCAATCCTGAAGTAATTGTTTATCCACAAATTTGTTAATGGTTATGTATTCTTATGCACAAGCCTTTTAAGCCCTTCCTTTCAAGCAAATTCAGAGTTTGTCTAGCTGCTAATTCATGGAAATGTTTATTTACCCATACTGGATAAATGACAGTTAAGACCTACCTACACACACACCCAGGCACACACGTGCGCGTGCTCATATCACATTTCTGAAACTTGATTTGCTGTTTTCATCGTGTGGACATGACAGTTTTGGTATTTCACTACTCTGTTTAGGAAAGAGATTTCTGAGTGAGTGGAGAAAGTATTTTTAATCCATTTTCTCCCCACTGAGAACTGCTTTGTGTTTGCTTTATCTTTCCAGACAGTCTTAAACCTGGGCAGTATTCCAGGAAGCTACATTGAACAGATTTTTTAATGGATTTGGATCACTAATTTTGAGTAAGACCTTTGGTTTCATTAAAATTGGGAATGATGAGGATTTTAGTAAAAGGCAGCTGAGAGTTAAATTCTGTGCAAATTGGTAATCATGGAAGAAATAAAAATTTAAAGGGTGTAGATATTTGGGGAAAATGAAGGAGGAAGATAACAGGTCTGAATCCCTATTGTGAAATATAGAACAGTCTTCATTTAGTGAAGGGAGAGGAAATGGAAACCTTGGTCTTAAGTAAGAGTTTAGATCATGGGTTCAGTGTCCATAGCTTAGTCTTGCTGACTTATTTTTCTGTATCTGCCCTGTGATGTTTTTACCCCATGTTCTAAAATAAGGTTTTAATAAGATTAAAAAAAAATGCTGTTGGCATTTTTGTTTGATAGTCCCATTTGCCATACTATATCTTATAAATATTTATTTTTCTGTCAATGCTCAGTTTCACTATACAAACTTTTTTTTTTTTTTTTTGCTTCTCATATACTTCATTTAGTCATACTCGTTACTGTGAACTGGACCTATTTTAACAAAAAAGATAACAGGCCATTTCACCAGAGTGTAGTGTGTAGTGTTGCCCCTGTGATAGCCAGGTCAACATCGGGACTGAAAATTCATTACTTTTTTAAAGATTTTTTAAAGAGTAGACTTTAAAGATATATTATCATTATTTTATTTTATGTTTTTTTTATAAAGTGAAAACTTTTTTAAAAGTATTGTAATTATTTACATATGAATAAGATAGAAATATAATGTTCTCATTTAAATTCTCATTCTTTTTCATTCAAATAATGTGTCTTTGAGGTGATAGAAGCAACTTAAAACTGTATTGTCATGCCTTGCCACTTTTCACTGTGTTCACTGCTTTTACTTTGTTATCTTTTATATAAATACAGAAGCATTTATTTGTTGCTCTTGCTGCTGCACATATAATTTAATTTCAAACCAACAGTGTGTTATGCCATAATCTTGTCATATAAACTGAGACTTATGGCCTTGGAAGATCTTGTATCCAAATTCTTGCTGCCTGGAGGCCAGGTCTCATTGACAGCAGCACTGCCGAGTGAGCACAGTCCATACGGGAAGGGGTCTTATTTTAAGGCTACATGGCATGTGTGCTGTCTCCTTTGCCTAACAGTTTTGTTAAACCATTGCTTAGAACAGATCTTAGAAAAAATGTCAGATTAAATATTCTGATTTGAAAATAATTTCATTCTAGGTCCAAAATGGTATTTATAATATTTTGTTGCAAGACTGGATAATCAATCACTTTATTATAATAAGAACATGGAGATTGTTTGAAAGTGACTTTTCATGCCTTTGTAATTTTTGTCTCAAATGATTTTAGAGTAACTTGAGGCATGACAATAAATTTAAAAGTAAATATTGTATAGTTTTGATTGTAGAGAAACATCTAAATTGAAAAAGAATGATACATGCTCCCAGGAGATAGAGTTACAGAGTGTCCTTGGCTACAAGGTCACCACAGTCCAAATATATGACACTGGACCTTGTATCTCATTGAGCACGTTCTAGAAAATTCTGAACCAAGCCCATGTCTCTTGTCTTTGTTTCAGCTGGAATTTGAACTAGCTGATGAAATTCACTTCTAACATTTATCCATGGTGTTCATGGTTGGAACATGTCAGTATAAGCTTTTATCGGATAGTAATTTTTTAGTAGTGTCATGTCTTCTCTAAATTTACTTGTGCCAAACCTTTTGTAATATGGTGCATTCACTTTACCACATAAGTGATTAACATTTTACAGTCTTGATTTTTAGTGAGTGATCCTTTTGTATAAATGTCATTTTGGAAATACCAAGATGTTACTCATCAATACTTTTCTTGAAAGGTAACTGATGATTGGCTGCAATTGACAGCCTAATAAAGAAATGAGATGCTTGCATAAGTAACTAGAAGGAGTGGGAACAGAATAGAACTTGAAGTAAAAGGCTTTTCTCTTTTGGAGATAGTGTTTGTGTAGGGAGCATTACCATTCAGAAGGTTCTTGATGTCACTGTAGATGTGGTCATATTCTCAATAACAAATGCTATTAAAAACAGTCATAAAAAGATAAAACCTGATCTTTAGGCAAAAGAAAAATATATCTAAAGTATGCACTATGTCAGTTACCTATTATCACAGAAGTGACTCTAGAAAATGGTTGTATTTTCTCCCATCAGTTGGTGCCTATGAGATTGAAAGCCATACGTGCTTATCTGACTGGTGATAGAATGCTTGTTTCTTCTTAGCTTGTGATAGACAATGTAGGCATAGAGTAGTGTTCTCTTTACACTGCATGGTGCAAGTGCCATCCAGATTCGTGGTGGTGGTGAAGATGTGAGTCTGTCAGAAAGAACCAGAGGCAGCTGTTGCTGCTGGCATATAACTGCGGTCACTAGCACTACTGTTCAGTTTGAAAGAATCCAAGAAGGCAAGTATAAACCAGGAAGACGTCCATATGTAGAGTCACTCTGCTGATGAGCTCTGCATTTTATGCCAGCATGTCTGTGAAAGAGCAGTTTTGCCTTAATTTAGTTGGACTCCAACCAATGTTAGTGTACTTTCACATGTGAATGACTGTCAACTCTCCACTGGCATATATACAATCCATAGAAGATCCTCAAGCGTCCTGGTCATCTTGGGGCTTTGGACTTCCTCTCCTTGTGCTGTGATTGGCACATCATCACTATTTCTTGCAAGGCAGGCATGACCAAAAAAGACTGGTAGAAGCAAAGAATTTCCTAGCCAGGTTTTCCATACCTAGTTATCAATATCTGAACAACTGAGAGCTTACTGCTCTCCTTTTCATGGTGACTGTGAAGAAGATATTTTTACATGTTCTGTTGTGTGGAGAAGACACTCGTATTATCTGTAAGAATTTACCAATACCTTTGTCTATGAAATGCTTATTTACCATTGACCAAAACAGGAGAAAACCAAACAAAATGGAGACATTTACTTGAAATTGGCAATTTGCTGATGTGAAAAATATCCTATTTTGTTACTTTTAGATTAACCAGGAAACCATTTTGCTATGATACACAGGGTAGAAGAAAAGTAGGTTTTAAAGGTTGTATTTGATAACACAGACTAATACAATCATGTGAGTACTCATGTTGATTTATAGAAATACCTGGCCTAAAAGCCATTTTCTTCAATACACACACACACACACACACACACACACACACACACACACACACACATATATGACCCAGTTATATATATATCACTGCCTACTAATATTTCTAATAGATTTAATATGCCTTTGTGTATTCACAGCCAACTAGAAATTTTTTTTTTTTAAATTTTTGTTTCTTTTTTTTTGAGTAACTTTTCCTAATGTGCTGATTTCAGCATCTCAGATCAGGGCAGAATGAATTCTTAGTGTCCCATTATCCTTATTTATGGTGAGATTAAATATAAAGGTAAGAGTTGAAAGAGGGATACTCCTTCATAAAGTATCAAAAACTAAGAACAGAAAAGATGTTGAATATGCTATAGGAAATTACATACTTAGAACACATTGTTTTTCACTGAGTCTCATACCATAATTTCTAAGACAGATTCTAGCTGCAAAATTTGACGAATCTGAATTTTTGTTCTTCTAGTTGAATTTGTTATTGAAATCCCTATAAGCTATAGTTGCATCCCTTTCTGTAACTGAAAACCAAATATCCTGTCTCAGAAATACTATGTTCCCACCTGTCGTACTAGGTAATCACATATGAGAAAGTACCATGGGAAAATAGCATATACAAATGATGTTCCACAATAAGAATTCTCTGAAATCAAGTTTCTTCTAAAAAGTCTATCCCAACAAACATTTTAAAAAGGTGCTGAATTAAAAAGGACAAGAATCTGCTTTTATAAATCAAGTTCCTCAGGAAATGTGAGGTGACACTTTCCATTTGTCTTAGAATTTGGAAAAGTAATCTCTTGATAGTGAGATGACACAGGGCTCAGGCACTTCTTTAGTGAGAAAATCTTTTAGATATTTGGAATGTGGATATTTCTATACAACAAATAAGATATCCTAAGTGCTCATCAATTTATATCCAAGCCCTAGGGGAAGGAGTGGGAGGCAGATATTAGAAAATATCTATTTCATAGAGCTGAATAGAAGCTTGATAGAAGTTAGTTTGTCTGAGGGCAGAACGCAGGCCACCTCAAACCACATGTCTATCTAGAGATTAAGTGAAACTGTTAGGGATACTATGTGAATCATGGTTGCCTTAATGTTACTGGTGTTGGGCACTGGTGGATATGTATGCACCCATGGGAACTAAGCTGATGGAAGCAGTCTTTCAGTTTACCTTCTTAGAGCACAAGTTCTTCCTGACCATAACCTCGATGAGGAAGTAGGGAAACATGGTGCTGATTACTTTCATGTGTCTGGGGAGGCTGAGGTGGTTAATATCACTAAGGTACTTGCCAGTGCTCAAGCCTTCCTTAAATGGCACTTGTATGTCTACATTAATTCATCTATGCAAATTTGTGTTTTCTTGGTTTGTATTTTACACCTTCTGTCCCATTCGTTTTTCAAATATCAGGTTTAACATTGATGTTATGAATAATTTTCAAACCAAAGTATTGTATAAGTAAGTCTGTGTGCTTTGTTCTCCTGGTTGGTTTGAGGTGAGCACGTATCTGGTCTTCTCTTAATAAAGTCATCCATTTGTTGAGTCAGCAAGTGTCATGTTTTCTTTACTGTACTTAAGGTCTTAGGAAGGCACAAGAGTATTATGTTTGTTTTGCTTCTTTTCAAAGTTGACCCAGTTATCTTTGTTAATACTAATAAAATGTTTGTTTTTTTTAAAAAAATTATACTTCCATTTGCTTTTGGTAAACATTGATGTATTGTATAGTGAAATTCTCAACGAATATTCCCAAATATAAATCAAAAAAGTACCCTTTTTATTTGTGTGCATTTTCTTTTGGGTGGGGACATAGAATTGATGTTTTTTGGGGGAAGTAAACAGATAAGTGGAAGTTCATGTGACAGTTTTCATGAGTTAAGCGTGCATGACTACAATCTACTCTGCACCATACCTGGTGTTTGTTAGGCACCTAAGTGGAGTTTGAAAAGCTAAAATTAATGATTGGTATATTTAGTATTTTACCTGTATAATGCTTGTTCTCTTGTCTTATTTTGTTATAACAATGATGAAGAAATATTCTATAGAAATGTGTGAAAGAATACAATACCACTTTCAGTTACTACTGAAATGACTACTAAATTTCCCTGGAGTGCAGACCCTTGGAGGTTTACTGTTTTACCTCCTAATACAGTAAAGAGTATAGTGATGTCTAGTAAGTAACAGGTCATGTATATTCTTGAACAATGGCTTGTAGACTTTATTCTTTACTAGAGGAAATTGCCAGTAAAAAAAAAAAAGTGGGGTACCACTTAAATACTATCTATAATGGGAAAATTCCATACTAAGGATGATTCATGTACAGAAGTATAAGAAAGATGTTTAAAATTACTTTTGGGGACTGGAGAAATGGCTTATTGGTTAAAGTGCTTGCCTGCAACCCCTAAGGACCTAGATTCTATTCCCTAGTATCCATGTAAGCCAGATGCACAAGGTGGCATATGCTTCTAGAGTTCAGTTGCAGTGGCTAGAGGCCCTGGCATGACCATTCTCTCTCCCCACTCTCAAATAAAATGGTTTTTAAAAGCTACCTTTAAGCACGTCTATGAAGTATATGTAGAACATCATGTTGAGACTCGGGTTCACATACCCATTGTCCAGGCAGGGAGGAGTTGGGTGCACCAGAGCCTCCAGCCACTGCAAGTGAACTTCAGATGCATGCGCCACCTTGTGTATCTGGCTTACGTGGGCACTAGGGAATCAAGCCTCCAGCCAGGGTCCTTAGGCTTCACAGGCAAATGCTTAATGACTAAGCCATCTCTCTAGCCCCCATTGTTCATTTTTATATACAGATACTACCTTCTCTGAAAATACACAATCTCCGAAATACTTTTTTTAAAAAAAAAAATTATTCATTTATATGAAAGAGGGAAAAAGGCAGAGACAGTGAGAATGGGTGTGCCAGGGCCTCAAGCCACTGCAAATGGACTCCAGATGCATGGGGAACTGAACCGAGGTCCTTTGACTAAACTGCTAAGCCATCTCTCCAGGCCTGAAATACTTTTTTTTTTTTTTTTTCTCCAAGGTAGGGTCTCACTCTGGTCCAGGCTGACTTGGAATTAACTCTGTCATCTCAGGGTGGCCTTGAACTCATGGAAATCCTCCTGCTTCTGCCTCCCGAGTGCTAGGATTAAAGGCGTGTGCCACCACGCCCGGCTTGAAATACTTTTTGATCCCAGGAATGTCAGTTAAAGTTTACTCACACTGTGTGTAGTGGTCACAAATCTAGAATAGAAACAATAAAAAAGGGAAAAGAAGCTTTAAGGGAGAGGCTGGAGATCAAGAGAGAATATGTATAAGATTTGAAATTAAATATTTTTCAAAATTGTTTGTTATCCTAGTTTCATTGCCTAAGCATGTAAATTGTAGACTAATCAAACTTTCTAAAATGGTTGCATTAAATCACTACATCAATTTGGGGAGAACACGCTTTCTTTGTCACATCTATCTTTCCTTTCATGACCATGATTGATCTCCATTTATTTAGGTCTGGTCTTGGCCACTTTCCTGCTCTCCATTACTACTTAGTCCTGTCTACCTCCAGTGTTCGCCCTCTGTGTTCCTGTCCCATATACTCTATGTTGATTGTGGCTCCTTTCCCATAACTCCACTTTCCCCCCTCTTACGGTTCTGGTTTTAGATTCAGGGCCATTATATATACACACTCATAGAAATAGACATGCAAAAATTAGAAACTAGGACTTGGCTATAAGAAGAACATGTGCTGTATAACTTTCTGAAACTTTGTATAATATAATAATAAATACTATTTTCTAGTTACATTTTTCTGAAAACGTTATAATTGCTTTTTATGACTAGATAAAATTCCACTATATTTACTACATTTTTATTGTGCATTAATCAGTCATTGGTTGTCCAGGCTGATGCTATATCCTGATCATTGTGAATAGAGCAGTGATAAACGTAGGTATGCACGTACCTCTGAAAGAATACACAGTCCTTTAGATCTATACTTAGGAGTGATAGAGCTGGGTCATATGGTACTTCCATTTTTTAAAAAGAAATCTCCACACTGATTTCTATAATAGCTGTACCAGTTTGCACCTTTTCCCTACTTCCAACAGTGAATAAAGTTTCTCATTCCCATATTTTCGCTAGCATTTATTGTCCTTTGTTTCTTTATTTTATTTATTTTTATATTTTTGGTTTTTTGAGGTAGGGTCTCACTCTAGCTCAGGCTGACCTGGAATTCACTTTGGAGTCTCAGGGTGGTCTCGAACTCATAGTGCTCCTCCTACCTCTGCCTCCCAAGTGCTGGGATTGAAGGTGTGTGCCACCACACCCAGCTGTTTCTTTAATTTTTCTAAAAATTTGTTTTTATTTGGGAGCTACAGACAGAAAGAGGCAGCTACAGAGAGAAGGGGCACACCAGGGCCTCCAGCTACTGCTAACATACTCCAGACACATGTGCCCCCTTGTGCATCCGACTAACATGGGTCCTGGGGAATCGAGCCTCAAACCGGGGTCCTTAGGCTTCACAGGGAAGCGCTTAACTGCTAAACCATCTTTCCAGCCTGTTCTTTGTTTCTTAATAGCTGTTCTGTATGGATGAGATGAAATTAAAATAGTGCAGTTCAGATTTATATTTCTCAAGGTGGAGGATGTTAACATTTTAAGTATTTATTGGGCACTGCATTTTGTTGTTGTTGTTGCTTGACTTTTCAGTTCTGTAGCATTTTTTAAAAATTATTTATTTATTTATTTATTTGAGAGTGACAGACACAGAGAGAAAGACAGACAGAGGGAGAGAGAGAATGGGCGCGCCAGGGCTTCTAGCCTCTGCAAACGAACTCCAGACGCGTGCGCCCCCTTGTGCATCTGGCTAACGTGGGACCTGGGGAACCGAGCCTCGAACCGGGGTCCTTAGGCTTCACAGGCAAGCGCTTAACTGCTAAGCCATCTCTCCAGCCCTTGTAGCATTTTTTTAAAAAAATTGAGAGGGAGGGAGAGAATGGGCACAGCCTCCAGACAATGCAAATGAACTCCAGATGCTTGTGCATCTGGCTTATGTGGATACTGGGGAATAGAACCTGGGTCCTTAGGCTTCACAGGCAAGCATCTCAACTGCAATGCCATCTCTCCAGCCCTAGTAGCCAATTTTTAATTGAGCTATTTGATTGCATTTTTCTAGGTTTTTTTTTTGCCTTCAGATGTTTTTATTCAATATGTCAATCTATAAGCAAAAAGAAATACAAAGCAAATACTGTTTCCTCTCCCAGCCCATTTTTGCATCCTCTTAGTATAATCTGTATTGTTCTTTTTCATTTTGAGTTTCAGAAAGAAAAAAGTTATTTGTGAGCAGAAGATAAGTGAGTTAAGGTCTCTTTCCCATCTCAAAAGGAAATTTTAAAATAAATTCTCAGATCTAAATATTTTGTGGCAATTTCTTCGGCTAGAAAAGTTAATGCTGATTAAGGCATTTTAGGAGTACTATAAAATATTTTAAATTAAGTTTTTTCTCTCCTAGGTTTAATATTTGAAGTGAATTTCATGTTTTTCTGGCTGGCTATAAGCAGGCATTTACCATATAAATCAAAAATTGATAAAACTTAAGTCTTTAAAAGCTTGAGCTTTGGGAAGTATGTTTCATGGACAATGTCACATGTCCAGTTAAGTGATGTGATACGGAGATTACAAGGACCAGCTTCTGGTATGTCTAGCAGCGTTCTCATTCTCTGCTTTAGCAACTACCAGTGATCACAGCAGAGTGTAAAGCCCTCTGCTGTGCCTGCATTATGCACTGTCCTTTCTGCAGTGGTGCTAATGATAAGTAGACTGAAAATTCTGTTGGAAAATCAGATTCACAATGTGATATTTTTGATTCATTATCCATACAATAGCAAATTACAGAAAGTTAATGCTAATCACCCTATTTCAGTGAACCAAGATGACAGACATCAGATAAAACATTACTGACTGGAAATACCTTGAGAATGTTATTTTACTAGTTTCTTTGGGTTAAAGTCACCAAAACTCTTTATCTTTCTGGTTATTGATGAAACTAAAGGCTAACCAGCTTAAGCAGTTTGCCACATTGTGTTTATATAGGTGACCCATCAAAAGAATTTATTAACTTTTGCCAGTATGGATAGGACCCTGATCCAAAATCGCCATTCTTAGAGATAGGGTGTGGTGGCACACGCCTTCAATCCCAGCACTTGGGAGGCAGAGGTAGGAGGATAGCTGTGAGTTCAAGTCCACTCTGAGACTACATAGTGAATTCAAAGTCAGCCTGGGCTAGAGTGAGACCCTACCTTCAAAAACCATAATCTAGATATTGTTCCCCTGTCATATGTGTAGCTGGTAAAGATTTTCTTCCATCTTGGAGGCTTTCATAATTTCACGATATTTCACTTGTCAGTTGTTGGCCTTATTTTCTGAGCAATTGAAGCTCTATTCAGAAAGTCTTTATCAATGCCTGTATCATGATATATCCTGATTTACAAGAGCAAATTTTGTATCCTGCCAGTTTGTTAAAAATGTTTATCAAATTCTGTTTTCTGCTTGAATCCTTGAGTCTTTTATTAACTAAAAATAAGGATACTTTGACTTCTTATGTGTATCACTTTTACTTTTTCTTTCTGCTGTGGTTGAGTACCAATACTACATTAAGAGAAAGTGGACACCCATGGCTTTGTAAAAAGAGTTTGGTGATATTCTTCCATTTTCTATCTCAAAATACTTTGAAAAGCATTGGTTTTAGTTTTCATTTGAAGTTTTAATTTGAAGGGCTAGTACAACTCATCATGAATCCATCTAGGTCTAAACACTTTTTAGTTAGGAGGTCTTTTTTTTAACATACAACAACTTCATCTCACTGCTTGTTACAGTTCTGCTTAAATGGTTTACCTCATCTTGGTTCATTTTTGTTAGGCCATGTATACCTAGAAATTTATCATTTCTTTTATATTTTATTATTTACTGGCATTTATGTTTTGAAGATATAGCTACTTGATTTTCTGAATGTCATTGGTAATCATTAATGACTCTCTTCTCTAATTTTATTAATTCAAATCTTTTCTGTCTTTTGGTTAGTTTCACTAAGGGGTTGTTGATCTTGCTTAAAGAACTAAATCTTTGTTTCATTTATTTTTTGCAGTTTTGTTCCTGTTTCATTAATTTCTGTCCCCAATCTTAACTGTTTCTCTCTGTGTACTGATTTTGGTTTAGCTTGTTCTTTTTCCAAAGCCTTCTGGTATATCATTGTTCAAGCTGTCTCATACAGGCAGGTACAGTTCTAAGGGTTCCTCTTAGGACTGCCTCCATTGTAGTTTAAGGGTTTTGATATGCTGTGTCTTCATTATCATTTGATTTCAGTAGTTTTTTGATTTTCTTTTTTTTTTTTTTCAATGACCCGTTTGTTGTTCAGGAGCGTATTGTTACTCTCCTTAAGCTTGTGTGTGTTCTATAATCTCTGTTGTCGTTGTTTAGTAATTTTATCCCACTGTGATCAGATAGACTAAGTATAATTTCACTTTTGCTGTTTTGTGTTTAAGACTTTGTTTCCTTAGTAAATGGTCTGTTTTAGAGAAGGTTTCATGTGCTCATGAAAAGAACATGTATTCTGTAATGTCTTATAAATGTGTGTTTTTAGTCCATTTGTTCTGTGATGTCATTTAATCCAGATGCTTTTGTTTATTTTTTTTCCTTGGGATGACCTAACAATTTATGTCACCTACTGCTATTGCATTGGGATTACTGTGACTTTACATCTCTGTAGTAGTGTTCTTTTATGAAAATGGTTGCATCCATGGTTAGTGTGTATACTTTTAGAATTGTATTATCCTCCTGTTAAATTGTTCCTTTAATCAGTATAAAGTGACCTTTTATATCTCTTCTGGCTTAGGTTGTTTTGATGTCTGTCTTGTCAGATTTTCAAGCATTTATGCCTGTTACCTTACTTTGTTTATTTGAAATACTGTTTTCCATCATTTCACCCTAAGATAGTGTTGGTCTTTTATGGACAGAGATGTTTCCTGGAGGTACCTAACAGAAGAATTTTGCTTTTTGATAGATAAATGTTCTGCTAGCCTTTGTCTTTTGATTGGAGAATTGAGACCATTTATAGTCAGAGTTACTATTAAAAGATGTGTATTAATTCCTGTCATTCTTGATTTTATAGCATTTGGTCTTTCACTTATTACTCTTACATTAAGCTATTATTCAAACTTGTTTTATTCATTTCACTCCTGTGGCCTCATTCATATACTTTTTTTTCTCTTCACTCCAAGGGTTTTGTTCAAGTATTTTCTGTAGAGCTATGGTCATGATGGTGGGGGAGGTTCTTTTCTAGTTTGGTCTGTTTGCTGTCCTAAATATCTCCCATGGCTGTATTATTATGTCATTCCCTAATATTGAGAATTTCCATGATTTTGCTAAAAATACTGAAATCATTTCGTGCTCAGAATTTTGAGATTTGATTCTTTGTAATAGTCATTGTTTGTGTCATGAAAGTCCCACTCATACTGTATTAATTTATCTTGTTCATCATTCAAATATCCAGATCTCTGCTAAAATGCTTTGTCCTGTTCCTTTTCCATTCTATTTATGAAGCTTTATATAGATTTTAAAAATTTGATTTATTGTATTTTTCACTTCCAGTATTTCAGATTGGTTTTTTAGTGTTTATTTCTCATCTCTTGTATTCAACTCCTTACTTCATCAGCTTTTTTTGTTGTTGTTTTTTTTTTTTTTTGTATTCTCTTGAGATTCCTTTAAGAGTTTTTCTTATTTGATTCCTTTGATATTTATTTTATTTGGACATACTTATGATCATTCTTTTGAATTCTGTTTGATATTCTGTCTTAATTCCCTCTCACTGGAGGCCATTAATGGGGGGGGTCATAATTTTTTGGAGGAGTTATATTGTATTTTATGCTTCTTGTATTACTGCATTGGGATTTTAGGATTTTCACATCTTGAATTATTTCATTTATTTATTTTTAGTGAAGTATTTTTGTTCTAATCTTATGTATATGTGAAAAAAGAAAATGCATGAAAACCATCTTGTTTCTTGGTTTTTAAAAGCCTGTGTTTTCTTTTTGTCTATTATTTATTCTCGCGTTTGCATACACTGTTAATTTTTTTAGTTGTGTTTATTGGTAAGATGTGAAAAGAATATGTACGTTTCTTTTTACTAGAAGCGGAAGTTTCTGATATTGGGTATTGTAGCAGACAGCTTCAGGTTCACTGAAATGAATTTCCAGACCAGACACAGTTATGGAGGAAGGGAGATTTATTGAAGCTTACAAGATGCAGGGGAAGTTCCCTAATGGCAGAAGAAGCTGGCCTGCCTTCGCAGGACCACTCAGAGAGAAGTACTAGCTAAAAGCCACACTGCACAGCACACTTCAGGAACTGCTGCTAGGCACAGTTTGCATATCTTTAGATTGAAACCTGAAACCTACCACCACACCTTAAGATCTACCCAGTAGTGACATTGCCTCCAGCCAGGTGGCTGTAGATGCAAACTACAAACAATTAAAAAAAAACTGAATATATTGGGGGCCATCTATTCAAACCACCACAGGTATCATTTTAATATATCATTTTGTAACTTAATTTGAATTTAAAGGGTTGTATTCATTTGTTTGGCATGTGCATATGAATATGGGTGTACATGTGCCAAGCACACATATAGGGGCCAGAGGAGACCTTTCTACTTGCCTTACCTTCCATATTGTTTGAGGCAGGCTCTCTCCTTGTTCTCTGCTCATCCTCTGTTTACAAACTACTGGGAAATGTCCCTGTATCCACTTCCCTTCTTGTCATAGGTACAGTGGGGTTGCAGAAGCTTTTCTACTTCTTCTCTGGACCAGGATCTGAACTGAGGTACCCAGAGTTCTGTGGCAATTATCTTCTTAGCCACATTATTTAGGCTTGGAACTTTAATTCTCTTGAAGCAGATTTTTGACACAATTGGCTTTTTATTTGAGGTTGCCTTGTAATTCCAAATCAGTTTGAAGATTAGCTCTTCTATTTCTGTGAAAAAACTGTTGGAGTTTTAATAATGATTACATTGGATCTATAAGTCTTTGGGTAGTATCATTTTCACTATATTTTATCATTCAGTGAATTAACACGAAATGCTTTTTCATTTAATTTTATTTAAGAGAGCAGGAGAGAGAGAGACAGACTGAGAGACAGAAGGAGAGACAGAATTGACATGCCAGGGCCTCCTGCCACTGTAATCAAACTCCAGATGCATGTGCTACCTTATGCACATATGTGACCTTGTGCATGCGTCACCTTGTGGCTTAGGTGGGATCTGGGGAGTGAACATGGGTCCTTAGCCTTTAAAGACAAGTTCCTCAACCGCTAAGCCATCTCTCCAGCCCCTTTATTATTTTTTTTAATATTCTTATATTTATTACAGACAGAGTACATGGGCATACCAGGGCTTCTTGCCACTGCAAAAAAAAAAAAAAATACAAAAAGCAAACAAACAAAAACACCTCATGTGCCATGTTTTGTGCCTGACTTTATGTGAGTACTAGAGATTTGAATCCCTCAAAAGAAATGTTTCAGTTCAGAGGAAATAGCTATACAACATTCCAACCCTTTCTCTGGCTCTTACATTCTTTCCATGTGCTTTTCTGCAGTCTTGCTGAACCTCGGATAGGATGATACAGGTGCCTGGTTTTATTTTTTCTTCCATCCATTGTTGTGCATCAAGCAGACCTGATGCCACTGCAATGGCCACTTTCTCAGCAGATCAACCAGTTAGAAGTCTCTACAGAACCACTATAAAAGATTTTTCTCTCCAAGATATCTGATATCTGCAATAATCTGTTATAAACACATATGTTTAGGAAGCAATCGGTCAGGCATATAATTTCAGTTTAACAAGTCCTCACTGGACCTTATGACCTCCCTAGGCACAGGCTTTTGTCCTGGATTACAGTACTAAACAGACTCCCTCTGACGGAAAAGACATCCAATCCAATCAGAATGCAGTTGTTTGTGACTATAACACTTGTGCCACTATCACACCAGCAGACACATCTTAATGATACGTTGGAGGTGCTGAGCAAAGTGTCTAACTGAGTAGGGTTGCCAGTGACAAATCAGCAGCTTGTACAGCCTCCCAGAAATTTTTTTAAAATGCCAGCCAGTAAGGAGGGAGACTGTCTCAGCCCAATTAATCCATGTTCTGCAGCCAAAACATGATCTTCAGCAATAGGATTGTATATCAACTTCTGGCATACAACCAACAGCTTTATTGGTTTGTAGAGGCCCAGAGGTCACCTTAAATAACAGAAGTACCCCACCCATGGCCTTGGGTTTTCACTCAACAACTTTATGGTCCTTGGGAGTACTTTTCTTTACCCAAAAATGTTTCTTTTGTTTATATTCTTGAACTGTTTTTTTTTTTTTTAACGTGGGCATTTTTGCCAACCCTTAAGACAGTCAGAGGTCAGTGTTGTATATTGTATAATTAAATCTTTGTACAGACAGTGGGAAGGATCTCTAAAAGCTCATTGCATCCAATTCCAAGTAAATGCCAGCTGGTGTTGGGATTCAGTAGCTAAAGTAAAACAATCAGGGTTTGATGGAGCATGAAAATACCCTAGCACTATGTCAGTTGTCCCATTAGAAGAGCAATGTTGGGTTTGATTGTATGGATGAAAATCCTACTTCCTCTAGCCCTCCTTAATCTACAACCATTTTTCATGAGCTGACACACCATCTTGTGTTACTTTTCTCATTGTGATGAGAAAATGCGATGGAAAAAATGAGAGCAAGTTACAGGAGAAAGGGCTTTTATAATTTGTTAGTGTATTCCATCATGGTGGAAAGGCATGGGAGGAACCTGGCCTCAAGCATCCACAGTCAGGAAGCGGAGAGGTGGATGCTTGTGCTCAGCTCACTTTTCTTTTTACTCGATAGTGCAGATCACTTTTAGAGTGGGTGTTTCAACCTCAACCTAATCTGCAAGTGTGGTTTTCAGACATGCCGAGATTTGCCTCTTACATGCTTCTAGTTCCTGACAAGTTGACATCACACTATCCTAGGGCACTGATGTGGGGCTGTCGCACTACTCCTGGCCCAGCCTAAGGCCACAGAGGTATAAGACTGCATTCAACCCTGCTGCCCCTGTCGCTAGAGCTGGTTCCTCGTGTCTGGTTAGCTCTCGTCCTCTCTCCAATACCCATACCTGGTTGCTAAAAGGTCACCTGGTCTCCCTCCCCCAGCCCCAGTATACCTTCTTGTAGGAGAGAAATCCACACAGCAACTAAGAATTAACTGTCTTCCTCTTAAGACAAGCCTCATCTTTTGACTTGTACTCCTTTTCCCTTACCCCTAGACTTTGCAATAAGTGTCCAGGCAACTTTTGTGCTGCTAACATAGGAAAACATTTGGGAATAGAGGAAAAGTTTCTTCAGTAGTGAGGAAGAGGTAAATTATTACTAGACTGTGAGACATGTTGGGCAGAATCATCATGGTAAATATACAGGGAAGGAGAGAATATCAAAGCACCAGCACAGCTGCTTTGCTGAGCACAGATCCCAGTGTTTCCAGAGACACAGCACAGTTTTAGACACAAATGACATGAAGCCAATTTACTGCTTACAGATTCACATGAATGGCTGTAACCCTGAGGCTCAGAGAAAATGCCATTGTAAAGAAAGGCTCACTTGCACATGCCCCACAACACTGAAGCTAAGGGACCCTGGAAAGCAGCCCACCAAGGGATATTACACCCCAGAGAATGTGACCACTGGTCTAGCACATTCATCATGACTTGTTTGTAGAGGGCGGAAACAACCCAGGATATCTTATCCATTCCCTTCCCAGTAACAGCATGTTGCGTTATCTGAACTTTCCACAGTCTTTAATGAGAACTACAAGTGATAAAAATGGAAGAATTGGGTCCGTGTATGGTCATCCAGAGAGCTGTACTGCACAACCAAATATGTAGTTGGAGAAAGGGGATGGTAAGACATATCAGTATGATGGAAGAAAAGGTGGGCCAAAGAGTAAGCCAGGTTTAAATGATGGATTTAAACCTAAAATTTTTCTCTAGCAATTTTAAATGTCATTATGTTCAGTGCTATAACTGAAAGATGCAAAATTGTTGGCCTGAAGAAGCCCAAATGCATGATGCTATATAGGAAACACAGTGTATGATACACAAATGCTGACAGTCAAGTATTAAGAAACACAATATATGATACACAAATGCTGACAGTCAAGTATTAAAAATGTCCCATGGAAACTACTCAAAGCTGTGGTCACCATAAAGACTTAAAAAAATATATTACTAGAACAAAAGAAAGTGTTGAAAAGCTTAAACTCACAGATTTTGACAGGATGGAGTAATATTTTTCTTACAGTTGGAGCTATTTGGACAGGGCACTGGGGAAGCAGCAAGTTATCCACTGTTCCACACTCCAGCAACTCTAAATCTACCTTTGGCAACCCCTGGCTCCTGGGTGATTCTATGATACATGAACCATCTCTCAGAATTTTCTCAATGTAGAGAAGGATAGACTGGAGATGGTTATCCAGTGGGACCTCAGCGTGCAAGTTTCTTGAATAAATCAATGGAGGGCAATAAAGGAAGGCTCGGAAAGTCTTTTCAAACTGTCTTGCAACCTACACGTAATGAACAAAGTCCTAGTTGAGGTCTGAGGAGTCAATGAACAAAACAGTAGCCAGAGAATAAAGAAAGGACTGGAAGCCACCTGAGTACAAGTAGTGCTTTCCCTGACCATTTTATTTGTGGGTTGTATTTGTAGATAGAAATGCATACTGCATTTGCAGGCACACCACTCAGATCCAGAGATGAGTAGAAAGGTTGTTTGTAGGTTTTGCGAAGGCAGGGCTGGGAAGATTGGCAGTTTTGTCAATTCTTGAGTGTCCTGGGGCCTTTCATTCCCCTGCCTTCCTCCCACGTTGCCGGGGACCTTTCATTGTGAATTCCGGAGTCTCTGCCCTTTCAGCCTCCACTAGTCCATGTCCAGTCTCCGTCTACCATCCTATTGCTGCTACTTCCTAAGCTCTCCTGCCCTAATAACTTCTGTTGTAAGAAAGCTTATTGTCTAGTCTGTCAAAATATTCTGATGAGATTTTACCTTTCTGGTAGGAACTGAGAGCTCTTAACCCATTCACAGGTGATCATTTCTACCTTGTCTGGAAGAAGAGGTATTGTTTACCTAGACTCAGTTTGGAAATGCCATTACTCCCCAAGCACTACTCTGTGTGTTTTCAATGACCATGTGACCAGCTGCCCTTCTCTCTCTGTGTACACCACGCATGCACAAGCAATGCACACACATAGGTGCCCATGGATGGCTCTCAGTATATTTTAAATGAGGAGTGAAGTTCTCACCATCTCCCCTCTCTGAGAGAAGGGAGCTGGTAAATGGTAGGTACTGAACACACCAATAACTCATCAAAAGAACCATGTCCTTCCCCAATCTTAGTATTTTTTATTATTAGATATAGGCCTATTTTGTATGTAAACATAACATGTTGGTACCATCCTTTACCTCCTCCCTGTCTCTGTTCTGAAAAGGCCTTCCTCATTGGAGATGCAGGTCATCTCCATTAGGATTGTGGATCATGCATTGTTGGAGGGAGGGAAGGCAATGTTTGTGCAAAATGTCTCAATTTGTGGCTCTAAACAATCTTTCTGCCCCCCTTCTGCAAAATTCCCTGAGCCATGCTGGGAGCATTCTAGGTCTACTTCAGTGATGGGCACTTAGGAACATTTGGATCTCTGGTTTGTTAGGTGTTGAGTGTCCTCAGTATCTATCATCCTTGTGCTGATACCAGCTTAATTAAGAAAGCAGCATTCTTGCTCCTTTCTCCAGTTATTCTGCTTTCAGTTGTGGCCAGGTTGGAGCATACTGGGTCATTTATCTCCTCAGGTCCAGTTTCCATCTGAAAAAGAGAAGCATATTCTCCAATGGAGAGTGGAGTAAGTGCCAGTTAACTGGGATAAACATTATTAATTTAGAGAGAATTAAAAGGGTATAGACCCTCTTGTAGCCCAAGATTAGTGGGAGCTTGGCAATGGAAAGCAGAAGCATTATCTGGCTATGATTCTGATTTGTTTCCCAGTTCAGATACGGTTTCCTTTCCACTGAGCAGATCTGTTAGCCAATCCAAGAGTAGTTGGTTAACCACCATGGCTGTGTGCCACTGTTGCACTTGTGTGAGCATCAGGACAAGTTATTTGCTTTTGAGTCACTTAGACTTTGAGTTGTTTGGACAGATGTCAACCATTCTCCCCTGGTAGCTCATGTAGTGCCTTCCAGCACTAGATGGGACTAATTGGGGACTGGCTCTCTAGATTGCAACCAGGTGTCTCCATGGTCCATGCCAACAATGTTTGGTGTCTTCAGCAGTAGGGTCTTACCATTAACCTCTGGTGGGTAATCAAGTGCTCTTATCTCTCTGATCAACAGCTCATTGTGGATATAGGCTACATCCTGGTACAGGGAATTACAGGCCAGTGCCAAGGGAAAAAAGAAAAAGCCAGAGAAGAAAGAGAAACAGGAGAAATTTGAGGTTACGTTTTGTCTTACTCTCTCCAGAGCCCTTTGATTCAGGTGCTCCTTTTGAGTCCAGCTCTTAGTCTGACTTTCAGGATATAGAATTCTATGGTACCAGTTCAATTCATGCTCAGTTTTGTGTCCCGCACACACTCGTTCCCTTCCTCCAAGCCCTGTCCTCCCTATTGTCTAGGCCTTGTGATGCTATTCAGTTATGTCAGCAACTTCAGCTGATCCAGGTTAGGAACCACAGATGAGTGAAATCATGCAACTGTTGTCTTTCTGTGATTGTGCGAGTTCACTTAGAATGATCTGTTCCAAGTTTGACCATCTTTCTACAAATTTCAATGTGTCATTTTTTTTTCTTACTGCTGAATAGATTTCCATTGTGTAGATATGCCACATCTTGGTTATTCATTCATCCAATAATGGGCCCCTGGATTGATTCCAGTTTTTAGCTATTATGAATTCAGCTATAAACATGGTTGAGTGAATATTTCTGAAGTGAGATGTGGAGCTTTTAGGGTAAATGCCTAGTAAGGGAATAACAGAAGCTTTTGGTAACTCTATATTCATCCTTTTAAGGAGTTGCCAAATTGATTTCCACAGTGGTTGTACCAGTTTGCATTCCCACCAATAGTGAATGAGTGTTCCTATTTCTCCACAGTCTCGCCAACATTTGTTATTATTTGATCTTTTTTTTTTTTTTTTGGAGCTTAGAGAATTTATTATAGGGTTTACAGAGATAATGATTATAGGGCTTAAAGGAAGGAAATAAAGCAGAGCTCCTGCAAAGGAGTGGGCTTCTGGAATGAGGAAAGCTTACTGGAAGACAAGTTTGCTATCCTTAGTGGAGTAAGGTGGAATCTCATGGCTTTTTTAATTTGCATTTCCCTAACAGTTAGGAATATTGAACATTTCCTTAAGTGCATGTTAGCCATTTGTAATTCTTCCTTTGAGAATTCCCCATTTAGTTTTCTGTCCCACTTTTGGAGTGTTTTTTTAATTGTTTTTTTTTTTTTTTTTGAGTTCTTGGTAGATTCTCAATCTTAGTATTTTTATTCTCTCAATATACATGAAGATTTGAACAGTCAGTGATCATTTTTTGCTATTTACCCTGGCATTTTTATATAGTTCTATACCTTAGAAATACAGTATTTTTGACAAAACAAATATAAATATGTAATTTGAAATATTCTTGTAGCTATAATATATATGAAATATAATGGAGATATAAACATTTTATTTAACACAAGGTATTCAATATGGTCCAACATGTAATGGATATAGAACTGGTAATTCGATGGCTGTGAGTGTCATAGCTTGTTTGCCTCCCTCTCCTTGACTTTTTATTCCACTGTAAATCTTCCAATGTGGCATGTACTTTATGTTATAGTCTTAATTATATCTAAGTACTTTTGAGTTTTGGCAATACAGCCAAGCAATACACCTGTGGTGTGTGTGTGTTGTGTGTGTGCTTGTGTGTACGTGTGTGCACTTAGTTCCTTAAGATAGAGTCTTGTTATATATCCATGCTGGCCTGGGACCCTCTATATTGACCAGATTTGCCTTGAACTTGCAGTGATCCTCCTGCCTCTGCCTTCCACGTGCTGGGATTACAAATGTACATCACAATGTCTAGCCTAAATTAGGTACTTTTGAAATGCTCAGGGTTATTGAATAGCTCTGACCTGTTATCTACATCAGCTCCAATGAAAACAGATGAGTAATATTTAAACATGTTGCTGATATTATGTAATAATGGTAGTGCAAGCATTTTACACACTGCACAGTCATTCAAAAATACAAAGTGTTCCTCCCTCCCTCCCTCCCCTCCTGCTCTTCCTTCCTTCCCTCCCTACTTTGTTTTTGTTGATTACTGAAACAGAGGCTGGCTGTGTACACCAGGCTGTCCTTAAACTCCTTGTTCTGCCCCTTGAGTGCTGAAGTTGTAGGCTCTGCTCTATGAAAAGTGAGGGTTTTGTTGTGTGTGGGTTTTATTTTATTATTTTATTTTGTTGTTTTGAAGGAGTTGCATGTGGCTAAGTCTGGACTCAAACTGATGGTGTTGACCTTAAACTCCTGATCTGCCTGCCTCTTCTTCACAACTGTTGGGATTACAGCTGTGTACCATTAGGCATGGCTAATGTAATAATATAAATACATATTCCCTTTCCCAGACTGAACTCTTTGCATGTTGTTCTCCAGTATTGCCAGCAGAGGGCACTCAGAGCTGGCAAGACAGGATTAACCTTAAAATACAAAAGAAACAATAAAATGGAGTGTTTGCATGAATGGGGCAGTTGGGGGATGCCATACTTTCAGAAAGTGTTAGTTTATCTAAAAAAGAATCAAATGTTAATGATAGCTATCTGAGAATATTTAATAGAATTTAAACCAATGAAACACAGTATGTTTCACTCTGTTCTACCCCCGACTCTGCTGCACACAGGATTGTTACATGTAGCTGTAGTAAGAGGAATTCTGTGTGTGTAAGCAACAGTGTGAATAGCCAGTAAGTTTGAAGAATATGGAAATTGTATATTAATAGAATAAAATTCCAGACAAAGAGAAGGTACATGTGATCACATAAATTATTTGTGTAGTACATGGAGATACATAAAATATATGTATATTCGTGTACATATAGAGAATAGAATTGGCGTCATAGGAAAGGTCACATGCAATATGAAGGCAGGGTGTGTCCACTCAGATCTGCAAAGGAAGGGAATTTTACTTTTTTGAGAATGAGGGGGTACATTTGGAAGTTTTAGAAATGAAGAAGAAAGCAAGCTGTTTTCAAAACTAAGATAGGTGGAATTGAGAAGCTTGTGGAAATTGTGACAGTTTAGAAAAAAAATGGCTGAGGGGAATGATGGAGAGCCTGGGCAAGAACTGCTGAGCGCTGCGGATTGACAGAGTGGCTGTGATTGGATTCCATGCATTTATGGGGGCATCAGTCTTCAGGGATGCTTGGTTTTCAGCAGCTGCATCAGCAACCCATATGTAGAAGCAATAAATGGATGAAAATGATCCAGTGTTGAGGTTCAGATGGGCATGTTTAGTGGGGAGGTCCAGAGGTAGAAATAAAAAGGGGCTAGAGATATGACTTAGCTCTTAAGGTACTTGCCTGCAAAATCTAAGGACTCAGGTTCCATTTCCTAGTATCCAGGCAAAGTCTGATGTGCAAAGTGGCTCATGCATCTGGAGTTCATTTGCAGTAGTGGCTAGAGGCCCTGCCATGCCCATTCTCTTTCTGTGTGTCTCTCTCTCTGGTGGGTAGGTGTGTCTGTCTTTGCTTTCAACTAAAAAATTTACACTGGAGAGATAGCTCAGCAGTTAAGGCACTTGTCTGCAAAGCCTGACAACCCAATTCAATTCCCCAGTATCCATGTAAAGCCAGGTGCACAATGTATGTGTTTTGTGTTTGTTTGCATCAGCTGAAGGCTTGACATCCTCCCTCTCTCTCTTTCTCTCTCTCCTGTCTGTCTGTCTCTCTCTCCTGTCTGTCTCTTCCCTCTTCTCTCTTCCTCTGCAAATAAATTTGTGTGCGTGTGTGACAGTAGAGATGGCTTAGCTGTTAAAGAAGTTGACGTGAAGCCCCTTAACTTGGGTCTGGGAATAGACCTAGGGTCAGGGAAGTAGCACTGTTAGAGAACAGGAAGCTATTCATGAAGATATTACAGTAAGATCACAAGGTCAATATGTGAGGAACTTAGTCTGCAGGGTGAAATGATGTGGTTACTTAGAAAGTATTGTAGGTTTGGAAAAGGTTTCGGGACCAAAAAGAATGAAGCATGAAGGAAGGCAACTTGAGGCATCAAAGCATGTAACCCTAGGTCACAAAAATTGCCATTTACAATTGTTAATTTACAATTACAGGACATGAAGGAAGGCATCTTTGTGGGTACTTGTACTTATTTATAGGAATGCAGACCTGGGAGGGTATTAATTTCTCCATGAGGATTCCTAAGTTATCCACGGGTCATTTGTGTAAATATTTAGCCATCCACCTTGACAGCAAATGGATGTTAGTTCAAAATGAGAATATGTTCATTTTGGATACTTTCAGTGCATGGTGGTAAGATATGAGGCAGCTGATCATGTTTCAGCCACAGAAACAAAACAGACATGATAGCTGAAGTTCAGCTTGCTTTCACCTTTTTATTCACTCTAGCACTCCTGCCCGTATATGAACCTTTTTATTCACTCTAGCACCCCTGCCCGTATATGATGGTGCTACCCACACTTGAGTGTCTTCCCTACTTAGTTTACCTTTTCTGGAAACACCCTGATAAATACATGCACAGATATAATTCTGTGGATTCTGAGTTCAGTCAAGTTGATATGGAAGACTAGCCATCACACCTAGGTTCCCTGAATGTAAAATGGGAGTAATAGTATGATATTTTTCAATTTTTTTTTGAAGGGAGGTCTTATTCTTACTCAGGCTGACCTTAAACTCAATTTATATCCCAGGCTGATTTCTTCAGAGAGAAACCTAAAGAGTCATTGGTTCCTTTTATAATAATACAGCCCAGGGCTTTTCATTTTTGATTTCCTCCTTTAAATTGATTTACTGTGTCTCTGTCCCTGCTGGAACCTCATCTCCAGGCAAGGTCTGACTAATACAGAACGAAGTGGAGCCATGACTACTCTGAGCCTGTACACAGTTCATGCCTAGACAGCTCACGCTGCTCTTCTGTCAGACTCTCAGCCTGTCTTCCCATGCACTGCTTTTGTTGACTTTCTGGAAGTTCAGATAGGTTTTTGCAATGTGGAAAATGGTTTACTCTTCTCTCAGTTTAATTCTGTTAGGTTTATTTAGTGTCCACATTTGATGAATTTTCTTGGATCTTGATTCTGACAAATTGGATTTGTGTGCAGATTTTATGAACACCAACTCAGGCCCGGGTGACCAGCAGCTGCTTTATTTACCTTGAAAAGATGCTTATTCATTTAGATGCCTGCATGTAACCTGTCTCTGGCACACGTTGGAAGCTGGGAGGCAATAGGGCTACATGCATGCTTCTCTGTTAGAAGGGCTTGTAAACTCCAGTGCTTATACTGCCCTGGTCCATGGCAACACTCTTCTTCTCAGAAGCAAGCGGATTATCCTTTTAGGGGAAAGATTAGTTTTCAAATTATGTCCTTCTAGCACTCTAAAATTAACTACTCTTTGGTTTATAAGACTAGGTATGTAGGAAATATTTGTATTTCTTTCTGAGGAAAAGGAAATTTGGCATCCTGCTGGTCTACCAAAAAAAAAAAAAAAAAAAAAAAAACCACCATGGGACACATTTCAGTTTAGGCAGAACATTAGCCTGTAGCTTATTTGGTGAAGTATTTTGTTTCCTGTGAATAACAATTTGCCCTTAGAAAGTAATTAGTGAGTTAGACCTCACTATGTGTCAGGGTTGAGAACATGAGTGTACTGGTCAGAACTGCCCAGGACACAACTGATAGGGTAAAAAAAAAAAAAAAAAAAAATTAGGGTAAAAAAAATTATATATATGAGAGAGAGAGACAGAGAGAATTTATTAAATTGGCTCACACAGTATAGGCTGGTTAATCCATCAGTGGCTATAGGCCTGAGAGGCTGAGAACTTGGTAGCCAAAGATAAGGCTGGGTGCCTCAGCAGTCCTTATCTGACACTGAAGCCTGCATGGTCTTGAGCCCACAGTGGTCAGCTTAGCAAGCAGGAGTCATATGTCTGCAAAGGAAGGCAACAACGTGGTAGATGCACTCACCAGCAAGGAGAGAAAGAGGGAGAGCAAACTCAGTACTGCTTGTCCCTTCACATCTTTAAATCTTTTCATCCTTAGGTCTGAGCAACCACTGGAAGCTGCCACCCACCTTGGGAAGAGTTTTCACCTTCAGTTAGTTCTTCCAGGAAATATTCTCCCAGAGCTACCCACAGACTTGTAATGTACTTGATTTCTGATCCCATCAAGTTTCCAATCAACATAGCCAACCCAGATATCCTTACTGTTCATGGCTACACCATGAGGTGTAACTGCTCTAAGTTGTTACTCTGTGAAGGAGGAAGCTGAGGAACAGTAGAATGAAAGAGTAGACTACTTGGGAAGCTCTCTAGATCTTAAATTAGACACTTGAAAACATGGCTAGCATAGAGATGTAGCTGTGAAGTAGAACTAACTGCGCATCAACTAGAAAGTGGGTTGTCCAGCATCCTCCCAAATAACCCTGTATAAGCCAGCTTAGCTGCGACTCAATTTAACCATCTGTTCGGCTTTGTCTACTGAAGCCCCTTTCCAGCTTTAGAAAATAAGTTGTTAGCTACATGGGTGGAGTAGGAAAAAAAAAATCAAGTGAACGATGAGAAAAGAGTGCACAGGCTGATGCATGTATATGTGGGGGAAAGGGAATTACTCTATTGCAAATATGAAATCATCTCGAGCAAGTATAGACCAGTCCTTTCGCTGAAGAAGAGAAAATTATAGGAAACAGAAAAGTCAGGGACAGCAGAAGGAAATAAGACAGACATAAAATTGGTTTCTGGTTGGGAAAGGACCAGTCTAGTCCATAAATTAGAGAGGCCCATGAAGAATATGGAAAACCATCAACCTAGGAAAAGACAGGTGATCTAAGAAAATGCTAGATCTTTCCTCTATGGCTCTGCCCTTTTTTACTCTTAATTGGCATGCTCAGCGTTTTTGATCTGTCACAGTAAGATGGAACTTCTGCTGATGGATGCTGGTCAGGGTCTTGAATGTGACCCCCAGACAGGAGAGCTGCACTGGCTGTGGGAGTGTGAGCTGTCAGGAGATGACGGGCCTGCGCTTCCGAGGGGACATGCTCTTGGCAGGAGGAAGTGCACTCAACCAGAGGCAGCCCTGCGAGTGAGATGAGAGCAGTGTGCCCCAAGTTAAGCAGACTCAAAGGAGAGGGTTGGCAGAACGAATCACATCACATCTGCCCAAGAAAGAATCAAAAGCAACAGGACTCGGGCAGCAGGAAAAAGGTAAACTTTCATTGCCTGGCTGCTTCCAAAACACAGCGGATCCCAGACTGAGAAAGTGAGAATGGTCCCAATGAGACTTTGAGAAGCTTAGTGCCACCTATCTCTGCCACCTCCCCTTCCTCCTCCTTTGCTTGCCCTTTAAACTTTATCCATTGCAGTTTACTAGTTAGAGATTATTAAGAAATAATATTTTATACAAAATGCTTGATTTTGGATTTTGGGTGTTCCACTTAGACTCTACCTGTTAAGGAAAATCGCTAACTAACTTGAACACACAGGAAACCACACTTCAGTTTTGCCTCCTCCCAGCAATTGATAGCTAGGTATTGAAACAAAATAAAAATCTGCCTCAATCCAAATTCAACAAGAGTTTATTCTGCTAAAAGTAATGCCTAAGGCAGAAAAGTATAGTACCCATGTCTGCATAGAAGGGACGTTCTAGTGGCCAGATTCATAGCTCTATTTCAGTTTCATTCTTTGCTTAGTGATTCATCTGACCTTATAAAGAGGCAACGTTACTTTTTCATGGGGTAATTTCATTTTCTATTTTCTTTTGTTGGGATGGCAACTATTGGAAATGTGTTCTCCGCAGGAAAATATTTAACATTTTAAAGTAAATACATTTAGAGAAATTCAATCAAGTGTAGGATGTTTAACCATTAAGACTAAAAAATGTATACTAAAAGCATCACCCTAAAAAAATCAACTCAATATGACATTGCAGAAGGGCACACCAAGGAACACGAGGCCCTCAGTTCTTGCTTGCCAGCTCAGTCCCAGGTCACCAGCTCCTCCACGGCAGGGCAGTCTGGGGGATTTCTATCCCTGACTCATGCTCTTCTGCTTTCCCGCCCGCTGTCACACACCCTCTTCCAGTAAAGATCCATTATCCAGTGATAATCAATCAGTGATTTCTATGTTCTTGTCATTCAAAGTGTGTCCTGGGAACTAGCTTCATGCATGCCTCAGGCAGCTTATTAATGTGCAGAATCTTAGAATTTATCTTGCATCCACGGAATCAGAATTTGAATTTTCACTCAGTTCCCAGGAGCTTCATGTACAAATTGAAGTGCTCAATGTACACAGCTATCAAGTGAGCTTTGAAGTTTAATTGACAGGCATTACAAGGATGGGCTCTTCAGGCTTTACAGGCTTTGAGGGAAATGCATCAAACATGTGTCGGGATTACAGGTGAATGTCTCACTACTCTTGGTTTTATGCAGTTCTGGTAGAACTATGAAGGATAAAGTTAAATTTCATGAGACTGCAAGTGAAAAATAAGAAAGAAGGTATGGAAAACTGAAAGAAGGGCAACCTCTGTTAGGAAAAAGCTGAGAACTCTGCAGAATTGTGTCCGTGTCCCAGGACTTATGGGGAGACAGAAACTATGCGATGAACTTGGGCATCTAGCAGAGAAAATACCAAAGCAAAGGCTTCAGGGTGCTGCGTGGCTTCTTTGAGCTGCATGTGTTAAACCTGGGATGAGAGACATGATTTGAAAATGGAATTTGTGATTAAAAAGGGATGGAAGCCATAAAGATTTTGAGAGTTCCCAGCCAGACTAAGCATAGAATGAAAGGTTTACAAGAAAATAAACCAAGGATGGTTAAGCAATGGACTAAAGTCTCAGGGCTTTGAGGGCAAAATGGTTTCCAAGGACAGGCCTGTGGTGCCTCCCATGTGAGGTGGTTTATTCTGATTGTCAAACCTGACAGAAGTACAATCACCTAGGAAATGAGCCTCTGGCATGCCTGTGAGGCTCGGTCTTGATTCAGGTTAATGGGGTGGGAAGACTCATCTTAACTATGGATGGCATCATTCTATGTGCTGGGAGCTTGGATTGTACTCAAAGGAGAGAGCACCAACTTTCATGGCTCTCTGCTTCATCACTGAAGGTGACCAACTACTTCCTGCTCCTGCTCCCATGGCTTCTCACTATGCTGGACTGCAATCTCAAGTTCTAAGCTGCAACAAAACCTCCCATGAACTGATTTTTTTCATGATATTTGGGCATAGCAACAAGGGGGTTACTAATACACAACTGTACACCGGTGTGGTGGTTTGAATCATAGGTCACCCATAAAGTTATGTGTGTTTAAAGCTTGGTCCTTGGGTGATGGCAGTTTTGGAGGAGGACCTTGCTGGCTACGGCTTATTACAGCCAGCTTCCTCTTGTCAGAGTTTGATTCACTTTCTTGGTGCTGTTTTCCACCTGGTAAGGCAGAGGTGATGTCCAGACTCTGCTCTGCTCATGTCACATTTTCTGCTACCATCATGAACCTTCCCTTGAGACTATAAGCCAAAATCAACTTTCCTCTCATCAGCTGCTTTTGGCCTGGTGCTTGATCCCAGCAGTGAGAACGTAACTACAACACTGGGCTTGCTGCCCAGGGCTGTTGTGGGACTGTGCTCCCTCTATTACTATGCAGAGCTCCTCAGCAGTTTCAAGTGGTTCCAGTGCAGCTCTTGGTAACACTTTGGAGGAAACAAACAGTAAACCTTAGTAGTGTCTACATGATGCTAATTGAGCAGGTAGACAAGGTACAATTGTAGAAACATGACTTCCTCCATCAAGGTTTCAAAGGATGCTATAGAGAGCCTTGAGGTTCAGGCAGGTGCCTCTGTAGAGGTTTGGAGCTGCCAAAGGGAGGCCCTCATTACAGTAATGTCTAGTAGAGGTATAGACGTAGGGTCACCTTTGGGACCCCACAATTGTGGGGACACAAGGATGTACAGCCCACTCAGACGAGCTGCTAGCACCTAACCTCACTAAGAGCAATGTGGGTTGCACCCAGAAAAGTCTTGGGGATAAGGCCACCAGGATCCTTGAAGATACAATCCTTTTCTTGTGTGTCCTGACAGTGTGACATGGAATATGGAATTGAAGAAGATTATTATCAAGGTTTATAATCTAATATGTTGGATTATTATTGTTGATTTTTAAGATATTTGGGACCTGTCAAACCTTCCTTCTCTCCCATTTCTTCCTTTTATAAGGGAAATCTCTAACCTATCATCAGTGTATTTTGGAAGCACATACCTTATGTGAAGTCAGGAGCTTATAGTTTTACGTTAAGTTGATGCTGAGTGCAGCTAAGATCTATGGAGCTACTGGAATGGAAAGAATGCATCTGTGAAGAAATAATAAAGGCAAGCTGTAGTTTAAATGCTTGTCCTCTCCAACATACTTCTTGAAATCTGTTTGCCATGTGGTGATGTTGGGAGATAGGACCTTGAGAGGTAAGTGGCCATCAGGTCTCTGCCCTTGCGCGTGGTGCTGTGGTTTGAGTACAGTATGTCCTGTCACTTTGATTGTTTTTTTGATGGTGTTGGGAGATGGAGCCAGTAAACAATTAGGTCATGAAGCTGGTTAGAGCCTTTCTTAAAGGAGTGACATTGTTCTTGGATGAGCATTTCATACAAAGGCAACCCTGCCCCTGTCTTGTCTATTCTCTATCAAGTTGCCTTTTCATTTTTCTGCCACACTATGGCATAGCATGGGACACCTCCTAGATGTACCCACTGGCCATGCAGTACTCCAGAATTGGGAACCCAATAAACTTCTTTCCATAAGTTACCCATAAGTTTTCCATAAGTTACCCATAAGTTTCCATAAGTTACTTTCCTGTTGTTGGGATAAAGCATCTGACCAAAAGCAGCTGGTATGAGGAAAAACTTATTTTGACTTATAGTCTCAAGGGGTAGCTTCATAATGGCAGGGGAAAGCATGGCATGAGCAGAGGCTGGGCATCACCTCTGCCACAACACATGGAAAATAGCAAAGAAGAGTGAGCCTAGGTAATATATTGGCACAGCAGGGACTAATAAACCTCAAGGCCCACTCTCAGCAACACACCTCCTCCAGCAAGAGTCCACCTCCAAAATTGCTCTGAGTGGAACCACACATTCAAAACACATGAGTTTATGGGGGACAGATGATTAAAATCATTGCATGTGTCCTGTTATATAACAACAACAACAATAACAAAAAGAAAACAGATGTATACAAGCAGGGTTAACACCATTTGAAAAGAGTAAGCTTTCCCCCTTTTGTACTGTTTGCCCTTCCACCATGTCATGATGCTTTGGGAAGGTCATTGTCAGATGCCAATGCCTTAATTTAGGACTTCCCAGCAAGCCTCTGGAACTGTAAGAAAAATACAACATGCTTATTACACATTTCCCAGATGTTGATTCCCAGATGCTTAGAACACACAGGGATTAAGCCAGGACACATACAGGGAGTAAGCACAAGCCACAAGGTGCTCACAGGGGCGTCTTTGAGGTAGAAGAGTTTTGAACATCTTTTACTACAGGTAGACTGTGAGCTCAAGTCTCACAATGAAAATTGAAATAATATTAATTTTATCAGATTTTTATCTGGATTTTTCCTGCTGTCATTACATTTTCATTAGAAAATAGTAATCCATCAACTATTTTTATGACTTTAAAAAAAAAGTGTTCTTAGATTTTTGAGGCAGGTTCTCATTATATGAGCCAGGCTGGCCTCTAACTTACTATCTCTGGTCTCAGCCAGAATGGCAAAATTGCATATGTGTACTACCATACCCAGTATGATTGTTTTTATCATACACAAATTGTACATGTTAATAAAGTCCTTTATATGCATGCATGTGGTGCTCTGATGAAATCCACTTGCCTTTTCTCTACCCTCTCCTCCACCCACGTTGCCCCATAACCAAGCAATAATTATTCTACATTCAGACCCACATTGATGAGCTTTAGTTTGGCAAAAGGTCCAGAGAAAGAACATGTGGTACTTAAGTGACTTACCTTTTAATGAATTAAAGCTTATGGAATAATAAGTATGCAATGATTCAAGTCATATAAACTATGTATACACATCTGTCATAGAATAGAAAATAGTCTGGATGGTAAGCATGTAAATGATAAGGCTATCTATCCCCTGTCAGGGATATTGATGGGTGAGCTTAGCATATTTTTTATTTTGATTGTCTTTCTAACATATTCAAATGACTATATCGTTTGTTAAAATGGAAAAATAAATTTATTTTACTTTCCAATTCTTTATTTACTCCATCTTGCTTGCAAAGTGGTATATATATGTGGGCTTTTTTTACAGTGGCTGGAGGCCCTAGTGCATGCCCATTTTCTGATTGTCTCTCTTCTTTTTATCTCTCTCTACTATAAAATAAATAATAATAAATAAACTTAAAAAAAAAGAAAAATAGGAGGCTAGATAGATTGCTTAGTGGTTAAGTGCTTGCCTGTGAAGCCTAAGGACCTCGGTTTGAGGCTCAATTCCCCAGGACCCACGTTAGCCAGATGCACAAGGGGGCGCACGCATCTGGGGTTTGTTCGCAGTGGCTGGAGGCCCTGGCATGCCCATTCTCCCCCCCCTCCCTCTCTCCCTCTCTCTCTCCTTCTCCCTCTCCCTCTCCCTCTCCCTCTCTGCCTCTTTCTGTCTGTCACTCTCAAATATAAAAATACCAAAAATTCTTTAAAAAATAAAAATAATTAAAAAAAGGAAAAATAGAAAGCTGAAACAGGCAGCTCCTCCTTTACTTAGGTTTCATCTCCTCATCATGTATCAGCCTTGGAGAAAGACCTTACCTTTGAAATGTAAACAATACTATCTCCAATTCCTGTTTTTAGAAGATAAAAATGGCAAATATTGAAGGTAAACTGGAAGGTACCAAAGCAGCAGAAGAAAATACATTGAAATCCCAGATATAAAGATGTACAGACACATGTACAAGCATGCACATGCTTTCTTAAAGTTCATGTTGCTTTAGAATAGATCCTTTAGAATTAATGTTGTGTTACAATGCCATTCTACCTATGTGCTCCACAGTAAACAGCTGAAGCTAATTCACATTTATTTGTTATTTGTATCATTTTAAGTTTTTATTAGTAATCATAGAATTCTCTGTACTAATAAAGACAACACTGTGATGACTTATCTCTGAAGCTAAATATCCATGCACATTCTTAAATATTTTGTTAAAAAAATTTCCTGAAAATATGATTATGCATTTTTAAACAAACTTGATAAGTAAAATGGGGATAATATTAAATCTGCATTGAAAGACATTTACTTTGCATAACCCTGAATGTTAAGCTTTATCAACTTGATAGCTTAAAAATAGTAGTTATAAGATAGGATTTCTTGATTATTAAAGAGAGTAACCTTTTATGTATTCTTATCAGCTATATTTCTCCTGTTATATCAGTTGTCTTCCATTGAAATAATAAACTTTTAGAATACTAGTGATGAATGGATTCTTGTTTTCTTTTTCTACTTGTAAGCCTTGGAGCTGAGTTTCAGAGTAAGCCTTAGAAAGAAACCTTGAATACCAAGTGAGCAAGATACAGCTGATAGCTTGTGGGGCAAGAGAATGACAGTTAGCTAAAGCTTTGTGAAGAATAGAAAATTGTGTAATAAAATGGAAGGGAGAAAATAATAAAGGCAAAAAGATAAGGTGGAAAACATATAACTTTTGTCTTAAAAGAACTGAACACTAAAGATACTAAGGAAGATTTTGTTCAAAGCTGAAGCGATTGAGATAGGTATAGGAGCACTGGCATGAGGTTTACAGTCAGGGAGAAACTCCTTATTAAGAAAACAAACGGAGTAGTCATGGAAAGATACCTGATTTTCTTCTCTGTCCTCTGAATTAGAGCACAGACTACCACATGTGCAACATCATGCTGTACCACATATACTATACTCATTAAAAAAAAGGCAAGTGTAGGATATATGTCTGTAACTGTCTCCCACAGGAAGACTGTGTCATTTGTTGCACTGCAGACCACAGTAAGTGTGGAGGGTTAGTTCAACTCGCTCATTTCTATAGATGAACCACTCCAAACTCAAACATGTTATGAGGACTCAAATATCTAAACCTGAATGACATGGTATCTGACCAGAATTCTGCCCCTACACCACACATGGGAGAGAGGAGAGAGAGAGAGGTGCTCCTATATAAATGTGATAGATATACTCACGACTGAGCTTGAATTTAAATAAGAGGTATTTATGTGTATCAAAGAGGGAACTGCAATGCAGAACATAAGTGCATCAACTGTCCTGGTATATTTTGCAAATTATTTGTTTTAAAATTTCTTTAAACTTTTTTTAAAAAATTTTCTTTTATTTATTTGAGAGCGACAGACACAGAGAGAAAGATAGAGGGAGAGAGAGAGAATGGGCGCACCAGGGCTTCCAGCCTCTGCAAACAAGCGTCTAGCGTGTGCCCCCTTGTGCATCTGGCTAACGTGGGACCTGGGGAACCGAGCCTTGAACTGGGGTCCTTAGGCTTCACAGGCAAGCGCTTAACCGCTAAGCCATCTCTCTTTTAAACTTTAAAAATCCCATTTTTAATTGCTTATTATTTTAATAGTTATGGACATACTTAGTATGGAAACAACACATGTTGGTACCATCCTTTCCCTCATCCCTGCCCCCCTTCCAAAGGGGCCCTCCTCAATTGGGTCACAGGTTATCCCCATGGAGATTGTAGGTTGTTCATTGTGGGAGCAACAGTCAGTTATTGGGGAGAGGCAATGCCTCTGGGAATAATGTCCCAACTTGTGACTTTAACAATCTTTACAGCACCTCTTCTGAAAAATTCCTTGAGCCATGTTGGGTGTGTTTTAAGTCTACTTTAGTGATATGCTCTTAGAAGCCTCTGGATCTCTGCTTTGGTAGGTATTGAGTGACCTCAGTGTCTTATCTCCTTAATGTGGCGCTGATTATCAGGTTCACCAAGAAAGCAGAAATCTTTCTCATCTCTCCAATTCCTCTGTGATTTCAGCTGGGGCCAGGCAAGTGTGATGGGTAGTTTATCTCTGTGGGTCCCACTCCTGTCTAAAAAAGAGAAGCAGATTCTTCAATAGAGAGTGAAGTCAGCACAGGTTCAATGGGATAAGCATTTTTAAATTCAAGAGAATTTAGTGGGTGTAAAACCTCTTTTAGCCCAAAACTAGAGGGAGCTTAATATTGGAAGGCAAAATGATTGTCTGAATATGATTCTGACTTGTTTCCCAATTCCACATATGGGTTCCTTTCCACTGAGCATGACTCTTAGCTAATCAGAAAGCTATTGGTTACCCACAGAAGCTGTGTGGCACTATTGCACTTGTGTGTGCATCACATCAGGTTTTTTGCTTCTGAGTAGTTTGCTTGGACAGATGTTGGCCACTTTCCCCAGTAACTTATATAGCACCTTTCAGTACTAGATGGGCTGACTGTCTGGGGTCTTGTTCTCTTCTGGATTCCAGTCAGGTCTCTCTGTGTTCCATGCTGACAGCATATTGATCTCATTCTCCAAATGGGTTCTAAGAGAGGGAAAATAGTTTTGTAAACTTAACGTGAGCACATGTCTCATTATTCAGTAGAACCTAAGGAAACTGTTCATAACTAACAATGAAGGAACATGTATATGCCAGATTGTAGAGCTTACTACAAGGCTGTCCTGATAAAAACACTAACTAAGTTAAGAAGGGGTTTGAGGAATAGACATAGTGAGCTTGAGCAACCTATCAAATCTACAAGTGGACAGCTGGAATGAGCAATTAGGCACACTTATGTTCAGAAAAGAGATTTGCTCTAGAGATGGATACTTGGAAATATTGGTGCAGTTATGGCATTTAAAGCCCAAAAGTAGATGAGAGCACCAGAAATAAAATGGGAAGCAACACTGAGAATGAGTGACCTGTTCTAAAGGAAGAACTCCCTCAGAAGGCAATGTCCTGGTTGTCATAGAAACAGGAGAGACTATGAAAAGAGGTGCTGGAAGGAGGGTTGTTATAGAAGGCCCTTAACTTCTTAATGAGAAGAAAACAAAACAGTTAAGTAGAAGTGAGAGTGGAGAAAGAGGTAAAAAATATATGCTCAAAAATGATTAAAATCCAAAAAATTAAAAATTCCATTGATTTTTTTTTAAAGTAAATAAAAACAAACCCGAAATACTTGAACGTGTGTATTTTTGTTGTATAACATCGTTTACATAAAATCCCTAAAATCCTACATACAACTCCTATGTTGGTGTGTGCATATATCCATGAAGATCAGCGGAGGAAGTAGGGAAGAAGCTTAGTTTTATTTCATAAGTGTATTTTATTTTATGTTACTATAGTAGACATATGACTTTTTCATTTTACAAAAAATGTGAAAAAATAGTTTCTCTGAAAGGCCTTTATTAAGGGAGAACCTATCAGCTTATGCTTAATTTAACCCCACAGCAGTAACCTACAGGACTGGAGTATGGTTCAACAGACTCTCAGTTCCTAAAGACACTCGGGCTTTACTACATAGATGTCCTCTGTGTGCTGAGGCAGTTGCTGTGCTGTCTTAGTTTGGACTGCCATAACAGAGCATCATCGACTGGATGACTTCTAAAGAACTGAATGGTCTTTCTGTTCTGGAATTCTAGAGGCTGGAAGTCTAACACTAATGTGCTGGCATGGTCCAATTCTGTTGAGGAACCTCTGGCTGCACACTGCCTACTTCCTGTATCTCACATTCTAGAAACAGGATAAGAGAGCTCCCTGGCATCTGTTTTATAAGGACATTCATCCCATTTATGCTTGCATATAGCTCCACCTTCATGACTTACTTACCTGCCCCCCCTCCAGGTTCTACCTCCTAATACTTCACATTGGAGTGAGGATTTCATCATATGAATTATAGAGCACATAAATATTTATTACATTGCTTATTCCTTGAGTAAATTCTCTGGAGATCCCTCTTCAGGAACATGGGAGCTGACTTCCCCATGCAACTGGCCCTTTGAATACGTGGAATTTTTTTCAGTTGTTTATGTGTTTTAGAGATACAAGGAATACGGAAATACTTTTAACAGACTCTGAGATTGAAAGAAATATTACTCATAACCCATCTCTGTGCCTAAAGTTCTGTAAGGATTTGGTTTACATTCACTTAGAAAATGCCTGCATTTCAGTAATATACACTGAATCTAGCAGTTGATATACATGGGTCTTTTATTCCCCCACTTTGTCATTAATAGAAGTTTGCAGAGGTCTGAATATTGACAGCCTCTCTGTGGATTTGGCTAGTATACAATCTATAATTTCAGTTTGAACCACCTCCTGCTTTTTTTTTTTTTTACATGTGTGTTGCAGTTACCATCTAATTGCTGAGACAAACACCTGTCCAGAAGCAGCTTATGGGAAGAAAAGGATTATTTCTCGCTTATAGATTCCAGAAAAAGCATCACCATAGCAGAGGAACCTTGCTAACTTAATCACATCCATGACAGTGAGGCAGAAGCAACAGCCAGCAACCAGCTTCCTCAAGACACACTTAGTAGAACTGGATTAAAGATCTGCCCCTGGTGACACACCTCTTCCCACAGGGCTCTACCTACTGGAAACTGAAGTGTGAAGCTTAATCTTAATCAAAAAATAACTCAGGCTATGAAGGCATGCATATAAATTTAAACTACCACTACGTGTATCTGTATGTGGTAGTTTACGTGTATGTATGCATCAAGTGCTATCATATGCTGGCCAGAGCTCCATAGTAGGCATGTTTATCTCTCTCCACCTCATTCTTGGACACAAGATCTCTCACTAAACCTAGAGCTCACTGATTTCACTGGACTATTAACTTGCTGGTGAGTTTCAGAAATTTCCTGTCTTTGCCTCCCTAGTATTGGGGTTCCAATTGCACCTCACCACATCTGATATTTTTATTTTATCTGATATTTTTATATTTTATCCAAACCCAATTCTTCTTGTTTGCATAGCAAGCATTTTACACACTGAGCCATCTCCCCAGCCCTAAATCCAACTCTTGACAGCACCAACCACATGTAGGTTTATTTGTGTTTTTTTTTTTTTAATGCCAAGTTTGAGATCTTCACAGTCATCAGTAAACTCAATTAGGACACTGAAAAATGACTGTTGGTGCTCATTTTTTTTTTAATTTTTTTTTTTATTTATTTGAGAGCAACAGACACAGAGAGAAAGACAGATAGAGGGAGAAAGAGAGAATGGGCACGCCAGGGCTTCCAGCCTCTGCAAACGAACTCCAGATGCGTGCGCCCCCTTGTGCATCTGGCTAACGTGGGACCTGGGGAACCGAGACTCGAACCGGGGTCCTTAGGCTTCACAGGCAAGCGCTTAACCGCTAAGCCATCTCTCCAGCCCTGTTGGTGCTCATTTTATAGTAAGAAGCCAACCAGTCATCCTTCTTTCCCCACAAGAGCACTGAATATTCCCATCTTAGACTCTAATACTTCTAGTGACCTTCAGGGACATCTTTTCCTTGAGAAGTTTCCCATGGTCTGATGAAGTAAAATATTCCCTCATGGTAATTAGGGCACAATAATTCAAAAGATAGCTGCACATCATAACAGGACATACATACACCCAAATTGGGCTGGAAAGGGAATTTATGGGGGTTCAGGCTAATCTGACTTTAAACAAAGAGACCTGCAACAGTTCTGGGCTTCAATATAATGCATAAATTCCCTATTTTTGGAGACTTTCAGAGATGACCAAACAGATGAACAAATTCTGGGGCCAAGGAGACATGGCATGATTCTATAGCCCTGAATCCTCTTAATTTGGGGAATCTTTTTGAGGCATACAGGCTCCAAATGAAGAGGCATTGTTTTCAGTTGAGAAACACATTGACATTTTCTAAGAAAAGATAGAAGTTCTGAAGATCCCACCTCCAAAAAAAGAATTTGTGTCAGTTCCTTCCGCCTCATCAGATGAAACAGGTAAGAACAAACCTATAGGGCCAGGGAGACCTGTTGTAATTATAAATCTGCAGTTCTAGACAGTGAGATCTCTAAAGCTAGATATGAGCTGCATTAGATCTGTTCTAGAAGCTCTTGTGAAGATACAGGATGAGGTTTCCAGGTGCTTCCAAATCTGTGGAAAGAGCATGAGAAAACCCCTCATCTCCAGGGATGACATTCATCTTCATAAGTTGTTCCAATTCTATTGCTGGCCCCAGAATTCATTAAAGAACACCTTTTGCTTATGGGCATGGCTGGCTGCCTTCAGCAAATTTTTACAGGTTTGAGCTTATTTAAAAGGACAGCCCTAATGCTTAGAATATCCTTGGGTGTTTAAGTGAATTATTTATGGCTTGAAATCTTGTACATTCACTGTCCAAAGGAGTAATGCAATATGAATGAGGCCTGAGTTCCGCCTCAACATGTGAGCCATGTTCTGCATTCTTAGAGAACAGTCTTCTCCATGTGGAGTCTTTGGGCAGCCTCACAGGTTTTTAAACTTTTATGGCTCAGACTTTACTCAAGGTGAATCATATGCCCATGGATTTTTACTTCAGTTGTGACTTCCTTGTGAAATTCTGTTGTGATTTTTTTTTTTTTCTTTCATTGGGATACTGAGCTGAGCCTTTAGCATGAAAGCACTGGCTAGGGAAATAGCTCAGTTGGTAAAGTACTTGCCTTGACACACATAAGAGCGTTGCTTTCTTGGTAAACCTGGTACCAGCACAAGGGTGAAAGAGATAGATACAGAGAACATTCAACTCCTAACTAACAAATGTCCAGAGACACAGAGGGTCCCAAGACCTCGTCACTGAAGCAGACCTAAAATGAACCCAACATGGCTCAGGGAAATTCATGGAAGAAGGGCAGAAAGATTGTTACAGCCACATGTTGGGACATTATGCACAGAGACATTGCCTCTTACCCATAACTGATGGCTAACTCCACAATGCACAACATTGCACATTCCCCAAAGTGGAGGGTCCTTTTGAAGGGGGGGAGGACTAAGAGAAGGCTAACTATGGTACCATCATGATTGTATATACGCTGTGTACATAACAAGTAAAAAGAAACCCATAATGATGACCATAAATGCTGGCAAGGATGTGGAAAAAGATGAATCCTTCTACACTGTTGGTGGGAATGCAATCTGGTCCAGTCATTGTGGAAATCAGTGTGGTGGTTCCTGAGATGGCTAAAATAGATCTTCCATATAACCCAGCTATACCACTCGTAGGTGTATATCCTAAGGAATTATCTCACTACCTTAGAGATACTTGCTCAACCATGTTTATTGCTGCTCTATTCACAATATCTGGGAAATCGAGCCAGCCTAGATGTCCCACAATTGATGAGTGGATAATGAAGATGTGGCACTTTTACAGAATGGAGTTATACTCAGCGGTAAAGAAAACTGAAGTTATAAAATTTGCAGGAAAATGGATCAATCTGGAAAGGATTATACTAAGTGAGGTAACCCAGGCCCAGAAAGCCAAGCACTGCATGTTCTCTCTCAAATGTGGATCCTAGCTACAAATTCTATGTGAGTAGGAAGAAAACTCAGTAGCAAAGGCCAGTAAGCTAGAAAGGAGATGTAAAGGGAATAGAAAGGGAGGGAGGGGGGACTTAATAGGATGATATTGTATATATGTAAGTAGAAGAACAGATTAATGGGGGTGAAAAGGCCTAAGTGAGGTCAGGGGAAGAGATTGAGTAAAGGAAAGGTGGAGGGAGGGCTAATTGAAATCTAAGAGGATCTAAATAAGTCATATGGAAATCTACTTTTTTGGACAATGGAACACATAGGAACCATAGATTGTTACTAGAAAATTTTCAGTCAAAGGAATGGGATACTTTCCAGTGAGTTGTTGGCCAGGGAGGTCCCTGATGCCCCCCAAAACATTACAAGCCATTGCCAAGGCACTGGGTTTCCCACTAAGAATAGATGGTAAGGCCTTATTGCTGAAGATTCAATATACTTGGGCTACAAGGTCACTGAGAAACCCTACTGGAACTGAGCTGAAAACCTCCTCCATGTAGACCAGATGGCAGAAAGCTCGAAAAAGCCATGCTGCATGCAGTTTAATGTGTGAGAGAAAAATCACTAGTGAAGATACTCAACAGTGGACACTGCAGACCTTATTTTTGGCCAGCCAGGCCAAATGAGCCAACAGGTACAATAGTGGCAGGTCTGTTGTGGAGGAAACCAACTGCTTTCGATTTGACCGGAAGCCCGCTCCATGGGAGAGAATACATTCCTGATACTGAAAATCTACATCAGGGGTAGTCATAACACTGGGGGTGTAACATCTGCTGCTATGTGGCTAAATGTATATACTATGCTCCCAAAACTGCCCAGTAAGCACTTCTTTTAATGTTCATACCCATATATTAATGCTACTCTCACTTTTGGTTAGACAACTTTCTCTTTTAAGATGGCAATGACCTTGGAATGACTCAGAAGGCACAACGGTGCTGAGAAGTGAGAGTGCTCAGCATTGAAATACCTAAATCACACCTTCCATGGCTCAGGGTCCATTGTGGAAGAGGTGGCAAAAATAATTTAAGGGCCAAAGGAAGGGTAGGACACCTTACAATGTGCTCCTCCGGACACAAAATGGCCTTGGTATCCATGACCTCACAGTGCCTGACACTACCTACACAAGACCATCATAATAGGAAGAAAAGATGATGACATCAAAATTAAAGAAAGACTGATTGAGAGGAGGATGGAATATGATGGAGAGTGGAGTTTCAAAGGGGATAGTAGGGGGAGGATGGAATTACCATGGCATGTTGTTTACAATTATGGAAGTTGTCAATAAAAAAAATTTAAAAAAATTTTAAACGCTTGGAGTCATGGTGCGCACTTTTAACACCAGAGGCGGAAAGGCACTGACAGGCAGGGCCATGGAGCTCCCTGGCCAGTGAGGCTTGTCTAATTGGTGATTTTCAGGTCAGTGAAAGTTCCTGAAAAACAGATGAACAGTATCTGAAGAATGACACCCAAGGTTGTCCTCTGGCCTCCACATACATGAACACACGTACACACACTTATACCTAATGTGTACCTGAACACATATGAACGTGCACACATATACACAACAAGGAAAAAAATGCATAGTAGATAATTGAATCTATTTACAACATCCAAATTTCACCTTTAATTGATTTTCTTCATTAACCAAGGAGTTCTGAAACTGTAACATGTGTGAGAATTTCTTGGAAGCATTTGTAAAACACAGGTTTATGGACACCATCTGCAGAGTTTGTGATCCAATGGACTCACAAATGGGCTGCGCTCACAAATACCCAGGTGATGCTAATTGCTACACGGCCATTTCCCTCCAAATCTACATACTAAATCCTAATGTTTAATGTTAAATATTTGGAAGATCAGATCGTGAGGGTGGAGGACTCATGGAAGTGCCCTTATATGAACCCCAAAGAGCCTTTTCCCCTTCCTGCCACTATGAACAAGAAACAGCCTCACCAGACACGGATTTTGCAGGCACCACTTTGATCGTACGTGTCCAGAATGATGAGGAATAAACTTATGATACTTGTATATCACATCATTTGTGGCATTTTCCACTGAAGCCTGGATGTCCTAGGACATTGATGCTATTGATTCAATGATTGTATTGAAAACTACTAACCTACACTACACTGAGACCTTGAAATACTCCATGTCTAATTGTCATGACTTAAAAGTTTATATAACTTTTTGAATTTGCAGAATATCATTAACACATTTTCTGCTGTTATACACTGTATAATATGTGAATAACACAAGATAAGTTCTAGGTCATGCTACATTTGAATTTTCACCCATTGAATTTTCATCTTTGAAGGGAAACATTATCTCCTTAGGAAGGAATGGAACCCAATAATTTGGTTTTATTTCCCTGTGAATCTAGGACAAAATTTTACTTCGACATGACTGAGCAAATTTGTCCTCTGGCATCTCTGGAGCAAGTCTTTTAAAACTTTTACCTTAAAAACAAACAAACAAACTGAAGTGTATCCCCTTTATATATTCTTCCTGTTTAGGGACATGGGTGACCATCTTTCAGATCTGATAATTCCATCCAGATATGCTGTGTAATATCTGTGATGTGGGGTTATGTCCAAGGCTTCACATCCATGAGCAGTTATAAAGTCAAGTAGTATTTCTCTGTGGAACAAGTTTAGTAAGATATCTAAGAAAGACAGGACTATTCCTCCCAAATAGGAAACTGTTATACTTGAAAAAGCTCACCATGTGAGTAGTGCCCAAATGTGCATGAGTAGGGAACTAAACAATTTTGAGGGCCCTCAGTGGAATGGGGGCAGGGAGGAGGGCAATGGCACCAACACATGATTTGTCCATACAAGGTTTCTACTAAATAATAAAATAAAGAGTTTTCTTGAATACTTACAGATGAGCGAGAAAGCACTGGGTATCCCTGACACCCGTGGACCATGTGTGCACCTGTTTCAGTTACTTCTGGTAATTTACATGCTGCTTTGCTGGGAGCACTCAGTGGAGTTTCAGCAGGACTGTCTAACTGGAGTCCTTTTACACTCCAGTTATGATACAGTTACAATCCAGTTGTGACCCAGTTCAAGGTGGATATAGCTATACAATTATGTCTGTAGTGTACCTTAATGGGTGGCTTGTTGGTTCTATATATTTTCTTCATTCTAACAGACATTTAAGCATAACACTGTTTCGTGAAACTAAAACATCTAACATTAATAATGATTTCATATTAATGTTTAAAACAACATTACATTTATTCTCAGGGGTGATGGCATTCAGTTTTCACTTTATTGTTCACTAATTAAAAGTGTGAGTAGGTAAAGGGGCCAGAAATTCTGAGGTGACTTTTTGAGAGTAATTGGAATTTGGTTGTTAATGGAGAAAAGCTCTGAACTCAGAAACTCATTGTATATTCTGTATTTTTCATAGAAAATACCTAAATTAGCCATAAAAATTTTATGAAAAAGGCAATTTTCAAAGTTGGAAAGCATAAAATAATGTCGAGGCTTTCAAAGTGAAGAAGGTGAAATTGTTTCTTACCTCCTCCTGCTCCCTCACTTGGCCTACTTTTGAGTAGAAAGCTTTTTCATACTTTGGTCTCCTTTTCCTCCTTCTTTTCTGAGTGACTAATGTCTAAAGAACATGTTTTGCCCTGGGTGACTTCAGGAAATGCATCTTTTGCAAGCTGGGTTCAGCACCTATTTGTTTATCCAGGTTTCTGCTTCTGAAGGATGGGACACTGTCATGAGCTTTTTGCCTGAATCTGTCCATCATACCTAATTTATGGTCACCAGAAGAGATAGGACAGCATATACAAGCCAGCAGTCATTTGCAAATCTTTTACAGTAGCTGTCAGAATCCAGATGGGAAAAGGGAAAGCACATTAGTTATTTAAAACAGAGTAGATTGCTTTGGGATACTGTTACACTGAGGTTGATGAGATTAAAGAGGAAACATGGAACATTTGTGACCTAGAATAGCAGCTACAGAAAAGCCTGAGACCATGAGCAAAGAGTGACAGTGAGGACCTAGTGTGGCTGGCTTGGGGATGCCAGAAGAAAGAAATTGAAGGAGTGACCAAGGACCACTGTGGGACTACATGAAGAAGAAGGGGCCAGACAGAAAGGCCTGACTTTCCCTACCTTCCAGTATTTCCTTATAATTTTGCCTGTTGGTAGAATTTCTCAGGTAATCATCTGGCCAGGGAACCTGGGAAATGTAGTTTATACTATTCTGAACCCCAACATCTCAGAGTAAAGAGAAGTTTGGTAATTAATCTGTCCAGTTGTAAATAATTACACACACACACACACACACACACACACACACATATGTGTGTGTGTGTGTGTGTGTATACATATATATAAAATATGTGTATATACATATATATACATATATATATATATATATATATATATATATATATGTAATTAGTTCATTCTATTATGAACTCCAGCATCTCAGAATAAAGAGAAGATTGATAATCAGTCCAATTGTAATAATTTAAATGCAAAGAAAGTAATTTCCCAATATGTTTGCTATTTATACACAACCACCATCACTGGGTTCTTTGTGCAATTAAAAATCCTATAATGCTTTATCCAATAGCCCTCTATTCATTGAAACTGTGTTTTTATTCTGTAATTTGTCAGCTTGTATCTATACTTTTGAAAGAGAATATTTTTAGTTAATATTTATTAATTTATAATACGGAAGTTTCTATTTTGTGCTTATTTCAGAACTTAATTTCTACATAAATGTTAACTACACAATATTTAAAAATCTACAGAAAATCTAAACCTAATAAGTAAAGAAGAATCAAATATATGACAAATTAATTTTTAAGTAAGCAAAAAAAACCCTTATGAATGGATAATAACAGAATTTGTAGAGGACTTCAGGGCTCATCTACTCAGTGAACCTTAAAGTTTTTAAGTCTTTTCCTTACTTTAGTAAATTCTTTTACTTAAGGACTTTAGTACTACTCTGAGACAGTAATGAGAAATTAAAAAACAAAAGAGAGAGTGGGAGAGTGTGGCTTGTTCCTTACACATATGACTTCATTAGCCCAGTTTTCTTGAACTACACGAATTGCAGCACACAAGAGAAACTAGAGTGGGATAGGTTGGAACGCTCCCTGAACTTGTTAGGAAATATGATTAGGGGCTGGAGAGAGGGCTTAGCAGTTAAGGCACTTGCCTGCAAAGCCTAAGGACCCGAGTTTGTTTCCTTAGATCCCACGCAAAGCCAGCTGCACAAGAAGACCCATGTGTCTGGAGTTTGTTTGCAGTGACTAGAGGCCCTGACATGCCTAGTTTCTCTGTGTGTGTGTCTTTCAAATAAATAAACATTACAAAAAAGAACTATGATTAGCATCTGCTCTATCCAAAAGGCAAGCATAATATTTTTGTCTTCATAGTACTCTTACAGGTAAGCACAACACACACACACACACACACACACCACACACACACACACACACACACACACACTTGGAGAAAAAGTTTTATTTCTCTAGTGGCACAATCACCAAGTAGTTTACATTGAGAGAGCCAGTGCACACAGCTTCATTTGACCAGCAGTTACAGCAGGGCACGTAGATCTTAGAGAATTGAACGGAAATGTGGCCTATCCTTGCTATGTAAGAATGGAGAAAGCGCAGAGTTGGAACCTTGTAGTGGGGTTCAAGTTTCTCCCACATAAAACTATGGATTCCACATAATCCTTTGTAGCCTAGAAGTCTAGCTGCTGATTTTTATGAAAACTGCTCCCAAACCAGAACATAGATTTGCTTTCTGGTCAGTAAGTGCCCATTAATAAGCAATGCTATTCACTGAAGCTACTCAACAAATGTGAAAAGATCTGCATATTTTCAGTATTCTTCTCTGTGTCTTTGCTCCTGCTTTTATCATAGAGTGAGATGCCCTTCTTTTCCTCTTCCTGTTCAAACTCAGCCTCTCTTTCATAACTCTATTTCAAATGTCAGGAGGTCAGTAGCTCCTCCCAGGTCCTGTGCACATTAGTCAGTTGTTTCTTCGTTATTCCTAGGAAAATGTAGCTTACTGCCTGTGTTTCCTGTACAAATTATTTCTCACCTTAAGTGATATATTCTTTTGAGGATACCATAGTGTAATGCTCTGGGCACAAGGCTTATACATTCTTTCCAAAACCATACATATTTACACAGGAAGAGTTTTATATAGGATTTGCTAAGAAGAGCCAAAGATTTTAAAAGCTATACTACTTTAGATGTTTCAGTGTACCACCTTTCCCCTCTTTTATTCTCTTCTCTCTTTCCTTTTTGCCCTTTCGGTTTACCTCCTCTTTTTCATCATTGTCTTCTTCCCTCACTCCTTTTCTCTCACTCTCTCCTGTATCTATCGTTTTAGTTTACTTTTTCTTTACTTGATTGTGATTTCTGTTTCTTTAGCAAATATAAGAATTTGGACATTGTTTTCTTGGAATGGAAACATATCTTGATAATGTGAACACAACAACATCCTACTTGATATACTTACTCTGAATTACTTTGTTGACACAAAAATGCATTACTTTCTTTCAAATATTGTGTGTTTAACCTCCTTATAACATTGAACAGTGGAAAGAATACTGTAATTCATATCCAACGACAAGAGGTCAATTTTAGAATTTTTCAGCTAATTTGTACATGGGCATTCAGGTTAATGTAATATCCTATAGCCTGCCACAATAAAAAAAAAAAAAAACAGGATCACATGAAGTCTACATAAATCCTTTTGTGAACTGTATATTGTATTACTTAAGTTGAAGAAGTTAATGTTTTCTAAGTGATTTAGACTATTTAGAATGTAAGATAATATTTAAATGTAAACCTCAGAATTTTTCTAGAATAAGCCAAGTGTGGTGACTTATGCCTTCAATCCCAACACTTGGGAGGCTAAGGTAGAAAGATCTGTGGGCTTGAAGCCAACCTGGACCATAGAGTGAATTCCAGATCAGCCTGAGCTAGAGTGATACCTTACGTCAATTTGTTCTAGAATATCAAATATTACAGAGAATCAAAGACAAGTTATTAAAGACATGGTACAGCAAAATGTGTATAAAATGCCTTATTTGTTGTTTATCTTACTTAAAAATCAAAAAGTGAGATGCAAATTTAATTTCTGTCCTATGCATTGAATTAGCACAAGTGACAAGCACTGTAGTGTGGTGGTAGTGGAAACAGTCCCTGAAGACACACCTGTTAACTGCGTAACATCGTCGTGCCTAGCTTCTGTCCGTCAGATAATGGTAGTGACCAAGTTCATGAGTATGAGGAGCCAAATAATTGTAGGTATGGAAAATATTTTTTTTTCTAGGTTCTTTATCTTGTGACATATGCCATAGTTCTTCTCAGAATGGTTAAGCCCAGCTGGCATTAACTAACTTAAGGTTTTTACTTTACAAAGGACCCTGATGGTTTTATAGTTTATAACTTATATCCCCAGGGATTCCGCCTGGCAGGAATTCAGTGTGGAGAGGAAGTGATCTGCACTGAAGTGCCCATTGTACTCACATATGAGAGTCTAATCATGAATGAGTACTGCCACATAGGATCACCACTCTTAAATTTTGTCCTAAAAGTCCAAACGAGGAGTAAAAATCATATAAAATACCCATGAGGCCATAAAATTGTAAATTAAGCTCATAATTTACAGTAAAGGAGTGAGGCATACTTAATTTTTAAAATTCCATCTTTTATGTTTCAATTTACAAGCTATATAGTTTTATATATTCTATTTTTAAGTCTCAATTTCCTCTTTTATAATATGAAGAGACTGAACTATGTTATTTTTAATATCCTTTGAAGCCTCAGAGATGCATGTGATTATTTAAACTAATGTTTTAATGATATGTATATATAATATTTCTCTTCAGAAGAATTCTGTCTGTCTATCTATGTGTGTACTCATTTTGATGCAGAGAACTGGACACAGGGCTCTGTGCATGGTAAACATGCATTCTACCACTACTCTGGTCCCCAAAGAATATGACTTAACATAGAATAATACTTTCACAAGTGCCCATAAAATAACTTTTTAGATATAAGACTTTTCCTCATATGAATGTCCCAGTTATATGTGCCTAGCTACCATAACAATTTTTTTCATGTTCACAAAAGCATTTTAATAATCTGAAATTATTAATTTTAAATTGGTGTTTCCCTAAAACAGCAGTAGATATTTCTATTGAATGGAAAAATTGAACATATACACTTAGGTATGCAAAATTATAAAACAAGGATATAAAATGATGGACAAGGATGTTGATGTTTACATTTATTTTTGTCTTATACCCTCATACAATGTTAAGCACTTTTAAATTCAAATAAGACTATACAGAAGCTTTTATTATATGGCTACAAATCCACAAAGGATTTTTTAATTAAATATTACCTGAATTCATTCATTCAGCCTTTGTAGAATATGTGATGTGTGCCAGCCATTGCAAAAGACAGTTGTGATATGAAGAAGGTTAGCTCCAAGATTTTAGGAAACACAGAATATTTCTGTCTGTGGAGCACACAGGTGTGGAAATTGAGAATCACTGTGTCTTAACAAAATATTGTAGCTGACATTAGTTCAATTAACTTTGAGAATACACTGAGCTGAGTTAACCTGGTTCTTTCAGCGAAGTGAGACTCCAGCTGAACCAGGACAGGAGGCTGTGCAGGGGTTCTGATGTTCCAGAGATCACACATCTTCAGAAGTGCAAAGCAATCATTGCAGTGTGCCTGCAGTGTCAATATGTGGAATATTTATTTCAGTGTATCCAAACTGTGGGCTTCAGGCACACGGGGTAAGACATGAGCCTGCAGAGATCAGCAGAGCTAGACTCGTGGCTATGCTGAGGGGTAGCTAGCTGTTTTAATTGTGAAAACTGGAGGAAATATAAAGTCACCTGAGTGGATCTGCATTTCAGAAAGGTCATGGTGGTCACGCTGTGGTAGATACATTAATGGTAATGGCACTGAAAAGCAGGGAGAAAAGAGCTAAGTGGCTCATCGAAACAGCAAGGTCACAAAGCATCAAGAGCTGTGTGAGTTAAGTGTGGGCCCAGAACTGAGGGGACTTTGTGGGTTGACTCCCTAGGTCTTAGTCAGATTTGGGCAGAGTAGAAGAGAAGAAAGAACCAACCATAATTCTTGTGTTCTGGCTTAGGCAAAGATGTGATATCATTGACAGTCAGGGGAGGTGGTTTGTTGTTGGTTTTATTGGTTCAAAAGTAGTGAAGGCTTAAAGCTGTCCTTCAATTAAAAAAGAAAAATTCTTTTATGAGGCTAAGTACTCCCAGAGCCATTTAAGTTGGAAAATTGCATTGGTATTTATCTGCATTGTCTTAATTGTAGTTGTAAGACTGCATGGGGTCACCTGGAGAGATCACATAAAATGAAGGGAAAGGAAGGGCAGGATGGGTTTCTGAGGAACACTACATTTGTGAAGTTAAGAAAGTGGCCACAAATGTGGATAGAAAACCAGGCAAGTGTTGTGCTGTGTTGCCTCCAGGAGAGGTGTGGTGGGTCTGCATGTGAATGTATGTCCCTTCATGTGTTTTTTGATTAAGGTTGATCTTCCTGCTTATGTCTTCAGCAGCCTGCTGGGGATGGGGGGAGGGTTGTCACTGCTGGTGGATCTGATTCCAGCCCAAAGGTATGGAGGGAGTTGAGGCTCTGGCGGGGTTCATGCCGTCTGCAGGTGCTGATGTGCCCTTGATGCAGTTGTTCCTCCCTGTTCGGATGCATGGAAGCATGCAGCTTCTTCTGCCATTTGTGGAGCTTGTCCAGAGCTGCAAGCTGAAATAAATCTGTTCCTTCCCTAAACTGTGTCTGGTTGGATATTTGTCCCAGCAACTACAGCTGACTACAATAAGAGGATTCCAAGCCAAGTTTGGTCAGACTTCTATATATTCCAAAAAATAAACTAAGGCTGATGGGTATTCATTTTTATCAGAAATAATGAAGCAAACTGCCCATCCTTATGAGAAAAATTGCCCAAAGATGGAAATAAAAATGCCAGTGGGGTGAGGGAAGAATGGGAAGAAAGAAATGCATGTTATTAAGAATTTACCTACAAAGAAAATCAGGGAATGTAGGCAATGGCCAGCAGATACTGAAAAGTAGACTATTAAATCTACTAAGGGAGATATTTATGTCTATTTATAAGTATAGAAAAATACATCAGTGGAGGAAGCTGTTGGAGACAATGGAAGGAGAGCGTAAAATTTAGGAGACAGTTTGAAGGATTATGTTTAGACTTGATAGTAGATAAAGTTTCTTAGGAGACTGGTGAGACATAATAAGAGCCAGAGGAGATACAGCTATTAGGGATGAGGTAAAATGAAGAAATTGGGTGATGATTTTTACTTTGTGAACTTTAAAAACCTAATGAGATGTTAATATTTCTGAGATTTTTTCTAACTCTATTTCTAGGTAATTTCTGATCATCTCCATGAAATCCAAATGGAATGGTTAACAAAATCACTTTTTCTATCAAAAATTGTGTAGAATGGCCAGGCATGGTGGTATATGTCTTTAATCCCAGCACTCAGGAGGCAGAGGTAGGAGGGTTGCCATGAGTTTAAGGCCATCCTGAGACTCCATAGTGAATTCTAGGACAGCCTGGGCTAGAGTGAGACCCTACCTTGAGTCCCCCCCCCAAAAAAAAAGGTTGTATAATATGAGATTATGTCACAATTTTCCAGATTTTTGTTTTGTTTTGTTTTTTTCAAGGTAGGGTTTTACTCTAGTCTAGGCTGGCCTGGAATTCACTTTGAATTCTCAGGGTGGCCTCAAACTCATGGTAATCCTCCTACCTCTCCTCCCGAGTGCTGGGATTAAAGGTATCCACCACCATGCCTGGCCCCAGATATTTTTATTTCCGGGGATGTCAATATGTGACATTTATGATAGACCATTTATATATAAGTGTAACAAGTAGGCTACAATAATAAGTGTATAAAAGGTGAAGATGAGATAATGCAATTGTTAAAATGTATTGTACATTTTAAAGGTCTTCTGAGGAGAAAAAGCAATGAAACACATATAATTCCAGGAAGGGATAAATTAGGTTGGTTTACATGATCTGAAACTTGACAGTCCCATAATCACTGTCAACAAGCTGGAGAGCTAGGGACAGCAGTAGCTGCTCCTTCCAAGGAGCTGGGGTCTCTGAACAAGAGAGAGTGATGATGCAACACCAGTCCAAGGCTAAAGGTCCGGAAGCCCCCAGAAGAATCTGTAATGTGAGCCCAGATTCAAAGCTGAGGAGTCTGGAGCCTAACATCCATGGGGAGAGGGGGCATAGGAAAGAGTGCACCAGCTCAAGGTCAACTATGCAAGGGAAGGAGCTTCCCGCTTATCCCATGATTGTGATCCATGTGAGCCTACAGCACACTGGAATGTTTGCTCCACCAGATCAATCTATATGACTCAACTCATTGACCTACATGCCAAATTGCCAATACATACCAATAATTATTGTTTACTCAGAACTCTACATTTCTCAATCCAATCAAGTTGACAACCAGGAATAACTACTGCATCTTTCTTTGTTGAGTGAAGAGAATTGTGTGGTTGGCTTATTAGAGATGAAAAGTGGAAAGGTAATTGGAGAGTCCAAAGTCCATCATAAAGTTGAAACTCAAAAACATATTTTTAATATTTCTCCCATATGATTCACAATTCTTGCTTGAATATTGTAGAGCTTGGAAAAAATTATTTTTAAATGTAAAAATTTAAAATATATTGATCATGTGGCCATATTTGACATTTATTTATTCTAAAACTTGACCCTTAGAAAGTGGCCTTAACCTGGCTTATAAAATGTGGTACTCCCAGTGCTGATGCAGTGACAGTGGCTTTTAAGAAGAATTATCAAGAGAGTTTCTGCTTCAGGTTTGCTGTGCATTTTGTTTTTCAAGACTATAGTAGAAATATAAGAAAAGGCCATGCTCATAGAGCTTGCTCATTTACTTAATCACATATCAGTTGAGTAGAAATTAAGATGAATTCACTATGAAGCTTATTAACAAAAGGAAATCTACATGATAATCTAGTTGAAGTATGATGACAAATCAATGATAGAGCATCATCCTGGACTGGGTTAGTATATGGGTTACATCAGTTGGATAAAGAATATTTTTAACACTTTTTTGTAATTAATGATAATTGTATATGCTTGCAGCATTCAGTGTGATGTTTTGATACGTGTTTAGAATGTGTAATGACTCAACCAGGCTAGTGAACAAATCCACCACTTACATAATTCTCATGTTTGGTAAAAGAGTGATTTTATAAGCTATAAAAGTATTCTATAGATTCCCAGCTTATGGGGAGCACTACCAATAGTAGCAAAGCAAAAATCTTGTCTAATAACTTAAAATAAATATATACAACCTGCCTTTTAGCTTAGTATGATAGATAATTTCAATTAATTATTCTGACATACTTGATAGAACATTTCTCAACCCAACATAAGTTGGTCCATGGCTACTTTATATTGTACTTCAAATTCCATTTCTTTTAATCTCCTTTCTTCCTCATAATTCACATATTTGTTTGCTTAGACATAAATGAAAATCATAAGAAAAATGTATTGCTCACTTTCTGCATTTGGAACATTTTATTTATTTTGTTCTTTTCTCTATATGCTTTCCTTAAGTCTACACAATCTTTTGGCCCTAATTCTGAGAAATTTTGTGCAATAATGGAACAGCAGTTTCTTTGTTGAAATGGAATGTTTTCATTCATTGTGAGATGCTCTTCATCCAAAGGACTAACCCAGCATAAGGGAAATTTGGAAGGAGCTATTTTCAAAGTAGCAACCACATGATTTGGGGTTCCACTAAAAGGACATTAGTGAAAAACCAGTAAAACCCCAAAACTTAGAGTGTAGTGTGCTACTCTTGCACAGAGAGTGCTTCCTGGGTACCCTGGACTCTGTCTCCTGTAAGCATTGCTCCAGAGCACAATGCAGCACTATGCCAATTCCCATATAGTCTTGTAGCCAGAAGCTTGAAAATGGCCTTTGACTTATCCTTATTTATGCAAAACCAGAAAACTCAATAAAGGATACAAATGCACAGACCATAGGTGCAATGTTTTAAAAAATAAGGCTACTGAACATTCCCTACCTCACATGAGTTTCATCAGAACAAGGTGAAAGGAAATGAGTACAAATTCCTTAGAGAGAAAGGATTGTCACTGCTGAGTATTTTATGCACAGTGCTAGTGACAACGATTTAGTCAAATAAAACACATAAAGTTTGACTGAATGCTTGTTAAAAGATACAAAAGATATTTAAAAGTAATTGAATAAATTTAAATATTGACTGGGCTGGTGGCATCATTTAAGAACTATTGAGTTTCTGAACTGTGATAATGGCCCTACTATTTTGTTAAAAAATAGCTTTATTCCCAAAAGAATGATGAGCTGAAATACCCAGGATAACAAGATAAAGTGCCCAAATTCCAAATTAAAAACAAAAACTCTAGACTCTTGATGTCATTGTGTCTAAGAGAAGATTGATTATGGGACACATCCTCATTATTTATATAACAAAAGGAGAAAAATGCTGCTAAGAAAAATAATACATGTTGACATGCTGATTTGAATTGTAGATTCACTGAAAGAGTTTTTAAGAGATTCTTAAAAATAATGCTTTCCTATGAGCCTTACTGAGAATTGAACACACGGCAAGGAGGTAAGTTTTCAGGAAGCTCACTTTATTGGGTGTGAATGTTCTGGATCAGTTTTGCAATGCACACACTGGCTGTTTCCCACAGCATCACTTCAGCACCATTAGGACAGCTGATGTTGCCGCATCTTCCCAAAGCCTGCTTTACTCTTTACTCTGGGAGTTTCTTCTAAGCTGTGACTATCTACTTCCCTCATTCTGAGGATATTGCTTTTGCTATTCTCTTAAGGAGATATTAGCCAGTTCTTCCATTAGGCCACAACATCAATTTAAGACATATTAAAATTTTAGAAATGTTGAAAGTGAAGATATATGTGTCTTTCTAGATGAAAAGTCTTGCCTTTGTTTCAATTCAGATATGCTGCAATACTTGAGATTCATTTAAGTATTTTTTTTGCTCTTAATTATACTTAATATGCTTACCTTGTTTTTAAAAGCTATAACTGATTAAAAGGTACAACACTGGAATTGAAGGAATAGTTATTTGCATATTGAATGACAATTTTATGTAATTTTTCAACAACCTAATTTTGGTGGTATTACTTCCATGTCTACATTATAGAGGAGTGTGGTGGTTTGATACAGGTGTCCCCCATCAACTTAGGTGTTCTGAATGCTAGGTTCCCAGCCAATGGAGATTTGGGAATTAATGTCTCCTAGAGGAAGTGTATTGTTGCAGGTGGGCTTACAGGTGTTATAATCAGCAACCCTTTGCTAGTGTTTCACACACTCTCCTGTTGCTGTTGTCTACCTGATGTTGGCCAGGGGGTGATGTCTATTCTTTGCTCATGCCATCGTTGTCTCTGCCGTCATGGTGCTTCGTCTTGAGCCTGTAAACCTAAGTAATCCCCCCTTTCTCCCCCCACAAGCTGCTCTTCGTTGGGTGATTTCTACTACTGTGCAAACCTGACTGCAACAATGAGCAAACAGGATGGCATGGATTACATAATTAGATCATGAGCTTTAGTAGAGCATGCTGAAATCTGAACTCAAGCACAGGCTTAGCAGTATTAAAATGACTCTTTCCACTGACATTTCTCTCAGTGAGGAATGGATAATGGCAAGAAAAGAACAAAGCCCTCCAGGGAATGATGATGGAAGCTAAATCACCTCCCATAAGTGTAGACCAGCAGGCAACAGGTTGAAAAACTGAAATAGAGTGGTTGAAGGTCACTAAGTGTTCAGGTGAAAATGTTAGGTTGTTGTGTATCTAGTGTGTATGGTATGAGGAAAGGGTCAGTAGTGAAGATTACTTTTACTATTTCCTTTGCAATGTAAAAAAGAAGTTTAGAAATTAAAATTACATATGCATGGAGTTTGCAGCAGCAAGAGGCCCTGACATGCCTATTATCTTTTTCTCCCTCCTTCTCTACATCCCTCCCTCTCTCCCTAGCTCCGTCTCTCTGCACTTCTTACTCACAAATAAATAATACATAGGTAAATAAAGACTTTTTTAAAAAAGATAATGCTTTTTGGGGTTTTGTATATTTAAGATTCTTAAACTTCACACATTTTATATGGTACTCCCATATGTGATTTTTGACATCCTAAACTAAGCCTTTCTTATTTACTGATAGATGATTTGGAACTTACTGAAAGCAGAAAAGTATTGTAGAGTTCCAGTTAATTAAAAAGTCCAAATGAATTACAAGTACTTCAAGATAACCACCATTGACATTGGCTTATCTGTTCCAGATTTTTCATGGTTTGAAAGCATATCTGATACTGAATTTCCCTCACAGATGTCATTGCAATCACTAAATAACATTCCATTTGTATAGTATGTGTATGAGGTGTGTGTATGTATGTGTGTCTGGGTGTGTGTGTGGGTGGTGGGGTATACATGTGCATGTGGATATGTGTGCCCATTTGTATGCATGTGGTGATCAGATGAGAACATGAGGTATCCTTCTTTATAGCTTTTGCAATTGTTTCCTTGAGATGAAGTCTCTGACTGAACCCAGAAATGCTGGCTGACCTGTGTGCCCCATGATTCACTTGTCCCTGCCCCCACAAGGTTATTATTGCAGGCATATATATCTATGCCTAGCATTTTGCATGGCTAGGAATTAAACTTACATAGGCTTAGAGCATCAAGGCCTTCATGCTTGAATGGCTAGAGCTCTTACATCTGAGCCATATCCCTAGTCCCTCAATTTTAGGATTTAACAGAATGAACTTCATAAAATAATAACTTTATAGCATAGAAATGATATATGCTTGATATCCATAAAGTGGGAATAAAGACTATTTTCCCGTGGCTTCTTTCCAACAATAGACAAAAGAAAATGCTGGTGTGCCCTAAGAGTCAGGTTATTTCCATGGGAGGCAAGTTTGTTTTGACTTACAGTTTCAAGGGGCTCCTAGCCAACTCTTAATGCAAAACCTCCTGTCCAAACAATAAGTAAAATAGGAAGTTTGTGGTTTCTCTTCAAATCATTCTTTATCGTACCAAGGTCATTATTTGTGATGTATACATAAGCTATTTGTGATACATGTGTGAGCCAAAGAATAAAAACCACAATGGGCAGAGATTCAGTGCCTCTGATCCATTAGGACAGAGAACCCCTTCCCTTCCCCATTTTCAAACTTAGCCAAATTGTCTTGTCTTTGGTTTCAAGCCTTGCACCATCCTTCACAGGATTGTCTCGACCCTCCTGTGTGTAATAACAGCAGTAAGTGTGGGTCAGTGTCCAAAGTTCACCTGGTCACCTGCTGGGATTTTTATGGATATTGGAACAGAGAATTGAATAGGGCATATGGATAGTGGTAGAAACAGAGGCAGTTTATTAAGGGAGAAAAACACTTCCAGGATTGGAAGTATGCCAGAAAGCTAGGAAAGGTTCAAAGCTAAATGGCACCAGGTCACAAGAGTGATTAGTCAGTTACATAGCTCCACCTCCTTCTGCATTTGTAGATACTGCTATGAATGCACTGTCCACTTCATTTAGCCTTAGGTCAGCGGGTTCTAATTGGTGTCTGCCATTGGTTTCATTCATGTGTTGATCTTGATGCCTGTGCTGCTGCTTCCTAATCTCCCACCACAACTCTCCTCTGAAAGCTGCTGTCCTAAAAGGGAGATCTGAAGGATCATGGTCACTCTTTTATAACTTCTTTCATGCTGATGAGAGACATCATCCCTGCTTAAAGAGAAACCACAAACTTTCTATTTTACTTATTGTTTGGACAGGAGGCTTTGCATTAAGAGTTGGCTAGAAGCCCCTTGAAACTGTAAGTCGAAGCAAACTTCTTCCTTGACTTGTTTCTGCTAAAGTATTTGTTCATAACAATGAGAAAGTAAGTGATACTAAAAATTCATTCCAAGAAGAGGTGCTGTTGCTACAAGTTGAACATGTGGTTTACAGGCCCATGGAATTGGTATGTGATAAGAATGTGGAAGAATTTGCAGCTTTGGCTAGAGCAGCACTACAATGCTGTAAGTAGATCCTAAGGAGCCATTCTGGTGAGAGTTTGGAAGAGCAGAAGGCTGTGAAAAAGTGTACTGCAGTGGCTGAACTCATGAGGGCTAGGAGGGGAACAAGGACCCTATCATGACCTGGGGTAGAGGCAGGGCATATATGTATATTTTTAATTTAATTTTATATTTTTTGCTGTTTAGCGAGAGATAGAGGAGAGATATAGAATTGGCATGCCAGGGCTTCAGCCACTGCAATCGAACTCCATACACTTGTACCACCTAGTAGGTATGTGCAATCCTGTACTTGCCTCACCTCTGTGTGCCTGGCTACCGTGGGATCTGAACAATAGAACATGGGTCCTTAGGCTCTGCAGGCAAGGACCTTAATCACTAAGCCATCTTTCTAGCCCATATGATATTTTTGTAAAGAATCTGGCTATATTCTGCCTGTATCCTGAGAATTGGAAAGAGGTTTAATTGGAACTTAAAGATAACAGACTAATTTGTTTGTTGGAGGAGCTATTAAGGCAAAATTATAGCACACTAGCTGGGATGTGATTACTTCTCTCATTCAGATCTACAGTGAAAGAAAGCAACAGAGCAAGTATATATATATGTGTGTGTGTGTGTGTGTGTGTGTGTGTGTGTGTGTGTGTATACATATATACATATGTATACATATGTACATATATATGTATATATATATGTGTGTGTGTATACATATGTACATATGTATACATATGTATATATATATATATATATATATATATGTGTGTGTGTGTGTGTGTGTATGTGTGTATGTATGTATGTGTATATATATATATATATATATATATGAAAAAAGTGCCATTTGGTGAGAAAAAGAAGCAAGTTTGAAATTTCTTAAAATGAGTATGCTGGTTCTAAGAAAGCAGCTGTAATTGTTAAAGGGATGTGTCATTAGAGAGAAAGGTACTTCTCTACACTGGAACCATAGGAAAGGTGCCCTGAGAATAAGACACACTCCCAATTATGGAAAGCTCTAGCTCGTAAGAATGCAAATTCTTTGGAAAGGAGAAGGTCTGAACAGAGAATACTGAAGGAGCTGCCCATCTCAGAAAGCAACTGCCTAGCAGTGTGTCCCGAGTCAGCACACAGAGTTGCTGTTTCTGAGGGCTGAGGAAGGATCCCAAGCTGGCAGCAGAACTTGGCACTATAATCCACACAGTACTGGCTTTTTTATATTAAAAATCCATTATCTTTATTTCTTTTTTAAAAACTGTATTGAGGGCTGGAGAGATGGTTGAGTACTTGCCTGTGAAGCCTAAGGACCCCGGTTCGAGGCTCGGTTCCCCAGGTCCCACGTTAGCCAAGATGCACAAGGGGGCGCACGCGTCTGGAGTTCGTTTGCAGAGGCTGGAGGCCCTGGCGCTCCCATTCTCTCTCTCCCTCTATCTGTCTTTCTCTCTGTGTCTGTCACTCTCAAATAAATAAATAAATAATTTAAAAAAAAAACTGTATTAAGTAGAAACTTTGTACAAACACATGTTGGTACCATCATTTCCCTCCTCTCTGAAAACTGCAGTATTAAAGGAGTCATGGCACCTTACTCCACAGTTTCAGAAAAACACTGAGACTGGACAGTGTGAAGCAAGGTCAGATTTCCTCCACAGAACAACTCTGTGGCCAACATTTTCTGGCAGGCTTAGTAGCCAAGGCATAAGGGTTCAAGAACAGCATTCTCTGAAGTTCTGGCACTCAGCACCCAGTGCACTTTCAGTAAATGTCCAATAAGTTCAACAAACGACATGCAAGGTTGTACCTCCGTCAGCCCTGGCTGTTATCTATGGTTTGGGCTACCTAATAAGTAAAGCAAATGCCTTCCCCCTACAATGGAAGGGACTCTGTGGCTTTCCATTCTGTGTGACATCCCTCTTTCCTCTCCTATTGATATAGGACTGAGCCTCTATCCACTTGATAACTTATCTCATCTTCAACCCCCACAGCATCTAGTACCAATTCACAGAGCTTCCGAATAGACCAACTCTGAAAAAAACTTTTTTTTAAATCAAATTAAATTATATGAGTGGATCCCTACCTGCTGGTTTAGGATTATTTACTTTTTTTTTTTAATCACAGGCAAAAGATATTTTCTACATTCTGTATGACTACTATCTGTTGGAGATTATTTAAATTGATCAGAAAAGTTCCATATCTCTACATGCACAATGTGAACATGATTTTCTGGAAAATAATGGTAGTAAACAAAGAAGTACAGAAAGATTTACTGGGCCACAAATGTAAAAGAATAAATCTATACAATTTCTGACCCCCCAAAAAAGATAAAAATTTACAGTTTGTTGTATTGTCAGATTCTGTTTTTCCCTCTTAAAGTCATCTGCCATAATGCAGACTCAAAGAGCAAATGGGCATGCTTGTGTTAACTCTAGCTCCCTTGCTTCCATTGTGTGCACTGGGATAAAGTGTGGTTTGGGGGCTTTTGATTTCTTCACTTTCAAAATGAGACTTGCACATGGTCCACGTGAAAAGCTTGATGGTGGTGTAGAGAGCAAGGGATATCACGATCCTCTTTGTGATGGGTGAGGATTGCAGAGATAGTTACTGCTGACATACTTGCCTTTCACTCTAGAGTACTGTTCTTCTATTCTAAAACGCGTCTGTGCTAGCGAATTTGAGAGTAAGATTGAGGTAGAGAATATTCCATGTTGAATACCCACTTTCTTAATATAGTAGTTTTATTTTAAAAGAGATTACTCTAGATATAATAAATTGTGTACCATATACTTAGCAGGATATTAAAGCTATGAAAATATATCACCATTTTTTAATGAAGAATAAAATTTCTCTTCTAGAATTTCCTAAGTTATAAGACATGGAAGTCTAAATATAGTAAGATATAGAAGTCTAAATATAGTATTAATGATGACCAAAATAGGGAACATTACTTTTGTTTTTGTCACAGAACTAGAAAATTCAAGGGGTGACATGTCAGGTATGGCTGGAATCTGTGTTAAACACTGCCTTTGGAAGTCTTTTCCTTTGACTCTGTGATCTAGGTTTCTCCTTTAGACACTTAGGATGAGGAAACAAAACTGACTTCTTCAAGCCCTTAATTGGCATTCTTTGAGGTTAGCAGCCCCCATGGAAACAGAAGGGTTTTCTTTTCCTTTTGTTTTTTTTCAAGGTAGAGTCTCACTCTAGCCCAGGCTGACCTAGAATTCACTATGTAGTTTCAGGGTGGCCTCAAACTCACAGCGATTCTCCTACCTCTGCCTCCCGAGTGCTGAGATTAAAGGCGTGTGCCACCACACCCAACAGAAGGTTTTTCTTTACAGTGCCAGCAAAGTTGCCTATACTCTCATTGACTCAGCCAAAGTTACAACTCATCACTATGGTTAGGGAGACAGGCCACCCGATTGGCCACACCTAGATCATATACTCAAACCTATAACTGGTGAAGTCATCAGGGAAACTTGGAAACTCAGCAGTTGAAAGTGGGTAGGAGGGAAAACCCACGAGGAGAGATTAAGCCAAGAAAACTTGTACCTGCTTCAGATATTCTAAGGTAGAGCCATAAGTATTAAGAAGTTTTAAGTGTGCATCAGCTTGCCTGAGTGAAGTGTTGTTCTCTGTAACTTTTATGTTTTAGCAAATCAATAACATTGACATCATGCCATTATCTCTAGAACTACAAGGTATTGCACTTATTAAGGATTTAAATGGGGTTATGGTGATTGTGTTAATGTCAAGGTGAATGGAAGCATAGGAAGATCCCAACATGCTTCAAAAGAGAAAAACATGAAAGTGAATGTAAGTATAAAATACTGAAGAAGGTGAGCATTTAGAGTCTAATTTTGTGGATTTTTCACCCTGACACATAGAGTTTACATACACTCATTGACAGTGATTTGGATGTTACCACTAACAGGCCAAACATTCCAGATAACCCAAAGGCATCACAAAAGGAAGAAAGAATTCAAAGTTCATCTGTTTACACCATAGTGATCCTCTCTCCATCATATTTGCACCGCTATAGGATTTTCTAATGGAAAATGCAGCTATAATGAAGTGGGCAGAGTCTGGCTGAATTCTGGAACAATGGATTTTTCCAACATTGTCTAGAACATACCACATGGACTGGTAATATAGTGTTGGTGGCAGAATACTTGCCCAGCAAGCCCCAGGCCTTCTCTTCAGTCCTCAGCACGGCATGCATAATAAAGACAAGAACATCTAGAATATACCTTGAGTCTCAGGGCAAGTTCCTTTACATAGCCTGACTACTTTTAAGATTTAAAAAATATTTATGTATTTAAACACACACACACACACACACACACACACACACACACACCCCTCTTCTCTGTGCATTTCTTTCATAGAAGTTGGTATGCACCTCTATAAACTGAAATTATCTTTGATTTCTTGTCACATCACTATATAAACCACTTCTTCATGCTCTGTTGAGCTTCTTGTATTCCCTTCTTTCCAACACTTCTTCCCTAGAGGTCATGATCCATATGCTGGCAGAGGCAGCTGGAGGACACATTACAGAAGTGTGAGGTCTAAAGGTCAATGCTTTCATAAGTTAGACTTTTCAGGTATGTTCTCTTGAAAGTCAAACACATTTATACTCAACTTGAAATGTATAGTGGGTTGGTTCTGCAGTCTCATCCACAGATTGTATTGAAATGTATTTAAGTCTTAATAATCAAATAATCAAGATTTTGTCTTATTAAAACAGTTTCCTTGGCACAGCTTTCCAATTTTATTTTCTCACTAGGAACAAATGTTTAGGTGATTGATTTCTGCCATGTTGGCATGAAAAATGGTATTGATCTATTTCCTGGTGGGACTGTTGAAAATTATAAAATCAACCCTCTCAAGTGTTGGGAAATGATCTAAAGAGTAGGTTGCAGATTATAAAAGGCCATATCAGCACATCTTCAAGAAGAGCTTCAGAAGCTGGTGGGGCAGTAGGCTGGGGAGATGGCTCTGCAGCTCATGGTGCTTGCTTACAGGTCTACCCTCCTGAGTGCATCTGCACATTCACGTAAATCCCCTGCAAATTACATGTGCAGTTGTGTTTCCAGGGGGCCAAGAGAATCCAGAAGCTCACCTATCAGCAGGACTGCTGTGTACAAAGCAAAGTGACAAAAATAAAATAACAAGGACTCTGTCTCATTTAGTGTAGAAGATGACAAACACCCCAAGGCTGTCGTCAGACCTTCCCACGTGGACCACAGGAGCACTGTGGCACAAGCACGCCCATGCAGGCACACATCATAAACATCCACACACACACACACACATTTTACAAAAGTCAGTAAGGAAGGCAAAATTTTGTGGTATTTGTTCCAAGGCCACTGCTTCCTCTACCTACCTTACTCTTCTCAGCTCAGGGATGCCAGGACTTCACATTAGACTGTGCCTACTAAGAACCCAGGATTCTTCCTCCAGCTCCCAGTCTAGGCTTTCTTCCTCGAATATACAAGATCTCAGAATTGCTTATCCTTTACCTGTTACCTATTTTGTAACCAAGTGCTAAGCAAGTGTAATTGAGAAGTGTGTGGTAAAGAAAGTTAACAAAGAAACAAGGCCCAGATGATCATCTAAGCCACAGTGTCTATTGCAGAAGCTTTACCAGGGAGACAGCATGACCCTGAGTCTCCTCCCTTTCTAGGCAACTGCTCCGTGCTTGTATGTTATCTGGTTAGTGCAGCCATAGGCACCAACACCCCTGAACAAACAGTTTTCTGTTCTACATTTGTACTTTCTTATCACTGATTTATTGCTAAGGAAGATTTTGTTTATGCCTCCAAATCATGTAACCATAGAAACCTGTAAACCGCCAGTACTGCAAAGAATTCAAGATGCTATCTATAAAACCCCTGAGCTATCAGAGCTCAGTACTCAGGCTTTGGAGGTCCATGTCCATGAGTGATGTCGACATGAATAAACTGTGCATCTGGTGCCATTTCTGTGTGACTTAGTTTCCCATAACAGTCTCATCTTCCTCTTAGCACCCAGTTATGACGAAGGTACCTCTGTGAATGCAATGTTCTGAGAGGACAGGGGAGCTGCCATCAGTCTTGCCCTCACTTATGATTTACTTTCTGCTTCAGGAGAGCCAAATGTAGTGATGAGATAGTTAAGCTCCTCTTTACTCTCCTCAACCTATCTGGAACTCAGCCCATAGGATAGGAGATTTACTCAGAGAAGCTTGCCATTGTTCCCACCCCCCAGTTCTACAGCCCTGATGAAGAGATTCTTATAAAGAGAAGTTGGCCATAAAAATAGTTCCTAATCTATTCTCACAGAAGAGAATAAAGAAGCTCTTGCTTAAGTGTCTTCTCAAGAGCCATGGAGATTGTGGTAAAAGGTAATTGAGAGAAGATATGTAAATTTAGTCACAATATTGTCCAAGCCAGCTACCTTGTAGGAGAAATCTAGGGATGAAGATGCCTGATCAGAAACCTAGGGTCAAAACAGCAATTGAGAACTGATCTTAGCTGGGCGTAGTGGTGCACGCCTTTAATCCCAGCACTCGGGATTAGGCAGAGGTAGGAGGATCACCTTGAGTTCCAGGCCACCCTGAGACTACATAGTGAATTTCCGGTCAGCCTGGGCTAGAGTGAGACCCTACCTTGAACCCCCCCACCAAAAAATAAAGAACTGATCTTAGAAATGACTGCTTCATCCCACTGAGGAGGACCCTTAGTGGACTGAGGGTGGGGGAAGAGGGAACATAGGAGTATAAACTGATGGGAATATGGCCAATAAGCAATATGTTAAAAATAAATAAATAAATATATTTTTTAAAAACGAAATTATTTCATTGTTTTTTTTTTGTTGTTGTTGTTGTGTTATTAAGGTAGGGTCTCACTCTAGCTCAGGCTGGCCTGGAATTCACTGTGTAGTCTCAGAGTGGCCTCGAACTCATGGTGATCCTCCTACCTCTGTATCCCCAGTGCTGGGATTAAAGGCATGCGCCACCATGCCCAGCTATCCTGATGTGTTTTTTTTTTAATTTTTTTTCATTTTTATTTATTTACTTGAGAGTAGCAGAGAGAGAAAGAGGCAGATAGAGAGAGGGGGGTGGGAGGGAGAGAGAGAGGGAGAGAATGGGCACGCCAGGGCTTCCAGCCACTGCAAATGAACTCCAGACGCGTGCGCCCCCTGTGCATCTGGCTAACGTGGGTCCTGGAGAACCAAGCTTCCAACTGGGGTCCTTAGGCTTCACAGGCAAGCGCTTAACTGCTAAGCCATCTCTCCAGCCCTATCCTGATGTTTTAAGAGCAGTTTATACCATAGGCCAGTGTTGAAAACACTAGCACAATCAGTGGGAAATGGGTGGTGTTTAAAATCTGAGTGTTAGGGAAGAAGGAAATAGAGCCCTAGCAAGCCAGCCATTCCAGGATGAATGTGGTATGCACAAGGAACAATATGATGGAGGGATTTGAGGTATCTCTGAGAGCACTGGAACCTTGTTTTGTGTCTAGGGTGGACACTAACTCAGAAGCTAGAGCCCTGGCAGATCAACAGTCAGTGGCCTTCTAGATTCTCATCTTTACACATTTAGTTAAAAAAATTCACAGACCAGAGACCTAATTTTTTTTTTTTTTTGAGAAAAAAAGAGGGAGAGAATTATAGTCAGGTTCAAATTGCTGGCAGAAATGACCTGACCAAGAGCAGCTTGTGGTAAAACGAGGTTTATTTTAGTTTATAGGCTCAAGGGGAAGCTCCATGATGGTGGGGAAAATGATGGCATGAACAGAGGGTAGACATCACCTCCTGACCAATATCAGGTGAACAACAGCAACAGGAGAGTGTGCCAAACACTGGCAAGGGGAAACTGGCTACAATATCCATAAGTCTGCCCCCCACCCAACAATACACTGCCTCCAGGAGGTAATAAGTCCCAAATCTCCATCAACAAGGAACCTAACATTCAGAACACCTAAGTTTATGGGGACAACCAAATGAAACTGATGGAGAGAGAGAGAGAGGGAGGGAGGGAGAAAGAGAGGGAGAATTGGCATGCCAGGGCCTCTAGCCACTGCAATTAATTTCCAGACATGGTCCACCTTCTGTGTATGTATGACCTTGTGTGGATATATGTCCTTGTGCACCTTGCTTATGTGGGTTCACAGGCAAGTGCCATAACTGCTAGCCCATCTCTCCAGTCCAAGAGGGTTTGATTTAAACCATTTTATTATAAGTCATGAAAGAGACAGAGAAAGAGAGAGCTTAGAGTTTAGGAAAGGAATGAAATACAAGGCTCCTGCCCAACTCAAGTATGCTTCCCAGAAAATGGGAGAGCCCACCTGGATACACAGGTGCAGGCCTTTTACTGAGGTCAGAACTGAACTGGTTGGTTCAGTTTTGATGTTAGCTGTCTGGAGTCATGTTTTCTGGGAATAGGAACTCCTTCCAAGAAAGGTGTATAGTGATTATCTCTCCTAGGAAAGGAGAATCTAGGGAAGAAGAGAAGAAATGCCAGACCCTTCTGACCTGTAGCAAAATGGAAAGATCTAGATTCTCCCCCTATGGGCTTAAAGACATCTTCATCTTTTACTTTCAAGGGGCCCTGCCACCCCCAAACTGTCTCAAAAAGTCTAAATTTACTAATGGTTGTTGTGTGGGTAATGAAAGACAGGCAGGACTGGAGGAATGGCTTAGCAGTTGAGATGTTTGCCTGCAAACCCAAAGGAGCTAGGTTCAATTCCCCTGGAGCCACGTAAGCCAGATGCATAAGGTGGTGTATGTTTTTGGAGTTCATTTGTAGTGGCTTGAGTCCCTGGTGCACCCATTCTGTCTGTCGGTCTGTTTATGCCCCCCACCGACTCTCTCAAATAAGTAAATAAAACTTTCAAAAAAGAAAGGCAGGCAATAGACTCTATCAGAAAACTCCAACCAGTAACTGAACAAATGGACAATTAGGAGTAAAAGCCCTGGAAAGGAGATACCCTATTCAGATTTTCTAGAATATATTATCTGAAATGTCTAGATTATAACCAAAAAAAAAGTTCTCCAGTCTGCAGCCATGCATAATTTAAATAGACTGTTGTAACATTAACCACCAATTGACTATTCAGCCTACTGGGCTGTAGCTTTCAAACATGGCAGAGACAACCCAATCCCTTAAAGTCCCAATTCTAATCTCTCCTCTTCTCTTTCTGTTCTCCTAATTCTTTTGAAAACTTTGGTTACTTCAAGGTCAAAGAAATGGATGAAATATAATTATAGCTTTACAGATATTTAAAAAATCTCTCTAAATAATTTACTTCTGCTTTGTCATTTATTTTCCTTCTACAATATTTTTTTACAAGTTTTTGAATCTAAGAGACTTCAGTTTTAAAAGCTACTAAAGGTAATGAATTAATTCAACAAGATCATTGTAGGATATGAAATCAAGATATAAATTCAGTAGCATCACTCTATGACAATAGTAAATTATCTGATCTAGGAATTGAGAAAGCAATCTCATTTCCATAGCTAAAATATATCTTAGTAAATTTAAACAAAGAGGTGAAATAAATAGTGTAACCACTGATGAAAGAAATTAAAGGGAACAGAGAAAATGGGTATACATCCCTTGTTCATAATTAGAATCGTTATTGTTAAAGTATCCATAGTACATAAAACAATGTACAGATTGAATGTATTTCCTAACAAAATGGTGTTTCTAATGTAACTAGAAATAAGCCCTCTAAAATTTCTGTAGACTAATAAAAATCTCCAAGACACAAAGTTTTTCTGCAGAGTGAATGAGGGATGGAGGAAAGAAGAGGGAGATAAAGATACGTTGTTTGACTTTAAAATATACTACCAAGCTATAGTGGTAAAGATCAAAACAGCATGGTATTTCCATAAAAATAGACATAAAATCACAGAGAGGCTGGAAATGAAAGTTCTGATTTTCAACAAAGAGGCCACGAAATTACATTAGAAAATGACAGTTTATTTTCAGTGACTATGTCTAGGAAAATTCAATGCTAATATACAAAAGAATGAAAATCAATACCTATACTTGTAAAATGGAACTTGAATTGGATTAAAGACTTAAATGTGGGGCCTGAATTGTGAAAGTACTGGAATAAACATGAGAGAAAAGCTTCAGGCCATTTACATGGCAAAGTCAATTTTTTAAATTGATTAAGAACATGAAAACAAAAACAGACAAATGAGCTCACTTTGAATGGGCAAGCTTTTGTGGAGCAAAGGAGAGAATCAATAAGGTGAAGAGACAGCCTGTAGAATGAAATATTTGCAAATCATTTCTCTGGCAAGGGAGAAACCTTGATAGTTAAGAATGAATAACTCAATTTCAAAATGGGCAATAGAACTGAATAGATATTTCTCAAAAGAAAACATTTAAATGGCTAACAGATGTATGAAAAAAATGCTCAACCTCATTAATCAGACAAATGCAAATTAAAGCCACTATTAAATACCATATCATGTCAGTAAGAAGATCAATTATCCAAGAGAATGGAGATTAATAAATTCTGGCAAGGTTGTAAAGAAAAGGTGAACCATGCCCATTGATAGTGGGAGATAAATTAGTATGGCCTAATGCTCTCTATAGTTAGAAAGCAGTGTGGAGAGTCCTTAACATTAAAAAAAAAAAAAAAAAAAAAAAAAACTGGGGCTTGAGAGATGGCTTAGTGGTTAAGTGCTTTCCTGTGAAGCCTAAGGACTTGGTTTGAGGCTTGATTCCCCAGGACCCACGTTAGCCAGATGCACAAGGGTGTGCATGCATCTGGAGTTTGTTTGCAGTGGCTGGAGGCCCTGGTGCCCCCATTCTCTCTCTCTCTCTCTGCCTTCTCTCTCTCTGTCTGTCACTCTCAAATAAAAAAGAAAAAACTACCATATAATCTAGCAATTCCAGTCCTATATATGTAGCCAAAGGAAATGAAATAAGTTACAACACTCTAACATTTATTGTAGCATGATTTACAACAGCCAGGAAATGATGCCTGAGAAAAGAAAATGTAGTGCATACATAATACTGTAATACTATTCAACTATGAAACGGGAAGGCAGCTATGCCCACCTCCAGTCCACTGACACCACGCCCAAGCCATAAAAGAAATAAAATCCTCCCATTTGTGATCGCATAGATGGAACTAGGAATCGTTAGGATACTGAGGCATAGAAAGATAAGCATCATGTGATTATACTGTGTGGAATCTAAAATAATTGTGGAAGTTGAGAGTAGAATGGTATTTATTAGGCTGAGGAAAGTTGAGAGGCGATAGAACTGGGGAAGGGTTGGAGGGGAGGTATGAAGTTTCAGTTAGGAGCAAGAAGCTATGATAAACTATTGTACATTAGGGTAACTGTAGATAATTGCACTTTCAAACATCAGCACAGAGGATTTTGGTAGTGTTTGCCTTAAGAAATAGTAAATGTTTGAGGACATATATTTGATTAGTTTTACTTAAGCATTATACAATGTATAGATGTATTGAAATATTACATTATTCTACTAATATTGATACTTTTATCTTTTTAAGTATCATTAAAAACTTGATAAAATTAAATACAGTCACATTTAGAAAGGATTATATATCATGACAAGTGAGTTTCTCTCATGAATACAAGACTAGTTTAACATCTGCAATTCAATTAGTAGAATCTATCAATGGGACAAGAGCAAAATTATTTGATTAGTTTAATTAACAGAGTATAACACTTGACAAAATCTCTCATCTTTTCTTGGTAAAAATAAAATGACATGCCTCAGTCTAACAAAAATCATCTTCAAAAACTAACAGGTAGCATTATATTGAATGACAGTAGACTTATACTTTCTCTCTAAAATCAGGAAGATGACAATTCTATACAATATAGTACTCCCAGTCAGTTTATTTTATTTATTTTTAATGTATAATTTTATTATTGACTATTTCTTTTCTTACAGACAATATACCATGATAATTCCTGCCCCTTCCCCACTTTCCTCTTCATAACTCCACTCTCCATCATATCTCCTCCCTCTCTCTGTTAGTCTCTCTTTTATTTTGATGTTATCATGTTTTCCTCCGATTATGAGGGTCTTGTGAAGATATTGCTAGGCACTGCAAGGTTATGGATATTGAGGCCAATTTCTGTATGGATGGTTGCCTTGAAAGGAGTGGCACCTTTCTTTTGGATCTTACCTTCTTTCTGCCACCTATAATGGACCTTGAGGCTTGGAGGGTGTAATAGAGATTTTTCAGTGCTGGACACTCCTCAATCCCTTCTTCTCAGCACTATGTTGCCTTTTGGGTCATCCCAGTGGTTACCACAACCTGAAAAGAGAAGCTTCTCTAGCCAAATGTGAGAGTAGCATTAATATATGAATATGAACATTAAGTGTAGTGCTTACTGGGCAGTTTGGTGAGCATAAGATATGCATTTAACCAGACAAGAGCAGGCTTTATACCCCTAAGGCTCATGACCTCCCTGTCATAGGGTTTTGATTAGGTTTTCAGTACCAGGCATGTATTTCCTCCCATAGAGTGGGCCTCCAGTCCAATTAGAGAGCATTTGGTTTCCCTTAGAGCAGACATGCCACTATTGCACCCATTTGGTCATTTGGCCTGGCTGGCCAAACTTGAGGCTTTCAGTGTCCATTGTTTTCACCACTGATGATGTCTGTCTCCCATAGGGCTGCATGCAGTGCAGCTTTTTCCAGCTTTCCGTTGGCTGGCCTACAGGGAGGAGGTTTTTCAGCTCAGCCCCAGCTTGATTTTTCAGTGATCTTGCCGCCCAAGCATGTGAAATCTTCAGCAATAGGGTCTTACCATTTGTTTCTTGTGGGAAACAAAGGGACTTGGCAATAGCCTGTAATGGTTTGGAGGCAATAGGGACCTCCCTGGCCAACAACTCACTGGAGGGTATCCCATCCCTGGCACTGAAAATTTTCTAGTAGCAAGCTATGGCTTCCAGATGTGGCATTATCCAAAAAAAGTAGGTTTTCATATCTATAATTCAGAATATCTTGAATTTTGATTGACCCTCCCCCCACCCTTCTTTTACTCAAACTCTTCCCCTGGCCTCATTTAGACCCTTCCACTACCTGTAATCTATTCTCCTACTTAAATATATACAATACCATTCCATTAAGTCCTTCTCTCTCTTTCCTCCCTTACAGCTTTTGTTTAGCTTACTGGCCTCGGCTACCAATTTTTGGTTCCAGCTCACACACAAGTGTACACATTTGTAGCTGGGATCCACATATGAGAGAGAGCATGGAACATTTGGTTTCTGGGCCTGGGTTATCTCAGTTAGTATAATCTTTTTCAGATCCATCAATTTCCCTGAAAATTTCATTTTTCTTTACCGCTGAATAGAACTCCACTGTATAAATCTACCACAGATTTATTATCCATTCATCTGTTGAGGGGCATCTAGGGTGGTTCCATTTCCTGGATATTGTGAATCCAGCCACAATAAATATGGTTATGCAAGTATCTCTAAGATAGTGAAAAGAGTCATTAAGACATATGCCTAGGAGTACTATAGCTGGATCATATGGTAAACCTATTTTTAACTGTCTCAAGAACCACCACACTGATTTCCACAATGGTTGTGCCAGACGACATTCCCACCAACAGTGTGGAAGATTTACCCCTCTTCTACATCCTCAACATTTATTGTCATTTTTTTTTCTTGATGATAGCCATTCTGACAGGAGTGAGATGGAATCTCAAAGTAGCTTTAATTTCCTGATGGCTAAGGATGTAGAACACTTTTTTAGATGTTTATATGCCATCTGTATTTCTTCTGGTGAGAACTCTCTATTTAGTTCCATACATAGCCCATTTTTAAAAAATTGGGATGTTTGATTTTTTATTACTTTTTGAGTTCTTTGTATATTCTAGATATTAATCCTGTGTCAGATGTATAAGTGACAAAGATTTTCTCCCATTCTGTAGGTTGTCTCTTTGCTCTATTCAGTTTCTTTACTGTACAAAAAATCTTTGTAATTTCATGGTATCCCAGTGGTTGATTAGTGGTTTTATTTCCTGAGCAATTGGGGTTATATTCAGAAAGCCATTGCCTATGCCAATATGTTGCAGGAATTCCCCTACTTTTTTCTCTAACAGTTTCAGAGTTTCAGGTCTGATATTAAGGACTCTGATCCATTTGGACTTTATTAATATGAATGGAGAAAGACAAGGATCTATTTTCATCCTTCTACATCTAGATATCTAGTTTTTACAGCACCCACTTGTTGAAGAAGCTGTTTTTTCTCCAGTGAATATTTTAATTTAATTAATTAATTAATTTGACAGAAATAAAGAGGGAGAGAGGGAGAGGGAGAGGGAAAGACAGAGAGAGAGAGAGAGAGAGAGAGAGAGAGAGAGAGAGAGAGGAAGGGAAAGAGAGTCATTGCATATGAACTCTAGACGTGTGCGACCCCTGCTGCATTTGGTTTACATGGGTCCGGAGGAATCAAACCTGCATCCTTTGGTTTGCAAACACCTCAACTGCTAAGCCTTCCCTTCAGCCCTCCAATGAATATTTTACCAAAAATCATATGGCTGTAGCTGCCTGGATTAACATCCGATTCCTCTATTCTGTTCCATTGACCTACATGTCTGTATTTGTGCCAGTACCATGTTGCTTGTAATATAGCTTAAAATTGGGTATGGTGATTCCTCCAGCCTTACTTATGTTGCTCAAAATCGTTTTGGCTATTTGAGGATTTTTGTGCTTCCAAATGAATTTTAGGATTGTTGTTTTCTATTTCCATGAAGAATGCCATTGGAATTTTAATGAGGATTGCATTAAATATGCAGATTACTTATGATAAGATTGTTATCTTCACAATATTGATTCTTCCAATCCAAGAACATGGGATGTTTTTCCATTTCCTAGTTTCTTCTGCAATTTCTTGCTTGAGTGTTTTAAAGTTCTCATTGTAGATATCCTTCATGTCCTTGGTTGGGTTTATTCCAAAGTACTTTATTTATTCATTTATTTCTTTTTGTAGGCAATTGTGAATGGAAGAAATTCCCTGATTTCAACCTCTGCATGTTTGTTGTTAGTATATAGGGAAACTACTGGGTTTTGTGTGTTTATTTCGTATCCTGTTACATTGCTAAAGGTGTTTATCAGCACTAACAGCTTGCTGGTGGCGTCTTTAGGGTCCTTTAGGAATAGAATCATATCATGTGTAAATAACAATAATTTTATCTCTTCCTGTCCAATTTGTATTTCTTTTATGAGTTAAGACTTCCAGTATTATAGTAAATAAAAATAGGGACAATGGACACCCTTGTCTTGTTCCTGAATTTAGTGGAAAAACTTCAAGTTTTTCCCAGTTTAGTATTCTGTTCATTGTAGATTTGTCATAAATAGCTTTTTATTCCCAATTTTTATTAGACTTCTACCATAGGGGATGTTGGATTGTGTTGAATACCTTTTCTGCATCTATTGAGATGATCATGTGATTTTTGTCCTTCAGTCCATTTATATAGTGCATTACATTTATCAGTTTGCATATGTTGAACCATATCGACTCATAGACTTGGAAATCTAACCTTATGCACCTTCAGAATGGAATTTAAGGTGCCTAGGATAGCTCTTGAACCCTAATACAACCACAGAAGTAATCCTAGGTATTGAGTTTGCCTGCTTTGCATTTCTGGGATGAAGCCTACTTGTTTGGGTTGAATAATATTTCTGATCTATTCTTGTATTCTGCTTGCCAATACTTTGTTCTTACATTTTGCATTTATGTTCATGAGGGATATTGGTCTGTAATTTTCTTTTTTTTTTAATTTATTTATTAGAGAGAGAGAGTAAGAATGGGCATGCCAGTAAAAAATTTTAAAAAAATGTGTTGAGTAATCTGCTGTGATCCTGATGGGCTTGCCTTTATAGATGACTTGCTTTTTCTCTCTAACTGCTGTCAATATGTTTTCTTTGGTTTGTGTGTTTAGCAGTTTAATTATGACATGGCAAGGAGAGATTATTTCCAGGTTTTGTCTGTTTGTTGTTCTAAAAGCTTCCTGTATCTGCATTGGCATTTCTTTCCCATTTGGGGGGAAATTTTCTTCTATAATCTTATTGCAAATGTCTGCTAGGCCTTTGGCTTAAATTATCCTTCCACTATACACTGAATTCTTATGTTAAATCTTTTCATAGTGTCCAAAATAGCTTGAAATCCCCATTCATACCTTTCTATTAGCTTACCTTTCTCTTTGTTGGGCTGTGTTACATCTACCACCTGGTCATCTACTTTAGATATCCTGTTCTTTCCTTCATCCATTCTACTGGATGGATGGAGACTTTCCAGAGTATTTTATTTGACTACCTGTATTTTGCAGAGCTAGAATTTCTGCCTGGTTTTTCTTCAGTATTTCTATTTCCTTACTCATGTCTTGTAATAATCTCCTTATTTCATTAAACTGGTTTCCTGTATTCTCTTGGAATTCATTTAGGAGTTTGTTTTCTTCGTTAATTTCTTTGATCCCTTTCATTTCATCTTTAATTGAGCATAGATAAAACCTTTAAAAAAATATTTATCAGGCATTTCTTCTAAAACAGTCTCATTTGGGATCATTTCTGATGGATTTATAGTTTTGTGGAATATTATTGGCTTGATTCTTTGTGTTTCTTGTATTATGATGTAGCATTTTTTACATCCTGAGTTGATTTGATGTTTGGGTTTTCTAATTATCTGCAGTGTTCTTAGACTTGGAAATCCAACTTTATGCCCCTTCAGAATAGAGTTTAAGGTGCCAAAGATAGCTCTTGAACCTAATACAACCACAGAAGTAATCCTAGGTATTAAGTTTGCCTGCTTTGCAAGTATTCTAGTGGGCTGCATGGAGCAATTTACTGGCAAAATTCAATGGAGCAATATATATATTCCATAAAAACCAGCACAGAGTATGCAAGTGTGGGGATTGAAACAAACAGATAATCTTATAAAGCCACAAATACTAAAGGTGTGTGTTATTCTGCACCCTTAATCCTGTCAGCTGGTAGGTTGAGATTTATGTTCTGAAATGAGTACCAGTTCAGCCTTGGTCTGGGTCATATCCTGCTCCCAATAATAACAGAAGAAAAAGACAAGGCCCTATGAATCAATGAATCTGAAAGCATTAAAAGCAACAATAATCAACCCCCAAATACAGTTTAATTGAAAATGGTAAAGCCAACCATGAATATGTAACCCATAATCTGCCATGACATGGAAAGAGAGATTATTACTTCCAGAGCAGGCCTATGTACCTGCTTTTTTGTTATTCAGCCTCATTACCTTTTGGGGTGGCTTCCAATCTCACCAATGCTGAGTGCCCACCTCAGTCCCTCTGTGTTGTGCTGTGGAGCTGGTGCTCTGACCAGCCGTGCTGGATGCCCTGGCTCCAGAGACTGATTGCATTCTCTGGAGGTCCATGGTTCTGATGGATGGGGGAGTTCAGGAAGCCTAGAGTTGTACTGGAACTGCTCAGCTGCTCTCCCATGTTTCCCTTTCATCAGCTCCTTAGCTGATCTTCATTGTCTCACTTTCAGATTTGATGAGGTTGGAAAATCCCCTTGGTTGGTCCCTTACTCTCTCCTCCCATACCACCCTCCCCATTGCCCAGTTCTTGAGACACTTATTATATATGTCAGCATCTCAGGTAGATTCAGGTTAGGAGCCTCAGATGAGTAAGACTATGTAATGATTATCTTTCTGTGATTGGGTGAGTTCACTGAGAATGATCTATTCTGGGTTCAACAATTTTTCTTCAAATTTCATTGTGTCATTTTTGCTTACTGTTGTGTAGAATTCCATCATGTAGATATACCACATCTTGGTTGGATTCATCTAATGGAGTACATCTGGGTTGATTCCAGCTCTTAGCTATTATGAATTGAGCAGCTATAAACATGGTTGAACAAATCCCTCGGATGTGAGGCATGGAGCTTTGTGGATAAACACCCAGTAAAGGTATAACTGGGTCTGTTGGTAATGCTATAGTCAACCTTTTAAGGAGTCACCATATTGCTTTCCAAAGTGGTTGTACTATCTTACTTTCCCACCAATAGTGGATGAGGGTTCCTATTTCTCCATATCCTAACCAGCATTTGTTTTCATTTGATTTTTTATTTTAATGATTGCTATCCTTACTGTGGTAAGGTAGGAACTCATAGTTGTTTTAAGTTGCATTTTCCTGATGATTAGGGATGAGGAACATTTTCTTAAGTGCGTGTTTGCCATTTGTATTTATTCCTCTGAGAACTGCCTGTCCAGATCTTTGTCCCATTTTGTGAGTGGTTTGTTTGATATTTTATGGTTTAGGTTTTTGAGATCTTTGTAGATTCTAGAAACTAGGCCTCTGTCAGTTGAATAGCCAGCAAAAAAATGTTCTCCAATTCTGTGAGTAATTGATTGGCTCTGTTTATTATATGTTTGTGAAGAAACTTTTCAGCTTAATAAGATCCCAATGGTTGAGTGATTAAGATCTTGAGCTACTTGGGTTTTGTTCAGGAAGTCTTTTCCCATTCCTGTATCATGGAAAGTTCCTCCTATTTTTTCTCCCAATAGTAGCCTTGATTCTGGTCTTATATTGAGGTCTTTGATTCATTTGGACTGGCGTTGTGTGCATGATGAGATATGTGGATTGAGTTTTAATTTCCTACATATGATTATCCAGTTTGTCCAGAACCATTTGATGAAGAGGCTGTCTTTTTTCCCAGCCTATATTGTTAGGGTCTTTGTCAAATATCTTTCATATGATGGTGAAAGAAAAATGTTTCATGATAAAACTCAGCTTTATAACTATATGATCACAAAGCCAGACCTACAGAAAGTACTTTAGGAAATTATCCACACAGAAGAAACAAATAATCAACCTCAAATGCCTACAAGAAGTGGATCACAGTAATCAAATTCAGAGAAAGCAGTAAAAATGACAAAGCCCAAGAAAACACCAAACCAAATAAACCATCATGATATGGCAGGGATCAAATCAAACCTCACAGTCATTACCCTAAATATTAATAGCCTTAATTCACCCACCAAGAGACATAAGCTAGCAGAATGGATCAGAAAATTAGACCACTCAATCTTTTGTTTTCAAGAAACCCACCTCACCACTAAAGACAGACACCTCTTCAGAGTGAAAGGGTGAAAAATGACATCCCAAGCAAACTGGAATAAGAAACATTCAGGTGTAGCTATACTAATATCACATAAAATAGACTTCAATCCAAAAGTAATCAAAAAAGATGAAGAAGTACACTTCCTACTTATCAAGGGAACTATCCAACAAGAGGACATCATAATCATCAATATTTATGCACCAAACAGATGCACCACAATTTATAAAACAAAACCTACTTGACAGAAAACAGAAATAACCATCAACACCATCATAATTGGGGACTTCAATACTCTACTATCAGACATAGATAGAACATCCAAAAAGAAAATCAAGAGGGAAGTGAGAAAGCTCAACAAAACCATAGAACAATTAGACCTAATGGACATCTATAAAACATTCTACCCCAAAATCACAGACTACACATGCTTCTCAGAAGCCCGTGGAACCTTCTTCAAAATAGATCATATACTGGGTCATAAAGCCTGCCTGCATATATTTAGGAAGTTCAACATAATTTCCTGCATAATGTCATATCACAATGCTATATTGCTATAAATTAACAACAAAAGATGCACCAGGAATTCCACTGGCTCCTGGAAACTGAACAACACACTTTTAAACAATAAATGAGGACTAGACAAAATAATAAATGAAATTGTTAAATTTCTAGAAACAAATGACATAAGAACACATTGTACCAAAACCAAGGCGGTCCTCAGGGTGAAATTCATAGTACTAAATGCCTTCATAACAAAGACAGAGAGATCCCAAATCAATAACCTAACCGTCCACCTAAAGGCACTGGAAAAGCAAGAAGAATCCAACCCAAAAAGCTCCAGACAGAAGGAAATAATTAAGATCAGAGCAGAAATTAATGAAGTGGAAACTAAGAAAACAATTAAGAAAATTGATGAAACAAAGATCGGTTCCTTGAAAAAATTACAATTGACAAATCCCTGGCCAATTTGATCAAGCAAAAAAGAGAGACACTTCAAGTTAACAAAATTACAAATTAAAAAGGAGAGATCACAAAAGATATAAGTGAAATTGGGAGAATCATTAGGACTTCTTTCAAAAACCTCTACTCCACAAAACTGGATAATATGGAGGACATGGATGGATGAATTCCTGGATAAATACCACCTACCAAAGCTAAACTCAGAGCAGACTAATCTCTTAAACAAACCTATCACACCCATCATGATTGAAAAGGTAATCAAAAATCTCCCCCAGAAGAGTCCAGGACCAGGTGGCTTCTCAGCTGAATTCTATCAAACCTTCATGGAAGAACTGAAACCAATTTTTCTCAAATTGTGCCACACAATCAGAGAACAGGGAAAGCTCCCCAACTCCTTCTATGAAGCTGCTATAACCCTGATACCAAAACCAGGCAGAGATGCCACAAGAAAAGAAAACTATAGTCCTATTTCCCTGATGAACTTAGATGCAAAGATCCTGAACAAAATCCTCACAAACCAAATTCAACAACACATCAAAAGCATGACCCACCATGATCAAGTAGGCTTCATTGCAGGAACACAGGGATGGTTCAACATACAGAAATCTGTCAATGAAATACACCACATAAATAAGGTTAAACACAAAAACCACTTGATCATTTCTATCGATGCAGAAAAGGCCTTTGAAAAAATACAACATCACTTTGTGATCTAAACATTGGAGAGAATTGGCTTGTAAGGTTTACATCTTAACATAATAAAGGCTATATATAAAGCTCCTAGGGCCCAAATAATACTTAATGGAGAGAGACTGAAGGAATTCCCAAACAGATCAGAACAAGATGGGTGTGTATTCTCACCTCTGCTCTTCAACATAGTACTGGAAGTCCTCACTCAAGCAATCAGACAGGAGAAAGAAATAAAAGGGATACAAATTGGAAAGGAAGAAGTTAAGTTAGCTCTATTCACAGATGACATGATTCTGTACATAAGAGACCCAATAGCCTCCATCTCAAAACTTTTAAAGGTGATTAACTCCTTCAGTCAAGTAGCAGTATATAAAATCAATGCACAAAAATCAGTAGCCTTTCTACATGCAAAAACCAAAGATATAGAGAAATAAGTGACACCATTCCATTTTTAATAGCAACAACAAAAATACCTTGGAATAACATTAACCAAGAATGTGAAAGACCGATATAATGAAAATATAAAAACCCTCAAAAAAGAAATTGAGGAAGACTTGAGAAAATGGAAAGACTTCCCATGCTCCTGGTCAGGCAGAACTAATATTGTGAAAGTGGCAATCTTACCAAAGGCAATATACATATTAAATGCAATACAAATAAAAAATCCCAGCATTGTTCTTCATAGAAATAGCAGCTATGATCTCAAAATTCAAATGGAAAGGCGCAAGGCCTCGGATATCCAAGCATATCCTCAGCAAAAGAAACACCTCTGGAGACATCGCCATACCTGATCTAAAACTATATTACAAAACCATAGTAATAAAAAGAGCATGACACTGGCATGAAAACAGGATTACAGACCAATGGAACAGAATCAAGGACCTGAACTTTGGTCAAGTGACTATAGCTGCTTGCCACTAAATCTTTATTCTACTTAGAATTTCCCTGACAAAACATGAAATATGTACCCTGAACTCTTCTTTTTTTTTTTAATTTTTATTTATATTTGAGAGCGACAGACACAGAGATAAAGACAGATAGAGGGAGAGAGAGAGAGAGAATGAGAGAATGGGCGCGCCAGGGCTTCCAGCCTCTGCAAACGAACTCCAGACGCGTGCGCCCCCTTGTGCATCTGGCTAACGTGGGACCTGGGGAACCGAGCCTCGAACTGGGGTCCTTAGGCTTCACAGGCAAGCAGTTAACCGCTAAGCCATCTCTCCAGCCCTGAACTCTTCTTTTTATCTTGGTAGTCAGCCAATGGAGCTAGAACCCTGTACTACAGTATCTGCATGTTTTTACAGATTTGAAATATCTTCATTAGAAGTTCCTGATATCTATTTTGTTTTCTGATTTCCTCTTCTATACCGTCCTCTCTTCATGTGCCCAGGTCAAGGCCTTCTAAGTCAGGGCAATTGCTCAGTATCATGTGACAGCATCTCTGTTGGTTCTGTCACACATTGTCTCATTGTTTTCTCTTAAAAAGACATTTCTATCTATTCCTGCTTTTTTGGTTTCATTTATGAACTTTATAATTCCCTTTCTACTTCAATACACAAACAAAAATCTAAAATCATAAAAGTAGAATAACATTGTTACAAAAACACAAACATTAAAGGCCTTTCTTCCTCTCTCCTTCCTTTCTACCCCTCCCTCCCTCCCTCTCTTTCTTTTTTTTCTTTCTTTTCCTTTCCCTTTCTCTCTCTCTCTTTCTTTCTCTCTCCTTCCTCCCCTTCCTTCCTTCCTTTCTTCTTTCCACCCCACTACCTCCCTCCTTGGCAGGGTCTTACTCTACCTAGACTGACCTAGAACTCACCCTGTAGTTCAGGTTGGCCTTGATCTCACAGTGATCCTTTTACCTCAGCCTCTAAGAGCTAGTATTAAAGGTGTGAGCCATCATGGTTGGTCTAGTTATTTTTTGTAACTTTAACACTACATTTTAAGTAAATTGAGAATTGACAGTCTCTCATGTTACATTTACTTCAGGATTGACAGATGTCTTATTTTGTTTAGTTCTTTTTTTAAGACCTTGAGTATTGCTTTAAAGTTACCGTATATATAATATACAAAATTAGTAGGCATTTTTTTAGAGGAGACAGAGAGAATTGGGACATCAGGGCCTCAGCCACTGCAATTGAACTCCAGATGCTTTCACCACCTGGTGGGAATGTGCAACTTTGCACTTGCTTCACCTTTGTGTGTCTGGTTTCATGGGATCTGGAAAGTTGAACATGTGTCCTTAGGTTTGCAGGCAAGCACCTTAACTTCTAACCCATCTCTCCCACCCCAAACTTAACAGCCTTTTCTTAATAGTCTAACCTTTTTGTCGGCTGCTGTTGTGAACATATTTTCCTCATATTATCCTCCAGCTTTTTCCATTTGGTAATATGATTTCTTGCTACATTACTGAATTATCTGAATATTATAGTGTTTGGGTAGTTACTTGTGCTTTCAATAAATATAATCATACCAGTTGAAAATATTATCTAAGTCCTCATTTTTGCTTTGTTGGTTTATGTTAAAAAAATGCCTGTACTGGGAATGATTTCTTTGCCCACAATCTGTTGAAAATACCTTGATGTGTCACTTGGTTTAAAACATGTTTGGGGCTGATATATATATCTCTTAAAATCATAAATGTACATACATGTTAGTATTTTATCTTTTGTCATTCCATGTTTTATTTAGTCTTTTTATGAACAGATTTTAAACTTGTCTAAATTTTTAACTGTGTCTTATCAAACCATGTCATTATAGTTAAGGAAGTGAGCATCATTGCTTCTAAGGAGTAAACCTTGTTCAATAGTGTAGTTGGAATGTGATGTGAGAAGTCTGGTAGTTGGCACCACAGTCAGTTGCTTGGGAAGTACCAGTGGGTGGAACAGGACTGAGGGGACTGTGGGAGACATCCAGGCTCACTATGGGGTGCACTCAGGGTCAGAGTGATCACTTGTCTGCAAGCTGTCCAGGTCGAGGGCTTGGAGAAAAGCGAGGAGTTAGTGGGCGAGTCAAGACTTCAGAATATCAGCTAGTGATCCTTTCCGTGGGGTGAACCTCAGAAAAGGACTTTTGCGGTGGGGCACAGGAGGAAGGAACCAACCCTGAGGGCCTTTTGGGCATAGGATACAGAACATGGGATGATCTGAGATCCATCAACTTCACATGTGGTGTGGTTGGAGGATGATGTGGGGTTGAAAGTGATGCAGTCAGTCAGCCCCGCTTGTTGAAGGAAGAAGACAGTTTAGCTGCACTGGCTGGTGAGGGACAGGAGGTTCAATGCATGGCCAGTAGCTCAGGCCTTCTTCACCCATCATTAGATTGGCCACCTAATCCTCTGAACCAGAGGAGTAAGGCTTCCTTGCCCAGATTGCTGGAGCACATGCCCAGCTCCTGTCACTGAACTCACCAAGTTCTCAGGAGTGCACACTGTGGTAATCCTGTATGTTCATTCTACAGATGGGTAAACCAAGTCTATAGGGGGCATGCAGGAGTTGGGGAGGCTAAGAAATAAATGGAGGACAGCTGTCCACATCTAGGATGGCAGAACCTTCCCCAGAACTGGGGGCACTTGATGTCTCACCGGTTTCTAGAGGGTTGTACTTATGGGGTACACCCTGTCCTTCCAACTGGGCCTGCTGCTGGGCACCTCATGTAGAAGGCAGTTCTTCACAGGTGCCATGGTTGGATGCAAGCCAGTGATTGCTGCAGAGTGAGGCTGAACCACAGGAAAGAGGGCTTCCAGGCAGGTGCAAAGGGTTCCTAAAAGCCCAAAGCTTCCCTGTTTAGAGGAGGACACATTAAGACCCCCAGACCTTATGCCACCTGACTTCCAGTTCCCCACAAACTGTAGGATGAGCAGAGGTCCTGCTGTGGCAATACCAGGATGCGGGGAGCAAGCCCTGGCTATCCCAGAGTAGCATGTTACTGATGAGGATTTCCTCAGGATGGAGGCTGAGCCAGCCTACTCAGTACACCTCACCAGAGATAGATGCCACCTCAAGGCCTCTTTGTTCATGAGTCTGGAAAATTCTGCACGTCTTCTAGGACTAGGAAGAAACAACTGTTCTTTACCTCAGAACTTTTTTGTTATTCTCTTACATTCTAATATTGAATTGACATTAGAAAATGTGCTCTATATCATTTATACTTTAGGGATTGTATTAAGATTGTCTGTCTGTCTTAAATGTTTTCTTCAATAAAACATGATACATTAAGGATAGCATTTATTCCTTATTTCAAGGCATAAAATTTAAGGTATATCAATCTGATACCTTTTTCTTTTTTACTAAGTTTTCAACATTTACAATGCTACTCTGTCTCCTGTTTTAGCATGCTTTGACTGACTCCTATCTCATCTGTCATCTCCATCTTGAGAAAGCTGATACAATATTATCTAGTACATGGCTGGTCACTCCAGTGGACTATGACATCACATCACAACCTTCTTTGACTAGTATCCCATATCACCTTAGCCTGATATTTGAGTTTTGAGCTGTGAATTCCTGTCTATACCGCTTGCCATCCTTTAGTTTAAGATTACATAAGGCACCTGTTGAAGTGTGACATTGTGTGTGCACCTTCTATTCTGGGCTCACGGTAAAATCTTTTTCCCTAACTGAACTAGGAATTAGGCTCACTCACACTTACTAGCATTACAGATATATTTGTTCTTGGTTTTAAAGCAATTTTACTTATATTGTCTGTTTTCCCATATTTTAAAAATCTATGTTCTTTACGCACGTACCTGTATTTTCTCCAATACTTAAGACAGTGGCATTACTTTTTGCATATTTTCTTTATAAATGTATAATCAGTTACAAGTAGGTGTCAAGGTAGCATATAAAAAACTATAAGTCACTACAAAATATTGATTACAGCTTGGATCTTTCTCCTCTCATTACATGTTAGTCAAATCTGTTAACTTCCTCAGTCTTTATCTTGTATTATAAAACATGCCTATGCTATAGTTTTACTAGACATCATGAGTCCCAGGTATTGCTATAAAGGCTGCTGCATTTTTCCATTGCTATGATAAAATGACCAACTTAAAGAAGAGGGAAAGTTTATGTTGCCTCACAAATTTGGAGTGTTCAGTCTATTCTTGGTTGCTCCCTTGCTTCTGTCCCTGAGGAGAAGCCACACATCAGGCATGTGTGTTGGAGCAAACTGCTCCCTCTAGATGGCAGGAAGTGGAACAGGAGGACATTTCTAAGTCTCTTGGAAGCACACATCCCCAGGGACCCAAATCTTCCAGCTAGACTTCACCTCTAAAGGACCACTAACTCCCAACTGTACCAAGTTGAGAATCAAGATTTTGACATGTGGGTCCGCCATCTTCCTTCCTGTCATTTATAGTATTGTATTTAGTGTGTAATCTCTCCTAGGGCCTACTCGACATTACTAAATTATTCTGTAAGCTCTCAGCATCACATGTTAGTATGTCTTCTTTGGCTTGATGGAATTTCTTTCAATCATGTTTTATTTCCTTAGATATGAGATGTTTCTTCTGAATACTGTTATGTAGTGATCTGTGGCTAATGTGACTTTAATTATACTGGTGACTCTTTATTTCCTGGCTACTCAAATGATTCTTTGTTGAAAGCCAAAAGGGCTTATACAGAATAGCTCAAAATTAACAATTCTGAGTCACTTTTCTTGTACAGGATTTACTCTTTCAAGATAAAAACTTAGGGGCTGGAGAGATGGCATAGTGGTTAAGCACTTGTCTGTGAAGCCTAAGGACCCTGGTTGGAGGCTCAATTCCCCAGGACCCACGTTAGCCAGATGCACAAGGGGGCACATGCGTCTGGAGTTCGTTTGCAGTGGCTGGTAGCCCTGGCGCGCCCATTCTCTCTCGCTCTCTATCTGCCTCTTTCTCTCTCTGTCACTCTCAAATAAATAAAAAAATAATAATAATAAAAAAGAAATAGCACCTTCTCTGTCATGTACATCCTAGCAAAAAAAAGATAAAAACTTAGGACAAGGGAGATAGCTCAGCAGGTAAAGATATGTGCTTTGAATCCTGCTGGCCTGGGTTTAATTCCCCAGTACCCACATAAAGCCAGTCTTACAAAGGGGCACATGCATCTGAAGTTTATTTTTAGTGTCAGGAGACCCTGGCACATTCCTATTCACTCACTCACTTTCTCTCCTTTTTTTTTTTTAAAAAAAAAAATCTCTAGAAAATGCATAAATAACTACATGAACAGTATTTTTTAAGCCCCTTTATGCCAAAAAATGTTGCTTCAGTTGTATTTATGTATTTTTATTTTAGGGGAGAGAAAGAGGCAAAGAGAGGGAGAGAGGAAGAATGGGGGTGCCAGGGCCTTCAGCTGGTGCGAATGAACCCCAGATGTGTGCACATCTTTGTGGTGCATGTGCAACATTGCATGCTTATGTCACTGTGTCTGCCTACGTGGTTCCTGGAGATTCATCTGTGAGTTCTTAGGCTTCTCAGGCAAGCACCTTAACCCTAAGCCATCTCTCCGGCCTCAATTGTATTTTTTAAATAATTGCTCTTTCATTGCTTCAGTTATTTCTTCATAATTTATATTATACATAGACATTTTAATTTATTGTTTATATTTATAATTGTTACTACTGTTGTGTATCTTTATTCCAGTTTCATTCCATTGTATACCTTTATTAATGGCTTTAATTCCATTTAAATGTAATGTAATTCCCTATTTATTATATTTCCCACAGTGTCCATTCTTCCTTGTACTCCTTCCAGTTTGGCAACTTATGTTCCACTTGTGCCATCATCAAACCTCCTTTCCAAATTTCTGTACTTCCATTACATGATTTTTCTCTGTGATCATGATTGCTTTATTAAACTTCTCAGTGGAATGGTAGATTGCTTTGTTATAGTTTTCCTATGCTGCATGGCAGTTTTGTTTTTGTCTTCGCTGGAAGCCAGATTTGGTTCTCGTTTTTGTCTTTCCTTGATGCATGTGCTGTTATCCAAGCAGCATCAGATTGTCTAATGACATCCGAGGTTGGCTGTGCTGAACTTTCCTGGTTTAGCACTTTGTAAGGGTTTGAGAGGTGGAAGAGATGCACTGTAGCCTTCCAGAATACATCTCTCCTAAATCGTGTCCTTGGATGTGAACAATGGAGCTGGTTTCTTGAGAGTGACACTGTTGTATCAGTTGACTTCCCCTAGACAAGCCGAGGAGGGTTTCTTCCTATCTAGGGAGCCACAGTTTCCTTGTTGGTAGGATCATACTTCATGACCAAAAGGCCAAGCAGCTCCAGTCACTAGAAAAGCTTTATGAATATGAATCTTTGCATTAAAACAGCTTCCCACTTTTATCCCTTCCCTTAAACCCATGTGTGAGTTATGTCCCATTTTCCAGTTATTTAATCTCATTCTTACCTGAAATATTTACCTTTCTGAACTTCCTTTAGCATGGGCTTCTGGCCTTCCTAGAAGACACTTCCAGCCATTGAAATCATGTCCTTTCTACAACATAACACAGCGACCCATGACACTGCATCTCATGAGACTAGTTTTAGTTGATTTAGGAAATACATTTGATTTGGCAAGGTTTTTTGCCCCTGTTGCTTATTTAAGCAGAAAATGAAAGTTGTTTACTGCCCTCTCTCCTTCTTTTCCTCCTTCTCTCTGCCTCACTTCATCTCTCCTGGTAAAGACACTGATTCAGTTCAAATGAAGAGGTAAATAAATGGATCTTTAGTGGAATTCCTTTATTAATACCATTCACTGTGTGGGTGGGAGATTCCCAGATGGTCGATGGCAAAAGCTCTCAGGACAAGGGAAATTCCTTACTTTTAATAACATTTTTTTAAAAATTTTTGTTTATTTTTATTTGAGAGTGACAGACGGAGAGAGAAAGGCACAGAGAGAGAGAGAGAGAGAGAGAAAGACAGAGAGAGAGAGAGTGCGAACAAGAGAGAGAGACAGACAGACAGACAGAATGGGTGCACCAGGGCCTCCAGCCACTGCAAATGAACTCCAGATGTGTGCACCCCCTTGTGCATCTGGCTAACGTGAGTCCTGGGGAATGGAGCCTTGAACCAGGATCCTTAGGCTTCACAGGCAAGCGCTTAACCGCTAAGCTCTCTCTCCAGCCCTTTTAATAACATTTTGAGGGTGTGATCCCTAACTATATATAAGACCTAGCTACAAGGTGGACATGTCTCAGTTTCTAGTGTTAGGAGCTGAGGGAAGCCACAGGATAAGTTACAAGTCACAACTCCTGGGTGTCTTGTGGTCTGGCTACTTTCCCCAGGCTGCTGCCACCCTTCCTCTTGTTTTATGTGGTGTTATAAGGAATAGTGTGTGGGGGTGGGGTGGGATAAGGTAGCTACTTTTACTCTTATAACCTAACACCTCTCTCCCCTAAAAGTTTCATATTCAAAAAAGAGAAAGGGGAATCTTGAGATTAAAGCTAGCTTCATATTCATATTTTGATGCTCAACAATTCTGAAGAAATAACACACCACATGCTGAAACGACAATGTCCTTTCACTATGCAGTTTACACAGGTGCAGCCTTCACATGAACTCTGGAGTCATTAGTATTCTTAGCATGGTGTCTGTAGCAGACAGCTGAACTTGCTGAGATGAACTTCCAGACCAGGCACAGTTATGGAAGGAAGGGATTTATTGAAGCTTACAGATCCAGGGGAAGTTTCATAATGGTAGAAAAGTTGGCCCAATCTTAAAGTTCCTGGCAGAGAGAGAAAGAGAAGCTGCAAGCCAAAAGCCACACAGCACACTTCAGGAACTCCAAGCGCTTTGAATATCTTTAGATTGGAATCTCAAACCCACCACCACACCTTAAGATCTGCCCAGTAACACCACCTCCAGCCAAGTGGCCGCAGATGCAAACTACAGACTAATAAAGCACGGAACATATTGGCAGCCATCTATTCAAGCTACCATAGTGTCATAGGTCTGCAACTGGTGCAACAGCATGTAGAATCTTATATTCATAAAGCCCTGCATGTTGAGTTTAATATTCTGTAGCTGGTGGCTGTCTTAAAATTTGTAATGATTTCCTGTTAATTTCCATCTTTTGAACTTAGTCTTGTAAGACAGTGAAGTGTGCACAGGGAGACGAGAGCTTTGGCATATGTTTGTTCTGCGGGTTGTTACCTCCCCACCTGACGGGAACAGGTTTCTGGCTTCCCGCCTCTGCTCTGTGACCACCGCTACTCTGTGTGGGCAAGCAAACAGGGATTTTGGGGGCCTACGTCCCACTGGTAGGAGACAAAAATAGCCTAGGCAGTCAGAGTAACAGAACCCCCAATGTGAATGGTATTTTTATTCCTTGACTAAAAGGAGGAAATTTCACTAGGCTTGCAGAAACCTGGATGTTACGCCCTCCAGGAAAGATCTCTAGATTAAGCTTGCACCCTTCCTAGAGGACAGAAACGCAGATCCTCACCTAAGACAACTGATGTAGCTGTAAAATCTGGTCATCATCCATATCAACCTGTCAATCTGGTCTTCCTCATGTAGCCACTCTCCATTAAAAAAGAAAAAGCAAAAAACCTGTATCTGGGTCTCAAGGTGGGCTTCTTAAACCCCTGGGCAAAAGCTTCCTTCTCTTATGTTTTAGATTTAAGCCCCCTTCTTTTCATCCTCCTAAGGCTTTACACTGTAACAATTTTTTTTTTTCTGAATCTTATCCTCTGGTCCGTATATTTCATTCTTTGAATTCACAAGACAAGGATCAGGAAACACCCCAAATTATCAGTGCACTGAGGCACGAGGAACCTACAATTCCCATTTCGCCACGTCTTTGGCCATGGAAAACTGGGTAGAAAAGGTAGGGTCTCTATGTCCTAATCCATATGAAAACTCATTCCAGGGTGAAGCTTTGGATCCTTTGGGGTTTGCTTGGTCATCATGGTTTGGGTGGTAAGACTCCAGAAAGAAGAGACTAGCCCCTCCCTCATGCCTGAGTCCTATGGTTGTTTTCCACCAACTCTGCCAAGTGCGTCTCCAACTGAAGGAGAAACAGGAGTAAAATAGATTTGTATAGGTAGTTAGTAAAAGGCAGTGACCAAAGGAGACAACCAGGAGAGGCCACCTGCCTGCCCTGGCAAAATTAGAATTGAGCATCTGATCCAATGTCATCCACAATGGCCATGAGCAATTCCTCGGCAACAGTGTCCCCTATTGCTTCCTCAATCTTGCACAGCTAGGTGGGCTAGCCCTCCTGAGTCCATGAACCTATTAGGTCTCTGGTTTACATAACCAAGTCTGGTGACAAGGTCCATCCTAATTGGATACCTGGGTCACAAAAGGGGGAATCTGCCACATTTATGAGCTCTCTCGGCTTGTCTCTCTTTCACATTGACCTGCGATTTTTCTCTTGAACACCAGTGTGTGAGTTTTCTTTCCTCTCACAGCCTGGCAGGTAGAGGGGAAAGTTCTTATTAATTGCCTGGATATTTTCCTGCTTACTTCTTACATGCATTTATTTCTAGATGCTTTCTGGCTTGGTGACATGTATTGTTTTTCTCTAAATTCTGGGCCTGCCATATGTGTAATAATTCTCTTGGCTGTATTCTCTGGGCTCTGGTATCTCCAGATTCCAGCTCTCTGTTGCTCCTTCCCTTTCTCAGCCTGGCTGAGAAAAATTTCCTCTTCTTTGGACTCTTTCCTATTTTGGCTCTGGGTGCTTTCTCACTCTGCTACATGTGTAGATGTTTCCTTTAAGCCCCGAGTCCTTCACTGTCTAGTCTCTTAGCTTTCCTTTCATACGAGTTGGCAAGAGGGGCCGTTGCTTTTCCTTCTTTCCACCTGGATGAATTTTCCCACTGTTCTGCTTTGGTGGGTGGGCCTGAGACCTGCCCAGTACTCTCCCCTGACCACCAAATTTTGCATTATAATCTCGTTTACATTATACTGGTAGAATAATGAAGTTAAAATACAATCACAGATCTAGTGAGAACCTGGGCCAGGATTCTGGAGCTCTTATTCTACTTCTGCCCTGAACTCTACTGTCTTCACTCTGTTTATAAAATCACAATAGAGAAATTAATAAGCAAATCCCAGAAATTCTTTACATTTTTCCCTCTACAACTAGTGTACATTCTGCTTTTTCAATTTTTTGTTATTCTATAACTTGATATTTAGCTATATACTAGGTAATATAATACATATATGAAATTTACTTTTTGCATGCAAGGGAGGCTAGATATATGTGAAGAAAATTTAGAAGTGGATGCATGATTGGAGTTTAAGGAAAAAGAGTCAGTCATGTTGGTAGAGATGCAGGTAACAACATTGCTGGAGGAGTCAATTGTTAGGTTTTGGGATTCACAATGGAGGACCAAGATGGACGGTTTCTTGGATCTAAGACTTTATTGTGATGGAAGGGAAGAAGAAGGGTTGATACCGTCTAGGAGTTCTGGATTCATATTCTCTGGCAGTTAAGGAACTGAGAGTCAAGAAAGTATTTTAAAGGAATAAAGTTGATTTTAGACAATAAGAGAGAAAGCAAGCAAGCTCTTTACAGAGGAGGGGGCTTCCAGGGCTGGAAAAACCCCAGTTTCTGTGTAAACTGAACTTTTATTGAAAGGAGAAAGCCCTCCTTTCTTGAATGTGTCATTAGCTGGCTTGAGCAAAGGTGAGAGGTGCTAAGTGGGGCGTGAGCTGCCAGGGCTGACTCACAAGAGAGGAGCACAGCCAACCTGAGTTTTAAGGTAGTAAGCTTTATAGGGCTTATTCAGTTGGGGGAAGGTGAGGAAGGAAAAATAACTCATTTGCTAAATTGAATAGAAAAATTCCTTTAGGGGAGATCATTACATTAGCCATTTAAAATAGCCAGGGTGTGACACCAGAACAGTGACCATGTAACTTACTAGATAAGGGGGCAGGAAACCATGACCGTGATTGTTAGGCAAGGAGGAGATAATGACTAGGTGGTTTCTTGAAGAATGTGGATGACCACTTTCCTATGCCTTTGTCACCATTCTCCTGTTCTTGGTGACTCCATCTTGGGAGCTAGTCCTGACCGAACAGTAAGAAGATTCAGTTACTAATGTAATATGACTGTGGATTTACTAGCAGCCAGATAAACACCAAGGTCACTGGTAGAATTTAAACATAACAATCTGTACAAATTCATTAAGTATTAATTAACATTAATTATTACCTTTCAGTCTTTTGGGAACTGTGATAATTGAGATGATCATCTCTTTTCCTAAGGGCACATTGACCTAAAGGAGCAGACCAGACAGGAAGACATAAGAACAAAAGTGATAGGCACCTTGAAAGAGGTAGGTGTAAAATGTTATGCAGTCCTAGAGGGTGGAAACCCTCAAGCTTTCAAGAATTCTAGTAGCCTTCCAAATAGTTAGTGCTTTCAGTGGCCTGAAGGCAGAAGAAGGTTGCACGAGGCACCCATGAGGAAAGGATTCCCAGCTGGCAGATCCACACAGGCAGAAGGTTGAAAGTAAAGGGTGATGCCGTGGTAAAGAAATGTCAGGGAGGAGCTGGGCGTGGTGGTGCTTGCCTTTAATCCAGCACTTGGGAGGCAGAGGCAGGTGGATCACTGTGAGTTTGAGGCCACCCTGAGAATACATAGTGAATTCCAGGTCAGCCTCGGTCAGAGTGAGACCTTACCTCAAAAAACAAGAAACAAAAACAAAAGAAATGTCAGGAAGGGCTGAGAAGATGGCTTAGAGGTTAAAGGCTCTTGCTTTCAAAGCCTGCTGGCCTGAGTTAGATTCCCCAGTACCCAAGCCATATGCACAAAATGGTGCATGCATTTGGAGTTTGCAGTGACAAAAGGTGCTGACATACCAATTCTCTCTCATTCATAAATAAATAGATAAATATGTTTAAAAAGAATGTTAGGGGCCAGGCCTGGTGGCTCACGCCTTTAATCTCAGTACTAAGGAGGCTGAGGTAGGAGGATTGTCATGAGTTCAAGGCCACCCTGAGACTGAGACTACATAGCAAATTCCAGGTCAGCCTGAACTAAAGTAAGACCCTACCTTGAAAACCAAAAAAAAAAAAAAAAAAAAGAAAGAAATGTTAGGGAGATGTCTTTTTTTCCACGCAAGCCCAACAGGCTAGCCTTTTTTCTTTTTAATATTTTTGTTTATTTTTATTTATTTATTTGAGAGCAAGAGTGATAGATAGGGAGAGAGAGAGGGGGAGAGAGAATGGGCACTCCAGGGCCTCCAGCTATTGCAAACGAACTCCAGATGCATGTGCCCCCTTGTGCATCTGGCTAAAGTGGGTCCTGGGGAATCAAGCCTCGAACCAGGGTCCTTAGGCTTCTTCACAGGCTTAGCTTAACCGCTAAGCCATCTCTCCAGTCCCCCCCCCCCTTTTTTTTTAATGTGAGAGAGTGAAAGTGACTGACAGGAAGAGAATTGGTGTGCCAGGGCCTCCAGACATGCCATTGTAATCAAACTCCAGACACATGCACCTCCTTATGTGCATGTGTGACCTTGTACTCTTGCATTAACTTGTGTGTCTGGCTTATGTGGGACCTGGAAAGTCAAGCCTGCGTCCTTAGGCTTCACTGACAAGCACCTGCACCACTAAGTCTTCTCTCCAGCCCAGGGAAATGTCTTCCTAAAGAATAGTCATCATGGAAATTCTTCCACAGGGTGCCAAATTTGTAACTACAAAGAATGCCAGTCAGATATAACAATGAAGAGCCCTGATGAACAGCAACAAAAGGAAGTTCGAAGACTGCTGCCTCGCTATGAGCTTCCTTTTCCCTGGAGACTAAATAGCTTTCCCTTTTCATCACTGGTAGCACTGCAGACTTTTGCCAGAGTCTTAGTGGATGACTGGGTGAAAACCTCCACTATTCCTGCTCTCATCCAAAAAAGAAAACTGCACATCTGTTTCTGAGAGATAAGATTTCTACACGGGTGAAGCAATAAACAGAAAACCAATCTAAACAAATTCGGAGATGACTTCTATCTTTGCTACATGGTGAGACCTGAAAAAAGTAAACATTTTAAGAAAATGGAGGAGATAGTCTTTTACAGTACATAATTATTTTACAAATATATACACGGCTTAAACAAGGATCTCAGGTTTGGTATATGTCTATGGTTTTTCAGTGTGGCTTCATATATGTATTTTCTGCTGTGGTCATATTCCTGGCATGTAGCCAATCACAGTCATAGCTGATTGTGTAGAAGAGGAGACTGAGAATGAGGTATTAAGTGACTTCCTGAGGAGTCAAAGACTTTTCAAGTGACCAAAGAGCTACTCCTGACTTCCCTGTTAAAGATATGGAAACAGAGACCTGTGGGGGTAGTTGACTTGCCCAAATTCTCAGAGCTGATAACTAATAGACAAAGTTGGCACTCAAACCCTACATTTTAACTCAGACCAGGACACTTTCCTGCACATCCACTGCTTCTGGAGATTAAATAAGCTTTTCTTTTCTTTCTTTTTTATTTTGTAAATTATTTTCTCCATATGACTCAGGAAATACTCAATTTCAATTCCTCAAGTATGTGGTCAATTTCATTAAACTTTCTATAGTCAGTATTCTTCAGCATGTTTGTTTCATACCACAATCTCCTAAATGAAGAAATTCTTCACCTGGAAAGGGGTGACATTTAAAATAAAGCCAAATAATTTTCTGTTTTTTAAATGTCAAAGATAATCAGGGCTCCTTTCAGGCTTGGAGCTATGGTAGAAATATTCTTCTTGGGTGCCTCTCCACACAGTTGAAGCAAATTAGGGTTGATATAATCTCTAGGCTGCTTGGTGAGTTGCAGTTTTGAAATTCACTTAATCCCTTACTATCTTAAAACCAGTATCAGACACAAGATGAGCCATCCAAAATTTAATGTCTATATACTTACATACATACATACATACATATATATATATATATATATATATATATATATATATATATATAGTCATTGCAGGCTACAAATCAGCTTCCCAAATGTTTGAAGAATTATTTCATAGAGTAAAAGAAAGGAGAGCCAATAGCAGTTTGCTGCTCTATAAGCTTCTGATGGTCCAGATAATTTTGGAAATTCTTCCCACAGAGAAACATAAAATTCAACTGCAGGCTTAGAAAAGTTTTGTGATTAAATGTCATAGGACAAAGTGTCCTATTTCCTTATCAGTAGGACACGTTGATTACAGTTTGGGTTTCTATTTCTACCTTGAAAAGAGATGAACAAGTAAGTAGGACCAGTGATCAAAGTCATTGCTTTTCTTACTTTTTATACTCGTTTTGTGTGATTTAAAGAGAAAATCAAAAACAAAACCTCTTTATCTTTGAATGATTTCACTTACTATTTTCTGTTTCTTGCTTTGCTTGTTTTTGAGGTAGGGGGTCACTCTAGCTCAGGCTGACTAGGAATTCACTAAGAGACTCAGGGTGGCCTCAAACTCAAGGAGATACTCCTACCTCTGCCTCCCAAGTGCTGGGATCAAAGGTGTGCACCACCATGCGCAGCCTATCACTTACAATTTTCCATGGTATAGTTTCTACATTCAACAAATGCTTTTCCAAGTCTTTCTTGGTGCTGTGATGTAAAACTTGTACGGCTACTCTTCGCTAACCTGCATTTGCCTTGTCACTTTGGGGAGAGCAAGCTTTCTTTTTAATACATGGGTTAGCATGCATATGGCAACTTCTCAGTGCTGTCTGGTGAGGTCTCCCTCCCTAGACAATAAAGCACAGCCAGAATAGTTTACCATACAGGACGGGATTGAGACCCCTTTAACAGAAAGCAGCATCCTTTCTTTACATGTGGTATTTTCATGTATTCCCATCAGTCTTGTGTTTATCTATTTCTTTGTTTTTTTTTTTAAATCTTATTTGTTTATTTTTTATTTATTTGAGAACAATAGAGAGAAAGAGACAGATATATATATAGAGAGAGAGAATAGGTGCGCCAGGGCCTCCAGCCACTGTAGACGAACTCCAGACGCATGCCCCCCTTGTGCATCTGGCTAACGTGGGTCCTGGGGAGTTGAGCCTTGAACCGGGTTCCTTAGGCTTCATAGGCAAGCGCTTAACTGCTAAACCATCTCTCCAGCCCTATTTCTTTGTTTTTTTTTTCCCCCGTGTTTATTTATTTATTTATTTTTATTGATAGCTTCCATCATTGGAAAGAATATCCCATGGTAATTCCCTTCCTCCCCCCCACTTTCCCATCTCAATCAGTCTCTTTTATTTTTGATGTCATGATCTTTTCCTCCAATTATGATGGCCCTTTGTAGATAGTGTCAGGCACTGTGAGGTCATGGATATCCAGGCCATTTTATGCCTGGAGGAGAACATTGTAAGGAGTCCTACCCTTCTTTTGGCTCTTACCCTCTTTCTGCCACCTCTTCGACAGTGGACCCTGAGCCGTGGAAGGTGTGATGGAGATGTTTCAGTGCTGAGCACTCCTGCCGCCTCCTCCCAGCACCACCGTCATCCCAAGGTCACTGCCATCTGAAACAAAAAGCTTCTCTAACCAAAAATGAGAGCAGCATTAATATATGGGTATAAACATTTAAAAAGTGCTTATTGAGTAGTTTGGTGAGTATAGTATATACATTTAGCCAGACACCAGCAGACATTACCCCCTAGGTCTCATGACTACCCCTGTTGTTGGTTTTCAGTATCAGGGATGTATTCCTTCCCATGGAGTGGGCCTCCAGTCAAATTAGAGGGTTGTTGGTTTCCTCCAAAACACACATGCCACTATTGCACCCGTTTGGCTCATTTGGCCTGACTTGCAGTGTCCACTGTAGAGTACCTTCACTGGTGATTTCTTTTTCTCCCATTAAACTTCATGCAGCACGGCTACCTACAGAATGGGAAAAAGTCTTTGCCAGCTATACATCTGATAGAGGATTAATACCTAGGTTATACAAAGAACTCAAAAAATTAAATAATAAGAAATCAAACAATCCAATTAAAAAATGGGCTATGGAACTAAATAGAAAGTTCCCAAAAGAGGAAATACAGATGGTATATAAACATCTAAAAAATGTTCTACATCCCTACTCATCAGGGAAATGCAGATTAAAACTACTTTGAGATTCCATCTCACTCCTGTCAGATTGGCTACCATCATGAAAACAAATGACCATAAATTCTGGTGAGGATGTGGAAAAGGTGGAACCCTTCTACACTGTTGGTAGGAATACAATCTGGTCCAACCATTGTGGAAATCAGTGTGGAGGTTCCTGAGACAGCTAAAATAGATCTACCATATGACCCAGCTATACCATCCTAGGCATATATCCTAAGGACTCATCTCACTACCTTAGAGATAGTTGCTCAATCATGTTAATTGCCACTCTATTAACAATAGCTAAGAAATGGAACCAGCCTAGAATTCCCTAAACTAATGAGTGGAAAATGAAGATGTGGCACATTTACACAATAGAGTTTTACTCAGCAGTAAAGAAAAATGAAGCTATGACATTTTCAGGAAAATGGATCGATGTGGAAAGGGTTATACTAAGTGAAGTAACCCAGGCCCAGAAAGCCAAATATCACATGTTCTCTCTCATATGTGGATCATAGCTACAAATGATTGGACTTCTATATGAGTAGGAATAAAACCCAGCAGCAGAGGCCAGTAAGCTAGAAAGGAGATGTAAAGGGAATAGAAAGGGAGGTGGGGGACTTAATAGGATGGTATTATATATACATAAGTAGAAGAACAGATTAATGGGGTGAAAAGGCCTAAGGGAGGTCAGGGGAAGATATTGAGTAAAGGAAAGGTAGAGAGAGAGCCAATCAAAATCTAAGAGGATACAGATAAGTCATATGGAAACCTACCTTTATGGACAATGGAACAATCAGAAGCCATAGATTGTTACTAGAAAATTTTCAGTGCTAGGGGTGGGATACCTTCCAGTGAGTTGTTGGCCAGGGAGGCCCCTGATGCCCCCAAAACATTATAGGCCATTTAAAAGGCCCTTGGTTTCCCACCAGGAATAGATGGTAAGACCCTATTACTGAAGACTGCATACTTGGACTGCAAGGCCACTGAGAAATTCTGTTGGAACTGAGCTGATAACCTCCTCCATGTAGACCAGCTGACAGATAGCTAGAAAAAGCCACACTGCATGCAGTTTGTCTGTTTATTTGTGTTACAAATCTTCCTTTGGTGGTGAACATGGGAACCAGCCTTGGAAACATGTTTATAATTATTTTATTGAGGAACTGTAGTGCTTAGAAGGCACAGGGGGCCATCTTTCGATCTGTTTTGGTTATTGAAAAATTTTGGCTTAAGGAGATTGACCACAGTGATGGTGGACAAGTCAGAGAATAAGAAATATGTAGTTCTTGATCTTTCAGCACTTCACGGTGGCACATGTCTGCTCCTCCTTACCTGTCAAAGAGCTAGAGTGGGAATCATCTGAGGATTGCTTACTCGTGTTCTCATAGGTTCATGCTTCTCAGCTGGTGGCCTGTGGATGTTACCTAGGCTAAGGAATCTCCATGTGAAAATTAAAAATAAATTTATTAAATCTCAAGATCTTTAAGTACTGTCTCATTGCAGCTCCACTGCAAAAAGTGAAGTCTTTTCCATCGGTTTGACTTTTTTATTTTGAGGGGTGAGTAGGAGTTTGACATACACTTGATTTTAAGATATAAGCACCTATCTCAACTACTTGTTATTGTGTTTATCTAGTTATTTATGAGACAGGGAAAGTGCCACAGAGAAACAGATGCAGAGTATAGATGTGCCAGGGCAAATTGCTACTGTGAATGAACCATTCTACGCATATACCGCTCTGTGCATCTGTCTTTATGTATGTACTGGGGAATCAAATCCAGACCATCAGGCTTTGTAAGTATGTGCCATGCACTGCAGAGCCATATCTCAAGCCCTCAGTTTTTTGATCCACCAACTGTGGTTTGTCCCCCAGCAATTCATGTGCTGGAAACTTTGTCTCCCATTTAGTAAGGCCAGTTTGTTGTGTGATCTTCTAAAGGCTGAGCCCAGTAAGTGCTGGTTAGGCCACTACAGGCAAATACCTTGGAGGGATTAAATGTCTTCTGTATCCTTTGAGTTATTCCTATGAGAGGACTGTTTTCAAAGAGCCAGCCTAGCCCTTCTTGATTTTTCTGACTATGTAATCTCTCTCTGCCCAGACTCACTCCTTGGAGCAATCTTACATGTGACATGCATAGCAAACTGGGCCATCATCAGAGGCAAGCAGACACTAGTGTATCCCTGAACTTCCAGAACTGTGAGCTAAGTAAATCCCCTTTCTTTATAGAGAAAACAGCTTTAGGTATTGTGTTAAGGTGGTGGAAAATAGATTTATATATTCAGTTGGTAATGCCACAAACAAAGTATATATCATGTAGCCATCCACAAGCTTCTCTCCTATCTTTCAGTGTAAGTTTCATGATAATGTCAATGTCTCTACATTTCATATACTCAAGACTTCCACATGTTGCTTATAAAATTAAGCAGATAAAAGCCCATAATGTTAACAATATTGGGATTATATCAATATTCATTGTAGGACAAAGTCATGTAATGGGTTCTGTAGAGAGAACAAATTAAGCCTAAAGTATTAAATCTGGGTCAAAATGAATTTTATGCAAAATTGAGGCTAAAGAATTCTCTTTTCTTACAATGTCATGCCATATTTTAGATTAACTCATGTCTGGAGCATGAACAGGCAATCCCTTTAGGAACCTCCTAGGAGACTGGGGAGTTTTAGATAAAATATCTAAGGGAAAAAAGAGTATCTTAGACCTGTTTGACCAGCAAAGTTTAGTTGCCAAAGCAAAGAAGTTCCTCATGGAATGTTTGCCTAGTCCTTAGACAAATTAAGAAGATAAACAAGATAATTTCTACATGACAATTGAAGTACAAGATATTATTGATTTGTTAATTTGATAGTCTGCTCAGTAAAATACTAATAAGCTAAACTATTATAGAACTTCACCCAGTAATGGAATGTTCAGGACCTTAACAATAATGCCTAAATGCATTGAAAATAATGGTTACTGGAGATTATAAAGCTGATAGAGAGCATGGCAGAATCTAGTGGAAGGAGTCAGTGGATGCAGTGATATGGAGCTATCTGTAAGAATCCTGTCAGGTTAGAGTGTAACTTAGTAGTAGGGTGTTTGCCTAGCATATGCAGGACAATGGGTTGGATACATAGAACCCCCTCCCCCCTCCAAATAAGATGCAAATGTGAACCTACATGATGTGGAAGTGCTTAGAAGAGCTATTGTCTCATGAAAAGCAGCTTATGTCTAGAAGTAATGGCAGATTTCACTGGGAGTGTTTTTGTCCAAATGAAGACGACAGGTTTTAAAAAGATAAAATTGGTTTAGAAGATAGGACACAGTGTAATGTTTGGTAAGGTGCCAGAGTGTCTGGGACCTAAGTACTTGGACCAGGTGAGGTGCCAGTGTGCTTGGGATGTATGGGCTTGGGGCTTGGGAGGTACAGGTGTGCTTGGAGTCTACACTCCCACTAGCTTGATGGGGCCAGTCACTGGGACCCTGTGAGATGCTGGAGTGTTTGAGCCCTCACATTGGCATGTGGTGAGGTGCCAGCATACTTGGGGCCTGTGTGCTGGGGCTGGTGAGGAACAGACCTGTTTGTTCAGACAGGGAGAGATGCATGTGTGTTTGAGGTCTGAGCATGTCTGGGGCCTGTGGTTTAGACTGAGTGAGGTGCCAGCATGCTTGGGGTCTGTGTGCTCAGGGTCGGTGAGATGCAGGCATTTTGGTGGCCTGTGTGCTTGGGCCTGTTGAGGGGCCAGAGTGTTTGGAGCCAGTGCACTTGGATGAGTGAGGTGCTTGTGTTTGGGGCCTGTGCCTGGGAGAGATGCAGGCATGTTTGGAGCCTGTAAGAAAAGTGACAGAAAAAAGCAAAGAAAAACACCAGTTTTGATCTCTACAGACAAACTTTGTATTGAGAGGTACAGCAAAGGGCAGCAGCCTTTCCACAGGATGAAGGCTAAAGCACTGTGTTAGGCTGGGGTTCAAGCTTCTAAGGAGGACGCTAAGAAAAACAGACTGTGTCCTTTGGCTTTGCAGGCAAATGCCTTAACCACTGATCCATTCCTCAAGACCATTAAATATTTATTAGTTATAAGTAGAGCCAGAACATGTTATCAGTTTTGAAAATGATATTTTTATCAAGAAATCTAAACCAATTTATTTAAATTATAAGTTGTCAGGAAAAATACAAGTATGACAGCATAACATTTTGGCATTTGTATTAAATAACACCTTTGGTTAGTTTAGGTATCTGTGTGGGTTCCAATTGCCTAAGGAAGGTTAGCAGCAAGTCTGTAGAGTTTGAAATCATTTATTTTAGATGAAAACTATTGTTTGAGCATGGGAGTATACCCTGGGGTAGAGAATATGTCGAAAGAGTTAATTTATTTATGAGCAGTGATTGAGACAGTTATTTGCTTTTTTGATGATAGAGACATTGCCTCTCCCCCATAACTGACTGCTGCCTCCAGAATGCATGACCCACAATCCCCACGGGTTGACCTGCATCCACAATGAGGAGGACCCCCATCAGAACAGGGGCAGGAATGAGGGAAAAGATGTTACCAGCATATGGTGTTTACATACTAAGTATATCCATAACGAACAAAAATAATTTCTTTAAAAAGCAAAAGTTAGTCATTGTTGAACTCAAAGAGATGAGCTATAATACAACCTTTTACAAGTCTATTTTTAAAGAGAAAATATTATTGAATAAAAAATATTTATAGTTTACATGAAATGGAGTTATTTTTTAAATTTTAGTGTTTTTAGTATGAGATCCTTATCTTGGGAAATTAAAAATTAATTAGTGAACCTTTACCTTAAAATTTAATTTTTCCAATAGTTAAAGCATTTCCCTTGTTCTGTCTCTCTGTCAGGTAACAGTTCCTGGGAACCATCACAGACTATGGGGAGAAACTGTAACCAGGAGTAGTTAGGTTATTTGGTGTCATGGAACTTTTTCATTCAGTCTGAAGACCATCTTTATTTTTCTTTATTAGTTTTCTATTCAGCAAATACAGGCAGTTTGGTACCATTATTAGGCTCATCCATGACCTATCCCCTCCCCATGAGCCCCTCCTTGTTGAGGTATATGGGTCGTGCATTGTGGTGTTAACCCACAGTTATTGGTATGATAAATGTCTCTGCATATCCTACCCAACATGTGGCTCTGACATTCTTTCCACCCCCTCTTCCACAAAATTTCCCTGAACCATGTTGGATTCATTTTTGGTCTGCTTCAGTGATGAGGTGTTGGGGGCCTCTGAGGCTCTGACTCTGATTTGGTAGGAGTTGATTTTTCTCTGTGTTGGTCTCAGTCCCCCTTGTGCTGGTATCCGGTTCATCAGGAAAACAGCACCCTTGCTTGTTTTGCCAATTTTCTTTAGTTTCAGCAGTGGCCCTTTTGAGGTATGATGGGGTGGCTCTTTCCTTAGGATCTGCATCTATCTGAAAAAGAGAAGCAGATTCTCCAAAGGAGAGTAAGTTAGCTCCAGGACAAATGAAATAACCCTTACTTTTTTTTATAGAGAGTTTAATAGGTGTAGGCCCTCTTGTAGCCCATGATTGATGGTAGCTTGATATTGGAGAGAGTGCTTATGTTTGGAAATGGTTCTGACTTGTTTCCCAGGTCCAGCTATGGGTCCCCATACCATTGAGGGGATCAGTTAGCCAAATCAAGAGCAGTTGGTCCCCCACCATGGCTTTGTGCCACTATTTCACTTGTGTGGGCATTACAACCAGTTATTTGTTGCTAAGTAGGTTAGACCATGAGTTGCTTGGACAGATATTGGTCATTTCCCCCAATCGCCCATGTAGCACCTTCTGGCACTAGATACGCTGACTGTCTGGGGACTGACTCTCTCCTGGCTTCCAGCCATGCTGTTCCATTTTACGTGTCAGCTGCATATGGTGTCTTCAGCAATAGGGTCTTACCGCTAACCTTTGGTGGGTCATCAAGTACTCTGACAGAAATCTGTCATTCTTTTAGGAAACCTTGTAGGTTTCTCTGATCAAAAGCTCATTGTGGATGATAGCTTCATGCTGGTACTGGGAGTTACAGGTCAGTGCCCACTAAGAAAATGAGGAAAAATATAACTAATATACAAGAGTTAAAGAGGAGAGAGAGAGAGGGAGGGAGAAGGAGAGGGAGGGAGGGAAAATGTAGAAGGTTTAGGTTAGACTTGATCCTACCCTCTCCAGTGTCTTGTGGTTCAGGTGCTTCCTGTAAAGGCCTGGTTCAACCATTTGGTCTGCGTTTTAGGAAGTAGAATTTTATGGTATCATTGCAGTTTGGTTCTAGAAGGGTGGGAAACACTTTTTTTTTTTAAAAAAAAATATTACTGCTTATATCCTCACATCCTTTTGTACTTGTATTGACCATTTAAAACATACTTCTTAATAACATTTTGTGTATCTATTACAATAAAATTTTATTAAACAACCTTTCATCTAGTGGGGAAATATCCATTGGAAAACATGGAAATTTAGCATTTGAATATAATTCAATTGTAAGCTTTAAGTATCTCATTTAACATAAAATTCTTATTTGTAAACTATTTTGTGAACATTAGTATAAAGGTAAAAAAAAGTAGGAGGGTTATTGTTATAAATAGACAATTAGGCATTTTGTAAACATTATTATAAGCAAAATCATACTTAAGAAACCTTGAATTTTGACCTATAAAATTAAAAAATATTAATATTATACTTAAGTCATACTTTTCATTTGATCTTTAAATATAGCTTAATCTGAAACTTAACAATTTTTAAACTTCTGCTATTATGGGTTTTTGTCCCTGTGGTTAATAGACTGGATTCTGACTGTTTGTCTTCCTATTTCCCTGGGTCAGAAGTACACTAGACCCAGATTTTTCTCCTGAATATCCATAAAGTCAGTTATATTAATTATATATATATTATATGTATATATTTTACTTATTTGAGAATGACAGACAGAGAGAAAGAGTCAGAGAGGAAGAGAGAGTGAGAGAGAGAATGGGCACACCAGGGCCTCCAGCCACTGCAAATGAATTACAGACACATGTGCCCCCCTGTGCATCTGGCTAATGTGGGTCCTGGGGAATTGAGACTCAAACTGGGATCCTTAGGATTCAAAGGCAAGTGCTTAATTGCTAAGCCATTTCTCCAGCCCTAATTTAGTATTTTTGACTTTTATGTCACATTTAGATCAAGTTTAAACAAAACTCATTAAAAATGAATCTTGATTTTGCTAAACATTCAGTTTTTTAGGTAGTTAGAGCTTAACAGTAGAAAATATGGGTAGAGGTTAATTTTAATTTTGATTTGATATATGGCAATATAAATAAATTTATCAACTTATTACAAGGCGTGAAATCTGAATTATATGAACAATTAAGGTGAGAAAAAATACGGAGAATGAAAACCTTTAAGTTAATCCATTTAATTATAGGCAATTCAAACCTTTCCCACAACCTTTTTATATCACTTTCATATCCTTTTAATAACAAATCTGAGAATAATCTTTTACCTTATAAAGGCTTTTTTTGATCTAAAAATATGTCTCTTTTTGTTAAAGCAGGATTATAATTTTGTACACAAATGTGTCCATGGTGTAGTAAGCATGGATAAGCATGTTGTCAAACACATAGAAATTAATTATTGTAAATATATTGTAAACCTGGTTCTAATAATTTAACATCATCTTAAAACATACAAGCATCATGTTTAACATTTGATGACTGCAAGTTTTGGAACAATTAATGACTATGAATTTTGCCATACATAAAGACAGACTACATGAGACACAGAACACTTGACTGTACATCGTTGGCCAACATTAGGCATGATAACATGAAACATGGAGAGACACCTCCTTCAAGATTTTGGTTATGTTTTAAATTAGTGAGGATTTAATGTTTTATTTTTTTATTTGAAAGAGAGAAAGAGGGAGAGAAGACAGAGAGAGAGAGAGAATGGGTGCACCAGGGCCTCCAGCCCCTGCAAACAAACTCCAGACACATGCACCACCTTGTGTATCTGGCTTACATGGGTCCTGGGGAAACAAACTTAGGTCCTTTGGCTTTGTAGGCAAGTGCCTTAACTGCTAAGCCATCTCTCCAGCCCACCTTAACCTTAATAGGAGTGGTTTGAATTTAAAGCTAACATTTTTTTTTTTTCTTTTGTGGCCATTAGCCATATGTAAGGGGCCTGGGATTATAGGATTTCCTTGGTGTTTGCTTTTGTTTATTTTATCTAGCTGTGTGGCAGGCATTGGTTTTTCTAGTCATTTAAGGGTTAAATTTTTGCACACTGTGATTGCTACTCCTCTATTGTTAGTTTTTCTTTGGCAGCTTGTAATGAAAATAAGGGGAAAAGAAAAAGGGAAACTGTATAGTGAATTTTAACTTTTAGCAAGGAGAGAAAAATTAGATATCCTTATGTAGAAGTTAAAGAAACCTAGTAAGACAGCAGTCTCTTTAAGAAGATAAGGTTTGTATTTGATTTAGTGAGATGGCTTGAATTTGGTGTGAGAGGGAGAGATTCTGGCAAGTCCTGGGCTGCTGACAAAACTGTGTGAGAGATAGACTTTTAGGAGGGGCAGGAAAGGGAACCTCACGCCGTATGCCATATCCTGTCATCAGAGAAAGTTACCAATGAGAAGGTTGAAAACCAAAGTGCCAAATTTAGGCCAGTGGTGGCAATTGTATAGAGAATACTGTGGCTAACTTTGGAGAGTTGGCATAATTTGGTTGGTAGGACTTCAGAGCCCAAGTTCTTTTAAATTAGCTTTGAGACATGCCAATGGAGTGTCTTTTGGAATACATAATTTAGAACCCATTTTGGAGATAAGGTCTAGTGGAGTGGCCAATCCTGCCACCAGGGATATCTACCAAGCTTAGGGAAGGCAAGCAAAAACTAAGGTTTGGGAGAGCGTGTCCCTGCACTCATAATACTTGGGGTGTCTTGTGGAGTGGTAAATTAGAAGCTTCTGGAGCCTCTGATCATCGATGGACCAAAAAATGAGAAACTCCCAGCGTTTCTAAGGTTTGGAATGGGGGGGGCCTCTGTCACCTACCTAGAGTGAGTACCTTGTCCTGAAGGCGTAATTTGTTGAGGGTGTGAATGCAGATGATCACATGGGGAGTGGCCTCTTGTCTGGAGTTCTAAAGTCCACTGGGAGAGTGTGAAAAGAAGAAAAGGAAGAAGCCCCCAGGTATTAACCTGAAAAGAGTGGATTTTTCAGGTCACAGGCAGCTATTTAGTTGAGAGTAGTACTCTGAGGAAGTGAAACATTGGCAGGTAGGTGGACAGGAGGAGAGGAAAAGAGGAGAGTGCATTCAGCCTCATACCTCTTGAGGGCTCCAATCCAAGTCACAGCACCAAATGTAAGGAAAGTGAAAGAGAAAAGCAAAGGAAAAGACTGGATTTGATCTCTACAGACAGACTGTTTACTGTGGTATAGCAAGGGGCAGCAGCCTTTCCTCAGGATGAAGGCTGAAGCACTGAGCTAGGCTGGGGTTCAAGCTTATGAGGAAGATCCTAAGAAAAACAGACTGGACCAGGTCCAGTAGATAAGGAATTTATAGCTATTTGTGTCCTTGCTCAGAATAGACTTTTCCATCAAGAATTGACTAGGGGACACTGTCCTAGATGGTTTCTGTTTCTTCAAGGCCTTCTGAGCTAAGAGAAGTATATCAATCAGAGGAGTTAACAGGCTTGTCTGGGACTGAATGCCTCTGATGTTTCTTCAAGGCCTTCTAGTCTTAGGGATAGTTACTGATTCTTAAATCCCCTCTGGTTTTCAGGAAGGGCTATTAACCCTTCAGGGTGTGAGCACTGTGATCTGGTGAGCTGCTGATCTCACAACTCATAACCCACAAACATGGTGAATACCAGGAATCCCACTAAGAAGGACCCTCAGTGGAACAGGGACATGGAGGAGGGAAATGATGGTAGTGACCCATGATGAGTCTGTACAAACTTTATACTTTACAAAAAACATTATTTTTGTCTTTCATTTAGTGTACTTATTTTTTTTAGTTATAGTGTGTTATTTGTTTTAGTTAAAATCAAATGCTCAATTCTTTGAATTGTCTTATTTGTTTGAACATAATTCAATACCTTTTTCTGAGCATTGTACATGAATGTGAAATGTCTGTAATTTGGATACCCATTATTGTCTTTCAGGTTTTCATGGGAGTAGAGGGAATGCAGAAAGCCTGAGATAACTGTATAATCACATAAATTTGCTAACAATTAGACACTGATGAAGATGGTCTGAAAACAAATTTTCAGCACAAAATGCAGTTCTCACAAAATAATCAAGTTTTCCATGTGTAACACCATTTGAGTCAAAGTCTTGTGTTCTATTTTAAAATGTTTACAGGTAGGTGACAGAGTTATCCATTTTATGGATAAATATCAGACCCAGGATTTATGATATGACACTAGCTTGTCTGGAGTTTTGGAGTCTGGAGTTCCTATGCAGTGAGTGGCCTGAGGCCCTTGATTGCTCATTCTCTCTCTCACTTTCTCTTTCTCTCTCTGTCTCTCTCTCTCTTTCTCTCTGTCTAATAAATAAATAATTTTATAAAATGTTCACTGTTTTCAAATGACCAATCAAGTGCTACTTCTTTGTTCAAAGACCACTGGTAGATGCGCCCGATTGTAAAGGTTCTTCACTGCTGGAAAGATTTGCTCTCTCCCAAGAAAAGAAATTTGAAGGCTGGCCTATAGCTCTCACTATTCGTCCTTCCCAAGTCACAAGCTCCACACCACTGAGGTCAATGTCATCCCCTGAAGCTCACCATCCTTGCTATCCCAGGGCTCTCTGGTAGAGATGACAGAAAAGGTTTTGTCTCCTACAAGTACTGTGCAGCCATGCCCCAAAGACAGCTCCTGAGAAACTCATTATTGCCTAGCTCACTGAAGGGCCCTTTGAGAACGGAGACTTTCCTCTTGTGTGCATTGTTGGTTGCCACGGCAGGTACCCGAACCCTCCAATCTGCAGTGTATTCTCAAGTTCATACTGGGTTACAGCTTATGTACAGAACCGCCTGCACATTTTCTTCTTATATTTGTTTACCAACTTTAGAAGAACTTCCAAATAAGCATCTGCCTGCAGCTTCAGTGTAGAGAATGTGGGAAAGCATAGAGCCAGAGCTCCTCACTCGCCTTCCTGGCACCATCCTCATTGCTGATCTGCAGCAGGTCTGGAGGTGAGGAGCTGGAGAGATGGATTAGCAATTAAGGCACTTGCCTTCAAAGCCAAGTGACCCAGGTTCTGTTCCACCTGACCCATGTAAGCCAGATGTCCAAGGTGGCACATGTGTCTGGAGTTCATTTGCAGGGCTGGAGGCCCAGGCTTCCATTCTCCTTCTATCTATCTATATATTTGTTTTTTTTTATCACTCTTTCAAATACATAAATAAAGTAAAAATAAAATATTTTTAAAAGAAAACAAATCTAGGGGATTGGAGAGATGGCTTAGTGGTTAAAACTTGTGCCTGCAAAGCCCAAGGACCCAGGTTCAATTTCCCAGAACTCACTTAAACCAGATGCATAAGGTGGCACATTTGTCTGGAGTTTGTGTGCAGTGGCTAAAGGTCGTGGAGTGATAATTCTCTCTCTCTCTTTCTCTCTGTCTCTCTCACTTGCTCTCTTCCAAATAAATAATAAGTAAAATTTAAAAAAAAAATAGAAAAGAAATCAAGGGCTGTGGACACAGGAGACTTGATTTTCTGAAACATCTTGAATATAGGAACTCCTCCAATACCCTGTCTCCTGGCTAGAACCTGCCAAATGTCACTGTCAAGTACATTCTTATAAAAGCTCTACCAAGTCCTTCTTACTTGAACTCTCACGTCTTCCTTGCTTTCCAGAGCTCCCTTTCCCATTGACTTCTAGAAAGAAGGCTCAGCTCAGGAGACTTTGCTCCTGATGCCGACGCCACCTTAGCTCTGCCCTTCTGGCCCACCTCCAGCCCTGGTCCTCTGGCCTCAGAGCCCCTGCACCTGCAGGCAGGGACTGCAGCGCTCTCAGCACCATGCCCAGGGCTCACTGGTCCCTGAAGTCTTTGCTCACTCGTGTATCTCATTTAGACTACTTATAAATGTAGTAAATGCTAACATCTATAGTTTCAATTATTTGAGGGAATTTCTGTATAGCAGCATGGCGTCATTGGGAGAAATGTGGAAATTCAGTCAGAGGACTTAAAATTTGAGATCTTGCTTGTCTCTCCTAGTTACAATCTGTAAATCAAGGGAGAGCAAATCCCCTTCCTGGCAGTGTTGCCAGGACATATTGGAGAGATGTGATTTGTATGCAAACTATTGGTATATACTTCTGCTAATGTTCATTGTATAGAGCAATCTTTTTTTTTTTTTTTTTTTTTTTTGAGAAATATTGTTCTGTGGATGGTTCTCTCAATCACCCGGGGCTCCAGCATCCTAATATCTTCTTGATCCGTAGGGCAGTTATGATAAATGGAGCCTTCAGTCCACCACTGGTATGGTTAGCTTGCTGGGTTGCTCTAAAGCACGATGTATCATAGTGCTTTGAGTTCTTTAAGGAGGCCCCACAGAAGGAATTAACAACTCAAGAAAGGACATACTTATTATCCAAACTGTGCTAGAAAGAACTGTATCATGAGGTGTTGTTTAGTTCCTCCATTCTCAAACTCTAAGTGAATCTAGACAAGTTAAAGTTCTTAAAAATACTTTCGTTACCATTGACAAATTTAAACAAAATTTACTTTTTGTCATTATAGGTCAACATTTGGACTTTGTTCAATATTTATTTATTGAATTTATGTGGAGATTGTGATTATTATGGTGGGACAGGAAGATTAGAATAGACTGGAAAGGAGATGGCTTAGAGGTTAAGCACTTGTCTGTGAAGTCTAAGGACCCTGGTTCAAGGCTCGATTCCCCAGGACCCACATTAGCCAGATGCACAAGGGGGCACACGTGTCTGGAGTTCGTTTGCAGAGGCTGGAGGCCCTGGCGCCCCATTCTCTCTCTTTCTCTTTCTGCATCTTTGCCTCTGTCTGTCACTCTCTAATAAATAAATAAGAATGAATAACATATTTAGAATATAACTTAGAAAGACCAGGCACTTAAGCTTGATTCTCTAGGTGCTGGTGATCAAACTCAAGGCTTTGCACATTCATGGCAGCACATAACTACTGAGATCTATCTTCAGCCTTTTCTTTTCTGAGGCAAGGCTTCCCTGCATATCTCAGTCTGGTCTTGAAAACCTTTTGTAGGCAAAGTGCACTGGAAGTCACTGTTCTCCTGCCTTCACTGCCTAAGTACCAACATTACAAAACTGAATCCCCATGCTTGTCTGTGTAATTAAAGTTTGAGCTGACAAATACTAGTATATGTTTATAGGATACCACGTGTGGTAGTTTGAATGTGAAATGTCTCCCATGGCCTCATGTGCTTGTGATTAAGCCTCATACTCAATCCAGTGCTGGCAGCAATAGGGAGGAGGAGCTTTGCTAGAGGAGGTTTGCTGCTGGGGGAACCTTTGGGGAGTTGTAGCCCAGGTATCCCTGGCCAGAGCTAGCTCCTTCAGACTACCTCCTTCTCCCTCTGTTGTGACAAGATATGACACTCAACCATGCTTTTCCTGCCATCATGAAACTTGCCTTTGGGACTGTACACCAAAATAAACCCTTCTCTTTCACATGCTGCTTTTGGTCAAAGGTTTTCTCCAAGCAACGAGAAGGTAACTGCTATCCCATGTGACACTTTGACATATACATACAGCACATAAAGAATAAATTAAGATCAGTTTCTAAGATGGAAAAACTGGTGGATATTACATGGTAGATGTTCACTAGTCTTTCCTGAGGACATAATTAGAAGAGAGGATGTGGGGAAAAAAAGGGCAACAAACATAATCATTACCTTTTTCTATGATGAGCATATTTAAATTCTACTTTATTGCCTTAAATGTGAATCTCAAAATAGCTGAACTAATAGCAACAGAAGGTAGAGTTGTGGTTTCTAGAGACTGAGAGTGGGAAAATTGAGATTTTGGTCAAAGGGTCCAAAGTATTTCAGTTAGAGAGACGCAATAAGACACAGTGATCTATTCCCAGCATGGTGAGCAGAGTTCATCACAATTGATTGTGTATTTCAAAATGCTGAAAGAGTATATTTTAAATGTTCTTGCCATTTGAGCAACTTTGAGCAAATTTCACCTAAGTGTTGCATATCCAAAATGATTTTCTCTCTGCTTCTAAATGATGAGCTATGAAGTGGGAAGCTGTTTCAATTAAATGGGAAAGCTTTTGCATACTGAGTCAAGATCTAAGTACTCAGTTCATTATATTTGAGGCTTTGGGCAAGATTTCTGTCTTTTCTGAATACCAGCTTCCTCATTTGCCAAGACACTCTCCCAATCACTGTTAGCATACTTTTCAGCTCTATATGAACACTTCGGGTGGGGATAACAATGGGTCTTGAACACATTCACATCTTAATCCTCAGGACCTACTAATGTGTATGTCACATTGCAAAAGTAACCTTATAAATGTGACTAAAGGCTTTGAGATGCAGGCATTATCATCCAGATGGACCTAATCCAGTCACATACGTCTTAAAGACTGGATCAGAACAAAGGCAAAGTGAGAAAAGAGATCTGCTCTTAGAACTTCAAGCAAGGAGTGTGGCCATGCTGACACTTTGATTTTAGCTCAGTGAGATCTGGAAAATCTTATAATTTATAGACATATAATATAATACATTTGTGCTATTTCACCACCAATTTTATAATAGGTAAGGCAACTACCGAAAACAAATACAGCACCTATCTCGCTTATTGTATCAGCATTTATTTATCTCTAGCATGAGCTAAGTTTTGTAGAGGGCACAAGGTTAATCTTGCACTAAAACAGAAGTAATTAATCTTACACACTTGTTAATGGAGGGAGAGGACTTAAATATGAAAAGGTTGTATGTGAAACTCACTGAAAGCTTAGAGAAAAAGGATGACTCCTGTGTGAGGACAGGGAAAGAGGTTACCAAGAAAGTGTTTCCTGAAGTTGTACACATAGAACTGATTTAAAGAATGTGTACAATTTGGGCCAATAGACCTAGGCCAACATTTTCAGTTACAGGGAATATACATGGAGGTTCTGAAGCCAAAAAGCCTGGCCTGTGGACAAGAAATGACAAATAAATATCATTCGGCTTAAGACTGAGCACAGGAACTTGAACACTATGCAGCCATTTTACATGATAATGACTAAGAGGCAGAATGAAGAATGTCTTCTATTATGTAATGCAAAAAAAGCCAAACGTAAAATTTTATTTGTACTGTAACTCCAGCTTTGGAAACTGTCTGTCATGGATGAGAACTGGAAGGAAATACTAATCACCACAAACTGTATAAGAGTGTGATAATAGAGTGTAGAATTCTAATTAACTTTTCTTCTCTTATTTCCTCCCCCCTTTTTTTTTCAGGTAGGGTCTCACTCTAACCTGGAACTCACCATGTAGCCTCATGCTGGTCTTGAACACTCAATGGTCTCCTACGTCTTCTGCACAAGTGCAGGGATTGAAGATGTGCGCCAACATGCCCCACTTCTTCTCTGTCTATCATTATAGGTACAGTTATTGGAAACGTGTGGATACAGTTTGAGGGTGGATACATTTTACAAGTATATACATTTGAAAAACATGTGCATAGCTTCAACATATAGAAAACTTGTGCATTAAACACAGTGGACATTGTTCACACTCTTCAGTTCCTACGGACACAGAAAAAAAAAACAGTCACAGATTCTTTTCTTTTCCTATAATTTTTAATATTTAGAAAGAGGACAAAAGTATATGTACAAGGTACCTTTTATCATAGCAAAAGGTCTGTCTAACAAGCATATATCTAATAGAAGGGGCATCATTTTTAGAAGGGCATTGTGATACAAAGCTTAGCTATCTGTAGACAAAGTAAAATATGGAGTATTATTTAAATTAAATGATGCAATACATAGATTAAATATCACTTCCTAGAAGCCTACTTGTACTCTAGGGACTCACTTATTAGGTAGTCTTGTGAGATAAAGTAAAATATATCTACCTATCCAAAAGACATTTATTGCCCATGTCATTGTCTTGCTCACCTCAGCATTCTCTCAAGGTAGCTGGAAGCAGAATTAGACACAATAGCGTTCATAGGTTCTTCTACTTTTGTCTTATTGCCAAGATGAACTGGATTTGCTCACAGAAAAAAAAAAATAAAGAAAGAGAAAGATTGTATTGTCAACTGACATGACTTGAACAGGTGCATATTCACCTGGTGCTTTTATTATATTAGCTTTTTTTTTTTTTTACAAAAAATATTTATTTATTTTTATTTATTTATTTGACAGAGAAAGAGTCAGAGAGTGAGAGAAAATGGACACACCAGGGCCTCCAGCCTCTGCTAATGAACTCCAGATGCATGTGCTACCTTATGCATCTAATTTACGTGGGTCCTAGGGAATTGGGCCTGGGTCCTTTGGCTTTGCAGGAAAATACCTTAACTGCTAAGTCATCCCTCCAGCCCATATTAGCTTTCTTCTAATCATCTAAATGTGTGTACTCTATCTTCCACAATCCCTTTGTCTTCACAGATACTATAATCAATCAAACATTAAGTAGAACAACTTATTTGATAGAATCACAAAATCTTAAATACTTGGGATTAGAAGGAATTATTTTCAAATCACTTTTCCTCCTGGGAAACCAGAAAGAGCAACATGTTCATGAAATTTCACAAAGTTAGGTCTGGAAATCTCTCTCTCTTCTCTATTTATACTTTTCCCAAGTATCATATCACAGTTCTTAATTTTTTTTTGAAACACACAATGAGTTAGTGAAAAACATTGATGAGCATATGTTATAATGTTGAAAAGGGAAGTTCAGGTTTTTTGAGAGAAAGAAGAAATCAGGTCCAACTTGCTTTTAGTTGGATAGTAATTAACATCTAACTAGGTGGTACAAATGAAGAGTAATTTGGAATTGACATTGGTCTAAGCACATGGGGCTTAGTTTTCCTTAATGTAGGCTTAGACCCAAAGCAAAGACACAAGGTATTTAGTAATGTCTTCTGAACTGATACGGTAACCAATTGACATTTAATACTGCAGTATCAATTGACTTTATAACTTTCCTGAGTCATGCGAAGCTCTGGAGGCTTCCAACTGATCACAGAGCTTATGTTACAGGAAATTAAAATCTTGCTGGAAAGCAAAGGATAAATGTAGAAAGCAGCAACAAATCCCATTGGTATGCTTCATTTGAATTTAGCATAGGTGCCTTAAATTAAGGTCAATCAAAATGTAGTATACTATGTTTTCCATCACTTATACCTCATAGAATGTTCTGGCAGTTTAGCATGGTTTATTCTTGATAACATGTAGTCAATATAGAAAGTTACTAGTGAATGAGTAGATAAGACCATATTCTAGTGATATCAAGGATAAAAGTTAAAGTATCAACATTTGTGTTCTTTAGTGCAAAGCTTAATTTTGCATGAAATTACCAACTACTATGAATAGTTGCAACTTGAGATATCCTATGACTGGTATGCTGATAAAGCACTCCCCCAAATCTCAACTACTTAACAATTGACTCTCCCAAGCTACTCTGAGTCAGCTCCAGACAGTGCTGACTAATTATGTGTTTTTGTGTGAGTGATGTAACTTTAAAGGACAAATCTGGGGATGGCTTGGTGTGGTTTAGTGGTAGAACACTTACCTAGCATGCCTGAAGCTTCTCAGTGCCACTTAAAAGCTAAAAACATACAGAAAAGAAAAGCAGGAATCTACTGGCACAGGATTTTGTCCTGCACATGGTATAAATTTACCATGTGACTCTGAATTAGATATTCATTTTCCAAATTTCAGGGTTTTCAGGGGCAAAATATATGATTGAATTTAAGATCTCCAAGATTTACTATGTCTGTAACAGTCAGGGATTGACAATGCTCCTCTCATTCAGCTCTCACTGCACAAACCAGTATTTTCAGGAAAACACACCCCAAATTTAAGATTAAAGCTCAACTCATGAGCTTTATTCTTGTATTATTTTGTGGTTTTGCCTATCATTGATTAAATTCTAGACCTCTGCTCTAAATTTTACATAGAGTTGAAACAAGGGTTAATATTTATGATGGAATCATTTTGTGCATATATTTCCTCATCAATTACTCTGTTCCCACTGTTTTCTTTCTTTCTTTCTTTCTTTCTTTCTTTCTTTCTTTCTTTCTTTCTTTCTTTCTTTTTCTTTTTCTTTTTTTTTTTTTTTTCAAGGTAGGGTCTTGCCTAGCCCAGGTTGACCTGGAATTCACTATGTGCTCTCAGGGTGGCTTTAACTTATGGCGATTCGCCTACCTCTGCCTCCCAAGTGCTGGGATTAAAGTGGTGTGCCACCACACCTGGCACCACTACGTTTCTTTATCATAAACTATTTCTAAAAATATTCATTTTTAAAGTTTTGTCTCTATGGAAATTTATCAATGCAACAGGAATTTGATGATGTTACATCAGAGGATTCATGGTATAGCAGTCAATGGTGTAGGAACTAAAGGCTGTCTTTTATTCTGCCTGTTCTAAGTAGACATGCACTTCTCTTCCTTTGTGCCCTAAATACTTATTTGGCAACAGTGGTATACAACTATTACCCTAAAAATCTGATTCCATGAAGTGTAACCAAGTCAAGGCAATAAGCCTTCTTTCTGGCCAAAGGCAAATTTTCTATTTAAAAGGCAAAATTTTCATTACCAAAAGCTGACTGAGATTGTCAGGAATTTCATTTGGTTCTCTTATTTTTTAAGTATGCACTAATAATACATATGCAGTAGCTTCTTTTCTTCTTGATTGTGAATTTTATGCAGAGGTTAAAAGGAATGAATTCCACTAAAATTTTCTCCAACTTGATAATTTTCTACTTATCCCATGGTAGAATTATATTCATAGAAACATACAAGGTCAGAGCTGAATGACCCTGTAGAAGTTATGATTTCATTTCTTCACTAGTGAGTCAATAGTGAGACTCAAAGCCAGCAAATGACCAAAATGTACAGGACTATGCTGCTCTTTTCTTTCTGTGCCAGGACTTCCCACACTAGTACCGTACTCACCCTTCTGTCAATGTTAGAAACATTCTTCCATCCACTTTGTGTGCTCCCATCCCCATACTCTCCTTTTTCCCTGTGTGTGGCCCAAAGCCACAGATGTTTTGTCTTCCCTACCAACTCCCAGTGAGACCTTGTTCACACATTCAGTGGATTGTAAAAGTAGGTAGCTACAGAATGTTCTTTCCAAGAGGAATCTGCACCCTCATAGGTATCTATGAGGCCCCTATATCAGGACAAAGAGTACCTTCATTTTAGAAAATTTTAGACTTTCTGTTTTTGTGAAGTACAGAGAGCTTCCCATGTACCGGACATTGTCTTTCAGCATTACCCATACCTGATAGCAGTCCAATGCATCTGACACAATCAATGAGCTAACATTGCTGTGTCAGTGTTAGCCAAGGACTGTATTACATTCAGGTTCCATATCCTGCTGTTATAAACAAACTCCAGACATTCCAGACACATGCACTACTTTGTGCATCTATAGTTACATGGGTTCTGGGAAAGTGAATCCAGGTCAGCAGGCTTTGCAAGGAAGTGCCTTTAACTGCTGAGCCATCTTCCCAGACCACAGATGATATATTATTATTATTATTACCTAATCCTAATATCTTTTATCTTTTTCAGCATTTCAAGAACACATGATACTTATTTGTCCTGCCTTCTTAGGTCCTTTTTGGCTAATATACTTTTCTGACTTTCTTTACTTTTATGGTTTTAAAAGTTTTAAGAACTATTGGTCAGGGAATTTGTACAATGCTTATAGTTGATTTTTTAAAAATTATTTATTTATTTATTTATTTATTTGAGAGCGACAGACACAGACAGAAAGACAGATAGAGGAAGAGTGAGAGAATGGGCACGCCAGGGCTTCCAGCCTCTGCAAACGAACTCCAGACGCGTGCACACCCTTGTGCATCTGGCTAACGTGGGACCTGGGAAACCGAGCCTCGAACCGGGGTCCTTAGGCTTCACAGGCAAGTGCTTAACCGCTAAGCCATCTCTCCAGCCCTTATAGTTGATTTTTGATGGAAGTTTCCATATGGTTAGACTGACTATATGTTTTGGAAGGATGAAGGACATACACTATCAATCCGATTTATTTCTGTTGGTGTTAATTCTATTACCATACACAGTGGTATTTGCTAGGTTTCTCCACTGTGAATTCATTCCCACGTGTTCCTCTCTGGAAGGAATTTTCTCCCTGTTCCCTGTGTTATGGCATAAAGCTGACATTGCACCTCTTTCAAAGCAGGGTACCTACATATGTTCTGTGGAATCCCATACAATAGATATTTCTATCTTCTCCCATGTACTCATCCTCTTAATCACCGAGTTACTATGGAGTTTTGGATATTGGATGTTGTGATGGTTTGATTCAGGTGTCCCCCATAAACTTAGGTGTTCTGAATGCTAGGTTCCCAGCTGATGGATATTTGGGAATTAATGCCTCCTGGAGGGAGTGTATTGTTGGGGGCGGGCTTATGGGCTTTATAGCCAGTTTCCCCATGCCAGTGTTTGGCATACCCTCCTGATGCTGTGGTCCACCTTATGTTGGCCAGGGGGTGATGTCCACCCTCTGCTCATGCCATCATTTTCCCCTGCCATCGTGGAGCTTCCCCTTGATCCTGTAAGCCAAAATAAATCTCTTTTTCCAGAGGCTGCTCTTGGTTGGGTGATTTCTACCAGCAATGCGAACCGGATTTAATTATGTGTATAACATGCGACAGTGTTGGTCACTGATGCTCTTTCAATGCACTTTCTGCAAATTGTTAATTTTCAGAATCCTCTGCATTCATTTCACACACATGTGCCATTATTTTGGCTTTTCTGAAGACTCTTTGTTTTTGTCAATACTAATGACCCAGGTTAACCTTGAACATTTCTTTCCTAGAATCAACCATTTCACAGAGGAGCCCCTGTGCTTCCTGTTGGAAAGTAGAGACAGAAACCATGATCTACCTGTTGTCCTCATTGTCTTGGGGAATATCACTGGTTTTAGGCCTGTCTATCGACAAATCAAAGGAGTACAAATAGATACACTGAAATAACCTGTATATTCATCTATATTTTATAGGTATTTCTATTTATAACTACCCATGAGCATATCACCCTAAACATGAGCATGTAGTGATTGCACTAGTTCTGATTATACACATCACCTGTGCCTCCTGATCTTGTCTATATGTAAGCTTCCTCTGCAACAATGATACACCTGAGTCCACCATCTGCCATCTGCTTCATTGCTTGGTTGCAGTGCATAAGCACAGTAGCTGAAGGATAGCTAACCGACCTATGTGGAGCAGGTCTTGGATTACAATACAGTGCTTAGTACAATTCTCTTGGCTTCAGCCTTAGAGATCCCACTTATTTCCCAAACTCTGCATCTTTCTCTCATCCCCTTTAATGTGGTTGTTTCAAAAACTTGTGATATAGTTAAATTTTAGTCACACTCTGCATGCAGTTTAGCCTAGATTCTTCCAGCCTCATAATTTTTAAAAATTCTGTATATTACTATTTACTCTTTTCAATAGTGTATATCGCTACTGCACTATAAAGTTCTGTGGTTTGGATAAATGTATATAAGTATAGAGAGCAGGAGATACACGTAACTGGGCAGGTCATTTCTTTTCATAACTGAATGGTATTTCATTATATGGATATCTTAGTTGGGTGTTATTTATGTGTGTCTACTTTTAGAAAGCACCACATTACAACTACCACTTCTCTTTGGTCTCTGGTTCTACTCAGATTATTTGGGTTGAGGTATGTCCTTTGATGATCCCTGCCTTATCTTTGTCAGGCTCTCCTCTGGTTTGTAAAAATGTCCAGTCCATGCATGTCACAGTTTCCTACTAGTTCAGAGATAACTATCTGTGGTATATGTTGTGCCAGGGTTGGGGACAGTTTGAAAAGCCCAAATCCACCTCTCCACAGTCCCATGAAAATGATGAACAGCTAAGGTTTTCCAGTCTACCTTTACAAATGTTTTATGGCTTCGCCACTGAGACACCTGCTATTATTTCTTGAGCTCCTAGTACATGTGAAGCAGATCCGTATATGTTACCCAAACTATCTCCTTTTGTATCACTGTTCTAAGCTAGGTCTCAATTTTATCACCCACCTATTTCCATTTCCAAGGGTGGCTGGCTCACTTGTGCACTGTTGGTCTGTAGATGACCTGGGACTTCAGTTCAGATCTGTGGTACTACATGTCCCTTTTCATTACAAGTCAGATGTGGGTAACTTTCTTGCCTCAAATGTATATGTGTAGTTACTTGATACCTTCAATCTTTTCATGGGATTTACATTTACATTTCATAATTTTAAAGTTTGGAGGGTGGAAATGTCATCCTTTGTAATTAACACACATTCTTCAGCCAGTGATTGCTTGATGGCACTGGATTTAAATATCAAGAGGCATGGGTGATGACCCGTATTCTCTAAGTAGCTATGTGACCTTAAGCGAACCACATTTTTGTATTACTAACCATTTTCCAAATGCTATCTGAGTGCTTTATTTATATTACCTTGTTTCCACTCAAAGCAACCTGGAAGTTATACTGTTAATTACCCAATTTTGAAGTTGAGGAAACTGAGGTGCAGAGCACTCCCGTGCTTTGTCTGAGGCACATGGCTGGTCAGTGGTACTGTCAGAATAGGAAACTAGCGAGTCTGGTTTCTGAGCCCATGTTTCTCAGTGAGGGGCAATGCTGTCTCTTATGGGTACCAGTTAGCCATCCAACCAGCCTTTATTAAAGCCTGTTGTATGGGTGTGTGTGGTTCTAGGAACATAGTAAAAAGCACATCTGCTTATGCACAGAATCTTCTGGACCCTTTCTAAGTCCTGCAAATGTCTGCGCTTCAGCTCCCGCAGCAGCTGCAGCAGCAGGGCTGGGCACTTTCGCTTCCTTCCTCATCCGAGGACAACGTTCCCATTAAACTTTGAGAAGCACTAACTCAGAATACTCGCTCACTCCAGGGCACACCGCAGTCCTTTTACTCTTCCGCTGGGTTTCAGCTTCTTCATTTGTGAAAGGAAGGGGTGGGCCTCAGTAATATCTACAGTTCTCTGCCCGAATATTCCTTGGTGGTCGCCTCTAGGTGACAATGCTGAACACTACACAGTGAATGCAGACCCAGGCTTGCATGGCTGCGTGAGCTCTGAGCCATGACAAGCCCGGTGCCTTTCTGAACACAGAAGTGCTGGGTTTCCATCTTGCTCCTGGTTTCTGTAGGTGGTTGAGATTAGACTGGGGCCTACGAAGCTAGGTACCTCCTCCAGACAATTTATATGGCTTTTATATTTATTTAGAGAGCAGGAGGCCGAGCCCAGCTCCTGCTGTACGAGGCAGTGACAGGAGAATTTAAAAGGGCTGTTTCATTAATTTTGGAGGGAATTTATTGCTGACAAAAGACTGCATTATTGATGGCTGGAAGGCAGCGCTTGCCTGGTCTCCCGAGGAGCTGAGCTGAGCGGGAGAGCCGCCCCCGCTCCTGCCCGCAGCCTCCCCGGCTCAGCTGCAGGCTGAGGGAAGCCCTTCCCAGGGGAGGACCCGAGCGCTCTGGCGCAGCGCCCGCCTCCCCGCCAGGCTGTGGAAGACACAGCTTCTGTCTGACTCCAGCAGGGCTGGCTCAGAATTAAAAGGACATTTAGAGGTCGCCCAACTCCTTCCCAGCGCACTGCTTAGAGATGCTGGGCACACACACTGAGCAAGCGATTTACCCACGCATCAAGTCAGAAATCAGGTCGAAATCAGGTACCCCTGCCTGGCTTCATCATTTCCCTCCTTTGATTTTTCTTAAGTGGAATTAGAACTGCTTCCTGAATTGACAGTGACAGGATGTGCGTGGGCAGCTTTCTGTGCGTTCTTTGCACAGAACTGAACCTGATTCTCAAATAATGACAATAGCATATATATTTTACGGTCTTCCAGTCATGTGGAATAGGATTGATCTCTCAGGCATTCCTTTGATATTTGAGGACTGGAAAGGGCCTCTGGGACATTCATGGTTTTTATCTCCTTGCAAAGTGCTGGGTTCTGGCATAGATTTCTTTGCATATCGTCATCTTTGATGCTAAACCGGTTTTGTGAGGTGGACTTCCAATCCTTTCATAGCTACTCAATATAATTAAGGAATCTCTTCAAAGCCTTAGAGAATGCAAGGAGCATAGATAGGATTTCTCCATCTAGCATGTATACTTTTGGGGAAAAATTTTGGTTTCAGGATTACACAGTAAGCCTCTATGAAGGTTTGGATCTGGGTTATTGAAGGTAGGACAAGGGGCTGTTCTGCTTGGAATGAGGTGAGAGTGAGCCCAGAAAAAGAAAGAAAGATTGTAAAACCCAGTGGATGAATCAAGGCTTAGATTTACATTCTCTAACAACTACTGTACACTGCTCTCTGCATCACACCTGATCATTTTTCTAATATCAAACTAGGGGGCTGTGGTGAAAACTTTACTGCACATCCTCTATGAATGCCCAACTGTGGGAACTTTAATTAGGAAAGTAAATGGAATTGTATTTAGCACACAGCTGTGTCGGTGCTTTTCATTCACGGATTTTACCCAGGCTCATTTTAAAGTTGGAGAGACTTACATTTAAAAGATTGAAGGTCAGAAAACAGAAAAGGAGAATTATCAGTACTCAGGAATATTTTGTGTTTTAGGAAAAATGACCTGGAAATGTACATTAATGTAAACCTTAACTAAATAGCAATAGGGTTCTTTAGTGTGGAGACACCCAAGTGACTTGTGTGGCCATAGATGGAGTGCCTCTCTGCAGCCACATAATGGACTTGCTTAAGAAGTGTTTAACAAGAATACGTCTGTGTATCTTTTACACATGGAGGAAGGTGGACCCAGTAATTTTAAATGCCAATAGCAGCATCTAAATACTTTAAAAATATTTTTATTTTCAAGCAGAAAGAGACAGATGGGGTAGGGGGTCATAAAGAATGGACATACTGTGGTCTCCAGCTGCTGCAGATGAACTCCAGACACATCTTGTCCATCTTGCTTTAGGTGAGTAGCAAGGAATCAAAACCAGGTCATTAGGCTTTGCAGGCAAGTGCCTCAACCACTGAGCCATCACTCCAGCCCTCAATACTTTTAAGAATTATTTATTTATTTGAGTGAGATAGACAAAGAGGTGGATATTGAGAGAAAAAATGGGCGTGCTAGGGCCTCTCTCCACTGCAAATGAACAAACTCCAGGCACATGCACCACCTTGTATACATGGCTTTCTGTTCATACTAGAAAATTGAACTTGGGTCCTTAGGATTTCCAGGCAAGTGCCTTAACTACTGAGACATCTCTTTGGTCTCCCAATTGCTTTTTTTTTCAAAGTCATTTTAAACCACTTTTTTCTCAACATAGGCTTATTCAATTAGTCATTAATTTAGCAAATATCAAAGGATTTTCTATTATGAACTAGTATTATGCTAAGTCACGATGACATTGTGGGGGCAAAGACACACAGCTTCTTCAGAAATCTAAAATATTACCAGGATATTGCTTTGTTTTGAGACAGAGTCTCATGTAGTCCAGGATGGCCTCAAACTCACCAAGTAACTGGGGTGATCTTCAAGTTCGGATCCTCTTGCCTCCGTCTCCTGAGCACTGTGATGACAGTGTGCACCACCATGCCCAGTTTATGCAGTGCTGGGAATCAAAGCCAGGGCCTCCTGGCTACTAGGCAAGCACTCCCAAGTGGGATGCATCCCAGACCTTGCTAAAATATTCTTAATTGTGCTGTTAAGTATATTTTTCTAACATTTACAGCCTGTCTCCTCATCCAAAGCTGGACAGTGGACAATGATCTCCATTATATTAAGGAAATCCGAAGACTGAGCAGCAATGTGTCCAGGAGTAAGAATTTTATGAAAAATATTGTAGATGATGAAATGAGCCAGCTAAATAGGGAGATGTGCGATGAACACAATCTCAGGGCACTTCGGAAGAACCACCCTCAAATAGTAGCCTCAGGCCATTTCTCCTCACTGTGTGACCACTAGCTACTTGTAATTATTTGGAAGGTGGTTGGTCCTAGAAAGAGTGTTAGAATATATTTGGTAGTGAATAATGAACACTCCAGATAGCTATTATATGCACCAAAGTTTGAAAACCACTGGAAGAGGCACATATAATAAATAATTATGAAAAGAAAATATCTATAATGGCAATTTGCACAATATGACTTAATCAGATGTTTGAGGAGTCTCCTTCTTAAAATTTACAAAGCCAACTTCATAAAAGGCAAAAACGAATCCACACATTTTTCCATTTAAAGGTTGGAAAACAGCATGGACTGGAGCACATACACAGTTGATGTTTGTCTGATCTGTCCACTCCAGTGAGGAACTATTAGAAATGAACTTTCTGACCTGTAGTTTTTCATTAACTTAAAAAAAAAATAGTACCCTGCTCACTATAGTGAGCTCAGGAAAGAGGTTAGAAGTACAAAATAGTGAGAAATGGGAAAGGAATATGATAAATATCTTCCCATGAATATATAATCGTGCTTGCTTAAATAAATTACCTAGAGTTTTATTTCATGTGGCTATAATGATTCATATCAAAAAGACATGTGCTTAGAAGAAAAATTTGCAAAAGAGCTAATATATCCGAATTTAGTTTCTTGTGAGTTGCTCACATATGTATGTATAAGTGTGTGTGTGTTTGAAGATCAAATAGAAAATTAATAAATTTTTTTTACAAGATTTCCTGTATGAGTTTGCAAAAAGTTTATTTTGCTCCTAACGTTGCTGAATCAATTCCTTATTCATTCACTAGATGGTGCTATAAATGCGACTTCCTTTTACTGCCTGAAAAATGATATGCTTTTGGTACTTTTTTGAAGTAACTGGAAATTTATTTGTCATGATTTCTGATCTATGCTTTCTTACCAGTTAGCAGTAAAGCACTTGTTAGCGACTTTATGATAACTTGTTATTGACTATGAGTGAACGTACAGGAAATAATCTGGACACAAATATGAACTCTGCTTTGCTCCCAGAAAAGAAGTCCTTTCTATAACTAGCTGCATATTTTGAAGTGACCCTTCAGTCACAATTCCCGTAAACACAAGAACAGAAAATTCCTACCGTTTGATTTGTCAGGACTGTTAGTTTTCTTTTTCTTGGTTTCCTTTCTTTTTCATTATTCATAATTCTAAAATTCATAGATTTAATGAACTCCATAGGCACTGATAATGATAATAATGATGATGGCGATGCTAGATGAATACAATTTTGGATTAATGTGGTTCTATGTGAATTTTGTTTAATCATAAATTATTGCAATAGAATATTATTTGTAGTTTTGTTCATGAACACATCGGACTTTCTGATTACTTAATTTACCTATACTAAACAGATTTCAAGTACTAATCTCGGAAAACATATGTATTCTGTTCATTTGAATTATTTGTGAGAAAAGTATTAGTGATTTCATAAAGTATAAGATATACCAAAATCTATAGAGAAGTCAGAATTAATGAGATTTGCTTCATCTAAGTGCTTTCTTCTTCATCTTCCAAATTATTTTTGTTTCTATTTTTATTTATTTTACCTAATCTTGAAGCAGCTTATAAGGATTTAGTGTTTATCCATTTTGTGATAGTGAAAGAAAATGAAGTTAACCATTTTAATACCACCACTGTGTATAATTCTTAAAAATTACAATATACCTATACCTGTGTGACTTTGTGTCCAGTAGTGTAGAACCTGAGTTTAGGAATTGGAGTACAAGCAAAACTTAACCAAAAGAATAAAGAGGGGACATAAAAAGAATCCATTTAATTGTCCTTTGATTTATAATAGTAACGATAATGATAATAATACATATGTTATTTGCTTCTGATTCGTGGCACTGTGTACATAAATCCTGTGAGACTTCTCAAGTGATAAGATGTTTCCTAATGCTTTCTGTTTATCAGAATGAGCCTCTTTTCACCATTCTGTACTTTATGCTAATAAGATGTTTCTTGGGGATGTTAATAAAGCTTCAGGATGCAGTCAGGTTGATAGAAGGAATAATCACTCACCTGGTTAAAGGACTAGATGTTTCAGCCTTATCTCCAACCACCAGGAATGGAAGAGGAGCTCAAGACTGAGTTTAATAGGCAATGCTGTCATCAGTCCCGTCATTCACACTGAAATAGTAAGGTTAAGAGAGCATGCAGGTTGTTGAGCACATTCATGAGCTGGTAGGATGGTGTTCCCAGACTGGGTGTGGAAGTGCCACACACATCCCCACCTCACTGTTCAGCTCTGTACATCTCTTCTATTTGGCTGTTATTGATTTTTCCCCTTCATTATCATGCTAATCATAACTGGTGATTTCCTGAGTTCTGTGAGCCCTTCTAGTAAATCATTGCCTCTGGCTTTGGGAACATCTCCAAGTTTATAGTTGGCTGAGAAGAAATGTGGGAAGACAACAGACCCAGTACTGTTTGCACAAGGTGGGATACTCTTTTAGGTCAGAGTCACCCTGTGGGATCTGTCCTAACTACAGGTAGTTGGTATCAGGCTTGAATTATTATACAACCAGCTGGTGTACTAAACCAGAGAACAGGTTGTTGTTAGAAAAGCAAGCACCCTTTTTCTAGTCTCTCCAATACTGATGAGACATTTAAAGCCACAACATAAAAAGTGGTGTACCCCAAAATCATGCAGAACCAACCAGAGTACTTGACTCCAAGTGCAGTGATGCTTCCTTCACTCCACAATGCCCTTGAACCACATGTCCCTTTGCATATTTACTTTTGGTGCTCTGTGGAACATCTCCTGAAAGGGTGAAGAATTAGTATGGGTGGGAAACTTTTCAGGGAGTAGAAATTACCTATGCTTTAAAAGAAGAGACAGTGCTATATGAAAGCAACCAGCCTGACAAGACATATACATCTGTACAATGGTGGCACCCAGCTTAGCTGGGCAACCACTGGCTTTCTGATTGGCTTAAGTGTTCTGCTCAGTGGAAATGAACTCACAGCTGAAACCGAGAACAAAGTCAGAATCCTATGGAGACCAAGATTATGGACTCCAAGAAGATGCTCCCACTAGCTCTTGGCCAAAAGAGAGGCCACACCCATCAAAATCTCTCTAAATTAACAATGCTTATTCCCTTAAAACTATGCTGATCTCTTTCCACTGGAGAACCCTATTTTCTTTTTCAGGGGGCAGCAAGAACCAAGGACAACCAAAATCTATCAAGACAGGAAAACATAGCTGACTCCCTGGCAGGAAATGAACTACCGTTCGCACATCAGCCAGGGCCCAGGTGAAACCACAGAGGAACTGGCAAGATGAGCAAGAATGCTGCTTCCACAGTGAGCCTGACAACCTGTGTCAGGGTGATGGAGACAAACACTGAGGGTACTCAAAATGCACCAAAATATGAATCCAGAAGCTGCTGAGAGCACAACACTAAAGCAGACTTAAAACACACCCACCAAGGCTCAGAGAATTTTTCAGAAGAGGTGGTAGAAAGATTGGGAGCCACAGGGTGGGAGGCATTGCCCCCCTCCTCCAATGACTGACTGCTGCTCTCACAACTTATAACCCACAACTTCATGGTGAATACCAGCAATCTGGATTGGGGGCTGGGAGGAGGGAAATGATGGTACCACCACATGATGGGTCTATACAAAATTTATACTTAATAAATTAAAAACAAAACAAAAACTATAAGCTTGAAGTAAACCCTTTCTCTCCATAAGCTTTTTCTGGCTGGGTATTTTATCTTAACAAAGTGATGGTAAATGCTACTCAGACTATGGACCAATTCTACTAAAATGAATAAACATTCATTGGGCACCTTTAAAAATACCTATCATAACAACATAGTCAGTAATATAATAATTAATAATAATAATAATCATATTATATTATTATTATAATAATATGCATCCTCAAATCATTTTTCTAGGATTGTAAAGAAACTTCTATTTTGGGGGAGAGTAATCTGTTGTAAAATAGGCAAATGTTTAAGTGAAGGCAGACAGACTGAGAATACTTTACATTTCAGTGTGACTTAAGACTGTAGTATAAAAAGTAACTAAAGGAAGGGGCTGGAAAGGTGGCTCAGCAGTTAAAGGCACTTACTGGCAAAACCTGTTGCCCTAGGTTTAATCCCCAAGTCACCATGGAAGCCAGATGCAAAAAGTGATGCAAGCAACTGGTGTGTTAGTTTGCAGTAACAAAGAACGATAAATATAGATAATTTAGATATAGATATATAACATAATTAATTTAAAACATCAATACAAAAGGAATGTTGTTTTCCCAAGCACTTCTCATCCATTCTGAAGTTTAATATTAAAAATACCACAAATAAGATGGTGGTATTCATTTTGCTACATGAAGGAACTGAGGTTCAGAGGATTATGTGGTTAAATAATCATCTCAAGGTGAGGAACTAAGACCAATGTAGAGCAATATTTGGACTGTGGGTTATTGGCTTCTATGTCAAAGTCAGCACACAGGATCACTGTACTATGTTCCATGTCATAAATTCTGAGGGTAAACTATTCAATATACCATGTGTGGAGGTGACTATCAAGATGAAAAAGATGTAGCTTTGTTACTTTAGAATATTTGTGTATTTCTTGCATATATATATCACATGGTAAGATAATCCTGTAGTAGATCTTTATTCAGAGTGGCACCAGAGCATGGGAGGGTGGCACGCATGGCTTCCATTCAGATTCAAGCCACCAGCAGCTCTTGCCTGAACAATGACCTTGACAAAACTCCACCTCTTTTATCCCTTTCCCTCTTGCTTTACACTGTTAATTCCATTCAAGGACAATGAACTCTTCCTCTTAAAATATAAATTATTCTTCTGAGTAAAACTCTCAAAAGAGCTCACAATATGATGCTCTGACCACAGTTTTTTCTCCCCACTTGCCAAACACAGTCAGCTTGTTCCAACTAATTTCCATCTTAGGGCCTTTGTGCCCTGGAACACTTCGGACCAGAAATATTCCAATATGCTGGATCATTTACTGGAATGCCCTGGGATTATATTTCCCCCCACTTGTTTTCATCTCTCTCTTCTATTTATGTTTATCACTCCAGTCACTTCATAACTTAATTATCCATTCATCCAAGAACACTTATGTGGTGATGTCGGTTACAGCACCCTGCCTAAATGTGATGCTCATTCCGATACATCATCTGATCTGCTTTAGGAAAGTATCTGGCATTTTATGCTTATCCACATGACCCTTTCCTCCCCCAACTTCCTCATGGCTCCCCTTATCAAAATCTAAGGAACCTGGGTCCTGGAGAGTTTATTTTCTCTTGACAGCTGTATTCAAGTTGACTACTACATTACCTGTTTGGGACAGTAAACTATTGAGGTTTCTTTTATAAATAAATATATGTTCCCTGTGAGGGCTAGGCAACAGTTTTAATTAGAAAGCTGCATTTTAAACAATACCACTCTAACCAGTGCAGCTTCCAAGAGGAGTGCATATTGAATATAGGACTACATGTATTTTGGGATTTACTCAATTACCACATCTAGTATATAAATCTATTTTCTAGTGATGATGAAATCTATTTTTCTACTAACCTCACTACTTTTAATAGTGTAAACTATATTTTAAAACAATCTGCTAAAATCAAATCAGGCAGTTTTACAGACAGTGAGCATGGGTTCTCTGCATCACCATTGTGCTGTCCTCCCCATATTCCTGACTTCCTTTCTCCAGCTTTTCATTCCAGTATGAATTTTCTCTCTCTCACTGTTCTCAGGCTGTCTAGTGGTATCTGAACCTATTGGAAGTTTTCTGAGGAAATAGATTTGTCACCGTTACTGAGAGCCACAGTTGTACCTGCCAGGTCACCTAAGTTAAAGCTCAACAGAGGGTGGAGGCTATTATTTCAGGCAATTCAAATGAAGCAAAGTGCTTATTATTAGCCAATTTCTCTTCTTTCTCTGCTTTGTTCTGACTGAGGGGACAGTTTGATGTGAGCTATGAAAGAGCCCAGAGTACCTTTGTGGAGCTACCAGCTGTTCCTCCATTTTCTCTCTTAGACCATCTGTGACTGGGGCAGAAAACTGTTCCTAGGTGAATGAAAGGGTGGCAGTGAGAAAGATGGGAAAGTACATGCCACCCAGAGCTGGCCTGCTGACCTTGGATTAATGACGTTGGGCAGTTCTATTATTGTGGAAAAGCTCTGTCTTATTTACTCCCAAACTCACTAGTAGGAAAATACAGGAGTCTCTTTTTAACACTTCATAGAAGGTAATTTATACTACTTTATTTCAAGCAACACTTGCAGGATATTTATTGTTTTCAAAACCCTCAGCTGTGAGGGATATGAAGATGAGTAGTTGAACTGAGAAGAGATATATGGGGCGTGTGTGTGTGTGTGTGTGTGTGTGTGTGTGTGTGTGTGTGTGTAAGAGAGAGATACATAATATACTAACAATATTATGAATGAAGTTGTTTAAAGGAGGCTAGGATTTCAACATGGCTTTGGTGTAAGATGATAAGGAGTAGGCTTGAGAACTGCAGTATTTTTGAGAAGGGTCTTCTGTGATCAAATACAGTTCAATGTGATGGCACATTTTGCCTTTCAGGAATGGCCCAGTGGCAAGAAAGTTCAATGAATATTTGGAAAATCATGTAAGGTGGTTTGGCTGGGGTATATGTGATAAATGTAATATTATGTAAAATTAGACTGGAAAAGTAAAAATGAGACATAATGTAGAGTTCTTCAAATGGCACAGAAATGGTGGCCTTCTAAGATAATGAGGACTCAAATGTGTTTGGAGTGGATAACTGACATGCACAGCTTTTCATTATCAGTGTATTAATTTAGTAGTCTGTTTAAGATATCCTGGAAATGGAACACACACACAATGTCTGTTCAGGGCATCACCGTAGGGTTGGACTGGGCATATGAAAGAGAGTGTATCTGGTAGACCCACTGTTTTATTTAGGTTGCAAACCCGTGTTTCTAACTTGGTAGAGTGAGAAGAAAATGATGGTGATATTCACAAACATAAAGAGAATTCATGAGGAGGTATTAAGGATGAAATAGTATGCCTATGAAAATCAAAGACCCTTGTTTACTTCTTTGTATCTCCTCTGTGATGAGACTGATTAGATGTAAATTTGTAATAGGCTCTGTTCAATATCTGTTATATACACGTCTTTAAGCTCAGATTGTAGGATTCATTTAACACTGTAGTTCATGTGGAGGTAAGGGAGAAAATTCCTTGACTTGTGGTATTCGTTGTCTGTTCTACCTGTTAGGTTCATCCCAGTGTTTTTTGTTTTTTTTTTTTTAAAGGAGGTTGAATAAAAATAGGCTATAAAATCACAGATCAGAGTTTGAATTTGTATGTGCTACTTAGATAATTATGGTATGATGGAGACAACTAAAATAAATCAATGTATCAGTTGCATGCCAGAGGAATTCATTACCTATTTTGGCTTCTTACTTCATCATACCCATAAGCCTCCCTTCTGAATACTGTGAACTGTTAGTAGAACTATTATTTTATCTAGGCTTTTAGTTCATGTGAGTTATTTTTCCTGAATTTTGTCCCAAGTTCATACATCTTAAAATATCTTCCAGTGTGTACCCTCTGAGCAGCACTGTAGCTGATAACTAGTTATGCCAAGTCATTCATAGTAGAAAGAGTTTCATAACTCATGTAGCTAAAGGAAATCCAAGATAATGAAAAGCAGTTTGATAGGACACTTAGCAAAATGTCAAGGCATTTTATTTTAGTTCTCATTGCTGGAATTTAAGGAGAATATATTAGAAGGGCTGAAGTGTGATGCAAAGATATAGAATGATAGTCTGTATTATAAACTAGGTTTCTAATTTTGATGAAATCCCCCATACAGAGGTATCTTAATTAACCAGTGGATGGTCTTATGGCTATTAACCAAGTTCCTGTTGAATATTTTTCTGATAGAAAAAGAACTGAGAATTTTCTTCAAAGCTTAAAGGCCTGTCACATGAACTCCCAATTTTAAGACAATTATAAAATTTATATCTAGTGAATAATGGCTTGAACGGAGATTTTCTGACTATTGGAGTTTCACAGGCTTGATAGAGTATATCAATATGTCTTGGCTAACATTTTTTGAAGTGACTGAACATAACCATTGATCAGTTTAGCTGTAGATCCTAACAGAGTTCAAAGGACTCTTTCATAAACTGCTGTGATTTACTTGGTCAAGGATATTGGAATATTCACAACTTCATTTTCAAGAAAGTCATCGAAGTATCTTAATTTGGCAATCTGAAACTTAGCTTTAACTTCAACTAGAAAAGTCATTTCGTTATAATGGTTTAACAACTTCAGGTGGCCATGAAATTACATACTCTCAGATTAATAAATACCAATTCATTTACTTAAATTAATCAATTCACATTTGCTTAACATTATCCTGCCTTATTAGGAATAAATTAAGTGCATAATTAGGAAGCTTAGCTAAAAAATTTTTTACAGAATTCTTGCAATGTGTGAACATAAAATATGTTATTGGCAGCTGCTAGCAGATCAAATTCAATACTGTGGTATTCAGCAAGAAGCATGTTGGAATTTGCTGAACAAGAACCACAGTGAGAGATAATCAGACATCTCTATTAAATATAGACTTTGTTATTCTATGAAATAACAAAGACGTTGTGTCATTGTCATGGCAATGATGAAATTTTCCCATCTATAATCACTACATGTAGATTCAGTCATATTGATTCTATACCACCTACTTCCAGGGCAAGAGTTTAGCTTATGTCTGCCTGTTTAGTTTAAAACTCTTAATATGGTTTAAATGGAAGTAAATGAAAGATGCAATATAGGGAGCTGGAGGAAGGCCAAAAAATATGCTACATCTAATAATAAGAGAACTGTTAATGTTCAGATCATAGGACAACATCTTTACTCCACTTCTTTCTGTAGCTTGTAATTTAAGTGGGAGTTTTTTCTTGGATATGGCATTTAGAGGACATAGGTAAGTATAATCTATTGGGACTCATTGTAATTCTAGACCCAGCATTAGTTCCTAGTCAAGTATTGACTTCTTGTATTAGATACTGACTAAATAAATACCTTTAGGAAGAAAGGGTGTGTTTTGGCTTATAGTTCAAGGTTACAACTCCTGATGGAGAGGAAGGCATCACAGCAGGAATGAAGCAGCTGGCCACATTGGGTCTACAGTCAGGAAGAAGAGAGTGATGAATGCTGGTGTCCTGCTCACTTTCTCCTTTGTGCTCATTCTGGGACCCCAGCCTGTGGGATGCTGCTGCTCATGCTAGGATGGGTCCTCTCATCTCAAATAACCTAATTTAGAAAATCTCTTACAGACATTCCCAGAGATTTGTTTCTATGGTAATTCTAAATACATTAAATTGACAACCAGGGATTAAATATCACACTCTTGTAACCTATATGATTTTATTAATAAAGAAGTGTTTTATGAAACCGTCCCACTGATTTTTGTCCTTGTGTCTTACATTATTTCCCTATATATTTTTTAAAATGTGATTCTCCTTTCTTTTTTACAGTAGCATTTTCCAGGATTTCCAGGGCAAGAGGCCAAACTTGTTAGCAGTGGGTACTGTCAGTGGTAAGGGGACAGAGTATGCTAATACCCCAAGGAGTTCCTGTGATAGTTTAGCATTTTCAATTCAGGCACATTCAAGATTCCTGCATTCAATACAGATGTCAATATAAGGACAACCCAGAGTGAAGCACAGTTGGAGTTTATTAAAAAGACATGGATGTTTCTAAGCATGAGTGTTAAGAGAAAGAGAGACATACCCAAGTGTGGGTTTAGTCTTACAGAGGAAGAGTCACAAGTTATTTTGAAGCATTGTTTTTATCTCTGCGTGTGTGTGCATGTGCATATGTGTTATGGATGCATCAGCTTTCCTTGTTCTTGCAAATGCGTGTCATATGTTTCCACTATTTCCTTAATCTGGCTTTACATGAGTAGAGAAAACTAAACCTGAGCTGTCAAGCTTTGCAAGCAAATACCTTTAGCCAATGAACCATCTCCCCAGTCCTGTTCTGGAATTTTTGTTTATCAGCTGGCAAGAGGTTTAAGCCAGATTCTTTGGAGAGGGACACCTTTCCCTTCCCATGTCCCCATAATTTTATCTGTCTTTCTTTTCTGCCTCAGATCCTTCTTGCTTTCCTTATAGACATATATGTTATATATGGACAATCAGAGAATTTTATTTTAAAATATGAATTCTGAAAGCATTGAAGAATACAAAGAATTTGTATTACTGTTGTCTTTCCATGTAGCGCACATGATTTAGCATGTTTTAGAAACATGCTGGAGTAGCAGGTATTATCAACTCAACATTTACATTTTCCTCACATTCATATATGGCATTCTATCCCCCAATAGGATGAAATTTGGAGGTGCTTTGCATATGAAAAACAGAGGAATGGTATTGGTGTTGGTGTCCTTATGAAAGAAGTCCTAGAGAACTCTCCTTGCCCTTCATCACCATGCAAAGATTTAACAAGAGGCTGGGCATCCATGAAGCTGGAATCAGGCCCTCATGAAACAGCAACTCTGCCAGCACCTTGACATTGGACTTCCCAGTATCCAGAGTTGGGATAAATAAGCTTTTGCTGCCATAGAGCGTTCTGTTATAGTAGTCTAAACCCAATCAGACAACAGGTTTGACAAACAGGATGATTTTTCTTTTGAAGGGATATCGTTTCATTTTGTGATATTAAATTTTAAGAATATCATAGTCATGCACACAATAATCAAGAGTTAAGAGAATTTCAAAGCCTAAAAGTAGATCCTCTAATGCGTTTGCCTTTGTGTTATAAATATTATAAACATCTTGCATTTTGGATCACCTAGAACTGTCAGGTGATAATGGCCACACTGGTTCCAGGATTTAGATGACTCATCCTTGATCTTATGGCAGAAAAGAAATATTGTTCATCTACTTTCTAAATTAAAGACCTGAATGTAAAGGGGAAAACAAGCTGGAAATCAGCAAAGAATGGTAATAGAGTTCAGAGGCAGTACTTCTCGTCTGAGGGTATTATCATGGCTTTACAATTTTATTTTCCTTTGTATAGAATTACTGTAGATGTAGCTATTGACTTTAGTGAAAAATAGAAAGGGTATTAGATAAGAAATAACAGGAAGGTACAGCAATAAAGTGATCTTTATCCCTTTCATTCCAGTTTAAAAGTCATTTTAAAGTAGAGGATTGAACACTGGTAAGTGATCGTGATTAATGTTGAGATAAGCAGCTTGAAAAAGAGTACTGTGTCAGTAAGTTCAGAGTTGGATTTGATCTAAAATAGGAACATTTATAAGAGGAGATTCAGAAGGGAAGATCTCTTCACACCAGCATTTCTGAAGGGAAGATGGAGAATATGCAGAGCAAAGCCAGCTACTTAAGAGGCATAATACATGTTTCCAAAACTCACATGTACACGTGGGAGTGCATGACTTTGTTGCCAACCTCTGTAAAATTGAGATGAAAGATGGTGAGTAAATCCTATCATAACTGTGATTCTTGGAATCTGCATATAAAGTGACTGGGTTGGAAAAAAGAATTTAAGACTCCTTGTATTTATGGCAGTTGGTAGCATAGCCACCTGACTGGAAAATGCAAGTGACTGCATAAAAATGGTATTTGATAAGTCTTTGTTTTCCACCATTTCAATGTTTAAAATTCATTATAGGGCTAGAGAGATGGCTTAGTGGTTAAGTGCTTGTCTGTGAAGCCTAAGGACCCCGGTTCAAGGCTCGATTCTCCAGGACCCACGTTAGCCAGATGCACAAGGGGGTGCACGAGTCTGGAGTTTGTTTGCAGTGGTTGGAAGCCCTGGCGCCCCCATTCTCTCTGTGTTTCTCTATCTGCCTCTTTCTGTGTCTGTCACTCTCAAATAAACAAAAATGAACAACAACAACAAAAAATTAAAATTCATTGTAGTGTATTTTTAAAAAGTATCGGTTTTGATTCATAAGAATGCTTTTTAAATGCTGGCTGGCTTCACTACAGATTCTTTGGGAAGCTATGATTACAAAAATAGCATCAACGAACAACATCATCTTTAGAAAGTCAGAGCAAAAGCCACTTTTCACTATTAAATAATTTCAAGCTTTCTGGACTCTCAGAAGTCAGATGGAACTTGTCATTACTTTTGTAATTTTTCCTTTTTGGGTACCCTCCCTGGCCCCTTGGTCCACTTACTGTACTCCAAGTTCCTCAAGGGCAAGATCATCATCTCTGAATGTCCCTTTTATGGGTGCTATTTAATTATTTAAGATAACTGGGTACAAGCATTTCTCGTTATTGTCTTATTATGCATTCTTCTTACCTGGAAAAGAGAAATGATGAAGGGAGGGCATATGTAGTTCTAGAGTACCAGCAAAGACAATGAGTCACTTAAACTCCCTCACGGAGGGAGGGCAGCATCCATCCGGATCCACATAGCAGATGCTCAATTGCTCCCCTTTGCTCTCCCATTCTGATGTGAGCTACACGGCATTTGAATTTAAGCTTCAAATATATCTGCCATTTAAATTCTAAAGTGAGGAGAGGTTTTACTGCTTTAACAAAAAAATATTTTTAGAAGCAACTTGTATAGTTCTAACATGTTTTGCAAGGATATACTTTTCTTAAATATTTTATTACCTTCTGTTTACTAAGCAGGTATAGTTTTCTACCCGTCTAACTGTTAAAGAAATTGAGGAGATAAAAGTGAGATTCAAACTGATACTAGTGCAGATAAAGAAACAAGACTACTCGGAGGAAGCCCAAGAACTACACAAAGCTAGCCAGAGAGTCAGCACCAACAAGGTGTCCTCACCCCATTTTTAGTGCTCTTTGAATTGTGTTAATTATCTTTGAATTGTGTTAATTATCTTCAAGCCTCTACTGTCTCTGGGGCAACATTGCCCTTTACTCAGAATTAGATATAACAATATTCGGAGTTAAAAGATAGCTTGATCTGTCATGATTTTGGGTCTGACATGTACCATGGAAGACATTACCACATCAGACTGTTGATCAAGGATATCACTGTCAAAATGGTTCATAGGAATTGTCATCAGCATTAATGACATACTTCATTTTATGTGGCGGTCATTATTTTACTTGCATTATCTATTTTAATACACTGTATCCTCTCCACATTCTGCATGGTACTTGGTGTTTTCCCATCACCTGTTCTTTGAGAATGAGGAGACTTCTGCCCACAGAAGACAAGCCACTTAGTGGGTCAGGGCTTCCATGCGGATTTGAAATGAAGGTCTGGCCCCATTGTCTGTGCTTCTTCCCACCACACCCTGCCATCTTCTACAACTTGTATTTCTGTTTACTTATGAACTTTGAAATTAAAAAATGAGCTGTTTTTGTTCAATTGCAAATCATATTATACAAAAAGCATGCAGGCCTTTCAGCAGCCTTATCAGTCCTTTCGTGGACTGTCACTGATACCATGCTGGGTCCTGGGGTTGTCCCAGAATATGTTGGACAGCTGTTCAAAGGCTTAATTCCATTCTCTGAGCACCACTGTGCTATGTTCCTAGTCCTTTGAGTGTGCAAACCTACAAGCTACAGATTGAAATTAGCTTCTTAAATCATGTGATCACTGTGGGACACCCTGGGGCTTCCCTGTGGATCTGGCTCTACTTCTCACTATTACCTCAGGAAGAGACTGGTGGGCCTTCATGCCTCAGAACTGGTTATACTCCCCAGAGTTGTAATTTTATGAATCTTTCTGAATTCTTGTTGAAAGGGGGTCTTTACATGTAAGCATTGATACTGATAACACGAAGAAAGAATAAATTCAAATGCAAGATTTAAAAGAAATTAAAGGTATTTTAAAAAAGATTTTTTTTTAAAAAAAAGAACAATCTTTTTCAGTCTAACAAAATGAGGTACTTTAAACACAGAACCTTGTTTTGACTTGGTAAGCAATTTCTGTGGTTTGCCTTAATTCCCTCAAGGAGGTTAGGTTATCTAAGCAGGGAACAGGCAACTTCTAGATCTGCCTTGAGTACCTGAGGGTGAGTGTGGGCTTCTTTCTTTCTTTCTTTCTTTCTTTCTTTCTTTCTTTCTTTCTTTCTTTCTTTCTTTCCTTCTTTTTTGATTTTCCAAGGTAGGGTTTCACTCTAGCCCAGGCTGACCTGGAACTCACTATATAGTCTCAGGGTGGCTTCGAACTCTTGGCGATCCTCCTACCTCTGCCTCCCAAGTGCTGGGATTAAAGGCATGCACCACCACACCCGGTGTTTATTTATTTTTATTAAGACTTGTTTTTATATTTTGAATTATTTGCAAGAAGAAAAATTTTCTGACATTCATTCTTCAATTAAATCATGGTTCTTACAGCCAGGTACTGATGCAATCATTGTGAATTACATAATAAGCAGGAAAACCAAATATTGTAACAAAAACTTTAATGCTTTCTAAGTGGCAATTCTGGCAAGATAAATTGAAAATGTTCAATTTGTTATTTTGTTTGCCATAGGGGTGGCATTTAGAGCTTGTGTGGGAAGCCAGGGGAGTCAGACAAGCATAATGTACTTTAATCTTCATAGAACTTATATTCTATTGAGATAATAAAAAGTAAACATAGAATAACTAGTCAACTCACAAACAATGGTCCACATACACTTTTTGGATTTTCTATTAATAAGGTCTAGTTTATTGGTGTGCAATTTTCACTTTTCTTATAACTTAAGTTACAGAGTTTTCACAGAGGTTTAAAGTATGGAATAACTTTCCCTTTGGAAATTCAAGCAGTAACATATTGAACCACTTGACCCTTGCATCATGAGGAGAAGAAAATTTCTGGATTCATGCATGCCATTCTCATTCAGTCCTTGCATTCTTTGACATTCTAAAGACCATGCTCTGTCTATCTGTCACCAAACCACAAGGTTGCAATCCATCATTCTCTGTGTCCTTGCTGTCACTTGACTTTTTTTTAGTTTAATTTAATGTTTTTTTTTTTTTTTTTTTTTTTTTTTTTTTTTTTGTAGAAGAGCACTAATGCATAGCTCCAAATCAATAGGACACTTCCATGCTTGAAAACCATGGAGCAAATGACCTGGAGATGCCTTAGAGACATTTCTTCTTTTAAGGAACTACAAGAATCCATGCAGGTGAAACATAGATAAACTTCCTGGAAGTTTTGGAAGAGGACTCAGCTGGGAGTCATTTAGAGCACCTTTCAGCATGAATACTGTGCATTCCTTTAAGCAACCTCTCCTACCAGAGTTCTTTTTTTAAAAAAAAAATTAAGATTTTATTTTACTTATTTATTTGAAAGAGAGAAAGAGACAGATAGAGAGAGAATGGGCTTGCCAAGGCCTCTAGCCACTGCAAACAAACTCGAGATGCATGTGCTACCCTGTGCATTGGGTTAACATTGGTACTGTGAAAACCAACCTGGATCTTTATGCTTTAAATGCAAGTGTCTTAACCACTGAGCCATCTCTCCAGTCCTTCTACCACAGTTCTATGTTTAAGACATGATAGCATACCAGGATGAGGTTGGATCTGCTTTTTTTTCTTGAAAAATCTTCAACCAAGGAAAATATATAGATAACAAAACAAATTTTACCACACTCTTCATCAGTCATCATGACACATCACTTGTGGACAGCAAAGACCATATCCCAATCCTCCTGAGGAACAGCTAGGATCAGTTTGGCATGTACCATATTCTTCTCTGAACAGTAATGTTGTCAGGGTTGATGAGGTGAGGATAACAAAAACTAGATGTCACCCTGACATTTTGAAATCCTTACCATCCGCTTGCGTTTATGCAGATGTTCTGGGTTGGAGTCAGGCTAGTATTCCTATACTTTCTGCTAACTCTGACATACCCACCTTCAAGTTTAACTCTAAGAAGAGTTCTTGCCATGAAGATCTTCTTATCTTTATATGGAAGTCTTACCTATCTCTAAGACCTTTCTCCACATGCCATCTCCTGTGCTACACACTGACTAGGATGCTGTCTGTCCTTGAGCAGAATCTGGAAGTGGCTGATACTTTCCATAGATCCTCTACTCACTTTGACTTGCAATGGAGTTATCTGAGGCCAGTCTTATCCATTTCCTCAAACTCTTAGCTCTGCATGTAGAAGCTGTCATTTCTCTCTTTAGTTTTCCAGTTGCCTAGTGTTAAGGCAGCTTCACATTGATGGGATGAACTTCCAAACCAGGTACTGTTTATGGGAGAAAGGGATTTGTTGAAGCTTATAGATCCAGGGGAAGCTCCATAATGGCAGAAGAAGCTGGCCCCTTTTGCACAGTTCCATGTAGAGAGAAAGGTGAGTACCACCCAAAAGCAAGCACATTCTCTGGAACCCCAGGCAGAACTCAAGCACTCTGAATACTTTTAGGCTGGAATTCCTGATCCTCCCCTAAACATACCTTGCTGGACCCCAGTTTCTGCCCACAGTGAAACATAGTTACAATCAAGAATAAAACTCCTGAATCTATTGGGGGACAGCCATCCAAACTACAACATTCTTCCCCTGGGCCCCAATAGATTCATAACCATTTCACATTGTGAATTGTATTCAGTCCAAATTAAAAGGTACCATAGACTTTATCAGTTTAGGAGAGTTCCAAAGTCCTAAGTCTCATTTAAGATCTAGCAGTGTACCTAGCTCTAGGTAATGGCTTAAAACATCATCTTTCATAGAACTGAATGAAATTCAAATCAATTTCCACTTTCAATGTAAATGATTGTTAACTTACTATGTTAATAAAATAGGTACATGTATATTAATATATGAAGATACAGATATATAATACATATATAATTAGTGGTTAGTGTAGTGGTTTTGTGGAGAGTGATAACAGTCATTGGAGATAGCTAGAAATAAAATAAGAATCTTTTCTACCTTATTGGACACATTAATCATGCTTGTATTTTTGCCCTAGGTTTCTTAAATATAAAATTGGGATAACATGTGTTCTTTTTTAAACATTACTATTGGATAATCCTGATAATTTTAAGAAACTATCTTAAACAACTTGGCCCATATTTATAGGTCAGCATGATGCCACACACCTATTATTTTGCTTGCACATGGTTATAGAAATTTATAGCAACTACTGTCCTCATCCTTCTTTGATTCTAGTTGAGAAAACAGAGAAGAAAAGAGATCTATTTGGATTTTGTGTCATAAGTATGTGCTTAAGTGGTTTTTTGACAATAGTTACATTCCTTCTCACCTCCAAGTCCACACGTACTAGCCACGATAAACTGTCCATTGGCATCAGATAATGTCAGCTTTTTGTCTCAACATTTTAGCAGCAGTCTAAACTTTCAAGATGAGATACTATGTAGATGTCCTGAATTTATATTAGCACTAAATGAATGTAGCATATAATCCTATGGTCAGAGAAAAACTGTTTCTCCCAGCACCATAATGTACTTGATGGACATGACAAGTCATAAAAGTGTTTCAGTCAGCAGCTCAAGAGACAGACTTCGGTTAGAAATTGTCCTTAAATGAAGCCAATGGAAGGGAAGTGATTGCTATACAAGCATCAGGAGTTAGAGGTTTAGACTTGATTCTGCATCTCATTTTACAGCCAAAGTCACAGTTTCTACATGAAAGAACCAAGGCTCTTAAGGCATGAATTGTACAACTTAAAAAATGATTTAGCCTAACAACGCTTTTTATCACTCAATTTAAGAACTTAAGGAGCCTCATTTTATTACTTACTAAAAAAGAAAAAAGTTAGAAAAAAAAGAAATATTGCCAGTCATGGCTGGCAGCAGTCCTTCTACCTTGTGATTTATCATGCATAGTATAAAATTAGGAGCTCACTATTTTTTAAACACAGTTTTGCTTTTAGAGAAATCAAAAAGTTATCTCTTAACTTATACAAGTTATCCTTCAAGCTTCCTACCTGTTTATAGTCACAAGCAATAAAATTATATAAGTTTTTTTTTTGTTGTTGTTGTTCAAAGTGCTAAGCAAGCAAAGGAATTTTTCAGGTTAGAAAGATGGATGCAAAACATCAAAGTGTGTGAGTCGAACCTCATTTTGCATGGTACGTAGGCAGAAAGCTGTCATAGTTAACAGCATTCTAAAATCTATGTAGAAACCAGGGTCATGGTGGCTAATGAGTTTTGAACAAGATATCTACATAAACCATGGATCTATTAGATATATCTATTATCATAACCACCACCACCACCATCATTGTCATCAGCAATCATTGACTACTAGCCCTACAGAAACATAGCTAGATAAGCTAAGGAAATTCTTACCTGACCCTATCTTTGGAAATAAAATTAACTATTTAGAGGGTCAGAACTTAAAACTTTGCATACTGAAGATCTAAACTGGGATTTCCATTATGCATTAAATGTTAAGGGCAACAGAGAAGCATACAAATAGAAATATTAAACATTGTTATAAATCTGTGAGCTCAGTGGGCTGGGACAAAACAATTCACTATTACCCTTTAGGGTATACCAATAAATCTATGTGTGATAGTTAATCTTGATTGTCAGCTTGGTTGTATTGAGAACCATATAGGAGATTTGTCAAGTAGCTATCTAGGTCTGTCTTTGAGAGTTCTGGTGGTGTGAATGTAATGTTCCCATGGTCTTAGGTATTTTTGCATAAGATTAAGCTTCCTACTTAGTAGTCTTCAGCAGGTGGATCTCGGTTGGAGGAAGGTGTCACTGGGGGTGAATCTTGAGTTGAGCCTTACTAGGTGTGTTTAGAGTCAGATGGAGCTTGCTGGTGATGGCCATTCTTTTTCTCTCTCTACTGAGGATGTGTGATGAAGTGAGCCAGATTCTTTCACCAGGATGAAGCTTCTCCTGGAAAATATAAGCCTGAAATAAATTATTTCTGCCATTAGCTGTATCTGGTTGGGTATTTGTGCTAGTAAAGAGAAGGAACTACAGCAAGGTTAATTTTAGATATGATATACCAAACGATGGTATTATCTTCAAGGGCCCAACTTTACTGACCAACTTTTGGCAACTTGACTCAACCTTCTAAAGGACCTATAACTCCCTGTTGCCCCCCCCCCCAAAAAAAAAAATAGTGCCACCAGCAATAGAATAATTATTCAAAACATGAGCCTTTGGGAGATTTATGATTCAAACCATAATACAGTCTTTGGCTATTAATGCTCTTCTGGAGTTGGAATGAATTCTTTGGGGGTAGTCCGTCATACTAATAACATGGTCCTCTATACAAATGATAGTTTGTTGCTTATAGATCAACAGAAGTAAGTCTCCTGTCCCCAGAATCACTTCTTTCAGGAAGGTTGTCTTTTAAAGATTCCTCTAGTTAAGCAAAGGCAAAATAAATTCTTTAATATTTAACTCATCATGATCTAGGTTCAGAAGTTATATCTAAAAAAAAAAATCCATATCCCTTGTCATGAAACATCTAATTCTAGGGACTAAATTATCAAATTTATTCTCTTTATTTCTCTGTTTGATGGTTTTATAGAGGATACATATATCATGGAAGGAAAAAAAATCACTGGATTCATCCAAGAGTTCTGTATTCCACAGCTGGGAGGATCTAGGGTGCTGGGACATCTGAAGTTCCTCAGCCATCACTCTCTAAGTGATCTCTTTCTGTGGACTTTCCTCATGGTAGCCTCAAAGTAGCCTTACTGTCTCTTCCTTTCTATAGAAAATCAAGACTAAGTGGGGATACCAAATGCAACCTGACAGAAATGGAGTTGTTACCTTCCCATTGCTTGAGAAAGTGCTTGGCTAAACTCAGCTGATTGGAGGAAAGCTTTTTTATTTTGGCTTACATTGTCAGGAAAGCTTTGTGGTGGCAGGGAAAAGATGGAAGAGTAGAGGCTGGACATCACCTCCTTGCCTACAACAGGCATACAGCAGCAGAAAGAAAGTTAGCTTGATTCCAGCAAAGGGGAGCTGGCTATAACACACCTAAGCCTGTCCCAAATAACACATCTCCTCTAGCAAGGTTTCACCTTACAAATTGCCATCAGTTGAGAACTGAGCATGCCTAACACATGAGTTTATGGAGGACACATAATTAAAACCACCATAAATGGTATGCTTTGTTTTAGCCTAATCTGAAAAACTAGTTCTAAAGCAATTTTTTGAACAAGAATAAATGGAAAACGTAAAAGAACAAGAAAACATCAAAAGATCATGAGTAATAGCCTAGAAAGAAGATACAAGGTTCTGATGGCAATAGTTCCAGGTTTATAAATGAATTCCTCTTTAATTTCAGGAAATAGGTTGATTTACAGTGAACTAAGCCATAACATCATTGTGTACATTGTCCTTTTTTAAGTTGTAAAAATTCAGCTTTTATTTTGTTTATTTAGTTTTTGGTACATTCTATTGTTTATACCATCCTAGTAAGAATCCTTCAAAATAAATAGCCAAGCATATTACTATCTTTAATGAACACTGTTGGGTTCTTAGCATATTCATAAGCATTTTATACATACTTCAACCACACCTGAAATGGAGCCAGCAACAACACCATATAATCACTTTTGTACATAATCCAATTAGAAGCAATTTGATACTTGCTAGGGAAACTGGGTGGGGGGGCATCTGCATCAAGGGCTTCAGTTTTTGAATTATATGACATGTATTTGGAAACAAGGACAACTAGATTTTATTTGAGATGTCTTAAGCTATGCCATAATCCTTACTTATTTTTGTCCTTAAGAGAGAAAATTATCAGACTGATTGCACAGCTAAAAAAAAAAATAACCCTAAAATTTAATGACTTGCCTAGAAATCAGAATGCTAATAGAGGGAAAAGCTAACATTTAGACAAAAGTACTCTGGTTCCTAAGTCTAAATCCTTAAAATAATAATTTTATACATGAGTAATAATAAATTAAAATATTTTGCAGAAATCAAAGTCACTACATGGCTATAAAAATATAGAATGGTGTGGTGGTTGGGTTTGCAAAATATTTCCCATTAATTCATACAAATGTTCAGACTATTGAAAAGATAGATTTTGCTCACCACTACATCAAAGTAGATTAGAAAGTGCAGTTGATCTCACCTGTGTGGGCCTGAGTTAATCAGACAAGCCCTGAAAGAGTGCAGCTTTCTCCAGGCTGCATGAGAAGAGAGAATCAGGGTCACAATGTGCTGGTCTGGAAGAACATAAATACACCTGCTGTGACATGCCAGGGCAGGGAGGGGCAGGGACAAGGAAATGTATTCTGTCAACGATCTCAATGAACTTTGGAAATTTAAAGGTGATTTGATTTAGGGCGTTAAAATGACCTTCGAGAAGACAGAGATAGCTACTTGCTGCAGAAATGGCAAAACCAACACCTAGAAGGTACAGCCAGCAGTAGCCAGTTGGTAGGTGGGACACCTCGGCAGACATTTGAGGTGTTCTTTGGCCTAGAAGTTTCTTTCTTTTTCACCTGTAAAACAAAGGCATAGAGATATAATACTTTGGAGACTCTAATTTATCAAGTTAGGCTTTTTAGGAGGTAAAAACTATTTGCTTTTTCTCCATCCTTAAATGTTATTTAATCTATCTGGATTTGCAGAACAGCATTTAGACATGATGGAGGACAAACAGTCATGTCTGGAGGTAAACAAGGTTTGTCCTTGTATAAACAATTCCAGATGGGTGCTGGGGAAGCAGCTTGGAAGGGCAGCCTTACAGGATCACCCTGCTGCAGCAGGGACCAGCTCTCTATCACTGGCGGGCTTAATGGGCTCACATATTCTGCCTTTCCCTCCAATCATGTGGGAAGGGCAAGCTTCTGCCAGCTCTACATAAAGGCACGGGGTGAAAGGTGCGGGGCTTCCCTGTATGTCTATGTCTTGGAGGTAGAAGGTTAACTTTGGGGGTGACAGATGAAACTCTTTGGTTTGTCATTTATACCACTGTGCCCAGATGGTTCCAGGCATCTACATAATCTTTCTCAATACTATTTACTGCACCTCCATCCGGGTGTCAGGAGACCAGGTGTGAAATCCAGCATGAAGCAGTTTTTCTAGCTGTGAATTGTTTTGCGCCAAAGGGGCCATGTGGCTCAATTTTGGAATTTTAAAATATATAATGTCATTACTTACACCATGCAATCCAACTGCCTGTTAACCAAATCCAAAAATATGCCATATGGAGAAACTCTGCTCTTTTACTTTCTGAAGATGCTATCACCAATTTAGGTTGTCAAAGAAATATTACAGTTTATATGTCATTTTATTTTTTACTGATAGAAACATTTGAATTTATTTTCTGTACTTAGTATTATTATTGAGTCATATTTTAATTCATTTTAATAGCTACTTATTCAAACTTTGTATAATCCTTGCTAAGATGCAGCTAGACTCATTACTATTATCAAGTAGGCCACATAAGAAATATAAGAAGTTGCCTAATGTACACATGAGATCCTGGGTTCAATTGCCAGCACGCAAAAAATTTAAAAAAAAATGCCAAAAAGAAATGAAATAAATGCTTCTTTGGAGAAAAGTGAAATTATTAGCTTGGTGAGCCTGAATTTGGTTTTAGGGTAGATTGGTGTTATATTTGCTTAGCCATTAATGCAAAAAAAATCTAGGGCAAGAATTTCAACAGACTCAAACTAAAGATGGCCATTTCACATATTAAAACCACCTGGCAGGACAGGTATGCACTGTATGTTTTAGAAAAAGTAAGTACTTCCATAGACTGAAGTTGATTCATTGCTGCTTTTCAGATGGATCAGTTTTTAAACTTTGAACGTTTTGAACATTTATTCTACATGCATTATTAGTCTCTCAAATAGAATTCTATTCCCCATGTCCCAGAAAAAAAGAAAGACATTATGATGATAATTCCAGTTAGCAGGTACTGGGCATCCGCTGAGACCTACAAGTGTTCCCGTGCTTCATCTGTACAGCAGATCTCTGAGGTAGTTCTGTGTTACTCTCTTTGCCCCTTTACTGCTTGGTAATGGAGACATAATGCTTTAAATCTTGCCCATAGTTACACAGCTACTGAACCATCTTGGAAATTTCTACTGTGATATGACCCTTTTTCTCCATGGTCACCTACATTTCAGCATATGGGCCTTCTCGATGAGTTCCCAGGACCCTATGCAGAGTTCTATTTCTTTTCTTTTTTTTTTTTTTTACTTTTCATAGCCTAGCAATTATGAAGGGAAAAGTATAAAAGGTTTTGGAAAAGGAAGTTTAGAATTGATTTGGTAGACACTGGGCCACCAAAGGTGGAGGAATTCAAAAGAGAAGTAGTGATTCAGAAAGAGAAGAAATAATGATTCAGAAAGCCATGCTGAAGGCCAGGCTCAAGGGGATGGCATCCCTACCAGGGCTGTTCTGGAAGAACCACTGGCATGCCAGGGTAAAGGAGACTGGCATCAGAAAATTGTCCTTATGGATTTTGTTCCTTACTCATCATGAGCCCACTGCTCAGCCTCCAGCAAGTCACCCATCCAGGGGTCTTCTTGTGACTGGTGCTCGTGGTCCCTCTACACAGGGTCTTGCTCCTTCTGCTTAGCTTTAAGGAGACTCATCAGTAAGTAACATTCTACTTCTGAAATGGCCATATGAGCTCATACTAGATATATTCCCCAACAGGCAAGTAAAATTTGGGCAAAATTGAAAAGAAAATGTATCTACCTAAGGGATGTAGAAAGTGTATGAGGTGAGTTGAATATTTGAAGAAAGACCCATCACAATTTGAGCTCTCTACTGTCTCATCCTGAGGGCAAGTGGTATTTAATGCCAGTCATAAAGTCTTACAACTCTGAGAAGCTTCAAACTTCCTCTTTGTAGCTCTTGGATAGAATCATAGAAAACAAAATCCAGAGTGAAGGACCCTAAATTCTGTATTTTAATTGTTCTTAAATCTCTGGATGATATCTGAACCATTATGTGTGGATAGACTCTAAGAAGCCCTGTCAAGGAAAAATAAAATGTAAATTGAGCTGCTGCATAAGCAACATTTGTGGTTCATATCCAACCAAGTCATTGTTTATTGAAGAAAGCTTGCATAATTCTTCTTCAAGAGAATCAATGTTATTCATTAGTAAGAGAGAAAAAAAGAGACAATGTGGGCCAAACTTGAGACAGCCTAGCTGTTGGGATAAATAGGTAAGGACTTTATGACAGCTAATAAATTGCTTAATAGATAGAAGAAAAGGCACTCAAAATAAAAGGAAAAAAGCATAGAACATATTACCCAATAAAGATTGTAGAATTAAATACAATCATCACACACACATTGTCCTGTGGAAGACAGACTCTGATATTCTGGGGGTTTAGAGTACAATAATAGAACCTAGAATTATATTTTGAGAGATGCCTAGTTGACATGAGTACAAAAACTGTTCTAACCTACTCTAATGCAAATTTCAGTGATGGAATAAAGTAACCATGACCAGAAAATAATCTCTTACAAACCTGTTCTAAGCCTAGTAGGATTCCAGTTTTCAGGAAGCCGAGCTAAGATAATGACCATGAGTTCAAGGCCATTCTGAGTTAAAAGAGTGAGTTCCAGGTCCACTTGGGCTACAGTGAGATCCTGTCTCCAAAACAAATCAAAACAAACCAAATAAAAAAGGCTGTAGGGCTGGAGGAATTGCTTAGCAGTTAAGGCATTTGCCTGTAAAACCTAAGGACCCAGGTTCAATTCCCCAGGGCCCATGTTAGACAGATGCACAAGGTTGGCACATGTGTCTGGAGTTTGTTTGCAGTGGCTGGAGGCTGTGGAGTGCACATTCTCTCTCTCCCTCTCCCTTTTTCTCTATCAAATAAATAAATAAATAAAAAAAATATTTTTTTTAAAAGAAGCTGTAGTTTGTGTATGCTCCAAAGGACAGCAGAAAATTATGAGATGAAGGACATAGGATTAAGGCCTTTCTCCCTCTTTCCTGCTACTTTCTTTGCCCTTCAACTAAGACAGAGTCCAGGCCTGTGATCTTTAGGTTACTGACATTTCATTTTCTTCTAGTTATTATTTAATCATATGTGTTCGTCAAACAGTCAGGAAAAGTTTGAGAATATTACTTAAAGTAGCACAAGTAAATAATATATTTTCAATGTAGATTGAAGAAATAATATAGAGAAATATTACAAAAAGCAGGGTTACACAGTTATGAAATGGCATATTGTATTTGACTTGACACAAATATAAATACCATAATCTTGTGCAAACACAATATATCAACAAATAATGATTCACTTGTCACTAAAATGCTAAGTGTATGTAGTGACATGGAAAATATTTGTCATGACTGGCAAAATGAAATCAGAAAGTATAACATATCCTATAAAAATAAACAAGCTCAAATTGTTCTTGTTAGGGCAAAATACAGAAAACTAATTTAAGGGCTGAAGAGATGGCTTGGCAGTTAAGAAAACTAATTTTAAAAAGCAAAATTTAAGGAGCACTACAGAATTGGGCTTTACTTAATTTATGTAATTATCATGTTTATGAAGTAAGCAAACTTTAAGATAGCTGTGCCTTCTCCTAACTAAAACTAAAGTAAAATAGTTTTCAATTTTACTTTGATCATTTAAGGAATGATAATTAAGGGTTTATGCTGAAGATGCCACATACTTTGGTTGCAAAACAGAGAACTTAATCTGAAACTCCCAAGCTTCCCCCTTGATGGCTGACTTTCATAGTGTAGAAAGGTGCTATACAAACTACTGAGGGAGAAAAGTCATTGATGATCTTGCGTACTTGTGATTTTGTGTGATAAAATACCGAGCTGCTAAGCACAATGTACCCACTGGTGCAATAGTGGCCCCGATGTTGCAGGAATAATCAAATGCTTTTTAACTGGATTCATAGCCTAATCCATGGTAGAGAATTCACGCCTGGTACTAGAAACCTAAGCCAAAGCCCATTGTTGGGAGGTCATGAGCATTAGTGGGAAACCTACTACCGTTATTTTTCTAAATGAGTGTATTGCCAAACTGTCTTCAAAATGTTTTTGTTTGTGTTTACAGATTAGTGCTGCTCTCAGCTTCAGTAAGGGAAACTTAATATTGCAATGAACAGTAGTTAGTGTAAAGACATAAAGTAACTGGTCAAAATGATGATCGAGACTCAGTCTTAAATGGGACAACTACTTCCCTTCCTCCCATGGTGCATGGAACATCTCAGAAGAATGGGTGAAAAAAAGGTAAAAGCTGGATGATGGGGGTGGGGAGGTCCTGTTGAATGATGTCTTCAGGATGTGACACGACCAAACTATTGTTCTCATGAACTCGTAGCTGGTGTGGCTGCCTGGTCAACATTTGAGTGGTCATCATTCCATCATGGGTAGTGGAAGGGCTACTGAAGCCACACACATCCTTCAGGAGCCATTAGCAGTCAGTGGCTGCTAGGGGCAGGAGACTCATTTTCTTCGGTGGTACAGCGAGTAGAACCCTGCTCCAGTAAATATTCCCCTAACTAAGCAGCCCTAATTAAGCTCAAGAGGACACTAACATATGCACATACACAAAGACAAGGAAGATAGTGGGATGCTCGCTAGAAAGAAAGGGCTCAGCAGGAATGTGATAGGGACAAGAAAAAGCAATGGAGGTTAAATAATCATTGTATATATAGATGCAATCATAGTATCTTTAAAAAATGACAGAAGGGTTTTGAACCATCTTATCCTGAGAGAATACAATGTGTATTGGAGGGCACCCAGGTACTCTGATGAAGAAAACAGGGTTAGGAGATCTTTCTACCCCTGTTCTTTCAATGCTCAGTACACTGGAGTCTAACTTCCCAATGACATCAAATACATTAACTTTCTTGTTATTTGATTATGGTAATAAGATTGGGATTTCAGTTCCCCTCCAAGACATTCGTAAAAAGTTATTCTCACCTCACAACCCACTTTAGCACAGAGGCTATTTAAATTACATTTCAATCAATAATGCAAATGGTGTCCCTTAATGCCTGAGAGTGGAAGCATTATAAATGGTTTCCTGAGTTTCAGATAAAATTTACTGTTTTTTCTGTAACATTTGGAGAAAATATTTTTATCTGTTCACAAATGCATATAAGTCCCTAAAGCAATGCCACACATAATTTAGTTGGGCAGTTCAAGAGAGAGGATGAAGGCATTAGATATTAAAAAAAAAATCTGAAGATACAGGGCTGGTTGAGAACTTTATGCTTGTTTGGTTTATGTTTTTAATAATTTTTTACTTGTCAAATTGACTGGACAGTTTGGCAGTACCTGTATATCTGGTTAAATATTATTCCTGAATCTGCTTGTGAAGGTGTTTCTGAATGACATCGGCATGCAAACCAGTAGATTGACCCAACTCATTGAGGACTTGGATCGCTAGAACAAAAAAGATATAATGAGAGAAAACAGTCTCTCTGCCTTGGTGTTGAAGTGGGCTATCTCTCCCTGACTGCTGTCCCAGACTCACAACACCAGCTCTCCTGTACTCAGACTGGAAGTGTTCCCTGGTATTCCTGATTATCCAGCTTGCAGATGCCTAATGATGAAAACGCTTGACGTCTCTAACTACATAAAACAAGTTCTTGAAATCTCTCTTGTTCCAATCTCTCTCTCTCATGTACTCTTTATTCTATTTCTTTGGAGAACCTTGAGTACTATAATATTTGTATTCATTATTATTTTTCTCATTGCTGGTACAAGGAAAATAAAAGGAACTAAAGAAAAGGATATGTATTGGCTCTTGCTTCGGGGTTACCATCAATCATGGTGGAAAAGCATGGCAGTGTGACCCCTTCTGGTGATGATGGCAGGAACACGAAGCACCTGGTCACATTGTCTCCCTGGTGAGAAAACAGTGTGAGATGAACACCAGAGCTATTCTCACTTTCTATTTTTTATCTAGTCTGGAACTCTAACCTTCCACATCAAGGATGGATCTTTCTGCCCCAGTCAAATCAGTCCAAAAACTGTATTAGAGAACTCCCACAGGTTTGTCTCTATACACGTGATTCTAGACGTGTACAGTTCAACACCAAGTTTGACCATACCAGTATGCATATGTTGCCTCTGTTTTAGGGGCCACCTCAGGTCTTCTTTCTTTTTCTAAGGCAATAGTTCTCAGCCCATCTTAGTTTTTATAAGTTTTATTAAAGTTTTTGTTTATTATTAATTTTATTTATTTGAGAGTGACAGACAGAGAAAGGGGCAGGTAGAGAGAAAGAGAATGGGCATGCCAGGGCATCCAACCACTGCAGACGAACTCCAGATGCATGCGCCCCCTTATGCATCTGGCTAACATGGGTCCTGGGGAGTTGAGCCTCGAACCAGGGTCCTTAGGCTTCACAGGCAAGCGCTTAAGCCATCTCTTCAGCCTGAGTTTTAAAATTTTTAATTTTAAAATTTTATTTATTTTTGAGGAGGGGGAAAGACACACACGGGGGTAGAGAGAGAGAGAGAGAGAGGTATACGAGCAGAGCCTCTTGCCACTGCACATAAACTCCAGATGCATGTGTCACTCTATACCTCTGGCTTTACATGGGTACTGGAGAATCCAGGTCAGCAGGCTTTGCAAGCAAGCACTTTAACCACTGAACAATCTTCCCAGCCCTTAGTTCACCTACTCATGGCTTATCATCTTTGAGTTCTATGATGGAGAAAATTATTGACTTTGATATCCAACAGGTTTGGCAAGGAATCTCACTTCTCCAGTATTTATATCATGCAAGATTTCTTTAAGCTTCACATTTGCCATTACTAACATAGAAATAATCATATCAAATGCAGGTTTCCAAGAAGATAATGAAAGATAATACCCATGAAATGCTTAGATCAGATTAGCAAAAGCAAAAAAAAAAAAAAAAAGTACGATGATATATACTTTTTCTCTTTCATTAAACTTCAGTTTCTTGAGACTTTACTCCTTAAAATCAATATTTTTTTTAAATTTTTATTTATTTATTTATTTGAGAGCGACAGACACAGAAAGAAAGACCGATAGAATGGGCACACCAGGGCTTCCAGCCTATGCAAAGAAGTCCAGACGCATGTGCCCCCTTGTGCATCTGGTGAACGTGGGACCTGGGGAACAGAGCCTCGAACCGGGGTCCTTAGGCTTCACAGGCAAGCGCTTAACCGCTAAGCCATCTCTCCAGCCCCAAAATCAATATTTTTATGTGAAATCAAGTAAGCAAAGTAAAGAGATAATGCTGACACTTTTTCTGTAGTGAGAGCAGTCCTGAATTATAAGCATGCATTGTACAGAGAGAGCACCTGTTAATTACTCCCCAGCAGGTCTCAGTGAGTATTGATCATGGGGAATTCTCAACCTCTTCCCTTGCTAGGTTAGTTTTTTTGTTTCCTGTGTTTTGCTATGGTACATTGGACAGATGAGGCTATGCAGCTCTCAGGAAGTGGCTCTGAATATCTCCCATATGATGTGGAAAATGGCAAGGCAAGAGAGTGTTACTGAAATCATTAAAAGGGAAGCTCCTTACCCATCATAGTTTATAAAATTCATGCACACTATTAACAGACTCCCATATTTTAGGTATTATTGCACCAAATTATTTTAATGCATTTCACAACTGATGCAAAATAAGGAACACATGGTATGACTCAACTGAGAACTTGAAAGCAGATTTGAATATTTCTGTTTTTCAGAGGTCAATGTTATTTGACCCGAGTGAGGATTTTCAGTCCCTCATTTCCTTATATTATCCTTTTAGAGATTTCTAAAGATGCTTTGATTAACCAGTATCATCCTTTTCTAATTCTTACTATTATAGTCATATTTGGGCTTTTCTACATGGTATGTGCTAATTCCAGACTTTTTGTAATGTCTATTTTAAGGCTTTGTATTTTCCACGTGTCATTATGTCAGTCTTAATCACTTAAATCACCCTTTTTCTCCCTATTCATTCTTCCTATCAGAAGGAACTTGAATCAGCTGGTTCTTATTGTTTCCTACACAGTACAATTAGTAGCTAAAGCTTTTAAAATTTAACAGATGGAAGATAACCAAGGAAGGTGAATCCATGAGAAAATTAATCAGAAACTCATAGACGTGTGTATTGTTCTTTCTATATAACTATGCAAGAGTCCATAGAGTGAGGAACAATGATTCAAAAGTTCAGGAAAACTCAGAATTTTACTACTTGTGCAATTTTAGTCATTTTGTTAACTTTTCAGGATCTGAATAATTACTGATTGGGATTTTAAAACTTACTTATCTGTATTGGGGCCCTGAAGCAATCTGTTTTTAAGGACATACTACGAAACAAATTTCCAAGATTTTTGGAAACAGAACAGGAGAAAGATGGAATCAGGAGATGGCATTTCTTACTGTTTGGGGGCATTCCCCTTTAGGAGTAAGTAAACAATTCACATTTTCACAAAAAGTGACTTTTGGAGATCCAATTCTGAAATGATTGGTGTAGGAGTGAGAGCTTGTGGAGCCTGGAAGTTGCATTGGAAAGAAATGAAGACCCTGTCTTCTGTTGAATGATCCTCATTGACAAGAAGTTGTAATGACTGCACAGAGGACTCTCTTCATCTACACACTATGTTCATGTGATTGTGTCTGAGGGAAGCTGTCTGAAGGGGGACCAACCTAGCAAGTTCAGGCTATGGCTCACACTGCAGGGAATAGAATTAGCCTCACAAACTCTCAGGGACTCGTAGGAGTTCTTCACTATTGAGGTATTTTAATGATTTGATATTTCAAGGTCTGTATTTTAAGAGAGAAAAATAAAACGAGTGTCAACTTTAAAATCCCAATCAGTAGTTTCTCAAAATGAATTTGTCCTAGCATCTCACATCTATCTTCTAACGTGCCTACAAGGAAGAAACTCGAGCAATAAAAGATGGAAACCCTGGCAAGGTGGAAGAGTAATGATGAGTGCATCTTTCCAATTTATCTTCTTTCTCACAAAATAAGTGGCCAGAATTGGAGATTATCATAGGGCTGTTTGTTACTGATGACAATTTGGTTAAAAAAAAACGTGTTTTTTACTGGTTTGGTGAGTCATGTGAGGTTGCTTGTGTTTTTTTTTTCCCCTTTTAAAATGACAAAGAGTGATAATTTAATTTCTGAAGCTTAATGGCCATAGAGCCACAATTCTCTTTTCCTCTCTTTTCAGATTAACTGAACAATTTTTTCCTAGAGTCTCCTTTTGGGATAAAAGCATAATATAATAATTTCAATGAAAATAATTCATTGAAAGTCAAAATATTAAACAAATAGAAAGAATTAGAATTCCTAGAAAATATTTTAGGTTTTCAACATATTAGTTGAACATATTTACATGGTAAGTATCACACTAAACCATGGAGAGGACAGCACAAACACCATACACCTGTCTTTTAAGAGCTTTTATTTCAATGAGGGATAATGAAAGAAGAAGGAATGGGTCAGAAGAGGCATTGTGATAGAGACTATGTTAGTTTTTAAATTTCTAAAAATGAAGCTGGAGAGAAGGCTCAGTGGCTCAGGTACTTGCCTGAAAAACCTAAGGAAACTGGTTTGATTCCCAAGTATCCATGTAAAGACAGATGCACAAAGTAGCACATGCATATAGAGTTCCTTGGCAGTGGCTAAAGGCCCTGGCACATCCATTCTCTCTTTATCTTCCTCTCCCTCTCTTTCCCTCACTCTCATAAATTAATAAAAGTATGCAATAAATTTTTTTTAAATTGTAAAAGTATAGAAAACCATTTAACTGTATATACATACTATGCATATTTGTTTGCTTTATTTGTACCAACTACATTTATGTTTTATTAGACAATTCCCAGTGGCATCTCACATTCTAATCAGCACAAACTTTTGGCCACTAGGATTCTCACTGTTAGTCTCTACTCCAGTGGTAGCTACAACCTGTGACAAGCCTACAACATTATGGTACAATCAAAGATTTGCCCATTTTCATCTTCAATAATGGAAATGCAATTTCAATGATGAGCATAAAATGTCTTATTAGTTACTCATGGGCATGCAAATGCCAGAAATGCTTCTTTATGAGTGAAATTAAATTTTCTTAAAATAAATTGGTTATAAAAAAATATGAAAGATATTCCATGTGCTTTGCATGAACTGTGAGAATCTAGAAAGACCAATACCTTTTTTTAGCTAAATGTCAAAGGATCCTGTATCTATCTTTCATCTATCTATCTACTATCTATCTTCCTGAAGTCTGATTTCGATGTTTACTAAAAACTCTAAGGGCAATGCTGTAGGGATGGTACATTCTTGTGTGGAAGTTTAATATGACTATCTTCACTAAAGTTTTAATGTAAACTGTTATTTTGAATTCCTAAAAGAAAATTAAAGTTGGACTCTCTGAAGCTCTACAATATATTACATAATTCACCTTATGCAAATTTGCTAATAAATATTTAGTTGACAAATGTTTTAGTAGGTAATATGTTTCTGAGTTTTGCCTTCTTTAAAGAGATATGAGAGCCGGGCATGCTAATGCATGCCTTTAATCCCAGCACTTGGGAGGCAGAGGCAGGAGGAACACCATGAGTTTGAGGCCACCTTGAGATGACATAGTGAATTTCAGATCAGTCTGGGCTAGAGTGAGACACTACCTCAAAAAGAAAAAAAATAAATAAAAGGTGGTATGAAGGTATTAAGTGTGAGTTTATCAAATATAAATTTCTTCAGTGACTATTTTAATTCCTCAAAGAATCTTGACTAGTCATGAAATATTGGTTTAGGATAGCTCATAAAGAGGATTGGCAAAATAGTTGGGTACCTGTAAGTTTGGAATTATGTTCTTATCTTAATGTTGAGTCTAGTCTTGATTAATTGCTTTTTTTCACTTTTTGATCTACTTTTCAACAGCTGAAAGTTATTTTCTGGCAGAAACATCTGTTTCTTATAAGGCTATTCACCTTGGCTCTTCTCCAAGTGGGAGATAATGTAGTTAGTGTTTCACTGGAGAGAACACAGAGTCCAGAAGGAGAAATTACATGAATATGACATTGAGCTAATTGATTTTGGCATTGATTTGAATTTTTATATATTGTATTTCATTCATTAAACTTTTAAACAGGTTTTACAATTTGATTTACAAATTCTTGACTGTATTATCAAGATAAGATAGTAATCTAAAATCAGTTATTTTGATAATTTCCATAGAAACCCAAAAAGAGTGAAAAGAAAAAAAATGTGCATTCAGTCTCAGTAGCTAGCACAAGTAGGAGTGTCTGCAAGAAATGGAAGGAAAAGGTGGCTGTCAGGACTCCTCTCAGTGGGAAGGAATAATTGCAGCACTGACAATTGCTAGCATGGTGATGGGGTGGTGTAGTACAATGGATGTGTTTGTATTTTTGTTCTTTTTCTTCCTAGATAGGCTTTTGTACATAATTCGCTAACAAATCTTGACCAGTGCCCTGCAGGAGCTCATCTGCATTCTGATTTGCCATTTAATAAACTTTGATGAATAAGAACTGAAATGAAATAGGATTCATGCCATTAGTACCCCTACATTTCAAAGGATTATTGAAATATGTTGTTAAAAATTGGTTCCAATTGTTATATTTTTCAATATTGTCTATATGTTATAAAGTATTAGTCCTTTTAAAATGCTATTTTTAGGGCTACATTCAAGATTCATCACATATATGTTTCTGAAGGTGGGACTCAGGTACCCATATTTTTATAAACGTTCAGGTAATTTCAGTGTAAAGTTTAAAATGATGGTCTTTTGCACTAATCGCAAAATGCTGTCAGCTTTTCTGACCATTCAACCAACATAAATATTTATAAATGTTTAAATTACTTAACGTAAAAGCTTATGGCTAAAGATAGTTGTGTTGTAGGTAAGATTTTCCAATTTCACCATAATCCATGATAGTTAGTAGGAGCTATTTATTTATTATTTTTTCATTCATTAATTCACATATTTACATAGTGTGTGTGTATGAGTGTGTCGTGATGTCACTTATGTGCCAATCAGAGAACAACCTCAAGGTGTCTGTGCTCCACTTTCTTTAAGACTAGGTCTCTAGCCACAAACAAACTGCCAGTCTACAAAGGGACATCAAACAGGATGGATCCTAGAGCTTCAGATAATGCTGCCTTTGCCTTCCATTGGCATAAGCATATTGAGGTCACAGATGCACACTGCACATTGCATCTGGCTTTATGTATGAGTACTTGGGAAATGAACCTAGGCCTGCAGGCTTTGCAAGCAAGCATCTTTAAATGGTAAGCCATCTCTGCAGCCCTATTTTTTAAAAATATTTTTTGTTTATTTTATTTATTTATTTGAGAGCTACAGACACATAGAGAAAGAGGCAGAAAGAGAGAGAGAGAGAGAGAGAGAGAGAGAGAGAATGAATGGGTGCACCATGGCTTCCAACCACTGCAAACGAACTTCAGATGCATGTGCCCCCTTGTGCATCTGCCTAACATGGGTCCTGGGGAAGTGAGCCTCGAACCGGGGTCCTTAGGCTTCATAGGCAAGCGCTTAACTGCTACGCCATCTCTCCAGCACCCCCTATTTTTCTTAATTAAAAAGAAGGAAATAAATCAGTCTAAAATTTTCTATACCAAGAATTCTAGCACTTAAGTCCATATTTTTTATAGCCATCAATAAAGTCTGTATCTAACTTTCAATTATTTATTTTTAAGAAACCAAAATCAAAGAATGTAATCACTGAGATTGTCTGTAACACGGAGCTTGCCTAAATAAATGTAGATGCCAGTAAGACATGAAATACCCTGAAATCACTTTCTTTGTCTTTAGCTACAGAAACTAAGCTACTGGTCTGGAGAGATGGCTTAGCAATTAAGTCACTTGCCTGCAAAGCCAAAAGACCTCAGTTCAATTCCCCAGGACCCATGTAAGCCAGATGTACAAGCGGGCACATGAGTCTGGAGTTCATTTGCAGTGGCTGGAGGCCCTGGCATGCCCATTCTCTCTCTCTGTCTCAGTCTCTATCTCTCTCTCTAGATTTGCCCCTCTCAAATAAATAATTTTTTTTTTAAAAAAGAAACTAAGCTACTTATCCCTGCCATTACATTCTAAGGACATCCTGCAAGGAGTGGAGGAACAGTTTATTTTAACTTTGATAGAGAACTGACATTGCTGGGGAATAATTTTTTTTTAAAAAAACAGTGTCTGGGTCATGTTGCCTTATTGTTTTGAATTGCTTAACATTGATAAATGATGTAGAATTTCTACAATATTTATGAAAATACTGTTAGAGCACCTGGTCAGAAATTCTTTCACAACCAGCCAATCAAATTTGTCATAGTTTCCAGTGAGTTCTCACATACTAATTAGTACCATCTGTTATTCAAACTTATCAAAGCATCTAAGATTTTTAAGGTAAATTGAATGCATTTTTCTATGCTTGTTTCCCCACAATTTAGAGGTAGAGAAAACTATAACTCATAAACCAATGTCTTATTCATCAGGTCTCCAGGGCTTGTAGGACACTATATCTAACATCACCACCAGTGCAAGTTTTCTCTAGAATAAGCTGAATAAAATAGATCCTTATTTAACATATATAAATAACAGTTTTTAAGGTGTCTTAAGCAACATAGAACACAGGAGGTTCTCAAGCAATAACAGCACAGCATTTTTTAAACCTTATTTTCTTCCTATGATGTTCACCCTTGTATCTTGAGAATAATACTGTGGAGGCATCCTGTCTCTTTGGCCTGAATGCTCATGTTCCCTTTGACAAAGAAGAAATGGAGTATCTATGAGAACCCAGAAAGCTGATAGTGCTCAAAAATAGTCTTGGAGGACTTACTATTATTAAGGAAAATTTTCCCAAAGTATGTCAGGCAGAACAACTGATGTATATGAAGGAGGTATTTAACCACATACACTTTCCAAGCTGCCCCACATAATGATACCCCCAAAATTATACATTGCTCTTCTGTCAAGACCACAGTTTGTGAAATGCTGATCTGCATTCTTTCTCTGGCAAAGACCCCATGAGAAAACTGGTTACACTAAGAGGATGACTTGAACTAGTTAAGCATAAAATTGTACTAATAAAATTACCTACTGTATATCTAGAGTTGTGTGCAACACACAGAAGAGAAGTGTGCCTGAATCTTTTCCTATTATACTTTATAATCTGATGTGGATATGAAACAGTCTAGAAAACTGGGATGAAGAATGCAAAATGAGCCACAAGAGAGGTACAGGTTGGCTGTTATAAATATTCTTTATTAGGAAATATTATTACCACCTGGGCATGTGATGCAAACAGAGGATTCTTCACAAAAAATAGCATTTCTTGATATTTTTGTGCTATTGTGGATTGAACCCAGGGCCTTATTTATACTAGGCAAGCTCTTTATCACTGAGCTATATCCTCAGCCCACACTCATGGAAGTGCAATACTTGGACATGGAAGGAAAGCACATCAGGTAGGTGAGTAGAATGCCGACATGGTATGTTAGGTATGGAAGAACAAAGCGTATTTATTTAGTGTGCAATGAGGAACTAAATGGAGAAAATGGACAAATGGAGGCGAACTTGGTTTAGATCCTGAAGGGTTCTGAATTCCAGCCTCAGGAGTCAGCTTAGTAGAGGGCAGTTTAATGATAATTAGATGTATGTAATCACTTTTGGACTATCTGGCAATTATGCATACATGCTTGTAATTTATCCCAGTGACCCTAATCAGTTGAATATATTCACATGGGACTTGTGAAGAGTCAAATGAGAGGAAGAAAACAAATTGGGAAAAATTAACAGAGTTCTCAGGTCCTTACAAAAGCAACCAAAAAGAGTGACACCAATTTTAGCACATGTTCATACTACCTGGGAGTCTAGTTACAATGCAGGTTCAGTTGGTAACTCTGACATGAACTCAGAAGATCTTTAATTGCCACAAGCTTTTGAGCACTGGTTTGATTTTTTCTTTTTTCTGATCTGCAGGATGCACATTGAGTCATGACTATTTCAATAATATGATTTCCAGACTTGAGTGTATTTCAAAATCCCCACTGGGGGCTGAAGTGATGGCTTAGTGGTTAAGGCAGCTGCCTATAAACCCTAAGAACTCAGATTTGATTCCCCAGTACCCACATAAGCCAGATGTACAAGGTGGTGCATGCAGCTGGAGTTTGTTTGTAGAGGCTGGAAGCCCTGTTGTTCCCATTCTCCATCTGCCTCTTCCTTGCTCTTACTTCCCCTTCCTCTTTCAAATAAAGAAAGAAAGAAAGAAAGAAAGAAAGAAAGAAAGAAAGAAAGAAAGAAAGAAAGAAAGATAGAAAATATTTTTTTTAATTAAAAATAAAACCAAGTGTGGTGGAGCATACCTCTAATCCCAGCACTAGGGAGGTAGAGGTAGAAGGATTATTGTGAGTTCAAGGCCACCTTGAGACTACATCTTTAATTCCAGGTCAGTCTGGACCAGAGTGAGACCCTACCTCGATAAATAAACAAAACAACAACAACAAAAAATCCCCAGTGGTGCCTTAGAACTACAAGTGCCTGGATCTTGTTTATAGAGGTTCTGATTGAACTGGCTCTTGATGTCAGTATTGTATAAAGTCCCCTGGGGAACTGTGATATGTGGGTGGTGTTGTCAGGCACTGCTTTAAGATCTATTTCTTTCTTTCTTTCTTTCTTTCTTTCTTTCTTTCTTTCTTTCTTTCTTTCTTTCTTTTTTTTCTTTCCTGAGGTAGGGTCTCACTCTAGCTCAGGCTGACCTGGAATTCACTATGTAGTCTCAAGTTGGCCTCAAACTCACAGCAATTCTTCTATCGCTGCCTCCCATATGCTGGGATTAAAGGTGTGCACCACCACACCCCACCAATATCTGTTTATAGTTAGAGTCTTTCTGCCCTGTATTCACACTGGATTGCCCACTGCTCAGGCCACGTGCCAGGTGTCAAGTTTCTCTAGAGGATCAGAAATGATAGAATGAATTATTAAAGGGGGATTTACTGGATTATTTTATGGTAGTCTCACAGCACCAGTTTGCAGGACTAAGAGTGAAGGAACACGGTAGTTGCTCAGTTTATGTGACTGGATGCATTATCAGTCCCAATCCTGCACTGAAGACCTGGAGGCCACTTCAGTCCACGCTGGAAGGCAGCCAGCACCACTGGCAGTGAGGTAGGAAGAAAGGTTCTTTTCTCCCAGAACCTCTTTAGATAAATTCCCCTTCCAAGAGTGGCCACCTGCTCTGGGGGAAGAACTTCCTCCTCCAGTTAATCCTTCCTGGAGACAACCTAAGAGACCCACCCAAGAGGAATGTCTGTGGATTCTTAAATATATCAAATTGATAATAAAGCTTAACCATCACACCAGGTCAGTAACATCAGACCCCTGAAAGTGAGGGGTTGGAGATCTGGGTGGTAGCATTTCTCAAATACTCCTGTGATGACTTGAGTGTACAAGAATGCTTAGAATTACATACCTGGAGGGGGATAGCAACTTTTATCTCTTCTGTCCATTATTAAAATAATGGGTCTTTAAAAGTCTCTTAAGAGTTAGCATCATCTGCTATTACATTTCAAACTTCCTAAAAGTAAAGTCTATATGTAATCCATCAGCATACAAGCCCTTTAACACTGAAGTGAATAACACAATTTTTCTATTACCTATGGTTTGGAAGTGAAGAAATAAAATGTATTTTTTTTCTGCAATAAAGGGGGTTAAAGAGTAAATAGAACAGAATGGATAACTCTATAATTTTGTTAAGAGGAAGTGAGCTTGAGTTCAGTGGTCCTCTACAGGTCTTCATGAACAGATGTCTATAGACATCCTCTATAGAAATCTAGAAAATAACCCTTAAACCACTGTAGAATAGAAGACAGTGGTATTAGGTTGGAAGAATACAACATGGGAGTGTGGATGGTGGTGAGGTTTGAGGGGACCTAGAAAGTCCTAAAAGGGACCTCATGATTAGGTTACTAACTGATGTGTACTTTTAGTTTTATGGACTGTCAAATGGGGGGATTGTATTTATTTACAGAACTATGTAAAGACATAATGCATATGACTGGTTTGATATAAACCAGGAGCCATCAAATACATATAATTAACATTCTATGCAGTGCCAGTGGAGTGATGAGAAATAGTTTTATATGGTTCAATCCTTCCTCTTTCCTCCTATAATCTTTGCTCTCAAGGGTAGAGGTGCTCCACATTGATGCTTAAACCTCTCAGATTTTGTGTTTTGATTAACAGCTCTCAACATAGAATGAGTATTTGGGGAGGAAAGTAGAAATAATAAAAATATTGAAAAAATTCCTGTCCTAAACATTCTTTTAAAAAAACACAACTCAAAATTACTTTACATTTTGAGCTATGGGATATGATTCTGGTGATAAAAAGCAGAGGTCAGTATGAAGACGCATATTAATGATAGCAAACAATTGTATTATTTATTCTGAATGAGTAGAACAAATAGTTGCATCTGAAGATGTTTATGAATTTGGGCATAAAATAAATATGAAACCTATTTAGATTCAGTATTAACTTCCTCTCTAAATAAAAAATTCCATAAAATCAAGACTCTTTGAATTATTGCTCATGTGTATTCTACTGTGTATTCATTCATTACAGACTGCCACCAACCTCTTCCACAATTTATTAATGAGGATAATGAGAGAGAAAAGACTATAGCATTAAATGAATTGAGCTAGGAGAGCTTCCATTAACTGAGAAGAATATAGATGCTCTCAGGCTAAGTCATCGTATACTGGATAGATACTGGATGTTCTGATGTTCTGCTACTGAATATATTTGAAATCCAGCCTCTGATATTTGGCTGAATGAAAATTTCAGTTAACACATAACTCATAATTCTCACTCATTTTTCATGTGTGGGGAAATGGCATCTCTTCTTAGCTAAGTATTACTTGTTTGCTTCTGACTTTTGTTACCTATATTCTACAAAATGCATCAACTTTTTTACCAACTTACTAAAAGTGCCATTTTATCCCTAGTGTCTGGCTATGAATATCCCACACTGACACAGCCCACAACCTGAGAGATCTCACAAAGGCATAGAGCCCACAGACATTTAAGCAGGAGGTAATAACCTAGGGAGGTAAGCCTGTGATGGGGACAGCTGATCTAGGTGAACTGAATCCTGGAAGGTCTTCACAGTAGAGAAGAACTCTAACCTGAGGTACGAAAGAAAAATACTCATTATCCAAGTTCTAGAAGGTCAGAGACAGACCTGTATAATTGATTATGCTATTGTTTTAGCACCTGTCACTTTATTAGAATTCAGTAAATATTTTTAATGAAGAGATGAATTCTGTCCTTGACCAAACTTTATCCAGCATCTGCTGAATGTTCTCTATATTTTCCAAGGTCTCATCAATTCTGCTGATGGCCCACTAAGGTCAGTTGGATGTAGGCATCTTATGAAGCCAGTTTACTGAGAACTTCTCCTATCCTTGATACACAGCAGTTACCTTTGCGTGACTTTATCAAGGACACAGTTGATCTGCAAGCAAACAAGCAAATGCAGTCTACCCTTGATAGCTAATGAAGTTCTTCTTAGAGAATTTTCACCTATAGATATCTTTATTGTGCTCATTGGCTATAAAACTTTAGATGTCAGACATGTGTAAGGGCATGGTGCCATAATCCTAGCACTTTGGAGACTGAGGTAGGAGGACTATGAATTTGAATTCAGCCCAAGATACATAGGAAGACCTGTTTTAAAAGAGGAAAACATAATCTCCAGTTGTCTTTACTACTGAATTGCAATGTATGGTATTGAGGGTAGCTTTCTGTCACTATAGTATTCTTGAATAAAATCTTCCATAGGGATTTTTTATGGTACAGAATTTAAAAAAATATACACTGGAGTAAAATAGCATCTTTAACAAATGGTTCTGGGAAAACTGGATATCAATATGTAGTAGAATGAAACTAGACCATTACTTCTCACCCGGCAGGGAAAAAAAAAAAAAAAGAAAAAAAAAAAAACCAACTTCAAGTAGATCAAAGACCTCATTGTAAGACCCCAAACTATGAGACTACTAAGAAAAAAAAATGGAAACACACTAAGATATAGGTACAGGTAGGAAATTTCTAAACAGGACTTTAGTCACTCAGGAAATAAGGTCAACAATTAACAAATGGATATAATGAAATTGAGAATATTTCGTATAGTGCAAAGATGGAGAGTGAAGAAGCAGCTTACAGAATGGCATAAAATGTTTCCAGCTTTGCATCTGATGGAGGATTACTACCCAGAGTACACAAAGAACTCAAAAGCCAAATAGCAGAATCAATTAGCAATCCAATCAAAGAGCAGTCTATGAAACTGAACAGAGTTCTCAAAGGAAGACTTACAACTGGTTAACAAATATTTGTTAAAAGTGCTAAACTTCCTGAGCCATGAGGGAAATACAAATTAAAATTAAAGCCCACCCCTCCCTTAAGAGATATTAACAGTCAATTATTGCTAGAGGAAGGGAAAACTTTTCATGAAAATAGTCACTGATAACTTGTCCATGCTGAAATAAATAACTTCTCACCCATGTCCATGTAAATTACTTCAATGAAACTCAGGGGGTCACTGTGATGATTAATCTCTGGTTGTCAACTTGACAGGTTAAGAATTGCTATCAAAACAAATCCCTGGGCTGGAGAGATGGCTTAGTGGTTAAGCGCTTGCCTGTGAAGCCTAAGGACCCTGGTTCGAGGCTTGGTTCCCCAGATCCCACGTTAGCCAGATGTACAAGGGGGCGCACGCGTCTGGAGTTCGTTTGCAGAGGCTGGAAGTCCTGGCGTGCCCGTTCTCTCTCTCTCCCTCTATCTGTCTTTTTCTCTGTGTCTGTCACTCTCAAATAAAATATAATAAAAATAATTTTTAAAAAAATTGCTAAAAAAAAAATCCCTAGCCATGTCTGTGATGGATTTTTTAGATTGGGTTGGTTGAAGTGGAAGGACCAGCCATAACTGTGGGTACCAGTAACTCATGGGCTGGGTTCCCACACGGTGTCGAAAGCAGAATCAAGGTGGGCATGCAACCTCCATCTATCCCTACATCCTCTCTGCTGATTGTGATGCTGACTCAGACAGGATGCTCCTGCCAACCTTTCTCCACCATAATGGGCTTCTCCTTGAAGCTACAAGATAAATAAACCCTTTCATTCCCTAAGCTGCTTCGGGTCAGTTGTTTGGTCTCAGCAATGAGAAAGTAATGGATAAGGCCACAAACAAATAAGCAAACAAAACCAAACAGTGTACATGGCAAGATGAGTTTATTTTACCTAGGGAGAAAAGTCAGACCTTCCACTGTATTCTTTAACTGTTTTTATCCTTAAAAATACAAATGCTCAACATACTTTCACAGAAATTGTATCTGTTTCTATGATCCTAACCTAATAGTTCACATATATATTCATCATATTCAAACTGTGCTCTATATTCCACTACTATTTTTACTACAGAAAGATTCAACCTCAACATCCCTAATTCTCTCATCTCTCCTGCCCAGATGCCTATACCAAGTTGTGTCTTCTTCCTGAAGACTTTCTAACACTGCTTTTCTCTGGTTGTCTCTCTGGGTGCATAGCTGACGCCTATATATAAGGTTGATGGTCTGCCCTACCTTTTTGTAGGAGTTATTCAGTTACACACGAGTGCTATTCATCCCATCTTAAAAATGCTATGTTTTATCAATTTTCATTTTGGACCAACTTTAGTTTGTATTGAGGATTTTGCTTTTGAAAAACCCTCCTAATTGGTCTTCAGATCTCAATATTTTTTTTAAGTTAGTCCGTCTTTAATGGCATAATACATCATATTTTATCTTTAAAAATTTGAATTTTTTTTTCAGATACTGCTTCTCACTTCAAAGTCCTTGCTTAGCCTGGACTAAGCTAGGTCTTTACTGTCTACACATATCTTTAAGTAGATCTGTAAAAATTCACTTTCTTTTTTTTTTTTTTGGTTTTTCGAGGTAGGGTCTCACTCTGGTCCAGGCAGACCTGGAATTAACTCTGTAGTCTCAGGGTAGCCTTGAACTCATGGCGATCCTCCTACCTCTGCCTCCCAAGTGCTGGGATTAAAGGCGTGCGCCACCACGCCCGGCTAAAAATTCACTTTCTTATATATAAGACAGGGGCTGAAGATTGTCCTTCCTAATATTTATGCACAAAACATAGTAAAGTCTGTAGGAAGTACACAATAATCTATACATAATTTTTCCATTGTCTTAAAAAAGAAAAGTGCCTGGGTAAGTTTAATTTTAGTCTTTATTGATATCTTACCTATAATATGGATTAAAAATAAGTAAAAAATCATAGCAGAAATAACAAAACATAAGCTGAAGTGAGCTGAAGTGGGATAGTAATGATTTATTTATTCAATAGTATGGGCCTAACTCTGTTATACACTTCATGATAGTGTTGTTCTTCAATTCCAAGTTAAATTATTTGGTGAGAATGAATCACATATATTGTTGGATATTGGAAGTATATTAGGCCTTAGAGATCACCTATCCAAATCTCTAGTTTTAATATGAAGATATTAAAAGGAGGAAATGAGAACTATAGCCTCCAAGGTTATATGACATATTAAAGATATTCTTATGGGGATTAAATATCCAGTTTTCTTGACTTTGCCTCAACTGATACTTTATTTTAATTGCATAGTAGAAAAGCACAATGTTTGAAAATTATACTTCATACTGAAGTGTCACCACCAAGCTGTAATGTTTAGCTATGTAGCCTTGGATTAAACTGTATTCTTATAGTGTCCCACCCAGTGTGTTCAGAGAGGTAGAGGGACATATTTACCAGATGCCCAAGGCTAGCAGAGTGTTTTGTCTCTTGTTATGACTATATTCTGGTGTTGGCTGATCATGGAGTTCACCCTATTGAATAATGAGTATTATATAAATTCATGCTGAGTTTCTGCTTACTGTGTTAGTGGAAAGAGGTTATTCAGCTAGGATAATTGTATAATACTGCATCCCTGCAGGCTGTAGTTTATGTTTGAATCCTACATAAAGGGTGCCTGATTTTTAGGTTGCTCTTTCTGAATCATATAAAACAGAATCAGTCTAAGTAGGTATCGGTGGACTCCCCTGCAAGTTTATTAATTTCAGTAAGCAAATAACACTGAAATACACAGTTGACAAACATGGCTTTAGCTTTCACATGCAATATTTCATAATGTTAGTTTGTAATTACAGTGCCTATCTGCGGTAGCTTTACCTGTAAAGGTAGGCTAAGTCAATGATCACAAGGAATGTATTTTCCCATTTTTTGAAATAAATCATCTCTGTAATAGAACACTAAATTGAACAAAAACAAGGGCATCTTTAAAACATTATAGAGTTTAACAATGGGTTATTTCTCTGTTATCAAAGGACATTACAGAATCTAAAAAGTGAAGTAATTTGGATTCCATACCTTTTAAATTTGTCATTGTGCCTCAAGCCCAGCCATTGTAATGTTTAGTTCAATGCTTCTCATAGGGCATACATGTCATCTACATACATGCACATGATTTAGCTTACAGTATTAAAGCCTTGATTCTATATATACACATCATGGTAAAATTTTATTTCTGCATTCATATAGCTATCTAGTGATATAGATATATGAATCTATTATGCAAAACCTGCCCCTACACTGAAATGTCTATTCAGAATAAACATTTAAAATTGAATTAATATAAGTTAGCTATGTGTAATTGGAAACCATTTTAGGTGCCATTCAGTCCAAACACTGGAATGTTTCCAGACTGTCCTTATGTTCATCTTGGGTAGCTCAAGCCAGCCATCAGCTCACATTTCCACAGAGCATTGATTCAGAATCAAAGCCACAGTCATATGTGACCATGAAGTGCAATTTATTTAGGCTACCTAATATATTAAATGGATTTCAATTAAGTGCCATTGTTGGAAAAATTGGGAGTTCTTCTATGAAACTAGGAGTTCTGGCTCCCTGTCCACCAATTCAGAATGGAACTATTATCTGAAGATTTTCATAAGGTAAGTATTCATTTGGCCAATTTCATGAAATATGTGAACTTCTTGTTTATTCTTCAGCTTTTTTCAAGCTTTTATCTCTATGCACCCAGGATTTTGGCATTCTTTCTCTTTTCATTCTCCTTGCCTTTGCTTTAGTTTAGGCTTGAGGAATTTGTTACTTGGACTAGTTAGAAAACAGGTCTTCCTGCCTCTCAGAATATTTGAAAGCTGTCAAACTCCATAGCCTTAATCTCCTGTTTTCAGAAGTTGCTGGTAGTGTAGGCGTAGTGAAGATGGGAGAATTTTTTCATTTTTTTCCCACAAAATAAATATTTAAATTATGTTTCAAAATAATGTGGTGCCATAATAAATGTTAGGTATGGTGTGATTGACAAGGAAAGAGCTGCTGCTAAAGCTCTCTTAGGTGGAGGATGAGTAGACAGACATTCATAAAGCCATCATGACTATAGGTATTTCTATAAATTTCCTAAGTTCTCCTTCATTTCTTTTATTTGATTCAGTGTTTTTGTACATGTATATATTTGTGTGTGTGTGCTTGTGTGTGTACTCACATGCATATAAAAACAAAAGCGTTACCATTTTAGGAAATTTTCAATAAGCAATAGTAGTATTGAAAGCTCTATACCATACAGTGAATTTTCAGAAATGATCATGCTTAACTCGAACTTTATGCTCATGGAAATTAGGAACAAGACTACCCCTGCTCTGTAGGTAGCTTGTCAGAGGAACTGGTCCAAAAGAACCTAAAACAATAACTTGCTCTGGCAACTAGAAGGCAACTCCTGTCCTGGAATTAAAATCCAAAAAGCCCTGACTCATCAAGAAGTCAGCCTCACACCTGCCCTTTGTTCTTCATATCTGTTTGATCTTCCTCTTCCTTGGAACTTTTGGAGGGCTTTTATCCTGCCAGCTACTTTTGAACCTGTACTTTTCCTTTTTTTAAAAAAAAAAATATTTACTTATTGTATGTGTGAGAGAGAGACAGATAAAGAGAAAGCATGGGTGCATCAGAGCCTCCAGCAATTGCAAATGAATGCCAGACACATGCGCCATCTTGTGCATCTGGCTTACGTGAGTACTGAGGAATCAAAAAAGCGTCCTTAGGCTTTGCAGGCAAGTACCTTAACTGCTAATCCATCTCTCTAGCCTATGAACCTGAACTTTTACACCTAACCCGTCTACAAACCAGAGCTCCCTATATATACTTAAATTAACCTATCGGGTCCATCCATAGTTGAGACCTAATTTTCATAATGGGTGAAACAAAGTGGGCTTGTTCTTGGTACATAAAACTCCAGTCAACAGCATTACACTGATAACCCCTTTGGGACCCATCACTACATCAGGGGATGTTTTACTTCCACTTTGCAATAAAACTTCTGCTATCCATGCTCATCAATCTTTGTATTCATGAGACAACAAATTCTGAATCAGAAAATCAATAACAGTACTCCCCCCATTTATTGGGGGTGGGGTTTCAAGGTAGGTTCTCTCTCTAGCCCAGGCTGACCTGTAATTCACTATGTAGTCTCAGGGTGGCCTTGAGCTCACTGTGATCCTCCTACTTCTGTCTCCTAAATCCTGAGATTTAAGGCATGTGCCACCCATCAGGCTTAACTGCAATCTTTGATCAACACCTTTAGTGTGTGTGTGTGTGTGTGTGTGTGTGTGTGTGGAGTATGCATGTATATGGCTGATGCCACACACTGTGTGCTTACCTGTAGTGCCCTGTGGGCTTGCCTGTGGTGGCTAGAGGAGAACATTGGGCCAATCCACCTGTTTTCCCTAGTAAGGCAATCTCTTCTTGCTGTTTACAAGCCCCAGAGATCCTCCAGTTGCTGCTTCCCCACAGGATTAGGGTTATAGGCATGCATAGTGATGCCAGGCTGTTTAGATGGGCCCAGGAGATTTGAACACAAGCAATCTCAGGTCCCACTTGGCTCTTATGCTTATGTAGAAAGAACATGTAACTTCTGGGCCATTTCACCAGACTCTGACCATCACCTTTAAGTTTTTTATTTCCCAATGTTATCTATTATCCTTCTACAATATGTCTCTGAGAATTTGAACTAGTTAACTTTTCCAATGTATGTCAGATTATACTATGTTTATATTTCTGGATTTGGGCTATTTTCACTAGCATCGTGTCATCCAGGTCCAATCATGTTGATCTCTGAAAAAAGTTCATTTTCTTGCTATTAATATTTCACTTGTATGTATACCATATTTTCATTATCATTCCTCTGGCAATAAGATTTGAGGTTGGTAAGACATAAAGTTCATGGTGCCCACAAGTCAAGCTCCTAGACTGCCAGTGCTCACTGTGGCCTGCTCAGTCTCTGCCTCCTCTCTGGAAGCTGAACTCTGACTCCTGGGCTTCTCTTTTCACTATCCTCTGTCCTTTTCACTTTCCTTTCCCATTATGTCATTATTCACATCTGTATCTGTAGCCTGGGTAATATCAATGAAAAGATGTTTCAAGGCTTTAAATGTTTTTCTCATCAATGGATTTGTCTGCCTATAATATTTCAATTTTACAAATGATCTAGGAGTGTCTCTGAGGACATGATCTTACAAATTGAACTAAAGAAAAAATGTATGGTAATGATAAAAGAAAGGGCACAAAAGACATTGCAGGATGAAATACTTTATGGCCTATATGATAGTGTATCTAACCACATTTAGAATAACTAAGCTGTTCTATAAAAAAACAAAAGGTCAAATAGCATATCTTATAAGGCAGAAGGAAATCTATTTAATTTTAAAGTTGTTCTTGTACCTTCAAATGTCATATTGAGGACAAAATAACTGAGGTTAATGGACTTTAATATGTCACTGGCCTAAGTAGTTTATGAAAATATGAATATAAAGGATTAGGACAGATATTTCAATCCTGTAATGACATGTCATCAATCTTTGAAATATTTTTTTCCAGTTTATTATAATACTCTGGCAGTTTCTTTTTGTAAAGTTTTAATCCTACATTTCTTGCACTAAGGAAGTAACCCCAGATTTCTATGTTATTTTTATTTTGTAATTACCATTATAAAAATGCAACTCTGTTCAACATTGACTCTTATAGAATCAAGAATCATGGCTGAGAGTTACTGAAGTTTAGAGGCAGGGATATGAAAAGTTAAGTATCAAAACAGTGGGCAGATAGCTGCTGACAGCTTTTAGTATAGAGTTGGAAGAAGAAATTGTTAGATAGCTATGGAAGGGACCCTCAAATTAAGCAATTGTGGGCTGGAGAGATTGCTTAGTGTTTAAGGCACTTGTCTATGAAGCCTCAGGACCCAGGTTTGATTCCCCAGTTCCCACATAAGCCACAGGCACAAGGCAGCACATGTGTATGCATTCATTTGCAATGGCTAGAGGCCCTAGCATGTTCTCTCTATCTCTCTCATAAATAGATAAAATACTTCAGAAAAGAACGACCTCAAATTAAAAAAAAAATTGTCTTTTGTCTTTGCCTTGAAAATGGCTAATGTGAATGTTAAAGTTAAAATTATACAGTCAAAATAGAGGAAGAGAAGAAGAGGGCTCAATGCTGGGTATGAGACAACCAGGCTGAGCAGGTAAGAGGAAGGTGGGATCTGGAAAAATAAGAAAGCCAGCCTCAGCAGCTCTGGCTGCATCCCATGAAGCAGTCCCGCCCCCACACACCACCCTTGTTTTTCATCCCTGATTCTGGTTTGCTTCAAATTCTGACTTGAACTGCAGAGCTTTCAGCTGGACACTAAAACCTCCCCTCCTCTTTCCCTGAAATGAAGAGACTTTCACCATTTGTTTGATTGGATAGAAGACACATGCACCACCTCGTGGGGTCCAGAAATTTACTCCTCATATCTCAGTCCAGTTGTTATAAAGATTAACTTGGCTCTCTAGCCAGAAAGCCTTATAAATCCAATATGAAGAAATCCGCTGGCAATAAACCTCCTTTCCAGTACCTCTCTCTGTTATTTCGGACATCTGGTTATTTTTTTTTTTTTTTTCCTTTTTAGTTCCACTTCCAATAGCATCCTAGTCCCCGGTCCCCTCTTAGATGGATCTCGTCTGCTTTTCATGTGCACTAAAGTATGTTTCCTCTTTATGATAAGCTTTTTAAATTAATTAACTTTTTTTCAACAAACTTTTTCTCCCCCCTGGAGACTTGATATTTCTCATCAGCGAGATTCATTTCTGTTTTTCCAAGACAAAGAACCTAGAGTCCCTGACTCAGTGGCTCTCTGGTGATCACTAAGGGTCTGGTTCCTGAGTTTAAGCCCATCTTAGAGCTTAGATAGAGCACCAAACAAGAAGACCCATTTCACTTCACTAGTTTAAGAGACCTCAAGCTTGTTGTAGTCACCTCCATGTTGATGGGATGAACATCAAACCAAACACAGTTTATGGAAGGAAGGAATTTATTGCAGTTTGCAGATCCAGAGGGAGTTCCATCAATAGTAGAAGGAGCTGCCCCCTTTCATCGATCCAGGCATAGACATCACCAACAGCCAGCACAATAAGTAAGCCAGACCTCAAAGTGCTCTCTCCACACCTCCACAGACTCAGGCCTGCCTCCTCTACCAGGAACATGCCTGCTAGGGACTCAAGTGGGAAGTTTAATCAAAAATGACTGAGTCTATGGGGCCAAAAATTTAAACTACCACAGTGCTTATGCACACCTTTCAAAAGTCAATGTTCTGTGCAAACATTGACTCCTTCACCACAGTGCATTTCTTACCTTATACTGTGTTATTTCTATCTACATTTTCACTCTAGGTTGGTATCTGGTCCAAAATGGTGGCAAGTAACAGCAAGTGAATATGAAGTATAAAAGAGCCATTGACTGTCTCCAGAACTCTCCTTAACAATGCACTAATAGTCATGGTAAGCTGATATCTCACTGGGAGTTTTTAGGGCAACAACAAAAATTTAGTTAAAGTTGTGAACCTCTTCTATGACTAAAATATTGAGATTCTGGTGAGGGGGGGGAGGGAGAGAGAGAGAGAAAACACAAACATCTGTGTACAACAAATCTTGGCCAGTTTTGCCACTCAGTTGAGTTGGACTATTCTTTTTTTTAATGCATAGCATTTAAAAAAATTTTTGGTTTCTTTTTATTTACTTATTTGAGAGCTACAGACAGAGAAAGAGGGAGAGGGAGAGGGAGAGAGAGAGAGAGAGAGAGAGAAAGAGAGAGAGAATGGGCGCTCCAGGGCTTCCAGCCACTGCAGACGAATTCCAGATGCATGCACCCCCTTGTGCATCTGGCTAACGTGGGTCCTCGAACCAGTGTCCTTAGGCTTCACAGGCAAACGCTTAACCGTTAAGCCATCTCTCCAGCCTGGACTATTCTTTAGAGAATGAAGTCAGAACAAAGAATTTTCATATACTCATGCCATTGCCTGTTCTAGGAACACCCTATCCCAGGTTTTCCTTCCTCTGTCCCTGTTTACTTCCTCTGAAATCTCTTATTTTAGCCAATTGTTTAACAACTCACTATACTCCCTTTGTATTGATTTGTTTTCCCTCATATTATGATTCTACACTGGTGATGGTTAATACTGATTGTCAACATGACTGGAGTTAGAATCACAGAGGACACAGGTACCTGAGCATGTCAGTGAAATTCTTTCTGGATTAGTTTAACTGATGGAGGGAGATTCACCTTGACTGTGAGCAGCACCATTAAAAGAAGAAATCAATCTGGGCATCTATATTCAGCTCTGTCTGCTTCCTCACTGTGGGCTGGATGTGACCAGCTGCTCCCTCTTGAGATACTGTGCCTTTCTAGCCAGGATGGACTGTACCCCCTGACATTGTCAGCTGAAATGTAAGCCCTTCCTCCCTTAAGTTGCTTCACATCAGGTGTTTAGTCATAACAACAAGAAAATAACTAATATTATACTCATTTTTAGATTATACATGATACTGGTAGATAAAAGGGGCTGACATTTAACTCTTCTCTTCACTGCTTGATCCTCAGAGCTCAAGACAAGGACCTGGTACTGATGCAGGATTGTGGGTTTCAGGAGGTATCTCCCAGAATTTATGAACCCCAAGTTTTGGGTTCTGTCCTACTTATAATCAAGAATTAATAAAGATAAAATCAAGAAGGTTAAAGCATAAAATGTTTATTTAGGGGGAAATCCCAAATTGTGGGGTTTATCTAAGGGATGTAGGAAACACACTCTCACATGGAAACACTGTAGTTTATAAGGTTCATTTAAGAGAAATAAAGGGGGCTAGAAGGATGGCTTAGTGGTTGAGGTGCTTGCTTGCAAAGCCAAAGGACCAAGGTTCAATTCCCTAGGACCTACGTAAGCCAGATGCACAAAGTGGTTCATGTATATGGAGTTTGTTTGCAATAGCTGAAGGCCCTTGCATGCCCATTCTCTCTCAGTGTGTCCTTCTCTTGCTCTCGCTCTCATGCTCTCTCTCAAATAAATAAATAAATAAATAAATAAATAAAAATATATATATATAAGAGAAGTTCAGGTCTTTAAAGAAAACTGGAACAGCATTGCAAGCATATGGAAAGTAGAATTCAGATGTATATGTAGAGAGACTCAGAAAGAACACACATGGTATTTGCCCTGTGCCTTCTGAAGAGGAGAAGTATCAAAGCGGAGACCAAGAAGTTCAGAGGAGAAATGCATGATGAAGACGGTTACACTCATGGTTACCTCGAGTTTAGAATAAGTACACAGGTAGCAAGTCTAGAGTTGGTGAGAGCACCCATGAGATAGGTTCTGAGACCAGAGAAAACTCACACAAATAATTAAAGTGAGAAGTTACCCCAAACTATAAGGGAGAGGCAAGTGAAAAAATTTACATCAAGATATATTGCAATGCTCTCCCAGTCCCTCCCACCTAGGCTAGGTGGTGGTAGAGGCCAGACTCATGTGCGTAGAAGCAGCACAGGGTAAGAGCCAGAGAGCCCATACACACCCGGGGTTGCACCAAAAGAGAAGAGCGAGGGTAGAAGCCAGTGAGTTCAGAGTATCAGATTTAGGTATATGAGGGGAAGACTGGGTTGGCTAGGAACTTTGATGGGTGGATTCTAGAGCCTGCCCATTTGAACCAGTTTATTTAGATAGCATGCTAGACTGTGGGCTGCAGCACAAGGGGACACACAAGTCTGGAGTTCACTTGAAATGCTTGGAGGCTCCGGCATGCCCATTCTCTCTCTCACTTTTTTGCTCTCTTTCTCTTTATCTTTCTCTCTCTCTCTCTGTCACTCTAAATCTCTTGCATTAAAAGAAAGGCCAGTCCACAAGTTGAGACATTATTCAGAGACACTGTGTCTTCCCTACCACTGATGGCTACCCCCAGAATACATGACCCACAATCCCCAATGCAGAAGGTCCCTTTAGAGTGGGGAGGACAAGGAGGATGCTAACAATGGTACCAACATGGCTGTTTACACACTGTGTGTACATAACTAATAAAGAAAAAATAATAAAAAGATTGATAGAAGCCTAGCCTTCTTAACGTGTAAAAGTAACCTTGAAGAATGCATCCCATGTGAATAATTGATATGAAATTTTTATATAAAAGCCAGTCTACTAGGCATGCTTGAAAAAAAATAGAGAGTTTGAGCTCTGGTTGTTGATGTATGTTGGCTCTTTGGTAGTATCATCTATGAAAGTGGCCAGGTTCTTCTGCCATGGATGGTGTTTCCCCTGGATTCCGTAAGCCTAAAATCAATCCTTTCCTACCACAAGCTATTTTTGGCCAGGTGTTTGTCCAGCAATGCATGGGTAGCTGCAACAATAAATCTACTACCACCACCACCACCACTACTGCCACTATTATTACTGTCATTATTATATCAAATGCTGAAGTTAGTGTGTACATACTACTAAGAAAAACACTCTAAAGGCACACATTATCTACATAACTACAATAATGTATTCACATATGCATTTCCTTCCAGCAAATGCTAAGATGAAAATGCTAATATGCTTAAATCACAGTATCCAGAGTCCTGCCTGAAAGAAAGCTGACTGCTTGTTTCTTTAACCAAGGTTGGTGGAACACTTGCAGTATGCCATCCATTCTGCTAACTTCTGGGACATCAAAGGTCACCAAAGGCAGGAGCTGCCTCAAGGATTGCAAATCTGGTAGGAAACAATTTTTTTTCTGTTCGTTTAGCCCTACATTTATCCATTTATAAATACTCCCATTTGCAGAAAAATGATTTAAGTTAATCTACAAAAGTTTGCATAGCACAAAGGAACATGATTTAGAAGCAGTTAAAACAGATAAGATAAAGGATAAATATAAGACTATAAAACACAGCAGCAAAATGCTAAGGGATACCTGGGCTGATCATTGCAATTCAAAGTGATTCAGTTCAGCATTACAAGTATGGGCATGAGGCTGGAGAGATGACTCAGAGGTTCAGAGTTCTTCCTCTGCAAGCGGGAGGGCCTGGACTGAGAGACCACTTGAGTATAATGTCCAGGACTCATATAAACATCTTGGAGTGGCCATGTACACATGAATTCCAGTCCCTTAGGGGAGCAGAGACTCGGGAATCACCAGGGCTCATGAAAAGATGGCAAGCTCTGGTTTAGTAAGAGACTGGCTCAAGTAAGACTGAGTGGAAGACCAATGGGGAAGTCATCAGATGATACTCCCCTTTGGTCACTACAAGCAGGCAAGTGTACCCTGCCACAGGTAAGCCTAAAGGGTGCTACATGGGCACAAACACATGCACATGCTATGCACACTGTGTGCATAAATCATGCACTGCATTTACACACCTTACACAGCATACCCACATCACATCACATTACACACACATGCAAAAGAGAATTACACACACATGTATGTGTGTGTGTGTGTGTGTGTGTGTGTGTGTGTGTGTCTTTTATGCATATATGCAACAGAGTTTCTTATTTGCTTGGAGCTCATGAGTTAGGGTAGAGTGACTGGCTTGTGAGCTCTAGGGATCCACTGTTCTTTGCCTCCCCAGTACTGTGATTATAGACTCATACTACCCTGCCTAGCATTAGTAAGTGGATACTGGGGATCAAACTCAGGTCATCACGTTCACAAAATAAACAACTACCACTGAACTATCTCCCCAGCCCCTGGGATTGGAATAGCTTCTAACAGATGATAAGATGATATAGTAATGCTTTAAGTATTTCTCACAGTGTTTTGATTAAATCAAAAAAGGTAATATAAGCTAACTGACACTTTCTGAGGAAGCATACTCTCTGACAACTTGAGGAATGGAGAGTCATCATACTCTAGAAACAAGGGAAAGTTTATGTGCTCTTTGCAAAGTTATGGAAAGCTACGATTAAGTCACATGGGATGTTTGTGAAGTAAAAGTGACAAAGATATAAGGGCAAAAAGTAGCAATGGAGTAAGATGTGAGCTGAACTCTGCATAGTACTTGTATTATGTTAATACAGTGTCAGCATACGGTGGCTCAGTTATGTTTTAGGAAGGGCTTGTGTGTTATTAAACTTTCCGAGACACTGTATTGTTTATCACTGCTGTAGGCTTTGTTACTTCATAGCCCAGCTCAGCTGGATAGAACTTGAAGCTAATTGCAAAGCAGAGCTATGTTTATTTATTACTTCTGAATCCCAAAGGGATCCTACAGATACAGTTCTTGAAGAACCAGTGTGATAGGAAAGTACTCATGGATACTTTACAGAATCTTATTTTTTTCACAGTTGTCATTAATATTTTTTGAGTGGTAATATTTCAAAAGATGCTGCTGTACTGAATAGCCCTGACAACTGGTTTTTTCTTTATTAGTTATGTACATACTCATTGTGTAAATAGCCATGTTGGTACCATTGTTAGTCTCCTTCCTGTCCTCCCCGCCTCTGAAGCAACCCTCCTTGTTAGGGATTGTGGGTCGTGCATTGTGGGGTAGCCATCAGTTGTGGGAAAGAGGCAATGTCTGTGCGTAGTGTCCCACCTTGTGGCTCTAACAATCTTTCCGAACTTTCTTTGGCGAAAATGCCTCACTTCAAGGAAGAAGAATTAGTGACCTCACACAGCTGTATTCTTGATTTTATTTTGCATTGCCTGTATCCCTTCCATTTTTGTACCAAATCACCACCTTGTGGAGCCTTTCTGCCACAGAGGTACCAATACAGAAGAGAACCATGCATGTTCTTGGGGTTGTTGTGGTGAACAGAACAGTCTCCTAAGCACTACTTGGATGGTATCACTGACTCTGTTGATGTGGCTCCCTTGCTCACTGCTTAGATCAGGCACATTACACAGAAATCACATTCTTACGTTCTTGGGAGTCTATACTTACCAAGATTACCACCAAGTATTTCTTCTGGGCAAAGTATTTTCTATCCCCAACCCCATCCCATATTCCAAACATACATATCCAACCTGTATTTAATAAAATCCTGAATATACTTGGAGGCTCAGTTCCAGTCTGTCTTTTTGTGATGTTCTCCTAATTGCTATATGTATATATATATTTGTTGCAGTCAGTTCACATTGCTGGTAGAAATCACCACCCAAGAGCAGCTTGTGGGAAAAATAAGAGATTTATTTTGGTTTACAGGCTTGAGTGGGAAGCTCCATGATAGCAGGGAAAATGATGGCATGAGTAGAGGGTTGACATCACCCCCTGGCCAACATCAGGTGGACAACCGGAACAGGAGAGTGTGCAAAACACTAGCAAGGTGGAGCTCTCTTTAACACCAATAAGCCTGCCCCCCAAAATGCATCACTTCCAGGAGGCTTCAATTTTCAATTGCCATCAGCTGGGGAACCTAGTATCCAGAACACCTAAGTTTATGGTGGATACCTGAATCAAACCACCACAAGCTTAGACTCATATATTTTGTGCTTCATTATTTTATGCAGTCTGGGCTAGACTTGAACTTGTCATCTTCTTGCCTTTGCATTCCAAGTGCTAGGAATATTGGTGTTTGTCACCAGGCTTACTTCTCTACCAGGTTGTTCACAGGTAGAAAAATAATGTTACCTCTTCATTTTTGTTCATTTACAATGACCCATTTTCTAAACTCTATCCAAGCAGTGCTTGTCCTAGTGCCCTCTTCGTGGCTTGTTTTTCACTGAAGTATGAGAAGATGAAAATCTGTAAAGTGAAAGCACTCAGAATATTTGAAAGCAGCTGCTTGTGTCACAGATGACACGGAGAACTTCCCTGCACTGCATTGAGATACTTGGGAAGCTACTGGAACCCCAGATAAATGACAGTTCAAACAAATTAGGCACTTACATGGGGCCTTAATGGATTTCATTTCCTGCTGCTGGCCACGTAGGAAGGAAATGATCTCACACGTGAAGCAGACTACAGACAACCTGCTGAAGTGTTGGAAAATGTCACAAAGGCCTGGGTTGAAGCCATGTAAGGAATAATATTCTCATATTTCTATTATGTTTTCCTCAGTTGATGATATAATATACCTAGGTTGTTCACAAAAGCAAAAGCAGATTAAATAATTGTTACTTGAAAGTACATCAGTCTATGTAAGCTATGTAGCATTGAAACATGCATTTGTCTCATCTATTTTTTATCAGCAATGTCGTCAATGGAGACTGGGTTTACTTGTCTCCATTAAAGGTGGAATAGTACAACTTTTTGTTGAAAACAAAGGCACATGGCTGAGACAAACTTACTGAGTTGAAAAACTAAGGAGACTACAGAACTTTGAAACCTGGGAGGATGATCTACATTTTAAAGACAGGAATGTTCATGTCTGATTGAAAAAACAACCCATTAAAAATCATCAGCGAATAAGGCATTTTGTAGTCAGATCCAAAAGTGAATGGGGCAACTTCTGGAAACCGTGAATGGATTTGTCTTGGAGTGTTTTCTAGAATTTCTTCCCTGCAGAATTAAGATCAATATAACTGTGTACTACTACGCGCTACTGTATATGCAGCCTGAAAAACCCAGGGGTGAAACATGCTAGGCTAGTGTTTTTAAGCCAATAAGAGTTAGGAGAAGCCAGAACCAATGTGGACAGGGTGAAGCACGCATCACGAGAAAAGCCTCCCACTTCATTTTCAAATGCTCTACAAGGCAGGCAGACACCCAATTCTTTGCTAGAATAAAGGGAATGTAGCATAGAATGGGTAGTGGGAGAAAACAGTTCTCATTACCAAGTAAGCCTTTAAAATCAGGCATACAAATGTGGTGTTTGCCATTTAAATACCTTTCATACTTTTATATGAATATTTTTTCCACTTTTGTCTTAACTACCTCTATTTCTCCTACCATATAAAACAGTGCATTAGTAATTATAGAACTATTTGCATTTTGGAGTATCCATGGAAGAATGTGACCTAGCGAGCAATAGAATGACCAGTGCTCCATCTTAGTTAAGTAGATGTGTATTTTCTTTAAAAAACATTCTACTTATTTATTCATTAGAGAGAGAGAGAGAGAGAATGGGTGCTCCAGGGCCTCTAGCTACTGCAAACAAATTCCAGAAGCATGTGCCACTTTGTTCATCTGGCTTATGTGGGTACTGGAGAATCAAACCTGGGTCCTTAAGCTTCACAGGTAGGCTCCTTAACCACTAATCCATCTCTCCAGCCCCAAGTATGTCTTTCCTTTTGGAGGAGTCTCATGTGCTTTTCATTTTGTGGAAGATAATTACATTACATTAAGAGGAAGCATGGTTGTACCTATACATGGAAATTCAGTACTGCTAAGAGATGCATAAATGTGTGTCAACTTGACAAAGGGTATTTTTTTATGCATTTGTGTCTTCTCAATTTACTTATACCAGGACTACATTTCAAGACCTCCCTTCACTGAGGAATTTCAAATTAAAGGGTGGGATTATATGTGTTTATATTTCATATAAAATTTTTACCTTACTCATTATCAATAAAAATTTTACTAGACTACAAAAAAGATATTTTGCAGGAGGTTTGAAAATTAAACAGAACCAGCAGACACTCAGAGCTAGAAGATGCATATAAAGCTGTGAGAGTGAAAATAAACTCACCAGCCACAAGATCCAGGATGACCCATATGGTTGTACTACTTGAGAGGCTGACATCCACAAAGGTTATAAGTGGCATCTGTGACAGAAATCAGAGAATATGAAGAAGAATGTGGTAGGAAACATATAAAAACCAACAAGATGACCTAGATCTAAGAGACTGTTGGAATGAGGTTTGATAATAATGCACGCCCCCTCCCCACCCCATCAAACTCCGGACATCAAAGGTATGACTGTTGCTTCATGTTCCTTTCTGAGCTCAGATTCTGGGGTTAGGTGCAAAGAACACCCTGCATGTATGTTTAAACGGTTTCTATGATTGCGATCAATCAAATACAATCAATCAAATTACATGTATGTGTTTGTGTGTGAGTTTTGTAGTTTCTTCTCTTGAACTTACACTAAGTCATAATTTAACCCCCCTAGACTTTTATATAAGTATGATTTGTGTCCTCTGCTGAACAACAGACTTGGATGTCTGGACATACTAATAAATATGATGATAGCAATTACTGTACCCTTACCATTATGACAAGCACTGTTCTCAATACTCATATTAATCTTGGTAGGTTTTATTTTTACGATGGCTCTCATTCAATAAATAGGCAACTGAGGCATATTCAACTTAGGTCATATGTCTAGTGTCATGTAGCTGATGTGTGGGATCCATTCAAAGACAAGGAGTCTGGACCCTTGTCCAAACCATTGGTGTTCAGCACCGTTCTTTAAGTGAAGCTCATTTTGAACAACATAACTTGAGATTATTCCTGTGTTATCTATCATCTGTTGGAGGAGTGGGGATGGGATAATAGAATTACCTATGTAGTTTTCTGTGGCTTGGGTCTTAGAGTAAATTGATGATAAAAGGAGAGTGAATGGAATAAAAAAGGAGTAATGAGAATAACATTTGAACCTTGAACCTGCAGTCATCATGGACCGAACAAGCCAGTTGGATTAAGTTGTCTGACTTTGTCTGAGTGAAAGTCAAACATTATTGCCAATGCTGTTAATATTTTAGTAGATAACACCCTTGCTTCTATTGTTCGACATCTGAGTAAAGTGGATATGCTTTATCTTTTAGCCCTTAATCTTATCAAGATTTTAGAATCATAACTTTTCATTTCATTTTTAGTATACCAAAGTCATAGCCTATATTTAAACTTATCATGTTATCTTAAGAATTTAATATAAGAAAATAATTGCACCACTGATTAATGATTCTTTTCTTATTTCTAATACACTGATATAAAATTTATATAAAACCAAATCAGCTACTCTAAACTTAGCAATTCAGTGCCATACTCTACATTCATAGTGTTTTCCAATAACTGCCTCTTATTCATATACATTTTCATATCTCAAAAGGAAACCTCATGTAATTAACATAGGAGCTATGTATTATCTTAGATTTTAAAAAGATTATTTTTGGGTATCAAATTCTAGTTTCTTTTGGAAGCTTCATAAAATAATGCTCATTCTGTTTGTTTTTCTTTCAGTTATTGATTCTGGTATATTCATGTAGTCTAACATATGTTTTATACTATCATATATATGTCTATGTAAACATGAACATAATTAACATGCTACTATTAATGTATGTATTACTATTTCTTGTGTATAGTTTAATATTTCATATTTTTCATTTTAATATGTTTCTATAATAACTATTTGACAGATTATATGCATTATATGCATTTATAGGATATCATGTAATGTTTTGGTGTATAAATATCATGTGCTCTTCAAATTAGGGAAGGCATATTTATTTCTTTACTCATTTATTGCTTCTTTTTAAATATATTGTTCATTGATTTGAGAGAGAGAGAGAGAGATAGAGAGAGAGAGAGAGGGAGAGAATGGGTGTGCCAGGGCCTCTACCCACTGCAAACGAACTCCAGATGCATGTTCCACCTTGTGCATCAGACTTTAGTGGGTACTGGGGAAGTGAATCTTGTCCTTAGGTTTTGCAGGAAAGTGCCTTAACCACAAAGCCACCTCTCCAGCCCTCGTTTATTATTTCTTAAATTTTTTTTTTTTGTTAATTAGTTTTGGATTCAGCAAATAGAGTCAGTTCGGTACCATTATTAGGCTCATCCGTGACTTACCCCCTCCCCATTGGCCCCTCCTTGTTGAGGTATATGGGTCATGCATTGTGGAGTTAGCCCACTGTTATGGGTAAGATAAATGTTTCTGCATATCATGACCCAATATGTGGCTCTCACATTCTTTCCGCCCCCTCTTCTGCAAAATTTCCCTGAGCCATGTTGGGTTCATTTTTGGTCTGCTTCAGTGATGAGGTGTTGGGGGCCTCTGAGGCTCTGACTCTCTCATTTGGTAGGAGTTGATTTTTCTCTGTGTTGGTCTCCTTCCCCCTTGTGCTGGTAACTGGTTCATCAGGAAAACAGCACCCTTTCTTGTTTCGCCAATTTTTCTTAGTTTCATCTGGGGCCCTTTTGAGGTATGATGGGGTCGCTCTCTCCTTAGGATCTACATATATGTGAAAAAGAGAAGCAGATTCTCCAAAGGAGAGTAAGTTAGCACCAGACAAATGAGATAACCCTTACTTTTTTTTTTTTAATAGAGAATTTAACAGGTGTAGGCCCTCTTGTAGCCCATGATTGATGGTAGCTTGATATTGGAGGGTGGGCTTATGTTTGGATATGGTTCTGACTTGTTTCCCAGCTCATGCTATGGGTCCCATATCACTGAGGGGATCAGTTAGCCAAATCAAGAGCAGTTGGTTCACCACCATAGCTATGTGCCACTATTGCACTTGTGTGGGCATCACAACCGGTTACTTGCTGCTAAGAAGGTTAGGCCATGAATTACTTGGACAGATATTGGTCATTTTCCCCCAGTCATCCATGTGGCACCTTCTGGCACTAGACACACTGACTGTCTGGGGACTGACTCTCTTCTAGCTTCCAGCCATGCCATTCCATTTTATATGTTAAATGCATATGGTTTCTTCAGCAGTAGGGTCTTACCACTAACATTTGGTGGGTCATCAAGTACTCTGACAGAAATCTGTCTGTCTTTTAGGAAACTTTGTAGGTCTCTCTGATCAAAATCTCATTGTGGATGATAGCCCCATGCTGGTACTGGGAGTTACAAGTCAGTGCCCACTAAGAAAATGAGGAAAAATATAACTAATATACAAGAGTTAGAGAGAAGAGAGAGAGAGAGGGAGAGGGAAGGAGGGAAGATGTAGAAGATTAAGGTTAGCCTTTATCCTACCCTCTCCAGTGTATTGTGGTTCAGGTGTTCCCTGTAAGGGCCTGGTGAAGGTTCAGCCATTTGGTCTGCCCTTTAGGAAGTAGAATTTTATGGTACCATTGCTGTTTGGGTCTAGATTTGTGTTTCCCACCCCTTCGATGCCCTCCCCTCCCTCCCCATCCATCCTAGTGTCTAGTCCATGAGATGCTATTATTTCTTTATAGTGAAAACATTTAAAAACCTTTCTTCCAGCTTTCTGAAAAATACGTCATTGTTATCTACAGCCACTTCATAGCAAGAACACCCCAAAACATATGTCTTCTGTTATATATTTTACTTTAATGTTTCAAATACTTTTCTTTAAGTTATTGATTCCTGTTTCTGAAATTCTACTTTATTTGCATATGGATTTAGAAATATACACAATTTACAAAGCTCAGCATCCTCATTTGATAGGGTAAACTAATGAGACCAAGGCTGGAGCATGAAGTGCAGGAATAGGAATATCCCTTTTCTCAATGGACGGAGGACAGGGTGGAGGTCTGTATTTTGTTATAATAATAGCAAGATGAAGCAATAATAGCCTCTGACAGTTGGTGTTTAAGGGATGTTGATAAGAACATATGTAAGAACTGAGTGATATGATACACATGTTTTGCAAGCATTCATAAATTTATTAGTTACTTTCTCTTTGCTGTGAAGAAACAAGTCACCAGAACAACTTGATGAAGAAGAAAGAGTTCATCTTGATTAACAGTTCCAGAATTGAGCCCACCATGGCCAGGAAAGCTTGGCAGTCTGGAGTGGGAAGCCACAGTCATAGCAGTAGATAGGAAGCAGAGAGGTAAGATTGAGTGAGACTGCGTGTGTAACCCCAAGGCCTCCAGGGACACACACTTCCTCTGGCAAGGCTCCCTCAAGGTGCCACAACCTTCCTAAATAGCCCCACTTTCCTGAGGATCAAGTGTTCAAACACATGAGCATATGGGGGGGGGTGTTTCACATTCAAATCACCACAGGAAACATATAGTCAAAAGAAAAGCTATAGCATTACTTCAGATGATGCATTTTGTGCCACTTCATTTCTCATTATTGGGATCAACTCTCTGACCTGAAGCAGCTTATAGAAGGAAAAGGGTTTAATTCATCTTACAGTTCCACAGACTACAGTCCATCATGGCAGTGAGGAGAAGCCTCAGTCATAATAGCATACAAGAAACAGAGAACAGCAAATATAGCTGAGCTATGTGATCTCAAGGCTTGCCTCAGGTGGCACACTTCCTCCAGCAGGCTCTATACTTTCTAATTGTTTCACAACCTTCCAAAACAGTGACATCAGCTAGAGATTAAGTATTCAGACACCTAAGCAACATTTCCTCTTTGCTTTTGTATGGAGAACTGCAAGAAGAGAGGCATAGGAAGTTTAGGCCAAATCCCTTCCTAAAGCTCCCATGTCTGCATATTATCATGTTGCAAATTTAAGCTTCCATGTGTGAATTTGAGGGTAACACAAATATTCAGTTTATCGTATTGAGCATAAAGAGAGTCTGTGTCACTTTCAATTGAAATTGCAATGAATCGATAAATTTCTCTATAGATAATTGAATCTCATGACTAGTTTTTGAAACTGCAAAAAGTCACTTTCTATGTATTTTGATCTTGGTCTTCCCAACCTCCAAAGAGCCTACAAATGTCTGTTTTTAAAGGTTATCAACTTTAAAATATTTTATTTATTTATTCATTTATAAGAGAGAGAGAGGGAATGGGCATGCCAGGGCCTCCAGCCACTGCAAATGAGTTCCAAATGCCTGCATCACCTTGTACATCTGCCTTACATGGGTATTGAGGAATTGAACTAGGGTCCTTAGGATTTGCAGACAAGTACCTTAACCACTAAACCATCTCTCCAGCTCCTAGGTTATCCACTTTGAGATAACATTTTACCCCATTTAGAATGACCAACATCAAGCAAACAGGTAATAAATTCTGGTAAGTATGCATCCAACTAGTACAGCCATTATGAAAATTAGTATGGAGGTATTCAAAAGGTTAGAAATAGGCCTCCTATATAACCCAGCCATACAACTCCTGAGCATCTACAGTACTACAGAGATATTACATATTTATTGCAGGTCTATTTACAATAGCTAAAAATTGGAATAAGCCAAAATGCCCACCTAGAGGTGATAGGATAATGAAAATGAGGTAGGTACATGCATGCATTGGAATTCTATGGCAACAGTACAAAAAGATGAAACTATGAAATTTGCAGATAAAAGGTTGGAATTGGATCATATTAAGTGAAGTCACTTCAAGTAAGAAAGGCCAAAACCACATTTTCTCTTTGATATGATAGTCTTAACATGTAGCATCTATAAGTACATGCATACACAGGGGGCAAATGAGAATTAAATTTATAAATATCAGACCATATTCAAAAGTGAGTACAAACAGAAGAGCTAAAGAGTAGGGAGAATGCAAAAGGATATACGTAATATAGGAATGAGGAGAAGTGGAGAAAGAGAAAGAAGAGGAAGGGTAGAGGAAGAGGAATAAAGTGTAATTGAGAATATTAAAGTGAGTGAGTTGGCATGTAATACATACAAATAAATATATTAGTACATATAGAAGCAGCACCAGTTGGAAAGAGGAGGGAAATGGAGTAGGGACTGGGTAGGGGGAACAAAAGATAACACTTGGAAGGGATCAAGAACAAATTTTGGTATGTTTATGTATGAAAATTCTTAATAAAATTTTAACAAATAAAAAAAAGAAAATCACCCAATCTTTGAAATTCTTTTTTTTTAATATTTTTAAAAATTATTTATTTACTTACTTGAGAGTGACAGACACAGAGAGAAAGACAGATAGAGGGAGAGAGAGAGGATGGGCACACCAGGGCTTCCAGCCTCTGCAAACGAACTCCAGACGCATGCGCCCCCTTGTGCATCTGGCTAACGTGGGACCTGGAGAATCAAGCCTCGAACCGGGGTCCTTAGGCTTCACAGGCAAGTGCTTTACCGCTAAGCCATCTCTCCAGCCCTAAATGCATCTTTAAAAAAAAAATATACTCACAATGTGATTTGCTACAGGGCCCTTTAAATGAATGAACTACATTTATATTAATAAAGATGAATATCAAAGCCATGCATAGCAGCTTATATCTCTTTCCTATAATCCAAGAATTTGGGAGGTGGAGGCAGGAAGAACAGGAGTTCAAAGACAACCTCATCTACATACTGAGTTTGAACCATTATGGTTTGTATGACAGTCTCTCTCTCTCTCCCATATATAACATAATGGCAAAAAGAAAATTGTGGAAAAACGAATATTTTTGTAAACTACAGACTGCTACCACTCATTGTCTATAAGAGCAAGCATAGGAAGTACACAGGCAAACCATGAAAGGCACTGACCAGTGCAAACTTAAGCACACTTAGTGGCTTAAGATAAATAAGGCCATGGAATGGAAGAGGAACATTGAAGAGCCTCTTATATAACATGGCAAGCCATTCTGAAAACTATTTGACACATCATGGAAAGTAGTACGTTTTAAGAAATGTGTCAAGACAAGCATTTATTATGATGCACTCTTCCTATTTAAGCTTTTGGGTGAATTAAACATTCCTAACTTTTAGGTACTTGCCAAAATTACCAAGTTTTTAGACACTCTGTAGATTGTCTTCTGTAAATGGCTCTAATTTCCATAGAAAATAGGGAAGTCATGTATCATGATAAAGCTGAGGCAGGTTTATGCAACATTATTTTTAAATCCACTTGTTCAGATTCTACTCAGAATAAGATCTATATAGGCCACTTCTAAGTGTACTTTTTAAATGTCTTTTTTAAATGAAGAGGACATTTTATCCTGCCTAACCCTTTCACCTTGAGATGAATGCTTGATTTAACATTTGCATAATTAATTGTCTGCATCTGCTCAGATGCAACTTCTTAACTGGATCTAAACCCATTTACATTTTGAGAATAGCCTAAATTTTTCCCATTATAAACAATTTCCTGTCATATGATTATATCTCAAGTGAAGTCCACACAAATCACATAAAGCAACAATGTATTTTTGTTATATGAATTATCGGTTGTAATATAGATCAACATTTTTATTGTTTTTAGCCTATTTGTTTCTTAAATTAAGTATAATGTCAATTTATTTATCTCATCTGATTTTTTCAAGGTAATATCCTTAAAAGTTTTTGATTAAGGATTAACATTTTGAGACAATTGTACATCAATCAACTGCGCTATAGGTGTTCATAAAATCAATAGTGATTATAATTGATGTGGGGAAATATAGCATAAGAATAAAGAACAATTTCTTGCTGTCTATTAAATAGCCTGACACTTTATGCCAAGAACATACATTTTAGGGTTTATTTTAGAGTAAAAGATCACCAGTTCTTAATCAAACTTCATGCTTCTGTGGGGAAAAGACTGTATAGAACCAGAGAGTGATGCTGCAACTTGAGGAACATGAATGTATTCATATCTTTAGTATGAATATCACAATATCATTGTTCTTCTATGGATATAATGATTTTGTTAACATCTTAGGCAAGCTGCAGTTTGGAAAGCAAATCTTTTGTTTTTACTTTTTATGCAACAAAATTTTATTTTTAACTATTTTAAAATCATCATTTATTCAATTACTATTAAGCAGAACATTATTTTTTGCATTTTCAAAATACATGTCAACTTATCAGCATATATATTTCCCTCCAATGTCTCTCAACTATGAATAATTCCTATCATTTTATTGGTTCTGCCCAAGACATGAATCATCCTCCACCCAGAACATTATTAAACCTTTTTCACTTGTCTCCACAACCCCAGAGTAAGTTTTAAAAACTGAGAACACTTTATTCCTAAAATACTTCAATGAATTCTCAATGAAAATAGAAAGTAAAAATATTTTCTCTATGGCCTTTGAGGCCAGCCTGATCATTTTTTCCTAACAACTTTTCCAAATGCATTGTCTTTTATCTCAGTCTCTGTCTTCAACCTCACTTTGTTCAACACATTGAACCTTCCAGTTTTAGTCTGGCTTGTAATTGTCGGCTTTATCAGCTTTCTATGAAATGGTCTCCTTCCAGATTTCCCAATATCTGTTTCCTTCATTCACTTCTCAGGTCAAATGTTCTGTCTTCCCATTTGGATTCTCAAAGTTATGTTGGAGTACAGTTTACTTACTTTTATTTTCCCCTCAATTTTTATTAACATGTTCCATGATTATAAAAAATATCCCATGGTAATACCCTCCCTCCCCCACTTTCCCCTTTGAAATTCCATTCTCCATCATATCACCTCCCCATCTCAATCATTTTACTTACATATATACAGTACCAACTTACTAAGTACCCTTCTCCCTTGTCAGTTTACTTACTTGTGCTAAGAGTATTGCAAACCTGAAACAAAAAAAAAAGATGTCAACAATTTGGATATATTCTGAGGAAAGTGGAATTTATCATTTGTATGTTCAAATCTTATTAAATTAAAACCATAGGTAAAATGATAATAATTGTTATCAGAATAAGCACATATCTATACAGCTATGATGCATGCATCTTGATGCATGAGTGACAGTGACACACACTGAGGCGTCAGGAATTGATATTATAATATTTGAGATATTCTACTTCCATGTCTAGGCCAAACCAGTAATGGGCCAAGGAAATTATATTTTTGGCCTAAAAGAAATAAGAAAACTAAATAAACTAACAAAAGTTTTCCCTTGTCATATGTTATTATTATCTGGCCTTTTAATTAATTAATTTGTTTATTTTAACTTTTCTGTAGATTACATTTTATAAGGAAGCAGATGTTTCTGAGCAGGTGTAAGTGGGTGGATTTGGAATCCCACAGTAACTGAGAAGCTTTGTGTCTCTCAAAGAGAGGTAAAGGAGAAAATATGTTATAGTGTCTATTCTTTCAAAGTTCTTTCTTGACACCTGCTTTTACATTTTACTGCTATTTTTATGTTTTCTTCCCTTAACCTAATTTGACCAAATAAATAAATAAATAATATTGAAATGCAATTTACTTTATTCATGTCTTCAAAATTGAGCCCAGAGGGGAAATACATAGTTGCCCAGTGGTCTGTGTAATAACTTTACACACCTTACCCCATCCTTCTTTTCATTTCTGCTCCCTGTTCCAGTTCAGGCTTTCATCATTTCATGTTCTTTTGTTCCTTTTTATCTGGCAGAAGATTCCTAAGTGAACTCCAAGGCTAGATTTATTTTGCACTTGTGTATCTCATAAATAATGTTTCCAAAATAATGTTTTAAATTGCAGAGTTAATCATGTAGCTAGAACAGAGTAAGCCTTGATCTTGCCAAATGTGTTTATAATTTATTCCTAATATAGTCAAGCTGTTTCCTTTGTAACTTACTTACCTTTCCTAAGATTCTATTTCCTCAATTGTACCATCTCATTCTCATACTTATTGTAAAGGTTAAACAAAACCATCTATATCACATTTTAGAATGAGTCTTTATATTAAGCAAATAGCACAAAATTGCTATTTAATTTTTCTTCCCTAAGCACAGCCACTAAAAGATTCCTATTACCAATTCCTATTGCCTAATCCCAAATGGTGACTGCTAATAGTATTTGCATCTTGCTATAAATTGGAAACTAACTTATTCATTCACTTGCCCTCCAAAGGTTCTGTTTCAGGAATTGGGTGAGTGAGTTACATTCTAGTTCCTCTGTCATTTCTTGTGAAACTTCCTCTACCTCAAATGCCTTTCAAATGTAGCTCATTTACCATTTTCTTTTTTTTTTTTTCATTTTTTTTATTAGTTTTCTATTCAGCAAATACAGGCAGTTTGGTACCATTATTAGGCTCATCCGTGACCCACCCCCTCCCCAATGGCCCCTCCTTGTTGATGTATATGGGTTGTGCATTGTGGAGTTAGCCCTCAGTTATGGGTAGGATAAATGTCTCTGCATATTGTGACCCAACATGTGGCTCTAACATACTTTCTGCCCCCAATTCCGCAAAATTTCCCTGAGCTATGCTGGGTTCATTTTTGTTCTGCTTCAGTGATGAAGTGTTGGGGGCCTCTGAGATTCTGGCTCTCTGTTTTGGTAGGAGTTGATTTTTCTCTGTGTTGATCTCCTTCCCCCTTGTTCTGATATCTGGTTTATCAGGAAAACAGCACCTTTGCTTGTCTTGCCGATTTTCCTTAGTTTTAGTCGGGGCCTTTTTGAGGTATGATGGGGTGGCTCTCTCCTTAAGATCTGCATCTATCTGAAAAAGAGAAGCAGATTCTCCAACGGAGAGTAAGTTAGCAACAGGACAAATGAAATAACCCTTACTTTTTTAATACAGAGTTTAATAGGTATAAGCCCCCTTGTACCCAATGATTGATGGTAGCTTGCAAAATGTATTCTAGAAACCTTTCCAGACCTTTCAAGATGCTAAGTCAATCTGTTGTTGTCTATATAACCCAAGCTACGTAATTAATGTTACTCTGCCCTATGTCACATGAAGGGTAACAAATAAATGAAAACTCATGGAGATGCTGATATGTAGTGCTTGCTTAATTGATAAAGTCTAAAATTCCTGTTCAAGTGGATCAGCATGTTTGTGTGTGTGTTGGAATAAGTGATATGTGTTTTCATGCATAGTCAGGGTTAACATTACAGTGTGTGAGGAAACTAGGAAAAAATTATAAACATGGATCTTAATAAGCTTCTGAGAAAACCTCTTTCCATTAACTGGACATATAGTTACTATCACTTCACCCTTACCAAAGATCAGGCACTAGTGATATAGCTGTAAGACAACAAATCAAACATCAGACATAATCTGGAGAGCTATGAGAAATAAACCAGTAAAGAAGCAAGGGCAAAGTACAATGTTGATATGTGATGTATCTTCATGGTAAGTAAAATGGAGAAAAAAGGATTTAAAACCCATGAGCCACACCACCCCACTACGATAACGCAGGCCATTGCCAAGATATATGGTTACCCAGAAGATCTAGTTGATCAGACCTTAGGCACCACAGGCTGCGGTGTTAGGACTTTGAGAAATTAAACAGGAACTGAGATGGAAGCCTTGGAGATGTTATGTGAGCTGTTGAGGAAGAAAAATCAGCAGCAACATGAACCAGCAGTGGATCCTGCAAGCTTCAAAATCAACTAGGCAGGCAAGATGTACATACCAGTACATAAATTAGTACAATAGTGGTGCATAAGTTTTGGTGGTAACCAGCTGCTCTCTGATTAGACATGAGGCCCACTCAGTGGGAAGCAAGTTAAGCCTCCTTCTAAGGTACACGTCAAAAGTCTATGGCTAGAAAAGTCATGGACCTTAAAGAGAAACTCTTGCTGTTATTTGGCCAAATGTAGATATTATTTTCTATCAAAAGCTTTGTAATATATATGCTTGTGCCCTTTGATTAATGCTGTTATCACTTTCGGCTACAGAACCTTTTTATGGATGGCAACAAACACCAGGCAAACACAAGACTCATCAAAATGACAAGAAAGAGAAGAACCCCAGGGCTGAGCACTGGAAAAGCCATTTCTATCACATTGTAGAGGTCGTGACAGATTGAGTATGAGTGCTGCTCTCACTGCTGGCCAGTGAACTGTCTTTATGGAGGTGGTGGTAGTCACCAAGGAGACTCAAACGTCATCAAAGTGGAAAACAAGAGGCTGTTGAAAGATCAACACTAAGGAGATTTCTATCATGACCTCTAAGGCTTGGTGAACATACAGAAGAGGGGGTGGAAAGAAGGTAAGAGCCATACGGGTGAGAAGAAGTATCCTGGGGCACTGTCATCCTGACATGAACAGATCAGCGCATTCTTTTTCTCATGGTGTCTACTGATGAACATTCACTGTTTGAAACCCATCAAAATTGTGATATGAAAAACAGAGGAGGAGGAAAGGAATGAGATGACATAACAGAAGAAGATCTACCTTGTAAAAGAAGGGTCTTCACGGGATGGGGAGAGGTGTGGGAAAGAGGGGGAAAAAGTAGATAATGTTGGCTGGAGAAATGGCTTAGTGGTTGAGGTACATGCTTGCAAAGCCTAAGGATCCAGATTTGATTCCCCAGAACCCATGTAAGCCAGATGCAGAAGGTGGAACATGCATCTGGAATTTGTTTGCAGTTGCTGAAGGTTCTGGCATGCCTGTTCTCTTTCTATCTGCCTACCTTGCTTCCTTTTTTTTTTCTCTCTCTCAAGTAAATAAATAAAAATTAATAAAAAAAAACAAATTTAAAAAGTGGATTATGACCTGGGGACACGATCAAATCACATCCACATATTTTAAAGCTCTAAATTAAAGGTAGTTAAAAATATAAGAAAAGAGCAGGGCTTGCAACTTAGAAAAGGTGGTCAGAAAGTTCCACTGATGTGGTGGCGTTTGTGGAGCAGGTACATGAAAGAAGGTAGGCATTAAGCCAGGCAAGTATTTAAGGAAAGAAATTTCTATGCTTAGGAAATGTAATGGCCACAGTTTTAGGTTAAAAAAAAAGAAAAAGATTGCTTGGGCTAACCTCTCCTGTTGAACTGGTTTAACCTGTCCCTTATAAATAAAAGCATGTGTCTCAGCAGAATTTAAACACAACAGGGTTTTAATTTATTCACTTTTAATTGTTTGTGTGTGCAAATTCTGGCTAAAGACTTGAGGAGAACCTAAAGTGTTGATTCTCAACTTCCACCTTGATTTTGAAGCAGGTTCAGGTTCTGTCTTTGTGTTTGCTCCTGTGTCCACCAATCCAGCTGGTGTGAGAGCTTTGGATTTCCATCTCTACTTCCTTTCCTGGTGTAGGTGCCCTGGCCTTATAGACCCTAGCGTTATACATCTAGATTTATATGCTTCTGGGGATTTGAATTTAGGTTGTTAGGTTTGCAGAGCAAATATTTTGTCCATGATGCCATCTTTCCAGCCCAAGTGTTTTACTTAAGTCTTGTGGTTTGAATGTAAACTATCACCATTAGGTTCATGTGTTTGAATACCTGGTCTCCAACTACTGTTTGGAAAAGTTTTGGGATCCTTAGGAGGTATAGATCCTTGTTGGAGGAAGTGGGTCACTGGAGGTGGGACATGTCGTTTTATAAAAGCTGTCCTTCTCTTTCTGTTTTCACTTAGCTTCCTGACTTTGTATGTAATGTGACAAGCTTGCTTCACGCTCCTCCTGCCAAGCCTTCCTTGCCATGATGGACAATATCCCTTGACTTCCTTAAGATGCATCTTGTCAGGTCACAGAAATTAGTACAGTGACTAGTATAATTCTGTAATACAGCAACATGTATCATTTCTCTCCAACATGTTTCTGAATCTTTAAAGTGAAATTCATATAGGGGACTTTCGGAACTGTTCTAGAGATACTTCTATAACTTAAATCCATCTTTCTATTTTAGGACTGCAAGCTAAGATTTATGAGTTTAGCATTTTTATCTTAAAATTTTATTTGAATTTATAAAAACTAGAATACCAGAAAGCATTTACACTTGTTACTGGCTTCATCTCCATTAGTCACATTATTTTCTCTTTATTTCTTGGTTGCTGAATGCTGGGCTACTTTTGCTTCTGTTTCAGTGCTTAAGAATAGGCTGAAGTTAATGTCACTCTTCCTGGATTAACTCCAGTTTGCCAGTCAATGGATCTTTCTGGAAACAGTAAGGGCTCACAAGGTGAATTCACTCTTTTTATAAATTGTATGTGTGTGTGTGTGTGTGTGTGTGTGTATACACACATGTATGGATGGATGTGTATGATGTGTGGGGGTGTAGGTATATGTGTATCTATGTGTATGTATAGGAACAGCATGCATGGCACACATATGGAGGCCAGAGGACAATCTCAAGGTGTTTGTCCTTTCCTTATACCTTTCTTGAGGCAGTGTTTCCTTTGCTTTTTTTTTTTTTTTTTTTGGTTGTTTTTAGGTTTTGGTTTTTCGAGGTAGGGTCTCACTCTGGTCCAGGCTGACCTGGAATTTACTATGTAGTCTCAGGGTGGCCTTGAACTCATAGTGATCTTCCTACCTCTGCCTCCCAAGTGCTAGGATTAAGGGCGTGCACCACACCCACCTCCTTTGCTATTTTACTGCCACTTCATATGCATCAGTGTAGCTGGACTATATTGCTTCCAGATACTGCTGGTTCCATGTCCCATTGGACAGGTGCATTGGGATCACAGACTCATGCACCATTTTGCATTTAGCTTTGTGTTGATGTTGAGGAATTGTATGCTGGAGAGCAAGCTTGAGACATCTCAAGCAAGGATCAGGCAGTTGGTGTTATTAGTAGTGGTTTTGGAGACAGAAGTGACATAGGCAATTGTTCACAGATCCGCTAGTTTTGCTGATAGAATTCTGTGGCTATTAGAAAGCTTGGCCTATGAAAATGGTGGTCTGACTGGGATGTGGCACATGGAACAGGTTTGTATTAAAGTCTGGTCACCAAACCAAGCTCACAGCAGGAATTTCACACATGCAGGCACAAATAAGCATGTGTGCAATATCCATGAAATAGCTGCTCACATTTAAACTAGATTTCAGCTCAGCAGCCAGTCTTCTGGATAAAATGGTAAATTAACTGTATAATTACAGAAACAGATATCCAATGCCTATGCCAGCATTTGGAGAGAATACTTATTTTTACTTAAATTGTGCTGGCTTCATAGTCTTACAGAAACATTCTGAGAAATAGTCAAGCCAAAGATTAAACAAAATGGTTCTCCTTTGTCCCTATGTTGCTCTTTTATAACCTCCTTTCCTGCCTCCCTCCATCTTTCACTCCTTACTTTCTTCCCACACTCTCTTCTTCTTCCTCTCCACATACTATATGTTAAGCATGATACTGGGTGCTTTGGAACAAAAAAGATAACATGTGGTGTTGTTTAATTTTGTATTTCATTTCTCTTTGTGCAAAGAGTGTGTATGTATACAGAAGTCACACCCCATACACATGCTTGTAAAAGCCAGAGAAAAATGTCATATGGCCTTCTTTATACCTCTGAGACATAGCTTGTCACTGAACCTAGAGCTTATATATATATATATATATATATATATATATATATATATGCACATACATACATATTTTCAGTCAGACTGGATTACCAACAAGTCTCCTACTGCACTCCTCTCACAAATGTATGTTTGTGGTCATGCCTGGAAGCTGAAATAATTCATGCTGAGCTGAAATCGAGTTTAAACATTAGCGTCTATTTCCTGAATACTGCACACATGCTTATTTGTACCAGCACAATTAAACTTTACTTGAGTGTTGGGGATTGAATTTGGGTCATGTTTGGGACACAAGCACTCTTACCTGTTGAGTTATCTTCCTTGCCCCAGCATACATCAGTTTTCAGACATGTGCATTACCTAGTGTGCATGTGAGACCTTGCGCTTGTGTCGTCTGGTGCTTCTGGCTTAAGTAGGATCTGGGGAGAGACTGAACATGGGTCTTTAGACTTCACAGGCAAAAGTGCCTTAACTGTTAAGCCATCTCTCCTGCCCAATATACAGCTTTTTAATTAGCCAGCCATGAAGGGAAGATAGACATACATGTCTGTAAAATAATATAAGTGTTACAATATCAACTGTGTATTTTGTTTATTTTATTTTTTATTAAGAGCATAATTTATATGGATACATCATGTGTTTATACCAACAGTTCCCTCCTTCTTGCTCCCAATTCACTGAGGATCCTCATCAGTGGAGTTGCTGGTATTCCCCGTGGGGTTGTGAGTTGTGTGTTGTGACAGCAGCAGTCAGTTGTTGGGGTAGGGGCAATGCTTCTGTGTAGGAAGTCCTAACCTTTGGCTCTGACAATCTTTTGCCCCCTCTTCCGCAAAATTCCCTGACGCATGGTGGGTGTGTTGTACATCTACTTCAGTGGTAAACTCTCAGGAGCCTCTGTATTTCTTCTTTGGTGTGTGTGTGTGTGTGTGTGTGTGTGTGTGTGTGTGTGTGTGTGTATGTATGTATTCCAGAGTCTATAGCCACTGCAAATAGAAGCCTATATGGCTTTACATGAATGGCTAGGGAATTGACCATGAGCTGGTGGAATCTGCAATCAAGTGTGTTTAATTCCTGAGCAAATCCCCCAGCCCTTGAACAATATATTTTTAAAATATAAATTTAACTTGCCAAAAAAAAAATCAACTTTATTTGGCTTGGCTTCTGCTTTTAACTAAATTAGCTAGCAAGGTAATGACATAGTAGGTGCTTAAAAATGTAAGAGTCTTCTGCAAAATTTCCTGAGCCATGGTGGGTGTGTTTTAAGTCTACTTTAGTGTTGAGATTTATCTAGCCCTTTGTGTAGGATGGGCAAATGAAATCTAAACAGAAAGGTCTAGCTGATTTCCTAGCAGGAGACAAATCACCCCTCGCACATCAGCCAGGGCCCAGGTGAAACCACAGAGGAACTGGAGAGACGAGCACAAATGTTGCTTCTACCAGGAGTCTGACAACCTGAGACATGGTAATGGAGACAGACACTGAGGATCCTCAAAATGTATCAAAGCAGAAATCCAGAAACTGGTGAGAGCACAACCCTAAAGTAGACTTAAAACACACCCACCATGGCTCAGGAAATTTTGCTCAAGAGGATGTAGAGAGTATAAGAGCCACAAGGTGGGAGGGAAGGTCCAAAGGCACTGACCACCCCCCCACCCCGCCAAGTCACAATGACTGACTGCTCCTCCCACAACCTTATAGCCCACAGCCCCACTGCCAACACTTGCAATCCCACTGAGGAGGGCCCTTGGTGGAATGCGACCAGGAAGAAGGAAAAAGGGCATGAAAACATGATGTGTCCATACAAAGTTTATACTTCATAATAAAAAGGTCATATTTGAATGGGAAATAATGGCCTTTGTGTTTCAAACCCAACACAGAGAGAGGGTGAATGAGGGAGTGAGCTCCTAGGTGCTTCAGATACTTTCTTTTTCTTCAATGACTTCATAGTCAATGGCTGGCTATAAATCTCACTGGCAGGTATAAGAGGGTAAAAAGGGTTGAAGGGACACAACAGCAAAGTAAAGGTACATGCAGCTAAGAAACTTGAAAGTATACTAATATCATTACCCATCATGTGTAGCAAAATACACCAGATTGAGCAGACTGCTGTATTTTTAGAATGACTTTGGAGACATACTGGAGACATGCCAAGCATCGCTAAATGTGTGAACTTACTGAGTTTTGAAAATATAAGCAAAACATTTCAAACACTGCCCCCAGGGCTTCAGGAACATTGCAGAAGATGGGTGAAAAGAATGTAATAGTCACAGTGTGGTAAGGAGTACTGTGAGGCCTTGTCTGTCCCATCCACAGAAACTGACATAGTGATTGTCCCTCAGTGGAATGGGGGCTGGAGAGAGAGAACAAAAGAGAATTACCCAATGGGAATAGGACCAATTTACAGTATGTTCATGAATTGGTGTTCCCAATAAAATTATAAAATATACACCATCTTCCAAAAGGGACAATTTTGCTTTATATTCATGAATTTTTAAAATTATTAAATATGTTGAATTTTATAGGTTTAATAGCTTCATGTTCCATAGTCCACTTAATGTCTTTAATGATGGGTTTATAAACTCTAAAGCTTTCTGGTAGAATGTTTTCTATAGAGAATTATTTTATGTACAAATGAGGAAGGATATTTTACAATGCTTTACTATTTGTATCTCCTTCATTTGCTTCTCCTCTCTTACCAATTTATCAAAGTAGTACTGTGTTGATTTAAAATGGAGAAAGTGGGCACCCTTCTCTTTTTCTTGATTTTCATGGAAATACTTTGAAATTTTCCCCATTTAGTATGATATTGGCTAATGATTTGTCATATGTAGCCTTTATAGGATATGTTCTTTCTTTTCTCAGTTTCTTTTTAATTTTTTTCTTGGATGGATGTTGGATTTTGTTTTAAAGCCTTCCTGCATATTTTGAGATGATCATGTGAAGTCTGTCCTGGAGTTCATTTATGTAAGGCATTACATTTATTAATTTGTATATGTTGAACTATTGCTGCATCTCTGACATAAAGTCATGGTGATGGTGAGTAATCTTTTTTTTTCCCTCTGTATTCAATTTGAAACTATTTTGTTGAGTTTCTTGAATGTATATTCCTGTGAACTTGTTCCAAATTTTCTTTTGTTGTGTCTTTGTTTTGTTATCATTATAAAACTGGCTTTCTAAAATGAATTTGAATGTGTTTCATCTTTTCTTATTTTATGAAATAGTTTTAGAAGCATTGATATTATTTTTTTAAAATGAATTAAACCAAACTTCCAAAATTCAAGTGTGAATCCCTTTGGACCTTTCAATAATTCATCTCATCTTGGTTTAATTTTGATAGGTCATCTGCATCTAAAAATTTATCTGTTTCTTTTAGATTTTCTAAGTTACTGGAGCATGTATTTTTAAGATATGTCAGCATGTTTTTTTCTTTTTGAAATTCATTGATGCCTTCCATAATTGGAATTTCTCTGTGTTTATTTGGCTGGGCTAAGGGAATATCAATTTTTTGTTTTGTTTTTGTTTCCCATTCGTTAATGTCTGATATCATTTTTTTCTATTAACTAATGTTGCATTTAGTTTGTTCTTGTTTTGCTCAGGCCCTAAGGTACATCAATTATTTATTTGAGATTTTGCTGGTTTCTCTATGTGAGCAAATAGAGATATAAACTTCCCTCTTAAGACTGCTTGTATTGTATCCATAGGTTTGGGCATGACATGTTTTCAATTCTAGCAATTACTTAATTATGTTGTTGATTTATTTACTGACTCATTCTTCATGCAATAGTACATTGCTTAATCCCTGGGAGGTTGCATATGTTTTGCATTTTCTGTTGCTGTCGATTTGCTATGGTATGGCATTGGGATCAAATTAAAAAAAAAAAAAAAACAACTGTAATTTGGAAAAAATGGGTAAAAGTTACTCACTATATTGTGCTGTGATTAAATCATGGCTTTATACCTATTAATATTCATTTTATGAAACTGGGTGCACCTGTGTTTGATACATATATGTTTAGAATTGTAATGTCATTATAAAGGATTGTTCCCTTAATCAATACAAAGTGATCTTTTTCTCTTCTGACTTATTTTGGTTTTAAGTTATTTTTTAGACATGGTCTTCTAGCAACCAAGATGTCTTAAAATTACTGTTTTTCTCTCTCCATTTATCTTTGTTCCCCACTTTGTTTCCAAGTTATGGTAGTCTTTCCTCCTCTTGACCCACTATGCTTGTGGAGCTTAACACAATAACTTTTCTTTGAATTTGTTCATTTTTATTTTCAGTATTTCAGCTTTGTTTTTTGGCATTTTTATCTATTGAGTCTTCTCATACCTTTTATTGAATCCCTCATTTCATTCAGCTATTTGTATGAGTTCTCCAGGTTTGTTCAGTTTATTTTCTTCTTTGATTTCTTTAAAAATACTTATTCTTTTGAGTTTTTTCAAATTTCTTCTAATTGACTCTCACTCAAGGACATTCCATGGGCATTAGCAGCTTTGGTAGGATTTGTGTTTCCTTATTTCTTATATTGGGATTTATTTGTCATCTTATTTTGTTGTTTTATTTTTGTAAGGCAGCTGTATTCTTTCAGGTGACATATTTCAAATGTTCAAGTGAGGTTAGTTTGTGGTAGAGTTGATGTGCATAGATCAGAAATTAGATCCTCAGTCCCAGAACTCTAGGTGCCTGATAAAATCTGTATCTGTACTTCAATATCTTTTGGAAGCCAAATGAACAAAGACAGTATTGTGTATACTAGGATTTTACTTACTAATATTAGAAATGAGGGAAAGTAGATGAATGATAATAGAAATTAATATTAGATCAACTTAAGGAAAGCAGCTGGGAACTGTTAGGTTCCTCAGTGTTTGCAGATTGTGAAAGTGGTGGAAGGTATGTCAATTATTCTTTTATTGCTGTGAAGATATTCCAAAACAGTGCCACCAACTAGGGATTAAGTGTTCAAACTCATAAGTCTGTGGGACACTTTACATTCATGTCATCACAGTGGATATTTAACAAAGGCTGCATCACTCTTAGCCTGCCCCTATGTACTGCAACACACCTAGTCCATTCTCTGCATTTCTCTTTGCATTCTATTTTTCCAAACTCTCCTCAGCATCGAAAAGCATCTCTAGTCCAAAGTTACAAACCATTCCACATTCCTCCCACAAGTCAATTCTAAGAGACTAAAAACTACATGGTCAGGTGCATTGCTCCAACAACCCCGTTTCTCAGTCCCCATTTTCTGTAGCTGTTACCTGCTCTTTGTTAGAAAAAAGTACCCAACCAGAAGCAGCTTAAGGAAGCTAGGAGTTTATTTCAGCTTATTATTTTGAGGGAAGGTTTCTATCATGGTGGGCAAAGCATGACAAGACTAGACAGTGTCACAAAGTCGCATCAGCAGGGTAGAAGTAGAAAAGCCAGCTTCTAACACCTCAGGCCTATCCTAAGTGAAACATTTCCTCCAGCAAAGCTCCACTTCCTAGAGGCCCTACAAATTCAACAAACCGCACCACCACCTGGAGAGAAAGTATTAAAACACATGAGTCTAGTGATGTACTTTATATTCAGGCTTCCACAGGTGATGACTCACAAAAGCTACATCATGTAAGTCCCAGCTCTCCATCCCAGTCTTCCTTTCATCTCCTACCTACTCTAACACTCCTGGTGCAGCTAAGGGTAAGAAGAAATAAAGGCTACATTCTCAAGTGAGAGTTGCTGACCCCATTCCATTAGGTAATGTGTACAGCCTCATGACCATGACTGTATACCTAGCTATTTCTGGGCTTGAATATTTTTTTGAAATATTTTGAATATTTTTGAATATTTCATTATTATGACAGTGGAGCCAAGGCAGTCTGCTCCATGATGAATGACCGTTATGCTAAGCCTTGAGGAAATATATTGCATTAGGCTGTCTGTAATTTTTTAAATGCAGAGTCTTACATTGATTAAAATATTTAATGCTTCTTATCTATTTGAAAATAGTTTCTTCTTTTCTTGTATTTTAGTTATTGTTACTTTCCACACATTCTTAGAATTTGTAGCAAGTCTATATCTTATAATTTGGTAGATTTTGAAGTATTTATAGTTATATAATTTTATAGATTTTCAATTGATGAATTTTATAAATTATAAATAAATATATATTTATAGTTATATAAACTTACAAAATTTATGTATATATATGCATATATTCATAGATTTTAAAACTAATATCTTACTAAATAGAATAAGAGAAGAATTGTGTCCTAGTTTCTCCTGCCAAAATCCTTCTCATATGCCATATTTCTATTTTAAGACAGGATTTATTACACTAGATGGGTTGATTTTATATCTTGGATATTATTATTATATTATTATATAGTATAATTTTATTATTAACTTTACTGGCATAACAAACTTCATTGTTTATTGTGTTGCTTCTTAGACTTCTCTGCAATATTTTTCTTCATAAACAATATCTTTTGTATTTTTCCATGGAGTCTGTTTGTAGAACATGATTTTAGTTTATGTCTGTCTAAGAATAATTTCATTTTATCACATTACAGAAGGTAATCTCATTTAGTATAGATTTACAGAGGTACTTTTATATATTGAAGTCACATTTAAAAGACAAAACCATAGTGTCTTCTAGATCTTAGTTGTGCTAAAGTTCTCAGAAAAAAGTGACACCTATATTAAACATTCTACAGGGCTGATTGATTGATTAAAACTTTAATGATTGTGGAGAGCTGGTTGTTGGGAGACAAATTATCTTAGGCTATCTTTAGTCTCCTTAACAGCCATTTATTGCCTCCCTCTGTATTTAACCTAACATCTGTGTAGTTATCATTCTTTTTTGGAATGTACAGGCAAACCCCTTAACTTCCACTAACACCAAAGCTAAGAATGTCATAAGATCACATCTGAGACCTATAATAGATTTCTCCAATTTGCTATAACCTGTCTACTTGATATATTCACCAATTTATTTGGAAAGTATTTTAATTTAGAATTTTATATTCTAAATTATCTCTGATAGAAACTTCATAAAATTGTTATCAGATTGAAATGTGGCATTCGAGGGTAACCTTAATCTGTGTCCTCAAACCATGGTCAGTCATATTTGGCTACCGAATAAACTATATCTAATTCTCTTTGAGGTAAGTGCTGTGTGTTTTGTAAAAAAGAACTTGGGAACACATAGCGTTGCTTTTAATTGCAGATTTTTAAAATATATCTTATCTATTTATTTTGAAAGAGAGGCAGAGAGACACACACACATACACACCACACACCCACACACAGAAAGAGAGAGAGAAAGAGAAAGAAAGAGAGAGAGAGAGAAGGAGAGAGGAGAGAGTGAGAGAGAAAGAGAGAGGAGAGAGAGAGAGAGAAGAGAATGGACAGACACACTGGCCTCTAGCCACTGCAAACGAACTCCAGACATAGGCATCAACCACCTTGTGCTTTTGGCTTTGCATGGATACTGGGGAACTGAATCTGGGCCCTTTGGTTTTGCCAGCAAGCTCCTTAACCACTAAGCCACCTCTCCAGCCTTAATCACAGAGCTTTTGGTTAACACATTTTTATGAATCATTGCATTTTAATTTTGGCTTGGGTATTTTACTATGATGTATCTAACTTGGGTTTTTTTAAGCTATATTTTCACTATGTAGACCAGATTGGCTGGAACTTGCTGTAACCCTCCCAAATGATGAAGTGACTGGCATGGGTCATGATGACAGGCTTGAGTTTTTGAAATATTTTCTTCCTTGGAATAAATTATGTGACTAAGTTTGAGAACTAACATTTATCATCAACTTTCCCCAACTCTCAGATGTATTTATTTCTTTAACTATAGCATTTTTTCCATTTGTCATGCTATCTCCCTTTGGAACCCTAAAAGTAAGTTATTTTCTATCTTATTATCCTATTAAATGTCTTTCATAATCTTTCTTGTTTTCCATCAAGTTTCCCTGTGCCCTATAGTCTGCCATATTTTTTTTGCTATTTTAAATATTTATTTATTTAAGGAAAAGAGAGATAGAGAGAAAGAGAGAGAACAGAGGGAGAGGAAGAAAAAGAGAGAGAATGAATGTCAGAGCCTCTTGACACTGGAAACAAATCCCAGACATATGTGCTACTTTGTGCATTTGGCTTTACCTGGGTACTGGTTAATCGAACCTCAGACATCAGGCATTGCAAGCAGGTACCTTTAAGCACTGAACTATCTGTCCAGCCCCCAGCCTATCTAATTTCTTGATTGCTGCTTTCCAATTTGATTTATGAAGGAACATAATCTTTTTCTACTGCATTGTACTTTTATCCACCAAGATCTGTTTTTTTCCATCTAAATTCTGTTATTTCTCTGGATTGTACATTTTTCAAAGACACCTGGCCACACATTTCTGTACATTTTTATTCAACATGTTAAGTATACCAATGTCATGTTCTTGTCCAGTATTTCAAATACTTGTACATTTTATGGATTGAGTGTTTTGATTTTTATTCTATCTCATTGTAAGTAATGTTTTTTCTCTATTGATTCCCACATGTGTTTTATTTTAAAATTTTAATGTTTATCCTAATATTTAGAAGTTAATTTAAGTTCTTTGAGTCTTGGCTATAAAATTCATTCTTTTAGAATTTTCTTTCATTTTATCTTTCCTCTGAGTCTAGGGATAACATTTACTTGGAAATCCTTTAAAGGAAAATTTTAGCTTGGGGTCTTTTGTACCAGAGATGATAGGGAAATTCATCCCTAGACTCACATAAAGTGTAGGCTTTCTGTTAAGAACTCTCAAAGATGCTTTTTTTTATTCATTTACTTATCTTTGTTCAGTTCTATTTCACATTAAGTGAAGACAAATAGCTCTTTACAAATAACTCTTTGCATCCGGTGTTGACTTCCTGAAGTATGGCTGTTGAGAGGTCCTAACTGAATGTCTCTTGGCTGAAGTGCTGCTCTGCTAGCATGCATCCTTATAATCTCTTTCTAGAGCCTGGGCTAATGGTGAGGGAGCAGGAGGCCATAAGTGCTCAGCTATTGGACTCACATGCTTGCAGAACCCTTGCTTATTCTGAGGACTGAATTGTTGTTTCTACATGTTATTTTTAACTTTATGCTCTTGTGAAAGCCATCCATATTGCTAGTAATGGGAGCCTTATATTTCTGTGTTTATTATAAAGTCCTTTGGCTTAATTCATTTAGTTCCATGGTACTGTCTAAGCAAAACCAACTGGAGGTGGGGGAATGTACCTCATCTGATAGGGTGTTTCCCTAGCAGTCATGAAGTCCTGAGTTTGATCCCCAGTACCATATCAACCAGGCATGGTGGTGTGTTCCTATAATCCCAGAACTCAGAAGGTGGATGCAGAAGGCAGGAGGATAAGTCATATTTGTCCACATTGTGAGTTCAAGGCAACATGTGTAGATAAAATCTTTAGAAGTTACCTGTATTTGAATCTATCCAAATATTATATTCGGTTATAGTAAAGGGAATTGCATGATTTTTTTCATGCAATTACTAGACAAATGACTATAGCATGACACATGCTTGTGTTTTAAAGATTTAAAAAAGACATTTCTTTTTTAAAGATAAAAAAAAAATTCTCAAATTTTGTTCCATGGAAGAGCTCATTGTATGTGCTACTCAATGTTATTTTCAAAGCAAATTAAAAAAAAAAAAAGGAGCATTCCAGATGTAGCATCTAATCCTAGTAATATCACAACCTGAACTACAAATCTTAGGGCAGAAAACCACAGTTTATAACACATTTGCTCATTATATAAAATCAATATTATTGGAATGCTAAAATTAATGCTTCTGAGTTTGCTTTATTTTTCTGTGACATGATGCTTTGTGAAGCACAAATAAAAATAAATGATGCTTAGTACATATAATACAGTGAAAACTGCAACTAGTGAAAATAGAAGGTGCTCACTAAGATGTAATAATATCAGTCAAGGAGGGCCCAGAACTCTTGCTACAAAGCCAGTGATCACAGACATCTTGTTCAAATGATGCCTAGGCACTTATTCACATTTTGAACACTACTATTAGAGAGTTTAAGTTCTGCTTGTTCTTACTATATATGTACTAAGGATTCCTTCTCAGTAGTCATTTACAGTAAAAAAAAAAAAAAAAAAAAAAAAATTTGAGAACCCACAGACCAATTTCTCTCCAATTATCCCACTAATTTGTTCCATGCAAGAGCAAAAGAGACAAGTATAATTTCCATTTGTTCCATAGAAAGCAATCAAAAATAACAACAGTGAACATCTCCACAATGGAAGTAACTACAATAATTTATGTAAGACTACACGAGGAATCCCATGATCACACAGATATCTCTACACTTTTATCACATAATTTTTTGTTGCAGTGGTTTAAACTACCATATTATTCGGAAAGAGGTTTATAAAGACATTTTTTTTTCTTCCCATAACAAAGTCTGGTGAATTTATATTAAGGACTCGTTTCTGTTGAAAATACTAAAGAGAAAGTTAAGTGAAAACGTGAGGCCTACAATGAATAGCTGTGGGAGGAGCTCTTTCCCCCCAGGGTCTCACCTATGGCATCTGGATCTTTTAAAGTCCTATTTCAGGGTGGGCATGTTCACAAAATGTCAATGTGCTTTGATCAGAGCATGACCTTGGCTTTCCTAGCTTTGAGCTTCCTGGTTTCATAAAAGGATGGATCTTAGCTTGCCATATAGTAAATTGCTGGGTATTTGATTGCACAAGAAAAGAAAAGCAGTGCTTATTTAAAAAAAAAAAAAAAGAAGGGAATTATTATGAGCTTAAAACCGACAAAATAAGTGTAAGTATCAGAAAGTACTTGAAATGGTTCAGCTTCAGGGAGGTTGGTTGTTGAATTAAAATGTGTCATTCTGTTGCCCTTTTTGGAACTTTGGGCAGCTTCCAAAATGTTTTTCTTAGTCATGAATAAAAGAGTCAGTGTGTATGGCAATTCTGATCAAAGGAATTCCGACAAATTGAAGCGAGGTGAGATGTGAATTACATCAGCTCAGCAGGACAAGTGTCAGATTTATTGAACTCAGCAAGGACAGCATATGAGATATCACCTTCAGATTTGAGACCTGGGCACACTTCCCAATCTTTACAAATAAAATAATCGAGTGACATAATTGACAGTTTTATTTTTGAAACTTTTATCTTGTGGATAGTGTGTAATTACTACCACTAGGTTTTTCTTTCTCATAGAGTAGTTCTCAATTTGAAAGTAATATTTTTAACATTTTAAAAATTCTTTCTTTAGAAATAAAATAGTAATACCTTGTTCCTTCATCTATCCCCTTTGTTTCTCTTTTAGAAATCCTGGACTATAACTAAGATGGAGGATTCATAGTGTTTGATATTTATAAAGCAGCAGGAGCTGTGACTACCTCTGATTCACAAGGGAGGCGTGGCAGAGATAAACATCTGATATGCTTGTATTTTCTCAGACGTTATGCAAAGTACCAGGTTTCTGCAAGGGAGGACCTCACTGGTCCTGAGTACAGATAAGTGTCAAGGCCACACCAGTTTCACCTTTCCCATAGATAATGGTTTGTTCAGTAATGTGCAGAATCCTAGCGCGTGTAGGAAGTGGTACTAACGGAAGCCTTGGCAGTTATCTGTTATGATGAAAACTTCTTCAGAATACTACCATTTTAAACTCCACTGAGTGCCTTGTACTGTGAGGAAACTGCCTGATCGTCTTGATTTCAGACATTAAAAAAATATTTTTTCTATCTATCTGTCTGTCTGTCTGACTTTCTGTCACTTTTCTATCATCTACTTAACTGTCTATCATCTACCTGAGAGACAGAGAGATAAAGAGCAAATAGAATGAGGGAGAGAACAAGCTCACCAGGGCCTCTAGCCACTGCAAATGAACTCCAGATGCATGTGCCACCTTGTGAATCTGGCTTTTCTTGGGCACTGGGGAACTGATCTAGGGTCCTTAGCCATTGCAGGCAAATGATTTAACCACTTAGCCAGCTCTCCACCCCTGTTGTTTAGAATTTTTTTTAAAAATAATATTTGAGTGTGTTTGTGTGTGTGTTGGTATGTTGGGACACATGTGTACTCATAAGGAGGTCAAAAGACTTTTTTGAGGTGTCTGTGCTCCTCCTTTTTGAGTCAGGGTTTTTAGTCGCCACTGAAAGGAACTGACAGATAAAATGCATGTCAGACTAGCTTGTCTGGGAGTTTTGGGTTCTCATGGCTCCACCTCACATTTTTGTAGATACACTGGAATTACAGATACATGTACCACTTTATATCCAGCTTTAGATTTCTGCTGGAGACCTGAACTTGGGCTGGCAGGATTTGCAAGGGAATTCCTTTAACTGCTGAACCATCTTCTCAGTCCTTAATTTTCTTTGTAAATAAAAAAATCTCACAAAATCATGCAACAAATTATTGATGTGATACTGAAAAGTGTGAACATGACTGGCAAACAATTGCAGTTGAAAGACTGAACAGCACCTGATTCCATATGAAGAATATATTACCAGGGCTGGAGAGATGGCTTAGCGGTTATGCATTCACCTGCAAAGCCAAAGCACCACGGTTCCATACTTCAGGACCCACATAAGTCGGATGCAGAAGGTGGAACATATGTCTGGCGTTCATTTGCAGTGGCTGGAGGCCCTGGCATACCCATTTTCCTCCCTCTCCCTCTCTGCCTTTTTCTCTCACTCAAATAAATAGATAAAATGTTTAAAAAATAATATATTTTCAGGTAAAAAGAATATATTTCCAGGTGTGGTAGCATAGACCTTTAAGCCCAGAATGGGAGGCAGAGGTTGGAGGATTGCTGTGAGTTCAAGGCCACCTTGAGACTACATAATGAATTTCAAGTCAGCCTGGGCTAGAGTGAGATCCTACCTCAAAAAAAAATAAACAAAACAAAATAACCCCCACAAATTTCGTCTGTGACTTAGGTGCTCCATTGATGCTGAGTTGGACGAGTCATTTCCTAACATAGGTTGTAATATTACAATTGCTGAAATATTTGGGGTGATGTTTACAGGCCATTAGGGTCTTCAGATGGCAGGTGATATTTTAGTTAACTCAGGCTAATTTCAAAAGCAGATAGTCATAAGATCAAAGCAATGTTCAAGGCTAGATAATCTTATTCAGTACTATAGTTTTATACTTGTGCTGAGAATTTAGGTGTCTTCTTCATGCTTGTCAAGTCTTTCCTTTTCCCATGTGGTATTAATCCCCTTCATGAATTAATTTCTATCCTTTCCATGTGTTCTTGTATTTTGATTACCCATTGTCAACTTGAACCCAAACCAACGCCCTTGAACAAAAACCTGGTTTTGAGTGCTGCTCACTACAAATGGTGAATCTTCCATAGAGAGAAAGGGAAATGAAGAACACAGTTAGTAGAATAACAATCCATAAAGCAAATAACCAGTCTTAAGAATAGGCAGGTTGGACACACTCTCCTGTTGCTGTTGTCCACCTTATGTTGGCCAGGGGGTGATGTCCACCCTCTGCTCATGTCATTGTTTTCCCTGCTGTGATAGTTAAGGTGTTGTCAACTTGATCTGTTTAGTAATCCACAGGCTGCTTCTAGGAAGGATCAACTAAAGGAGGAGGTCTTTCTCCCAGGGTGAGCCCTTCCCCCAGAGTGGGTGGCCCCACTCAGAGAGGGACTTGATATAAGGAAGCTCTGGGTAGAAGAGTTCCCTTTTCCTTCCTTCCTTCCACTTGGCTGCCAGAGCTGCTCCCTACCTTCTAGCGGGATTGAAGACCAGTACAGACTAAAGACCAACATCAACTGAAGACCCATGTGGATCGAAACCCAGCGGCTCCTCAGGAAGCCTCCAGGCTTTCCGGCACCATCTGCAGTGCCGGGTTGGGACTGCTGAGGCATCTGGCCATGTGGACTGAGCAGCTACCAGGTTCGGTGATTCTCGGGCCTGCAACTGCTATTGGACTACTGTAAGCTAACCCAATAAATTCCCTTTATAAAATAATTCATTCTAGTAATTCTGTTCCTCTAGAGAACCCTGACTAATACAGATTTTCCACAGGGTGTCACGTTGGTCCATTATATTGATGACATAATGCTAATTGGATCAAATGAGCAGGAGGTGGCAACCACTCTGGAGTTACTGGTACAGCATATGCGCATCAGGGGATGGGAAATAAATCCATCCAAGATTCAAGGACCTTCCACCTCAGTGAAATTTCTAGGAGTTCAGTGGTGTGGGGCATGCAGGGATATTCCTTCTAAGGTGAAGGACAAGTTGTTGCATTTGGCTCCTCCTACCACTAAGAAAGAAGCACATCTAGTGGGCCTATTTGGATTTTGGAGACAGCACATTCCTCACTTGGGTGTCTTACTCCGTCCCATATACCGAGTGACTCGGAACGCTGCTAGTTTTCATTGGGGCCCAGAACAAGAGAGGCTCTTCAACAGGTGCAGGCTGCTGTGCAGGCTGCTCTACCCCTTGGGCCATATGATCCAGCAGATCCGATGGTACTTGAGGTTTCAGTGGCAGACAGGGACACTGTTTGGAGCCTTTGGCAGGCCCCCATAGGTGAATCACAGCGGAGGCCCTTGGGATTTTGGAGCAAGGCCCTGCCATCATCTGCAGACAATTATTCTCCCTTTGAGAGACAGCTCTTGGCCTGCTATTGGGCCTTCATGGAAACTGAACGTTTGACAATGGGCCATCAAGTTACTATGCGACCCGAGCTGCCCATTATGAGCTGGGTGTTGTCTGACCCACCAGGCCATAAAGTTGGACGTGCACAGCAGCAGTCCGTCATCAAGTGGAAGTGGTATATACTTGATCGGGCTCGAGCAGGCCCTGAAGGTACAAGTAAGTTACATGAGGAAGTTGCCCAAATGCCTATGGTTGCTACTCCTGTTGCAATACCTTCTGTCCCCAAGCATGCCCCTATGGCATCATGGGGTGTGCCCTATGATCAACTGACTGAGGAGGAGAGATCTAGGGCATGGTTTACAGATGGTTCAGCACGTTATGCCAGCACTGCCCAGAAGTGGACAGCTGCAGCATTACAGCCCCTTTCTGGGACAACTCCGAAGGGCTGTGGTTAAGGGAAGTCTTCACAATGGGCAGAACTTAGGGCAGTGCATATGGTTGTGCATTTTGCTTGGAAGAAAAAATGGCCAGATGTGTGGTTATACACTGACTCATGGGCTGTGGCCAATGGTTTGGCTGGATGGTCTGGGACTTGGAAGGAGCACAGTTGGAAAATTGGTGAAAAGGACATTTGGGGAAGGTGTATGTGGATAGACCTCTCTGCATGGGCAAAGGATATAAGGATACTTGTGTCCCATGTCAGTGCTCATCAGAAGGTGACCTCACTGGAGGATGACTTTAATAATCAAGTAGATAAGCTGACCCGTTCTGTGGATAGTGGTCAACCTCCTTCCTCAGCTACCCCTGTCATTGCCCAATGGGCCCATGAACAAAGTGGCCATGGTGGCAGAGATACAGGCTATGCATGGGCCAACAACATGGACTTCCACTAACTAAGGCTGACCTGGCTACGGCTACTGCTGAGTGCCAAATTTGCCAACAGCAGAGGCCAACTCTGAGCCCCCGATATGGTAGTATTCCTCGGGGTGACCAGCCAGCAACCTGATGGCAGGTTGACTACACTGGACCTCTTCCATCATGGAAATGGCAGCGTTTTGTCCTTAGTGGAATAGACACTTATTCTGGGTATGCATTTGCCTTTCCTGCACGTAGCACTTCTGCCAAAACTACCATCCGTGGGCTTACAGAATGCCTCATCCACCGTCACGGCATTCCACACAGCATTGCTTCTGACCAAGGAACTCACTTCACTGCCAAGGAAGTACAGCAGTGGGCTCATGATCATGGAATACACTGGTCTTACCATGTGCCCCACCACCCTGAAGCAGCTGGCTTGACAGAACGGTGGAATGGCCTTTTGAAGAAACAGCTACAGCGCCAACTAGGTGGCAACAGCTTGGAGGACTGGGGGAGTGTCCTCCAGCAGGCTGTATATGCTCTGAATCAGCGGCCTATGTATGGTACTGTTTCTCCTATAGCCCGGATTCACGGGTCCAGGAATCAAGGGGTGGAAATGGGAATGGTCCCACTTGCCATCACCCCAAGTGACCCATTAGCTAGATTTTTGCTTCCTGTTCCCGCAACCTTACGCTCTGCTGGACTACAAGTCTTGGTCCCAGAGGGGGGAGTGCTTTTGCCAGGAGACACAAAGAACATTCTATTGAACTGCAAGCTAAGACTTCCCCCTGGTCACTTTGGGCTCCTAATGCCCTTGAGTGAACAGGCTGAGAAAGGAGTTACAGTGATTGCAGGGGTGATTGATCCAGATTACCAGGGGGAAATTGGGCTGCTCCTCCACAATGGCAGTAAGGAAGAGTATGCCTGGAGTGCAGGAGATCCTTTAGGGTGTCTGTTAGTGTTACCATGTCCTGTTGTCAAAGTCAATGGACGACTGCAACAACCCAATAGAAGTAGTTTGATAAATGGCCCAGATCCTTCAGGAATGAAGGTATGGGTTACCCCTCCAGGTAAATAACCAAGACCTGCCGAGGTGCTTGCTGAAGGTGGAGGGAATACAGAATGGGTAGTAGAAGAAGGCAGTTACAAATATCAGCTAAGGCCACGTGATCAGTTACAGAAACGAGGACTGTGATTGCAATGTTTTTGTCCTGCCTTGATAACAGAGTGTTTGTATCTACACCAATATTAAGATTGTATCATTAGCTAAACGGTTGAATTTATATTAGACCCATTGTATTAGAGACTAAGCTTGCATTGGGGGAAAGATTTTGCAGTTCCGGTTGTACGTGGGATAGTTATGCGATGTTAGGCAGAATTATGAGCTTGTTACTGTTTTCATTTGGAAATTAAGTATGATGTAAGGAGACATGATTTGATGCCAAGTTGACAAGGGGTGGACTTGTGATAGTTAAGGTGTTGTCAACTTGATCTGTTTAGTAATCCACAGGCTGCTTCTAGGAAGGATCAACTAAAGGAGGTCTTTCTCCCAGGGTGAGCCCTTCCCCCAGAGTGGGCGGCCCCACTCAGAGAGGGACTTGATATAAGGAAGCTCTGGGTAGAAGAGTTCCCTTTTCCTTCCTTCCTTCCACTTGGCTGCCGGAGCTGCTCCCTACCTTCTAGCATGGATTGAAAACCAGTACAGACTAAAGACCAACATCAACTGAAGACCCATGTGGATCAAAACCCAGCGGCTCCTCAGGAAGCCTCCAGGCTTTCCGACACCATCTGCAGTGCCAGGTTGGGACTGCTGAGGCATCTGGCCACATGGACTGAGCAGCTACCAGGTTCGGTGATTCTCAGGCCTGCAACTGCTATTGGACTACTGTAAGCTAACCCAATAAATTCCCTTTATAAAATAATTCATTCTAGTAATTCTGTTCCTCTAGAGAACCCTGACTAATACACCTGCCATCATGGAGCTTACCCTTCAAGCCTTTAAGCCAAACTAAACCTTTTTCCCACAAGCTGCTTTTGTTTGGATGATTTCTACCAGTAATGCAAACCTGGCTGCAACAGTAAAATGGTACCAGGTAGTGGAATTGCTGCTGGACACCTGACTGTGTGGTTTTGGCCTTTTGGAGCTGATTTTCAACAGGAATGTGGAAGGATTTGAAACCTTGGCCTAAGAGATGCCTTGAAGTGCTGTAAGTACAGCTTGATGTACTATTCTGGTCAGAGTTGAAGGACTTGAATGCAGTAAGAACTCTGAACTGTGAGGTTGGCTTATAAGAGTGAGCAAGAGCTTTGCTTGGACTGAGCCAGAAGCAGTTTGAGAGGTGCTATTACATACATGTCCTGAGAAGTTGTGCAGTATTGCATTGCATAGAAATGGACTGGTGTGAGCAGAGGGATATAGCACAGAAAAACATGAAATCTTGGGCCTATACTGCTGCCCATTCACCTGAAAATTGTTTGAGATATTACATCCTTTGAGATTGGGTCAGCTGACCTGGGCTGGGGCAACAGGAAGAATGTAGACTCTTTTTGAAGGGGCCTGAGTGCTCAAGGAGTGTCCTGTTCTTCAAAGCCTGCTTTATTCCCCCCTGGATTAACAAATTTGCACCCTACCTGGTATTGTGGAGTAAAAGAAATGCAGGAAAGAAAGCATCATTGAGTTTGCAACTCGGTCTTGTGTTTTGGAAATGGCCATGGGCAGTGTGAAGCAGGTTTACTGGTTGCCTGCATAGAGACCCCATGGGGCCATGATGATGAACTGTGGACCCAGTGGAAATTCTGGGCCCATGAGATGGCTGCTAAGGAGAAATGCTGGCCCTCAATGAAGTTTTCCAGGACTGTGAGTAGCCTAGCTGTAGGGACGGAATTGGAATTCCAGAGACTTGTTGCTGGTTAGAATTATCGGACTAGGAGATTTGTTACTACCTAGAGTTGTTGGCCTTGAAGCTACAGAGTTTGATGTTTGCCCTGGTTGTTTTAAATTTTGTATTGGCTGAACATTTCTTTGCTATGCTCAATGCCATGTTTGCAGCATGAAAGTTTATTCTGTGCCATTATGGGGTTTTTGGTATTATGCTCAGTTAAAAGACCTTGGACTATGCTTAGGTTCTAATGTGGAAGAGGTGGTGGAAAGAATGTAAGAGCCAAAGGAAGGATGGGACTCCTTACAACGTGCTCCCTCCAGACACAAAATGGCCTGGATATCCATGACCTCACAGCACCTGCCACTACCTATACAAGACCATCATAAGAGGAGGAAAAAATCATGACATCAAAATAAAAGAGAGACTGATTGAGAAGGGGAGGGAATATGATGGAAAATGCAGTTTCAAAGGGGAAAGTGGCGGGGGGAGGGAGGGTATTACCATGGGATATTTTTTATAATCATGGAACTTGTTAATAAAAATTTGGATAAAAAAAGAATAGGCAGGTCATCTGTGTTCTTAGGGCATGGGCAAGTTGTCATTTCTTTTCTTCTTTTACTCACCTTCACCTGCCAATGGCTCTTTCAGTAAACTGAATTCTTTTTTTTTTCTGTTAACATAATTATAAGTTATTCTCTTATTATTATTAGTTATGTATACAATGTGTATACAGCCATGTTGGTACCATCTTTAGCCTCCTCCCTATCCTTGCCCCTCCAATGGGACCATCCTCATTGGGGATCATGGGTCATGTATTTTAGGAGTAGCCATCAATTATGGGGAAGAGGCAATGTCTCTGTGCATAATGTCCCAACATGTGGCTATAACAATCTTTCTATCACCTCTTCCACGAATTTCCCCGAGCCAAGTTGAGTTTGTTTTAGGTCTACTTCAGTGATGAGGTCTTGGGAACCTCTGTGTCTCTGGATATCTGGTTTGGTAGGAGTTGAGTGTTCTCTGTGTCTATCTCCTTCACCCCTGTGCTGGTACCAGGTTCACCAAGAAAGTAGCATTCTTGCTCATTTACCCAATTACTCTATGGTTTCAGCTGGGGCCCTAGTGAGGTGCGATGAGCTGATTCTCTCCTCAGGATCTGTGCCCATCAAAAAGAGAAGCAAATTCTCCAATGGAGAGTGAAGTCAGAACCAGATAAATGGGATAACCATTATTATTTTAGAGAGAATTTTATAGGTGTAGGCCCTTTTGTAGTCCATGATTGGTGGAAGCATGATAATGGATAGTGAGCTCATTTTTTAAATATTGTTCTGACTTGTTTCCCAGATCCAGCTATGGATTCTATTCCATTGAGCAGATCAGTTAGCAGAATGAAGAGCAGTTGGTTATCCACCATGGCTATGTGCTGCTATTGCACTTGTGTGAGCATCACATCAGGTTGTATGCTGCTGAGTAGCTTAGACCACAAGTTGCTTGGACAGATGTTGGTCATTTTCCCCCAGTCACTCATATAGCACCTTCTGGCACTACATGAGCTAACTGGCTGGGGACTGACTCTCTGGAAGAGAGTAAACTGAGTTCTGATGTTACTGGTAATATTGAGCTTAAGCATTCTATTCAAAAGTAATTGATTGTTCAATCATGTATGGGATATTTTACACAGAGACTAAAGTTTGTAAAACACTTTATGAGCTGAATAAATAAAATATCTAATACACTGTGGACAGGATTGTATAGAATTTTGAATCCAATAAAACAAACATTAGGCAATTGTATAAGGATTCCACAATGCCAATATGTTCTCTCTCATATGCAGATTGTAGCTTTAGGCCTTAATATGTGTGTGTTGTGGGAGGAAGATGCCAGGAAATTAAAAGGAGTCTATGTGAGGGAGAAAGAAACAGGCTTCAAAAGAGAAGTATAGGGAAGGTATCAGATTTTAAATGATAATGGAAGTCAAAGGGAGTTTGAAGGTGAAAGCAGGGCAGGGGAGCAGGCAGATGGAGCAGAGGGTGTGATATGAAAGGGTTAACCAGAACTAAGTGTACATATTGTCAAAAATCAGAAAAACACACATATGCTTTCTCAATCATCTTTTACCTAGCCAAAATGGAGGGTAATATAGATTATCCTTCATTTCGTATCAATATTTTTTGCATCAAAGATTCAGAACCTTCTTTTGTACATTGTATTGTGTGTTTTGACAAAATATGGCTAAACTTTGAAATATTCTATCAAATTATGGTAGAACATTACATTTTAGATAGATTTCTGTCCATACGGCAAGAAATTTTCTAAATTACAACTTTTTCACTTATCTCTTTAGAAATCATGTCATCATATCTTCACATCTGCATTCACATCTGAATGCAGGTGTGATGTTAATAACAATATGACTTTGGATCTAATTTAGTTATTATTATGCATTTTTATTTGTTTCTTTCCTACATTTTTCATGGCATTTTGACCAGAATCAACCCTCATTTACCTTCTCTCAACAATCTTTCCCTTCCCCTAAAATCTTCTTCCCACTTTTATCTTACTTTCATGGCTTTTTTTTTTTTTTTTTTTTGATGCATCGAGTAAATTAGGGTCATTTGCCTGATCATAGGTAGGGGTTATTTACTGGTATATGACAAACCCAGTAATGGCTACATCAGTGAAAAACATGACTACCACTCTTCCAGCAACCACTAGTTGCCAATAACTCTCCTGGGAGGAATAGGGTCTTGTGAGTCTCTCCCCATCTATGATAGACTATTGGCAGATTCAGTCTTGTACAAGATAAACATTGCTTCTGTGAGTGCATAAGTGTAACAACCATGTTGTATACAGAAGTGACTTGATTCCCTTGGATTTTTGCACCAAAATAGAATCACAAAGTGGTGCTATTTTTAACTTTTTAGTTATTAACTGTACTTCCCATATTGTATAAGATATCTCTTTAATTTATTACTCCTCTGTATTTGAAAAATTTCCTTCTTTATCCAATCCAGTCTTTTTACCACAAAAGTAACATGTGAGGTAATACAAGTTAAGTTGCTTACTTTAGACATTGTACTGCATGTACCTCATGCAGCATGTTGTCTTCTATAAATATGTACAGTGTTTATTAAAATATTTTACTTATTTATTTATTTAAGAGACAGAGAGAGAGAAAGGAAGATAGGGAGAAAGAGAAAATGGGCATGCTAGGCCCTCTAACAACTGCAAACAAACTCCAGATGCATGCACCACCTTGTGCATCTTGCTTCCATGGGTCCTAGGGAATCAAACCTGAGTCCTCAGGGTTCACAGGAAAGCACCTTAACTGCTAAACCATTTCTCCAGTCCTAAGTATGTGCAATATTTACATGCCAATTAACAATAAATTTTAAAAAGCACCAAGCTTGGAACTAAGGATGAACTGGCAGAAGTTTTGGTTGTGTGACATTGGGCAAGGTATACTCTGAATATCTTCATCTATAACATAGAGTTTTGAACCAGGTGAGCTTAAGTATTTCTTTTAGATTTTAGTTATCAAAATCATTCCATGAATAAATCTCTAATAATCAGATATTCCCTAGACTATTTTGAGAGAAAGACTTTCTAGATGAATACTAAGAATCAAACTGGATATATAGAAAAACATAGTTATAAACCTAAACTAAAATCAGATTTCTTTCATAGGGTATTTATGTCTTTGATATTAGAGAGAAGTACTTTGTCAGGGATTTTAAAGCATAATCATGTGTTCTTTTATGATACTTTTAGGAAAAAAATGCATAAAGATCTCCTGATGGTACTATTCCTTTGAAACTTGCTACATATTAAAACACCACATGAAGTAATATAATGTTATAATAGTGTGATGTCTTGAATCAGATGTCCCCTGTGGTGGTTTGAATAGATGGCCCTCAATATATTCAGTGGTTTATTCATTTGTAGATTGCATCTGCAGTTACCTGGCTGGAGGCAATGTCACTGGGTGACTCTTAAGGTGTGGTGGTGGGTTTCAGATTTCAAACTAAAGGTATGCAAAGTGTGCCTAGTTGGAGTTCTTGAAGTGTGCTGTGTGGCTTTTGGCATTTTGGCTTGTGCTTCTCTCACCTGCTTGGGCCTGTGGAAGCAGGCCAGTTTCTTCTGCCACTATGGAACTTCCCCTGGATCTGTAAGCTTCAATAAATATCCCTTCCTCCATAACTGTGCCTGGTCTGGAAATTCATCTCAGTGAACCTGAAGCTGTCTGCTACATCCCCCATAAACTCACATTATTTGAATGCTTGGTCCACCTTGTAGTAATCTGGGGGGCAGGACCTAGCTGGATGAAGTGTATTGTTGGAGTTGGGCTTAGGGGTATTATAGCCAGCTCTCCTTGCAGAGTCTAGCTCACTTTCCTGCTCTTGTTTTCTATTTGCTGTGGCAAGGAGGTGATGTGCAATCTTCTCTTGACCATTATTTCCCTTCCATTATGAAGCTTCCCCTCAACACTGTAATCCAAAGTAAATCGTTTTCTTCCATGAGCTACTTTTGGTATGGTGTTCTGTTCCAGCAATGAGAAGGTAACTGCAACAGATTGCCTATTAAAATTGTTCAATGTTTTTTCTTGAATAGTCAGTTTTTGTTCATCCTGAGCTTCATATATATAAAATTTATAAGAACATACTTGAGGCTGGAGAGATGGTCTAGCTATTAAAAGTAATTGCTTGAAAAACCTGATGTAGCCTTGGCTACTGGGGTCTGGTTAAGAAAATCCTTCCCTTTGCCTATCTGTTGTAGTGTTATGCCTAGTTTTTCTTCTGGTCATTTTAGAGTTTGAGGTCTTTTTGAGGTCTTTGATCCATTTGGAGTTGATGTTTGTGCACACTTAGAGAAGAGGGCACACATTTATTCTTCTATATGTGGCTATCCAGTCTTTCCAGCACCATTTGTTGAAAACACTGACTTTACTCCAAAGCGCATTTTTGGTCCTATTGTCAAAGATACACTTTGAGTGTCCTTGGTGTCTACCACCATATTTTTGGCACAGATTGACAGGCTCACCATGACAGCAGCACTCACATTTACTTCACCACTTCCTCTGTGGTATCACCCCAACTCTGGCTGAGGTGTACAAGGAGGCTCCTTTCATGGTAGGGAGGCACCCATCTTTTCTCGTTACGTTGATGGATTTTGGTTCTCCTTGGTTTTCTCTGAAATTTATAAAAAGACAACATAGTCATGGTTTAAGGGGGATAAGCACACTTAACTAAGAAAGATTTTCATAGGTGTAACTGCTTTTTAGGGTTAAAGACTGGTGGAAGCATCTCATTGGAGCTTATGAATGTCATCCTTACAGGATTCTGACTTGGTTCCTAGTACCGACCATGAGTTCCTTCCCATTTATCCAATTAGAGAGCCATTAGTTGCCTGCGTAGGCTCAGTGCCACTATTGTACTGGTATATACATCTAGTCTGGCTGGTGATAGACACTGAGGGTACTCAAAACATATGACATCAGAATTCCAGAAGTTTCTGACAGTTCAACACTAAAGTAGATTTATAACACACCCACCAAGGTTCAGGAAACATTGTGGAAAGAAACATTGTGGGGTGGAAAAATTATAAAAGCCACACGGTGGAAGGAGTATCCAGACGCATTGCCACCCCCACAATGACTGAAGGCTGCACTCATAACCCATAACCCCATGGTGAATATGCAGTGGTGATCCTACTGTGGAGGGCCCTTAGTGGAATGGAGTCAGGGAAGCAGGGAATGGGACCAACACATATTTGTCCATATAACAAAGTTTCTAAGTAATAAAAATAAAAAAAAAAAATAGAAAAAAAACCCAAACCAGATTATCATTTACAGACCCAAAGACATTTTTTTAAACATTTAAATTTTATTTTAGTTAGTAGAGAGAGAGGCAGATAGAGAGAGAATGGGTGTGCCAGGGCCTCTTGCCGCAGCAAACAAACTCCAATCACGTGTGCCACCTGGTACATCTGGCTTACATGAGTACTGAGGAAGAAAACCTGGGTCCTTAAGCTTCACAAGCAAGTGCCTCAACTAAGACATCTCTCCAGCCCACAAGAACATACTTTTTCTTCTACTTTTGGTAGATACTGTTATTCCTTAATTGTCTCAATGTGTAAGAACACTTCTTGTGCAAGCGTTTGGGCCTGAGTTTGAGCCCCAGCACCTTTGCAAAAAAGCTGGTTATGGCTGCACATGCCTATAAGCCAAATACTGAGGGGACAGAGATAGGAGGATTGCTGGGAAAATGGTAAGTTTCAGGTTCTTTGGGAGACCGTGTCTCAAGGAAATAAGTTGAAAGACCTATACTACAGGACACACAATGTCCTCTTCTGGCCTCCTCAAACATGTGCAAAGGAAATACAAATGTACACAACACATGCCCCCCACCACTATAATATTATACACACATAACAAAAAAGTGCAAAATAATATAATGGTTAAGGCAGTATTATTTGCAATGGAAACATATGGAAGCAACTTGAATGTCTAGCAGCAATGAGTATGTTGTATAAGGGTGGCAGTTAAGAAACAATATGTGGGCTGGAGAGATGGCTTAGCAGTTAAGCGCTTGCCTGTGAAGCCTAAGGACCCCGGTTGGAGGCTCGGTTCCCCAGGTCCCACGTTAGCCAGATGCACAAGGGGGCGCACGCGTCTGGAGTTCGTTTGCAGTGGCTGGAAGCCCTGGAGCGCCCATTCTCTCTCTCTCCCTCTGTCTTTCTCTCTCTGTCTGTCACTCTCAAATAAATAAATAAAAAATGAACCAAAAAAAATTAAAAAAAAACATTTAAAAAAAAGAAACAATATGTACATTAGTCTGTGAAATACATTAACTAAGTCACTAAACATTTAACAATATATTTTGGTATGTGTGTGTGTTCCTGTGTGTGACTGTGGCACATGTGTGGAGCTGGAAGGACACATTTTTGGATTCCTTGTCTTCTATGTTATTCTGAGGTAGCTTTCTCATTCTTGTTGTTCACTGCTGCATTCACCAGGACACCTTAGATGAAAGCTACTGGGAAATTCTCTCATTGCTGCTTCTCATCTCGCCATCAGCAGTCCTTGATAAAAGGAGCCCTCTGTGGCTTCAAGCATTTATCTTGGGAGTCAAACTTAGGTATTCATTCTAGTGACTATAAATGGATAATTTTGGAATACAAAATTATGGATATGAATTGATTTTCTGGTTTAACATGCAGACTGCAAATTCCATAGTTGATCATTATAGCAGAAGTTCACTGTTTTGCTTACACATGACTCCATGGCTATACCATATTGTTTTTAGTGTTGGACTCAGAACTCATATTTAATCCAGTTATTCAGGAACTCAAGACTTTCAAGTTTGAAGTATCTTTTCTCAGTGACTTCTAAGATTTCATATTTTTTATTGTAGTTAATTTTTATGGGGGTGGTGGTTAAGGGACAACTTTGAGGTGATTGTGCTCCACTTCTTCTGGAAGCAAGGTCTCCTGACAGTGAATGAACTGCATAAAGCATGCCTCCATAAATCCAGGAAAATACATGTAACATCCTGCATCATGTCTGACCACAATGCACTAAGCTAGAAATTAACACCGAGAGAAACAGCAGAACTTAAACCAGCTCCTGGAAATGGAACAACACACTGTTAAACAATTAATGGGTCATGGGGGAAATAAAAAAGGAAAGTTTAAAATTTCTAGAACTGAATGATTATGGAAACACAACATACCAAAACTTATGGGACACGATGAAAGCCATCCTACAGTGAAAATTAATAGCACTAAATGACTTCATAACAAAAGCAGAGAGATCTCAAATTAATAATGAACGTGTCCACCTAAAGGCATTGGAAAAACAAGAACAATCCAACCCTAAGAGCTCCTGACAGAAAAAAATAATAATTAAGATCAGGTTTACAATTAATGGATTAGAAACTAAGGAAGCAATTTAAAATATTGATGAAGTGAAGAGACGGTTCTTGAAAAAATTAACAAGATTGATAAACCCTTGGCCAATATGATCAAAAGAAAAAAGAGAGAAGTCTCACATTAACAAAATTAGAAATGAAAAGGGGGAGGTCACAACAGACATAAATGAAATTGGAAGAATCATGGGGGAATATTTCCAAAACCTCTACTCCACAAAATCAGGTAACATGGAAGCAATGGATGCATTCCTAGACACATACCACTTACCAAAACTAATTCCAGAGCAGATAAATCTCTGCAACAAAACTATTTCATCTATAGAGTTTGAAAATGAAATCAAAACCTATGCAAAAAGGAAAAATCTAGGAACTGATGGATTCTCAGGCAACTAAAATGAAGAACTAAAACTTTTTAATAAAATAATTGTAAAAAGAGCCTGAGAAAGCACTTAGGATTTTTTTAACTTAAATTTTGTGAGCAGTTTGACTATCATTAAAGAAAATCCATGCCCTTTACAGAAAATGTAAATCTAAGACCAAAATAGAATAAATAGAATATAAATAAAATATAAATAAATAGAAACAATCACCATGCCTTCATGCTCTCATCATAATGCTCTTAATAGAGCAGAGAAGTTGCCATCACTACTTTACAGTTGCAAATGCCAGTCTCAAGGGGCTGAGAGAATCTTGTCAGGTCCCATGTGGATGGGGGGAGAGCACCTAGTGAAGCATCACAGAGCAGGATACAAGGCAGAAGGAATTATTATTATTTTTTTTGTATTTGAATTTTTCTTTTTCTTTTTTTGGTGGTTTTTCGAGGTAGGGTCTCACTCTAGCCCAGGCTGACCTGGAATCCACTATGGAGTCTCAGGGTGGCCTCGAACTCACGGTGATCCTCCTATCTCTGCCTCCTGAGTGCTGGGATTAAAGGCATGCACCACCACGCCCGGCTTATATTTTGAATTTTTCATGCAGCTCTTTCTTCTTCTTCTTCTTCTTATTATTTTATTTTATTTTATTTTTCTCAATTTTTATTAACATTTTCCATGGTTATACAAAATATCCCATGGTAATACTGCCCCCCCCCCCGCGCTACTTTCCCCCTTGAAATTCCATTCTCCATCATATCCCCTCCCCATCTCAATCAGTCTCTCTTTTACTTTGATGTCATGATCTTTACCTCTTCTTATGATGGTCTTGTGTAGGTAGTATCCAGGCACTGTGAGGTCACAGATATCCAGGCCATTTTGTGTCTGGAGGAAGCACATTGTAAGGAGTCCTATCCTTCCTTTGGCTCTTACATTCTTTCCACCACCTCTTCCACATTAGACTGTAAGCCTTGGAATGTGTGATCAAAATGTTAGTCAGTACTCTAGTCACTACTTGCCAGCACTATGATACCTTTTGAGTTATCCCAAGATCACTGCCATCTGAAAAGAGAAGATTCTCTACTCAAAGTGAGAGTAGAGTTCATATAAGGGTATAAATATTAAGAGAAGTACTTACTGGGCAGTTCGATTAGCATAGTATATACATTTTTCCAGACATCACCAGATGTTACACCCCTAGGGCTCATGACTACCCTGTATTAAGTTTTCAGTATCAGGGATGGGTTCCTCCCATGGAGTGGGCCTCCAGTCCAGTTGGAGTGCAATTGGTTTCCACCATGACAGACCTGCCACTATTGCACCCATTGGCTCATTTGGCCTGGCTGGCCAATTATAAGGCTTGCAGTGTCCACTGTTGAGTAACTTCACTGGTGGTATCTCTTCCATTGAGCTGCATGCAATGTGGCTTCTTCCAGCCTTCTGTCAGCTGGTCTACATGAAGGGGGTTATCGGCTCAGTTCCAGCAGGATTTCTCAGTGGCCTTGCAGCCCAAGTATGTGGAGTTTTCACAATAGGGTCTTACCATGTATTCCTGGGGGAAAACCAAGAGCCTCAGCAATGGCCTATAATGTTTTGAGGGCATCAGGGACCTCCCTGGCCAACAACTCACTGGAGGTATCCCATCCCTGGTACTAAAAATTTTCTAACAATGATCTATGGCTCCTGAGTTTTCCATTGTCTGAAACTGGAGGATTCCATATAATTTATTTGCATCCTCTTAGATTTTGATTAGCCCTCCCTCCACCTGTCCTTTACTCATTCTCTTCCCCTGACCTCACTTTGGGCCTTTAAACCCCCATTAATCTATTCTTCTACTTACCTATGTACAATACCAACCTATTAAGTACCCTCCTCCCTTCCTTTCCCTTCCCTTTATATCTCCTTTTTAACTTACTGGCCTCTGCTACAGAGTTTTTTTCCTTCTTGCATAGAAGCCCAATCATCTGTAGCTAGGATCCACATATGAGGGAGAACTTGTGGTGCTTGGCTTTCTGGGCCTGAGTTATCTCACTTAGTATAATCCTTTCCAGATCCATCCATTTTTCTGCAAATTTCATAACTTCATCTTTCTTTACTGTTGAGTAGAACTCCATTGTATAAATGTGCCATATCTTCATTAACCACTCAGCTCAGGGACATCTAGGCTGGTTCCATTTCCCAGCTATGATAAATTGAGCAGCAATAAATATGGTTGAGCACATACTTCTAAGGAAATGAGATGAGTCCTTAGGATATATGCCTAGGAGTGCTATAGCTGGGTCATAGGGTAGATCAATCTTTAGCAGTTTTAGGAACCTTCACACTGATTTTCACAATGGCTGGACAAGATTGCATTCCCACCAACAGTGTAGAAGGATTCCTCTTTTTCCACATCCCCACCAACATTTATGATAATTTGTTTTCATGATGGTAGCCAATCTGACAGGAGTGACATGGAATCTCAATGTAGTTGTAATCTGTATTTCCATGATGACTAGTGACGTAGAATATTTTTTAGATGCTTATATGCCATTCGTATTTCTCAGAGTTCTCCTCTGAGAACTCTCTATTTAGCTCCACCTGATATCCAATAAAAATGTCAAAAACACTCACTGGAGAAAAGACAGCCTCTTCAGCAAATGGTATTGGGAAAACTGGATATGTATCTGTAGCAAAGATTTTGCACTGCAAAGAACACTGTGAATAAAGCAAAGAGGCAACCTACAGAATGGGAAAAAATCTTTGCCAGCTATATATCTGATAGAGGATTAATATCTAGGATATACAAAGAACTCAAAAAGTTAAATAATAAGAAATCAAACAAGCAAATCAAAAAATGAGCTCTGAAGCTAAATAGAGCATTCTAAAATTATTATTATAAATTAGTTTTGTATTCAGCAAATACAGTCAGTTTGGTACCATTATTAGGCTCATCCGTGAACTACCCCCTCCCCTGGGGCCCTCCTTGTTGAGGTATATGGGTCATGCATTGTGGAGTTAGCCTACAGTTATAGGTAAGATACATGTCTCTGCATATCATGACCCAACATATGGCTCTGGCATTCTTTCCACCCCCTCTTCTGCAAAATTTCCCTGAGCCATGTTGGGTTCATTTTTGGTCTGCTTCAGTGATGAGGTGTTGGGGGCCTCTGAGGCTTTGACTTTTTCATTTGGTAAGAGTTGATTTTTCTCTGTGCTGATCTCCTTCACCCTTGTGCTGGTATCTGGTTCCTCAGGAAAACAGCACCCTTGCTTGTTTCACCAATTTTTCTTAGTTTCATCTGGGGCCCTTTTGAGGTATGATGGGGTGGCTCTCTCCTTAGGGTCTACATCTATCTGAAAAAGAGAAGCAGATTTTCCAGTGGAGAGTAAGATAGCACCAGGACAAATGAGATAACCCTTGCTTTTTTTTTAAATAAAGAATTTAATAGGTGTAGGCCCTCTTGTAGACCATGATTGATGGTAGCTTGATAATGGAGAGTGGGCTTATGTTTGGATATGGTTCTGACTTATTTCCCAGCTCCAGATATGGGTCTTGTACCACTGAGGGGATCAGTTAGCCAAATCAAGAGCAGTTGCTTCCCCACCATGGCTGTGGGCCACTATTGCACTTGTGTAGGCATCACAGCAGGTTATTTGCTGCTAAGTAGGTTAGGCCATGAGTTGCTTGGACAGATATTGGTCTTTTTCTCCCAGTCACCCATGTAGCACCCTCTGGCACTAAACATGTTGTCTGTCTGGGGACTGACTCTCTTCTAGCTTCCAGCCATGCCATTCCATTTTACATGTCAACCACATAAGGTGTCTTCAGCAGTAGGGTCTTACCACTAACATTTGGTGGGTCATCAATTACTGTGACAGAAATTTGTCTGTCTCTTAAGAAACCTTGTAGGTCTCTCTGATCAAAAGGTCATTGTGGATGATAGCCACATTCTGGTACTAGGAGTTACAGGTCAGTGTCCACTAAGAAAATGAGGAAAAAGATAATTGATATACAAGAGTTAGAGAGAAGAGAGAGAGAGAGAGAAAGAGGGGGGGGGGGAGGGAGAGGGAGGGAGGGATGATGTAGAACATTAAGGTTAGTCTTCATCATACCCTCTCCAGTGTCTTGTGGTTCAGGTGTTCCCTGTAAGGGCCTGGTGAAGTTTCCACCAATTATTTTTTAATAAATAAGCACAAAGATGCATATTGACCTTCCTAGTGCAGTTGCACTGAGAGATGGCACAGAAAAGGAGTGCCTGAGCAGAGACAGTGGCAATGTAAACTTAAAGTATTTCTCATTTCATGTACATTTTTATTTAGGCAACAACCAGGTGCAGTCAACTGTCTAGTAGCTGTATGCACCTGGGTTCTGGATGACAACCATTGTGATGTTGCAATTTTTGTCACTATGACAATGGTTCAAGCCACTGGTATGAAATTTTGTAGGCCAGAATGTTGACAGGCAAATAAGCATGAGCTACAATACAGTTTTGGTTGATGTTTTACAAAATGTTGGAGGCTATAGCTGGTCTTCATTTCTGTGCTTATGCCATGGCCTACTTCTCCCAATAGCTCCCTCTGGAACTGTTGAAGTTGGATGCAGCATGAACCTGGCAAAGATTCTAAATCGTGAGTTCTAAATGAGGAACATCCTTTGGCTGCCTGCTACTAAATACATCCAGGTGTTTAATCCTCTTGAGTCCCAAGGCTATTTCTTTTTAGTCATTGTGAACAATCTTTCTAAAATATATCAAAAGATTGGGAACTCAAATAACTTATTTTGCTCATGAGTCTATTGCTAACTACCTGTATGGACTAAAATGATTCTTCCACCCAGAATTATGTGATTTCTTCATGTTTAAAAGTGAGAGATTTGTTAGTCCTTAACTACCTCCAAGTTCTAAAACCCACTCTATGATAAAAGTAATCCTTCTTCTCCAATACAGAAACGTATCATTTTCTGCTTTAATTTATATGATTACTTTCTGCAGTAAGTGGTTATGTGGATAAATGTCTCAGAACTTCTAATACATCATCTATCGAAGCCAGCAAAGGGCAGAAAAGCAACGTTTTCTCTATGTCTTTTTTGATATGTAACAGAATATTCAAAATAGCACAAATTAATAAAAACTTAAGATGAACAAGAACTTATACATTCAATTTGAAAACACAGATGTGCTGATGTCTCCAACAATTACCCATTAATGCATAAAGCAGTGACCCTGAAAGGAATATTCCAGAGACATTTCACTTAATGTATGAGATTACTTAGACAAGTATAGAATATTAATCTTTAAGTAGCCCTATAATTCTCCTCACTCTTAGAATAACTGATATATTTAAAAAATCTCTGAAATATACTGTTCAAATATCTGTGACCTGGAGAAGTCTGTTGATGGCATATTGTATTTAATGTGACAATTTTCATTTACATTTGCTCATTGGAACCTTAACCCTACATTGTGTTGACAGCTTGTCAGGAGTACATTTTCTCAGAAAGGGTATTCCCTTTGGAAAACTTTACCCAGCTTGTGTCACTGGTAAGGAAGGAAGAGAAACACAGCAAGCTTGTTCTGTCCAATTAGCAAAGATGTGTAGGTTGTCTGGTGGTGCAGCTGGGCAATTGGCAATGGAAGAAGCTAATTTTATGGTTTATGAAAGCCTCTCGTTTGTGGTGATAAATTTGGGAATTCAAACTACTATTAACTCTATCTTTGCCATTAGTATAACTATATAAACAAAAATACCCTTTTCCCTGTATAAGAAGGAATGATTCAGAATTTGTATCAACAAATTAGAAATTAAGGGATAATATACTGAGTGAGGTTACCCAGGCTCAGGAATTGAAATGCCACATGTCCTCTCTCATATGTAGATCCTAGCTCTTAATTTTCAGACTTGTATGCTTAACTAAGAGTATCTGTAGAGGCCTGAAAAGTAGAGAAACAAAAAAACAGGTCAATGAGTAGTGGGTAAGTATCTTTAAAGGTGAATATAGAACTTAATAAATATAAATAGAATGGGGTGGGGATACTGGAGAAAGATGTTAAACAAGGATGAGGTTAGGGAGTTGGTAAAGGAAGGAAGTGGGGGAGAGTTAATTAAACTTAGGAGCGATGGAGAAAAACAATGAGGAAATATAGCACTTTATGAATTAATTTAATTATAATTAAAAAATAAGAGAATGAATAGAAGTATCCTATAGATGGATAATAGTGCTCCAAGATTCCATTTGTAATTTATGAAATGAAAATGACAGTGCCCGGGTAGAATACCTCCACATGAATTCTTGGCCAGGGAAACCCCAGAGGTCCTCAAAATAATATCCATATTGTTCATAGCTGCCCACAAGAACAGAGCTCTAAGATGCTGTTGTTGATCATTCAATTTCTGGCTGGAGGATGTGCATAGGCAAATCAGGTTGGAAATGGACTAGATGCTTTCTCTTCGCTGGATAGTGTTCACAGGCACTGTGAAATCTGCTGGTGTAACAAGTCTTCAATGATCTTACTCAGAGGTAGGCTGTGAGTACTACAATTCTGACTTTTTGCACAAGAGTCGCCCACTGTGCAACAATTGTATGACTGTTATGGGGTTCACCAATCACCTTCTGATTGACTTTGAGACCTGCTATATAAGAGGGATTTCATGCCTGGACCTGTAAACTAAATCAAAAGCTCATGGCTGAGGAAGTCACAGGCCCTAGGGTGAAACCTACTACTATGGTTTTGCTAAACATGTATATTGTTAAACTTCCTGCTAAATATTTGTGTTTATATACACAGAGTATTGTTGCTCTCAGCCTTGCACAGAAGAGCTTGCTGTTTCAAGTGGGCTGCAATTAATGCAGATCTTGTTAGTGGCCAAAGTGTTGGAACAAAAAGTGATTGGTGAGTGCTCAGCCTTATATGAGACATCCCTATCATCCTCTCCTTCTCAAGGTGCATCATTGAGGTAGGGTCTTAAAGGTTGTTAAGAATCAGAAGGTAGAGAGTAATGTCAAACTCTTTCCCTGGGGCATTAGATGGGCATTGTGGTTATCTGCACAAATCTGCACATGATAGAGCCAGTCAACATTTGGCAGGGAAGGGAGAGAGGATCATAAGCCCCCTTACCTACATGAGAAGCCGCTGGTAGTTATGATGGGGAGGGGAGTCATCTTTTCAATGTTGTGAGAACCAGTAAGTGGGGAGGCAGACAGAGATCAAGAAGAGTGAGAGGGGGACAAGGGAGGACAATAGAGGGGACTTTATGATAAAAATTCAGTATATATGTATAATAATAGCAATTTTAATAAAACAAAAAGAATTAATGAACTGACCATGGTGGTGCATGCATTTAATCCCAGCACTTGTAAGGAAGAGGTAGGGGGATCACTGTGAGTTCAAGACCAGTCTGGAAATACATAGTGAATTCCAGGTTACCCTGGGCTAGAGTGAGATGCTACCTCAACCCTTCCCCCACAAAAATAATTAATGGATAATTTATCAATATTGATGTTAACTAAATAATGTATTTGGTGTTACATTTTTTCCATGCCATCTAAAACTTCTGTTGTATAGTGCTATGAAAGAAATGTAAATTTATAGTTGTAAAAGCTGGGAAAAAGTATAAAATCTAACACATGTATGCTATGTGTACAAGTTGTACTTATACACTCTCACAACAGTTTTCTCATATATAACTAATTATAATAGTATAATTTCATTGTCATATAATCCTTTAGGGATTACTGTATAATCATTTGTTAAACTGTCAAATCAAAATATGCATACAAATACATATAGGCGTGTATAAGATTGTTCCACATTGCTACTACCAAAGAAATACTGCCTTTAATGCTTTATAGTCTCTCATAAAAAAATACTTTTACATCTTTATAGTGTTGTATAATTAATGAGCCATTTCCTGTAGATATTGCCTCAGATTTTTGCAATATCCTGTATCAGTGCATTATTTTTTTTCTATTTTACTAATAAGAAAGTTGAAACATAAGATCAATGATTTTGTTAGTGCTACCAATGACTTCTCAGTATTTGTTGCTTTAAATACACTGTTTTCTACTTCTAAAATGCTATTTTAGCTAGGATGATTAAGAGACATTGTCTCTGTTGAGTAGATATCTTGGCACATCCCTGATTGAAGTGAGGCAGCAATCTGGACAAAGTTGTGGGCCAAGAATTCACAGAATGAGAAAACGGAAAATGAAATGCTCTAAGCTGAGAGAGGATTGCTTACTATCTTCAGGGAATATGTGTAAATCCAGTGGCACTGAGGTCAAGTGAAGGAAAATAAAAATAGATGGAGACGAGTAGGAAAGGGCAAAAACATGAGCGGTTACTTGAATACACAGTTCCTTCTCAACCACTTGAGTGTTTGCATTTTATCGTAAGAGCCATGAAGCAGTATTACATTCTGAGTGGGGAAGGATATTATTGATTTATCTTTTAAATGAATCATTCTAAGTTTGAAGGGACTGAAAAATGAAAGACGTGACATTGGAAAAGTTGGACAATTTTTTTCTAGAGATGATCTGTATAGTTTTAATTTGCTTTAATTTCATGTCTCTTCTGCATTTCAAATTAGTAATTTTAAGAATTAAGAGTTGATTCCATGATAACCCTACCCATGCCCCTTTTGCAGAAGCTATTTTTATAACTGGGAATGACTGTTTAAATTAATAAGGGAGTTTAAGAAGGAGAGAAATTTTCAAAGAAAAGTAATGAAAATTGATCTCTTTTGCACAAATCCTTAACATTTAATACAGGAAATTTTCATAGGCATTCTAAGAGTCAAACATATGTCCACATGGTATGCATGCCAAAGAAGTCACTGTGATGCTGGACATACTATGTAATAGCTCATGTAAATTTTACTTACCAGGTATGTCAAAATAAATTCCTGGTATGTGTAGTATTGTGGAATAAGTTATCACTTTTGGCTTTGAGAGCTTTCACAAAATAGCCAGGTCAAAGAAAGTTCTGTGATGTGGGCACTATTAGACAGTAGCTCTTCACTGTTGATGGGTTTTTCACAGAACATGGTAGGTAGGTCACAAAAAGTCACAAAAGGTGGTGCAGGCAGTATTACAAATGGGCTTGTCATTAATGAAAGGTTCTAGTGGACTTTTCACATTTAGTTGGTCAAAGAAGGTACTTATATGGGGCAGTGTAACAGAGTAGCTCACACAGAAGATGGACTTTGATGAAGTATTCACACAATAGACAAGTCAAAGAAAGCACTATGATGCACGCAGTATTATAGAGCAGACAAGGTTTGTGGACTTTTCACATAGCTCATCACCGATGATGTCCTTTAAGGGAAATTTCACATAACAGGCACTCCAATGAGCATACTGTCATGCATGTGGTATTACAGAGAAGCTCATCTCTGACAATTACCTCTCTTGGAAGTTTCACATACTACTAGGCAGATCAAAGAAAGTACCATGATACAGATAGTACTTTAGAGTTCCTAATGATGAGGATGGGCTTTGCAGAACATCCACATTCTAGGAAAGACAAAGGACACATTGTGATGTGTGAAGTATTAGAGAACACCTCATCATTGAGGACAGGTGTTCTTAGAGCGTTCACAAAGCAGGCAGGAAACGGATTGTAGATAGCACAAGCTATTTCACATTGACTGGAATTTCTATCCTGTCATTGACTGGAATTTCATCTTCTGGGAAGATATTCTAGTGTCACCTTCATATCAGAAATTTAGAGTGGCAAAGGAACAGGTCAAGGTCAGGTATTCACAGAGTGGGACCAAGCATATATATATTTTTTTTACTTCAAAGCTAACATCAAAGATGACAAACGGAAGCTAATACGTTTTCCCTGTCCATTATTTATCTAAAATTAGCTCTATTTGAAAAATAATAGGTAGACCAAGGATGCTCATTCTATTCATATTTCAGTTCCTTTTAATTAGTATATGCTAAAATGAAAGTTTGTAAGATTTCCTCCATTCCAGGATAGGTGTAATTAAGTATGGAAAAATTTATGAAGGGCACAGCCCTGTCTCTTCTTAGAATAGAATAGAATCTGTTCAGTATCTCATGTAACATACATGCTATCTTTTCTCTTGGTTTGTGTTGAAAGAAGGTCTCTCAGAAACCTTCCATTTGAGAAATTATTTACCATGACTTCAGCTTAAAGATACCCTCTCCACTCCTTCATTGGAAAAAAAATGTATCCTAATTCTGAACTGAGCCAATATCACACAACCTTTATGGGATTCACTCCAAGTAGAATTACTACTTATTTACCAATAAGTAGTAATGCTTCTCTGTGGATATGGACATTGTTCTGGATGATAAGGAACCAAGGACATTTATCAGTGACCAGTCTATTTGGTTCCCATCTACAACTTAAAAAAAAATTAGTTATTTTTATATTTGAGACAGAGAGAGAGAGAGAGAGATGCAGATAGAGAGAAAGAGAGAATGGGCACACTAGGACCTCCAGCCACTGCACATGAATTCCAGAAGCATGTGCCCCCTTGTGCATCTGGCTTACATGAGTCCTGAGGATCAAACTGGGGTCCTTAGTCTTTGGAGGCAAATTCTTTCACTGCTAAGTCATTTCCCCAGTCCCCATCTTTAAGCTTTTTAAATGACTCTCACTAATCTACTAAAATTCTACCTCACTTCTCAAACACTCAAATACAGCTTGCAAATCCATTGCCTCCTTAAGTTAAAAGAAAAATAATTGGTGTGCCCAGTCTTATGTGTGCTTCTCCTCTCTCTGGTATATAAGGCTGATGCCTCAGAAGACATTGATGTCCTTCAAGGAAATAGTGCAATTTTTAAAATCTTAGTGTGTGTTGGGGGTGGGAGAGCAGGGTCTCTAGCCATTTCAAGTAAATTCCTATCCAGCTCTATGTGTGTGTCTGAGGAATTGAACCCAGGCTGCCAGCCTTTGCAATTCTTTACCTTTCAGGCATTGATAACACAACTTCAACCTGTCCAATATAAAACAACAACAACAAAAAACTTAAGTAATTTTTCAAAATTTAGATTCAACCTGAAGGCATGAAGGAAATCAAGGATATAGTTATAAATAACATTGTGCAGGTATCTCTGTGGATTGGTGTGGGGCCTCCATCATCTTCTTAGTTGACTCCAGTGGCTGAAGAAAATGTTAGTGTGCTCTCCCAGAGTAGTCTTCAGTGAAGAGATATGCAGGCAAAGCTCATGTGCTTAAATTATTTTAATTTTGTAAACAACATACAAAGTAATGGGTTTAATTATGGCCTTTTCTTCCTCCCCCACCATCTCCATATCACCCTTCTACTAGACAAATTACTGCCCTGAAGTTCCCCCATTCTGTTTCCATGTGACAGCAGGCTATCACTTTCTTTTTCCTGTCTGTCCTCCTTTAAGATCTCCTTTACCCTCCCATGTCTTTTGTGACCTGTTACTCCAACACACACACACACACACACACACACACACACACACACACACACACACACAGAGAGAGAGAGAGAGAGAGAGAGAGAGAGAGAGAGAGAGAGGGAGTTAAAAATCTAGGATTGGCATTGTAAACAAGCAATATTTGTCTTTCTGAATCTCGGTTACTTCTCCTAATATAATCATTTCCCCAGGCAACCATTTTCCTTCAAATGTCCTGATTTCATTTTCTATAGCTGTTATTCCATTATGTTTATCTATTCACTTATTGACAGATATTCATACTGTCTCATTTCCTTGCCATTGTAAATAGTGTACTGATAAACATGAATGTACAAGTAGAGAGGTGAGAATTTGGCAAGTATTATAGCTAAGGCAATAGTTAAAGCCATTGACTATAATCAAATATGAGCAAATAAGCATAGATATTCCAACATAATACACATGTGAATTTATTTTTATTTATTTGACAGAGAGAGAGAGGCAGAAAGAGAGAGACAGAGACAGAGAGAGGGAGAATGGGAACACCAGGGTCTAAAGCCACTGCAAATGAACTCCAATCACATGTCCTACCTTGTGCATCTGGCTTACATGGGTCTTGGGGAATTGAACTGAGGTCCATTGACTTTGTAGGCAGGAGCCTTAACCACTAAGTAATCTCTCCAGCCCTGAATATCTTATATATGATATAGATGAGCTTCAAAAATAATATATGTGTGCTTCATACTCACTTATATATAATTGTATTTGTTATACACAGATACACATATGGGGAAAATTACCTACTTCACAAAGTAGTTCATCTCCATTGCTTTCTTTGGATATGAATAAGGAAGATAAATATGGAAAGAGGAACTTTAAGAGACAAATACTTATGAAGAATAATGAACTGTAAAGTTTGCTAGAGCAAGTAGAATGTGTGCCAATCAAGGCATGTTGCAAACTTTCAGAGTAGGGAATTTCCTGACATTTGCCCAAAAGAATTCAACCATTTGTAGAGTTCAGTGATTTCTAGATATGTTATATTTCTTTTTCTTGCAAGATAGGTTTTCTATGATTTTCTTTGGGGACATAGACACAAGAAAACTTGTATTTTTAGTTTATAGGTATAAGCCCCCCCCCCCAAAAATGTAACAAATGATGCAAAGACAAGCTTTTAGAACCAGGTTAAGAGCAACATTGAAAAATGGTGGATATTTTTTCTTAAGTAAAGAAACAGCATGTTTTATATGGAGGCACGTAAGAAGTAAAAAATTGTTATTGAGAAAAAACCTTTAGTGGACCACATTGTTTTCTTAGTTGTTAACTTTTGTTTCTCAGAAAGTGAATTGTGCTGGCTCATCAGCTACTGTGTATGTGACAAGGTCTCTTCTGGGAGGTACTTGCACTGCCAGTACATCCACATGCCCTGCAGCATGCTTACTCAGTGGTTATTGGGAAATATGATACACTACACAGATATCCAAACTTCTTGATGGCACCTAAAGTTTCTACCTGCCACTTCCTTTTCATTCCTGTATCAGAAAATTGTTTTAGCTCTACTTAGGAGATGAATCCTCCACCTGAAAGCCAGTGTAAGAAAGCCTGAAGGGAAGAGTGGAAACATACACAGAGAATAAAGAAAAAAGTCACAGAATATGAACAAAATGAGAAATAAACATCTCTTTCTGTATAAGACTCAAACAAGAAAATTAAATGGCATTGTTCCCTTATATTCCAACAGAAAGCATGGATTTTTCAAGAACCACCTTCGGTAAGGAAGAACTTTGTATTACTTGAAATACATATATAAGCACATTTATAACCTATAATACAAGTCAAGGTACATATCACATTAGATTCAGTACACGAGCAGAAAATAGGACTACAACTCAACTTCATATTTAATGCTGCATGAACAGTTTCAGTAAATCAGTTTCTCTGGCCTTCAGATTCTCCATCCATTAAATAGAAATATACTCTGTTCCAAAATCCTTGAGGACTTTTTGAAGATTTGAAAGTATTTGAGATGCCACAGTATTTTATAAGACATTAATATGTAGATTTTTATATTAAATAGAAAAGATATACTGTACTCTTCAACAAGACTAGAGAAAGACCTTTTCTCCCTTAAAATGAAATAGTTGTTTGAACTGAATGAGAATGTGTTGTTGCATGTACACGTAAATATACAAAATTTCTACAAGACAATGACAAGTGAAAAGACATAGTTATGTGAAAGAAACCATGAAGTATGCAGATCTTAGCACATATCATAATATGAAGGCAATTACATAGATAATAAAAGATCTGGGAATTATATAATTTTGAAATATCCTAGAAATTGCTATTCATTTAAAAACTGCTAAAATTTTATTCAATAATTCTGCACATCAAAATTCCAATTTTCATCACATCCTGAATATAACTTTTGTTTTTTCAGGAGAAAATATTGGGAGAGAGAGTAATTTAACTTTTCTGTTATTTAGTAACTCGTTAGATGCACTTAAAATGAACAAAGTGGCCAGGAGCAGTGGTGCACACCTTTAATCCCAGCACTTGGGAGATAAAGGTAGGAGGATCACTGTAAGTTCAAGGCCACCCTGAGACGACATAGTGAATACCAGGTCAGCCTGAGCTAGAGTAAGACCCTAACTCCCAAAACAAAAAGGAGGAACTATTTTCTTTATATCACACTATATTACATCATAGCATTGAAGATGGCTCAAAAAAGTGAGGAAGACTGAGCTATAATTGTATGCTCATTACTAAACTAATCTAAGTGCCTCCAGGTACTATTTTCCTGACATTGAGTTGCTGTTTGCAGTTACTGTCACAGTAGCATTATTTAGAGCCAAGACACAGTCAAACTAAGTGTCACAGACAGATGACCAATAAAGAAATTTGCACAGGGAAGAGTGCAGAATACTATTCAGCCACATTTTTTTTTAAATACTTTGCTGTTTTTAATAACATAGAATAACCTAGAGAACATCATGTCCAGTGTGGTAAGCAAGACACAGAAAGATAAACACTATATAAATCAAACCCACTGAGGCAGAGAATGTTTGTCATGTATAGTGTAGGTGGGAGTGAGACGCAGGCATCTTGGTCAAAAGGTACAAGATTTCAGTTAAGCAGGGTGAATAAGCTCTGGAGAGCTAATGTATGTTGCAGTGATTAGACTTAAGTATATTCTATTGTATTTGCTAAGAGATAAGATCTTAAATGTTCTTGCTATATACACAATGATTTTGAGGTGATAGAAATGTTCACTAGCCTGATTTTGGTAATTGATTAACATATTTATATCTATATCTATATGTGTTGATATACATATGTCAACACACACACACACACACATATATAACATATATAGGAAGAACATATGTATATGAAGACATCACATTGACTGGGGTAAATATACATTTTCCATTTGCTTGGAAAATAAAATATTTGAAATGCTTTGCTTTCATGCTTACTTTGTAGGTATTCCACAGTTCCACTCTTGGTGGTAAGGTATCCCTCAAATTGCTTTTCAAACTTTCAAAAGGCATCATTTTTCCATGATTTACTATAAAAACTATTCTATGTTCTGAATTTCTTCTAAAAATTTGTGAGAATTTATTGAACTTCTGTTGTCTGTTCCCTGATGTTAGCATATGTATGCACCTCCATTCAAATTATTAATTTTTTTGCTGTCATTTTAGTGGAATTTGGATTCTAATCTCATTGAATTAACTTCTCTGCACTGAAATTTTGCTCCATTCAGCCATCAAAACTTTCTCCATCCAATATCATACCTAAATTATTTGATTTTTCAAACATATTTTGATGTCAAGTAAATAGATTATAATTTCATGTTTTAAAATATATACTATATTATATATTATTTCAGGGAGAGAGAGAGAGAATGGACATTGCAAAACCTCTAGCCACTGGCAATGAACTTCAGACCCATGTGCCACCATGGGCATTGGGGAATCAGACCTCAAGTCTTAGGCTTTGTATGCAAGCATCTTAACAGCTAAGCCATCTCTCCAGCTGTAATTTCATGTTTTTCCCTAAAAATGAATTACTATAAAAATAAAATTACCAAATACAGCATAACGTTACTACTTGGAATCCTAATTCTCCATCTCCTCACCCTCTTCCAGAAACAGAACTACATGTTGGAAGGCATCAGCTTCTGTTTGATTAGGTGAAATGATTAACAATCAATATATGATATCAGAAATTGGTTGACATTTTTACTTAATTTTATCTGTGTCTTGAAATTATTTTCTAGATTTCAGAAACAATACTCCCAACTCAGATAAAGAGATGATTTGGGAATAGTAATATTGAACAATATTAACAAAGAACAAATGCCTGATTGGGTTAAGAGCACCTAATTAATTGCTTTCATTTCAGTGTCTTCTGGAGAGTCCTGGACTAGCAGAGGGGGTGCAGGGAGTTTGCTTAGGTGTTCTCATTTACCTTTTTTTGGTTTTTTGTTTAGCACAGAAGTGAAATATTTTGGGGGGGATATATTACACTTTACAAGCCATGAAAAGATATGCACACCTTATGCAACCAGCGGAGAAAGTGGGAATCTGAGTGTTAAGGGAGAAAGCATGGGAGCAGGAGACTAGGAAGTTGGGAGGAGCTCTGCAGATGCCCAAATAGGACAAATAGACAAATAGGACTCTGCAATTTTCTGCTCTCTGCTCTGTCTGTATTGTATTCAATATTGAAACAAGTAATCTTTATGAATGTGTTTTGTAGCTGGTCTGTATTTCCATTTTTTTTTTTTTTTTTTTTTTTACTGTAATACTCATTTATTTCCTACTACGTAGGAGCAGACTGTCACCTTAGCAACTCAGGTGTCAGGTTTCTCATGAAAATACTTGCACTCTTCAAGGACAAAAATCACACATACATTTCAGATAATAACGTGATCAGAAAAGTAGGGTTTTTTTTTTCAAGCTTTTCTTCTGTTCTTCCCACCTTCACACTTGTTTTTTCTATTTCCATGCCACTCTGTCTGCTATGTAATGCACACTGGGGTCTAGATTTCTCTATATAGCCCAGGCTGATCTCAAACCCATGATCCTTCTGCCTCAGCCTTCCAAATACTGGGATCACCATCTTTTCAAATGTCTATTTTTTGTTATTGTTGTTAATTTAAGTGATCATGGATCCATAGGCTGGCATTATACTCACTACATGGCTGAGGGTGACTTCAAACTCCTGGTAATCCTGTCTCCACCTTCCATGTTCTAAGATTACAGGTATGTGTAACTATGTCTAACTTTTCAAATGTCTTTAAAATAAAGATGCACATTTGTGGGTTAAAATGCTCAGAATATGTATCCATATTTAACCTTCATACATTCACCCGAGATTGTTGCACTACATATTTAGTCTTTACTACATGTATTGTTAATAAATGTGGAAAGACATGATATTATCTATAATAATTAGGACATATGAGTACATATAAAAAGATGTACTCCTCTTGTTATAAGGATATGGCTCTCTGCCCTCCTCAACAATTATAGTTTGCCTACAGTATGTGTCAGTTGGTTGGATACTAAGTGATCAATTTAACAGCCATATTTGTTGCTCATATGGTAATGTTAAGCATAGGAAAACATGTACACCCAGGTAATGCCAATAATACATTATAATTTTTTGTTAAATGAGCCTTTTGGCAGTTGAGGATGATAATAACACATGATATGAAATAGATGAGAATCAGCCTGTCTTTTCATAACTGGTACAGATTGACTAGATAATGAAGCCTGGGTCAGCTATGAAAATTGGTTTCTTTACCCATTTACTAAATGAACTGATTGTCTGAACATGTCACAGTTGGAGAAGGCTTTCAAGTGAAGGAAGGCTTCTCCTCAGGAGTGCACCCTAGCAGGGTAGGGTTATGTGCAAGAAGGGTCATCTGAGACAAACTTAGCGTGAAGTCATGCCATACATAGTTAGTGTCTCTTTTTACAACCCATTAATCAAGTAACTCAAACATCTCCCTTGAAAAGATGCAAGTGAGAGATGATGGAAGATAATATACTCTATGTTATGGAGAACTACACAGCAGCATTGTGGTGGTTTGATGAGGCATACTCCACAGTCTCTGTGTTTTGAATAATTTTTCCCCAACTCGTGGCAATTTGGGAGGTGGATCCTTACTGGAGAAGGTATGTTGCTGGGGGAGAACTTTGGGGTGTTATAGGTCAGGTTGCCCCTCACCATAATACTCAGTCTATTGTTACTGCTTTCTGCCAGGTTCTATGGACATCATTATATGATGCCCAGCCCCTACCTTCTTTCCATCTCACGAGGAAGCTTCCCATTGAGACTGAAAGCCAAAATAAACCCTTTTCTCCCATCAGCTGCTTTTGGTCTGATGGTTTTCCCCCAGCAATGAAACATACACTACAATAAGAAATTTGTACCAGTAGTTAGGCTTTTGCTGCCAGAAACCTGATGGTATAGCTTCTAGTCTTGCAGAGCTGATTTGCAGGAAGAATATGGAAGGGTTTAGAACTTTGAACTGGAGAAGCCTTGAGTATTTAGTAGGGCCTGATGAGTTATTCTGTTAGGAATTTGAAAGATCAAAAGGCAGAAATAATTGTGGACTGGGGAGGTGTGGTTAATGAGGTTTCTGAGAGGGGAAGTGAGATAGATGCAGTTTGTGTAAGAGGCTGGGTGCTCTACCCATGCTTGAGAACTTGAGCAAAGTTGAACTTAAAAGTAATGGACTTGGAAATGTAAGCAGATTCAGATTCTGAGCACAGAGACTGCAGTCTTCATCTATAATTGTTTCGAGCAAATATGACTGTTGAGGATTTGTCCAGCTGTTCTACATTGGGACAGTAAGAGGAATGCTGATTCTATTTCAAAGGAGAGATCCTAAATGAAGAATGCTGAAAAAGTTCCCTGCTCCTCTGAACTAGCTTTATCCCTTTATATATTAACAAATTTTGGAAACCTGGCCCACCTGGTACTGGTTTTGGAAGTCTGCCACATGCCAAAAAGAGAGGGTCATTGAATTTTCGACAAGGTTTTTTATTTATTTATTATTATTATTATTATTATTTTTTTTTTTGAGATGACCACTTGGTGATCTGAGATTCAGGATGGAGGGACTGAGAGACCATGGCATACATCCATGAGTTTGAACTGTGGGTTTCAGTGGAGACTCTGGGATTTTGGAGATGGCCGAACTATGGACATCCATCAAAGAAAAATGCTTACTCTGGTTATGGTAAATAAGGTAGATCTTATTGGAAAGCAAGCAGCAAAGGCAGGAAGTGTGGAATTTGAAGCCTACAGATGCTTTTTGTGGGTTCTGGATGTCAGACATGGAGCTGCAGGATTTAATATTTGTCCTGATGGTTTCCTATCCTGCACTGATCCATCTATCCTTGTTATGCCCTTAATACTCCTCTTTGGAATAGAATGCTTGCTTTGCGCTATTATGTGTTAGAAGTGTTTAACTTGTGTTTGATTTTACAGGCTCAAAGTAGACTGTCTCAGATGAAACTTTGGACTTTGAACAGTGTTGGCACTGGCAAAGACCATGGACACTTTAAAGCTGGACTGAATCCATTTTTCATCATGAAATGGTTGTTGAATCTATCAAGGCCAGGAGCAGAATGTGGTGGTTTTAATGAGTTTTCCACTGTAGCCTCCTGAGTTTTTAATGCTTGGTCCCCAGCTAGTAGCAGTTTTGGAGGTAGAGCCTTATTGGAGGGGGTGTGTGGCTGGGAGCAGGTTTTGGATTTTTTTGTTTTTTGTTTTCTGTTTTTCGAGGTAGGGTCTCACTGTAGCCCAGCCTGACCTGGAATTCACTATGGAGTCTCAGGGTGGCCTTGAACTCATGGCAATCCTCCTACCTCTGCCTCCCAAGTGCTGGGGTTAAAGGCTTGAGCCACCATGCCCGGCACAGGTTTTAGGTTTTTATAACACAACTCCCTTGCCAGAACCCAGTTCACTTTTGCTGCTTATGGTAAGATGTGATGCCCAGGATATCCAATCCTTTTCCTCTCAGAATGAAGCTTCCCCTCAAACTCTAAGCCAAAATAAATCCTTTCCTCCCATCAGATGCTTTTGGTCAGGTGATTTGACCCCAAAATGAGAAATTGACGACAACAGGCATTAAACAAGGAATAAAAGGAAATACAGGAGAAACGTGAGAAAATGAAATTGATTCCCTATGGGAGCACGTTTCTGGAGACGAGTGATATACTTTTCATGTAATGGTGTAGATAATTGCCATAACTGACTTGTGAGCTCTACAGTCCCTTGTGCAACCATAGCCAACAAATGTCATTTTTGAATCCCTGATTCTCTTCCCCATAAGCCACATTTACTCTTTTGGTAAGTCTTCCAGTTTTTCCAGCATGTATTTTACATATTAAAAATATTATTTTCTGTGAAAAAATGAAAATCTGTCTGTCCTTCACTTATAAAACACACAAAACAAAATGTTACTTAACTACTTCTCCTCCCACCAACCTTTGAATTCCTGGTATTTTACCATTGCATAATTCTTTCTAAGTTAGTCACAGTGTTTCTGGTTTTTAAATACTTTTTTGTTTATTTTTCTTTATTTATTTGAGAGAGAGAGAGACAGAAAAAGAGATGAGAGGGGGCGGGGGGAGAGAACCGATGCATCAGGGGCTCCAGCCATTGTAAATAAACTCCAGATGCATGCTCTACCACATCTGGCTTATGTGGGTACTGGGAAATCAAGCCTCAAACAGGGGTCCATAGGCTTCATAGGCAACAACTCCTGTTTTTAGTAGGACCAAACATTGTTTAATAACTTTTGTAAAAGACTACATCACTTGGAATAATTTTGGACATGATAAACATTGAATTTTACACTTGATCTTCAAATTATCTTGTTATCTTTGGCTTCATTAAAATTTTTTCATATCTTACTTCAATATTATGGATAGAATTTTGTGGGACAGTACCTTTCTCTAAGATGAAATACATGAACATATATACTAAAGAATATCATTTTAAAACACATTATCTACCTTTAAACAACAGAAAACACCTGATGGCAGATTAGCAGGTGAAGTCTGAAGGGACAAATGAGATCTGGACATGACTGTCCTGGACTTGGGACCTAACGTTTTGCTGGGCAGAAAAAATGCTTCTGGAATGGCAAAGAAAAGCCTCAGAAAATCTCTTTCTCTGTGAAAGCAACAACACTGGAAAATACCCTAAAAACCATCTTTTCAGATCTCTGGATAGTAACCAAGTTTTAAAACACTCCCTAGAGTGTTATTCAGCAAGAGCAGCTGCATCTCAGCAATCACACCTCTTTCTGTGGCATTTTCATATTGGCCTAATTTTCTCTTCATCCCCCAGGTCCCCTTGAAAATCAATTGTCTTGAAAACTAGCATCACTTCTACAGTAACTATAAAGCCAGCAGCTTTGCAGCTATCAGAGAAGGAAAAGCTCTGAATATTCTCCAAAGCCCTGCCCCAATAGAAGCACAAGTATTTGACCATTCCAGCTGCTGAAGGTCAAGTTCATTCTCAGCACTTGTCCTCATTTGACCTGTCTTTGTGCTCACTCTGTATGAACAGCTTCATTTTCATGACATTTTAAAGAAATAATCAGTGTTATAGTTTCAACAATTTGGTTGTCTGAGATGGTACAACCAATTAGGGACTACAAGAATCTCACTGAAAAACTTAGAGTAAAACAATGAGGCCCAAGACCTTAATAGGGTATTTTAAATTTTTTTTCTTGGGCTGGAGAGATGGCTTAGCGGTTAAGCGCTTGCCTGTGAAGCCTAAGGACCCCGGTTTGAGGCTCGGTTCCCCAGGTCCCACATTAGCCAGATGCACAAGGGGCGCATGCATCTGGAGTTCGTTTGCAGAGGCTGGAAGCCCTGGCGCGCCCATTCTCTCTCTCCCTCTATCTGTCTTTCTCTCTGTGTCTGTCGCTCTCAAATAAATAAATAAATAAAATTTAAAAAAATTTTCTTTTCTTCATTCCTGGACATTGGAAGTGCACATGCATGAATACTTTTTATGTGTTCAGGAAAGGCCTGAGTTGGTAACATTCTATTAAGATGTAAGGGGTTCAGAATATTCAAAACTGAAAAAGAGTAAGAAAGTTGGATGCAAAACCCATTACAAAACTTCATCAAATATATAAATGCAAGGACAATTCAGCATGATGTTGACATAAGAACAAACAAATCAGTGGAACAGAACATTCACAAATAATGTCATATACTTATGCTGAACTGGTTTTTGACTTGGGTGCCAAGAAAACTAACTCAGTTGTGAAAATAGTTTGTTCAACAAATGGAAATTTACTTAAAATGGGTATATTTATACACATTGTATAATATACATATATATATATAATATATATATTATACATATATATATTTATGCTCCCATAAAGAAACATAAGTAAATATTTTTAGATATTATCCCCAAATGACAAATAATAACAGGAAATTGTTCAACATCAAATTTGAAAAGAAAGTCTACAGGATACAGGCTGGTATTTGCAAATTCTTTATCTAATAATGTCTTGAGCCTCGAGTATATGATAAACTATTGTTGTAAGTCAATCATGAAAATGTGAACCAGTAAATTCCAATGGGTAAATAGCATACACATTACAGGGGCAAGTACTAAATTATCACATAAAACAGATTAATATATAGAATGAGGAAATAAGAGTGTGGCAGAAAAAGATGAGAAATGCATAGTGCATGAGCTAGGAAGAGATAAGGAGATGGGAGGAGAAAGTGTGAGGTAAGAAAAATATTTGTAAGATTTCAAAAGCACCATCTTCCTTCTCTTCCCCTCACTCCCACCAGCTATATTCAGACTAGACTTTTCCTTACCCCCCTTCTTTCCTCTTCTTTGGATAACATCCAAAACACTTAGCTTGGGTGTCTGCACTTGAGGGGCTTTCCTACCTTTGTTCTCAATAAATCCCCTATGCCTTCTTCACTCTTTAGTTTCTGTGTCTATTTTTTTTTTTTTTTTTTGTGATCATGAGACAAAATGCTCAATTGTTTGAAAATCTGAAAAAAAAACTGTTGCAGATACTCTTCTATCTTTGGTTCTTGAACTTTGAACTTTACAGTATCACAAGTAGCAAGTAGAAAATATTAAAATTATCTGTAGTCTATATATCAAAATCTAAATATATGCTCTGTAGAGTGATGTGATTATAGCTATCACATGAATGAAATGAATCGGGACCTAGCAGAAGTACACCCAAACCTCAAAACAGGTGGCTGTTAAAGACTCAAGCTTTCATGCTACTCTAGACCCAATATCTGATGAAATTTCTCCTTAAATGCCACCCAATTGCTGGGCGTGGTTGCACACACCTTTAATCCCAGCACTCAGGAGGCAGAGGTAGGAGGATTGCTGTGAGCTCAAGGCCATCCTGTAACTACATAGTGAATTCCAGGTCAGCCTGGACTAGAGTGAGACCCTACCTCGAAAAACAAAATAAAACAAACAAACAAAAAAACCCACTCATTTAAAAATGAAGCTGTAAAAAACATCAATTATATGAGAAAATGAAGAATTCTTGATATTGAATCAGAAAGAATATTGAACTATGCCAAACTGAAAGATACTTCTAAATAAGTATGCTGAAAAGTAAACAAAATAACAAGACATATGGGGATAGCAGGACATATAGAGGAATAAAGACTTAATTTACCCAGCCATTTAAAAAAATAGCTGGAAAGATGGCAAAGTAGTTAAATCACTCATCGCTCTAGCTAGAACTCCCAATTTAAAGGAGGAAACCACGTGTGAGCATCCGTAATTCCATGATGTTCACGGCTAGGTGTGAGGCAGAGACGCAAGAATGTCCTAGAAGCTTGCGGTGAGCACAACAAAGCGCAGCAGAGTTACACTCCATCACGAGAAACCTTGACTCTAAAGAGGTGGACAGGCAAGGGCCCACCTGGAAATTGTCCTCCGAGCATCCCATTCACACTGTGACTCATGTGCAGTGTATTCTCATTCAAAACACAAATATGCATACACATAAATAAGTTATAAAATACAATAAAAATACACAAACATGTAGCAACACAACACTTACTGTCATATATTGGATATCAGACAAGAAAGATGTGGGGAAACAAAACACATAAACCCCAAGACAACCCAGTCTGCTGCACTGAGGTTTCCCTGGCAACAGCAGGGATTAAGAACTAATAGGCAGAGACCCACAGTCAGCTCCTGAGAGAAGACGGGGAGTCCCAGGAGCCTCAGCTTCCGAGTGACTACAGGACCAACTGTTACCAAGGAGAGAGTTTCAGATAGAGAGACGCCTGTGGGATCAGGGCTCAGTAGTCATTTCCGAGGGGTTCCAGATTCTTGTGTCTCAGAGTAAGAACGCAACAGAAACATGCATAGCAGCAAGTGAAGCAAGGGACTTATTGAGAGTGTGCTTTGTTTCTCTTTTTTTTTCTATTTATTTATTTATTTATTTATTTATTTATTTATTTATTTATTTATTTATGTGAGAGAGGGGGGAGAGAGGGAATGAGTGGGCACGCCAGGGCCTCCAGCCACTGCAGACGAATTCCAGATGCATGTGCCACCTTGTGCATCTGGCTTATGTGGGTCCTGGAGAATTGAACTTGGGTCCTTTGGCTTTGCAGGAAAAATGCCTTAACTGCTAGGCCATCTCTCCAGCCCTCTTCTTTTTCTTTATTGAGAAAGAAAGAAGAAGGCCAGGGCAGACGCTTAGAAGCTGCAAGGGTGGTGGTGCACAAAGGATTGGGTTGTTCTAGGTCCTTTAAACAGTGTACATTTCTGAGACCCTTGCACAGAGCAGGCTTTCTTGTCCATGCTTTTCCTGTTGCCTTGGTGGGAGCTGCTTCCAGCCTCTGCTAGCAGGATTTTCTCGTGAGTTAATTTTGCAGCCTCCTTGTAAGGTCTTCTGGATGTCACCCTCCGCCCTACTCCCCTACCCAACTGGAAGACCTAGAAAGAACCCCTCCATGTGTGAGAGGAAACTGGCCAATGAACTTGAGAGAACACATTGACTAGTGCCCAACACTCAGGACAAGTTGAATGCATGCTCACATACTGGAAAGTCAGAATGCCCCAGAAAGTTAGAGAACTCAGTGTTAAATTGAATCCTGCTCTAGAGTGGCCTGATACAAAAAAAAAAAAAAAAAAAAAAAAGACAGACAAAAACAAAAACAAAACCAGTAGCAGTAACTCTAATAGCATTCCATAATTCGATGTAAGAGTATTCATAGAAATGCAAATCAATCACTACCCAACTAAGTTAAATTCATATTATCTTATTTAGTCAGAAATATCAGAAAAAAGTTCATAACCAGATGTGGAAGAGCTTAATTAAAACCCACTCAGTACCAACAAGAGACATTAGAATTAGCCCATAAGAACATCAGTCAAGATGTTTTAGTTCCATCCCATAGGCTCAATAATTTCAGGTAGAATATAGAGAGTGTTAATAAAAGACACTAAGGAAACTTTTGGTAATAAAAGAATACATTAGAAGGGATTAACATCTGATAACATGTTACACAAGAAATTAGCACCTGAAGACAGCAACACAGACAGTAATGGCAGCTATTTAAGCGAAGCAGCCCAGGAATGTAAGTGAGCAGACATAGGTGAGCTTCTGCCCAATCTGAGTCAGCTGAGCAAACAAAAAAATAATGCCTAAACATTTCCAAATTTGATGACCATTCTAGCTACAGATTCAAGATTCTGAAAATATTTCATTTTTAATATTTTGTTTTTATTTGACAGAGAAAGAGAAAGGGAGGGAAAAAGCGAGCGAGCGAGAGAGAATGGGTGCGCCAGGGCCTCCAGCCATTGCAGATGAGTTCCAGACATGTGTGGCCCCTTGTGCATCTGGCTAACATGGGTCCTGGGAAATCAAACCTGGATCCTTTGGCTTTTCAGGCAAACACCTTAAACTCTAAGCCATTCCTCCAGCCCTCAAAATATTTCTTAAATATAAAATGGTACTTTCTATCTTAATTGCTTTAATAGATTATGAAGAAAAATATTGAAGGCATTTAGAAGGGAAAAAGACAAATTACATATAAGAACAATAAGTAAAAGGCCACCAATTTTACATTGGAATCAATGTAAATAAGAAAATGGCAGACCATCATTAATCCTTTACTTTAAGCATTCCCATTTATGGCTTTGCATCAGTGTTTCCCTTATTGCTACATATTCTTTCACAGATCTTGGCGGTAAATACATTAAATTTCCTAATGCAGCACAGTAAATATAGCTCCACTATTTAGCCATGAATTGGTTTCCAGTTTTTGCTGTGCACACATGTCTTTATGTACGTGGCCTGTGATTTCCTTTGGATGAATTCCTAGAAGTGAATTTCTTTAAGTTTAAAATCCATAATTGCCATAATTGATACATAAGAAATAAAAAGTGTATATACTTTCAGGGTTCAATATGTACTGTAGAAATCAGTGTGAGCATACCTGTTTCCTTGTTTATCACTTTCATATGTTGTTAACATTCAGAATCTTTCTAGCTATTTTGAAATGAACAGTATATCACCGTTATTTATAATACCCTGTAGTGCTTGCTCACATCTAACTGTAGGTCAGCATTAGCTGATAGACCTTCCCACATCACTTTTCCCCAACCTTGGTTTCCTCAACTTCTACTACTAACCACCAGTCCATGATAAAATTCTGTAGTGTACAATTATATGGTACTTAACTTTTTGTGTATAGCTTCTTTCAGTTCATAAAATGATTTTCAGATCTATCCATATTAATGTAACAGTTAAGATTTTACACTGCTATGATTGATTTGCATTCCTTTGTGCTTACGTACCATACTTTGATTATTTATTCATCAGCTTATGGAAATTTAGGTTGCTTCCACTTCTGAGCTATGGTGAATAGTCCCTATGCCTCTGACATACTGAACCACAGACTTTGTAGATTGCCATGGTTTGAATAAACCTCCCCTCCCCACAGTCTTCTGTGTTTAATACTTAATCCTCAGGTGTTCCGTGAGGTTGTAGGATCTTTAGGAGCTGAAGACTTGCTGAAGGAAGTATCCTGTGTATTGGGGGTTGAGCTCTGATACTCAGGTCCCACAAGTGGTTCTCTCTATCTGCTTCCTGTATGCCAGTGTGAAAAATTGACACAGGCTTCCTAATCCTGCTACATTTTGCCCACCATAATGGAATTCTCTTTTTGGACTGTATGCCAAAAGAATATCTTTCCTTTTTTAAATTGATCCTGGTTAGGTATTTTGTCCTGTCCAATGAGAACATAACTGATTCAGAGATATACCAAATAGAGGTAGTTGGTGAATGATAGAGAAATTCTATTTTTAATATTGAGAAGCCTCCATGGTGCTTTATATAATGGCTTGCCAAGTGTACACATGTCTCCCTTTCTCCTCATGTTTATCACTACTTACTGATTTGAGTGGTGTGTGTGTGTGTGTGTGTGTGTGTGTGTGCGTGTGTGTGTGTCTGTGTGTACATGATGCTGTTTGCAGGTGTATGAGTGTGTGTGTGTGCAGAGGACAACTTTGGATGTCAGTTCTTATGTGTCATCCATTTTTTTTTCTTTTTTTTCTTTTTTTTTTTTATTTGAGAGTGACAGACAGAGAGAGAAAGAGGCAGATAGATAGAGAGAGAATGGGCACGCCAGGGCCTCCAACCACTGAAAACAAACTCCAGATGCGTACGCCTCCTTGTGCATCTGGCTAACGTGGGTCCTGGGGAATGAAGCCTCAAACCTGGGTCCTTAGGCTTCATAGGCAAGAGCTTAACCGCTAAGCCATTTCTCCAGCCCCACACTAGGACTTCTTGCCACTGCAAACAAACTCCAGATGCATGTGGCATTTTGGGCATGCAGCTTTTCATAGGTACGAGGAATTAGAACCTGAGTTGGCAGGCTTTGCAAGCAAGCACCTTTAACTGCTGAACCCTCTCCGCAGGCCATCAAATTGGTTTTTACAAAAGTTTATCAAGTAGAGATAATAGAAATTTCCCCATTACTCATTCTTTCTAGAAGAACTGTGGCTTTCCTGATCATTTTCTTACAAAAACAATTTAAATTTTGTGAGTAAAAATAAAGATTCTGGCTACATGGTTAACGTAGGTAAGTTAAATAAGTATTTATTTGTTTATTTATTTATTTACTTACTTATATGAGACAGCGAGAGGAAGAGAAAAGGAATGGGCACACCTCTAGCCACTGCAAACAAACTCCAGACACATGTGCCACCTTGGGCATCTGGCTCACGTGGGACCTGGAGAAATGAACCTGGATCCTTGGGCTTTGCAGGCAAGGTACTTAACCACCAAGACATCTCTCCAATCCAAAATATTTATTTATTATTTTTTTTTTTTTGTTATTTGAAACAAGGTCTCATTATATTGCCCTGGATGACCTGGTGCCCACATGAAGCCCAAGATTGTGGAAGTACCCCTGTCATAGCCTCCAAAGTGCCGAGATTATATCTGGTTTTAATATTTTTCTGGGCTGGAGAAATGGCTTAGTGGTTAAGGCATTTGCCTGCAAAGCCAAAGGAACCCGGTTCAATTCTTCAGGACCCATGTGAGCCAGATGCAAAAGGGGGCGCATGCATCTGGAGTTCATTTGTTGTGGCTGGAAGCCATGGTGCACCCATTCATTCATTCATATTCTCTCTCTTTCTCTCTCTCAAATAAATAAGTAAATAAAATATATTTAAAATTTAAATATTTGCAACATTTTTTCTCCTTTCTATCAAATTACCCAAGGATTAGTCTATACACATCTCTTCAATGCTAAGGCAAGCACTCTTCTGCTAGGCTAAATATCCAACTCCTGTACTTTTTCTTAATCCTTCCAATCAAGTTATTGCATTTGTCATGCCTTTGAAACTGCTAATTCCAAGATCATTAATAATTTTCTTATGTGGAATTCAATGACTTTTATCAAGTTTCACAATTCCTGCTTGAGTTATTAAACAACGCTCACCCTCTCTGAAAACTCTTCCCTATTCTAGTTTTCTGATCTTTTTTTTTTTTTTTAATTTAATTTGTTAGTTTTCTTTTCAGTAAATTCAGGCAGTTTGGTACCATTATTTAGGCTCATCTGTGATCAACCCCCTCCCATTAGACCCTCCTTGTTATTGAAAATGGGTCGTGCATTGTGGAGTTAGCCCCCAGTTATTAGTATGATAAATGTCTCTGAAAATCATGACCCAACATGTAACTCTGACATTCTTTCCGCCCCCTCTTCCGCAAGATTTCCCTGAGCCATGTTGGGTTCATTTTTGGTCTGCTTCAGTGCTGAGGTGTTGGGGGCCTCTGAGGCTCTGGCTCTCTGATTTGGTAGGAGTTGATTTTTCTCTGCATTGATCTCCTTCCCCTTTGTGCTGGTATCCAGTTCACAGGAAAACATCACCCTTGCTTATTTCGCCAGTTGTCCTTAGTTTCAGTTGGGCCCCTTTTGAGGTATGTGTCATCCATGTTTTTTTTTCTTTTTCTTTTTTCTTTTTTTTTTTGAGGTAGGGACTCACTCTGGCTCAGGCTGACTTGGAATTCACTATGTAGTCTCAGGGTGGCCTCGAACTCACAGCAATCCTCTTACCTCTGCCTCCTGAGTGCTGGGATTAAAGGCGTGCGCCACCATGCCGGCCCATCATTTGTTTTCTGAGATGTGGTCTCTCATTGGTCTGAAAATGAGAAATGTTCATGTCCTGATCTTTTGTCTTGATGCATAAATATATATATATATATATATATATATATATATATATATATATATATATATATATATGATATGTGTGTAGATGGCGGATATATATATATGTATGTATATGTATGTGTGTGTATCATGACACTGATGTGGGGGTCAGAGGACAGCCTCATGTGTGTCCTTCCCTCTACTCTGTTTGAGGCAGAGTCACTCTTATTGTTCACCACTGAGTGCGCCAGGCTAGCTAGCTTGTGAACTTCTGAGAATTCTCTTTTCCTGTCTCCCATTTGACTGATTACAGCCTTGTGCTGTTACATCCAGTTTTGAGTGGGTTCTGGGGACCCAATATTCAGAACATCATTCATATGCAACATCACTTTTACCCATGGAGCCATTTTTCTAGCCTTACCTCTACTGATCTTTTATAAAATTATTGGGTGATTTTTATTTTTGCTGTTGTTTATTGGAGTTACTTGTGTTTTCTGGACATTACTCCCTGACACATGTATGCTCTGTGAGCATTTTCTCTCCCTTCTGTGTGTTGCCTCTATACTCTGCTGACTGCTTCATTTGGTCTTCAGAAGCTTCATAACTTGATATATTCCTTTTATTTCTATATTTGCTTTTGTTTCCTGTGTGTTAGAGGTCTTTTCCCAAAAGTTCTTGCCCATCACAATATCCTGAGTCATTTCCTCCACATGTTCTGGTAATTTCATGTGCTGCATTACTCCTTGCTCCAGTTTGAAGTGATGTTTGTAAATAGTGTGAAATTGGGGCCTGGTTTCATGCTTATGCATATGGACACACCATTATTCCACTTGTGTCAAGGACTGTCATTTCTCCAGTGCTCATTCTTAGCACTTTTGTTACAAACAAGTTTCCTGGAGCTATCTAGGTTTATTTCAAGGTCCTCTATTCTGTTCATTTTGTATAAGTGTCTACAATGTTTCAAGTATTTGAAAGATACTTATAAGTATATTTTTTAAGAAAGTCAGTAAGATAGGTGTTATAGATAATGTCACATTGCTGGCATGAACATACAAAGCAGACATATCTTTATAGGAGGAAGGGCACTTATTTCAAGCATGTAGATCCAGGGAGAAGTTATATTAATGGTGGAAAAACTGTTTTCATACATCTATGCAGAGAGAAAAACAACCACCAGCCAGCATCACCAAACAGCTCCAAGCATGAACAGGCAGCAAGCACAACCCTCAGAGCTCAAATCTGACTGCACATCTTTGGGCTGTAATTCAGGTCTACCCCCAAACACACCTTAGGACTGGACCCCAGGATATGTCCCAAAAACAAATCCTCCATCCAGGTGGCTAAAGACCCAGGTTACAAACTTTAATAAAACACCTGAGTGTATGAGAGATAAACCAGCATTGGTATAATGGCATATGCTTGTACTTGGGAAGCTGAAGCAGAAAGATTGCCTTGAGTTTGAGGCCAGTATGGGATGCACAGCAAGACTTTATCTCAAAATATCAGAGAGACAGAGAAATAAAATTAACAAGCATATAGTAGAGAATATTTAAACACTTAAGCCTCTTCTAATAGGTTACATGAAGTAAGTTATTTCATCTTTTATCTATAAGAATAGCAACAAAATTGTCATGAATGTTGTAGAACACCAGTAATTAATTATATAATTAAGAAATATTTCAGCAATAATGTAACGCCTGACCCTTTATTAAATCATATACTTTTGACAATAAATAAATAAATAAATAAATAAATCACAAACTTTTAAATGATTTGTGACATACCCCTCCTTTTTCAACACTATCTGCATTTCAGAGCTCTATAGTTTTCCATTAAGTAGTAAATAACAGGAAACCTAACGTGATAAACATCTCAAGGTGGAAGATAAAAAATAAAATAAATATGTGGTATTCAGCAACATGTACATATGTCAATAATCATTTATTTGCAATTATTTTATGAGCAAGAGTGAAAGGGAGAAGAAGAGAGAGAGATAGAGAATTGGGATGCCAGGGCTTCCAGCCACTGCAATCAGAATCCAGACACAAGCACCACATTGTGTGCATGTGCAGCCTTTTCTGCTTGTGTCCCCTTGTGTGTCTGGCTTATGTGGGACCTGGAGAGTCCTTAGCTTTGCAGGAAGGAGCCTTAACCACTAAGCCACCTCTCCATCCTAATAATCATGTTTTATAATCCATAAAATATATATACCTTATGAAAATTATACTTAAATTATATAAATAAATGGACCAATATTTCCCAGTATTTGTGGGAGGTATTTATGTATGCATCTATAGTAGGAAAACTATGAAGAGAATGCAAACATTCTTCAATACTGTTGACCCAATGAAACAGAGGTATGCTGGGAGCTCTACTGTCAGCATACAGACAACAGATAAACTACAATCAGGAGAAAATGAGACACTTATGCAGTTCAAGCATAACCTCCATACTAAATGTCAAGGGAATGGACTCTTGGAATGGTAGACAATGATTGGCAGTGAAGCAGCTGCCAATGCAGGCAGAGCTGTGCCTGTCAGAGAAGGGTGAGTCTAGCGCCATCCTGTGTCCTCTTGCCTGATCTCATAGAAGAAGCAGAATAAGGTAAGGAAGGAAATGCTAGAGACACAAGAAATTCAATGCCACTAAAATATTTCTATTTATTTGGAGAGAGAGAGAGAAAGAATGGGTTAACCAGAGCCTCTTGTCACTGCAAACAAGCTCCAGACACACTACACTGCATCTGGCTTTACATGGATACTAGGGAATAGCATCTGGGCACAAAGGCCTTGCAAACAGCGCATTGGATGTGTGAGTCATCTCCTTAGCCCTGATAATGTTTTTCTAAGCCTAGCAGCATTCATTATCATAACTGTTCATATCTTAAGCATAGTATTTAACTATTACTTCACATATTCCAGTGTTTAACAAGAAAATGTTACCAATAAAGTGTGTATAAGTCATGAAGAGGCAAAGTTTCACTGAAGAGAGAATTAATGACCAGTATGAATATACTTAACTGTGCTAGGAAATGCATAGTAAAACCTTGATAAGCACCACTGAAAATCCTTCATGGTAAGAACTGTTGGGAAGTTGGATTATGTCTTCAATTTTGAGAATAATGTAGCATAACAGAAACAGTCCCTGTTGATAGGAACACTTGGGAAAGAAGTTGGAATTTTGTTAATTGATTTAAGATTGAGTAAATTTTGATGTGATTATTTCATTACTTAGTATAAAATCTACATGAAATATGTCACATACAAGAGACAAAGAAATTGAACAATATTTATAGTAGCATTATTTAGAAGAGCAATTTAAAACAGCCAAAATAACCCAAATGTTCATCATCATTAACATGAATATAGATACAATGCATGTATACAGGAATCCAGTAAGCATACTAAGTAACATATTGATGAAGTATATCTGTAGCCTTCACAATTGCAGAATATTAATGTTTTTAACCAATGAAGTCATCTACATATACAGATAGTTTTTAAAATTCAAAACACATAAAATTATAAACATCTCTACCCTATGTATATCATAAAGATACAAATATAGATGTAAAATAATTAAGGACAAGAAAATGAGAATTGTGCTTGCCTGGAAAGGAAACAAGGAGACTTGGATAAGGAAGATGCTATGAGTTGCAGGAAAGCATCATGTAGAAGCCTGATAGGTGAATAAATGTTAATAATTTCATTATTTTTAGATTATCCATATAAATGTTGAAATTCTGTTATATACTTTTCATATTTAATTTCCAGCACACTCTGAGCTCCCTCCATTGGTTATACTGTTCTTTAGAAGTCTGTAACTATTTAACATGGCCTGCAAGTATAAGAAAGATTAGTAATCATTTTGCATAACAAAATAACTTGTCTCATTGCTGTGGTTTACACTGAATCTTTTCTCATTTGATCCTCTGTATGGGCTGAGAGCAGAGACCAGTGTTACATTATAGACAAGGAGGTAAACTAACAGGAAGTGTGCATTAGTCATAATAAGCTCATATAATATTTATATTAACTCGCCTGTATGAACATACTTCTTTGTACATTAATTGTTTCAGTTTGCTATTTTTTAAAGGATTTTGCTTCTACATTCATAATTATGACTGATCAAATATATGAGAAGTTTCTAGTTGTGTTTATACAATTAATTCATATTTTATTTACATTGTTGTCAAAAGATATTATGTAAAATCTACCATGAGTTTGGAATTTATTACTTAATACATGACCAATGTTCACATTCCTTAATATAATCTTGAAATGAAAACATAATTTCTAACCTGTCAGGGGCAATATTCCTTATATATGTATATGAATTACATAAAGTTTAATTTGGCAATTTTACTTGGAAAAGCCATTGAGTTACTATTTTGTCTTTGGTTAGTTGATAGTGTGGTAAAAATCTTATCCTATAATGATAACTTAAAATTTTTAGTGTAATCTTTAAATTGTATTTGAGTCTAAAGGTTATTAAACATTTAGGAATATATTTTATTGGCTTATTGATGTTTACTAGTCCGTGGTGACCTGTCATGCTTTAATACTATCTTTTTCTGTGTCATCTAAGCAGACATTGTCAAACTGTTCTAGTTTTCCTTTGATTGGTATTAACACAATGTATAATTCCTGTGTTTACAGTTTTTCTTTCATTGTTTCCTCAAAAAAAGTCAGTCAGGTGTAGTAAAGAGAGTCAAGAGCTTAGAGGAGGGTCCAACACATGCCAAGTATCCACAAATTTCTGATGTATAGTGTGCATACAGGTCTGCACTTAGAATCCTTGAGTCTGAGGTATTGCTTAGACTCCTAGGGGATGAATGATTCTGGGCAAATCACACAACTTCATCTTGCTCATCTTTAAAATGTAATGATAGTAATAGTTCTATATTATAGACAGTGCTGTGTGATGAGTGGATACATGGGAACATTAAGATGTGTAGAGCACAAAATGGGTCATATCAAAATAATTTCAAGCATGCCTTTTATTTTTATAATATGTCCTTAACATTTGATTTTCTTAATCTACTGTGGTAACTGGAGATATTAGTACTATTTTAATTATCTATTGAAATGAAACAAATCACCCTAAAAGTGGCATTAAATAACAACCCTTCATGATCTTTTATCTTGAGGTTTGCTGGGCTCAAATAGGCAGATCTTCTGTTCATATGCCCTTGATTATAGCCAGTCACTTGGGAGCAATCTTGGCTGGAATACCCAGAATGAATCACTCGTGTGGTTGTCATGTAGGATTCTTCTGGAATTCTAATCCACTGCACCTATGCTGGCTTTTCCATGCAGCTGCTGGGTCATTACACAACTACGCCCCCAGCCAGCATGGATTTGATGTGAAGGTCAACAAAGACTTCCTTTCAAAGGGAGAATAGTGAGTATGAGGACAGTCTGGCTGCGGCATCTGTCACTCCACTGTTGCCATAGTTCATCCAGCTGATCTGGTCTGTTAGGAAGTACCTCTTACCCCTTAACCTCCCTTACTCCGCCCACCCCCAGCCCCGGTGTGCTTCTTCAAACAGGATGGCTTTCCCAATAGAGCAGGACCCTTCTCAGCCAAGGGCGTGAGTTTCTGTGCTTCCCAGTAGAACCCTCATACAAGCTCTGGAAGTGAGTGTAGTAAAGAATTTGCTATAGCACTCAATCTACCACAAACCTGCTTATATTATATCAACTGTCATCTATCTTGGTTAATTTGTATGAAATTTTCATGTGTTTTTAAAATTATTTTTTTTTTGAGAGAGAGAAAGAGAGAATGGGTGTGCCAGGACCTTTAGCATGCTGCAAACAACCTCCAGATGTGTGCACCTTTTTGTATGTCTGTGCAACATTGTGCGCTTGCTTTCCCATGCACCTGACTACATGGAAACTGGAAATTCGAAAGTGAGTTCTTAGGCTTCACAGGCAAGGGCCTTAACTGCTAAGCCATCTCTTCAGCCCTCATGTAAAATTTTTGTGCCTTACTTTCAATTATCTTTTTAAATCTTCTGTCCTGTCTTCTTTGCAATGCTTGAATTTTTGTTTGGTTTGAAAGGTTATATTTAAGTCCATTATTTCAAATATTTCTTCAAATTCCCCACATATACTAAATTTAGAAACTTTAAAATAAATTTTCTGAAGTGTGAGGGTAGTTTATCTTCTCAGGTCTCAATACCTTTGGAAAAAGAAGAACAGATTTTTTTTTAACGGAGAGTGAAATTAGGTTAGTTTAAATGGGATAAGTATTATTAATTTGGGGGCAGGGATGAGGAAAAAGAGGGTACCAACATATAATGTCTCTATACAAATATATTGATGATGATAATAGTAATAAAACTAATAAAGATAAGGTAATGGAATGGAAAAAATAAAAAATTTAAAAATCCTCCTGAGCATAGTAAAAGCTCAAGTACTCTATATGTAAGCAACTAACCCAATTTATCCATCATTTACTTTTGGTTACATTTACTTTTCTTCCAAAACAGCACTATGGTTTAAAATAGTAATTTCTGCTGGGCATGGTGGTATATGCATTTAATCCCAGCACTCTGGAGTCAGAGGTAGGAGGATCACTGTGAGTTCGAGGCCACCCTAAGACATAATGAATTCCAGGTCAGCCTGGACTAGAGTGAAACCCTACCTCGAAAAACCAATAAATAAATAAATAATAAAATAGTAATTTCTTTTAGATAATCACATCTTGTCATATTTGACCGTATTTAATGTCGAGTTGCTACATGTAAGTGTGAATTTCACTTCATATATCACCAAACCACAACATGTATTTCCTCCAGCAATGTTAAAGAAGCTGTCATGAAGTTTGTCCTTGCAACTGAGGCTGTTTGGAAAGATACATACCAGATTTACAGGCACAGAAAATTATGAGAATCGTAGGCAAAAAGCCCAGTGTGAATCAGTCACTCTATCATTTCCCCAGCCTCCTGCAAAGGAAATTCCTTTGCAGAATGCAAGCGACCAACTCTCCCACTCTGCTTTTTTTGAGCAGAAGGGAGCAAATATTGGTCTGAGGGGGTGGAGGGCTTCCCCTTTGGATGGTGCTGTAGTCACTAAGTGCACCTTATGACAAGTTGGATGTCTTTGCTGGGGTACAGCTTATTCTGGGTAGCCACCCACATGCACATGAATATTTCAAATGTGGCTCTGGCACTGCTGGCTGGTCAGAGTCCCACTCTGGGAAACAATGCATAATGTATTACAGACTCTCCCCCACCCCAGCCAACACAGGATGCCTCTCTGGCTTATCTGTTTCCAGAATGCATGCCAGCCAGTGAAAGCAAAGCAGAGTGTACGCTCGAACAGTTCCTTGGAATTTTACAATTACATTTTGTTAGTTTTCTCTCACTAAATTCTGTGACACTGACCTAGCTGACTTTTTAAATAAGAAAATCAGATTTGTAGATATAGCAAAGAAAATTTTAAAAAATTCATTTAGAACTGTGTATTTCTAGCTTTGCAATAACTATCTGTGGAGGGAAAGGAACCTGTCTTCTAATCCATCTATTTGTTTTCTGGGATGCAAATTAGAAATAAACCAACTTTGATTTTTTTTTTATCATGATATAAGGATGATGGGAAGATAATGTTAAGCAGAAACTCTAAGAAGTCCTAAAGAGTGAAGAGATATCCTTAGAGTACTGTGTAAACTTGAATAGGTAACTCAACTTTTAAATTTATGTGTTCCCATTCAAAATGTGCAGAAAATAATGTCCCTCCATTGAAGTCATTTATAGAACTGAATGAGATCATATTGTATAATATTAAAAAGAGTGTTCATATCTAACAGACTCTCAGTAACTATTAGCTCTCATTGAGGACACATGTGGACATTCAATATTATGATTGTTTTGGTATCTCTAACGGGTTATAAAGATGTAAGCTTTGGATGACAAAGATGTTTCTATACACAGCACAGAACATTTGACGGTGGGAGCTTTTAGCTCTCAGGCTTAAAATGGAACCTTAAGCCTAAAGGATAAAATGTGACCCATATTTTTTTCACTGCTCAGCAAACTTACTTTTGCTCTCTCAGGAAAGCCCTCCATGATTAGTGTTTGATGGGCTGTCTGTGGATCTGCCTAGCTTTGTGACTTGCATCTTTAAGAATGCTTTAACAATGCAAGTTTCCTAACTCATGTCATATTATATAACTGCCTCCTGGAAGCAGTTCCTGGGATCCTGCCAAGAACATTACCCTTATACCAAACTTCTGAATACATTCTCTTAATGATACAATAACTTGATGAACAGAATAAATCCCAAGACCAACCTAACTTGTATTATGTAATTTGCATATTAACAATGATGATTCAGGGCAGAATTTGGATATGAAGCTATTCACCTAAGCCACTGTATTTATTCTATTCCTTTTGCTGACATAGACCATAAAGTTTTGAGATTCAGGAGTCCTAAGGTGCAGAATTATATATTTTCTTTAGCATTTTACACTGTGCACTATGACTTGTAAATAAGTGGGTTGTATCTTTCAGCTTCAATATTCTATAGGGCCCCCCCTTTTTTTTTTTCCTTTGGACAACTTTTATTTTGTTTCTACCTGTGATAGTGTATAACCATCAGTAAATATCAAATTTCCCCTATTCCTCCAAGGCCTCATCCAGCTAAGTAGCAATCACCTCAACTCTCTTTGAATACTTGAAAACATATTGTGATTCCTTTCACACCAAGGACTACCCTCTTGACAGTGTCTTTTTCTTGATGCTCTGCCTTGTGTCAGAAATGTTCTCATCCTCTTTTATTTTCTCATGCTTTTCTTTCTCTGGGCTCTCTGAGACCTGGTAGTAAGGAGTTATGCATGAGGGAACCAAGGCAGACTGCAGGTACATCTTGGTGGCTGTGTCTGCTCCTCAGGATGCCCCATTGTTAGTAAATGTCCTTGAAATGACAGTTCTTTCTCTCCCTCTATCAGAAACTAAGATAGCCAGAAAATTTCCCAGTTGCCTCACTTGTGCATTAAGGGAAAGTTTACATCCTCAAGAGACCCCAGCTTCACTATGATATCATTTACCTTGTTGGGTTGACCACCCTTGTGGGCTTTTCAAGGGAATCATGTGAGAGATCTAAACTACCCTGACCTAAGAGGCAAAAACAGTCAATTTACCAGAATAAATATGTCACCCACTATAGCAGACAGTTTCAGGTCGCTGAGATGAACTTCCTGACCAGGCACAGTTATGGAGGAAGGGATTTGCTGAAGCTTACAGATCCAGGGGACGTTCCATAATGACAGAAGAAGCTGGCCTGCTTCACAGGACCAAAGAAGCACAAGCCAAAAACCACACAGCACAGCACACTTCAGGAACTCCAGCTAGAAACACTTTGCATATCTTTAGATTTAAATCTCAAACCCACCACCATGCCTTAAGATCCACCCAGTAACACCACCTCCAGCCAGGGCTACAGATACAAACTACAACTAATAAAACACTGAATATATTGGGGGACATCTATTCAAACTACCATGTTGCCCACCTAATAACTGATTATAAAACCTGTTTAAAATCCACAGTACAGAGGTCAATGGGATGGTATCCCCAATCCCCCCACTACCTTTGGGGTCAGCCCCTCCAATCTTTATCTTTCTCTGGAGTATTCTTTCAAATTTCTTTCTTACTTTTTTCTTAATAAACTTCTTAAACTGTTCACCCAATAACATTCCCCTTTCTCCATAGTATCCATTGGATTTACTATGAAGGCATTGATAAAATGGAATAAGCACCATAATAAAACAAAGAAACAGATAGTAACAAACATTTTCCCACATACAGAACTTTAGAACTAGATGTCACCTTGAAAAGTTGGGGGGAACAGACAAAGAAAAGGTCATTGGCATTTATATAATTTAGTCTCCTATATAAGTATGAAATATATGAACTAAAAATAACATAGAGTTTATCAGTCAACTTTTTGTAATGAATGAAATCGTTTGTTGTGCCTTGTGATATATGCCTGTAATCTCAGCATTTGGGAGACTGAGACAGAAGGCTTGTTAGGGCATTGGAAGCCAACCTGGGCAACATAGTAAATCCAAGCTGGCACAAGTTACATGGTGAGACCAAGTCTCAACAAACAAACAAACAAAGACACAGAATGTCCTGTTATGAGTTTTGTTTTTCTCTGACATTGGCATATGGTTCTGAACAAGTATCTCCTGGTCTTTAAGGAGCTAATACTTTTACAGTAGAGGGAGTCATGAAGGTAACCACAAATTATGAATAAAGTGGGTAACTAACAAACAAACAAACAAAAGCCTCTTCTTATAGGAAGCACTGCTGCAAGAACAAAACACGCTGAGAAGATCAGAAGTTCTGGGAGGAAGTGATCTTGTGATATCATAGAGACAGAAGTGAAGGCACTGAAGATGGAGCAGTGTAAAAATGCAGGGCATAGGCAAGGTGGGCAACACAGAGCCCAGAGAACTGTATGATACATCTACTTGGTGATCAGCGATGGGTGTGGTTGTCACAGAGCTGGCAGAGATACAACAAGTAGGTTCTACATGTATGAGAGAGAGTATCAGAAATCAATATTCCTCTTACCACATAAGGGGACAAGACTTCAATAAAGTGATTTACAGTAACTCTCTCTGCATAAATGAAATGGGAATGAAAATGAGGCACTTACCATTTCCCTTCTCTTCCTAGAACAATCCTAATTATCTTAATCCTTGTCTGGCTCCTTCAGCTAGAACCCCTGTGCTTCCCGGCATTTGCCTATCTGTGGAGCACTGAACAGGAGACTTTAGAAATGCACAAACAAATGATAGCCAGTCTGCTCACCTTACCTTGAATCTGGACTTGTATGTTGTTTCCACCATAGTGGCCTTTCATTTATTTTCTTACAAAATGAGGCAGTGTTTTGGACTAAAATTTTATTCCAGTCCTAGTTCCAAGCTGCACCTTTGGAAAGGACATAAATCTATCACTGTGGTCTGCATGTTAATATAGTTGAGCCAAAGCTATATGGTAAAAATAATCACACATTAGTGGGTGAAAATGAATCATGGTTTTAAGTGTATTCGCTTTCATCAACTGATGCTGAGCTGTGTAAATCAGAGGCCTTATTCTAAAAAATAGACTGCAATGTGGAGAATACAGGGCCATCCACGGTGTCCCATTAAAAACAATTAAGAGACTATTAGCTCTTGCACACAAATATAATGTGACTATTAATCTTCATGCCTAAGTACTGACAGGTGGAAAAAACTGAAACTATGATAATTGTAGAAAAAGAAGGAAATAGCCTTTTTTGCATCTTCACACAAATTTTATGCAGAATATTTTTAACAGTTTTGCATATTTTGCCACAAATATACTTTGCAATCATAAAAGGCACAAGTAAAATTTAGAATACTAACTCAATATGGAATTCACTTAACATAGAATTATTAATCTCAAGCTTCCAATTTTACAACTAATATCCAAGGACAAAGGGACGTCTGAGGGTTGCATAGCAAGCTAGTGACTTGCCAAGATCTGAATCAGCTCTAACAGTGTTCATCAAGCTTATTTTCCATTATTCCTCCTTGTTCCTCAGAAAGCCATCCTTTGTTTCAGGAAACAAGTCTCAGAATACCATAGTTTTATTTCAGAAAGGAAAATATACTTAGAATTCTCCCACTGAAATAATTGCTCCTAAAATTCCACTATTAGTTATTCTATAATGACATAATAAAATTCTAATAATTCTATAATAATAGCTGTAATAAAATTTGTATCATGAGCTAGCAGAAACATCATGATCTTCCCATGAAAAAATAGTCACATCACTTGACAAATGACCTCTGTAGAGATTTATCTTCATGAGGAGATAAAACCAGGTCCTTGTCTGTGCTACTCCTTCTGACATGCAGATAGATGTACAATGCTGGGCTCGACAGAGTAGGCTGTGCTAAGTCTTGGATGTCTCTGTGCTGAAATTGCAACAAGAAATTTGCATCTGAAAAAATAGTCCCAGAAATGTTTTGGACCAAAATTAATTGACATACTAACCATATTAACAATCACCATAGAGCCAAGAAACTGAATGCCAATCAATAGAGCATACAACTGCCTTTGGACATCATGAATTTGATAGCAAGGTCATTAATTTCCTCTTATTAACAATAATTGATTGTCTTTTTTCATTATATATTTTTACTTTTTAATGGATTTTTTTTATAAATGTGCTTACCAGTACTAGTTATGTTTAGTATTTCCTAAATGAAAATTCTTCATCAAGTTTATAAATAAACATTTGAAGGGAATATGTGTGTGTGTGTGTGTGTGTGTGTATGTATATACATATATACACATACATATATATATGCATACATACATGAATATATAGGGAAGAGTGCTACAAGCAAAAATAACAAGCACAGATGCTCTGGGATGACAGTAACCTTGGAGTGTCAAAAAGACAAAAAATGAAGGCACTGAGGCAAGAACCAAGAATAAAATGAGGGGCACAGGCAAGGGGGGATTTAATGTATTATGTAAAAAAATTCTTTCATATAATCACTTTATTCTGTTCTTCCCACAATCTTGAGAAGCAGATAAATCCTTTCATATTCAACACACCCAGAAGGAAAACAATTTGGGGAATGATAAAAAGATCATGATCTGCAGAGACATTTATCCTACCCACAACTGTAGGCTAACTCCAGAATGCATGACCCATATACCTCAAAAAGGAAGGGGCCAAGGGGAGGGAGTAGATCATGGATGAGCCTAATAATGGTACCAAACTGACTGTATTCATTGAGTACAAAACTAATTAATCAAAACAAAAAAATAGATAAAAAAGATTTGCTGAGCCAGGTGGATTGGCACATACCTTATCTCAACATACAGAAGATAGGAGGATATCTGTGAGTTTGAGACCAACCTGAGACTACATGGTGAATTACAAGTCAGCCTGGACTAGAGTGAGATCCTACATTAAAAATAAAAAAACACAGGCCAGGTGTGGTGGCACATGCCTTTAATCCCAGCACTTGGGAGCCAGAGGTAGAAGGATCACCATGAGTTCAAGGCCACCCTAAGACTACATAGTGAATTCCAGATCAGCCTGGGCTACAGTGAGGCCCTACCTTGAAAAACCAATGAATAAATAAATAAATAATACAAATTTTTTTAAAAAGATTTTCCACAATTAAAGAGAGAAGCTGAGACTTGTAGCTGGACATGACCCTCTCATGTTTCAGCATATCCTATAACTCACTCTTAGCATCCCCTGGGGGTTAAGGTCTTCAACCTCAGAACCCCAGGAGGTTAGCTATCTATTCCCAGATCAGAGGCCTTTCCTGGGCAAAAGAGCATGACATTATAAGTGAAATCATATTACATGAGGATACTTTGGTTCCACTTCTAGTTAAACTGGGGCAAATGCCAAACCTTAGAGGTCCTTGATTAAATGACTCATGTCTCTCATTCACAGGGTGACTCGGTGAGATCCTCAGTCAGCCTGGTGGTCACCACCTCCCTTTCTGCAGGCCACACTACAGGTCTCATCTCAGAGGTAGAATGTACCCAAGAGAACCCAAGCTGTCAGGACTGAGCAGGTAAACCATTGTCTACAATGGTGACTATGGAGGTATGTACAATGTTTGTTCTGTCAAGGTTTGATCTTTGGGATACGTCTGGATTGATGATACACATAAACCTTCTTTTTTTCTTATTAATCTTGTTTGCTTGTCTGTTTGAGGCAAGGTTTATAATGTAGCATAAACTGACATGTAACTTGAGATTCTCTTATCTCTATCTTATGTGTCTGGGAATACAGGTATGTATCACCACAACAGGCTTTCTCTGCCTTTTTACTCATTACTACCACTACTACTATTACCAACAATAAGTTGGCCATATAAGATTTTGTTATCCCTCATTTTGTTGATATGATTGGAAAAATATCACATGATGTGGTAGTTTATAAAATGTCTAAGGTCTTTGTCTTCATCTGTTCATGAAATACTGGATCATCTGACACAAAACGCAAGCAGACTTCAGTATAAGGATCATGTTAAAAAATAAACAAAACATATGCAGGATGGAATGTGGGCTAAGGCACTTGCCTACAAAACTTCAGACCCATGTTTCACTCTTCAGAACCCACGTAAGCCAGTCACATAAGCAAGGTTGCACTTGTTCACAAGATGGCGCACACATCTGAACTTCAATTACAGAGTTTGGAGGCCTTGGTGCACCAATTATTTCTTTCTCTCTCTCTCTCTCTCTCTCTCTCTCTCTCTCTCTCTCTCTCTCTCTGTTTCTCTCTCACTTGCTTTCTTTGTCTCATTTAAAAAAAAATACAACAACTACAACTACAACAACAAAAAATGTGCAATCAGGGCTGAAGGGATGGCTTAGCAGTTAAGGCATTTGCCTGCAAAGACAAAGGACCCAGGTTTGATTCCCCAGGACCCATGTTAGCCAAATGCACAAATGGGCACATGTGTTTGGAGTTCGTCTGCAGTGGCTGGAAGCCCTGGAGTGCCCATTCTCTCTCTGTGTTCCTTTTTCTCTGTCAAATAAATAAATAAATTAAATTAAATATTTTTTTTAAATGTGTATTCACACTGGTACTCTGCATATATTCTCAATTACTAATAATGTTTGGGAAAACAGAAGTATGTATCAGTAATGTGCATTTAACAATTTTATGCAATGAGGATTTGGGATTCAAGAAGAGTACTTAAATTTCAAACCCTGAGTTCATGACTTTTTTTTTTTTAAACCAAAGAATTAGTGTAAAACAAGACTGAGATGGGTAATTTATATAACAAAGTAGAATATCTTCTATTTAGCTATACAAGTAATCAGAAACTCAGACTTCATATCCCCCCTATCCTTACTCCACCCCCCACTTAAGGACCAAGCAAGCATGTGCTTAAGAGGAAACCAGAGTAACTCGGATTTGGTTTCCTAAGAAGTCATCCAAGCATGCCTTTCTCACTGCAGCTCTGCAGTATGACAGAGAAGAAGCTGCCCCAGGTGGTGTCGCAGCATGAGGCCTTCACACTGCAGGAGAATCTCATCAAGGAAAATCAACTTGGTGAGAAATACTCCTGAAGTGATTTGGCTTGATGGTGTTCCAGAAGGGAATTTGCCTAAATAGAATCAAAGCATCACTTAGGTTGACAGTTTTTATGCAGAGAGATTCTTTCCTCTGATCAAATCCCCTTGCCCTCTCTTAGTTCTGCCCTCCCAGATCTGTGATTTGGGGTAGCAATGGAGTTTATTTTATATAGCATGTGCCAGTGAGACAAACTAAGTGACCACATGAAGTTATACTTTTCCTTTTCTTGAAATCCTGTGAAAGAGATCTAGATCTTAGTTCTTTTTTTGTTGTTGCAATATTTTGCTCACCCAAATGGAAACAATTTTTTAATTTAGACTTCTCTCTCTCTCTCTGTGTGTGTGTGTGTGTGTGTGTGTGTGTGTGTGTGTGTGTGTCTGTATGTGTGTGTGTGTCTGTGTGTTGTGATACATATGCAAATGTTCAGGCATTCTTGCGGAGACCAAAGGAAGACTGTAGGTGCCATGATTTAGAAATGCCAGCCATCATTCATCAAGACAGGAACTCTCACTGGCTTGGCACTTACTAACTAGGCCAGACTGGCTGACCAGTGAATCCTAGGAGCCCTGGATGTCTCTGCCATCTCAGTGTTAAGATTATAAGTATGGGTTCCCACATCTAGCTTTTTAACATGAATTGTGGGGATCAAATGCATGTCCTCATGCTTGCAAGGAAAACTCTTTACCAACTGAGCTCTCTCCCTAGCCCTAATTCAGATTATGAAACAAAACATCATCTTGTTATATCTTACTGAATACTCAAGACCTGGAAAATTATTATTTGTCCAAAAATACATTCAAGACATATTTATACTCATCTTTTAGTGTATTATTCTAGAATTCCTAAAATTATATGATAAGGAACTTGTACTTTTAGATAAACATTGTTGCAGTTGCTTTCTTGCTGCTGGCACAAAACACCTGATGGAAAGGAGCTGATGGGAACAAGGGTTTATTTGGGCTTACAGACTTGAGGAGAAGCTCCATGATGTCAGGGGAAAACATGGCATGAACAGGGGTGGTCTTTGCCTACTGGCCAATATCAGCTGGGCAAAAGCAGCAGGAGAGTGTGCCAAACACTGTAAGGAAAAGCTGGCTGTAACACCAATAAGTCTGTCCCTAACAACATACCTCTTCCAGAGAGGTTTCAATTCCCAAATTGCCACCAACTGGAGACCTAGCATTTAGAACAAATGAGTTTATGTAGGACACTTAATTCAAACCACTATAGCATTTCTTTACTGGAATTACTGAATTCCTATGTTCCAGTTAGTAAATGAATTTGATTCATATACTTTACAGAGCTATTTCCTTTTTAAATAGAAGAGAATTGGGAGCACAATCAACTAATTTTACAAAGTGACTTCTCAGAGTAAGCTCTTGTTGTTATAGGAGTGTCCTTTTGTTAGGATTTCACCAAGACTGAAAATGGTGAGATTAGGGGTATTCTAACTGAACATTTACAAATCTCTTTTACTTTGTTAGTACAAATCTTCTATAAGGTCATCATATTACTGTTATACCATTAATTTTGCAAAAGCAGGTAATTTATCTACAGACTTTCTCAAAAGCTATAAGTTTTATAGATTATATATATAAAGATTATATTATATATATGACATAAAATACATAAATATAAAATTTGAAATTGTGAGAGCCCAAATATATGTGTTTAAATTAATTTTCTAAAGATTAGCAGTTTTGGGTTTTTGTTTTTTAATACTAAATTTACCTGATAAATAAGATTACTTATGAGAGATGCCATGAGCTGGGTGTTTCTCTTTGAGAAGCCCACACCCACTCTGAACATGCTCAACTCGCTTTCTCTCACATCTCTCTGATCTGCCAAATGCCATGCTTAAGTCTATTTAAAATATTTTCCCGAGCTGGGCGTGGTGGCGCATGCCTTTAATCCCAGCACTTGGGAGGCAAAGGTAGGAGGATCGCTGTGAGTTCTAGGCCACCCTGAGACTACATAGTGAATTCCAGGTAGGCCTGGGCTAGAGTGAGACCCTACCTCAAAAAAATCAAAAAAAAAAATTGTTTCCAGTAAAATATTTTCTCATGGACCAGGTGTGGTGGTACATGCCTTTAATCCCAGCACTTGGGTGGCAGAGGCAGGAGGATTGCTGTGAGTTCTGGGCCACCCTGAGACTACATAGTGAATTCCAGATTGGCCTGAGCTAGGGCAAGACCCTACCTCAAAAAACCAAGGTAAATATATATTTATTCTCAACTTCCTCCAAATTGCCATTAGAGAAATTTAAATACTCCTATTTTTAGTGATAGATTAAGAAGAATTAAACTTCTTCCAATGTGGGTATATTTGGTTTATTTTCATTTATAATGATTGGATGTGGCCCAATATGTTTGAATTTTAGGCACTTCTTTCTTGTGCCTAGACTGACTGCCACGCTTGACATCATAAAATTGTGGTGCAAGCTGCGGTATGTGCCAGCCAAGCTTACCAGCAAAGCCATTCTGTTCACCTTATTTGCTTATTTGACTCTAGCTCATGAATAGGATCGAGGTCTGTACCAAAAGCCATATTACAACCACTGGGTTGAATCACTTTATTTTATTTTGAGGTAGGGTATTACTCTAGCCCAGGCCAACCTGGAATTCACTATGTAGTCTCAGGGTGGCCCAGAACTCACAGGGATCCTCCTACCTCTGCCAACCAAGTGCTGGTGAATCACTTTTTGACTAAATATATTAGAATTAACCTGGTAAAAGTGACATTGGATTTATAAAATATTCTATAACATTAAATAATGTTTTTTATAGTGTTAAAGAGAATTTAGCAAAAAAATTGTTTGTGGATTTATAATGGGAAACAAATCATTTTAATATAGCTTCTGGCTTTTGCTCTCAATATAATTCAATGGAGCAAAGTCTATGAAACAAGCCCACAGATCAGATAAAACAACAATCTGAGACAGGACAGCTTGGTGAGATGCAAAGGCAGCTGGCTGAGAGGCAGCCATATAGGAAAAGCCCCACAAGATAAGTAAAAGTGAGGAAACCAAAATTGCTATCACAGAAGGGCTTAGGATCTGGGGCTTAAAAATCTCATGGGGCTGAATGAAGTTAATTTATCAGGAAGTAGCAATAATTATGAAAACATATTTCTTGAAAATTAATTCATAAATTTTTCGAGAATACTTAAGAACTGGTTTTCCCAGATTTGATAAAAAGTTGCTTCATAATTTTCCATCCAAACTTGCCTTAAAGACCTTAGCCATTGCTGCCCGTTTTGTATGGAACATTTATCCTGTTCACATGGGTGGTGAGTTAACTCTTGCTGATTCTTGCTAGTTCTACAACAATGACACAGCCTCACAGAAACCTTTGCTTTCTCTTTTTATACTTTCTTTTCATAAGACACTGAATATAATGAAATACAATAAACAAAACAATCAAGCAGCTTCTCCTTCTTTGCAATCTGTACACAGAATATGAAATAGTGTTTGGTGTCAAGTGGACATTGGTTAAGGGAGTTGCTGATTGACATTTTTTCTCTCTCTCTTTCTCTCTCTCTGTGACTTTAGTTACCTGAGGTTAGGGATATGTGCTCTACAAATATTTTGATCACCACTGTGTAAGGGCACCAACAATCACTTGGCACATAGACAATTAAGTGTTTGAAAGATTTTGTTGGGTACTGGAAAAGCACAATAGTCAAAGGCAAAAGCATGAAGAGTTTTAGTAATTTCTTGAAATTGTAAATGCTCAGCAGCATGAGATATGTATCTAGTAGAGAAATGAGAAAGATAGTACCAATACAGTGCAGTTATCTCCTGGGTGGAGGACTATTGAAAGTCTGAAGAATGGATTTTAATCTCCTCTCCACTTGAGATCGGTACATGGATTTGACGGTCAAATCAATATGGGGATGGACAAAAAAATCCACCATTCCATTTGTTAGCAAATACTAAGGTCATCAAATTCTGTGTTGTCTAAGGATGTATAAAAAATGTTTGCAAGAGCTAATTAGACTCTTCCACCAACAGAGCACTAAGGTGATAATGCAGGAATATAACGTTTTAAGTCAGTCTGGACTACATAGCAAGACCTTATCTCACATTAATAGTTCTCAAGGTTTGGGAATGTATGTCACAGAAAGATTGCTCACATAGTATGTGCAAGGCTCTGGGTGTCGTCCCCAAAAGACCCGCCTTTGTCCCTCCCAAGAATATACCAAGGTCAAAGAGAAGAGCTAAAGATATACAATTCTTCTGAGGATTTAGTTAGTTAGATAAGAGTTTTAAACAATGATTTACCTTCTCAGAATACAGCACTGGGACATACTAGTCAATGAGTAAGAAGCCTGGCTTTCAGAAAAATGATTTGAGGTAGAATAGATACTGAATGTCACACTGAATGGAAATAGATTACAAGGAAAGAATCCAGAGAAATTAAAATGCAATCAAAGCACAGATAAGCCAGAATCGGACATGGCAAAAGGAAAAAAAAAATCTATTCTGTGGGCATGTGGCATGGAGATTATTTTCAGAATATACTGAATGAAAAGTGGGGAGAGTAGTAAGGTTCTGGAAAAAAAAAAAAAACATTGAGGATGTAGCTCAGTTGTGTGCTTCCTAGTATGCAGCAGAGTATGACCCCAGCAGCCAGTGAATGGCGAGGGTGGGGCACTTGTGAGGTAGAGACAGAAGGATCAGAATTTCAGGATGTCTTTCCTACATAGATTCTCAGGACTGGCCTGGGCTACATAAACACTCATCCTTTCAAGAAAACAAAAATACAATAAAACAGACCTTAACTGAAAAGTTTGTAGTGGAAAACTAACACACAATTCTGAACCTTTTCTAAAATGAAAACCAGAGTGAAATTAAAGGCAGTAGAATCATTTCCTTAACATCACACTGAAAGACCCCCCAGAGGGAGACCTTCACTCAAGTCTTGAGATAGCACGCACCCAAAGACACATGGGAGACCAAACTTGCTGCAAAAGCATGAGGCTTTATTTGGGAAACCAGAGCTCTGGGGTCGACACATATCTCATGCAGGAGACAGAGGAGTCGACCCTGAGCCCTATTGGGTATTCCTTTTTATAGGATTTTTAGCAAGGAAGGGAAAGGGGAGGGGGGTTCACAAGGGTATTTGCCAAGCTTGTACAGTTATGTCTACATATCTTATTTGTGCATAACCAGAGTTTAAGTCCTTGGTCAGGCTGTCTTGGGAAACTATTTTATTATTTTGTTTTTTCTCAAAACTGTATTTTTGTTTATCCTCTTCCCAGGACATAAAGTTTAGGTTGACCCAACCAACCCATATCTTGGGCCACCCGCAGCCTATCTTTAGCCTATTTTTGATTTACTCCTGAATATACAGTTCAGGCTGTCCCCTACCTGTAGCAACCAGCTATTTCTTCACCAAGTTTACTTTAAAATTTTCCATCCTGCCTTTCAACACCAGACAATGTCCATCACAATGCAACAATATATTCAAGGTTAACAAAGGGAAAAACAACTGTACCAATATATACTCAGGCAAACTTTCAGCTACATTGAAGATCTAAAAAGAATAATATTTGAAGTGCCAAAAAAAATCCTGTGGTTTTCAGCAATATCAAATGTTGGCAGAAAAAAAAATATATATGTATATATCAATTGTGAGGAAAATTACTATCATTCTTCACTTTTATATCCAAAGAAGATTTTTTTTTTCTGCATCACGGTAACAAAAGTACTTTCTCAAAAATATATTGGCCCACAGAATATAACACCTAAGTCTCTTCTACTTCTTTCTTCCTCAACAAACTTGGAATTGTACTCTAAGTAACTGATAGAGCCAAGAGCCTGGGACCCAGGTATGTGTGGCAGAAGCTCTGACTGTGATGGAGTGGTGGCACAGTTCAGAGTGATTACAAAAGCACACATGTAGGCTTAGTGGTTAATGTGCTTGCCTGCAAAGCCTAAGGACCCAGGTTTGATACCCTAGTAACCACATAAGCCAGATGCACAAGGTGGTACATGCATCTGGAGTTTGTTTGCAGTGGTTGAAGGCCCTGACACACTCATTGTCTTTTTATCTATCTGCCCCCCCTTTTTCTCTCAAATAAATAAAAGTAAACAAATAAAGAGAAGTTAAAAACTCCAAATTTCTTAATAAAAAATTGAATAAGGGAAGCAGAGAAATGACCATTATAATTAATTGATAAAAATAAAAGCTAAAATATGTTTTATAATTGATATCAATAATATCTGATGTTGGGTGCTGGGGAGATGGCTCAGCAGTTAAAGATGATTGCCTGCCAGCTCAGGCTCAATTCTGCAGTACCCACATAAAGCCAGATGCATAACGTGATTCATATATCTGGAGTTTGTTTGCAGTAGCAAGAGGTCTTGGTGTCCCCAATCTCTCTTTCACTCCATCTCTTACATCCTTCCCTTCCCTTGCAAATAAATTTTTTAAAAAATTTCTGGTGATTTATTTTCAAATCATTATGAAGTCACTAATTCATAATTTTCACATATTAACCCACGTTATGAGAAAGATTATTTAGTTAATATTTTGGAGATACTTAAATCAAAATTGTGGTAGATATAAAAGAGAATTTATACCTTCCAAAGCACCAGAGGAGATAAGGATAAAAAGAAAGGCACTAAAAAAAACCATTAAGGATGTATAAACAAATGGGAGGAAGAGAATGAGTTGGCATAAATAAGATCTTAACCTTTCATTTGAAAAGGTAAGTGAAAATTAAATTAGTCCTAAAGTAAAAGCAAAGAGTCTCTAATTGGGCTAAAATCATTTGTTGCTTTCACGAGTCATGCTATAATTAGTTCCATGAATAGGAAATGTAGAAATCAAGCCATTATAATTTCAAAGCAAGCAATTCTTGTGAGGCATAATACTAGTTAATAATGGAAAGAAGGATTCAATACGAAAGCTCCCATGAATGATATTATCGGCCTGGGTAAATGGCTTAGCAGGTAGGAGCACTTGCCTCAAAAGCTTAAGGGTCTGCATGGGCCTCAGAGAGACTACCTGAATTTGATCTCCAGAACCCACTTTAAAATCTTGGTATGCATTCCCAAAACTCCAGTGCGGAAGAAGAGACATGTGAGAAAGCACGGAGGCCTTGTGGTCAGTCAGTCTGACAAAAATAATTAAAAGCAAGCAAACCAACAAACAATAATATGAAGCTCCAAGATCAGTGATACTCTGTCCCAAGGAAACAAAAAAGCAATAGAGGAGGATACCTAAAACTTGCCCACCTCCTCTGCCTGCATGTGATGGGGCATGCACATCTGAGCACGTGTACACACACACAGAGAGAGAGAGAAAGAGAGAGAAAATAGAAAGAGAGAGAAAGTAGTGATAGTATTATCATATTAATAAAGATATATTTTGAAATGAAGGTTCAACTAAGAAGCTAAGGTATCATAATTACTCTGGTCCTACCTTGAAGTGTCTCCATATTTATCCTAGGACTTCTAGCAACTACAAGTAACCAGAACCTGACTCACTCTCCATGAGAGATGTCAGCCATCACCACTCACCAATCATTTATCAATGTTAATATTTTTAGCAACTGTTTTCTCTAATGAAGATAAGTATGCTGTAACTGATTTTCCTAAGGTCCTAATGTGCCTTTTTTTTATAATTGGGGTCAAACCAAGGTCACTGTACATCCTAAGCAAAGTATACTACTGAGATCCATTCCTAGCTCTCATTTTCCTGGTTTTGTGTTAGAGTCGCACTAAATTTCACAGGCTGACTTTGAACTTGAAATCCTTCTGTCACATCCTTTGGAGTATCTATATTAGAGACCTACATAACCACATCTATATTTAATATGATGTATTCTTATTACCATATTCTTGTTTTGACTCAAACTCTACTTATCTTTGGAACTTTTGCAGTATTTCTTCTGGACCATCTGATTCCAGTGACCCCTCTGTTACTTCGTGCGCTTTACTGGAAATTTTCTCAGTTCTGAAAGCACAATGTCTACTACATTTGACTTCCGTAGATATTGCTTATCCCTCTCACACTGTATCTTATATTTAAGACAAGTACTTATGCAAATAATATCTAGTTCATTACTTTTTCAAAAACTCTGCTCCTTTTCAGCCTATGATCTCCAAATCTTCTGTCTTGTACCCATCATCAGAGGCAGCAATACATTTGACCAAGCTGGGGATCAGGGCCTAGGTTGAGGGCAGTTCTAATAACTTCCATTCATTAGTCACATTTACACATGCCACCTGTCATCTTGACCAGCAGCATGTTTGTGCTAGACTTGGTCAGGTGGTACTGTCTTCCTGTTTCTGTGCTGTTAAATTAATATGTTTAGAATGACTAAAATCAAAATAGTTAAATCTTCTCTTATAGTTCACTATATGCATCTCCAAATGAAATTATAGAATAAATTTAAAACAACTAGGAAAATTAGTATCCCTCAGCCCATAATTGCTTCATTGTGTTTTTCTGAGGAAACCTACTAAATCTCCATAATGGGGAAGTTAGTGCTAATTCTGCAAGACCCCTGGATGCTTTGGGGACAAACATGTAATTTCAAATTGGTGCATATTAGATAATGACATTTTAACAGCTTACTGCGACTATTCTATTATTCCTGTAAGTTAACGAGACAGGCATTATGACAGGGCAGAAAGGGATTTAATTTTTTTTCTGCTTCCTACTATAGAAGAACCAGCAAGAAGCATGTAACTCCCAGTACCAGCAAGTGGCTATCATCCACAATGTGCTTTTGATCAGAGAGACCTACAAGGTTTCCTAAAAGACAGATTTCTGTCAGAGTTCTTGATGATCCACCAAAGGTTAGTGGTAAGACCCTACTGCTGAATACACCTGTGGTGGTGTGAATAGAATAAGTGACCCCCAATATATTCAGTTGTTTGTTTGTAATTTGCATCTGTAGCCACTTGCTGAAGGCAATATCACTGGGTGGATCTTAAGGTGTGGTGGTGGGTTTCAGATTTCAATCTAAAGATATGCAAAGTGTGCCTAGCTGGAGTTCCTGAAGTATGCTGTGGCTTTTGACCTTGAGGTTTGTGCTTCTCTCTGTCTGCTTGGGCCTGTGAAGGCAGGCCAGCTTCTTCTGCCATTATGGAACTTGCCCTGGATTTGTAAGCTTCAATAAATCATTTCCTCCATAACTGTGCCTGGTCTAGAAGTTTATCTCAGCGAACCTGAATCTGTCTGCTACAACATCTTATGTGGTTGACATGTAAAATAGAATGGCATGGCTGGAAGTTGTAAGAGAGTCAGTCCCCAGAAAGTCAGCACATCTAGTGCCAGAAGGTGCTACATGGGCAACTGGGGAAAATGACCAATATCTGCCCAAACAACTCATGGTCTAACCTACTTAGCGGCAAATGACCTGTTGTGATGCCCACATAAATGCAATAGTGGCACACAGCCATGGTGGAGAACCAACTGCTCTTGATTTGGCTAACTGATCCCCTCAGTGGTACAGGACCCATAGCTGGAGCTGGGAAACAAGTCAGAACCATATCCAAACATAAGCCCACTCTCCATTATCAAGCTACCATCAATCATGGGCTACAGGAGGGCCTACACCTATTAAATTCTCTATTAAAAAAAGCAAGGGTTATCTCATTTGTCCTGGTGCCAACTTACTCTCCTTTGGAGAATATGCTTCTCCTTTTCAGACAGATGTAGATCCTAAGGAGAGTGCCACCCCATCATACCTCAAAAGGGCCCTGGCTGAAACTATGAAAAATTGGCAAAACAAGCAAGGGTGCTACTCTCCTAATGAACCGGATACCAACAAAAGGGTGAAGGAGATCAACACAGAGAAAAATCAACTCCTACCAAATCAGAAAGCCAGAGCCCCAGAAGTCCCCAATACCTCATCACTGAAGCAGACCAAAATGAACCCAACATGGCTCGGGGAAATTTTGCAGAAGGGGGGGGGGGAAGAATGTCAGAGTCACATGTTGGGTCATGATATGCTGAGACATTTATCCTACCCATAACTGAAGACTATCTCCACAATGCACGACCCATATACCTCAACAAGGAGGAGCCAAGTGGAGGGGGATGGACATCGATGAGCCTAATAATGGTACCAAACTGACTGTATTTGCTGAATACAAAACTAATTAATAAAAACATAAATAAAAAAAGAAGCTTTTAGCATTAGGGCTTGGTGTGACTAAGGAACAACAGTATTCATATAGAGTCATTTTCACTCATGTCTCATGTTTAAAGCTGAATGCTAACTGAGACCAAAGCATATTTACACCCATACACTCTCCACATAGGTGAAGTACATGCCATAGACAAAGTAGACCCTATGCCATCTCTGCCCCAATCCAGAAAGACCCTAACATTTACCAAATTCTTCTGTCAACAAATGAGTCAAAAGCTGATCTAGACTCAAGTCAAGGGCTACATGACCCAGCTGTTTCACAATTGAAAGGTTTTGCATCATTTAAAATGCACATTGCAGTAAAGAACATACTCCTTCTTCATATGAACGTATGAACCTGTAACCATGTCCCCAAATGGTGGTAAACAGCTAATTTTCCAGAGTAACTTACTCAGAATGTCTAGATAACCAAAATAGTAAAATAGTTCTCTATAACTTGTATATAATTTATGATTTTATGCTTTGGTTTGTGGGCCATGTCTATATACCTTGCTTTTAACCAGTGAGATATGGCCAAGCTAAAGAGCTTTAGAAGATACAATTACAATGCTTAATCATTGACTTAACATGAAATCAAGGGGAGATTATTCTAAGTGACCCTGATGTAACCATGGACACCCATTTAAACACAGGCCATAGGTCAATGATATTTTCCTCTTGCCCTGAAGATCAAGTATTGATGAGATCTACAGATATAATGAAATTAGTTCATTTAATCATGTGTGTAAACTTATATGCAAGTTTATTCCAGGCAGCTCTCCACAGGAGAACACCAGCTGAGTCAAACCCTGACTTCAGCCTTGTGAGATCTTGACTGAAGGCTTAGCTGCAGGGCCTAAACACTTGATCCATAAGAACCTTGAAAAAAATCAATATGTATGTCATAAGATGCCTGGGATAACCTGCTTCAGAGCAAGTACATTGTAATGACCTCAATCACTCTCAAATAGTACCCAGGCTCATTCTTTGCATGGAAAATAGAAGCCATCAGTGGGAATTAATTATTTCTTACTATATCCGAAATTCTACTTTTTTTTTTTAAATTTTCTCTCTCTTATTTTTTTAAAATCAGTGATAGGGTCCAAACTAAGACATAGATGCATGCTGAAGTAAGCCCACTCTTCTGAGCTATGTTTTCACTTGGGCTTTTCTCAATTTTCAAGCTTTATGGCTCAATACAATATTAAGCCAGAGGGAAATAAATAGAAAACTTTGAAGATCTCTGGAAGCTTTGCAATGCCAAGGAAATAATAGTCAAATTCTTCTTTCACAACCCTGGTAAATACCCTCACCCTCTTTCTTTCATAACTCCTGTTTGCTCTATGGGTTTATGGAAATAAGAGCTGACCTTGTCTTGAAAACTTCTGTGATTCAAGGGCAATATACCAAGGAGAAGTAAGCCAACATACCAAAGAAATGGATTACAAGGGAAAACAAAAACAGTAGAAATAGCCATTCAGATGATGGAGGCTAACAGATAAATATTTTAAAGTATATATTAATTTTCTCAGTGGTTAAGGTGTTTGCTTGCAAAGACAAACAACCTGAGTTTAATTCCCCAGTACCCATGTAGAGCCAGATGCACAAGGTACCACATACAACTGGAGTTCCTTTGCAGTGGCTAGAAGCCACAGTCTAATCATTCTCTGTCTATCACTGTCCTCCTCCTCCTCCTCCTTCTCCTCCTCCTTCTTCTTTCTCTTCTTCTCCTTCTCCTTCTTCTTTTCTCTCTCTCTCTCTCTCTCTCTCTCTCTCTCTCCCTCCCTCCCTCTCTCTCTCTCTCCTCTCCTCTCCTCTCTCTCTCTCTCTCTCTCTCTCTCTCTCTGTCTCTCTTCCTTTCCCTCTCTCTCTCTTTCTCTTTCTCTGTACTGGGCATGGTGATTAACACCTTTAATCTCAGGACTCATGAGGCTGAGGTAGGATGATCATTGTGAGACTACATAATGAATTCCAGGTCATCTTGGGCTAGAGTGAGATTCTACCTGCAAAACATAAAAAGAAAGAAAGAAAAAGAAACAAATTAGCGAGATGTAAATTTTACTAGACACAAAGTTATTGAATCAAATATAACTCATATTTAAAGCACAATTATTGAAAGTAGTAAGTCAATTAAAGAGATATATTTAATGACATTACTGTCACAGAACAGTCCTGTCTTAAATGTTAGACATTAGTGTTGTAGGTAACTGTGATTCATCTAAGTGGCTATTTCAAGAGATGTGTTACCAGTATAGAAGATTCATCAATTTCAGAGTCAATGCAAAATATAATTTAAATATTCAATTAATAGTTTGTAAGGATTATATATTAAACAAATATTTTGCAGTAAATGAAATATATTATTAAGTTTAATTTTATTTGTTTTTTAATTTACTTTGTGGAATATTGCTAATAAAGATCATAACTCACATATGGGGTTTGCACCACATTTCTCTATATTAATCTCCCTCACGTTTTCTATCATCTCTCTCTGTTGGGGATTAATACAAGCGTTTTATGGATATCTGGTAAATGTTCTACCACTGAGCAATATTCCCAGCCCTGCATTTCTGTTGAGAATGCTTATTTACAAGGTAGAGTTATGGAAAATAACTAAAATAATGCATGCAGAGAGAAGTAAATGGAAAAGCAGAAAAAAGTATCTGAGACATAAGCAGCAGAAACTAAGCATGGAAATTCATATGATTTCATATTCAAAGAGGGAAGGAGGGAGCTAAAGAAACAGTGCTAGAGCTTTACTTGAAGAAATAAAGGCAAAGAAGTTTTCAAAAGCGAATATATAAATTTGTGGAATGAAGAATTATAATGAAATACCCAGGGAGATGTTAAATATCTGGGTATATTACATTGAACATCTTTTGATTATCAAAACAAAGAGAAAATTCTTTGTATAGACATCTACCTGACTGTGTTCTATTACTCAGATTCATCTTTGACACCAATGTCTTCTTTCTTCTCTCCTCTTATGTGTGTTAACATAAACTATATGCCATCAACCTGAAATCACTAATTGTCTTTGGGAGTGAAAGATTCAGTCTCAGAGTTTTGGCACACAGTTTCCAATTAAGTATAATGTCAAGTATTATACAATGAATATGTTATATTTAAGATAGAATTAGTACTGGGGATGAGGTTGCAAGAATTTTTGGGTGAAAGTTTATCAATTATATAGTAAGACATTCTTGCTGCTATGCTGCAAAGACAAAGCAGGTTTGAGAAGATTAGAGGATGAATTATTCTCCAGGATGAGAGATGTTCTTGTTAAATTCACAGCCCTATTCAACTGCAAGTGAGGAGTGAGGGAGAGCCTTTACCTCCACCAGCTCCTCCCATATTTCCCTGAAACCCTCTGCCTTTTACTTATTGTTTATTTATGAGAGAGAAGAAGGCAGAGGGAAAGAGAGAGGGAGAGAGAGAGAGAGGGAGAGAGGGAGAGAGAGGGAGAAAGAGGGAGAGAGAGGGAGAAAGAGGGAGAGAGAGAAGGAGAGATAAAGAGAGTATGGGTATGTCAAGAGTCTAGCCATGTCAAATGAATTCCAGACACATGTGCTACCTTGTGCACCTGGCTAATATGGGTACAGGGGAATCCAAAATGGGTCCTTAGGCTCCACATGCAATCTCCTGTACTGGAGCCTCTCTCCAGCACCCCTCTGCCTTCTAAAGCAGGTTAACTGCTATGTTGGATACTTACAGGAATCTGTCCCTGGGCCAGCAGGCTCCTCTGAAACTTCATGATCTGGCCTTAATTTTTTTTTCATCCTAAGTTTTTTTCTAATGTATTTTCAGGGATTTTTTATTTTAATCTAACTATCCAAGCTCTACTTCCTAAATATTAAGAATGTCAGCCAAACGATTAAGTTGAAGGGGCTATTTGTTGATTCATCTTCCAATGAAAGTCCAACCATCACAGTTCCTTGAGGGCCCTCTAAGAAAATGATGCTGGTCACTGAAGCTTCAGCCTTTCCTGGGTTTTGATGCTTGCCTCTCTGCTGTTCTCCATTTCCTGGCTTTCCTGCACTTGTCTTCACCTCACCTTCCTGTCCTTTATAGTGATTCGGTGAAAGGAACTATTACTTTTGTCCCCATCTCCTACACCATGAATTTCAAGTTTTATTATTGCAAAAAAAATTGCTTTATCCTGGAAAAAAATATACAGAAAAAAATATTTTTAAAACCATATGGTATTAAATATAAGCAGTCATGATGGACTCAAGATTCACTTCTCAGAAACAATGTAAACCATGAGACAATAGAATGATAACTTTACTTTGCTGAACAACTGTAAACCCCAAATTTCACACTAAGTAAATATTCTTTAGAAATAAACTGTAAAAGCTTTAAATTGAAAGATACTTAACAAACAAAACGCTCTGCCTTTGAAAGCAGGTCACTGCCACTGCTATGTTGGACACTAACAGGCATCTATCTGTCTCCAGGCCAGCAGGAACCTCTGTTGCCTTTCTAGGCAAACAACAAAGTATATGTGTCATTTGCAAAGCTGTATTAAAATAAATATCAAAGAGAGCAGTACAAGTTTTAAGAAATAACCACATAGAGCATCTCAGAAATGACAAAAGTAATAAGGAACAATAAAAATGCAAAAAATATTGGCAAAACTAAATACTGACAAGTAAAAAGAAAACCCAAACCCAATATTGTGTTTTATAATTTAAATATATTCAAATTAAAATGTATGACTAGAGCCACATAAATGTGATAAATGTCAAGGTCCTGGAATTGTTTTATAAAGTTACCCAGCAGTTTTGCAAAGTAATACCAGCTTGTGTTAGACCTCAATAACAAGTGTGATATTCTTCTGTCTTGGCCAATCACTAAAAACAATAGTCACAAATTATAACTAACAATCTAAAAAAGATAAGATGGAATAATTTATAATTTAAAACACTTTATTCTTGCCAATATATGGCAAGAGAGAATATATATGGGATAAGAAATAGTAATATTTTAAATATAAGCAAAAATATATAAATCATCAGAATAATTATCAATGAATATATTAAATGACTTTCTCATTGCTATGATAAGTACTAATAAAAAATACTTAAGGAAGGAAGGATTAAGTTATGCTCACAGTTAAAGGGAACACCATCCATGGTAACAGAAACATAAGGCAGTTGGTCACATTGCATGTATAGTCAGGAAGGAGAGAGAATTGAATGTGATGTTCATCTTGTGTTTTCCTTTTTCTACAGTCCAGCATTCCTAACCTATGGACTGGTTCTGTCCACAGTTAAGGTATATCTTCTCAGCTCAACCTCATTTAGAAAATCCCTCACAGCTTTGCAAACAGATTTGCTCCATGGTGATTCCAAATCTTGTTAAGACAACAACTGAAATCAACCATCATATGAAATAAACAGTTTATTTCAAATATGATTTCCATACTAATTTAAAAAGTAGCCACTACATTTTTCATTTAAGAAACAGAAAAAAAAAGTGAAAAGGTAGGAAAGCAATGCTACCGAAATTCTAACTGCATGGAAGAATGTTGGCTTTAAAAATGCCATCTCTAACACAGAAGCTTTACAGAGGTATGCAGTCTGCTTATATGATAGTAGAAGAAGAAACTCAAGGTAGATTGATTTTAAATCTCATATAACAGATAAAATGGGCTGATATAATGATTAAATTCAGACATTTTTACTTTTGAAAATTAAATTATGGTATAGTGTTTTGATTATTTTCTTGTGTGTGTACAATGTGTGTGTGCATGGTCATGTGTCTTCACATTTGTGAGTCTGACTATACACATGCCACAGCACAAGTGTGGAAGTCAGAGGACAACTTTGGGTATTGGTCTTTGCAGGTTTTGTGTTCTTCACTGCTGCATTCTCCAAACTAGCTGGGAAGTTACATCTCTTTCCTTCTCGCAGTAGGCACACTGGGATTACAGATGCCTGTCACAGCTTCTGGCCTTTTATGTGACTCTGGGGATCTGAACACAGGTATGCACAGCTGTGCAGTAAGGACTTTATCCACCGAGCCAACTCCCCAGCTCACTTTTTTTTGGTGTTTTTATTTCCATTATTAAGGTTATTCTTACCATTTAAGTTGCTCTGAATGCTTTATGTTATATTGGATAATGCAGTATTCATGTTCTCCATAATTCTTTTTTGTAGATATTTCTCTGCCAAGAATCTGAGTTTCTGTAGGCAGGACTATATTGACATCATTTCTCATCCTTTATTTCACAGAATAGAGTCTAACACTAGTAGATGCTGAAAAGCTATTTGAAAAATAAGTAATTCATAAATTCTGATGATTGAATACAGCAAGATATATTGGTTTGATATCTTAAACTCTTAGTAAATTACTTTTCAATCACTTCATCAAAAATACAGGCAAAGTTACCTCAATAGTTACATGATGCCTTTCAAAGACACACAAGTCTTTAAAAAGTTATGATCCACTGGCAAATAAAAGAATCTGGTTAGTCGGTTGCATTGGTGATATTAAGATTAGATCTTGAATAATTATTTTACTGGTAATCGTTATTTTCATCTACATGGCATTTGAAACTAAATATTCATGGCAGGTGATAAAATTAATGCTTCCCCCCAAAAAACAAGTCAATTTCAAAGTTATTTGCTGATAGACATTCACATTCTTTAGGCAATCTTAATGGTAGGGTATTGTCATCTTCTAGACTGTTTTCAAGGAAAACATCACTTAATTTATTTTGAAATCCAAGAGAACCTTTGAATATGCCAGCAGATGTTTAAGTGCTAAAGGAAAAATGTTTGGAATATTTTTAGATGTAATTAACACAGAACATGTTGTAACAAATTTGTACCTTTAGAAATTGCTTGCAGTAGTTGTCTTCTTTATAAATAATTTGACCTTGAATAGTATAATTTTCAGGAGGTGCACATTAGCTCCCAAAGAAGAGGTGAATTTAATCTTGACCATCTCTATAAAATTTTCCTATTTGTGTCCTTTGCTTAGCTATGGAACTGCCTTGAAAACAAATTTTATTGACAACCTTCATACATGTAGATAACATATCATGATCATAATCTCTTTCCACCACCATTCCCTTTCCCATCCATGACTCCCAGCTACTGAATACCTTTTTCTTGCCAACTAGTCTCCATTTTCCATGTCATCATTTTCCCTACTATTATTCAGTTCTTGTGTTTGTAGCATAAGCCACTGGGAGAGCATAAATATCAAGTCCACTTTCTGTCTGGAAAATAGTATTTTAAGTACTCTCCTCTTTCTTTAAACACTTACATTCTTTCCACAACCTCATTTTTCCACAGTGATCCCTAGCCTTGGAAGGTGTGATAAAATGTCGAAAATAGTACTGAACACATCACTGTCATTTATTCTCAGCACTTTGGTGAGTTTTGAGTCACCCCAGTGGTCACCGGTATCTGAAAAGAGAAACTTCTCTAAACAAAAGTGAGAGTAGCATTAATATATGGGCATAATTATAAGTGATTGGAGGGCAGTTTGGTGGTTATAATATATACATTTAGCCAGACAGCAACAGTAGTTTCCCACCTAGGCCTTATATCCTCCCCAGCCTTAGGGTTTTGATTGTATTTTTATTACCAGGTAGAAATTAGTTCCCATGGATGAGCCTCCTGAGTAATCAGAGAGCAGTTGGTTTCCCCATAACAGACATGCCACCATTATACCAGTTGGCATATTTGGCCTGGTTGGTCATCCATAAACCTTGCAGGTCCACAGCTGGTTAAGACCTTTGATGACTTTTTTTTTTCCCCTAAACAGGCTTCATAGGACTTTCCAGCATCATGACAAGACAGTTAATAAGAAGAAGGCTTCCATCTCAGCTCCAGATTAACTTCTCACTGACCTGTAACCCAAGCATGTGATGTATTCAGCAATAGGGTCTTGTCATCTAGGAAGTGCTTTTAGAAATTAGGAAAATAAAAAGTTAGAATTGCAGAAAAGTTAAACACTTAACAAGTCTTTCAAATAAGTTATGTTTATATTTTGCAGTAAAGTCCTAAGATAATATGGACAGAAGGGAAAGGAGCAAGAAATACATAATTCTGTGTGCAGAATGCAAAGGCACATGTGTGGGGGTATGTTCAAGGCAGAGAGCAGTGAGAAGGAAATGTCACAATATGTCTGATTAGATTAAGAGGAGCTCACAAAGTTCTTTTACTGAGTGGTAGGCAATTTGGAGCCACTGACATATATTCACTGGAAAGTTTAAGTGGTAAATTTTGGTTTATAGACAGGTAACCCTGGATGTGATATGAAATTATAACCCTTGAAATTGACATGTCAGGAAGCCACCAGAATACTTTTAGTAATGTGAAAAATAATACAAATGGTTATCAGAGCTAAGAGGACTGATCTGCTTTGAGAAATCATGTAGCTCTTCTAATCAGAGCTCCATGAAGCTTTGGAAAGAAAAGCAATGTGGTGTCTCATAATGACATTATAAGGGACAGAATAAATAAATGGCTGTGCAATATTATCTGCTTTACTGCAAATATAATACAAAATTTACATAATAGTGTTCCCATGTGGATGAAAGAAAGGCTTGCTACTTCTAAAATTCAAAGGAATTTCCATAGCAGCAAAGTCAGGGCAAATTTTCCAGTTCTCTAAGCAACGAAGCAGAAGAAAATATACAGCAATTATTACTATTATAAAAATCACCATCATAGCCTTGTCTGAAGCTTGACTATGTTGAAAAGATTTTTTTTAAAGATTTTATTATATTTATTTATTTATTTATTCATTATTAAGAGAGAAAGAGAGAATGAGCATGCTAGGGCCTCTAGCCACTGCAAATGAACTCCAGATGCGTGTGACACCATATGCATCTTGTTTACATGGGACTTGGAAGGTCGAACTTGTGTCCTTAGGCTTTCAGGCATGTGCCTTAACTGTTTAAGCCATCTCTCCAGTCATGAAAACATTTTTAGAGCATCTACAAATGAAATTTATTGACACAACATGTCCTTACAGATAAATGCCACCTTATGCTTAAAATTGGTGAATGTGAAGCTATAAATTAGACAAAACTATTAGAAGCCCATATTTTCTACAGGTTTATATAGAAAATATTGTTGTAATTTCATATGTGCTTTGTGTATCAGGCACCATGCTGACCACTGAGGATGTGAAGGTGAAAAGCAGTGTCCCTGCACACAACTAGTTATTTTAGCTGAAAGACAGATTTTGAAATAGTTTTCTACATGAGAAACATCTTTTAAGGATAAAATGATTTTGTCCTTCACAGAATATGCTAGGTTTCAATTCAGTGAACATCAAATGCAAATTTGCTCTGAGAATGAATCCAGAACTAAGCAGTTATCTGTTTGCATTCTATCGAGATTTTCATTTCTCTTTGTATTTTCAGACAATGATCAATTTTTGAACCACTTATGTTACCTGAAATACAATTTAGTATGTCAATGGAATTCATTGTTGTTAGTAATCAGAGAAAGACTTGTGTATTTTCTTTATTGAAAATTTCTCATTCTCCTCCTATATTTTTGAAGAGCCTAAAACTGCAAATGGTTAGGTTTAGCCAAACTCTGGGCCTTTTCTATCTGTGATAATGATGTGATTCAATCTGTAGATACGACGTCTTTACAAAACAGTCAGTCATTGGTTGTGGGCCTTGAGATAGGAGCTTTTCAAATTCTAGTTGTTTCCTATAATTGAGAAATTGGGAGTAAACCCCAAGATGTTTCTTTTAAAGACTTTTCCTGAAGTATAAAGGAGCTATGAAAATTTGGATGAAAATCTTCGATTAATAAGTTCAAAGCAGCAAAATATATTTAATTACTTTGGCTTGTTCATTAGGAGTCTTTGTAATTACCCTTATTAAGCAGTCATAGGGAAAAACTTGTTCACTTAAGTCATAGTGTTGCTTGTGAGGATTGTAGAATTAAAAGACAATTTTTAAACATTATATTGCTATGAGTCAGACAGCTAGAAAAAAAAAAAACATAGAACCTAAGAGAGACAAATGTCAAGAGTCACATGTCATATGTATCAAGGTATAACTTTCACACATTCATACTTTCTAAGACAGGTGTTCAGTTCAAAGTGTTTGATAAGCATATGTAGTTGCATAATTAGAACAATTAAGATTCAGATTGTTTACTTCACTATAAAGCATCATTGTCACTTTTTATCAATATTTTATCCTGTACCTTTGATCCTAAGCAACCTGATATCATCTCTATACTTTTCTTTTTCACAATGCCACATAAGTGGAATCACGTGAATTCTATGAGGGTGGGGGAGGTGGTGTTGCTTATATAGTGTATAGTGTCTCATTTTTCAGTGTAGCCTTTTTAAGAGGTACATACCTCACTTTAGGTTTATTTTGCGTTTCTCTGGTAAATAATGATTTTCCAGGCAAGGGAAAAGTACCTTAAATAACTAACTGAAAATCGAGCTGGAGAAGAAGGTTCTGATAGTAGCTAAATTGGTAAAGCACTTGCTATGGAAGTATCATGAAGGAAGTTTGACTCCCAGTATCCATGTAAAAAGCTAGGCCAAGTGGCACTTGGTGACACACCCAGAACTCTGTAGGCAGAGACAGGAGTATCTTTGGGACTTGTAAGGCCAGCTAGTCTAGCCTAAGGGAGGTGGATGGTATACCTGAGAATGACACCAGCAGTTGTCTTTTGGCCTCCCCACAATATGCACATTTATGCACACATGCCTACACACACATGTACACATGGACATACACATACATACACACACACCTGCACAGAAAAGGAGTGACAGTGGAGTATTTACCCTGCAAAAGATTCATAAATGTGCTTGCTTTCCACTTGCCTTAATCTTAAATTTATTCATTTCTTAACCTGTTACATGTTTATGGGATAATTTAAATGTTATACTTGAGTTATATGAGCTATTTTTGTATGTTGCCTATAAGCTCTTCCTAACTCACAGTTCTTGCTGGTATTCTGGCCCAGAATTTAGCTTGTCTTTACACTCTGGTGTTTGGAAAAGCACACTAACATTTTTGATGAAACTCAATTTATCTATTTCTCCATGATTAATACATTTTATATATGAATATTTTTTCCTATTTTACAATATTTCTCTCAACTTCTAGTAGCTTTGTAATTTTCATTCTTATGTTTAGATCTATAACCTGTTTCAAGCTGCTTTTAATCTGGAAGGAGACATGATTCAATGGTAAGTTACTACATTAAATATATTGTCAAAATTCTCCCAGCTTCTTTGATTATAAAATAATCTTTTTTCCATTCAATTACTTGTTCCTCTGTCAAAAATTAATCATATATGTGTGCATCTATTTTTTCATCCTGTTCTGTGCCATTGATGGGTAATTTCACAATAATTTCACACACTGATGATTATATCCTTGGCTTTAGCATAAGTTTTCCAACTTCCCTTTACTCTTTGAATGTTATTTCACTCATTCAAGATTGTCAGATTTTCCATATAAATTTTAGAATAAACATAGCCAGTTTGTCCTGGAAAGATGAGGAAGAGATGGGCTCATCTGTTTGCATTATTTGTTCACTTGCTGATAGATAGCCTTGTAAATGGAAATTAGGTCAAATTCCCAGTAGTGTTTTTCAGGTTAATAGTCTTTAAGATTTTCTATCAACAATTTGTATCAATTACTGACAGAATCTTTTTGTATAGTATGCAAATATAAGGATTTACCATTTCCATTATTGTATAAAAGTATATTGTTGGATGAATACAAAAAGATCACTACTTCATCATGAATTACTGCCATTTTCATAACAGAGGGGTTATAATGTATGTGGCTATGTTTGGCTTTGAAAATAATCTCTCTGTGTGTATGACATGTGTGTATAAGTGTTTATTCATGGGTGCACACATGCCACTGTGAGTATGTGAAGATCAGAAACCACCTTAGTCTGTCCTTGGCTTGCACCTTGGCCCATGTGCTTCTGGATCAAGATTGTCTTGTTGTTTCCTCCTCTTTGCCACACACACACACTGGGATTATAGGCCTGAGCTATCACATCCAACTTTACATGGGCTCTGGGGACTTGAACTAAATTCTTCAAACTTGCAGAGCTCATGCTCAAATTTTCGGGCCAGCACTCATGAACGTGTGGCAAGCTTTGTTAATCATTGAGCTATATTTCCATCCCCCATTTGTACATTTATATTTCAGTTATGTAAATTGCCTATAGACAGTGAAGAGCTGGGCATTAATTTTCTATATAATGTGAGAGTCTCTGTCTTCTGAGTGGAGAATCCAGATCAATGCATGGAACACAATCATGAACACACTAGGTTTACAGCCACTATTGTGATACCTGTTTGAATAATCTATCATTGGGTTCTACTAGATTGTTTTATAATAAATATTAACTCTACTACTGACTGACTTACTATATTTGAGAAACAATTTTTTAATGTTTACCTAGGGTTTGTAATATACTTATTCAGCTTATTCTACTCTAAATTGAAATAGTAACATTATTTTTGTTTGTGTAGCATGAAAATTTCAAGAAACACTACTATTTCTTTTCTTCCCACCTTTGTGATGCATGATTTCTTTTTTTATTTTTATTTCCTTCAGAATTATAGTTCTGATAATACATTCTTGCCTCATTATCTATGAGGAAATTACATCTTAAATTGAGAATAAATTTTACTACTTTAGGTCATTTTCTTTTTGTGTACATCAAATACCTGTTTCTATTATACTTCTCACAGAAACACCCTCCTCAACATTTCTAGCTGAGAGCATTTGCTAGTAACAAAAAGACACAGCTTTGATTATGAGAAAATTTCTATTTTGCCATTTTTGAAAACTATTTTCCTATGTACAGAAGAATTTGTTCCCTTCTTTTAAGTACACATATGATGTTCAATCGTCATCTTGTGAATCCACAGAAAGAACCCAAAGTGTTTATTAATATTCTTATCTTTGCTTTATATATGAAAGTTCTTTTATCCTCTGGCTGCCTTTAAATTTTCTCTTCAACTATTTTTATAATTTGATGAGACATGTATTAGTTTATTTTTTTCTTTATTTTTTTATTTAGAATTTTGATTTATTCAGTACATCTCTCCTTTTTTTCCAGGTGTTTGAGGAAACAAAACGACATAATTCCTATATTTAAGATGTTCCAATCTATGGATGAATTTATAATGTAATTTGCAAGTCTATTTGACAAAAGTTAAATTTGAGTCTTTCTTTTTTTAATTTTTTTATTAACTAGCTTTGTATTCAGCAAATACAGTCAGTTTGGTACCATTATTAGGCTCATCCATGACCTACCCCCTCCCCATTGGCCCCTCCTTGTTGAGGTATATGGGTCATGCATTGTGGATTTAGCCCACTGTTATGGGTAAGATAAATTTCTGCATATCATGACTCAACATGTGACACTGACATTCTTTCCTCCCCCTCTTCCACAAAATTTCCCTGAGCCATGTTGGGTTCATTTTTGGTCTGCTTCAGTGATGAGGCATTGGGGGCCTCTGAGGCTCTGGCTCTCTGATTTGGTAGGAGTTGATTTTTCTCTGTGTTAGTCTCCTTCCCCCTTGTGTTGGTATCTGCTTCATCAGGAAAACAGCACCCTTGCTTGTTTTGCCAATTTTTCTTAGTTTCAGCCAGTGCCCTTCTGGGGTATGATGGGGTGGCTCTCTCCTTAGGACCTACATCTATCTGAAAAAGAGTAGCAGATTCTCCAACGGAGAGTAAGTTAGCACCAGGATAAATGAGATAACCCTTACATTTTTTATACAGCATTTAATAGGTGTAGGCCCTCTTGTAGCCCATGATTGATGGTAGCTTGACATTGGAGAGTGGCCTAATGTTTGGATAAGGTTCTGACTTGTTTCCCAGCTCCAGCTATGGGTCCCATACCAGTGAGGGGATCAGTTAGTCAAATCAAGAGCAGCTGGTTCCCCACCATGGCTATGTGCCATTATTGCACTTGTGTGGGCATTACAACAGGTTATTTGCTGCTAAGTAGGTAGACCATGAGTTGTTTGGACAGATACTGGTCATTTTCCCCCAGTTGCCCATGTAGCACCTTCTGGCACTAGACACACTGACTGTCTGGGGACTGACTCTCTTCTAGCTTCCAGTCATGCCATTCCATTTTATGTGTCAAATGCATATGGTGTCTTCAGCATTAGGGTCTTACCACTAACCTTTGGTGGGTCATCAAGTACTTTGGTAGAAATCTGTCTGTCTTTTAGGAAACCTTGTAGGTCTCTCTGATCTGTGGATGATAGCCCCATGCTGGTACTGGGAATTACAGGTCAGTGCCCACTAAGAAAATGAGGAAAAAGATAACTAATATACAAGAGTTAGAGAGAAGAGAGAAAGAGAGGGAGAGGAGAGGGAGGAAGGGAGAAAAGATCTAGATGAAGCCATTCTGCTTAAAGTTCTCTGAACTTCTGAAGTTCAATTATTTATTCAGTAATTTTCTTTTTTTTCTAGACCAGTCATACATGTGTTGTACTCTTTGATAATTCCTTGTAGCTCCAGAATATCCCAATTATGCACAATGCCACTCCTTTTCTTTTCTTTTAATTGTAGATAATTTCTATTGATTTTTTAAAGAATGTACTAATTCTATTTTCAGAGCAACTTATCTCTTATATATTTTTAAAATCTAAACTTATTATTTTGCTAGGTAATTTCTACCTTTCTACTAAAATTTCATAGCTTATCTTTCTGTGAAAGTTTCCCACCATATGAGTCTTAACAATAGCAATCAGGTATATTTAGAAGTCCTTATTTAGTAGATCTAACATTCAATTCATTTCTTTTTCTTTCTTTCCTTATTTTTCTTTTTTGTTTGTTTATTGGTTTCTTAAGGTATGCACTCATTCTAGCCCAAATTGGTTGAGAATTTACTATGTAATCTCAGGCTGGTCTCAAACTCATGGGGCTCCTCCTACCTCCACATCTTGAGTGCTGGGATTAAAGGCGTGTGCCACCATGCTTGGCCATTTAGTTAATTTCTGAGTAAAGATTTGTTGCTGATTTTATTGCCTAGCCTTGAATAATTGCTTTTTGGTTAATCACATGATTAGTAATTTAATGCCAGGTGGTATAGAAGGAACTATAGAAACTATAATAAGAACGTTACACCGAGAAATGAATATACCTCTTCATTCAGGTTAATACTGTGGAAGATTGAGGCAGTCCAGTGGAAAGCTGAGTAAGGCTTGGGATTCAGTGTTTCTCTTGTTTTCATAGGGTTAGACTTCATGTAGTGGAGGCCTGCCATTACCAGTAGTATTTGGGAACCAGAGGTGCTGGCACGTTGTTCTGTGTTCTTACACCACCCTGGGCTTTCACAAGTTTGCTTATCTATATCCTAGAAGTGTGTGTGTGTGTGTGTGTGTGTGTGTGTGTGTGTGTGTGAAGTTTTGGCTCATTCCACAGTGGTAGACTGGTGCTAGTTCTGTCAGTGTCAGGCTCAGGGTAAGAACTGCTATTCTTCTCAATTCTACATCAGGCCTTAGGCAGGGGCTCTGTGGTGGCTTGAATGTGAGTATACATTCCCCATAGACTTAGGTGTTTTATTAAACGTTAAACTTGTGTCTCTAACCACCTGGCTAGAGGAGATATAACTGGGGAGTAGGGAAGGCTCTTGGGATCCAGCTCAAGGGTGTATTTGTGGGCAGATGTAATTCCAGCCCAAAGGTGTGAAGAGCAGTTTGAGTTGGAACTAGGATCCCTGTTTGCTGACGTTGGTGTGTGTGTGTGTGTGTGTGTGTGTGTGTGTTGGTACTGGTGTTTGCTTGCTGTAGATTCTTTCTCTGCTTGGATTTATGAATAGAAGCCAGCTTTTTCTGCCATTGATGGAACTTCTCCTGCATCTGTCAGCTTGAAATAAATTCCTTTGTCCCATAATACTGTCTGGTTGGATGTTCATTGTAGCATTGTGGAGCTGTCTACAATAGGCTTGTGCCTGAGTTTGGTTTTCTTACCCTTCTCACCCATGGCAGCCACACTGGACCTCCTATCTATAGCAGGACCAAAGCTGGAAAGTTTCTTTTCCTTCCATCTGTGACATCAGACCTTCACTTTAAAAATACTTTATTTATTTTTAAGGAGAGAGAGAGAGGAAAAAAATAGGCACACCAGGACCTTCAGCTGCTATAAACAAACTCTAATCACATACACTAACTTGTCCATCTGGCTTTACATGGGTACCAGGGAATTGATCTCCAGTTGATAGGGTTTGCTGGCAAGCACTGTAATGACTGAGCCATCTCTCCAGCCCCCTGACCTCCTGAAATAATCTGGTATCAATTAGTTGTTACTTGTTGTCCTGTAGTACAAGCAATTCTGCTGTTACAATTCCCCCAAGAACCAGTGCCTGCTTCCTGGAAATAAATGGTAGACCAGCCTCTGTCTGGCCCCTGAGTTTCAGGAGTCTCCTGACTCCACTTCTCATTGCCATACAGACATTGCAATCCTATACTTATTGGCACTGATTTCTCAATTTACACAGGTACTCATGATCAATCTCAGATGGCAGACTTGTGGAGCCAACTCGTTTAAGCTTGAACCATCTCCTTAAAATTCATACTCTTTTTTTAAAATTATACATTTTTAATTAAACTTTTTATTAGTATACAAAGAATAAACTTATTTATGTAATTTTTTTCAAAGCATTTTGTCTCCTCCCCCACTGCCATGTCCTCTCCTTCTATCATGTCAATTCTGCTTTCAGGTTACAAGAGTTCTTTGGTCCATCACACCATTGCCTAATACCTTTTGCTTCTCTTTCGTGTTTTTCTACCTAATCTTATAGCCTAGAATTACTCATATTCCTAACTATATATGTAACAATATTAAACTAAAGATTCACATATTAGAGAAAACATGCAGTTTTTGTCTTTCTGGGTCTGGGTCCTCATTTAATATACCCTTTTTCAGTTCTATCCATTTTGTTACAAATTTTATCATTCCATTTTTCTTTACAGGTTAATAAATTCTATTGTGCATATGTGCCACATTTTCACTGAGTCATCCATTATTAACATGTGGGTTCATTACATTTCCTTGCTGTTTTGAATACAGCAGTGATGAACATGACTGTGCAAGTATCTCTGAAGCACAAAACAGAGTCCCCTGGGTAAATACCCAAAAGTGACGTAGCAGCATCATAGATAGCCTATTAACAAATGGTGTCAGCAAAATTAGTATCTGTCTGTAGAAGAATGAAATACACATCTCTCACCTTGAATAATGATAGAATCAAAATGGATCAGAGACTTTTCTGTAAAACCAGAAATGCTAAAAATGCCAAAGGAAAAGTTAGGCAGTACATGAGAAGTTATATAAGTAAAGGTAAGAACTTTCTGAACAGGACTCTAACAGTACAAGAAATGGTCCCATGAATCAACAAACAAGACTACATAAAATTAGATTTCTGCACAGCAAATGAACCCTATGAGCAGAATAAATGGAAAGGATACAGAATGGGAGAAAACAGTTCCCAACTAACCCTCAGGTAAGAAGTTGATATCCAGAATGAATAAGAATTACAAAAATTAAATACCAAATAAGCAAAACTGCCAGTCAGTAAATGGGTGAAAAAATGGACAGGTCTCAAAAGAAGAAATACAAATGGTGAACAAAGGTTTAAAAAAAATGTTCAATACTCTTAGCCATAAGGAAAATGCAAATTAAAGCCATTTTAAAATTCCTTCTCAAAGAAAACCCCAAAAAAGAAAAAAAATAATAAAATAAAATTCCTTCTCATCACACTCAGAATGACAATAAAAAATGCTGCTGAAAATGTGATTTAAAAGGAATCCTTATTCACAGTTGGTGGGAGTATAAACTGGTATAGCCACTACTGAAGTCAGTGTGGAAGTTTCTCAAAAAGCTAAAATCATATTTGAAATTGGCTTACAATGCCTGGAGTTCCATCTGTCTTTTCATCCTTAGTTTTGGAGTTTTGGGTCACACTCTCACCCAACACTTCCATATACTTTTGATTTATACTTCTTCAGTTCTATAAGTTTTCAATTGTGACTGTGTGTGTGTGAAGGGGCAGAGAAGGACCCAAGAGAAGGTGGAGAAAGAGAGGAAAGAATAAGGCAGAGTAAAAAGCACTATACCAAGTCATAGTGCAATAGAAAGAAAGTGTGATAAGGCAGCAGGAAGCCAGGGAAGTGACACAATTTTCTTATGTTGTTGTATGGTAAACTTTGGCTCTTTTGTGTTTTGATAATTTCTTTTTTCCATGGAATGTTTGAATAAAATTACAGATCATTCTGTTTTAATCTTGTGATTTTTATGGAGTTGCAACTGTCATTTAAGTAAAATTCACCTCAGAGTTTTGACATTTAAAAGGTTATATGAGGGCTGGAGAGATGGCTTAGCAGTTAAGCGCTTGCCTGTGAAGCCTAAGGACCCCGGTTCGAGGCTCGGTTCCCCAGGTCCCACGTTAGCCAGATGCACAAGGGGGCGCACGCGTCTGGAGTTCGTTTGCAGAGGCTGGAAGCCCTGGTGCGCCCATTCTCTCTCTCTCTTCCTCTATCTGTCTTTCTCTCTGTGTCTGTCGCTCTCAAATAAATAAATAAAAATAAAAAAAAGATTACTTTAAAAAAAAAAAGGTTATATGACCAGTAGAGGCAGCCTTATCATGTATTAAGCATATTATTAACAGTTTATATAACTTCTGAGGCTGAGATTGCCTGTGGCTTACTAAGATCTGCTTTATAATGTTTTCTCCATGTTAAATTTAAGTTCTGAGGCTTCTTTTCCAACCCATCCTTTACTAATTCACCACAATACAAGACAACTCAAGAAGTTTTCACTCTAGATGAATAACCACACCCATAGCATGGAAGTGGAGAACCCATTTGGAGTGGCTTTCCATGCTTCACTAACCATGTGTACTGACATTAGAAAGATTCGACTTGCGGTACAGAAAAGATTCACAGAGTGTCATTAAGTTCTTTTTTTTTTTTTTTCAATTTTGGGGAATTGCACAAATTTAAGAAATACTTTTTTCAGTTTTCAGAAGTATTGGGGTGGTTCAGAGAATGTGAAGCTTTGGACCTTTGTCCTTTTGTACAAATAGAAAAGATGTAACACATTTGTGGGCCATCAAACTGGGTTCACAGCCATTTTTCTACTGAGTAGCTATGTGATCTTGAATAACTTCATTTACTTTTCTCAAAATAAATTATATAGATAGATAGATAGATAGATATACATATACCCAAAGATAATAATATAACTTTCTTTCTCCAAAGACTAGAAATGCTCATGTACTTGAGATCAGCACTCATATATTGTAATATGAAGTAAACATTTGCAGTAACCTAACTGATGTGACTGTTGTGACTCATGTGTGTGGGAGAGGCAGATTAAATAGTGAGACTGTCAATTACAAAACAGGGGAGGTCCAGTGATATGACTAGGAGCCATGCCCTGTTCTCCAGGAGGTGGGTGCAAGGAGCTGGATGATAAATTAATCAGAGATCAGATCAAGTCAAACAATATACAGTTGGGCTGATTTACATTCTTTTTGGAAACCTGAAGAAATGCTCTCCTGGGTTGAGAGAACAATAATAATCTTACTCATAGCATGAAATCAGAGAACCTCTTTGGAGTAGCTTTTCATACTTAACTAATTAGGTACAATTAAGTTAGAAAGATTACACTGTTCTGTACTGACACTGAGGGAAGAATTCTGTAATGAAAATTTTTCAAGACATGAGGAAAATAATATTTCATTACAGTAATATTCCTTGTCTTCTTGGATAAAAATCATTCACCCATACTTAAATATTGGTTTCCCCATAGTTATGAGACTCCCTCCTATATTTAGACTGAAATATATACATCTACTTCTGTCACTTCAGGTACTTGAAGTTCCAAATTTGAATGCAATTCCAAAAGTATGTAAAACCATTTCCCACCCATATGTCACATATAGCTGGGAATATAGGGACCCTCTAATCTTCCTTAGCTCTTATATTTCACGGTCAAAATCAAAGCAATAAATAAATTGTACTCTGGATCTGTCTCTTCCCCTTTCTCTCCATCTTTTTCCCTTTCCCAGTTGCCCTAAGTTTCCCTCTTCACCCTCCACAGGCATTCATTCTAGTTACTCTTTGGAGTGTCTTACAGAGAGGATGTCAAAGCCCCCTCCAGCATCATTCTCACTCTAGCTTACTGTTCAAAATACCAAATGGATTATGAAAAGTTAAAACTAAATTATTATATCATCTCTATCTGGTAATACCCTGACCAACAAAAACAATTCATGTCCACTCAGAATCTTTCCCTCCCTCATTCTGTACATGCAGAAATACTTTATTGATGTAAATTTTTCAATTATATTTTTAATTCCAAGAAAAGATTACAATATAAAAAAACTATGCAGAGATAGCTTGAACTTTAATTTCACATCAAACTCCTATGTAAGATAAAAAGCTCCCCAATTTAAAATTATTTTGGAGTTAAAGATAAGAAGCATCAAAATCTAAAATAATGGAAGGTCTATAATAAAATTATTTTCCCATCTGCATTGAATTACTAAACAGATTTCAGTTCAGTTCATGTTCAAATTTGATCTACTCTGTCTCATTCAGAAGATTTTTGAGGTCTAGGAAAAGCTGATCATTGTGAGTACACCCAGTAAGGAGGACAACACCAGATCACAAATACTGGGGTGGATCTCTTTCTTACTGTCCATTGTCCTTTGTCTTAAGATTTGGTAGAATATTATGAAAAAATAATAAAAATAATAGAAAAAGAAGTCAATTATTCAGTTAATAGCTGTGGTAGGCTGCCTCACTAGCTTCAGGGTCTCATTGGTTGTGTTAATCTAATGCTTGGTACTTAGTGCACCTCACTTCTAAAGTCCTGTGAGTTGGTGGGACATAAAAGGTTATCAGGACATTAGTTCAATTTCTTCATTCAGCAGCTTTGTTGCAAGTTTGCAAGGCAAAATTATGATCTTAGCTTCATCAAGATCTCAATTTACTTCAGAGGGCCAGCAGGTACAATCTGAAAACATAAATTCATGTGGGGTAGGAGATTCTCTTATTCCTCTTAGCGTGCACTTGGGGTGGCTGTATTGTCCCCATTTAACCTTTCTTGTCCTGAGAACAGTAGTTTTGGGGAAAACCAGAAATTATTTTTAACAATATATCCTCAAAAAAAAAAAAAAAGCAATCATTCTTGATAAATGAAACAATCTTATATTTGTTCACTATTAGTCTTTACCATTTCATTCCATAGGGATAATTTGATGCTATTCATAGATTAAAATCCCCCAGTGTGGTGGTTTGATTCAGGTGTCCCCCATAAACTTAGGTGTTCTAAATGCTAGGTTCCCAGCTGATGGATATTTGGGAAATAATGCCTCCTGGAGGGAGTGTATTGTTGGGGGCAGGATTATGGGCTTTATAGCCAGTTTCCCCATGCCAGTGTTTGGCACACTCTCCTGTTGCTATGGTCCATCTTATGTTGGCTAGGGGGTGATGCCCACCCTCTGTTCATGTCATTGTTTTCCCCTGCCATCATGAAGCTTCCCCTCGAGCCTGTAAGCCAAAATAAACCTCTTTTTCCCAGAAACTACTCTTGGTTGGATGATTTCTACCAGCCATGTGAACCGGACTGCAACACCCAGCAATCATGATTTTGATACCCAGTTTCAGATGTGAAGTAATGCTCTGTTAAATCCTAAATAAATTCATTAGTATGCTAAATCTTCTTTATCCTTTTTTATTTTATTTTATTTTTTTGTTTGGTTTATTTTAGCCACTGCTCTTTAGGACAGAAAGTTTGCAACATCTCTACTCACTGTGTGGTGTTCAGCTTTCTTATAAGAGCTAAGATAAGGAGAAGGAAGAGGAGTGAGTTGTTATCTCCGGAAATGTCAGATGCTTAGTCTTTTTCCCCCTCTTGGAACATTTATTTCAATGACTTAAGAAAATTCTTCCTGAACATTTTGCTTTCAACTCCTTTGTACCTCTTTCTTCACAGTAGTACTTGTCAAATGGAAACATCTGAGGAATAATCCCATTTACTTCTTGTTTAGGTATTCTAGACATTGGACAGGACTATGGATATATTCCAATTCCAAATTCCTTGCAATCTTTGCATATATAGATCAGTTCCAGCACTATTAAGCTTTCCTGGATCAGATCAGCCACCAAAGCATGTGGCCAGCCTGAACTCAAAATCTCTTGGAAAGAAGCTGCAAATGAGGCTTTACTGATGTGTAGATTTTACAACTCAGACAATTTTCATCTGAATAGGTTAGGGACCCAGGCTTCTTTCCTTTTGACTGACAAGTGTAGAACTTTCAAATGCAGGTTATCTCCAGATACTAGGTGTGTATGAAGAAAGCTTATAACTAAGCAGAGCTCAGTGTAACACCCATGTTTTGTTTTTCTGATTCACAAATCCCTCAATTCCCACTCATTAGTGAAGAGCCTCACACATCTTCCTTTTCTGTTCTCTTAGTTCCAGGCTTATCTAGCTCATTTTAGCAGAAAACATAATATTATTTTAAAGCAGGATTCTTTTCTATTGGGCTTAGGAGATGGCTTATTGGATAAGAGCCTGAATTAGATTCCTAGCATCTATGAAAGATAACAAGCAGGGGGCTGAGGAAATGGCTGTATGAAGAAGTATTTGCTGTGAAAGTGCAATGACCTAATGTCAGATCCCAGAACCCATGTAAAGCTGGATGTGGTAAATTACTTCTGTAATCCACGTGCACCTACAGTGAGGTGGGAGGTGGAGATAAGAGTATCTCTCCAGGGGCTAGAGAGATGGCTTAGTGGTTAAGTGCTTGCCTGTGAAGCCTAAGGACCCCAGTTTGAGGCTTGATTCCCCAGGACCCACGTTAGCCAGATGTACAAGGGGGCACACGCGTCTGGAGTTCGTTTGCAGTGGCTGGAGGCCCTGGCGCGCCCATTCTCTCTCTGTCTCCCTCTTTCTCTCTCTGTCACTCTCAAATACATAAATAAAAATTTAAAAGAAGAGAATCTCTAGAACTTCACAGACCAATTACAGTGATATATGTAGTGATGGGCATCAAGAGACCCTGCCTCAGACCAGGTGGGAGGCAAGGAGTAAAATGGGATGTTCACAGGTATGCAGTGGTATGTGAATGCCTGAACTCACACACAGGAATACTCAAACACATCACACATAACACACACACACACACAAAATTACCAAATAAAGTACAAGCATGACTACATAAACCTATAACACAGAGCTGGGGAAAGGAAAGAAATAGGAGAATATCTGGGTCTCAGAGGCAGGGACATGTCTTTGGTTAGCAGGAGTATGTCTAGATGCAGGAGCCGGTCTAGTAGTTCAAGGGTAGGAGTGTTTTAGGGCACTGGGATCCAGAACACTCTTGGCTTCAAAAGACTGTGTCCAAGGGTTCATGCAGATCCAAGCAAGCCTCAATTGGTTGGACGGGTTATACTAATTTGGTGGAAAAGTGGCTGTCAATCTTGGACAAAAGGGTGAAACCCAGGCAAAGCTGTCCCAACCAGGTGGGAAACCTTCCCCTGATGTTGCAGAGGATGTGGAAATACTGCATTAGATGGGTTACATATAAATACTTCTAGTCACAGCTCTGATTACAGGCAAGGGAGGAACCCACAATCCTACCAATATTACACAGACACACACAAACATTTTTTCAATGTTACTTAAATGATTGCATATGGAGTGGAAAGTGGATTTCTTGAAACTCTTTTTTTTTTTCTTTGAGGGTACCCTATAAAAAAGAAACGTTCTTAGAACTACAAAAAAAGAAAGACAATAAAGAAATATTCAGAGGAAAACCACAGTTCTGTTTAGAGTTATCTTGTCAATTTCCTCCCTTACTGCCTCATTTCATCCTTGCAGAGAAACTTTCTTTTCATCTTGGAGATTTTTCTCATCCAAAATACAGGAACTCTAGACTTTTTCTCACCAGGATAGAAATTTCTATGTGACCTCCAGACATTGCAATTTCCCATGAGTGCCAACAAGCATCCTCTTGATTCTACAAGTAAACACACACCGGAATAGTAGATGCATAAGCATAGCTTCTCATTTGGAAGCAGCACACTTACCCCTTTTTACCCAGATGGAATCACTTGCAAAAGTTGGTTTATCTCCCCAAGACCAAGAACAGCCGTGATTAAAGGGGAAAACATATACATTTAGGAGACTTTTTGATAGGCATAACCTCTCCATTTAGCCAAAAGGCAAATGCTTCCCTCTGGAGAACTGTCCTCCACACAGGAGCCAACTGTTGACATTATGCCCCGCCTTGGTTACCCGCATCCCACTGTGGTTACCACTATCTCCTCTCAGTGGAATGGGGGGCCAGTAAGAGGGGACAAAAGAGAATGCAACCATTTGCCATATGTTCATAAAGTCCCCCCACCATTTTTTTAAATGGGTCACTTGCTTTTTTAAATCCTGCTCCAATTTCACCTGTTATAACATGTGTGTTTATTTAAATAAAAACTCAATCTTCTTCTTTTTCTCATTTTTTATAACTATTCCAAACGCATAAACTCTCTTTGATTTTGGTGTACTTATTTATGCACCTCTTACTGCCTCTGAGGTTGGGGTATGTTCACGCACAACGGTGTCCCAAACGTTTCTGTGTGACACCCTTTCTTCTTTAGTGGCGCCTGGGTCAGTGTCTAAGACCTGACAATAGAGACTGAAAAAGCAGCAACAATGATGAACATGCAATAACGAATGTCAGGATTTTACTCTTGTAATTTCATTATGTTTGCTTATGTTTTTGTTATTGTGAAATGTCTGTATATTTTAATCAGTATTTTAGTAGCCTGACTATATGTTAGTCCTAAATACTTCTAATTCATCCCTGAAAGTGTTAGTACATTTTCATACCTAGCTGGAGTAATTTTCTCCAAGTTGAAATATGCCGTCCTGGAGGGATCCTCATTTTGAATCAGGAAGAAAGCAAAACTTACAGCGTGCTCAAGGCTCCTCCCCAGAGGGATACCAACAAAAGCAGTAAACAAATACTGAGAAAAGGACTCTCTCTAGCCTGTTGAACTGCCTGCACTTTATGGAGGGAGCTCCAAAGGTGCAGCTTTCATGAGTCATCACCCATGCTGGAGTGGGCGAGTCCTTTGAGTCATCCACACTCCTTTAAGGGACCCCCTCACCCATAGTTTTATAAGTAGCCTCAACAAACTTCTCATTTCACCAAGTTGGACTTCGGTGGGATCGTTTCTTTGGTCTGTCATTGATTCCCTATCTGGGGTGAATACTAAGGTTCATGCCACCCTAGTAAACATCTCATAACAGTAAACAACTCACTATTATCACATCACCAAAGTAGCATACAAAAATATATTCTAATATAAAACTCTTCAATGTTTCCCAGATATAATTAAGTTAAATTTTATATTTTATCTGAATCAAATTTTAGAAAGCATCTTTTAAATTTATTTTCATTGATTTCCTTTATTTTGTTTCTGACTTGTGGAGGGATGATATCATTTGCTTCCTAGAGAGGCACTTTCAGGATTTGCTTCATTGCCTCCTTGTGATGTCTTTAATTGCTTTTCAGTCGGCCTTGTGTCCTATGAATTAAAAGTTAGATAACAGTGTGTGTGTGTGTGTGTGTGTGTGTGTTTGATATGCTATATGTCTAATATATGCATGCATGTGTGCAGAAGCACATGCTGTGTGTACACAACTGGAGGCCTCTTTCCACCTATCTGTTTTCTTGAAACAAAGTCTTTCACTCAACCCAAAGCTGCCATTTTTGCTCTTTCTTTGGTCAGCAAGTCCTAGAGATCCTTCCATCTCTACCTCAGCATCTCCAGCAGGGCTGGGGTTCAGACACCTGTGGCCACATCCAGCTGTTTGCATGAGGGTTAGGGGAATGAATTCTGGTAGTATTTGGCCCTCTCAGGCCTTCATACTTATGCAGCAAGCACTCAACTGCTGACCATTCACCCAGTCCTATGAACCATCTCTTTAACAAGCACATCACACTCATTCTGTGTACACTATCTACACCTTAGTCACTTAGAAGGTTTTTGATTTGGTGTTTGTTTTTCCCTTGTTGTTTCTGTTTGCTTGGTTAGTGTTTTTGTTGTTGTTGTTGTTTTGTTTTATTGTTTTGAGGTAGGTCTTCACTTTAGCCTAGGCTCACCTGAAACTCACTCTGTAGCCCCAGGCTGGTCTTGAACTCACAAATATCCTCATCCCTTACACCCAGAGCTGGGATTAAAGGTGTGTTACAATGTCTCGTGCTTACTTCAAACTTATATGAATCATCTGATCTACCATCACATTATCTCATTTATGCTAAGTAACCTTTAGTTTATCTCATAATGGTGACAAAGTGAAAGAATGTTGATGTTGGCAATTTAATTATGACAAAGTGAATCAAATACTGTCTCCTTTACCATGAAAAAGAAAAAGTTATCACTTAAGGAAGGAAAGAAAATCACATATGAACCTAGTAATATCTATGATAAAAAGGACTTCAATTTGTGAAATTATGAAAGGCAAAGAAATGTATATTAATTTTTCATCACACCCAAGTTTAGAAAAGGTACAGCCACAATGCGTGATAAGTGTGTGTGGGTGTGTAGGAGAAGCACTCTACATTGGAGGTTAAGGAGACTACATTTTTTCTAGCATCTATTGGTCTTGCATGAATGCTCCATGTATTAACAGGGGACTATTGTGCTACTTTCAGAGATGAACAATTTTAGAATTGTTTCTTCTCTTTTCATAATACTTTTCATGACAGTATTCTTTTTCATTTAATTAAGTTGTACCTCAAACTTTCTCTAGGATATGAATTAGGAATATGTTAATATTTGCACATTTCTTTGAGTTCTTCCCTTTCAAGCTGTTTATTTTCACAAGTCATGCCCATCAATCCACATAATTTATGACTAGCTTCATCTTTAGAATCTTCATATTAAAAGATTTCTGCCATGAATAAAAAGGCTAATTAATATTCCTAGCCAAGTTTGCATATCATGGTGATACAAAGGCCTCTATTTTAAGTCTAAGCAGGTAGATTGAGGATAAGCATATTCAGCTGATAGAAAGAGCAGGACATTTATAAATATTCCTTTCAAAAAAGGAATTCATAAAAATTTGCTGACCAAACAAATAGCAAAAATGGCAGTGAATTGTTGGGGACGGGCTTATGGGTGTCATACATAGCCAGCTCCTTGCCAGTGTTTGGCACATTCTCCTGCTGCTAATGTCTACCTGAAATGGCCATAAGGCAATGTCCAGCCTCTGCTCACACACGTTTTCCCCTGCCATCGTGGAGCTTCCCCTTGAGTTTGTAAGCCAACATAAGCCCTTTCCTCTCATCAGTTGCTTTTGGTTGAGTGCTTTCTGCCAGCAAGAAGAAACTTACTGTAACAGGGAACTTTGGAAATTTTGAGTCAATCGTGACTTCTCTGATACTTCCTTTCTCAATGAGAAGGAGTGAGAAAAGCAAACTTTCTGCCTTTCAACGAGTGATATTTTGTCTTTGATTACTTATTAGTGTTTGTTTATAATTTTGTAGGTTAAATTAGACAGGTACCCAGAAGAATTAATAGTCATAATCTTATCTGAATGCTCCAAAAAATTTACAAAAAAAAAGTTTATAAGTTTCTAAAGAATGTAATATCTTCCACAGACTGGAGCTGGAAAAAATAATAATGAAATGAAACCTAAAGATGCAAAACAGAGCAATCAGGAACTCTTAAGAATCTTGTGACTAGAAATTAAGCATCACTTCATCTAGATTTGAATTTTATTCATATTTACTGGTATATTATTACATGCAGTGCTAGATGGTGTTTAACCTTTTGGTAGTGTTAGATTAATTTTTTGTTGCATAAGCAGATCAGAAGTTGATGATTGAAAACTTAAATATATACAAAGCACAAGGCTTAAGGTCAGCAATGATTATACATGATATTTCTGGGAAATATTAGGCTGAAAACTTGATGTATTTTCAAATGTTTTTGGAAAGCCTTCAAGTGTACACCTTTAATTAGATCCAAAATATCTAATTTGGATGACTATTATACATTACATTGGGTAAATGCATTGTTCTAAGAATAATCTTATTTGAAGAGCCTTATATTTTCATGACAAAATTTTCCATCATGAGATAAATTTGAGAAATATTGAGTTAAACAAATTCATTTCTCATAGAGTTCACAAATATTTTAGTATATCTTTACATAATGATATCACCAAAATGCAGTAAGATTTTTTTTTAATTACTTCAGACTTTCTTTTTTTCACATGGATAGTAATTTAATGTGGTATGCTGGACATTGTGACTGACATGAATTCAGAGTGAATTGTGACTCTGAAAGGTACTGAGTTTTATAAATTTATTTCAGGGCTGGAGAGTTTAATTAGTGGTTAAGTTTCTTGCCTACAAAACTTAAGGACCCAAGTTCAACTCTCCAGTACCCAAATAAGGCAAGATGCATAAAGTGGTGCATATATCTAGAGTTTGTTTGCAGTGGCTGGAGACTGAGGTATGCCCATAGCTCCACCTCACTCTCTCTGCTCCCATATGAATGAATAAAAGAATTAAAAAAATATTCCAATGAACATTTAAAGTACTGATAATGTAGATCATATTAGGACAAATCCACACTGGTTTAGTCCTTCATCTGCGGTCAAAGGCTTTGGTCCCATTATAATTGCCTTTGTTACTTCAGTGGGACTTTTCTTGTGGTTTCTCTAAGATTACCAAACTGCTCTAAATTGGTAAAACTAAAATTTGTAACACTGTTTCCAAAGAAATACACTTGTTTACATCTTTTCTTGGTTAGTTCCACTTGCCAGGTGTTCTTGACCTGAGAACCTTGAGTCACAAGGATACTTGAGAATTGACCAAGGAATTGAAATACCCTTACCATACAGGCTAATAGTTTCCCTTTGTGCAGAAATCTTTTCATCATTTCCCGCTTGCGTTCTGAATCAATCTGGAAGCACAGAATTCTGTCCTCTAGTTAACCTCCCCAGGGATATAGACATGTGACTTGAGAGTCAGTCTATATTTGCTACACCAACTGGTTATAACCCCCTATACTGGACAGAAGCCACTTAGAAGTGTATTTTGCCTCAGAGTTCTTAGGGTAGAATCCATTATGATAGTTAAGGCATGGTGGTAGCAGGAGTTTGCATCCATGAAAGCAGCACCAGAGAATATCTGGGCACAACTCAGAAACTGACTCAGAAGCAGAACCTTGATGCCATTAAGCCTGGCCTAGAACTTTCAAAGGCTTTCCCTTAGTGTCCCACTTATCCAACCTGGCATCACTTCTTAAAATTTTTACAACTCACCAAAATCATCAATAGCTGGATATCAAACATTCAAACATGATTCTATGGGGTTATATTTTTTTCACATTCAACTATCATAACTCTTCCACTGTAGTGAATTAAAATTGTACATCATTCCAAGACAGGATGTGAACAAGAATAACAAGAATTGCATCTTTCATTCTTTCCCTCTTTTCATTCCTTTCTTTCTTTGTTTTATTTTGTTTTTCTTTGGTTGTTTGTGGCAAGATAGGATCTCACTCTAGCCCAGGCTGTCCTGAAATTGACTTTGTAGTCCCAGGCTATCCTTGAACTCACAATAATCCTCTTACCTTCACCATCTGAGATTCCTGCCATGTTCTCCCGTGACCAGCTGGAAAGAATATTCCAATTTACCTTTTGATCATTGCCCAGTATGTATATATTCATTTGGTTTAATTTACATGCTGCCTCTTTTTTAATGACTTTAATATCACAGTTTTAATATTAATTTGATCAATTTCTGTGATATTTCATAAAACTTATGTAATGTGGTCACTTATAAATTCAACAAATACTTTTTTCTTAGTTTCTTATTTCAGAATCATATGCTCTGGTTCTTGAAGGATGTGTGTTCAGTTAAAAACAGTCCTAACCTCCATTATCTTTGTTTGAAGTACTTCTTTTTTAATTCATCCTTCTCTTCTTGTTCACCAATGCAATTCACCAACAGCCTGCTTAGCAATGACTTTGAAACATAAATTATATTACCTCATAGCATTCTTAAAATATTTGAGAGGCTACCCACCATATGCTGAATGAAAGACAAACTTCTTGACACAATTTCTAAGGTCCTGTGTTATCTCAAACCTATATCAGATATTTTTCTCACCCAAGCTACTCAATCTTGCATGCCAATTTATTTATTTATTTATTTATTTATTTATTTATTTATTTATTTATTTATGTATGTATGTTCCATGAAACACACACTTGTCTCAGAGGCCTCCCATTGGGATTTTCTCATGCTAATGAACCTACCCTAATGCTGGTATTTGTCAAACCTATTCTTTATTCAAGTTCACTACTTAGATGTCAATCCCAAGGGAAAATCAATCTGTCATGGCACCCTCATACCTCAAGTTCATTTGTCATCCCAACTCTTGTCAGTAGTTCAAGACGTACACACACCCATTCACCTTACTAGAGTAGAAGCTATGAAAGCAAGACTTTGTTTCGGTTTTGCTTTTTTTAAAAACTGGGATCAAGGCAATTCATATATGTTTTTTTTTTAAATTTTTATTAGATATGGACATATTTAGTTTGTAAACAACACACATTGGTACTATCCTTTCCCTCCTCACTATCCCTTTTCTAAAGAGGCCTTCATCAGTGGGGATGCATGTCAACCCCATGGGGTTTGTGGGTCATGCATTATGGAAGGGGAGGTAATGACTCTGTGCAGAATGTCCCAACTTGTGCCTCTAACAATCTTTCCACCCCCTCTTCTGCAAAATTCCATGACCCATGCTGGGACCATTGTAAGTATACTTCAATGATGGGCATTTAGGAGCCTCTGGATCTCTGGTTTGGTAGATGTTGAGTGTTCTCATTATCTTTGTCCATCACCCTCGTGCTGATATAAGATTCACTAAGAAAGCAGCACTTTTGATCATTTCCCCAATTCCTCTGTGGTTTCAGCTAGGGCATGGGTAGAGTGCACTGTGTCATTTATCTCCTCAGGTGTAGCTCCAGTCTGAAAAAGAAAAGCAGATTCTCCAATGGAGAGTCAGCACCATTTAAATGGGCTAACCATTATTAATTTAGAGAGAATTTAAAGGGTGTAGACCCCCTTATAGCCCAAGTTAGTGGGAGCTTGCCAATGAAAAGCAGGATCATTATCTGGATGTGATTCTGTTTCTCACATTCATATATATATATAAGGGGACTTGTTTCTTCCAGATTCCCAGCAGTTCTCTCCATGTGGTGTATTCAGCATAAGGGTCTTACCATTAACCTCTGGTGGGTAATCAAGTGCTCTAACAGAAGTCTGTCTTGTTTGTTTTGGGAGATCTACTAGATGTCTTTGATCAATAGCTCATTGTGAATATAAACCACATCCTGGTATAGGGAATTACAGGCCAGCACCAAGGGAAAAGAGAAAAGAAAAAGACAGAGAAGAAAGAGAATTAGGAAAAACTTAAGGTTAATTTTCATCTTACCCTCTCCAGGGCCTTTCAATTCAGGTGCTTCCCTAAGGTCCTCTTAAGGGTTTCACCATTTAGTCTGACTTCCAGGATATAGAATTCTATGATACCAGTTCAATTTGGGTTCAGTTTGTGCCTCCTCCCCACCCTTCCCCTTCCCACAAGCCCTACCCTCCCTGTTGTCCAAACCTGGACATGCTATTCAGGTATGTCAGCCACTCAGGCTGATCCAGGTTAGGAATCTCAGATGAGTGAGACCATGTGATGATTGTCTTTCTGTGGCTGTGTGAATTCACATAAAATTATCTGTTCCAAATTTGAGCATTTTTCTTCAAATTTTATCCTGTCATGTTTTTTTCTTACTGCTGAGTAGAATTCCATCATCTAGATATACCACATCTTGGTTATCCATTCATCCAATGATGTGCACCTGGGTTGATTCGAGTTTTTAGCTATTATGAATTGAGCAGCTGTGAACATGAATGAGCAAATATCTCTGAACTGAGATGTAGAGCTTTTAGGGTAAGTTCCCAGTAAGGTAATAACAGGGTCTGCTATAACTCTATATTCATCTTTTTCATAAGTCTCCATATTGATTTCCACAGTGGTTGTACCAGCTTACATTCCCACCAACAGTGAATGAGTGTTCCTATTTCTCCACAGCCTCACCAACATTGTTTTCATTTGACTTTTTTAATGTTTGATATCCTTACTGGGGTAAGGTGGAATCTCATAGTTGATTAAATTTGCATTTCCTTAATGGTTAGTAATGTTAAACATTTTCTTAAGTGTATGTTAGCCATTAGTAATTAGTATTAGTAATTAGTAATTCTTCCTTTGAGAACTCCATATTTAGTTCTCTGTCCCACCTTGGGAGTGGGTTGTTTGTTTTTTACTTTATTGTTTAGATTTTTTAGGTCTTTGTAGATTCTAGATATTAGGCTTCGGTCAGTGGTATAGCTGGCAAAGATTTTCTCTCATTCAGTGGGTAATCTATTGGCTCTGCTTAGAGTATGCTTGTCTGTGCAAAAGCTTTTAACTTCATGACATCCCATTGGTTGAGTGGTTATTTAATTTCCTGGGCTACTAGGGTTTTGTTCAGGAAGTATTTCCCCAGTGCTATATCAAGGAGAGTGCCTCATATCTTTTTTTTTTTTTTTCCAGTAGTTTAAGAGTTTCAGGTCTTATACTGAGGCCTTTAATCCATTTGGACTTGATTTTTGTGTATAGAGAAATGAGTGTGTCTAATTTCATTTTTGTACATATTGTCATCCAATTTGTCCAACACTGTTGAAGATGCTATCTTTTCTCCAGTCTACATATTGGCACCTTTGTCAAAGATCAAACAGCTGTAGTTACTTGATCTAAGGTCTGGGTCTTCAGTTCTGTTCTATTGGTTTATGTTTCTGTTTATATTCCAGTACTATCCTGTTTTTGTCACTATTGCTTTATAATAGCTTTAGATAGGATATGGGGATACTGCCAGAGGTGGGCTTTTTTGTTGTTGTTTGTTTTTTTTTTTGTTTTTGTTTTTCCTGAGGATATATTTGAATATCTGAGCCTTCTGCCTTTACATTTGAATTTTGAGATCATTTGTTCAATCTCTGTGAGGAATGATCCTGGCACTTTTAATAGTATTGCATTAAATCCATATATTACATTTGTTAGAACTGCCATTTTCATAATAGTAAATCTACAGATCCAGGAGCATGGGAGGGCATTCCATCTTCTCATGTCCTCCTCTATTTATTTATTTCTTCTGTGTTTTTATGTTTTCATGATATAGGTCTTTCATATCCTCGGTTAGTGTTATTCCAAGGTATTCAATTTTTTTTATTGGTATTGAAAATGGGACAGCCTCACTGATTTCTTTTTCTGTATATATGTCCTTTGCATATATAAAAGCTATTGATTTTTGTGCATTGATGTTTGTATGCTGCCACTTTGCTGAAGAAACTTATCACTTTTAGAAGTTTTGAGATGGAGATTTTTGGGTCACTTATATATAGGATTATCTCATCTGCAAATAGGGGCTAACGTAGCTTCTTCCTTTCCAATCTGATTCCTTTTTTTTTTTCTTTCTCCTGTATTATTGTTTGGGCTAGTACTTCTAGTACTCTGGTGAAGAGAAGTAGTGAGGGTGGGCGCTCCTGCCTTGTTCCTAATCTTAGTGGAAATTCCTTCTGTCTTTTCCCATTAAATATTATTTGGGCTTTAGGACCTTTACATATAGCCTTTATTGGGTTGGGATATAAACCCTCCCTGGCTATTGGTTCCAGTATTTTGATCATGAAGTAGTGCTGTATTTTGCCAAATGCCTTCTGCACATCAATTGAAATTATCATGTGGTTCTTATGATTGTTTATTTATGTGATGTATTACGCTGACCAATTTCCATTTGTTAAACCATCTCTGCATCCTTGGGATGAAGCCTACTTAATCAAGGTGGATAATGCTTTTGATGTGTTGTTGAATTCGGCTTGCAAAGATTTCGTTCAGAATCTTTGTGCCTATATTAATATGGGATATAGGCCTGTAGTTTTGTTGCACCTTTGTCTGGTTTTGGTATTATGGTGATGCTAGCTTCATAAAAGGAGTTGGGGAGGATTCCCTGGTCTCTGGTTATGTGGAACAGTTTGAGAAAAATTGAGTTTTGTTCCTCAATGAAGGCTTGATAAAATTCAGCTGAGAAGCCACCTGGTCCTGGAATTTTCTTTATGGGGTGGTTTTTGATTACTTTTCAATCTCCATGGATGTAATAGGTTTGGTTAGGAGATTAACCTACTCTGAGTTTAGTTTTGGTCAGTGATATGTGCCTAAGAATTCATCCAATTCTTGCAGATTATTTAATTTTGTGGAGTAGAGGTTTTGGAAGTATGCCATGATGATTCTTCCAATTTCATTCATGTTTGTTGTGATCTCTCTTTTTTAATTTTCTGATTTTATTAATTTGAGACCTCTCTTTTTTACTTGCTAAGTTTGGCCAAGAATTTGTCAATCTTGCTTATTTTTTCAAAGAATCAGCTCTTTGTTTCATTGATTTTTACTTTTGTTTTCTTAATTTCCAATTCATGAATTTCTGCTTTGATCTTGATTATTTCATTACATCTGTAGTGCTTTGGGTGGTTTTCTTCTTGCTTTTCCAGTGGCTTTTGGTGGGCAGTTAGCTTATTAATTTTGGATATCTCTGTCTTTGTAATGAAGGCATTTAGGGCTATGAATTTTCCCCTCATGACTGCCTTCATTGTGTCCAATAAGTTTTGGTAGGTTTGTTTTCATTATCATTCAATTCTAGGAATTTTACAATTTCACTTTTATATCTTCCATGACTCATTCATTGTTTAAAAGTGTGCTGTTTAGTCTCTAGAATCTGGTGGAGTTCTTGATATATCTCTTGTTAATTTCTGGCTTTAAAGCATTGTGATCCAACATGATGCAAGAAATAACTTCAATTTTCCCGACTTTATGAAGGCACGTTTTATGGCCTAATATATGGTCAATATTGGAGAAGGTTCCATGGGCTTCTGGGAAGAATGTACATTCTGTAGAGTTGGGGTGGAAAGTTCTACAGATATCTGTTAGGTCCAGTTGATCTATGATGTTGTTGAGCTCTATTATTTCCCTGTTGATTTTCTGCTTGAATAATCTGTCTATTGATGATAGTGGAGCATGGAAGTCTCAAACTATGATGGTGTTGGTGTTTTATTGTTGAGTAGATTTTGTTTTATAACATGTGATGCACATGTGTTTGGTGCATATATATATATATATGATTGTATGTTCTCATGTTGAATTATTCCCTTAATGAGTAAGAAGTAGCCTTCTTTGTTCTTTTTTATTATTTTTGGTTTGAAGTCTATTTTATCAGGTATTAAAATAGCAACACCCACTTCTTTTTTTATTTCCTCTTGCTTGGGATATCATTTTCCAACCTTACACCCTGAGGATGTGTCTATCTTTAGTGGTGAGGTGGGTTTCTTGAAGACAGCAGATACAAGAGTCCAGTTTTTTTTTTTTAATTATTTATTTATTTATTTATTTGAGAGCGACAGACACAGAGAGAAAGACAGATAGAAGGAGAGAGAGAGAGAATGGGCGTGCCAGGGCTTCCAGCCTCTGTAAACGAACTCCAGAAGCGTGCGCCCCCTTGTGCAACTGGCTAATGTGGGACCTGGGGAACTGAGCCTCGAACCGGGGTCCTTAGGCTTCACAGGCAAGCACTTAACCGCTAAGCCATATAAGAGTCCAGTATTTTGATCTACCCTGATAACCTGTGTCTTTTGATGGGTAAGTTAAGACCATTAATATTTAAGGTTATTACTTTGAGGTTTGAATTAATCTATGCCATGATGAGGTGTTTTATGGGGTTTCAGGATTTCTGATGTTTTGTACTATTTTGAGCCTGGTCTATTTTGGTTATTGTGATCTTCTTGTTGTTGGCTCTTGAGACTGGTTGTTTGACTGTTCTGTGTAGAGTATTCCCTCAAGGTTTGGCTTTGTGTTCATATGATCATAGAGTTAAGTTTTTTCATAGAAAGTTTTTCTTTCACCATCTATTATGAGGGATACTTTTGCTAGATAGAGTAGCTTGGGTTGGAAGGCATAGTTTTTCAGACTTTGAAGTGTTCCATTCTAGGCCCTTCTGTCTTTACAGTTTTCCATTGAGAAATCTAATGTAATTCTGATGGGAATACATTGCATGTTGTGAATTGTTTCTCTCTTGCTGCTTTTAACCCTCTCTCTTTGTTTTCTGTGTTAAGAGTTTTAACTATGATGTGTCTTGGAGAGTTTTTTGTTTGGTTCTGTCTATTTGGTGCTCTGTGGGCTTCTTGTATCTGGATGGATATCTCTTTTGAGAGATTCGGAAAATTTTCTTCAATAATTTTGCTGAATATATTCTCTGTGCTTCTGGCCTGGATCACCTCTCCTTCCGGTACACCCATGTTCCAGATGTTTGGTCATTTAAAGGTGCCGTACAGTTCCTTCATAGTCTGTTCACTTGATTTTTTGAATTTAGCAAAATTTTTGGCCTCCTGATCCATTTCTTCTGTTTTGTCTTCCATGTCACAGTTTCTGTCTTCCACATGAGTAACACTGTTGGTGAGGAGTTGTAGAGAGGTTTTTGTAATTTCTATTTGATTTTTGTTTTATGTTGTGTTATTTTTGCATTGCGTCCATTTCTTTTTTGAGGTATGATTTCAATTCAGATTCTGATTTTCTTGATGCTTCCTGGAGTTCATTCTTGAATTTGATCAAATCTTCATTAAGCTTAATCAACTGGTTGTTAAGACCTTCCATTTCTTGACTTACTTTCAATTTATTCATATCTCTTTGGAGGGTTCTAACATTTTCTTCAATCAACTTAAACCTACTGTCAAAAGCTGAACGAACACTCTAGGAGATGATTCTGTTCAATTTCCTTGATATAATTGTCGGTTCTTTGATGGTTTGCTTCCATTTCAGTGATTTTTTTGATTAAGTCTCTTTGGTTGTTCTGTTTTCATTTTGGGAATGATTTTCTGTTGATTTCTCAATGATGTCACTGGAGGTTTCCATTGTAGGACAAGTCATGCTTGGTAGAATTCTCTCAGTTTTCTGACTTTTGTTGGTTTTTATGCATTGTTGTCTGCCCATTTTAGGAAGACATTTTATTTTATTGAGGAAGAAGCATGTTTTTGTCCTTTGTCCCATGCACTTTCTAACTCAGGTGAAAAGGGATGTTGGTACCCAGTGGCCAGGCAGGATATCAGAGTAAAAGCTCTGATTCCACAGTTCACACAGGGACCAGAGCACCCCAAGCAAGGCACAATGTGACCTACCAGGACCAGGGGACTGGGAGAAGCCAGGGAACAGAGAACGGTCCTACTCACTCTGCACAGCACCCTCCAGCATACAGATGGGCTCAGGGAACTTGGACCAGGGAACTAAGAGGACCGAGGAAGGAGGGGTCTGGCCTACTCACTCCATACCACAGAACCTGCTGGCACACAGGCATAAGGAACCCAGACCATGGAGGTAGGAGGAGCCAGGAAACTGGGGTCTGGCCTCCTCACTCCAGGCCACAGAGCCTGCCAGTACACTGTGCAGGGGACCCAGACTGGGGAGGTAGGAGGAGCCCAGATGGCTTTGCCTTTAAATGATGCATGAAATTGGCTCTGGATTGATACCTGTAATAAAAAATAAAAAGGAACATGCACACATGTTTGCAAATCTGAGATATAAACTGTTAGCTCTATATGCAATCACAATAGTGTTTATTATTGAAATTGGATATTATTTGTTATCTCTAAGGTTTATGATAATTTTTTGAATTTTACATGTGAATATAAAAGGTTTCAAAATCTCTCATTTAACTTTTATGCTTGACTATATACTGTATTTATATATCATTATATATTATTTATGTGTCTTTTTAAAGAGTCATACAATGTTCCCCACTTATGACCTATATCACACTGTTTTCTCTAAATCATAGCTTACATATCTTGCTAGCTAAAAGGCACCATATTCCCTACATTCACGAATAATATCCTCAATTCCACTTTTAACAAATTCATCTCTTTTGTAATAATTGAAATCCAGAAGCGTGAAAATTTAACATTAAATTTAATGTGAAACACATGCTAAACTCCAATATCCCTGCTCCTTTCTTCTTTCTTTCTTTCTTTCTTTCTTTCTTTCTTTCTTTCTTTCTTTCTTTTCTTTTTTTCTTTCTTTTTTTATTTGTGAAAACTTAGTTCTGTTTCAATTAATTTTTTTTTTAATTGATGGCTTTTGGGAAACTATTTGTTGTTACTGATTCCTATCTCTTCCTACATACTCCCCTTTCCCAACTCCTCCAAGTACCTCTTCTCAGAATTTTTGTTGTTCTTCTTTTTTGTTGTTGTTCTATTTGCATGTCATAAGTATTCTATTCCCTGTCCACCTCTCCTTCCAGCTCATTTCTTGATCTTCACTTTTTGTCTTTATTCTGTTTATACTTTGATCAACATTTGTTCCCCTACATATGCACACTTAGAGATAATTACAAGCGAAGACCTATGAATCAGAAAGAACATGAGATATTGATTTTTCTGAGTTTGAGTCACTTCATTTAATATGATTCCAAATCTATCCATTTTCCTGTAAATTTCAAAACTTCAATTTTCTATATGGCTGAATATAATTCCATTGTATATTGTTCATTGTTGTGTTGTTAACTGTTGCTGGACCATTTCCATGCTCTGTATTTTTTTTTAAAAAAATTTGTTGTTGTTCATTTTTGTTTATTTGAGAGTGACAGACAGAGAGAGAAAGGCAGATAGAGAAAGAGAGAAAGACAGATAGAGAGAGAGAGTGAGAGAATGGGTGCGCCAGGGACTCCAACCACTGCAAACGAACTCCAGACACATGCGCCCCCTTGTGCATCTGGCTAACGTGGGTTCTGGGGAATCAAGCCTTGAACCGGGGTCCTTAGGCTTCACAGGCAAGCACTTAACCGCTAAGCCATCTCTCCAGCCCCCATGCTCCATATTTTTTATGATACTGTTATTTAACTACTTATTTGAGTTACTTTTTAAATATATTTAGGTTACCTAATTTAATTTATCTGTTTTCCAGGAAGAAAACCATTAAGTCTAATAAACTTACTTTTGCTCAAATTCAGTTCATTTTTGTCTGCATGCATATCAACTTGTAAAACATTGAAATTCTACCTTGGCATAATTTGTTTACTTTAGTAAAACATTTATTAATATATTTAATTTAAATTATTTTCTATTATTTTAATGGATTGAAGCAAAATCTAGTTTTTTCCAAGAGACTTATTTTCCTAATGTTAGAACCATAATTAGCATTATTGTTTTAATTTACAGGAAGAAATGTCTAATACTTATATGTGGATATTTTTCAATATTCAACAATTGAATTTTTTTTTTTTTTTTGAGATAGGGTCTCACTCTAGGCCAGGCTGACCTGGAATTTACTATGGAGTCTCAGGATGGACTTGAACTCATGGCAATCCTCCTACCTCTGCTTCCCAAGTGCTGGGATTAAAGGTATGTGGCACCACACCTGGAGAAAATCTTTCTATTTTCACTCATTTAATAGAGACAGAGAGAAAGAGGGAGTGTAAGAAAGAGAGAGAGGCAGAGAGAGAGAGTTGGAAAGAGAGAATGGACACACCAGGGCCTCTAGCCACTGCAAATAACCTCCAGATGCATAAGCCACCTTGTGTATCTGGCTTATGTGGGACATGGAGAATCGAACTTGGGTCCTTAGGCTTCATAGGCAAGTACTTTAACCACTAAGCCACCTCTCCAGCCCAACAATTGAAAATGTTTGGAATTGTTAAAATTCATTCAGTGTCAAATAATACTCACTTTTAATTAGAAAATATACAATGAATAAATTCTGCAAGCTGTTTTCCACCTTCATGGCTTCCCTGCCACAATAGACTGTATCTCCTGAGTCACTTAGCAGAATAAATCCTTCACCCATTAGATTGCTTCAGTTAGGCATTTTTTTCACAATGACTAGAAAAGCAACTATTACAATCATGGCCAAGTTAATGTGAGAAATGACTTTATGTAAAACAGGATAGGCTTATGTGACAGAAGTTAAAATTGTAGGCAATAAATACGTCAAACACAGTAAACAAGGGAAAGGACCAATCAGTGTCTGGGCAAAATGATGGGGAATAACTGATAATAACTATGGTTTATTTTTTATGAGATGGCAATGCCCTAGAAAGGGTTGTGATAATGGTTGAGCACTCTGCTATCATGCTAGAGATTATTGGGTCATATGCTGTAAAGAAGTGACTTGTGTGATGTGTGAATGAAGTTGTTTCACAAATAAAAAAAAAGAAATGGCACAAATTAGATTGTGTTGACTCTGCAATCCAGGAAAAGAGAAAAGTTGACAAATGATGAACTATTTTTATTATTGGAAAAGAGCTGCATTTCCTTCTAACGTCCCCATTTAGAGCTCATACTAGTCAGTTCATAAAGCAGTGCCACTCTCAGACTTAGCCTCTTACTAAACACCCTAGTCAAAACTAACTCTCAACACAGTATTTATTTGAAAATTGGTAATTCTGGATTATTTTATGGCAGACTTTTTGAGAATTTTTTAGACAAAACTCATTAAGATTTGTTACATTTCACCATTCAATGAAAAAAACATGATGAGTTTTATGATACATATGTCCTTCAGGCAAAACTCAATTACTCTTTCTGGCCAGATGAAAGTGGTTCTTTGAGTTCCAGGACTCAGTTTCCAACTCATTTTGAGCTGAATGTTGCAGGTAATTCCACTTACATTTAAGCCTCACTAGACTTTTCAAATGCTAACATAGAGAATGCTCTTTATTTTATGGTTTTAAAAAGGCTTAGATTGATGATGTCTTTTTAACATCTGAATTTGCCTGCCAAATGTGCCTTTTCAGATGGCTGTGAAAGTTTTGTCTGCATCATAAATGTGCTACTTCCTGGCATATGTCTTTATTACCTCATCTTTGTATTTGCCTTGGAATTCCTTCTGTGCATCTCGTGTCTCACGTTTTATCTACAGTTCCTTATGGAAAAGCTTTTGTTTGATTCATCTTTGTAGCTTAACAATAACCATAATATAATAATAAATAGTTATTAAAAATAATTGCCATTGTCTATGTTCTACCAATACATATCAATGAAAAATAAACTACAGCAGATAGCTTTAGAAAAGACTTTTCAGAAGAGATTATGCACACTCATATAAAATCTCATGTAATTTCTAAGATGGTTTTGCTTACTTGAGAGTACTACTAATTTCTCTACTTACTTTTCTTCTACAAGTGTCATCTATGCTTACATTTAAGACTTTGATCTATTTGGGCTTAGTTTTATGTTATGTTTGATGTGGGGTTGCAGCTTTTTTTTTTTTTTTTTTTTTTTTTTTTTAGTTTCTTAGTTTTTCTAAGAGATTCATGTCATGCTGAGTCATAAGTTCATGTTTATTCTCCTAGGTTATTTTACTTCAGCATCCTTACTGTATCTGTGTCACTCTATGCTTATAAATATCCTCATTGAGAATCAGGTTTTAATGAGATCAGGCCATCTTAAAAGTCACATTGGTAGGTAAATTCAGACCTCTGGCAGACATCCTATAACTGCTCTGGCCATGGGAGAGACTTCAATGAGTATTAGATCCCCTGATCATCCTATGCACAGTTCAGAGGAAAAGGTGGTATGAATTTTGTTTGACAGTATTATGGCATTGTTTACACATAATAAATGATTTATTTTTAAATTCATAGTTAGACAAATTTTTAAACTTATGTTTTACTCATATATCTCCTAGTACAATAACAATTTGTATTGCCCCCAAAACATTTTTATAGGCCTTATTGGTAATTTCAACAACTTTTGTTTCAGGCAACTTGATTCTTTTTTGTCCCTGTGCAACTATTTTGCCTGGTCTAGAGTTTAAAAAAAAAAAAAAAAGTCATATCAAGCAATATAGATAACTTTGGCTCTGGTTGTTTTGTCCAAGTATAAAGCTTTAGCAATTCACCTTGTTGTTGTATTTACCTATAGCTTATTTCCTTTGGTCTCTTAAATATGATCTTCTCTAATTTTGCTTGTGCTTTTGGTGTTATAGCCACAAACACTATAATCATATATAATGTCAACAAGTATTTTCTATTTTATTCTAAGAGTTGCAGGTCTTATGTTTAAATCTTTCATTTATTTTGAATTAGTTTTTGTGTAAAATGTGTAAGGATCAATCTTGGTCTTTTGCATGTGGATATTCAATTTTTCCAAAACCATTTGTTAAAGACAGTGTTCTTTCCTCATTGCGTGCTCTTGGCTCATATGCCAAAGACATATTGGTTATCTATTCTGCTTGACTTTATGTTTGTCATTTTGCTAATATTATGTTATAGGAAGAACTTTCTGACATATTTCAAGTTTAGAGAATGGGATACTTCTATCATTGTTCTTGTTTCCCCAAATTGCTTTATCTATATTGAAATTTGTGCACACCAGTCATCTATACTTACATGTTCCAAAATAGCTATGGTGTGGAAACGACTTTGATATCCCTCAATACAAGAGTAGATGGAAACATATCATGTGTACATATAATATGGTATCATTAATTCTAGACTCTGGGAAATATGATTCTAAGTGAAATAAACCAATCATATCAAGAAAAATGCTGCATTATTTCACTCATATTAGGATCCAAATGGGCAAACTCTTAGAAAGGAGCATGATAGTAATTATCAGGATCTAGGGAGGGGAAGAATAGAATATTGCTTTTTAAAAGGGTAAAATGGTTATGATATGTAAGGAGAAAAAAATAATACCTGTTGGGTATAAAACATTGTTGTTGTTTTTTTTTTAATTTATTTGAGAGTGACAGAAAGAGAGAGAGAGAAAGAGAGGGAGAGGGAATGGTCTCGCCAAGGCCTCCATCAACTGCAAACAAACTCCAGATGCTTGCACCCCCTTGTGCATCTGGCTTACATGGGTCCTAGAGAATCAAGCCTCTAACTGGGATATTGAGGCTTCACAGGCAAGCACTTAATCACTAAGCCATCTCTCTAGCCCTAAAACATTGTTTTTATTGTTAACAGTAGTGTAAGGTACATTTGAATTGTATTCTTACTACAGAGGAGGGAACTATTGAAGGAAGGGAGAAAGAAGGAAGCAAAGAAGAAATGAAGGATAGAAGGCAAGAAGGAAGGGGAAGAAAGAAAGGAAAAGAGAGAGCTGGAGGAAGAGAAGGGAAAGGGAGGACAATTCTAACCAGTATTCATGAAGAAAGATTAAGATTTGGCAGGAAGAATCCCTTAAATTTTTTTCTTAAATTGAAACCTTTGGGAATATGATCCCTAATCCAAAGTCATAAACCTGAGTCACTCTAAAAGAACAACAACAAAGATGTTCAAGGGAAAGAATTACTACATATTAATATCTTTGAGGTCATCTTAATTTCTATACCTAATTATTGAGCTTATAATGCAGACTAATAAAATACCCTTGAGTTTCTTCATATTGATTATTATTATTTTCTAATTACTCTCAGGTATATCAAAAAATGCATGCTTTCCAGTCTAAATCATCTGATCATCATATCCTTCTGTTATTCAATATCAAATTAAATTGGACTATAGCTTAAATAAAAAATGAATTTTAAATATGTTTTTCTATATTAATTTAAAATAATGTTGGGTTTTGTATGAAGTCTTACAAAAGTTATTGATAAGTCTCAGGATAAATTATAATTGCATTCATATTGAGGTTTCCTATATCCATAAATAGGATATATGCCTTTTTTTAAAGGATTTTCCAAATTATTCTTAGCCTTCTTTTTCTAAATTTAATATAAGGATCTTGTATATACTTGGCATACTTGGGTAAATGTATTCTGAAGTATTCATTTTTTTTAAAAAAATGACAAAAGTTTTAAAGACTTAAAGATGACTGTAGAATCAAAAAAAAAAAATGTTACACACTGATGAGTAAAATTAACCATCTCCCTCTAGTAAGTTTGTTCAGTGATACTTGCTCTGAGGAGTAAGATGCTAGAAAGATCTCTTGATGGACAACCAGGCTGGATCCATATCTTGGCTGTTGTGACTGGTATAATTAATGTGATGTGCGATTCACTTCGAGTAAGACATCTACTGCAGATACAGCTATCCTCCCACGGGGCTAGAAGACAAGGTACTTTCTCCTTGGTGACTACATTTAAAATGGAGAGCTTACAGGTCCTTGAGAAAGATATTACTACATTTTCAAATTGGTGCAAAATTTTTCAAACAAATTTATACTCACACAGAAAGAATTAATAGTTACAAGTATTTTGCAGTAAATGAGTAAGTCAGAAAGGAACTCTTGTGGCTGAGGGAATGGTAAGATCATCTTACTCAGATGGCTGTAAATAAGGACCTTCTTAACTGAGACTATCTCATGCAAGCAGGAAACAAATGAAATGATATTTTCATTAAATTTCTTGAAAGGAAATGTGATCCAGAATAAGCTAGTCAAGTGACTGGGAGCTGTAGACAGTAGAAATGGTCACTGGAATATAATCTACTCTCTTGGCACCTCAATGGACAATACAACCAAGACAAAGGACTAAACCCAAGGTCTCCCAATGCTTTTCTGGGGTCCAGGCCTGTAAAAGGAAAACCCCAGTCACTGGGGCAAGGTAGGATGTTGCCAAAATACTTCTGACCCCATGTTTCCTACATGACACCTAAGCTTTTGGGAAAAGGCAGCAAACTCTATTGTCCTGTCCTAGGAACAGGATTAATGAGGTAGCAGGAAAGGTCAGGAGAAACCTATCTCTGAAACAATGGGAATAGAATAGCCAGGTCTATTCAGTAAAGATCTGCTCTGCCCAGGACAGAGGTGACATACACTCCCAAAGCCTTTAGTTCAAGAGTTACTAGATATGCTCTAATTGTAAGTGGTATCATTTGCCTCAGTAAAGCCATAATATTTTAAGGGTTCATTAATGTATGGCTATTCATTTGCTTCTCAAAAAAAGCAGTAATCTATGTAAATAATCAATCATGGAATGTAAAGTACCTCATAAAGAAGTATGAAAGATTATGAATGTGGAAGGTTTATAAATTCTCTTTCCTTCCTACTTCTGAACAAGGAACTTGAATAACAATGTTGTAGAATTCCATTGTGCTTCTCTAATTGGTATCTCTTATTCAGTGAAGCTGCCCTTACTATAGGTCCCCAGATTGTCATTGTACTGCTAGAGATAATTGATACTTTTCAGCAGATGTTACTGCCCCATTAACAACTTTGGTTTAACTGATGCTTGTACTGTTGCACTGCTCTTCATGCTTTGGTCCTGAATATTATTACAATATGAAAGGGTTTTTTTTATGAGTACACCAGCAGAATCCAGCAGGAATCCCTAATTGTATCTTTAAAGATCTTGTAAAGCATTAAGTTGTGCTCCTGGTGCTTGGAAATTTTAAACATCATTGTGAGGATAATAATAATAACTTAAAATGCCAAAATTCAGATCCCTACAATATTCCTATTTATTACAATGATGAGTTTTCTGAGATATGGAAAGTTTAATAACTTATTTGGGATCACACAGCAATTATGTTGCCATATTTCACATCTAGTCTGACTTATCTAGATTATGATATCAAGTTATTTGTTTTTTTTCTCTGCAAAGGAATAATGATTATATGACTAAAGAACAGTAATGTAAATGTTTTTGATTTACTATCATATTTCATAATTAATGGGAGTATTTTATTACTAGGTAAATTCTTGAGTATCATTATACTTCCTCTAACCTAGACCAGAATTTGGCTGGTGATAACGCTGAAGTATGCATTTTGACAAACACCTCTAAATGATTTTATGTACAATGAATCTGAGAGCCACCTAGTAAGTGTTTCCAGTGAACGTCACTCTCTGGCACTTTATTCAGAGTTTATTTCACAGTAGATATGGGGTGGCTTCTGAGATTCTTTGCTATTTCATTGGATGTATGAGCCATTTTGTTTTGTTCTTGAAGCAAACTGTTAAGTTTCACTTCCATGTGACTGACTACATGAACTTTCCTAGCTGATTCTGATAAAATGGCAAACTCAATTACTTCTTAGAAATATTGGCTTCTTTTACTATCCTTTGGCTTTTATTTCTTGTGACCTGCATATTTAAGATCTCTTCTCCCAACCAATTTCAGACATACAATATGCTATTACTAGTTACAGTCCCACGTGGTACCTTGATCTGTAGATCCTAGCATTGTCTTAATCAATATCACCCCACTTTTTTGTCACTGGCCCTGGTAACCACCACTAGACCCTGCTTTTATAATTGAATTTATTTTATAGTCTTGGGTTCTATACAACACTAGGATGGCACAATTCATCTTTTGTGTCTGGCTTATTTCATGTAGGATAATGTTTTTAACCTATGCTGCAATAAGAGGAAGGGTTTCTATGTTTTATAGACTGAATATTATTCTCTTGTATACTTGCATCATATTTCTTTGTTAATTATTCCATTGATTGAAAGACATAGCAAGCCAGGCTTGCTAATGCAGGCCTGGACTCACAAATGCATGTGACTTATGTAGAAGGATCCCAAGTTGCAGGGCTGCCATGGCTACAGAATGAATTTAAGGGCAGCCTGTGCAATTTAATAAGAACCTGTGCCAAAAACAAAAAAAAAAAAAAAGGGCTGGAGAGATTGTTCAGTGGTTAAGGTGCTTGCCCACAACATCAAACAACTTGGGTTAAATTCCTAGTACCCATGCAAAGCCAGATACACAAAGTACATCTGGATTTCCTTTGACTTCTTTGAACATATTTACAATCATTCTTTCGAAATCTTTCTCAGGCATTTCCTCTAACTCGTTCTCACTGGAGGTCATTTCTGATGCATTAATACTTTTAGGTGGATTTATATCGTCTTGCTTTTTAGTGTTTCTTGTGTTATAATGTATATATTTTGTGTTATAATGTATATATTTTTGCATCTCGGATTAAGTTAATGCTTGAATTTTCTAGCTAGCAGGGTATTCTTAGCTGTATCAATTGAATTGATATTATATATTTTCAGGGTAGGAGCTTAAGGTGTTAGGTGTGGCTTTTAAGACTCCCAGAGTAGGGCTGGAGAGATGGCTTAGTGGTTAAGCACTTGCCTGTGAAGCCTAAGGACCCCGGTTCGAGGCTCAGTTCTCCAGGTACCACGTTAGCCAGATGCACAAGGGGGCGCATGCGTCTGGAGTTCATTTGCAGAGGCTGGAAGCCCTGGCGCGCCCATTCTCTCTCTCTCCCTCTATCTGTCTTTCTCTCTGTGTCTGTCTCTCTCAAATAAATAAATAAATAGATAGATAGATAGATAGATAGATAGATAAATAAATAAATAAAAAGACTCATGGAGCATCTACAAAGGTACTCCTAGGGGTTGAGTTTTCCTGCTATGGGAGTATTCAAGTAGGCTGAGTGGAATAAAATACAGGTAGATTCCAAAATTTAACTAAACACTGTACACATTCAATCAAAAAAAAAAAAAACCCAAGTATGTATGCAAGAGTAGTTATTGTAACAACCAGATCCTCTATCAACATAGAGGTTAAGATTTCTGGTCTGTTGAGGGATCCAAGTCATTTTGTGACCAAGTAAGACCCTTCCCTGGTGCAATCCCAGTTACCCTGGATGATTTTGGTCTCAGTCAAGTTGCTGCCTGGTCATCGGGCTGCTGTTCTGATTTCTGGAGCTGGGCACTGGCTTTTCCTGTGGGGCAAACCGAGCCTGGCAACTGTGGCCCTGCAGATCAGCACCCCTGCTGCTGGAACTGCTGCTGCTAAAGCTGCCTCTGCTGGGTCTGTCAGCAGCTGAAGCTGTGGATGCTGGGCCCACCGCTGCTGCTGCCTCTGCTGCTGCTGCTGCTGTAGCTGCCACTTCTGGAGCCACTGCTGCTGCTGAAGCTGCTGCTACTGGGTCCACTGCTGCTGCTGCTGCTCCTGGGGCTGCTACTGTTGGGGCCACTGTTACTGGTGCCAGAGCCACTGATGTTGCTATCGGTCTCTGCTCCTGCTTGGGTCCCACTGTCAGCTCAAGCTGGTGTGGCCAGGTCCCGGGATGCTGCTCTGTTGGCTGGAGCTGGGCTCAGGCGGTGGGGGAGGGGAGGGAGCCACAGCTGCTCTGGTTCTCCTGCTGCTCCACGTGTTCTTCTACCTCGTGGTCTGCTCCTCTGTTGCTCACTGCCACTCTCCCTTCATGTTTCCGGAGTTGCAGAGAGTGCTGGTATGTGGGGAAATCCTGCACCTGGCTTTTCCTGTGGCTGGAGCCGAGCCTGGCGGCTTTCTGGTGCGCCACCGCCGCTGCAGTTGGCCGAGCTGCCGGGGCCGCTTTTTCTGGCCTGTGTGGGCTCTGGATGCTCTGGATCTCTTCTACTTCTCCGCTGCTGCCTCAATTTCCTATACACCTCACTTTTTAGTAAAAGTGTGTATTTTGCTGGGGATTTTTGGTCTTTTTCCCCCCAGGCTGCTTTGGTGTGGTACCTACGCTGCCATCTTAACCAGAAGTCGTCAAACCAACTACTCTTAATTTGGCTAACTGATCCCCTCAGTGGCACAGGACCCATAGCTGGATCTGGGAAACAAGTCAGAACCATATCCAAACAAAATCCCGCTCTCCATTATCAAGCTACCATCAATTGTGGGCTACAAGAGGGCCTACACCTATTAAATTCTCTATAAAAAAGTAAGGGTTATCTCATTTGTCTGGTGCTAACTTACTCTTCATTGAAGAATCTGCTTCTCTTTTTCAGGTAGACGTAGATCCTAAGGAGAGAGCCACCCCATCATACCTCAAAAGGGCCCCGGCTGAAACTAAGAACAATTGGCGAAACAAGCAAGGGTGCTGTTTTCCTGATGAACCAGATACCAGCACAAAGGGGAAGGAGACCAACACAGAGAAAAATCAACTCCTACCAAATTAGAGATCCAGAGACCCAGAGGCCCCCAACACCTTATCACTGAAGAAGGCCAAAAATATGAACCCAACATGGCTCAGGGAAATTTTGCAGAAGAGGGGGCAAAAAGAATGTCAGAGCCACATGTTGGGTCATGATATGCAGAGACATTTATCCTACCCATAACTGTGGGCTAGCTCCAGAATGCATGACCTAGATACTTCAATGAGGGATCAAAGGGAGGGGTTAGGACATGCATGAGCCTAACAATGGTACCAAATTGACTGTATTTGCTGAGTACAAAACTAATGAATAAAAAATAAATAAAGTAAAAAATAAAAAGGTTATGCTGCAAAATTATTATATTATTATATATTTATGTAATAGAAATGGTTGGAGTTTTTAACATATGGATCATAGACCTAGGTTTTCTGAGAACTGATATGTATAAATTATAAGCTCTTTATCATTATTGTGACAAATCATCACAAATATAGTGGCTTAAAACAATGTGAGGGCTAAATAGATGGCTTAGTGGTTAAGGTGCTTGCCTGCAAAGCCTAAGAATGACTGTTTGCATCTCCAGGTCCCATGTTATAGCAAGACACAAGTGCCTCAAGCATGCGATGTCGCACATGTGCACAAGGGGGCGACGTGTCTGCAGTTTGTTCACACTGGCTGAAAGGCCCTGGCATTTTTTTCCTCTTTCTCTCAAAAACAAACAAACAACAACAAAAACAATGTAAGTATCTAATAATTTAATAGTTTCAAAGGACAAAAGTTAGAAGTTGAGCTAGAAACATGGCTTAGTGGATAAGGCATTTGCCTGCACAGCCTAAGGACCCAGGTTCAATTCCCCATTACCTGTACAATCCAGATGCACAAGGTAGTACATGTATCTGAGTTTGTTTGCAGTAGGTAGCTGGTACGCCCATTCTCTCTCTCATTCACTCAAACAAATAAAATAAATGAATAAAAGAAAAGTTAGAAATTGGTCTGACTGAAGTAAAATTCGAGCTATTGGTCTTTGTGAATCTGTAGGAAACATTCCCCTTTGACTTTCTGCGCTCAAAAGGCTACCTGAACTCATAGGCCTATGGGACCTTCCTCCAGCTTTAAAGCAAGCTGACTTTCTATCATTGTACTGGCCTGACAGTAATTATTCCCATCTGTCTCTTCCACAGCAGGCTATGTGGAGTTTGGGGCTGTAGCTCAGTGTTGGGGTGTTTGGCTAGCATGTGTGAAGCCCTGGATTCAAACCCTAATACCACTAAAACAAAGATACAAACATCAAGAGACTCTTTAATTTATACTGAGCCCACCTAGATAAAGCTAAATAACCTTCCAGTCTCACGTTGAACCAAATCACAATGCCAATCCCATCTGCTGCCTTATTCTTTGCCACCTAATTGTATGTATTCACAGGTTATGGGGATTACAATGTCACAATCATCGGCAAATCATTTTTCTGCATAGTAGATAAGTTGGAGAAAGAAAAGCTATATTAGTGAAGCAAGAAATTATGCAGAGAATGGTCATACTTGAATATTAACTGTACTTTATTTTCACAATGGGTGGGATATTTACTTATGAAGTGTTTTTTTTTTTTTTTTTATCCCTCTGCAAACAGTGTTTGAAAAGATGACAGACCTTGGCAGTCCATGACATATTTTGAAAGCATTACATGTGCAAAGTTCTGTCATGCTGTGAAATGTCCTACTTAGTAAGAGCTGAGATGGAGGAGGGGGTGAAATTTATAATAACAATAATTTTTAAAAGCTATAAATCCACATTGTTTGAAAATATTTTCCCATACATTATCCCATTTATTTTCAATGCTACCTTTGATACAATTCTGATGAACTATCTTTCTCTCTTTTATCAGAAGCCTTTTAAAGATTCAGCTGTTAGAGCATATTCATCTCAGTTCATTCATTCATTAAAATAATAATTCATTTAATAGTTGCAAGACATCTCTATACCATCAGTGCTAGGGGAAAACATGACTATTTATGCAAATATATATTTAATGACAAACTCTGTGTCTTGTGTCAATCATCCCTAAAATTATTCCACAAATAAAGACATAGACAAGGGATGAAATCAGTATTACAATATGCCTTTTAATTTTCATCTTAATATTTGAACAGCATATATTTGGTTAATATGAAGTTTTAAAACTAATTTTATCAAATAATATGAGCTGCTTTGTAAAATAGTAGATACTAGGGAATTGAAACCAACCCCCAGGCTTTCTAAGCAAGTACCTTTAACCTCTGAGCCATCTTCCAAGCATCAACTGCATTTTGAAATTCATATCTAAAATTACTTTTTATCATAACTTTCTTCTGTAATTCACAGGCTATTCATCTCTTGATAGATATTTCCAGTTTTTAGCAGTTATTATACAAATTGATATAAACATCTGCATGGACCTATAAGCTTATTTTTCCCGTATAAACTCATAGGAGTGAAATGGCTACATCACATGATGGGTTATGTGTAGTTTTGTTTGCAAGAGGTTGTTTTTACTAGCCTAAACTGAACCAGGAGCAAATGGGATTTTGATTGCAGTTTACGTATTCTGAACAACGATGGGAAATATGAGTGGTAGGCATTTTCTTCTAGTCTTTGGTTTTCCTACTCCGATTGGAACAGTGCCTTCCACACTGCAGCAGTGAGTCATTTTGATGAGCACAGATTTCTTCGCTTGTATTTTTGTGGAACATGTTCTTCATATCATAAAGAAACCTAGTACAAATGTTAGAGATTTCTCTCATGTTTTATTTTTTAACTTGAAGTTTCATATTGACTTCTATGATCCTGTTTTATTTTTATTTTTATTTTTTTTTGCTTACATTGCTAGTGTATAACTTAAGACCTTTGCTATGCTAACCAAGCACTTTTCTCTGAGTTTTATGGCTAGCCCTCTTAAACTTTTATGCGATGGGAAAAAATGAACAAGGTTATTCAGTTATTGTTTTGTTTTATAAATACAGATATTGAGCAGTGATAATAAAACCTGGGAGTATATCCCTCTTGTCTCCTGACTCTTAGGAACCTCCGCCTTTCCTGCACTCATAATCACTGTTTTGGACACAATAATTTTGGAAATCTTGTCCTTTTTTTTTCCAATTTTAGTTTTCATTTTTTGTCACTATTTATTTCAAGGGAAAATATAAAGCATTTCTTGTTACTCTGTCTTGACTAGAAACAAAAGTCCTTGGTATCTTATCATTTCAAGTTAAATTTTCCTATTTTTTCACAGGGTTAGTGTGTTGTTATAATCAGCTTCATGTGGCTGGGATGAACTTTTTTTTTTTTTTTTTTCTGGCAGGAATAGAATTTATTTCAGGCTTACAGGTCCAGGGAAAGTTCCATAATTGGGGAAGAAGCTGGTTCCCTTGCAGAAATCCAGGTACTATCAGCCAACCAACCAGCACCACAAACAAAAGCAAAAAGCAGCCACAGCAGAAACATAGGCAGTGATCAAACACTTGGCATGCCTGTGGGCTAGAAATCAGATCCACCCCCAGTGACATCTCCTCCAGCCTGGCAGCTAGAGGCATGCTTTTTAATAACAAAACACCTAAGTCTATTGGAGACACTCTTGTTTGCATTGGCTACTCAGCTTTACCATAATCATCTTTTTGGGGGGAAAATTTGTTTTTCTTCCTATTTTTAAGACATTGTTTATATGCCCTGCATAATTTCTTTTCATTTGCATATAATATCAAATCTTTTCACCCAATATAAGGTTTCTAATAATCTCACTTGTTTATGAGGAATTTATATTCAGAAAAGTATTATCATAAGCATATTTGTCATTTTCTAAAGATTTGTGCCTAAGATATCTTTCCCTGTCATGCAGTCATAGAGATGCTCTACCATGTATTTATACTAAAAATTGAAGTTGTATTTTTTCACAGCAGATCTTTAATCATTTGAAATTTATTTGGTAGATATATATCCATTTTTTATGAATAGGAAATTACACCATTTATTGATTAATCTATCCTTTTCATAATGATTTATGATGTCAATTGCCATTTCTTTTAATGTATTCTTTTGGTAATAAATTACAGCTTGTCAAAAATACCTTCGATATTGCTTTCACTTTTTACATGCTGTGTCTATTAGCCCAATAGTTACAAGTTAGCTGATATTTTCTTTTAGCTATTAGAAATATTATTCCATAGTCTTCTGATTTTCATTAATTTTGTTTAGAAGCCACCTGTAAATGTCTTATGTATTTGTGATGGCAGTTTTCTTTCCTCTCTAGCTGTTTTAATATATTCTTTTTGTGTTTGTATTTCAATAGTTTTACTATGATCTGTGTAGACTTAATTTTCTCACATTTCTCTTAGTTAAGTTGCATTGTTGTCTTGATATAACTTTTGTCAGTTGTAAACTTTTTGGCTTCTGATCTTCTTTCTACCCTTAAGCTTCGATTACCTGGACATACCTTTTGGGAAGTTCCAATTTATTTTTTGGTTCCTATTTATCTCATTTTATTTTGTGTTTTCCATATTGCCTGTGTATATCTTAATCTGCATGCTTTTTACTGAGCTACCTCCCATTTTCCGTCAATTTTTATCTTAGTCTAGGCCTAAAATGCTTTTAAAATCATACATTAAGCTGGAATTTTTAGCTCACCCCTGGAATCCCAGCACCTGGAAGTCAGCGGCAGGAAGTTTAAGCCTAGCCCTAGCTACAGAGTGAGTTCTTTAGCTACTATGTGAGATCATCTCAAACAAAAAGATAAATAAAATAATGCATTTTAATTTATATTTTATGTAAGGGATAATTTATAAATTTATAATTTACAATAAGTTGGAGTTTTTTTTTTTACTTTGAATTTGCTGCTCAAGCACAGTTCACCATTTAATCCACATGCTTTGATTTTTAAAAGTATAAAATATCTTGTGGATCTCTTTACAGTATAATTTTTCCTCATGAATTTTAGCCAGTTATTGGGTTGAGGAGATGATTCAGAGGTTAAGGTGCTTGCATGCAAAGCCTGATGGCTTGTGTTCAATTCTCCAGTAATCACGTAAAGTCAGATGTACAAAGTCTCACATACATCTGGAGTTTGTGTGCAGCAGCAAGAATCCCAAGATGCCAATTCTCTCTCTCTCTCTCTCTCTCTCTCTCTCTCTCTCTCTCTCTCTCTCTCTTTCTTTCCCTTCCTCCCTCATCCTTGCAAATACATAAATAAAATATGTAGTCCGTTATTGCCTATGTGAGCATTTGTCTTTGACTAAAAGATAAGAAACTATGAAAAGAAATCAAAATGCTACTCAAAAACTTTGGATGATGCCATCTTCCTCCAGGTATAGTTCCCTTTTTTTTTCTGGAAGGCAGCTTAAGCCATCAAGAATGGAATTTGTGCTTCAAGTACAGCCATCCGCCATGCATAGTGGGTGATGAAAGGAGGCCCCAAAAAGAAGAGTTGAAAGGCCATGGAAATGATGCATCAATTTTAGGCCAAAGAAGTCAGGCTTTTCATGACAGAGCTGGTATTTGAACAAGATGTATAATAACAGTTAATATATTTTTTTAATTTTTGTTTATTCTTATTTGAGAGTGACAGGCAGAGAGAGAGAGAGAGAGGGAGGGAGGGAGGGAGGGAGGGAGGGAGAGAGAGAGAGAGAGAGAGAGAGAGAGAGAGAGAGAGAGAGACAGAGAGAGACAGAGAGAGACAGAGAGAGAAAGAGAGAAAATGGGTGCGCCAGGGGCTCCAGCCACTGCAAACAAACTCCAGATTCATGCGCCCCCTTGTGCATCTGGCGAATGTGGGTCCTGGGGAATAAATAGAGCCTCAAACCAGGGTCCTTAGGCTTCACAAAAAGCGCTTAACTGCTAAGCGATCTCTCCAGCCCAATAGTTAATATTTTGACATACATGTTTTAGAGCAAGAAACTGGGCAAGGACAAGATAACAAGTCAAAATATGTGACTTTAAAAACATGGTTGAGGTTTATCTAATATGTTCAAACACATACAGAAACAAGGTTTTTTTGTGTTTTGTTTTTGTTTATTTTTTTTGGTTTTTCGAGGTAGTGTCTCACTCTAGCCCAGGTTGACCTGGAATTCACTATGGAGTCTCAGGGTGGCCTCGAATTCACAGTGACCCTCCTACCTCTGCCTCCCTAGTGCTGGGATTAAACGCGTGCGCCACCACGCCTGGCACAGAAACAAGGTTTTAATCACAATTCCTTTTAGTGGTATAAATTATCTGAGATTATCCCTGTAAACAGACTTACCTTGGTATAATAAGATGGGAAATGAGAAATAGTGGTTTTCTTATTGTGCATTCTTTTATCCGGAATATTTTATATTATAGCTACTTTTAACTTGAAGATTATTGCTAACATTCTGTGTGGTATTAGCTCATGTAATGCAGTAGTCAAGGTGAATGCTAGCTTAAATGTTAGCTGTTTTAGTATATTAAAGCTTCATCTCAAAAAATGGAGTTTAGTGGAAACTAAATACTCAGAATACATTTAAAAATTGCATAACTTTTCATTCATAGTTCAGAATTTCATATATAATAAAGTGAGAATTTAGTATTTAATCTAGTTAATCATGCAACAAAAAGAGCACCAAACATCTTGCTGTTAACAACATAGTTATTTCTTTTACTGTTGGACTTTTGTGAGAAATAAATAACTATGCAAATCACTTCCTTATTGACTGACAGTTACCTTCTCATTGCTGAGACAAAAATCAGTTTAAGGGAGAAAGGATATATTTTAGCTTACTGTCCGGGTTACAGGATAACGTGGCAGGGAAGGTATTGCAGCCAAATCATCATGTTCATGTCAGCAGTGCAAAAGCAAAGCAGAGGGAATAATGCTGAATGCTTTTGCCTTTTCATGCTGCCCAGGGATTCAGCCAATGGATGCTGCCATCCACAGTTAAGGCAGGTACTATCACCTTGACTAAAATAATCTAGAAAGTCCCTCATAAACATAACCAGAGATTTGTTTCCATGATGATTCTAAATCTTGTCCTGTTGAAAATCACAAATCATCATCATGATGACGGACATACAGATAATGGGCTAATAATCATTCAAAACTATTTTATCTTGATTTACCTTTATATAGAAGGGTTTTTAGTGATTATTAATGGTTAGGGAAAGTTGATAAAGAAAAATATGTCTTTTGGTATTGATTTTCTTAAAATGTTTATGAACATTAGTGTAACAGTGTTTCATTTCTTCACTAAATTCTTGCTACTCATATGTGCACATGTGTATGAAACACACACACACATGCACGCACAATTTTATCTCTGCAGTCTTTTCTTTAGTACCTGTGCTTTCAAGTCACCTTATTTGCTATTGTCAGTGATGCTTTTTATGAAATAACTCTTATTCTTTAGTTTAAAAAAGGAAGTGTTTTTATCAGAAAATGAAGATATGAAGACTTTCTTATTCTCTAGATTAGTATCCCTGATTAAATCCTCAAATACACATTTAATGCTATAAATAATTTTTAACTTCACTCCTTCTAAGTTTCTTTTTTATTTTTTAAAATGCTGTATTTTAATTTATTTATTTGAGAGTGAGAAAGAGGGAGAAAGAAATAGAGAGAGAGAGAATGGGCACACTGGGGCTTCCCAGCCACTACAAACAAACTCCAGATGCAGGTGCCACCTTCTACATCTGGCTTACATGGGTCCCTGGGGAACCAAACCTGGCTCCTTTCACTTTTCAGGCAAGTGCCTTAACTGCTAAGTTATCTCTCCAGTCTTGTGAGCAGATTCTGAAGTTACTCATGTGTATACAGAATGCATAGTGTATAGGGTAATTATCATTTTTATATCTGAAGCTCCTAATTTATTGCATGCACAAACTGAACACAATTTGACACCTTCATACATAATAAAAAATAAATGATTATTTTAGATAAGTGTAATGGACTAGTACAATTAGCATTTTTTTCCTAAAAACATTACATTGAAATCATAGTAATTGATATTAACCCATGATTTTTAAAAACAAATAGGATAGTTTCAATTTGAGGGTAAATGTGCACATTAGTATAAAGAGAAGGACGTGGATTAAAAACAAGATGGAATAGTCAAATACTATTTACATGGCAATTTGGTTATGAATTCTAGACAGAGACAATCCTCAGGGAGTGCAAGAACAAAATATGAAAGTTTCAGTTAGAACCATGGGTAGTTTTGTGTTATAATTACATGACTAAAAGTGCATTTTAACAACAGAATGCAATTAAAAATATTTTATTTATTTATTTGAGAAGAGAAGGAGGAAAAAAGAAAGAAAGGAAGGAAGGGAGGAAAGAAATAAAAAGAATGGACACATCAGGGCTTTCTGCTACTGAAAATGAACTCCAGATGCACATGTCACTTTGTGTGTCTGGTTACATGAGTTTTGGGTTCATTTTAGGTCTATTTCAGTGACAGGAGGTCTTGGGAGTCTCTATGTCTCTGAATATCTGATTTGGTAGGAGTTGAGTGTTCTCTGTGTCTTTCTCCTTCACCCTTATGCTGATACCAGGTTCACCTAGAAAGCATTTCTTTGTCAATACCCCGCTTACTCTATGGCTTCAGATGGTTCCCTGGTGGGATGCGATGGGCTGATTCTCTCCTCAGGTTCTGTGTCTATCTGAAAAAAAAAAAAAAAATTCTCCAAGGGAGAGTGAGGTCAATGCAAGATACATAGATACCCATTATCAAATTTCTTTTTCTTCTTCTTCTTCTCCTTCTTCTCCTTCTTTCTTCTTCTTCTTCTTCGTCTTCTTCGTCCTCTTCTTCTTCTTCTTCTTTATTTTATTTTATTTTTCTTTTTGGTAGGGTCTCATTCTAGCCCAGACTGACCTGGCATTCACTATGTAGTCTCAGGGTGGCTTCAAATTCAAGGTGATCCCCCAACCTCTACCTCCCAAGTGCTCAGATTAAAAGCTGTCATGACCATACCTAACAATTCTCATTCATTTTTATTTGTTGCTCAAAGGATTATTTGATTTAATGTCAAAGTAATATCTTCTTTCTCTATAAAATGGCACTTGTAAGTTTTCATACTTATAAAAATTTTCAGCAATGCTAAACAAAGACATGGCAAGGCATTCAAGTCTTATTCTGTTTTCCCTGCCCATAATACTAAGAAAGATATTTTCCCAAATGAACTCTAAAAAATAATACCTGAGCATAATGGCAAGGTCTACTAGTGAGTAGGCTGAGGAAGGGGAATAGAGAGTTCAAGGCTTGCCTGAGCTACTGAGTTAGTTCAAGGCCAGCTAGGGCAATTTAGCAAATCTCTGTCTCAAAATAAAAGGAGGACTGGTGACACACCTCAATGGAAGGTAGCACTGACCTAGCATGCATGGCACCCTAGGCTTAAATTTCAGTATCCCAGGAAGGAAGGAAGGAAGGAAGGAAGGAAGGCAGGCAGGCAGGGAGGGAGGGAGGGAGGGAGGGAGGGAGGGAGGGAGGGAGGGAGGGAGGAAGGAAGGCTGAAGGAGAGAGGGAGAGAGGGAAGGAAGAAAATCAGGAAGAAATAAAGAGAGACAGAAAATAATTTAATGCAAAATAAAATTGTTTGATTTCAAATTTTTATTAACTGCATAAATTATATCAGTTCCTATTCTGAGAGATAATATATTTTTTTTTGCTTTCAAGATATCTGCAACTCAGAATACAAAATTTGTATTAATATTAACTGATTTTAAACTAAGTGGGAAGTCTGATATACTCTGTGGGTGACACAAGAGCATAGAGTGGCTTCTTGAAGTTCAGTTCTTTAAGAAGGCATGTCATCTATTACTGCTGATTTCAATACAATCCTACCCTCCTAAGCTTTGCTTTGTGGTGCATGGACTGGATTTGTAAAGTACATTCCTCCTTTGTCATCTATTGTCCTGATAAGTTGTGCAAAACCCAGAGAAGTATCAGAAGATATGTTTCTTCTATTCTGATTCTCTTCCTTTACATTTCAGTATTTCTACCAGCATAAATTGCCACTAGCTTCTAGTTTTCTCCACCTTATTAAAGTGCATTAATTTTATAACATCATACCCCTATTTAATGAATTTTGATCATATTCACTCCCATTGTCCCCTTTTTTCTCTTCTCACTCCTGCTGAACCCACTCCTCTGCTCAACTAGATACTTTTACTTTCATACCTTCTTCCTGTTGGTTTGTTTTGCTGTTTGCATTAATTACTCATTAGCATCCTCAGTTCAGAAGCTCAAAGTGCAGCTTGTATAGTATGCAAACAACAGCATATCAACTTTGAGATTGACCACTTTGAGATTGCTGGGTATAGCTACAATGAAAATGTCATTCTAATAATAATCATCTCTTGATTCCACTAAAAAGAATGGTGTGATATATGCAAAGAATTTAGTTACTCAGACAATAAGTGGGCTGGAAGTAGTGAGGCAGTTTATGGATAGCACAGACCACCACACCAGCACAAAAGTAGATGTGAGAAATGATTTTGAGTCTGTATTGGGAGTATATGGGTCATTCAATTTTGCTAGAGGTCAGAAACGTCAGAAGGCTTTGGCATTTTCTTATCTCTTCTCTTGAGGAGTTCTCCTTTCCTAGAAGAGAGATTAAGACTCCTGGGAAGATTGCCCTTTCCATTAAAACTGAGCCCAAATACCTGATGTTAGGACTGAACTGGTATTCCTGTTAAAGACCCCAATCTTGGTCTCTAAGTGGGCTTTTCACTTTTCACATTTGGGCAGAAACTCAGCATTTCTTTCCTTCTCTTAAGATCTTCGTATGATAAAAAAAATTTCTGAATCTTACCCTATGCCCTGTGGATTTCATTCTCTGAATTCATAAGATAAGGATGAGACAGCCACTGACTCAATGCAAGCCCTGGATGCTTGTTTCAATTTCTGGGTCCTAGCTCCAAAGTTATTTCCCACCCAAGAGTCAAGAAAAAGCTCCAACACTCAAAGACACCCCAAATTCCCAAATAAGTAGGACACTTGAAGATAGGGACTAAGTGAACGTTCAGAAAGATCAATGTGTGAAATGAATCTGAGAGGGGAAATTTGAAACTTCTGGATTCACAGACTTTACAAGTTGCTAAAACTGTGGAAAGTTAAACTTGTGAGGCATAAAGTAGAGGGGAAGAAAGAAAGAAAGATAGAGATAGAGAGAAAAAAATCAGTTTATGGGGGCCAAGGTGGAATGTGATGATTTGATTCAGGTGTCCCCTCCAAACTTAGGTGTTCTGAATTCTAGGTTCCCAGCTGATGGAGATTTTGGAAGAACACCTCCTGGAGGCAGTGTATTGTTGGGAGTGGGCTTATGGGCCTTGTGGCAGTCAGGTTTGAATTGCTGGTAGAAATCACCCAACCAAGAGCAGCTTGTAGGAAAAAGAGGTTTATCTGGGCTTATGGGCTTGAGGGGAAGCCCCGTGGCGGCAGGGGAAAACAATGGCATGAGCATAGAATGAACATCAACCCCTGGCCAAAATAAGGTGGACCACAGCAAAAGGAGAGTGTGCCAAACACTGGCAAGGGGAAACTGGCTACAACACCCATAAACCCACCCCCAACAATACACTCCCTCCCACATTCTGCCCCTGGTCCCCATAAACTGATAACCATACATGATGTAAAATGCAGTGAATTCATCCAACTTTAAAAGTCCCCATATTTTTTATCAATCCCAATGATGTTCATGCATCCCTGTAGTCCAAGAGCTTCTAACTGAGCAATAATATCAAAAATACACCCCGCAGAAAGACCCATAATGGCACAGAAATAACATGCACACTGCAAAAGATGGCATTGGGCATAGCAAAGAAACATTCAACCAATACAAGATTTAAACTTGGCAAACATAAAACTCTGTAACTCCAAGTACACCAACTGTAGCCAATCACAAGTATCCAAGTCCAATAATTCTAACCAGCAACAAGTCCCTGGAAGTCCAATTCTTCCCCTCTAGCTAGGTTACCCACAGTCCTGTAAAATTTCATCCAGGGCCAGCAGCTCTCCTTGGCAGTCATCAAGTGGTCCTGGCATCTCCACTGGGTCTTGACTACAATTAAAGGTTCATCCTCATGGCTTCATGGGGTCTCCATGCAGGCATCCAGCAAACCTGCTACACATTGCCCATGGCCATTTCCAAACACAAGACCGTGTTGCAAACTCAATGATGTTCTCTTTCCTGCATTTCTTATACTCCATAATACCAGGTAGGGTGCTAATTTTTTTTTAATCCAGGGGGAAATAAAGCAGCCTTTGAAGAACAGGACACTCCTTGAGCACTCAATCCCCTTCAAAAGAGTCTACATTCTTCCTGTTGTCCCAGTGCAGGTCAGCTGGCCCAATCTCAAAGGCTGCAATCTCTCAATTGCAGCTGAATGGGCAGCAGTTCACCCAAAAATTTATTTATTTTTCTGTGTCATATCCCTCTGCTCACAACAGTCCATATGCTCATACAGGCATAACAGCAAGCCTCTTTTGCACCCTCATGAGCTAAACATCACAGTCCATAGTTCTTATTGTATTCAGGTCTTTTAACTCTGACCAGGATAGTCCATCAAGTCATACTTACAGCACTGCAATCCATCTCTTAGGCCAAGGTTTCAAATCCTTCCCCATTCCTCTTGAAAATAAATCAGCTCCAAAAGGCCAAAGCCACACAGTTAGGTGTCTAGCAGCAATCCCACTCCTCAGTACCACTTTACTGTTGCAGTCAGGTGGGAAAAAGAGGTTTATTTTGGCTTGTAGGCTCAAAGGGAAGCTCCATGATGGCAGGGAAAATGGATGGCATGAGCAGAGGGTGGACATCACCCCCTGACCAACATAAGGTGGACAATAGTGACAGAAGAGTGTGCCAAACACTGGCAAGGGGAAACTGGCTATAACACCCATTAGCCCGCCCCCAACAATACACTCCCTCCATGATGCATTAATTCCCAAATCTCCATCAGATGGGAACCAACAATTCAGAATATCTAAGTTTATGAGGGACACCTGAATCAAGCCACCACAGGCATTATAGCCAGTTTCCTCTTGCCAGTGTTTGGCATCCTCACCTGTTGCTATTGTCCACTTTATGTTGGCCAGAGGGTGATGTCCACCCTCTGCTCATGCCATCATTTCCCCCTGCCATCATGGAGCTTCCTCTCAAGTTTGTAAGCCAAAATAAGCCCCCCCCCTCTTTTTTTTCCAAAATCTGTTCTTGATTGGGTGATTTCTGCCAGCAATGTGAACCTGACTGCAACACCCTCCCCGTAATGTTTCGCTTGGCAAGCTACACTAATAGAAGAGGTGAGATTTGTATAAACCTATAGAACTAGATTTTTAGTATGCCTGGTCCCTATGGAATGCACAACAACTACTTTTTGGACTGTTTCTGGCCCACCTGGGCTAAACCGAGGACTCAATTCTCCTTGGTGCTTTCTCAGGGTGATGTAACTTGATGCTGTGTGGGAAGGGTTTAGTAGTTTCTGCTGAAACTTCTGGGTTCCTGGTGCTAGAGTATAGGGTGGGAAAGATGTGAACTTGCCTCATGTTTCTCATGGACCTCACCTGGTTCTATACATCATTCTAATACAATCAATGATATGTTCTTTATAGTATTAATTGTAACACATAATGTAACCATGAGCAACAAAGATAAATACAATAAACCCATGGTTAGTGAATAACCCAGGGAAGAGGGCATGTAAAAAGGCTTTAGATTTGAATTAGTCTTGATGTTCAGAAAAGAATTGTGCTAAGCTATATATTTTCTAGCATGTAGACAAAGTAACTTTCAGGAACAAGAAAACATATGACTCTTGAAATTAGTATTAAAAGACAATTGGTAATGAAGTGTAAAAATTATTATATAATAAGATTTTAGAAATTATTTTGGTACCAACATTGTTTTAATGCTGGGTTAAGGAATTTGAACTTGTATTTGGCAGACAGCATTGCACACTTCTTGGACAATGAATCGTACAACACTTTGCATAATTTACAGTGTTTACTAGGACACACTAATGGATTAAGCTGGCCTTTCAGAGTTTGTTTATAACAATGTTCAAGTAGGTCCAGTGGATAGATGATGGCCTAAACTAGGTTAGTAGCAGATGGTATTGAAAATTCAATACAAGCAATTTTTGCATCAAAAAAAACAAACACACTAAGCAAATGTTCTAGAATTTTAAAGTAAAGACTTTATTAAGCAGCCTTTTAGCTCTATGGAATAAGTGGAGGGAGGGTAGCATTTTTCAGTTGATAAGATATGTATTGCAAAATTATTTTGGTAAATTCCAGTTTCTCTTGGATTTCTTTAACTAATAATTCTTTCCCAGGACAAAGTTGGCTTTATTTTTGCTAGATTTTGTTAGTCTTGAAGTTTCATGCCAGTAATTTTGAAATCTGAAAGGAAAGTAAAAACAATAGTAATCAGCATTACAGCTGCATTTGAGGAGAGAGCTAGAGTGAAGGCCCTGAACACTGGCCTCAAAGTCAAAGGAGAGTTGCTGCTCCTCTATGGACATAGTACATGCATGGCTTTAGTAAATAGTTTCATGGCTTATACACTCTGTCTACAGTGTGTGTGTGTGTGTGTGTGTGTGTGTGTGTGTATTTACACTTGCCTTGGTACCATGAGAATTTAGGGAGCTAAGTAATGCTGTAGAATATCTTTACTCCATGAGAAAAATCTTTCTTTTTCAGTAAGCTTAGGAAGTGAATATGCAACATACTTAGTGTTTAATGACATAATAAGCTACTTAAAGTTGTATCATCTATGGGAAGAATTCTCAAAAAAAAAGAAGAAAGGAAAAATATAAAACAATGAAATATTACCCAACACATCTTCATATTTTTAAGTTCTGGATTAGTTTTGTCTTTGTTACATTGCTAATTATTAACTAGTAACATCAATATCCACCTTCCTCCCATGTGGGAGTGTCCCTTTCAGTGTCTCTAGCCAGACTTTACTTACTGTCACTATTGAGGTCAAGTTGTCTCTCAGTGCTTCCTACTCTATTTTTGAAGCACAGACTTAGTTGCTTGTGAAGCAACATATTTATCTCCTCTGTTTTCACTTTTTGTCTTATATAAGCACTTTCAAGTTGTTGAAAACACAATTTGTATGTCCACTTCCATCTATTCACAGTCACTACTTTAGACTTTTGTTTTGATTCTTTACTCTTTGAACCAATATTACTGAGTCTTACTGCTTGCTACAAGATGCAGGTGTTCCAGAGCTGGGTCAGGAAAGATATACATCTTACAAACACCCTTGGAGACCCACACATTTTTTACGAAGTAAACCACACATTAAAATTTATTCACTTCTTATAGATGAACTTACAAAGACTCTTTGCTCTTGATCTTCAGTTCCCTTTTCTCAATGTCTTCTCCTTCCTTGGTAATGATATTTGACAGGTCTGCATTACAGCACATGCAAACTGCATACTTCTTGCACTGCTCTTTTCTCCATTGGGTGTCTGCTAGTGTCACTACGTTCTTAGTGTTGCACTTCAGAGCTCACAAATGCAATGAGGTTGGACATCATCTGTAATTCTTCCTGGCCAGGATCATAAAAGTTCTTGCAAGTGTTCTCTCGTGCTCTTTTCTTCCCTCTTTGACATGAATGGCAATGGCAGTGGCTTGAAAAGACTATGAAAACACATGTGAAGACTGCAAAGCTTCAGTCAACTGGAGTTCTCCTCTCCTGACCTTGAACTTTACCCTGAGCCATTTCATGAGAGGAACAGAAGCCTCGGTGCACTGAAATCATCATCCTTGCCCTGGGGCCTGCTAATCTATTGACAAGCTGGTCCTGACTGGCAATTCTGAATCAAACCTTTTTCAATGTATACAACCATAGGAAAAATTCTATTCACAAGAAACTAATGTTTCATAACTGTGTAAAGTGGGTCATTATAACATATTTGATAAAATGATGAGATGCTTAATCTAGAATACATTAAGTTTATTTGTGAAATGTTTTAAGCAGCAGGACCTTTATTCAAATGGCATTATGCTGAGATCCATGTAGAAAATAGATAAAAGTAAGACAGTAGTAGAAGAAGGATGAGAGTTAACTTGTTGGGAGGAGAGTAGTTCAGAATGAATAGAAGTTTTATGAAAGGAAAGATCCCCAGTTTTCCCACTTTCATTGGTTATGTATCCCTCCAAGAAAGTGGCTCACAGCAGACCTCCAGATGTACCAAGTAAAGCAGTGAGACTCGAATTCAGAAGTCAAATCCATCTGGTTTTGAGTCATGCATGAACCTTTCTGCCTTTCTGCCATTAACTATGCCCACTCTCTGCCAGGGATTCCTCCTTTTAATCTCTCCTTTCCATAACTCTAACTATATGTCCACGATCATATTCATAAAGTCTGTTTTCTGTGCTGCCATATGAAGTTACTGTAAAGGTCCAAGAATCATTGAAGAAAGACCCAAGACTCAAATAGTATGTAAAAACAAAGAGCGTTTATTCTGCAGAATCAGCCAGCATGTGGGGGTCAACCATTCATCCAAATGTCAACTCCAAGGGGAGTACACAGACCCCTTTTAAGGGGAATTCCAGGCAGGTTAAGGAATCTTTTTAAATGATTGGCTAGGCAAGCAGCAGTTACAGTTGTACACCTCTGATTAGTTGGGGCAGAAGGGAGATGTCTGGGTATATTTGGACAAGTCTCCAGTAATAGACTCAGCCCTCAGAGCCCAACAACTTGGGCATGCCCTTTGTTCATGGTTTTTCCCAGAAGTTGTGCCTGCCTCTCTGGGGAACTGAAACTTAGGCCTACCTATAAACTGGAGCAAATTTGGTCCTCTCATTTTCCACTTGAGATAGGCTCAAATCATTGAGAGGGGCTTAGGGGTTGATATTGGGACTTTAATGCCATAAGCTGAACAGTAAGAACATTTTTTTTTTTTTTGACATAACCTTATGAGAGTGTTAAGCATATAGGGCGCACAGATGAGGGCAAGTAGCAACAGCATCAAGGGCCCTGTCACCACTGAAAGCAGGGTAGTGAGCCAAGGGGATCACATTTCCATAGGGCTGGCTGGGACTTGGAATTAACAATCATCCCTGTAGCAGTGTTAGAAACCACCCATGTGAGGTTACATGACTCATGAGGGTTAGGCCCAGTAAGGGACAAACCCAAGGTGGGAATATGTCTTAGGAGTTAATTTTGTTACAAGGACTAGAATTAAAATGTCAGAAATGAGACAGTTACTTAACATACAATAGAGAAGAATCTGGTCCTTTTTTGAACCAAAACCAGTTAGCTAAATTTTAATATAACCCTTGATAAATCTTTTTTGAAACAAAAGACACCACTTGACAACCAATGATTTTGGCTTAATCTTGATAGTTATTAACTTTATGTACCCTCGAAATTTTTATTAACATAAAACAATTTTATGTTTTACCCATGACTTAAATTTGATAAAGCTATCCTAACATATTTTAGCCTGAAAATTAGTTTTTTGCTCCTTAAGAGTTTGTAAACAGTTGAAAAATCTCTAACTTTAGGCATGGTGTTTAGGTTTAGCCTGAAACTTCTTTCCTACACACGCACATCTTTACCAACATACTTTAACATTCTGATCTAAGTACCACTCAAAAAGCATTCTTTTTATTTATTTATTTGAGAGTGGCAGATAGAGAAAAATGGAGAGAGAGAGAGAGAGAGAGAGAGAGAGAGAGAGGGGGAGAAAGAGAGAGGGAGGGAGGGAGAGAATGGGCAGGCCAGGGCTTCCAGCCACTGCAGACAAATTCCAGATGCATGCGCCCCCTTATGCATCTGGCTACCGTGGGTCCTGGAGAATTGAGCCTCAGACTGTGGTCCTTAGGCTTCACAGGCAAGTGCTTAGCTGCTAAGCCATCTCTCCAGCCCCGCAAAAAGCATTTTTAATGAGCATTCTATGACCCAACATTGAAAAATTCCTTTCCAGTTCCTTCAATTAACTCATTTCATCCCATTATTAAACATCTTTCTTTTTTTAAATTATTTATTTATTTATTTGAGAGCAACAGACGCAGAGAGAAAGACAGATAGAGGGAGAGAGAGAGAATGGGCGCGCCAGGGCTTCCAGCCTCTGCAAACGAACTCCAGACGCATGCGCCCCCTTGTGCATCTGGCTAACGTGGGACCTAGGGAACCGAGCCTCGAACCGGGGTCCTTAGGCTTCACAGGCAAGCGCTTAACTGCTAAGCCATCTCTCCAGCCCAAACATCTTTCTTATAAGGCTATTAAGAAAAACTACACCAATTGGTTAATCCTATTACTCACTAACAAGCAAGTAGTCTAAAGACAATTTTATGTCATTAGTACCAATATTACACTTGGAAAGGATTTTATTAGGAGTAACTAAGCAAATTTTGTTGCTATCTTGAAGCAATGTGGCCTAGAAGTCAGGTCAGTTGCCACCTCCTTTTAAGTAACAGGAAATTATAATCTTTTTAATTTTAAAATACCTGACAAATTATAAATCACCACTTCAGAGTCTTGCAAAGGCAGTTTACAGTTTTGCTGCTTAAAGGGAGTGAGGGGAAATTTCCTTCCTGAACTTTTCATAGTCAGATAAGCTATGTGGGTCCATGTGTCTGGGCCATATGGGTGCCCAGAAATCATCCAGGGGTCAGCCTGGAGGATATTGTTTTTCCCAAAAGGAGGTAGCCTCTTTCTGGGAGAGCTTAATTACCCTAACTTTCAAGAGAGCTCTTATTCCATGAATCTGAGATTTCTTTTGGCAGGAGGCAATGTTACATATGACAGAGATAGAAACTCCAAGAACAGAGGGCAATGTTCCCAAGGGCTGAGTAGCACATGGAGGATTCCCCAGAGAGCTGGGCGTGAACCTGTCCACAAGTTTAAGAGGCCAACGACCTGCCCTACAGGCTTTTAAGAGGTCGATGTGTTACCTATTTTTTGTGTTGGAAAGAAATAGTTTTTGCCAACATCCAATGGACTGTAGGGGTCCACGCAGAGGATAGCTGGCCTTCAGTCAATACTGAAGAGTGGCCTTGGCCAAGACACATCAGTTGCCAGTTAGTTGTGTCTGGTCCCATGTGATGGAAAAAAATAAATAAATAAATAAAGGAGGAAAAAGAGAAACCTGCCAGCCCTCAAAAACATGGAGGCAAGGCTGCATGGGCCAATGTCTCCCAGTACCTCTGGGAGAGCACTCACCTACCCTGTCCATCTCATAGGATCCCTGTTCAGGCACCAGCAATGGGTTCCTGGGACCTTACTCTGGGGCTAGCCACCATCCACCAAAGATGCCCAGGCAACCAGGTTGGGTGAGCGCATGAAAGTAGAAGACTTTCAGAAGTTTCTGTGTGAACAGCTCTCTCCTTACCAGCCAGGTTATTAGGGTCCCAGCTCAGGTGAATCAAGGGAAAAGCCAGGTCAATGTCAGCCTGGGCCACCGTTAGCTGGCAGTTTGGCCCTGGACCCGGCTTTTGGGCTGTGGCAGCACCTGTTCTCTTTCCTCAGTTATGAAGAACATGTGCAAAAGCTTTAACTTGGTAAATGGTGAGAAGGTGGAAGGTGCCTCCCTCCGGCCATCCCACATTGAAAGTCAGCCTTTCATTCCTGAAAAAGATGGTAAGTTTTCCTGGTCATACTGTTAAACCCAGATTGTCTGTCAGGCATCAGAAATCCTTGAAATGTGACTGGACTAGGTCCAGTGGGGTGAAACTTGCTGCTTGCCCCATGGTGTCTCACAAGAAAGAAAAAAAAAAAAAAAAGAATGAACAAGACACAATCATACAGACACAAAACCAACCCAGGAAGTGAAAAAGACACTCAAGTGCTGCAGATGGAGGTCTATCCCATGAACAGGCTCTGCCAGACAGGCACGACCCATCAGTATTTATCAAAACCAGAGTCAGACTGGAGCTGGAGCTCTCAGACTCCACCAGAAGGGGGTCCAGAACCCCCAGCCACAAGGTAATTACCAGTTCATCAGCCTTACCTCCATGGTCCTCCCAGTTTTTTCCCAGACACCAGATTTACTGAAAATTAAACAAAGAACAGAGCAGACCAAAGACACACAGTACAGAGGAGCACTGCCTACCCACTGACTTGTCAGAGAACCAAATAATCTCCTGGAAATGCTCCACTATTTTATCTGGGGTTACCTAGCAATCCGGGACAAGCCCCCAAATGTAAGAGTCCAAGAATTGCTGAGGAAAGACTGCAGACTCAAATAGTATGTAAAAACAAAGAATGTTTATTCTGCAGAATCAGCCAGCATGCGGGGCTCAACCATTCATACAAAATGGTGACCTCTAGGGGAGCATGCAGGCCCCTTTTAAGCACAACTATGGGAATTCCTGGCAGGTTAGGTATTCTTTTAAAATGATTGGCTATGAAAGCAACAATTACAATTGTACATCACTGATTGGTTGGGGCAGAAGGTACAAAGGTGTTGTGAAAGGCTCTAAAGGGAAATGTCTGGGTATGTTTGGACATGTCTCTAGGAATGACACACAGTCCCCAGTGCCCGTCACCTTGGGCATGCCCTTTGTTCATGATTTTTCCCAGAAGTCTTGTCTGCCTCTCTGGGAAACTGTAATTTAGGTGTAGCTGTGAACTGGAGCAAATTTGATCCTCTCAGTTACTACAGACTTACTAGAGTTACTAGAGACTGAAATTAACACAATCTTATATATATACACATCTCACGTGACAGATTTAAAGGCCAAAATCTCCATAAGTACGTCTGGGCCCCCTGCCTTGCTCTGGGAGTCATAAAATTGAAGTCATTGAGTTGGCAGATTATGCTCCTCACTGGAGTCTCTGGGGAAGAATTTCCTCTGGGCTGTTGGTCTGCTGGTATTATCTATTTCTCGCAGTGACAAGAATGGTGAGGGATCCATTCTTTGATGCTTCCAGTGGATGCTGGGGCCAGCCACATTCTGATTCCCCACCAAGAGTGGGGTTTTCCCACACCGGCTCTGCCACATCACCAGGATGTGCTTTCCACTGAGGAGAAAGCTCTGTGCTCAGTAGCTCATGTGTTTACGTTGGTCCTCTTGAATAATGCAAAGTCATTTCCCCATGTATTGGCAGCTAACAACCAACCTTAGTCACATGTGCGCAGAATAATGAACACATGTGCACGTTCGTGGTACGTGAACTATAGACTCAAAATTGAGGCTCAAGGTAATTCAGATCAAAATTCTGCTTACTAAGGAAAGCTCCATGCTGAAGGGACCTCCTCTGCCTTAGTGCATGCTCCTCTCTCGGTGCTATTTATGATGCCCTTACCTTACACTACAGCGGTAGCTCCACTTATGCAGAGGTCTTAATTTTCTTATTTGTGTATAACACCCTTCTGATGATAGCCATATATTTTAACCACTCTGTGTCTTACAGAGCAGGAACACCAAGGCACCTTGATTAATTGATTTGGATAACCAAAGTTCTCAGGAAAGGCAGGAATGACTAGAACCAGAGCTAAAACAGCATAATATTTTTTTTCTTTTAAAGAACAAAATTTCTCAAATTTGCATGTGCTGGGTTTTTATTTCAATGTTGTTTATACAAAAAGAATGATTTATCTGCACATGGAAGTGTTAATCACTGCCCCCTGGACTTTTATTTTTTTAATTCTGATAGGTGAGGAGGGACAGAGCACAATGAGGACATGGCACAGATAACGGTTTTCTCTTTGAAAATTGTCAACCCGCAATTGCATTTCCTTATGCAACAATTGAGGATCTTTTGTAGAGCTGGATTTCACACATTTTTAAAAATGCATTTTTTGGGGGCTGGAGAGATGGCTTAGTGGTTAAGCGCTTGCCTGTGAAGCCTAAGGACCCCGGTTCGAGGCTCGGTTCCCCAGGTCCCACTTTAGCCAGATGCACAAGGGGGCGCACGCGTCTGGAGTTTGTTTGCAGAGGCTGGAAGCCCTGGCGCGCCCATTCTCTCTCTCTCCCTCTATCTGTCTTTCTCTCTGTGTCTGTCGCTCTCAAATAAATAAACAAAGAAAAAAAAATTAGAAAAGAAAAAGACTTTAAGCTATTTTAAAAAAATGCATTTTTTTCAACAAATGAACACACAGACTTATATAACGGCTTTTAAAAGTCTTAATTTATCTTTAATCTTGGCTGAGAAATCTGGTACCCTCTCCCATTCCATTCTTCAGTGACAGTGAGTTTCACACACCACGAAAGCCCACTTCATTTCTTATATCCACTTTAATTTACCAATCTACTTTTAACCTAAAGGTTCTTTCTCTTCCTTTTTAGTTGCTTTCCTGTGGAGATACTATTTGTACATTCTAGAGGAGAATTTCCCATTTTCAGGGGAGTCTTTCTGCTCACCTATGTGGCTGATACCATTCACCCTTCAAATTCAGAACACGGTGGTCTTCTTAGAACTAAAGCAAATATGGCAATAAGTGATGGTAGGGTCACAAAAGGAAAACCATAGACTGGCTCTTGCTGTCTTTCATTGCAGAGGAGAAAGCAGCAGTGGGGTACCTTCTTAGACCTGGAAATGGAGTCACAACTAGGAACTCACACACTAGCTTGGCTCTTCCAGCCCCTTGGTCACCTGAGCAAAATTTCGTAATCTCTTAGCCTCAGCCAAAAAGGGGGAAATGCATGCTGAATTTATTTGTTCTCTCTTTAAAACAAAAATGTATGCATTTTGGGAGTCAAAGGGGCTAATACAAATCATTACCAAAGGTAATGAACCAATCTATTTTCAGTAGACATACAAAAAACTGAAGGATAATTTCCATGGTTGGCTTGAGTTCCCAGGAGATTATCCAAAGATAACAGGTTACAGCCCAGCTGGGTGTGTTTACCATCTGACCATGTGACCCAGTGATACCCCACTGTTGCCCAGGCCAGTCAGCTCCTCCATGGTCATGGTCACTACCAATACAGCATGACTCACTTCTTCACTATTTTTCACTTGCAGTTTCTTGGAATTAAATGACTTTGGGGGGACTTTCCTCACCTTTACAAGAACATCCTTTTTTTCTAGTACTTTTTTTTTTTTTTTCTAAAAGGCAGGGGCTTTGAAGGCTAGGTTGACCTGAAACCTATGGCAATCCTCCTACCTCTGCCTCCCTACTGCTGGAATTTCAGAAGTGTGCCACAATGCCTGGCTCGTACTCAGGTGTTTTGGAGTTTCCTTATGGTTGTGTGTATATTTATTCTTTTTATTTATTTATTTATTTATTGGTGTGTGTGTAGGTAGGTATGTATTGTATTCATGTGTGTGAGTTGGGCATGTACATACCAGCCACACATGGAGAGGTCACAGGACACTTCTTACTGTATTGGCTCTTACTTTTCACCTTGTTTGGGGAAGACTCTGTCATTGTTCACTGCTTCAATAGGCATGCTGAGATTACAGAAGCCTGCCAGAGATCATGGTTTTTCTTTCTTTGTTTTAAGAGGATTCAAGGATCCAAATTCAGGTACTCATGTTTGTGGGATTAGCACTTTTATCATCTGATCTGTCTCCTCAGTCCCTCTGCTCAGGTTCTCACACTTATCAGACACAGAGTATCCTTATAATCTGCTGATAAATTTGGCCACTGAGGTGACTAACAAGGAAATCTAGGTTCGTCCATGTGTTTATAAGGTTACTCTCTAGTAGGAAGTAAAACACATTGCATATATTTTTTGCCTTAATCTAAGAGAGCTACTAAATTTGGGAGGGGTACCTATTAATTATTTACTTAATTACCCTCCCAAGAACACTCATTTAAAACACCTGTAATGATTAGATTACAGATGATGTAACTTGCCTTTTGACACTAGCAATAACAAAAGAGCAACTAAACAACAGGGAAAAACATTTGTGTAAAAGGTTTTGCTTCAGCCAGGCATGGTAGCACGCTGAGAGGCCAAGGTAGGAGGATCGCTGTGAAATTGAGGCCAGCCTGAGACTACATCATGAATTCCAGATCAGCCTAAGATAGAGTAAGACCCTCCCTACCTCAAAAAAGTTTTTTTTTTTTAAATATTTTGCTTCAAAATGATCCAATACACAGAGAGACTTCATTGAACATGTGCTAGAGAAAGCAGGCAAAAGATGATGCAAGAATGACCAAAGGTTAATAGTAAATTTGCGTTGTGAGTATATAGAAGTCTTAAATAGCATTACCTACTTTCCTATATGCTTTTTAATGCATGTGTGCATTGGTGTGTGTATGTGCATGTACATGTGTGCAGTTGTGTACGTAGAGGGAAGAGGACAACCTTTAGTGTCATCCTCAGGGATTCTCTCTAATCTCCTTTGAGATGAGAGCTCTCAATTGTCTATATTGCACCAATTAGGCTTAGACTGGCTGGCCAGCAAGTCTTGGGATCCTGTTGTCTCTGCTTCCTGCTGAGTGCTGGGTTCACAGGCAAATGCCACCAGGTCCAGCATTGTACATGGGTGCTGGGGATGAACCCCTGGTTCTCCTGTTTATCATGCAATCACTTTACTAATTGAGTTATTTTACTCATCCCCTACTTTTTTATGGTTTAACTTTCCTGTAACATGCTAAATAAATTCATTTTACAGTGAAATTTGTGTATCCTCAAAAAGGACATTGACACTATCATAAGGCATAAATATTTAATTTTAAGAATGCCTGCTCCTGTTTATCAAGAAGGGATGCTTTTAGCAGCTTTAAATTACATTCAGCTGAGAAAGCCACTTAATTTTTTATAGATTTGAAAAATAACAAAGAAGACCTTATCTATAATTAAAAACTCAAAAGTTGGTATCTAATACTTTACCTAGATATTTCAGCCCAGAAATTGCCTGCATCTATGACCTACCTTTTCTCGGATATCTGGAGGCAAATATAATTTTCAACTTCTAGACATATTTTCATGAGCGTTATTTTGGCTATTTGGAGTCTAATCTCTTGGAAAATCACACTATTTAAGCTATTAATGGATGTAGATGTTTTAAGATTATACTTTGTTCTTAAGATTTTAATCACATCTTTAAGATGGTATTTCTTTTTACAAAGGTAGTAAAAATTTCTAAAACCATATTTAACAGATGCAATGTCTTTATTAAGATTTCAGCTATTTTGCCAGATGTTATTTCCATAATCTGTCTTTCACAGCCACAATAGTGCATGTCTTCCTTGGCCTCCCCTCTAACTTCCACATCAATTCTTCTGCAAGATGGTTGATGACAGTCATCTGCTCCAAGTGTGCTATCATGGATTGTCAAATAAAAGAATAAACAGAACTTTAGGTACCACTCTTCAGAAGATATATGATGCCTATGTTTAACTATCTCTGCAGAGCGCATAAAATGCCTTGGGAGGCAGTGTCCCCATAAACAAGGTGCAACATTGATTACCATTTATCATACAACATAAGGTTACAGCAAGATATTCCATGTATATTTACCAGTGAAATACCACCACCAAGAGACACATATTAAACATTGTTCAGTTCACATTACTGTCAACACATTTACCTGAAGTTCTATACAGCAAAAAAGTTCTTCAGAAGAAATCAAAGTGACTGAGACTTATTGCAAGAGGTTTTATTTTGAGAAACCTCATGTAGCTAGTCTTCCTTTTCATGCACATATGTCATGATGCTGGTCTGTATTTACTGTTTTATTTATTTATCTATTCATTTATGAGAGAATGGCAGATTGAGAGAGAATGGGCATGGTAAGGCATCTAACCATTGCAAACAAACTCCAGACATATGTGCCACCTTGTGCATCTACCTATGTGGGTACTGAGGAATTGAACCTAGATGCAAGTGCATCAACCACTAAGCCATCTCTCTAGTCATGTTGTTACTTTTTGAAATTTACTGAGTTAAAAAAATACTCAGAGTACTTGAAATTGAGACTCCACATAATTAAAATCTCTTGCAAACTATGAATTTGTGATTTGCATTAAAAATGTAGGACATGTTATTTAGTATTTATAGAAGATATAGACTGAATCTCCAGGTATCAGTCAAAAATCCTTTAGTTCTAGAGGCTTCCTGGTGAGTGCTTCTGTTAGTCCAGCTTTCTAGTGCTGTGAAAGCAACAACAAACATACAAAAAGAAAAACTAACAAACGATAAAAGAATCAGAAAGCCGAGGTAAACAGAAAGGTATATATCAACTGACAATTTTGGAGTTTTCAATTCTTGGTTGATTGCCACATTGGTTTTAAACTGGTAAACAGAACATTACAGAGGGGAGTATATGGCAGAGGAAATCACACCATGGTGGCCAGTGAGCAAAAGAGAAAGGAAGAAGAGGGGTCGAAGCCTAGCACTCCCTTGCAGGGCATACCCCCAGTGTTAACTTCCTTCCACTAGGCCCCAGCTCCTGGAGGTTCCACCACCTCCCAGTCATGCCTGGGCTAGAGATCGCGACTTCAACTCAGGCCTTTGACCAAACTAGAGTAGTAACTTTCTCCTAGGGATGCTCTAGAACCACTGAGAAACTGTTGCTAGCGGAAATTTACAGCAGATGGATAATGTTCAAAGGAAAAGTTTATGCGCAAGCCAGACCACCACATTTGTGTGATAAACTATCCTGGGGAAAAGATAAAATGAAAAAAGTGGAAGCGTGGTTGCCCTGGAGCCACCTTTGAGGCCCATCGGAAGATTCATGTATAGGTTGGTCTAGTCAGACCTAATACAGACTCAGGATGCAGAGTACAGCAGAGAGATCTTTTGTAGTTTGGGTAACATTTAGACTAAACCTAGAGATAAAAGAAAAGAGAGAGAGAGAGAGAGAGAGAGAGAGAGAGAGAGAGAGAGAGAGAGAGAGAGAGAGAGGGAGGGAGAGGGAGGGAGGGAGAGCTGTAGAAGAGAAACAGAAAGATTTAAAAATACTACATTTGTGAAGCAGTAAAGAAAGTATACATAAAAGAAAAATTCCCATCTGATGCAGGCAGCCCTGACTAGGTTTTACTACTTAATTTCTCAATATAATTACAGCAGCAGTTTCATTTACATGCTTATGAGCTGCTGCTACAGTTTATAGAAGATGTAAGCCCAACATACAAGCTATAAAATATTTAAAATCCTTTTCTATTAAATTGAAAAATAGAATTTTCAAGCAAGGGGTGTGGTTCACTTAACAGAGAATTTCTTTTGCATGCAAAAAGCCCTGAGGTCCATCCCCTCACACTGAAAAAAAAAATAATAGTCATAATTACTTAGACATTACTAAGTGTTTAAAATAATGTACCACAATCTGCATTACTCATAACCTTCAAATTCCTAAAAATACTATTATCTGGAATCACACTTATGAATTGACTTGTCTGGTTCAGAGGAAAAGAAGTTGACATAAATTGAACTTGGCTTTGTATGTTAACCCTTTCTGACATAATAATAATGCAGTTTGGAAGCTTTGTAGTTGTTTCCATTAGAATGATGTATGTAGACTGAAAGATGACAGTGTTGTTAAAGGGCTTTCTATAATAGATGTAATAGGAATCTCTTCTCTACCATCTCTTCATGCCAATAATTCTTGTTTGTGTATAAAATTCAGAAAAACATCACAGCTCGCTCACAGTTGTATTTTAAAATTCAGCACTTTTCCCTATACCTCACTGGTTAATAACACTGTAGTTTTCTTGCTAATAAAAGTGTAGTTTATACTAAAGCCCTTTCCTGCTAATTACCATGGGTACAAACAAGCTCCTGATTATGGGGGCTTAAGGAACATAAAGAAAACTAAGATATTTGAAAATGGGTTAGGAAGTTAGTCAAAGTCTAAAAGTTCTTAATACCTGAATAAATGTTTAAAAATCCAATTCATTCTAAATTACATTCCAAAGAGCCATTTGGTCCATAAAATTGCATTACAAATGGCATGCATGACACTGTAGTCTTTATATTTGCTCAACAAATGTTACACTAATTATATAAACTTAATTTTCTAGAGAGTGTTTGTGAAAAATGGATATCTATAGACCAGTCCTAGGGTCCAGTAATATCAGTGACTATAAAATAATAATATATAGGCAAGTCCTAAAGTCCAGTGATGTCAGTGACTATAAAATAATATTATATAGACCAGTCCTAGGGTCCAGTGAAGACAGTGACTGTAAAATAATACTATATGGGCCAGTCCTAGGGTCCAGTGAGGTCAGTGACTATAAAATAATACTATATAGGCCAGTCTTAGTGTCCAGTGATTTCAATGACTATAAACTACATATTTTATAGAGCAGGTCCTAGGGTCTAGTGATGTCAGTGACTATAAAATACATACTCTATGGACCAGTCCTAGAGCCCAGTGATATCAGTGACTACAAAATTACATATTCTAGAGTCCATGTTCTATCTAGGGTTCAATAATGTCAGTAAGCATAAAATTAGTAAAGGGAATCAATATTCAATTTCAATAATGCAATAATTTGGAAGAAAAAAGTCATCTTTACCAGGAACTTTTCAAAGTGTAACAAGTGATAAAATGGCTGTTGGGTTATAGATGACCCCACTGAGACTGGAGATTGCTTGAATGCTAGCAGATCTTGCTGGGTTGCCTCCCTTCTCCCATGACACTCAAAGCTCCACAGACAGCTGGGGAACACTGACAGACAGCCTACAGATGACTCTTCTCTTGACACAGAGGGCATTCCTTAGTATAGGAAACCAAACTTTTCCTTCTGTCATTCCAAATATAAAATTACAGAAAGGACAATGAATTGGCTGACATTTAAAAATAACTTTAAACATATGAAAATAAAATTAGACTTCCTTATGGCGATGTTAAATAAATAATCTGAAATGTAGGATAATGAACTTAAATAGTTTTCAGGCTTAAGAGGAAGGGGAAAATATTGATAGTAAATGTCATTGGTCAAATGTCACAATGAGGTCCTAGAGTCTCAATATCAGTTCCAGAATAAGCTTTGGGCCAGAAGGAACTTGAAAAATTGGCTGGTCCAATTTTCCTTCTGGAATGTAATCCTCTCCAAGCTAATGGTAAATTTTAACCTGCAGTGACACAGAACTCTGTATGTCCAGAATTGTTGGTTCAACTTTTATAATTATTTTATTTACATTGTTCAGTTATAGTAAATATATTGTTCTGGAACTGCTACTTATTGTTTGTAATTAAAGTATTATGTATTAAATTAATTATTTCTTCCACATGCTAGGAGCTGAAATCAGGGCCACATGCTAAATCAACACTCTACTACAGAGCTACATCCCCAACCATCCGGTATTTTCTTTTCAGTGATAAGATTTCCTAGTCCATGGAACTTTTCTATTACTTTGGTGTGGCTCTCTCCATCCTAGAAGCTGTCCTTGAAGGGACAATGTATTTAGATAAGATTATCTGTAGCTTGACACAAGTGAGACGAATTCAGAATAAATTATGTCTTATTCTGAATACTCTACAACTTAGTGTATTACATAAGTTTCAACTTTTAAAAAATATTTTATTTATTTGAGGGAGAAAAACAAAGAGAGAAAGCAAAAGATTGGGTACACCAGGACTTCTTATCATTGCAAATGAACTCAAGATACATGACACACTTTGTGCATCTGGTTTTATTTGGATATCAGTGAATCTAAAACAAGTCCCTTTAACTGCTAAAGCATCTCTCCAGCCTCCAAGTTTCCACCTTTTCTCCAAAAACAGATGAAACAATGTATTCATGAAATCCCACTATCCTTTTCACTCCTTGGCCCATACCTAGATTAGATTTTTCAGACTACTCTGCAGTTAGGTAGAGCTATGTAACTGAGTCTTAGCCAACACTATTGCATGGGGATACTGTGTAGTTAATTCCTCTGAATTGAAGCATTCCTCCTAGAGTGAAGAAGGAGGTACAAAAGTTTCATAGAGCTAAAACAACTAACAGCAATAAGAAGCTCAGAGAGCTATAAGATTCATGAAGCCCATCCCCAGTATTATATGAGCAGTGCATTTACCTTGTTACTGGAACAAAGTAACTGACTCAAGCGTCTTCGGAAGGAAAGACTTATTTCAGCTTACAGTTTAGGGGATAAAGACTAGCACTATGGGAAAGACATGGCAGCAGAAGCATGAAGCAGTTGGTCTTAATTAGTCCACAGTGAGGAAGCAGAAAGAGAGGAATCTAGTTGTCCACTCACTTGCTAATTTTTAAAAGGTCCAGAAATCCCAGGCATGGAATGGTGCCACCACATTTGGGTTATGTCTTCCCACATCAGCAAACTTAGACTATAATGCCCCTCACAGACATGCCCAGAGATTTGATTGCATGGTGTTTCTAAATTCTGTCAAAGACTTGTGTTACCTAACACAAGTCTACTACTTGTTCATTCGGTAATTGGACTTATACCTTTAACCTTCCAATCCAAGTCCCCATAGGCTCATGACCATCATTTTATCCAACTTAAAATGTAAACATAGTCTTCTAACTGTCCTCACATGCCTAAATTCAGAGTTTCTTTGGAGATTCAATGCAAATGCTTAATGGTAAACTCCAATAAGAACAAAAGACAAGTGATATACTTCCATCATACAATGCCACACTGTAAACATTTCCATTCTAAAACATAGGAATGGGGCTACAAAGATTTTTTTCTCTTACCTACAAAGCCCAAGGACCCAGGTTAAATTATTCAGTACCCATATAGTGCCAGATGTACAAGGTGGCCCATGCAACTGAAGTTCATTTGTAGTAGCCAAAAGCCCCCCACCCCCAGCCTTTCTCTCTCTCTAACTGTAAATAAATAAATAAATAATTGAGATCAGGGGAAGAGATTAAGTAAAGGAAAGGTAGAGGGAGGGCTAATCAAAATCTAAGAGGATATAAATAAATCATATGGAATCCTACGTTTTTGGACAATGGAACACTCACAGCCGTAGATTGTTGCTAGAAAATTTTCAGAGCCAGGGATGGGATACCTTTCAGTGAGTTGTTGGCTAGGGAGGTTCCTGGTGCCCTCAAGACATTATAGGCCATTTCTGAGGCCTTTGGGTTCCCACCAGGAATAGATAGATGGTAAGACCCTATTGCTAAAAGCTCCATATACTTTGGGGCTGCAAGGCCACTGAGGAATACTGGTGGAACTGAGCTGATATCCTCCTCCATGTATACCAGCTCTACAGAAAGCTGGAAAAAGCCATTCTGCATGCAGTTCAATGGGAGAAAGAGAGAAATCACCAGTGAAGGTACTCAACAGTGGACACTACAAGCCTTATATTTGGCCAGCCAGGCCAAATGAGCCAACAGGTGCAATAGTGGCATGTCTGTTATGGGGAAAACCAACTGCCCTCTAATTGGTCTGGAGGCCTGCTCCATGGGAGGGAATACATCCCTGATACTGAAAAGTTAAAAGAGAGGTAGTCATGAGCCCTAGGGTTGTAGCATCTGCTGTTGTCTGGCTAAATATATATACTATGCTTATCAAATTGCCCAGTAAGCAATGTTAATGTTCATACCCTTATATTAATGCTACTCTCACTTTTGGTAGAGAATCTTCTCTTTTCAGATGGCAGTGACCTTGGGATGACTCAGAAGGTATCATGGTGATGGAAGGAAATGACCACAGTGCTCAGTACTGCAGTATCTCCATCACACTTTCCAAGGATCAGGGTCTAATGCAGAAGATGTGGTAGAAAGAATGTAAGCACCGAAGGAAGGATAGGACCCCATACAACATGCTCCCTCCAGACAAAAAATAGCCTGGATATCCATGGCCTCACAGTGCCTGACACTACCTGCACAAGACCATCAAAAGAGGAGGAAAAGATCATGACATCAAAATTAAAAGAGAGACTGATTGAGATGGGGAGGGGGTATGATGGAGAGTGAAGTTTCAAAGGGGAAAGTGGGGGGACAGAGAGTATTACCATGGGGTATTTTTTATAATCATGGAAGTTGTTAATAAAAATTTGGAAGATAAAATGAATAAATAAATGAATGAATAAATAAATAAACAAATAAAAATTAGAAGTTAAGAATGGACATATATCATGGAAAAATTGGCTAAACCAAGCCAGCCTACCAGGACCATCTCCAAATCTTATATACCTTAGTGTGTAGCACCTGATACTCATAATGAAATCATTTGACCTCCAAAGGGCTTGTGTAGCCCCTGCCTCTTTGTTTCACGGAGCATGCATAGTCTCTCCCTCTCTCTCCCTCTCCCTCTCCCTCCCCCTCTCCCTCTCCCTCCCTCTCCCTCTCCGTCTCTCTCTCTCCCTCCCTCTCCCTCTCTCCCCCTCTCTCTCTCTCTCTCTCTCTCTCTCTCTCTCTCTCTCTCTCTCACTCTCTCTCACCTTCTTTCTCTGCCCCCTCTCTCTGGGGCAACTCTAGTCTCTATTCCATGCTTACAGCTTTCTTCAGCAGGCATCCCTTTGTTTTAACATTTCCAATAGCTTTGAGTATCCAGTGAAACTCAGGCTTCACTTTCATAGTTTCACATACAGGCCTCTCAGAGCCTCCTCTCAGGGAGTCTGATGCTGCCCCAGCTGTCTTTCCTCAGTGGCTGTCTGTAACCATAGAGAAGGACTCACAGACCCCGATGGGCTTGCTTCTTTCTTGTGTCTAAAATCAGTACCTTGTGAACGACACCTCCAAGTTCTCTCCCAAGTTGGAATATAAGATGGCACCCTTGTGAAGTAGACTCAGGAGAAAGCTAGCTTCTTTTGGGCAATTTCAGGTAAGGAAAAGTACCCACAGAGAGAAACAGAAGATGCTGCCCCACCTTTGCAAAAATGAAACTCTTGGCAAGAAAAAAGCCCTTGGCAGGAGTGGTACTCATGTCTGATACAGTTTCTTACAAAACAGCTGCAAACCACCTGGGTGGTGTGGCCTTTGGGGTCAACTCTTTGAATTTAAAAACCAATTGTGTCCTTTTCTTATATCCCTAAGTCTGATGAAAGAAGGAATTTTCAATCACTTATAAAGGCATGTCTGCTGACCTCCCCCTCTCTTTGCCCTCTCTGTGCTCTGTGATCTCTGCTTGGATACACATAAGTCTGGTTTCCCATCCCCCCACAGCTTGGCTGGGGAGGGAGAAGAGCAAAGTACTGTTTCTTACCCTAGTAATTTTGGATTTCCTCTGATCTCCGAATCTACCACCTGTGTATTTCCTTTGCACTCTAGATCTACCATGCGGGTATTTTCTATAAACTCTGGGTCGGCTACATGTGTAATTTCTCTGAACTTGGGGCAACCATGGATATAAATCTCTTACTACTCATTGCTCACTCTCTTGGCCCTGTTAGTCTCAAACCATTGCCATTTACTCTTAACTTTCTTCCCTGAAAAGGCTCTGGGTAGATGCTGTGCCCTCCACATATGTGTATGTTTCTTCCAAATCTCCTGCATAAGTTCCTAGGTCATCTCTTCCATGTGCTTGTGGCTCTGCTCCAGCCTCTTTCTGGAACTCCATTTCTCTTAACTGGACCTATGCCTTATGTTTTGCCTTCCACAGGAGTACAGGTTTCCTACCTTCCATGTGCTTGTGACTACTCCAGCCTTTCCATAGGCCTCAATTCCCTTGGGGGAAAAAAAAAATCACACTTTGTGATTTGTTCATAAGTAAACTCATAATGTGACCTTCTTAAGTTCATTGGTGTTTGTAAGTTTGGGGGACTCCTGGTATTGTGGAATATAAGAAATGCAGGAAGGAGAGGGTCATTGAGTTGGTAACATGGTCTTGTGTTTCAGAAATGACCATGGGCAGTGTGAAGCAGATTTCCTGGATGCCTGCATAGAAACCTGATGGAGCCATGGGGATGAACCTTGGGTTGGAGTGGAGACCCAGTAGAGATGCCAGGACCATGAGATGACAGCCAAGGAGAACAGCCATTCCCATATGAAGTTTTCCAGGATTGTGAGTAGCCTAGCTGGAGGGACGGAATTGGAACTCCAGAGACTTGTTGCTGGTTACAATTATTGGATTTGGAGACTTGTCACTGACTAGAGTTGTTGGACTTAGAGTCACAGAGTTTGATGTTTGCCCTGCTTAAAACTTGTATTGGTTGAATATTTCTTTGCTATGCCCAATGCCATCTTTTCAGTACAAATGTTTATTTGTGTCATTATGTGTTTTTTGGTATTATGGCTTATTTAAAGGATCATGGATTAAAATATGGGGATTTTAATGGTTATAAGTTTATGGGGGCCAGGGGAAGAATGTGGTGGTTTGATTCAGGTGTCCTCCATAAACTTAGTGTTCTTAATGCTATGTCCCCAACTGATGGAGACTTGGGGATTAATGCTTCCTGAAGGCAGTGTATTGTTGGGGACAGGCTTATGGATATTATAGCCAGTGCCCCCTTGCCAGTGTTTGACACACTCTCCTATTGCTATGGTCCACCTTATGTGTGCCAAGGGATGATACCCATCCTCTGTTCATGCCATCATTTTTCCCTGCCATGATGGAGCTTCCCCTCAAGTCTATAAGCCAAAGTACACTTTCTTTTTTTTTTTTTTTTTTTTTTTCGACAATCTGCGGTTGGTTGGGTGATTTCTGCCAGCAAGGTGAACCTGACTGCAATAAGGGGGATATGTGATACCCAGTTCACTGAGCCTGATAGTGCTGTCTTCAAAAGAGACTTTACGTAAATGCAGCAGGAATCTCTGGGCTGGAATGGAGAGTTGTTGACTTTGCTGAGACCTATTTTGGGACAAGATTTTTATCAGGAAGGAGAGGCCCTGGAAGAGCTAAGTGATTTAGACTAGAGTGTAAATTCCTTCTGTATGGAACAAAAGAAATGCAGAGGGATGAAAACAGAACAACATAGACAAAAAGGGTCTGTCTGGGATCACTTGATGGAGCAAGATATATATCACACCAAAGTTCTTAGGGGAAAAATGACCAAAAAAAACCAAGTACTATGTTATTAAGTCTCTGGAAGGCTTTTAAAAATCATAAGTAATAACATAGTACAGGGGAAAGATTAAGATTGTTTGGGATCTGCAGTTATATATGCTTACCCTGGAGTGTCACATGTTTGCACAACCACCTAGATGAATAGTAAAAACCCCAGCTAAATAATTTGCATTAAGACACCCTACCTACCTAGAAAATGGGGTTCTTGGGTTGGAGAGATGGCTTGGAAGTTAAGGCATTTGTCTGCAAAGCCAGAGGACCCAGATTCAATTCCCCAGGGCCCATGTAAAACAGGTGCACAAGCTTGAAAATGCATCTGGAGTTCATTCTCAGTAGCTGGAGGTCCTGACATGCCCATGCTCTCATTCTCTCAAATAAATAAATAAATAAATAAATATAAAATACTTAAAAAGAAAAAAGAAAATGAATTCCTTGTTGCCAAAATATTTTTGGGTAAAAGATTCCAGTACTAGGATGAATACTATCCTACAAATTGTTGGTCAAGCAGGCATTTGCAGATTCCCAAAACATAAAAGTTATTGCCACTGCTGTTGCTTGCATGCCACAACTAGATGGCAAGGTCCTATCACTAAATACATCACATGGTTTGTTAGAGAAGAAATCAAATTGAGACTACAATGAAATCTCCATCTTGTTGTCTGGCTTTCATATTGCTTGAGGGGAAAAAAAAGTGGCACCATTGTTACGTGTGCAACTAACTGCTTTTTAATTGGTTTTGAGACCCACTCATAGGAGTGAATTTATGTCTGATATTGTAAGCCAGGTCAAAAACCTGTGGCTGAGCAGTGTGCATGTCATAGGCCCTGGGAGGAAAGCAGCTATTGTTTACTTAAGTGGATGTGATGTGTCTCTCACGTAGCCTTCTAATCATTTGTATTTATGTCCATAGAAGACTGATGCTGTCAGTCTAGGCCAAAGACAGAAACTTCTTTTGTGCAATGGAGATGGAGAACTCACAGTGAGGCATGCTGCTCAGAGTATATGACTTTCTGTGGTATAGTGTTCTACTGCTCATCCATAAACAAAAGAAAATAATCAGACACAAATCTGTGTATCATGACACACTTTGTAATACTAGAATTCAGAGCAGTGATGTTAAAAAACACAAATCAGTGTCACACAAGTCAGCACTTGTTACAACAGAATCACTAGCGTACAGTAGCTAGTACAGTAGCTCTTAGGTTAAGAAAAGCTATTCCACTCTCCAAATACATTACTTAGCAACCTGTCCACAGACTGCCACTATTTGAAGAAAAGTCATTATCACTCTCAAGTCCCCTTTAAAATTTTCACCTATTTCAGTAAATTATCTTTTATACTGCTAGAATATCAGTGTGATATGTGTTCCTTATTGATTGTTTAAAGGCTACCTCTGTCATGTAGTCTGCTAAGCTCAGCATTCTATTCAGTAAATATTGCCAGTTACGTTGTTTCAAAATGAATTTTTTTTTTCTTTTTTGGTTTTTCGAGGTAGGGTTTCACTCTACCTCAGGCTCTCCTGGAATTCACTATGTAGTCTCAGGGTGGCCTTGAACTCACGGTGATCCTCCTACCTCTGCCTCTGGAGTGCTGGGATTAAAGGCGTGCACCACCACGCCTGGCTTCAAGATGAATTTTTTTTTTATTTTGTTTTTTGTTGTTCATTTTTTATTTATTTAGTTGAGAGCGACAGACACAGAGAGAAAGACAGATAGAGGGAGAGAGAGAGAATGGGCACGCCAGGGCTTCCAGCCTCTGCAAACGAACTCCAGACACGTGCACCCCCTTGTGCATCTGGCTAACGTGGGACCTGGGGAACCGAGCCTCAAACCGGGGTCTTTAGGCTTCACAGGCAAGTGCTTAACCGCTAAGCTATCTCTCCAGCCCCAAGATAAATTTCATATACATGTGTTGTTAAATTTCTTTTCCTAATTATGAAAAGGAAATAGTGTTTATCCTTTCACTGAGCAAAACTTTTTGTACTGGTTTTATAATAATATGAAGGATATCATATTAAATTTGATCGATATGATAGATTTGGTAATGAAATGCATATTCCTCTATATATATGTACAGACATATGCATACACACATGCATACAGCAAACTCAATAAGGCAAATAGAATACCAATAGTATTAGCGCTAATTTCCAGCAGGATGTTTCAAGTAAAAGCAATGGTATTTGAATAAATGTAAGGCTTTCTCACTTTTCTCTGCAAGGAATCAAAGGATTAATTTTGGTAAGCAAACAGTACAGGGAGTCTCTGCATTTCTTCCATCCCATTAACACTATCTCACAGGATTCCAACATTCTCAAGAATCACTCGACTGTCTCACTTGTTGGGATGGTTTGACCTATGCAGGCATCAGTCTGACTTTGATGGATTGATACCAGAAGTAAAGTCCTCTGGGATCTACACTGCTGTATCACACTACCCTTGGCTGCCTCTCATTGTGCTGCTTGTCATCCCTCCACTTACATCCCCATGCAGGCACCACACAGGTTCCTGTGTTTCTGCAGCCCACACAGCTAGATTCTTAGCTTTTCATGTTCCAGTTTATCATTCTTATGGGATCATAACTTACTGCAGAGAAGAAATCACATCTTATTCTTTCTCGCATGGCCTAAAGGAGATGTAGATAACAGTGCACAACTTATGTATAGTGACCCAGGAGAATGCAGAGACAGATGTGAATACCCTCTGCAGTCCAGGAAGGTTTGAAATTGCAGCCTTCTGTCTCAGCTTCGAATGTACCTGAGATGACAAGCCATCCTACCAGGCCAAGTTTCATTTTATTTCCAAGTTTTGTGAGTTATAAATTAAAATAATACTTGCACACCTTTGAGGGGCACAGTATGATAGTAAGATATTTCGATAATATATACAATGTATTACGGTGAAAACAAGGTAGTTAGCAGTCCCATCTCATCCTTCATTTATCATTTCTATGTGCTCAGAACCTTCTGTTTTCTTTTGAACTTATTTTCTAATATGTACAAAATATTGTTATCTTACTGTGCTATAGAACATTAGTATGAATTCTTCCTATCCAACTGTACATTGGTGCCTGAAAATAATCGCTTTTTATGTCTCTACCTCTTAGTATTCATACTCTTTACTCTACTCTCTGCTTCTAAAATAAAAACTTTTTTAGCTTCTAAAAATGAGTATGAACATATGATATTTATTTTCTGTGTCTGACTTGTTTCAGCTACCCGACAGTTCTGTCCATGTTGTAGCACATGGAAGAAAATTATCACTTTTATAGGAAACTATTTAGGTATGGATTTCCTTTAAAGTTGATTTTAAGACAAAGACTTGGGTGCAAGCAATTTATTTGTAAAATGATTTCAGGAGGCTCATTTCCACTGGGACCTATCAAGAAATTGAGTAGGGCATGCCTGAAAGCTGTTCTGTGGTGAAGCAGATATCCCAGATAATTTATGCACCATCCAGCCTGGTTGGGTTATTTCAGGGGTCTTAGTCTTTACAGCATTTCACTTCTACCTTTGGCTGAGTATATTCCAGTGGCCAGAGAACATTTTTATTCAGAAAGTCATCATTGTTTGTAGTACTGATTATTGAGGCAATGTGGCTCTCACACAAATGGTATTTATAATATAACTTGTGGAATATTTATTTCCTATTGTATTATGATCTCCAGAAATGGGTGAGAAGGAGAGAATAAAGAGGGAGAGAAAGAGAGAAAGAGAGAGAGAGAGAGAGATCATTAGAGACATATGTACCATGTACCATAGGAGCACAAATCGAAGCAGAGGAGAGGGCCATGCCTGACTTTGATGGGACTGGTGCACAGAGGAGGTAATGGTTGATGATCTGGAAAATTAAAAACAGGTGAAACTACAATGCATACAGAAGGAGGCAGGATGGCAATGTCCTGATGCATGCACAGAGACCATTGAAAGCCATTTCAAAGGGCTTAAAACTTTTCATAAAATGAAGACTCTTGGGAATGGTGTGGTCTAGGGACCTCAAAATGGTGAAATACCATACCAGAAAGATGGGCTCAGCCTGGATTATAGAAGATCTTTCATGAACTCACAAGAAAGCTGGGCTTCATTCTATCAGCTGTGGTAAGAAATAAAGTGCATGAGTCAATAAACCCTATAAAGAAAATTATGTTTTATAAAGATCCATGAGTGTGTGGCCACAGATTAACTCCTATATAGTTAAATAAAATGTTAGTTAGAGAGAGAAAAATTTGGAAGAAGTGTACTTATCCTCTAAAACCATAGGAAGCTATAGCTCACTGTGCAATAAGCAGAAAGAGCATCAGTCCCAATAGTGGCAGCATCAGAAATAATGATACCTCATAGGTGAAATCTACTGTTGTCTTAGGAGCTGTGAGATTTCAAAACAATGGAACTGAGATTGCCTAAAGACAGGCTGTGTCTTAGGGTGAAGTTGGCATGTTCCCCAGATTCCCTCTGACTGCTTCATCATTTGGGGTTGTTCTCTCTGACACTCATGTGCCTCCTCGCTGCCTATCCTTAGTATACTATAAAAGTCTATGAAATTACATGCTTCTTGCATGACCTTTAAAATAAGTGGATGATATGAGAAGAGAAAAATCAAGCTTCCTTTCTTTAACTTTGAACAAACACTGAATGATATTTGATTTTCCAGAGCTATGTGTTGGGAACTGGTGGAGAGTCATGCTCTTCACGAAATCTTTGCTTGACCCTATCTCTTCCTTATGCTACATCTCTACTTCTTGCTCATTTTCCTCCTGAGTTTATGCCTTTAATAATTGCTTGCACATGGAACTCTTTCCCTGTGTGATTATGGGTTACTCATCCTAAAATAGTTTTGAAATTGAAGGTTTTAAGATGAAACTAACTTTCATGGGGAATATAACTTCCATCCCTTTGACTTGCTTTATTTTAAGATCCAATGAATATCACCTATAGCCATCTTACCTTAGTGATCAGAATTCACAGTAAACATGAAAGGATGTATCAAAGCTAACATTTTTTTAAATGAATGAATTAATTTATTTAGTTGCAAGTAAAGAGAAGAGAGACTGACAGAAAGAATAGGCATGCCAGGATTTCCAGCTGCTGCAAACAAACTTCAGACACATGTGGCACTTTGTGCATCTGGTTTTACATGGGTACTGGGGAATCTAACCAGGGTTGTTAGGCTTTTCAGGCAAGTGCATTAAGCACAGAACCCTTTTTCCAGCCTTCATGCTTAAATTTTTAAAACTAAACAGTTGAATTGGAATTCAGTAGGAAAATCCTGAGAGAGCTGAAGTAAAGGACCACAAACAAATGGAAGGAGAGTCTAAAGTTTTTGCTTTTACTCTACCACTAAATCACCACACAGAAGAAACTATAGTTTCCTTCTGTGTTAACAGAGCTGCCATGTGTCATTTTATTGCTTTCACACAGATATCTGGCGTGTTTATTCACTTTTGGAGTTTTTCTTTAAATGATATTTTATTTATTTAGTTGAAAGAGAACTAAAGAGGCAGAGAGAGAAAGAAAGAGATAGAGATGGAAAGAGAGAGAGAGAGAGAGAGAGAGACAGAGACAGAGAGAGAGAGAGAGAGAGAGAGAGAGAGAGAGAATGGGCACTCCAGGGTTTCCAGGCACTGCAAACAAACTCTAGATACATATGACACCTTGTGCATCTGGCTTACGTGGGTACTGGTGAATTGAACCCAGTTCATCAGGTTTCACAAAGAATTGCCTTATCTGCCAAAGTTTTGAGTAATTAATAAATCAGTGCTCTCGGACGCAGAGGTAGTAGGGTCACTGTGAGTTCAAGACCATCCTGAGACTATATAGTGAATTCCAGGTCAGCCTGGGCTACAGTGAAACCCTACCATGAAAAATGGAAAACAAAAACAAACAAAAAACTTAGGGCTCTCGAAGTGTGGTTCCCTCACTTTGCAGCCCTGCCATCACTAAGGATCTTTTTACATATTCACATTGTTGGCTTCACCACAGGTCTAGTGAATGAGAGTGGGAGGGGGGCATTGGGCAACAGGCTTTGTTTTCACAAATCCTGTAGGATGTTCTGAGGAATATTAAAGTTTGAGAATCACTTCAAATAAATGAATTCAGTGTCTATATTTCTTGGTTTCATTTGGAAATGATATGTTATATACATACATATATCATGCGACAAAATCTTTTTCTTAAAATGTGAAAACTCTGGGATCTTCAAAAGGACAGATCTGGGTTCACACCTCACCCTATACATACCTATGTGCACTTGTGGAACAATATTTTTATACTTTTTTGCAGGTGTGTGTGTGATGGTAGTGTGTGTGTGTGTGTGTGTGTGTGTATTGAATATGCTTGTGTGTGTGCGCACACACACATGTGTGTGTTACCATGCCAACACATATTGAAAGTATTGGGTGTATCCTTCCATAACTCATCTACATAATTTCTTGAGATAAAGTCTCTAATACTAGAGTTTCCCATTTTGTGAACCTTGTGGATTCTCTGGTCTCTGATCCCCATAGAAATGGAGGTACAGGTGAGTATAGCCATGTCCTGGTTTATATGGGTGCTTGGGAATTGAACTCAGGCTGCTATCATGTATAGGAATAACTCTTATCTACTGAAAAATCACTCTAGCCCCCAGTATTTATGTATTTGACACTTTAAAAAAATCTACATAAGCTGAATAGCATTTGCTTTGGATATATTTCTTCCTGTCTGAAGAAAACACATGTAAAGTAATTGGGAATATAGTGTATTGTTAGGGAGTTTTCTAGCATATCTAAGACACTGTGTCAAACCCCCAGCACTGCAAACAAAAACTGTAAAATAAGATAACAAGGCTTATGAATAACATGTAGAAAAGATAGATGACAGGTAATGCAACTCAGGCCAACTACTCAATAGTGAAGTTTCTTTTAAGGATAGAATTTAAACTGTTATTTTAATCATTTTGAAAGACTATTTTTGAAGCATTTTTCATATATATATAGTCTTCTAAAAGACACACTGACATCAAATTACATTATGAAATTATATCATTTCTGTCAGAGGTGAGAATAAGATTACATTATAAGCAAACAATTTTAACATATGTTGATAAAATAATACTTTCTTTCAAAACTGCAATTTCACACTGAGTTATGGAGGATGTTTTTGAGGACCTGAGAGATACTCTTTTGAGCAGTATAGTAGTTCTTCAAATATTTAAGACACTTAGAAGATGAGTTTTAAATAATTTTTAGATGGTCCAAGATTATGTAAGTGCCATTAAAAACGAATGATAGAAGAAAGGAAGGTCAGCCAATATGTCTGAATATGAAATTATTTCACATGAATCATGCCATTTTAGGTATCTCTTACTCGGAGACCCGACACACTGATGGGGAGTTTTTGCAATACTAATTTCACGTCCACTCTGGGTCTTCTAAGGACTATGGCTTGGTTTTGTCCTTCTCCAAATGGGAACTATTAATTTTTTCTTTGATATTTTACATCTGCCAATTAAATTTTAAAATACCTTTCCATGTTTTGTGATCCTAGTATTGGTGAACTTGGCCTGGTGTTCTTTGTACGTGGGGAAACAGATAACTAGTACTTGTAGCAGCGCCGTCTGCATCGGAGCTTCTGGACCTGAGATCTCAGAGCAGTAGCCTGTCAATAGCATCCACTGGCTTCTTTCAATTCACTATGACAAACTTCCCAGCTGGTTTTATTTAAAATGTGTATTTTCCTTCAGGTGTTTTTATATCTTTTGTTTGTATCTATAAGCCCAGTAACTAACATAATGAATGTTATAAGCAGGCAGCTTGGAAATATGAGCTAAATGAATGAATTCCAAGGCAAGTTTGAAGAAAAAATGACTTTTTCTTATGTGAGTGTGTGTGATGAATATTTTCAAAGTCATAGATGGAAGTAATATCTCACCATCTAATCACGCTCTTATGCAAACACCAAAATAGTGGTGAAGTCTTAGACTCCAGTTCCATCACATCCTAGTGTATGCCTTACTTAGCCACTCAGCAGCTGCTGAACAGCCTGACAGGAAAAATGATTGGGCAACAAGATCACTATCCCAGATTCTCTCATCCCATTTTCTCTTTAATTCATTGCCATGAAGCTTAAAAAAAAAAAACAAAAACAAAAACAAAAACCCTCACAGTGAATAGGCTTTTGTCATTGGTCTCCACTGACATCTCTGTTGTTTATGTAAAAATCTTCATAAAACTTTCCATCCAAATATTTCTCTAGTCAGGTATAGTGTTTAATACATTTAATCCCAGCCCTTGAGAGGCTGAGGTAGGAGGATCACTATGAGTTCAAAGCCAGCCCAGCTTAAACACACACACACACACACACACACACACACACACACCATGATTTCTTCCATGATCAGGTATTATTATTCCCAGGTCCTACTATTTCACTTAAAATTCCTTTTCAGCTTCTTTCCTCATGTTCCCTGATGTCATTCAATTGCAGATTGCATTGTAATTTGTTCCTCTATATCTATTTATATATCAGTGACTCTAATTTCTAAGTGCACCCTTGGCTGCTCTCATGAATGAAAGTCTCCTGTATTCAGTTACTTATTTGTCATTTTCATCTGCTGTCCAAACGGCATTCCAAAATTGGTATACCTAAAAATAAATTTCTGTTCTCACTGCTCTATCCGATTAAAATTCTACATAGCTCATTGTCTTTCCTTTTCAAATAGCAACCAATATGAAGATATTCTTAGTTCTAGTCTTTCTTTCATGCCTACCTGACATCAAATCTATAAGTAAGCCCATTTTTCTCTGTTAATCAAAAACATTTAGAAATGACTACTTTGTCTTTTTTTTTTTTTTTATTTGAGAGCAACAGACACAGAGAGAAAGACAGATAGAGGGAGAGAGAGAGAATGGGCGCGCCAGGGCTTCCAGCCTCTGCAAACGAACTCCAGACGCATGCGCCCCCTTGTGCATCTGGCTAACGTGGGACCTGGAGAACCGAGCCTCGAACCAGGGTCCTTAGGCTTCACAGGCAAGCGCTTAACCGCTAAGCCATCTCTCCAGCCCAGAAATGACTACTTTGAATGGAAGCATCTGTAAAATTAGACTAAGAATGTAATATCTGCTTAATGAGAAGGTTTGTGGCCTATAGAGTGCTATGAACTGAACTATGTTCTTTTGATATTCCTGTGTTCCTTTTGAAATTTAATGGCCAACCCCTCAATGTGATAGTATTTGAGGATTACAACTGAAAAATAATTAGGCTAAATGAAATCATAGGGGTCATGATCCTAAGTTAAGGTTATTGTCTTCATAAGAATAAATACCATAGTGCCTATTTTCTTGCAATATTAAGTCATAGCATAAGTGTTGCCACCTACAAGCCAGGGAGAGAGTCGACCACACCAGTACCTGACCTCCTGCACCCTTACCTTGGACTCCAACCTCCAGATTTATGAGAAGTAAATTTCTATTGTATAACAAAAAAGAAACTCATTTTAATGCTTGTATATAATTACTATATTCCTTCACAATTAACAATGAGGAAATTGACAATTCAACAATGAATGAAATTGATTCTTGCAACTTATCTCACATTAGGTTGAGAATAAAAAGCAGAATATTCAATTTCAGGGTGTTAAAAATTCCTTGGGCATTTCCTGTCTCAGTCTCTAGACCCTGTCACCTATGCCAGTCCCCTGTGCTCTAACCACCTTAGCTTTTTGCCATTTATAGGATGTCAGCTCTTGTTTCCTCAAGTAGGCACAGTTGCCACTGGATGAGTATGACTTTTTTCTACTAGTTTCTACTAAATGGGCATTTGCATAAAATGATAACTTTCCCCCTCCACACAGCCTAGGCTATCACATCACATTCTCTATCACCCCCACTGAGCTAACTGCAATCATATGACACACAAATTTGCTTACAGATTTGCTTATTGTTAGAATAGAAGCTCCATGAGTAAGAGGAATTTCATTTTATGCACAGTAATATAATTTTGTATTACACTGGAGAATTGCTGACACAGACTAGCACCGTGTGTGTGTGTGTGTGTGTGTGTGTGTGTGTGAGAGAGAGAGAGAGAGAGAGAGAGAGAGAGAGAGAGAGAGAGGAGAGAGATACTTGAATAAATTGAAACTCATTCCTAATCATATTTGGCTAATACTTTCATTATTATTTAAAGCCATGAATCAAGCTAATAAATCACTGAAAGGAGAGAAAATGCCCATCAGGTGACTTTAAACTGGAATGTACTATCTAACACAGTCATTTATAAATGAGCTTTCAGATATTGATTTACCTTTTTTGCATGCTAGCATCCTCATCAAAATGAAAATCAAAACCTTTTTTATGTTCACTATTGAAAATAAATGAAATAATATATGCTAACTGGATATTTTAGTGTTTATAACATTATAGCATTCATAAAATTATTTTATTACAAATACAACGTGAAAAATCACTAACTATATCATGAAGTATCAACCACTGCAGGTAGTTTTTAGCCTGTTGCATTCTGGGTACACAACACTTTGGGATTCTGCTGACACTGTATTCTGAGAAGAAGGGCACATGTGCTTGATCCTGGAATGCTGGAAATAGCATTTGTGGCATCTACTCTACAGCTGTTAAAGAGGTCTAAAATTCATCTGTAGTTTTATGCTACCCAAACTGTGTCCTGCTTCTGAGATAGCAAATTTGCTGTCCGCTTGGTTTTGTTTAAGCCATTATCTTCTTAAACTCTGCATGAACCCTGTACACAGAATAGTTCTAATAAAAGTTCTACAAGTTGTTGTCTCAAGGCTCTTGTAAAAAGAAAATCACCTAGAGAGCCATGGTTCTGTTACCTTGTCCCAGTCTCAGCTCAATTCCTCAACACTACTTGTTCAGGACCTAAAAACAGGTTCAGTTGGCACAAGCAAGTAATGACACCAACAAAGCACATATGTGGTAGTTTCCTAATAAGAATCAAGAAATAATTCAAAATGCAGAACATGCATAACTTTATATTACAAAAAAAATACCAAGCCATGCGTGATGGCTCACGCCTTTAATCCCAACACTTGGGAGGCAGAGGTAGGAGGATTGCTGTGAGTTCAAGACCAGCTCTGAGACTCCATAGTGAATTCCAGGTCAGCCTGAACTACAGTGAGACCCTACCTCAGGGGAAAAAACCAACAACAACAACAAGATTTAAACCAGTGTGGAGAAGGCACAGGAGAGACAGAAATATTATTTTTGGAAATGAGAAGATTTAACACTGAACTCACTCAGGACTTGCTCTGTTATTTATTTTGTGCCATACTTTTATTTTCTGAATGTCTCCTATGATCTGTAAATGAAGTGCTGAAAACTGGTAAAGTAGGTGACAGTAGATGACTGGTAAGACCCTATTGCTGAAGACTCCATACGCAGCTGACACGTAAAATGGAATGACATGGCTGGAAGCCAGGAGAGAGTCAGTCCCCAGACAGTCAGCGTGTCTAGTGCCAGAAGGCGCTACATAGGCGACTGGGGGAAGTGACCAAGATCTGTCCAAGCAACACATTGTTTAACCTAAGTAGCAACAATTAACTGGATGTGATACCCACACAAGTGCAATAGTGGTACACAGCCATGGTGAGGAATCAATTGCTCTTGATTTGGCTAACTGATCCACTCAGTGGTACTAGACCCTTAGCTGGAGCTGGGAAACAAGTCAGAACCATACCCAAACACAAGCCCACTCTACAATATCAAGCTACCATCAATCACGGGGTATAAGAGGGCCTACACCTATCAAACTGTCTATCAAAAAAGTAAGTGTTATCTCAATTTTCTGGGTGCTAACTCACTCTCCGTTGGAGAATCTGCTTCTCTTTTCCAGATAGATGCAGATCCTAAGAAGAGAGCTGCCCCAACATACCTCAGAAGGGGCCCAACTGAAACTAAGGACAACTGGCGAAATAAGCAAGGGTGATGTTTTCCTGTGAACTGGATACCAGCACAAAGGGGAAGGAGATCAATTCAGAGAAAAATCAACTCCTACCAAATCAGAGAGCCAGAGCCTCAGAGGCCCCCAACACCTCAGCACTGAAGCAGACCAAAAATGAACCCAACATGGCTCAGGGAAATCTTGCGGAAGAGGGGGCGGAAAGAATGTCAGAGTTACATGTTGGGTCATGATTTGCAGAGACATTTATCATACTAATAACTGGGGGCTAACTCCACAATGCACGACCCATTTTCAATAACAAGGAGGGTCTAATGGGAGGGGGTAGATCACAGATGAGCCTAAATAATGGTACCAAACTGCCTGTATTTACTGAAAAGAAAACTAATAAATTAAATTTAAAAAAAAAACAATTAAAAATGTAAAAAAAAAAAAGAAAAAGAAAAGTTGTAAATGACATGAATAATATTTCTAAGAAACACCGGACCATCCTTTTCACCATACTTCCGATGCATTTGCTATACTATATACTATCCAATTTTCTTGCTTGATTTCAATATCTTTGAAAATATCATTGCCATAAGATTTCCTCCAGGGATCTTCTCCTGCTTTTAATTTTTGATGCTTATTTAAAATGTTGAAGAAAGGAAGACAGGTAATGAAACTTAATAAATGGCTAAAACAGAGATAAGTAACATTGTGGAAGGAATAATAAATGTCAGCTTGTATAAAAGGCTAGGAATAGAGGAGACTGCTCAGGGTTGGCCTATTCACCTTAAGATTTGGAAGTTGAATTACAGTTTGGCAGGCAAAGGATTAAAAATACATCATAGGTGCAGTAAAGGTTCTTCAGCTCAACTCAGAGGATCAGATTTTAAGACTCATAAACAGGTTATATAATTTTATATGTTTATGCATTTGTTCCCAAGGTTATTGACTTCAGTTTTTATCATAGATTCAAAGTTATCAGTGTCATCATAAAAAGAAACACAGAGGTTGAGAAAATCTAAGCAAAACAAAAAAAAGCAAGGATAGTAGAACAAACTTATAACACAAAAATTTATAGATGGATTGTTCTCATGCCACATTTTAAAACCAGAGAAATTAGGGAATTTTCTTCTCAAAAGTTAAAACAATTCTATTCTTCCAAATTAAATGCAAACCAACTCTGATAAATTATTTATCAATTATTCACTACAATTTACATACAGCTATGAAGGAAGAATGATTAAGACACAGTTGTTATAAATTGTCTGTTATATTTATTACACCCATCCTTTAAAGTGAACTTGATTCTCTGATTATTGCTAGTCCTTAAAAGGCAGGATTTTTGTTTTTGATTATTTCCAACTGATTCCTTGCCTTGTTCTTTATAGTAGAGGGTATGGAGAATAGATGTTGGCAGTGGTCATCCATAAAGCATATGCCAAGGTAAAGATGGGATTTAGAACACAGTGTTTTAAAAGCAAGTTAAATTATCTTTTTAATAGAGTCAGGAATGTTTCTGGGGTTGAAGGTGGGGCTGAATACTGTGCCAACTGTAATCCAGAAGGTGCTAACATTTATTTTTAATTTGTTTTTAATATTTTATTTATTTATTTGAGAGAGAGGAGGAGGCTGACAGACAGTGAATATGGATGTTCCAGTGCCTGTTGCCACTGCAAACAAACTTCAGACACATGCACTTTGTGCATCTGGCTCTTGATGGGTACTGAGTAACTAAAGCAAGGGCATTAGGCTTTGTAAGCAAGCACCTTTAACATATTAGCCATCTCTCCAGCCATTTTTTATTATTTGATATGGACATATTTTGTGTGAAAATGTCACATGTTGGTACCATCCTTTCCGTCCTCTCTGCCGCTTTTTGGTAGAGGTCTTCCTCATTGGGGATGCAGGTCAACCCCGTGGGGATTGTGGGTCATGCATTGTGGGGGGCAGGGAGAGGCAATGTCTCTGTGAAAAATGTCCCAACTTGTGTCTCTAACAATCTTTCCACCCTCTCTTCCACACAATTCTCTAACCAAGCTGGGAGCATTTTAAGCCTATGTCAGTGATGGGCACTTAGGAGTATCTGGCTGCCTGTTTTAGTAAGTGTTGAGTGTCCTGAGTATCTTTCTCCATCATTCTTTTGCTGATATTAGATTCACTAAGAAAGTAGCACTCTTGCTCCTTTCTCCAGTTTGGTTTTAGCTGGGGCCAGGGTGGAATGCACTGAGTCATTTATCTCTTCAGGTCCAGTTCCTATCTGAAAAGAGAAGCAGATTCTCCAACAGAGAGTGAAGTCAGTTAAATAGAATAACCATTATTAATTTAGAGAAGATTGAAATGGTTTAGACACTCTTATAAGATTAGTGGGAGCTTGACAAGGAAAGCAGCACCATTATCTGGTTTCCAGATATGGTTTCCTTTCCACTGAGCAGATCTGTTAGCCAAGCCAAGAGCAGTTGGTTACCCACCATGGCTGTGTGCCACTATTGCACTTGTGTGAGTATCACATCAAGTTGTTTGCTTCTGAGTCACTTAGACTTTGAGTTGCTTGGGCAGATGTTGACCACTTTCCCCAGGAGCTCAAGTAGCACCTTCCAGCACTAGATGGGCTAAATGTCTGGGGACTGACTTTCCTCTGGATTCCAACCAGCTCTCTCCATGGGTATGCTTTGTTTTTTAATGGACACCACTGACATTTCTCCCTTTAAAGTCCATGACATTGCTGAAAAGTATGTAATGCACAAAGATTCTTATGAAGAGAGGTGCTTTCTGTGGAGGAAATGAAGAGGGATGCTTTCTGTGGAGGAAATGGCCTTTTTCATATAATGATCTCTCCCAAAAATAGTCTGTTGAGTCATATACTGGTGTACCTAGTCTTCCTATTTAACACAGGTTGGGCACCAGCAGCAATCTAGACAAATTAGGACTTACATTTCAGTAAAGGTTTTTTAAGTGGAGGTCTGAAATTTATTCACTTGCACAGAGGATTTAGGGGAAAAAAAAGAATCTTTGCTTTTAACCTTATACAGTGTCCATGCATACAAACATGTCTAACTCCTCTCTGCTAGATAGATAAAGATATGCTGTTGTAGCAGGGCATGGTGGTGCACGCCTTTAAACCCAGCACTCAGGAGGCAGAGGTAGGAGGATGACAGTGAGTTTGAGGCCACCCTGTGACTACATAATAAATTCCAGGTCAGCCTGGGCCAGAGTGAGACTACTTCGAAAAAGCCAAAAAAAAAAAAGAGCTGTTGTGGGCTGGAGAGATGGCTTAGCGGTTAAGGCATTTGCCTGCAAAGCCAAAGGACCCAGGTTCAAGTCCCCAGTACCCACATACACCAGATGCACAAGTGGTGCATGCTTCTGGAGTTCATTTGCAGTGGCTGACGGCCCTGGTATACCCATTCTCTCTATCTGTCTCTGTCTCACTCAAATAAAAAAAAATAAAAATAAAAATAGAAATATTTTTTTTTAAAAAAAGAGCTGTTGTATATTAAAGTGATGAAAACAATAAATGCAGTCAAGCTGGAAAGATTGCTTAGTGGATAAGGTGCTTGACTTGGAAGCCTAATGACCCAGGCTGTATTCCCCAGGACCCACGTAAGCCAGATGCACAAGGTAGTGCATATGTCTGAAGTTCATTTCAAGTGGCTAGAGGCTCTGGCACAAAAAACTCATGTTCTTTCTCTCTATCAGGCTTTCTCTCTCTCTTTCTCTCTCTCTCTCTTTCTCTCTGTTTCCCTCCTTCCCTCCTCCTCTTCTCTCTCTCTCAAATAAATAGAAACCTCATTTTGTTGTCTAGTTGGTCTGGCTGAGATATGAAGACACTTGGTGCTTAATGAGATGGGAAGTGACAAAAAGTTGGTAATTTCAGTGCTCTGCAGAGGGTCCCCATAATCACACACTGTGGGTCCCTGGATCCCTGGAGCCATGACTCCCTGAAGGCATTCAGGCAATAGTGGAGAGCAAAGTTGTGAGCTTACGGAAGAACTACTTTCGGGAGGCAGTCTCTGTGAACATCTCAGCTTACTCAATAGGGAAATGGGTTTATAATCAGTTGCGAGTGTGAAGAGGGTCCTAAGGGGATTGGTAGGTTCAAAGGTTGCTAGCTAATGCCCAAGGAGAGAGTCAGATGATCTACATAGTGGCAGGAAGAGGGTTGCAAGGGGATGGGCCATGTAAAGGCTGCTGACTGATAAGGAGTTTCCTAGGCAACTGGCCAAAGGTTACAGGGCTATGAGCAAAGCCTAAGTTCAGGTGTGCAGGGCTTGAAGAAGGAGCGGCCTCATGTAGCCCCAGGGTCCTTAGCCATGCCGGGCAGCTCAGGCCCATCTCCTGAAGGCTCCAGCCTGTGCCTGGCACTGCCCAACTACTTATTACATCACTTCTGTAATCCTGTGTGAGGGAGTATAATTTCCCATTAAATAAAGATGGAAGTAGAAAGTATTGCATTTTATCCTGTCATGATAAGTAAATATTAAATATGCAAACATAATGTTAATGCACTTTAATTTTAAAAGGGCATATAAGAAGGAATTAAGATAAAACATAATTTTTAACAAGATAGTGTCTTGAGAAGATAAAAAGCTATGAGAAATGAAAACATCTACATACAAGAAAAAAAAATTATGCAGAATCCATGACAAGCACCATCTTGTGCATCTGGCTTACATGGGTACTTGGAAATCAAACCTGGGTCCTTAGGCTTTGTAGGCAAGTGCCTTAACTGCGAAGCTATCTCTCCAGCCCCTTGAGTACAAAATTTTTAACTAAGGAAACTTTAGTAATAATGTGAAGTGAAAGAATGGAGACAAACCAGGTTTTTGAAAACACTATTGAATTCCAATATTTAAAAGGATAAATTAATCACCTTAATTACAATTTAGAAATTAACATTGCCTACATTTGCATTAAACAATTAAATATTTTTAAAATGTCAAGGGCTGGGAAAGGATAAAAAGAAATAGAATAATGTTAACTTATAGACACACATGCACACGCGTTGGTGGGGATCACATTGCTGGAACTTCAGCAAACACCATTAAGGAACTCAAACACCAGAAGAAACCATGTCCTTTGGGCCTGTCACAACTGTGATTCTAACCTCCAGATCCCCCATCAGGTATTCTTAATAACAACAAACAATATGTCCATGCACATGATGGAGGAGAGGGAGGAAAGGATAAATAACCATGCTGAAGAGTTCTAGATATCGGTACACACAGGGATTTCCTGGATATCACTGCAAAAGCACAGGATTCAAAAGCAAAAACTGAAGAAAAAGCAAGCAGGGTTACAACAAGCTAAAAAACATGTACACAATAAAGAAAATAATCAGCAGATTGAGTCAACCTACAAAATGGGAGAAAATATTCTCCAGCTATTCATCTCAGAGAAGACCATATATATATATATATATATATATATATATATCTTCTGTGAAATATATATAGGAGGGAAAAATCCAATTTAATTAAGGTAAAAATCTGAATACTTTCAAAAGGAGAAATAAATAGAAAAAATCATACATATATTAAAAAATCATTAGCTACCAAAGAATTGCAAATCAAACTCTCAATAGGATACTATCTCACTCCAATTGGATTGCTTTGTCCAAAAAAAATTTCACATATTCTGGAAAGAAGGTGGAGTAAAAAGAACTCTTTTGTTTTGTTTTGTTTCTTTAGTTTTGTTTTTCAAAGTAGGGTCTTGCTATTCCAGGCTGACCTAGAATTCAGTATTTAGTCTCATGGTAGCCTCAAACTCAAGGCAGCTGCCTCTGCCTCCCAAGTGCTGGGATTAAAGGCGTGCACCACTACACCCAGCTCTAAAAAAAAAAGACAAAGAGAAAACTTTTATTCACTGGGAGCAGGTATCTAAATTACTACTACCACCATCCCTACAGGAAAAAATGTACAAATTCCTAAAACACCTAAAATTAGAACTATTATATAGTCTTGCCATTTCACTTATGGATATATAGAAAAAAAGAAATGAAGTCAGAGTAAAAGAGAAATATCTTTATATGTGTGTGTCTTCAGGCAATAGTCAAAATAGCAACATGTGGGACCAGCCAAGTGGCCAGCCACAGAAAAATGAATATAGGAAATGTACTTAGACACCGCTGAGAATTATCCAAACATGAAAATGAAATTTTGTCATTTGTAGAAATGTGGATGGAAATGCAGGACATCATGCTAAGCAAAATAAGCTAGAAACATAAGAACAAGAACCACATGCTCTCTTGTCATATGGAAACTACCAACAACTACCTCAGAAAAATTGACCTGAAAGTATAGCAGTGATTACTAGTGATTTTGAATGGCACTGGTATGGGAGGGTGGAGGATAAAGGGACCAGTATGAGCAGTGCTTTCTGTGTGTGTCGAATGAGATTATCATATTGAATCAAATCAATATTTATAATTAATATATCTTACCAACAGATATTATCACAATAAAATAGAAATAAAAATATTTGTAATCTTAATAGCAGACAAAGAGAATATTACAAGTTTTTAAATGCCATGAAAATTTATCCAAACCTATATAATTCTTTAAAAAAATGACTAGGCATGACTACATATCAAAAAGTAATGATACTAAAAGCAATATGGTCCTATAACAGATACTGACAAGTATTCCAACTAGACAACAGTAGTGCTTTAAAAACACACCTTTTAACAATGATATGAAGGAGAATATAGTTAGGTTTAACTTTAGAAGTAAAATGCTAAAGGCAATTAAAAAGTATACAAATGAGGGCATTCTTATGATCATAAAATGGGAATAAGAAAGGTTCTAAACATGCACATCAACATTAATATGCCATAAGAATGAAGAGGGTTTTTTTTGGGGGGGGTAAATCCAAATCCAACAGACTGACTATGTTTGTTTTTATTGTGTGTGTGTGTGTGTGAGAGAGAGAGAGAGAGAGAGAGAGAGAGAGAGAGAGAGAGAGAGAGGGAGAGAGAATTAGCGCCAGGGCCTCCAGCCACTGTAACTGAACTCCAGACACATGCACTAGCTTGTGTGCATGTGCTACCTTGGCTTTCGTCATTCTGTGTGTCTGGCTTACATGGGAGCTGGAGAGTCACACATGGGTCTTTAGGCTTCACAGGCAAGCACCTTAACCACTAAGCCATCTCTCCAGCATAAGAATCAAGGATTTTTAACAAGTGTCATATAACAAGATGATGAGAAAAAAATCTATGACAGGTCAACTTTATGCAGGGATTTTGGTGGGTTCAATGTGCTATTATTGACCCAGAAAATGTAAACTGAAGCGCCACAGAAGTGACATATACATGTAGGCATCAAACTCAGTGTGTGTGTGTGTGTGTGTGTGTGTGTGTGTGTGTGTGTGTGTTTGCACGCACACACATCCATGTGAGCAGAGGAAGGGGGAGGTGACTATACATTGTAAATAAGTGCATCTCTCATAACTCAGCACAGGAACAACTGCCAAGGTTGATAGCAGCTGATATACTTACCATAGGAAATTGACTTACTTAAGGAAATTGACCAGACATAACAACAGGGATCTGAAGGATGTTTACCTGCATCTGTGTTGTGCCTGAAGAGAAAGCAACAGTGGGAAATGAAGAAATACAGCTTCATATGTAAAGCAAAGCCAGGGCAAACTGAAACCCACCTGACGGCTATGCACACTCTTAGTGATAATGCTGAACACATTGTGCTTCTCCTCATAATGCAGATCCATGGCAATGCATGAGAGCTCCGACCATGTGCAGTTCCCTCGCCTGAACTCTGGGCTATAAAATAATACAGCTCCGAGGCTCTTTTGCTTTATCAAATATGAAACTCATCCACGTCATGCCAGAACAATACAAGGAAAAAATGCTGAGAAAAATAACTAGCATAGCAATGATGAACCAGACTTTGTCTCCTAGAGCCATCTACTTCCTATGTGGCAACCATGTATATCTTTTCAAAATACAGTGGGTGTGGTGAAGTGATACAGGTGGTCCATAAACTTAGGTGTTCTGAATGCTAGGTTCCCAGCCGATGGAGATTTGGGAATTAACACCTCCTGGAGGCAGTGTATTGTTGGGGACAGACTTATGGATGTTATAGCCAGTTTCCCCATGTCAGTGTTTGGCACACTCTCCTGTTGCTATTGTCCACCTTATGTTGGCCAGGGTCTGCTGTCCACCCTCTGCTCATGTCATCATTTTCCTTGCCATCATGGAGCTTCTCCCTCAACCCAGTAAGCCAAAATAGACCTCTTTTTGCCAACAAGCTGCTCTTTGTTGGGTGATTTCTACCAGCAATGTGAACTTGACTGCAACGGTGAGTTTAATTTATAAATAAAGGCACTAGAAAAATTATGCCTTTGCCAAGCATAATGACATCATTTTTCTTATGCTCAAAACATACCACCCTATCCTCAGCACAGATAGGCATTTTATCTGCTACCAAATGAGCTTCTTAAATTATTTTTTTATTAGAATCAATGCCATTCATAAAAGCCTGGCCATAAATACAGCATTCATAAGTCTATAGACAGTAGTCTGGGCAGAAGCATTATGGTTATTTAAGGAAAATCTATAGTCATAGTAAACACTCTTCTAGCAAGTTCAAAGCTTCCACATTCCTCACTGAAGATGGACCCTTGTAATCCATCAGACATCAGGTGAATGGCTGATTTCCTGAGAGCTGGTGGCCTTATGAAGTCAGAGATGACTCTTGTTAACATATGGTCCAAGTAGTAGTGGCTGAAGACAGATCAGCCTTCATTAGTGGATGTCTGCATTAGTGAGTTCATGTAAAACTTCCAGCTTCCACCTTTGTACAGAAGACCACTTATCATGAGTCACTGAACAAGGACAGACTGGGTGGAAACGAGTTTGACAGGTGTCTATAGCATGTATAATACTCACTGTATCTGTTGTCTCAGTTACTTTTTGTGCAGGGACCTTTTCTTTTTCAGAATTCATGTAAGTACAAACATTTTCAAATTCTGAAAGGCACATTTACATACTTTTAAAAATCTTTTCACCAAACTCCTCACAGTGTCTCTCCCAAGTTTCTGACATCAGCTAAGCAATTCATCACTGTCAATGATTCAGTGTAAATTTCTATCTCTAGCCTCCAGTTAAAGTGTAAAGAATGTTCCTTGTTTAGTACTATGTCTATAATCCCAAATTCAATCTATGAATTCAAAATAATCATGATCAATATCCAAAAAGCCATTTTTCTTTCTTTAGACATTGCAAAACTAAATCTAAAGGCAAAAGCCCAAGAATAGACTGAAGAACAAAATCCAGAGGACTAACAGTACCTAGTCTGAAGCCTTAGTAACAATTCCACCTTAGCCAAACTTCAATAGTGAAATATAGACAGATGAGTTGAAAGAATTTAAGACAATCCACATGGACACTGTTGATTAATTCTTTATAGTCAAGTAATTGTGACTAAAGAATAAAGGCAATTCAAGGAAGTAAAATTAGTCTTGCAGGGCTAGGGAGATGGCTCAGTGAGAAAGCATACTTGCTACACAAACATAAGGACTTAGGTTTGATCTTTAGCACCCAGATAAAAAGCCAGGGAAGGTGGCACCCTCCTGTAACCCAAGTGCTCTAGGCATGAGGGAGAAAGAGATAATAGGGTCAAGGAGATACTGACTCAAAGGAGTAAGTCAGAAGAGTTATAGAGGAAGACATAGGGTGTGTACATTATCAGGTACACACACACACACACACACACACACACACACACAGAGTCTTGATCCAGGTTTTATGTCTTTAAAAGATTAACTTAAAGTGGCTCACAGAAATAAATAGAAAATGTGAAATTACAAAGCCCCTAGAAGTTAATAAAGAAGGTCAAATGACCTTTGGTTGGATGAATTATCTTTATATACAACAAATGATCAAATAGATCTCTTCTCAACACCAAACAGAAGATGAGAAAAAATAACAATTCATATATCAAGACAAATTTCAAAATTTTAACTCTGTAAAAGATGCTTTTTATATCTACTTTTATCTATTTATCCATTTTGAGAGAGAAAGAAAAGGAGAGAGAGGCAGATATAGAGAAAGAATGGGCATGCCAGGGCCTCCAGCCACTGCAAACAAACCAGATGCATGCACTCCCTTGTGCATCTGGCTTAATGTGGGTACTGGAGAATTGAACCTGGGTCCTTAGGCTTTGTAGAAAATGCCTTAACTGCTATAAGGCGTCTCTCCAGCCTTGTAAAAGATAATTTTAAGAAAAAGAAAATTATAAATTAGGACAAAACCTTTGTAAAAACTAGCATTACCTTCCCAAAGAAGATATGCACACAAAAAATAAGCATATGGAAAGCTACTCAAGGTCATATGTCATTATGAAACTAAAACAATGACCACTTCATACCTTTAAACTTCCTAAAATCCAAAACATTGACACTTCAACATGTTGGAGGGATGTGCAACAACAGAACTCTAGTTTGCTGGTGATAGGAAGGTGGAATGGTACCGCTCTGAAAGACCATGTGGCAGTTTCTTATAATCTGAATAGCTTTAACATATGATCCAGTAATTTCTTGCTAGGTATTTATCCAAAAGCACTGAAAACTTATTTGATACAAGACACTTCCATATAATATTTAAAATAGTTGTACTCACTTTTCAAAACCTAGAAAAAGCCAAGACATTCTTTAAAAGGCAAGTGAAGAAACAATCTGGTATATCTATACAACAGAATATAACAACAAAAAAAGTCTTACCATGCTAACACATGCAAGACCATAAAACCACACTGAGCAATCCAGCTCTAGGCCAGAAAGCTCTATACTAGCTTTCAGTCTTGTAACCATAAGCAATTACAAAGGTTTTGCTTGGCTGGATCATTGGAGGAATGCTTTCCACACACCAGACTGATTGCACCAAGTGGAGTGATATCTTTTCTCATCTTACAACTGTCCTAATTATATGTACATTTGTGTTCCTGGCCAAATGCCTTCTGTAGAAATTTGAATGTAAAATATCTCCTATAGTCTCACTTGTTTGTGATTCAGTATCATACTTGATCTCCACATGGTGAAGCCTGAGCGAGGTGGAGCCTTGCTAGAAGTGATGTATGTCACTGGTGGTGGGCCATGGCATTTTATAACCCAGTCCACTTTGCCAGTGCTAACCAGCTCCGCTTGCTGTTTTCTCCCTACTGATATATGACATTGTGAGCCAGCTTCCTGCTCTTACCTTGCTTTCCCCACCATAATGAAGTTCCCCTCTAAGCTGTAAACTACATAAACTGCATCTGGTCATGTGTTTTGCCTCAACAGTGAGAACATAACTGGTATACTTTCATATGCCATAATCATCTAATTGAAGATACTTCTCCATTCTGACTCAAGAGTTCAGTACTTTTCTACCCATCCTTTATTTTTTTGTAACCCTCCCCATGAGGCCCATAAAACAGCAGGAGTCTTTTTGTTCAGGGCTGCCTCACCAATGAGATGATTCTCCCCTCCACACTGAAACAGCTGACCTTCCTCCATGTGGAAAATGGAACATTGAGAGATCTGGCGCTTTTTCCTGATTAACTTCTCCATTGTACATTTCATTTAGAGATTAAAGGCTTGATGGGTGCTGTAATTTTAGCTTATTGTCTAAATGGACCACCTCCACATCTGTCTGCTAAACTTTCTCCACTTCAGCTCTTTACACATATTGCTAAGCAAGAGGAGGCAGTTTAAAATGGCCACATGCATGGTGCATGGCTCCAATTGAATGATATCTAGGCAAGGCAAAAGTGTTTTACAGATAATAAAATATCAATGGTTGCCAGAGGCTCAAGGTGAGGGGGTAAAGAGGTTGTTGTCAGGGGATTTTTAGGGCAGTAAAGCTATTCTGTGCAAAATTGTGATGATATATACAAAATATTATACATTTTTCAAAACCATAAAAGTAATAGAGTGATTTCTATTATAAAATGTTGACTTTAGTTAATATAATAAATCAATGCTATTTCATACATTGTAACAAATGTACCACAGAATATCAATAATTGGGTGAGCTATATGGAAAGAGTAAGAAATTGGGGAAGACTAGTCTACTGGAACTCTGAACTAACTCCTCAATTTTCCATAAGCCTAAAATTTCTATAAAATTAAAACAACCTAATTAAAAAGTTATACCCCCCTGAAAAAGTTTTCTTTTACTAATGTCTCCCATGGATACTCTGGTATGATAAAATACCCACTAACAGCCCACCTTTAATTTTATTTAGTGACTATTCATTGGAGACAATGAATAGTCAGCAAATATCTACACTACAAGGAAAATCCAAAGTCCCATTTTCCATGTTGACTCCTAGATGAATATCTGCTTCTCATAGGCCCAAGACTACTATCCAATGATGAGATAAGAGATGCATTTCAAAAGAATAGATATCCATAGAGGATGGAACAGCTTCTCTCCAAAATCCCAAATCTGTGACATGGTAGATAAAATGTCCTGGCCAGTTGGCATACAACATTGGGTAGCCTGGATCTATTGAAGTTCTTTATACTCTTTGAAGCCTACTCAAACTGGCAGTGTCTTCTTGGATTAGTCAAGTTTTAATGATGTGTATCCTGTCCCAATAAGATGTGATATAGCTACAAAATTCAAAGAAAAGAAATAGCTGCTATGTTTTTTATTTGTTGTTTATATTTTTTCTTTTTTCTTTCTTTCTTTTTTTTTAATGGTACAATACAACTTGAAGCTGGGCATGGTGGCACATGCCTTTAATCCCAGCACTTGGGAAGCAGAGGTAGGAGGATTGCCGTGAGTTCAAGGCCACCTTGAGTCTACATTGTGAATTCCAGGTTAGCCTGAACTAGAGTGAGACCCTATCTTGAGAAAAAAAAAAAAAAACAGAAAAGAAAAAAGAACAAAAAATCACCCTTGCTTATTTCGCCAGTTGTCCTTAGTTTCAGTTGGGCCCCTTCTGAGGTATGTTGGGGCAGCTCTCTTCTTAGGATCTGCATCTATCTGGAAAAGAGAAGCAGATTCTCCAACGGAGAGTGAGTTAGCACCCAGAAAATTGAGATAACACTTACTTTTTTGATAGACAGTTTGATAGGTGTAGGCCCTCTTATACCCCGTGATTGATGGTAGCTTAAGGACAACTGGCGAAATAAGCAAGGGTGATGTTTTCCTGTGAACTGGATACCAGCACAAAGGGGAAGGAGATCAATGCAGAGAAAAATCAACTCCTACCAAATCAGAGAGCCAGAGCCTCAGAGGCCCCCAACACCTCAGCACTGAAGCAGACCAAAAATGAACCCAACATGGCTCAGGGAAATCTTGCGGAAGAGGGGGCGGAAAGAATGTCAGAGTTACATGTTGGGTCATGATTTTCAGAGACATTTATCATACTAATAACTGGGGCTAACTCCACAATGCACGACCCATTTTCAATAATAAGGAGGGTCTAATGGGAGGGGGTAGATCACAGATGAGCCTAAACAATGGTACCAAACTGCCTGTATTTACTGAAAAGAAAACTAATAAATTAAATTTAAAAAAAAAAAAAGAACAAAAAATACAAGAACTTGTATTCTTGAAGGAATATAGTGACATATCTCAGATCACTGGATCCCTACAAATTTCACCAACATGCAAGGTTCCTGATTTTTCTAGGATTTATTTCCCAGCAATAGTTCCACCAATTTCCTAAAGGAAGTGTGTTATATCATTCTGAGTGTTGGTGTCTGTTGCTAGCATCAGAATAAATATGAATATAGGAAAGTGTAATAGTTTTACTTCTGGATTAATAAAAGAAGTTAAAAAGAAAAATAGAATGACATTCTTATAATATAATATTTTTTAAAGTTTTGTGATTTTACTACCTGGACTTTCTGCTTTCCCGAAGATTAGCTTGTATGAATCATATAGGGAATGTATAATTTCATAGCTATTTTAGTTTTAAAAGTTATTTGCCAAAATCTATAATAGAAGCAGATGAAAATGATTTGGTACCCAATTGCTTTCTTGCTATATTGAAAGCAGCTTATTGTAAGAACTTTGTTGGTATAGAATCATCCTTATGTCTTCTGTGAGTTATTGTTTTTGGATCTCTATTTCTGAAATGTATAACATGGACAAAATCTAAGCTTCATCCTTAGTCATTATAGTAGTCAAATGTAAATAGCTATTGAAAGAAAAATTTTCATTTAGTATGTAAGAGAGCAATACATTTCTGAAATTTGTAGTTTACCAATTTTATGTCATAAGCCATTGGACTAAGTTTTCATGATTGTAATATTTTATAATACAATTGCAAGTCAAATGAAAACCAAATAAAAATAGGAAAATACTTTCAAATGTCAATAGCTCACTTACTTATGCCATTGACTTATTTTTAATAAAAAGGATATGTAGTCTCACTACAAATTTAATATTTTCTGCTGTAATTTTATAAGTTTAATATAAATTCATTTTCTAGAAGTCATTTTTGAATCACATCATGTAGACAGCTTCATGGAAACATAAACTATTCATTCACACAAATAAACTTTCCAAAGGCACTGAGAAATCAGAAGGAAGAAAAATATAGTTTCTGCTTTGTTGAAGTTCAGTCTAGAGATGAGGACACAGAAACAAACAACTGAGAGCAATGTGGTGACCACATTCCCAATTCTTCTCTTACTACTCTTCTACTCACTACTAGTTATGAAATGCTTCTATACTACTTCTTGAACAAATTAGTAATATGCTGTCCCAGTGATTGTATCATGGGGACTATATCCCCCAAAATAACTATCATAAGATAAGGCTTTATAGCATTTGAGGACTTGTAGCAAAAAAAAAAAAAATGGTGTTTCTTGTGACTGAGAATGTAACTTATATGTTGAGTTATGTTATGTCATTGAAATAGCTGGTGATTTAAAATCTGAAAACTTGGACTGAGGAGATGGCACAGCAGTGAAAGACACTTACTTGTAAAATCTATAAACATGGACTTTAGATGAGGAAAGTAAATTCTTAAGCTTTAGTGTTATAGTCTTTAAGTTTAAACTGGGAATTTTTCCTTCTGTAAATTTTGAATGAGTTATAATAAATAATTAATGGAATATGTTAAGTTTTTGAAGATATGATTTTAGGAGCTCAGTTGTGTGTATGTGTGACAGAGAGAGGAGGAGAGAGATAGAGACAGAGAGAAATAATGGGATAGACAGGGAGAAAGAGGTGATCTGCAGGCCTGGTATTGCCACATTCAGCACCAAAACAAAAATGATGGGAGAACCGTTTTAATGTTTCACTTCAATTATCAGTGTAATCCAAAGGAATTGTTCTTGTTTCACTTCCTCATGGACAAATAGCAGCTGGTGATCAGGTGGATTGGTACAAGTGTGGCAATCGGTCCTCTTTTGAAGACAAACATAAACAAACTACACACACACACACATATACACATACATACATGCAGAGTGCTGCATGTGCATACTAGGGCTGGAGACAAACGTGAAGTGCTATGGTGAGAAAGTACTGATTACTGAGTGAGAGTGGGGAAAGTTTCTTCCCATGGTTACTATGATCTTACTCATATGTACACCCAATTATACATAGGTACAAGATGGTAAAACAGTAGATTCTTCCCAAAAGTTCACTTAACGGACAATTTAGCTTGCTATGCACATGCCTAAAACTTGTCCAAGATGGATGGTTCCCTGTGTTCCTGATCCCAAATGCATCTGAGAACATAGTTAAACCAATAACCAAAGAAGGGGTGTTACTAAAGATTTCTAGGTGAAGAGTGACTCATTCCATTGCTTGAAGTATGATGTACATGTGGCTCAATGTAGGTGGGGGTGCCAGACTGCCAAAAGGGCGATAGGTGCATCGTCAGGGTAACAGGTTAAATTTATTGACCAAACCAAGTGGTATCTTGAGCTAATAAACTTTCCCTATGTTCGTCTGCCTCAGAATTGTTATTTTGGTGTGCTATCAATGTCACATCTTGGGTGATATGTTTGTTTACATTTCCTCAGAAAATGTCAGCACAACCTGGACAAAACACAAATAACAGGCCATAGTAAAAATTCTACCAAAGTCTAACTTGGTGAATCAATGAGTTTATTGGGCAAAATTACAGAATAATGGGTTAGGAGATTCTACACTAGCATGAATGATCACTAAAGCCTGCTGCCTAGGATGGGTGACCATTCAACTTGCACGTAACTATACAAGTTGGAGTGTCTCATCCCCCCAACAATTTTTATTACCTTCAAAAGGGCCATTGTGAATCTTGAAAGGTTTATAAAATTTCTGAGATGTGTTTACTTCCAAAACTTTGTAAGTTTTACTTACACCCTGAGTCCCAATAGTCCTGTATAGGAAGCTTCAATTTGGGAAGAAATGGCTGACATACATAATTAAACACAATAACATATGAACTATGTAAACAATATGTATTGGGTATATGGTAGGTAGTTCTGTGTTAGTTTCTAAATCTATATTTATTCTAGCATGGTAATTATATAAGAGAAATACTGGACTTATAAAATAAATTTATAAAAGAAATATGTGTCTGAATCTTTCCAAATATACCTCAAATGTGAAAAAATAAATATGATTAATAGAATCAAGTATCAAAATAGAAATGAATGTTAATGGCCTTTTGGTTTTTCTGCATCCAGATGAATGTCACAAATGACAATATCTATGGAAAGCATATTTATTTCCTAGAGCTGCAATTCCAATAGTCTTCCATTATCCACAGAGACACTCTCAGACAGCCAAAGAGTTTCTGAAATTGAGCAGGACAGAGCAAGATTAATACCATGGATTTCTCTTATACATATAAACCTATGATAAATTTTTTAAATAGTTTTCTATTCAGCAAATACAGGCAGTTTAGTACCATTATTAGGGTCATCCATGACCTACCCCTCCCCATTGGCCCCTCCTTGTTGAGGTATATGGGTCATGCATTGTGGAGTTAGCCCACAGTTATTAGTACGATAAATGTCTCTGCATATCCTGACCAAACATGTGGCTCTGACATTCTTTCCGCCCCCTGTTCTGCAAAATTTCCCTGAGCCATGATGGGTTCTTTATTGGTCTGCTTCAGTGAGGAGGTGTTGGGAGCCTCTGAGGCTCTGGCTCTCTGATTTGGTAGGAGTTGATTTTTCTCTGTGTTGATCTCCTTCCCCCTTGTGCTGGTATCCAGTTAACGAGGAAAACAGCATCCTTGCTTGTTTCACCAATTTTTCTTAGTTTCATCTGGGACCCTTTTGAGGTATGATGGGGTGGTTCTCTCCTTAGGATCTACATCTATCTGAAAAAGAGAAACAGATTCTCCAACGGAGAGTAAGTTAGCACCAGGACAAATGAGATAACCCTTACTTTTTTTTTATAGAGAATTTAATAGGTGTAGGCCCTTTTGTAGCCCATGATTGATGGTAGCTTGATATTTGAGAGTGGGCTTATGTTTGGATATGGTTCTGACTTGTTTCCCAGCTCCAGCTATGGGTCCTATACCACTGAGGGGATCAGTTAGCCAAATCAAGAGCAGCTGGTTCCCCACCATGGCTGTGCACCACTATTGCACTTGTGTGGGCATCACGACCAGTTATTTGCTGCTAAGTAGGTTGGACCATGAGTTGCTTGGACAGATATTGGTCATTTCCCCCAGTCGCCCATGTAGCACCTTCTGGCACTAGAGACACTGTCTGGGGACTGACTCTCTCCTGGCTTCCAGCCATGGCATTCCATTTTATGTGTCAGCTGCATATGGTGTCTTCAGCAATAGGGTCTTACCACTAACCTTTGGTGGGTCATCAAGTACTCTGACAGAAATCTGTCTTTCTTTTAGGAAACCTTGTAGGTTTTTCTGATCAAAAGGTCATTATAGATGATAGCCCCATGCTGGTACTGGGAGTTACAGGTTAGTGCCCACTAAGAAAATGAGGACAAATATAACTAATATACAAGAGTTACAGAGGAGAGAGAGAGAGGGAGAGGGAGGGAGGGCAGATATAGAAGGTTTAGGTTAGATTTGATCCTACCCTCTCCAGTGTCTTGTGGTTCAGGTGTTTCCTGTAAGGGCCTGGTGAAGGTTCAACCATTTGGTCTGCCTTTTATGAAGTAGAATTTTATGGAACCATTGCTGTTTGGGTCTAGGTTAGTGTTTCCCACCCCTTCGATGCCCTCCCACAAAGAGATTAACAACAGTAGGTATTTCAAAAGAATTATTATATTAATACATTTAAATAAAAAGTTACTTAAAATATATGAATTATTTATTACTGGATTTATTTCTCCTAATATTGTTGGGCCATTGTTGACCACGAGTAACTGAAACTATAAAGGCGAAACAGGTAAGGGAAGATTACAATTCTCTATGTCTGGTGGCTCAGAGAGAATAACTTTATTCCCAATTCTCAAGGCAAGATGTTCAAACTCATGGTGCCAGCAGAATACATTTCCTTAGGATGTCCTGACTGAGAACCTGTGCTGGCCTCTTCTGAGTTTGGTGGCAACTGGTTCTGGTGGTTTCATAATTTAAATCTTATTTTCTCTTCACCTTTTTTCTTCATTTTGATTGCTGAACTTTCCCCCTTCTCCTCATTTTTCATTATTATTATTGTTGTTATTATTTTTATTTTTGAGGTAGGGTTTCTAGGGTCTTTCTCTATCCTAGACTGACCTGGAATTCACTGTGTAGTCTAAGGGTGGCCTTGAACTCATGGTGATCCTCCTATCTCTGCCTCCCCAGTGCTGGGGTTAAACATGTGCACCACTAGGCCCTATGCCTGGCTCCCCATTCTTCTTCCTCTTCTTCTTCTCCTCCTCCTCCTTCTTCTTTTTTTTTATAAGGACATAAGTCAATGGATTTAGAGCCAACCATGGTTCAGGATGGTTTTGTCTCAACTAAGGTAACACTGTAACTAATACATTAGACCATTATAATCCAAGGTAACCCAGATTTGAGGATGGAAGCACCACTCATTTAAGCACTATGGAGTATATGAGGGAGTTAAAACTGAAGATTTCCTCTCACCAAACCTGCCAGTATGCCATCAGTACTGACTTGGCCCATTTTAGAGCACCAGAAACAATCAACCCAATTCCCAAGGATGTTTCTAACCTTTCACCAGGGCCCAGTTTGGCTCTTAACTTCATTACACAAGTGAACTGATTACAAATTGACCCAATTAGGAGCAACTATTTGTTTTCATTGGAGTAGAATATAATGATGGATTTACACTTCATTTTCTATTTTTGTGAGTTTTGAGAACAATGGAACCTTTCTTTTTTTTTTTAATTTTTTGTTGTTGTTGTTGTTTATTTATTTGAGAGCAACAGAGAGAGAAAGAGTGAGAGAGAGAAAGAGAGAGAACGGGTGCACCAGGGCTTCCAGCCACTGCAAACGAACTCCAGACGCGTGCGCCCCCTTGTGCATCTGGCTAACGTGAGTCCTGGGGAACTGAGCCTCGAACCAGGGTTCTTAGGCTTCACAGGCAAGCGCTTAACTGCTAAGCCATCTCTCCAGCCCTAATGGAACCTTTCTTGACTCTGGGTTTGTGTAGCTTGAGGTTTACAGCACCATACACTCAACAGTTATTAAAATTCCCCAAGCCTGTGGCTCTCGAATTCTCTTACTCAGTTGTATGGAATGGTGAATGAAGACAGAGGAAGGGAGTGCCAAAAAGGATGTAAAAGCAAGGTTTCCATACAGAAGGTACATGGGACTTGAAAAGATTCACTTGCCAGGGTCTCAAGACTGTAGTAGCATTTACAGGTTTGGAATGAGTTAAGTGGTGACTCATATGGAAAGGAGGCATCGCATCCAACAGGTGCAGCGGTAATAGGTCTACTTACACACGTCAGGGGGTCATTGATTGGTGAAGAGGCAAGGTGAAACAATGTAGGCTCAAGAGAAGCCTGCCAAAATTCTAAAAGTTCAAGAGAAAAGGAAGTGTAGAGAACCACTGGTAAAGCTAGGGAGATAGCTAGCTCCCTCATGAATCAGCAGTCACCATCTAGATGAGTAGAGTTCCCTTAGAATTTCATCTGCTAGACATGAACTGCTTTATTGTCATATTAGAATGTCAGAGAAGATCAATGGTTACCTCTTCTTGAAGGCCTTTGGCACTCACTACACTTCTTACAACAAAGAATTGCTTTGCTTATAATTTTTTGTCACTGTTATATTTTAATCTTAGTGGAGCCATTGAAGAGCTCATAAATCATTGTGATGCTCCATGTAATTTCTCATCTCATGAACAAGTTCATGCCAAAGATAAGGACATATACAATGGACCAATGCCACTGGAATTCACTCATCTTTTCACAATCCTTTTGAGAAGCAGCTGGGCTGATGCAGAGTGTAAATGTCTATTTGAACATGAGTTGTAGTGCTTGCTAAAAGTGTGTATCTTGTATTCTGAGAGTATTGTTTTTACGATGCAGCAGGCTCTTAGCCACACATATGTGGCTATTTCTTCTGTAGCCTTATGATAAGTGTACACAAACCAATAGTGTTCACATGCCCACCAAGTGAATTCACATTATCCGAGGCCAACAGTGCTTTCTGTAGAGTATATAATGCTGTAGATGTTAAATAAGAATCTAGGGACATCTTCTGGGTTACCAGTTCATTGCTGGGCAGGGAAATAAAACTTGAAAAGTGCCTATGTTTTTATTTTAACTGAGATGATCTTGAAGATAAAGGCTCAGAACTATGGCATCAGAAGAAGTAAGAGTATGGACAGAAACTGTGCAATCTTCAAGATCAATCCTGGTGCAAATGTGATCATCAAAGGGCCAGGTACACAGGAAAGATTCGGAGGATGGGACTGAATCAAGTAACCCAATGTAACTACAAAAATCATCAAAGGAGATGTTCAAAAGTAAACATAACATTTATCACTGTAATCAGTGAGTAAAACATGAATTTTAGCTCTTATTCTTCATTTTCTACTGTCATGGTTAATACTGATTGTCCTCTTAAGTGACAAACCTCTAGGCATGCATTTGAGGGATTTTTGAGAGGAGTTAACCCAAGGAGGGAAAAGTAATCCTGAATTATAGTAGTTTAGCCACTACTAAATTGCCTATGCTCCACTCAATAACCACTGCCACATCTATGCTTATCCAACCAAGGATAATCAACTTACAATGATTTTAATTTTATTTCTGAACAGTTAATTGACCCATTCTAGACAAAATAAGATCTAATATTCTAATGGGTAGGTAATGATTTCCACAGTAATTACAAAAACAGACTCTCTACGGATCATCTGATGATTTCATCATGGCTATAAGGAATTAATGCTTCCATCCTTTCATTATCACACTTAGTCTTGAGTTTGCTGTGCCTCATTCTTGCTCCTGCAGCTACTATACCCTGTTCTTGCCCTGGTAAGGAAGAAGATAATAGTTGCCTTCTTCTCCTGAGGAAGGCTTCATATCCACCACTGCTCATCAGTGGTTGACAGAATGACTTACCTAAAAGCACTGGTAAAGCATATTGGAAAACTGTGCAGCATAGTTTCTGACTGAGAAGATGGCTTTTATAACTCTAGCTAGAGTTCTCTTTGGAAATAAAAAGAATGGATAATTAACAAATTATTAATCATCTCTGCCATTGAGAATAAACTAAGAGATCAGTGGAGGCAAAGAGAAGGATGTCTGTACAGATGAGATTTTCACATAAGAAAGATAAAACAATCAGGCATTTTTTCAGTTTGAAAATTATATGAGATGATATTTTAATAAAAATAACTGGTTTGTCAGTATTGCTGTGCCAAAGTCTACATACAGAAACAATATAGTGTAGTGGTAAACAGTAAAGCTACCAGGTACTGAAAAAAAAAAAACTATCATATTTTACTACCTGTGTTATCTGGGTAAAATCTTAAAAAGTACCAACTGCATAGTCTAAAAGAGTGTCTAAAGAAGTTGGGATTCAGATATCACAATCAATACAGATGTGGAAATGTACAGTAAAATTAATTTGAGTATAAGGAAATAGTATTAGATAAATATATTTGACTATTTTCTTGACGGAAAAGATTGTGATATGTCAATATGAAGAGATAGTATTATGAAGAATGAATAAATTTCCAGGCTTCAGTCATGATGCAGCTGGGAGGAAGAATGACAGGTAAAATTGAGTTCTGTATCATTATCTCAAAAATTAATAACCCACAGTCTGCAAATGGGAAATTGAGTTTGTGGTGATAGGTCACAGTAGATGTAAGAGGAGTGGTGATGCGTGTGAGCTGTAAGGAATAGTAAATGAGAGGTACATGTGCGTTATCAGGGTTCTCTAGTGGAAGAGAACCGAAAGAATGAATGGTATTTAAAAGAAAATTTAGTGGATTCACTTACAGCAGTCTAACAATAGCTGTCTGCATGCTTGAGAGTCAAAGAACCTGATAGCTGCCCAGTCCCAGTACAGTCCTGAAGGTCTGGAGAATTCCTGGAGAGCTGCTGGTCTTCATTCCAGGTAGAAAAGCTGAAGAAACTTGATTTCAATGCCAACAAAAGATAGCTGAAGAAGACAGGCTGGATATGGTGGCATACATCTTTAATCCCAGCACTCAGGAGACAGAGGTAGGATGATCACAATGAGTTCGAGGCCACCTGAGACTACATAGTGAATTCCAGGTCAACGGAGGCTAGAGCAAGACCCTACCTCATAAAACAAAACCAAACCAAAAGAATATCCCATAAGAGTGAATGTCAGGTAAAAGGCACTCACCAGTGAGTAGCACGGGCAGCAAAAGGGACTGTGTCTTCTCAGAGCTTCCTCATACAGAGCTCACCTCTGGGAGGGTCACCTACTCTGGAGGAAGGACTTACTCTAGAGGAAGTGAAGAAACTCAGAAGGGGGCTGGAGAGATGGCGTAGCGGTTAAGCGCTTGCCTGTGAAGCCTAAGGACCCCGGTCCGAGGCTCGATTCCCCAGGGCCCACGTTAGCCAGATGCACAAGGGGGCGCACGCGTCTGGAGTTCCTTTGCAGTGGCTGGTAGCCCTGGCGCGCCCATTCTCTCTCTCGCTCTCTATCTGCCTCTTTCTCTCTCTGTCACTCTCAAATAAATCAATAAAAATCTTTAAAAGAAAAAAGAAACTCAGAAGGAACTTCCTGCAGCTAATTCTTCCTGGAAGCAACCTCATAGACCTGCCCAAGAGAAATATCCATGGTTTCCTAATCTGCTCAAGGTGACAACAGAACTAACTTAATCACCTCAGTGTGTGATCAAGTAACGTTAACAAACAGTGAAACATGCTCCAAAAAAGCTTTGAGAGTTTTAACACTATACTAGAGAAACATTTAGATTACAGGTGATTTCTGATGCTGGATTCTAAGTGCAATATGGTTAAAAAAAAAAAATTAGAAGCCACAGTAGAAAGAGGAAGCTTATTTTCAAAAAATCTTCCATATATAAAATGCAAAGAATACAGACTCTAAAATAAAAAAAAGAACACTGAAGTAGTAAAAAGGCAAAGGAAATAGACAAACAAAAAAAAATGAGTGTTGAAATATCTAGCCATTCCTTATTTCAGCATTAATGTCATTGATCATTGTTTATAGGGCAGGCACCACCACTATTTAATTTTTATGATGTTAGAGATATGAATCACTATGTTTGCAGAAATACTTCTTTTTAACTCTTCTGGTTCTGTCTTACATTTAGTATCTATACTAAGAACATTATCAAAATCCCATCACAATAAATAAATAAGTAAAAGGCCATTACCAAAAAGACATATTCTCTATGACAATTCTCCTCATCAAAACATAGAGAGTATGTTTTGATGAGAATTGTCCATATTGATATTTATCAAGCAAAGGAAATGAGTCATAATAAATAATTAAATCAAAATACCATATAAAAGCCTTGCCCACAGAGGCAAGAAATGCTGATTATACTTTCAGAAGTCATTGTTTTGGACAAAGAAATGAGAAATGTACAAGGTGACTAAACACAGATATTCCAAAGCCATTAAAAGTCCAGTTCATGTAGGATCACAGCCTGGGACATAATTCACATTAAACTGAAACTGAAAATGCAACTGTATGAAATACCTACTAGCCACCAGCCATCCACTGTGCCTGAATTTCTTCCATTAAAAAAAAAAAGAAAAGAAAAGAAAAGAAAGAAGGGCTGGAGAGATGGCTTAGCAGTTAAAGCACTTGCCTGTGAAGACTGAGAATTCATGTTCAAATCTCCAGGTGCCACATAGCCAGATGCACAGTTACACAAAGAGCACAATGTTACACATGCACACAAGGGGGTACATGTGTCTGGAATTCATTCACAGTAGCTGAGGGCCATGGCATGCCCATTCTTTCTCTCTCTCCCTCTCTGCCTCTTTCTCTCTCTCAAAAAAAAAATAATAATAATTAAGAGAATTAAGGAACTGGCCAGATGGATCAGTGGTTAAATGCACTTGCTTACAAAGCCTAACAGCTCAGGTTCAATTCCTTAGCACCCATGTAAAGCCAGGTGCTCAAAGTGGTACAAGTGTATGGACTTCTTTTGCAGTGACAACAGGCTCTGGCATGCTCATTCTCTCTGTATCTCCATTTCTCCATGTCTTTCAAATAATATTTTAAAATATCTAAAATGTTGATGTTAATTGACCCCAAAAAGACTGTGTGTTAGGATTTACAAAATGTAGTGTACAAGTCAAGTGTTGAGTCAAAAACCAACACTTGGAACACTTAACAAGGTTTCAAAAAAAAAAAATGAAAGAAAGGAAGAAAGAAAAGAAGAAAGACCCTCAAGGTATTTAATCACAAAATAAACAAAGTCAGGCTCATGGCTAGTACCTGTTTTTTTCTCACATTTTTAACCTGAAGTACTTACTGAGGTATTTTCAAATAATCATCCATGCTCCAAGAATGTCTATATTACATGCCTTCCTTATTTCTGTTCACATTTTCTGGAAAACAATTTTCCCCTATGACATTTCACTGATATGGTGTAACATACTGTGGTGGTTTGATTCAGGTGTCCCCCATAAACTTAGATGTTCTGAATGCTAGGTTTCCCAGCTGATGGATATTTGGGAATTAATGCCTCCTGGAGGGAGTGTATTGTTAGGGGACGGCTTATGGGTTTTATAGCCAGTTTCCCCATGCCAGTGTTTGGCACACCCTCCTGTTGCTGTGTCCCACCTTATGTTGGCCAGGGGGTGATGTCCACCCTCTGCTCATGCCATCATTTTCCCCTGCCATCGTGGAGCTTCCCCTTGAGCCTGTAAGCCAAAATAAATCTCTTTTTCCCAGAAGCTGCTCTTGGTTGGGTGATTTCTAACAGCAATGCAAACCGGACTGCAACACATACCATCCATAGAGCTGCCTGTGGGTGCTCACTGAGAGCCCAAGTGGAGTATTCAAATTTCCAGGTGGAATTCTTGTCCAGTTGTGAACAAGAATCAATGGAAAAACTCCCTGTCAATTAAGTAGTTAAGAAATATGTGCATTTCCAAAAATGTCTAGGCCAAAACAAGTTCACATGGGTGTAAGTGGCAACTCTAATATTAAGTATGCTATTCTCTCCTTATTTTTTTGTTTCAGTCTCCAGGGAATCCCACTGTGTCTGGGACCCCCATGAAAGAAGAAATCCATCCAAAGAGCTTATCTCAGACTCTGCTTGGACATAACACTAGACTAACAGAGGATCTTGGATTATGGACTTCCTTAAAGCCAGGACGGCTCATCAATTCCTATGGAATGTAATTCAGCACCTCTGTATGGGACTATAAAATAGTCAATGGCATAATTGTTGCATGACAGTCCTGTCTCAATTGATTCTCAAATATTACTACTTGGAATATAGGATTGCTAATAGATAGGGCTTATATCATGATGGTTTCATGATTTCCTTTGCATTTGGTTTTTACTATAGCAGAAAGGGTGCTTTTGCTGTCCTTGGAAATCTGCACTTCCTCCTTGCTTAGCTTCCACTTATTCTTGAACCACATTGAGTAGCTTATTTCTCTTGTCTCCAGAGGATTCTTCTGCTCTTAACTATAACATATTCATTTATCTCCTTTTTAATTGTACTTTCTTCCTCTACAGATAAAGAATGATTCAGGATTCCATTTTCAGTGCTCAGGCACTCTGTCTTCAGTGTGTGATTCACAAAAGGCATAAGCATTTAGTGAAAGATTGATGTAGTGTGTGGTCACATTATCATTGCTCAATGAGTTTCACTTATTTTACACTGTAGTGAACTCAGGGGCAAACCCCTTTGTTTCATTGTGGCTAGGCTCATTTTCAAACTCTCCAGTTGGACTTCTTTACATGAGACCCTTAGTTACACCTGAGGTTGCAATCATCCTGTATTATTGCAGGCAGAAAACTGGTAATTCTTGAATAGGTAGAGTTTTACTGTCTATATAACCGCATGCTAATTTGCATATATTTTTTTAAAAACTGTGTGTGATTGCTACCTTGTTCATTGAACACAGAAATTTGCAGTACAGTTCCCTTAAGAGAACTAACTTCACCATGGGAAGTATAAGTATAGGTTACTGATTAAAAATGTGATGTAGCCTGGAGTGGTGGCACATGCCTTTAATCCCAGCACTCAGAAGGCAGAGGTAAGAGGATCACCGTGAGTTCAAGGCCACCCTGAGACTGCATAGTGAATTCCAGATTAGCCTGGGATAGAGTGAGATTCTACCTCAAAAAAAATAAGAATGTGATGTAATCTTTTTGTGTTACCCTTTAATAATTGCATGCAGATGTCACATATAAACAATATTCACATTACATACAAAAGAGTTATTTTCTTTTTAAAAGAAGGTGATATGATAGAGAATAAGTGTTAACATATTCACTGGGGAATCCAGGATAGTTTAATCTGAGTGGAGACCAGCAAACTGATGAAGCTCTGACAAACAGATGCAACTCAACAATTGGTTATGTAGACAGAATCTTCTGCTGCTACCATTGCCACAGGCTGCCTTAAAGCAAGAGTGAAATTCATTTCACTGGTTTAAGTAACATGTGGTCTATTTAGATGCCAATTCCTGGTAAGACATGAGCCAAACACAATATAAAACATAAAATCAGCATAAAATTTGAGTTTTAGTTGAGAATTATCCCCAGGATTGTGTTAGTACATTAAAAATTTGAGATATTTAGAAGTTGCATCTTTTAGCTGGAAACGAGCTTATTTTAGCCACTTGAAAATATTCTTGTAATTTTAGAAACTTCTAGAGTAGAGAAATTTTATTATGTGAGTGAAAGTTGATGATTCTCTTCTTGGTTACCTTCACATGGGTGAATTATTTTTGTTAAGACTCAAAATTTTATATGTAATTTTAGACAAATGTGTCAATATGCATTTAACAGAAACAGTATACCATTCCAGGGGCACTGCCAGTGCCATACTTCCTCCAGCACAGCTTCAACTCTTAACGGTCCCACAACCTTCCCAAGTAGTGCCATTTTGGTGGGGATGAAATATTCCAAAATATAAGCTTATGGGCATATTATATTCAAACCATCCCAAATGAATATGCTGATTTTTTAAAGAAAAAAATTGAGATAAAATATAAATGAATACTAGTACATTTGATTATTTTTATGAGATTAAATTACTCATAAGATGACCAGCCAGACCATGAAATCAAGTATTGCCAACATGTTAGCTTTTCCCCCAGACTCCTTCCCAGTGAGGAACTAACTTCTGAATCATGTTTGTTGATTCTTTTACCCACAATTGTGATGTATGTGGATGAAATCATGTAGCTGGAACTATTGTAACAGGTTTCCTTTACTTAACACAGTGTGTATCTGCTTAACTTGTGTGGTTGCTTATAGTAGAATTCCATTTTTTTTTTTTTTTCCTGAGGTAGGGTCTCACACTAGCCCAGGCTGTTCTGGAATTCACTCTGTAGTCTCAGGCTAGCCTCGGACTCATAGTGATTCTCCTACCTCTGCCTCCCAAATGCTGGGATTAAAGGTGTACTCCACCACACCCAGCTCCCATTCATTTTTTAAAAATATTTTATTTATTTAATTGAGATGAGAAATAGGCAGATAATTAGAGAGATATACACACAGAGAGAGAAAAAATTGAGAGAGAGAGAGGGAGAGAGAGAGAGAGAGAGAGAGAGAGAGAGAGAGAGAGAGAGAGAGAGAGAGAGAATGGGCACACAAGGGCCTCTAGCCACTGCAAACAAACTCCAGATACATGCGCCACCTTGTGTATCTGGCTTTCTTGGGTATGGGGCAATTGAACCTGGTACTTTACTTAGGTTTTGAAGGCAAGCACCTTAAAGATTAAACCATCTCTCCAGCCCGAGTTCCATTCATTTTTATTTATGCTGCTTTATTGAAAAACATTTGGCTTATCTTCATTTCAGATTACTTAAAAATAGTACTATGAGATAGAGAGATGTTCCAGTGGCTAGAGCATTTTCCTGCAAAACCTAACCCAGGTTTGATTCCCCTTACTCATATAAAGCCAGATGTGCAAAGTGGCTCATATATCTGGAGATCATTTGAAGCAGCTAGAAGGTCTGGCAGGCCCATTCTCTCTCTCTCCCTTGCTCTCTCTTTCTCTCTTTCTCTCTCTCTCTCTCTCTATGTTTGCAAATAAATAAATAAAAAACATTTTAAAAACATAGTGTTCTTACAAGTTTTTCTCTGCTCTTCATGCATAAATGTGTGAATGTTTCTAAGTTTTATCTAAGAATGCTGTTTTTTTGGTTAGAGGGTTTATTATTCTAAATTCAGTGGCCTCAAACCATAAACTTATATTATCTAGAATGCTTTCTGTTAGGAATCCAGGAGCCATTTATCTATGCAGGTCTGTATCAATCTTTTACAAGGGAGGCTGTAGTCAAGATGGTGTCCTTGGTTGCAGTTATCTGAAAATTACCGATTTGCAGAATCTGTTTGCATCACTCAATGTAGTTGGAAGAGCATCTCAGAACGTTACACATGGGCTTAAGGAATGCCCTCAGGTCTTAGTAGCTGAGGTTCCTCCAGAAAGATTGATCCAAAACAGATCAAAGGGGAGGCCTCAATGTTTTCTGGAGTTCATTTTAAGAGACATTTATATACAGTCCAAGGCTTTCTTTATCTGCTTTAATGAAATTTCTTATTTTTATATGTTTGTTGTATATTTTAAAAATTCTAGAAATAGCTTGTGGGTGTCTTCTTAAAACCTATTTCTCCCCCAAAGCTCATGAAGACATTCAACTATGCCTGCTAGAAAGTTTCTGTCTTCCTGATCCACATATAAAACAAAATTCATAGTAATATTTTCTTAAAAGATAGTATAATATGAGGTAATTATTGTTATCCTTTAGAGTTTTGAAAAGAAATATTACTGAAAATTCTGCCCCTCACCTATGACCTGTGGGGCCAATGGTGTTGAAACAGAAGTCTACATGTTAGAAAGGGCTAGCACTTGATCACTTTATCTACATAACTATGTTTATACTGATAGCACATTGTCCTAACTGTAGTTTTGTAAGTTTCCACATCTAGCAGTGCCTTTATTATTTATTTGTTTGTTTGTTTGTTTGTTTGTTTATTGATTTGACAGACAGAGAAAGGACACGGCAGGGCCTCCAGCCACTGTAAAGGAACTCCAGTTGCCTGTGTCACCTTGTACATCTGGCTTACGTGCATCCAGGAGAAAGAAGTGAACGAACCTGGATCCTTTGGCTTTGCAGGCAAGTGACTTAGTTTCTAAACCATTTCTGCAGCCCTCTAGAAGTGTCTTATTTTTTTTAATCAAATTGTTTCCTTTTACTTTATATTATTTATATTTTCATATATGTTCCATATTCAATATATAATGATTCTGAATCTACATCTGCCATGTTAAAGAAATTTGAGTGGGATTTTATTGAATCTATAAAAGGGTTAGACATTAGAATATTAAATCTCTGATTCTTTTAATGTGGTTTATAATTACTTATCTCTTTCATTTTTAATTGTAATTTACACCTATGAAAATATTTTCGATATTTTCAATAGATTTTAAATTGAACAATTGCAACATCATAAATGCTATAATTTAAGTAATTTACACTCATTTTTGGATGGTACATAGAAATATTCACATTGGCTCTCTATCAATCTTGAATTTTCTTATTAAGTTATCTTCAGATTCCTTGGGGCTTCCCTTTAAGAATATGTATGTATTTATTTATTATCAAGCAGAGAGAGAGAGAGTGAGAGAGAGAGAGAGAGAGAATGGGCACACTGTGGCCTCTAGCCCCTGAGAACAAACTCTAGGTGCATGCACCGCCTTGTGCACCTGGATACTCAGGTATCAAGCATGGGCTGTTGGGCTTTGCAGGCAAGTGCCTTCACCTCTGAGCCACCTCTCTAGCCATTCTTTGGGACTTTGTATCAAAACGTTATACAAAACCAATGATAATTATAATTTTCCTTTATGTCTCTTTTGGCTGCAGGTTGGCATCCAACTCACAGAGATCCCATGCCCAGCCACTCTGACTTCTACAGAAGAAACAAAAAGAAAAAAAAAATAAATCAAGAGCAATTTAAAAACTATTAGAGGAGTAAAAGTAGAATAATAAACATGGTTTATTAGTGTAAAGTATAAGAAAGGAGAAATGAACAAAGAACAAATAGAAACTACACTTAATACCAATTTCTTAAGTAACTACACACATAGAAAATTATTCATATTCTTCAATAAAAACATGTCAAATTCAAAAACTGTTTTAAAAGAAAATTATAGGCTGTTAGCAATAAAACACAGTTTAAATATCAAGCCATAGAAATCTAGCAAGTGAAAAACTAGGGGAAATAATAATAGGAATGATGCAGTTTTATTAAAACCAGAGAAAAATGTGAGGAAATCAACCATAAGAAATACAAAGGGGACATTCATGAAGATATAAGGTCAGTCAGTGAGTTCAAAATGACATGATAAACTTAACTTTTTTGCACCAAATGACAACTTCAAAATGTATGAAACAAATTTTTACATAACTAAAAGAAGAAATGGGCAAATTAATAAGCCTAAAGAGTTTCACCTACCTCTCAGAGTAGCTGGAGTCTTAAAGACACATGTATAATTTACACAGCATAAAGACAATGGGTTATGAGGATACAGAAATACCTGGACAGCAACCAACCTATTTCAAAGATGTAATTCCATCAGCTGAAGAATTCAGTATTTACAAGTGGGCCAAGACAGTGGAAAATAAACAATGTCATGAACTGGAAAGTACGTCTAGAACAGAAATCATGTCTAGTTACACTAAGACTATAAAGAGAGACTGGTAAATTGTATTTCAGTATTTATAATAGTAAGCAGACATATAGACTGGGACTATCTATCTATCTGTCTGTCTGTCTGTCTGTCTATCTATCTATATACATATTTTAGAAAGTGAGAAGAATGTGAAAGAAGCATTAAAGGAATGATAAAGAGCTCACTTGCATAGACAAAACCAAAACAAGGAAAAAAATGCAGCAACAATTTTAAAGAAAAGTGTCAACCCCTCCCACCTTAATGAGGGAAAAGGAAACAGAACCCCAGTTTGGTATCATGAGAATGGCACTGATGAAAAGGACCAAAAATAGATCAACTTTTAGCAGTAACTGAGATGTGTTACAAGATTGTTTTGAGTATAAATGAGGAGAATGACTTAGAGAAACAAAATATTAAAATGAAATGCATATATATTCAGGCTCATCAATTTCACTTCTGGGGATACCCTGAAGGAGCATTAGAACTTGTGTCCATTCAAAGGGTTACATCCCTAGCTGTAGCAACATTATTCATAATAGCCCAAAGTAAGCTGTGCATCACAGTCAGGGTTGATGACTTTCACACCGAGTTAAGTGGCTAATGTTCCTTAGAGTAGGGCCTTGCATCATTGCAACTGCTAAAGAAGGCAATTTTATAAGCGCTTTCAATGGGATTCCATCCTAGCACTTTTATGCCTGCAGTGTTCATGCAGGTTACTTATATTCTGAATTCTTATAAATGATATAAACATTTTCTTAATTTTTCATTAATTTAGTTTCCAATTTAGGAAGTGCTTTTTGGCTACTTAAATAAGCTTAGAGTGTTTGAGTTCATTTTGTGCATGTTCATGTGGTTTTTCAGTCACAAATGCATGTGCTGATGCAGGTTAATGTGTGTGCATGTACATGAAATGACAGTATTGGCCTTCTTTTATATTTTGCTGTTTTTCTGAGATAGGGTCTCACTCTAGTCCAGGATGACCTGGAATTCATTCTGTATTCTCTCAGGGTACCCTCAAATTCATGGTAATCCTTCTACCTCTGCCTCCTGAGTGTTGGGATTAATGGCATGCACCAGTGCGCCCAGCAATATTGATCTTCTTTGACACAAGACCTCTCATTGGCCTGGAGTTTGCCAAGTACACTATACAAGTTATCCATTGATCCCCAAGGATCCTCCAGTTTCTCCACACTGTGATGGTCATAGGCATAGGCCACCACTCCCAGAATTGCACTTAGATACTGGGGCTCCAACTCAGGTCCTCATGCTTGCAAGCCAAGCACTTTTCCAACTGAGTTGTCTCCCTAGATCCTTGGAGTGCTTTTATTTGTTTGATTTCTTTCAATTTGATGAAAATTATTTCTGCTAGTAAGTTGCCTTCTAGGATTGTGTTTTTATAAATCCTTTATCAAGAATAAAATTAGAAGTAGCAAGCTATTGGAATCAAGTTACTCTGAAGCAGACCAAAAATGAACCCAACTTGGTTCAGGGAAATTTTGCAGAAGAGGGGGTAGAAAGAATGACAGAGCCACATGTTGGGTCATGATATGCAGACATTTATCCTACCCGTAACTGTGGGCTAACTACACAATGCAAGACCCATATACCTTAACACGGAGGGGCCAAGGGGAGGGGGCAGGTCACAGATGAGCCTAATAATTGTACCAAACTGACTGTATTTACTGAATATAAAACTATTTAATTAAATTTTTAAAAAATTAAAAAGAAAAAAAAGTTACTGAATTTTCTAGATAGTTTCTTCTCTCCTGTGTTGTTCAGTTATGTCTTTTTAAGATAAGTTTTACTGGACATTCAGGGTTTCAATTTAAATTATCCTATTGAAAGAAAAAAAAAAACATTCCACTCAAGATTTCTTAGATAATGTTCAGCACCATTTGTTGAAGATGCTGTCTTTTTTCCAGCCTATATTGTTTGGACTTTGTCAAATATCAAGTAACTATAGTTGCTTAACCCAAAGTCCAGGTCCTCAAGTCTATTCCATTGGTCTATATTCCTGTTTTTATTACAGTACTGTGCTGTTTTTATTACTATGGCTTTGTAATATAGCTTTAGATCAGGTATGGTGATGTCACCAAGTATTTCTTTTGCTGAGGATATGCTTCGATATGCAAGGCCTTCTGCCTTTCCATATGAAATTTGAGATCATTTTTTCTATCTCTGTGAAGAACACTGTAGGGATTTTAATTGGAATTGGATTAAATCTGTATATTGCCTTTGGTAGGATTGTCATCTTCACAATGTTAATTCTGCCTATCCAGGAGCATGGGAGGTCTTTCCATTTTCTCAAGTCCTCCTCAATTTCTTTTTTGAGTGTTTTTATGTTTCTGTTGTATAGATCTTTCACTTCCTTGGTTAATGTTATTCCAAGGTATTTTGTTTTTGTTGCTATTGAAAATGAGACTATGTCCCTTATTTCTTTTTCTGTATCTTTGTCATTTGCATATAGAAATACTACTGATTTTTGTGCATTGATTTTGTATCCTGCTACTTTGCTATAGGAGCTAATCACCTTCAGGAGTTTTAAGATGGAGTCTCTCAGGTCTCTTACATATATAATCATGTCATCAACGAATAGAGCTAACTTAACTTCTTCCTTTTCAAATTTCATCCCTTTTATTTCCTTCTCCTGTCTTATTGCTTGAGCTAGGACTTCCAGTACTATATTGAAAAGCAGAGGTGAGAGAGGACAACCCTGTCTTGTTCCTGATCTTAATGGGAATTCCTCTAGTCTCTCTCCATTAAGTATTATTTGGGCCTTCAGAGCTTTATATATTGCCTTTATTATGTTAAGATATGAACCAACCATGCCAATTCTCTCCAATGTTTTGATCATGAAGTTATGTTGTATTTTGTCAAAGGCCTTTTCTGCATCTATCAAAATGACCATGTGGTTTTTAGGTTTAACCTTGTTTATGTGGTGTATTACATTGACAGATTTTCGTATGTTGAACCACCCCTGTGTTCCTGGGATGAATCCCATTTGGTCAAGGTGGATAATGCTTTTGATGTGTTGTTGGATTCGGTTTGCGAGGATAATGTTGATAGTGCTTGGAAATACCTTTTTATTTTTATGATTTAAAAACATTAAAAGGACAAGAAAATATTCATTGTTAATAAAGTTATACAGTATAGTCTTATTGAAAGATACATTTTTAAAGACTATATAGTATAAAGTTTTAGTGTATAAAGGAATTTTATTCAGACCCTAGAGGTGATCTTCAGATAAATGTCAGCTAACATGGGTGTCTTTTAATGTTAAGATTATTTATAGCATGGTCACAAACTGAAGTACAGATAGGGATCAGAGACAGTGAACCAAAGTTACTGGTAAGGCCAGCCAGGTAGAATGTCAGAGAGTCAGGAATAATTAATACACACCATGGAATAGCTTTGAATTCCCTTATGGGAAGCAGCAGCTTTCATTTTAGGCAACCTTGAGAGCCTCAATGGTATGTTTGTGGCATAACACAATAATGTTTATTCACCGACCTGTGAAGTAAGAGAAGACTATGTTGTACAAAGTGAAAATTCTTTCTGCCATGTTTGCAATGTTAATTATTTTGTTTTCCACTGCTCCAAAATCTAATAATTTTGAATGAGTTTCTCTCTCTCTCTCTCTCTCTCTCTCTCTCTCCCTCTCTCCTCTCTCTCTCTCTTTCTCTCTCTCTGTGTGTGTTGAACAAAAGTGTCTGTCATTTTATATACCTACTAGAATTTTTTTAGGGCTGGAATATTTTTTTCTTTGACTCCTATTAAATCCTTTTCACTTGTTCAGTGGATATTCATTGAATAACAAATGCCATGTAAATTGCTTTTATTTTTTATCAAATGATATATCTTTCTTTTATCAATATATATAAAATATCTTTCTTTTATAAATTTATAATGCCATAATAGTGAACTCCACATTTTAGTAGTCAGACACCTGCAGGTCATATTAGTAGTAAAACATAGTAGGCTGGAATTTCCCATTCTGTTGCATAGAAAAAAGCAAGGAGTCATTTGGATAAGACCATGCACGACTTTGCCCAAGCATGAGCTGACATGGCATTCTGCCCATGGGTCCCATTGCTTTTGCATATATAGAAAGAAAGGTTAATATTACCTGAGGATATCTTTTCAAGATGAGAATGTCTGAAAAGTTCCTGATGTTGTGCATATGAAAAAATAGTTCATAAAGCCCTAAGTTTAGAACTGGAAAACAATGACTATTTTTGCTCTACTTTTTGTTCATTTGCTGTCTGTATTCTTTAAGCACATGGGTATAGTTCAAGTCTCATTTTCCCCATCTTAAATTACACTGGTATTATTGAAATGCACACACATATTTTCAAAAATATTTCCATTTCCATTTTAGACACATGCCAAATATATTGCTTGAAGAAAGAGTAACTATATAAGTCAGATGCATCCCTAGAGGACTAAGATATGGCATTGAATGAAATGGGCATTTTAAACAAACAAAGGAAAACACACTCCATTCCCTCCTCATCCTTGCAATGCACAAGACTTTAGTGAGTCTCTGATAGCGCTAGAATAGAATGATGCCAGAATATGGGATCATAATGTCCTTTGTAAGTTTATTTATGTAGATAAGCAACTTTGGCACTGTTCTATATATCTGTGCATACTCTTCTTGCTCCTAATGGCCCTCTGATTTCAGACTGAAGCAATCAAGCTTGGACATTCCATCTGTTTTAATAATACAAAGCCATCTTACTGAAAAATGAATATGCTCCACGATTGGCTGTCCTGGGTAATAATTTGTGCCCAGGCCAAAAGAGAGAGAGGGAGACACACACACACACACACACACACACACACACACACACACACAGGGGGGAGGGAGAAAACATTTTCCAAATGTTAATACTGTTTTCTTTACATTTTTTATTTATTTGAGAGATGATAGGTAGATAAATGATCGATGATAGGTACACAGATAGAGAAAGAGGGGTATATGTAGAGAGAATGAACACATCAGGGCCTCTAGCCATTGCAAGCAAAGTCCAGACACATGCGACACCTTGTGTCTCTGGCTTATGTGAGTACTGGGGAATAAAACCTGGATCCTTTGGCTTTGCAGGAAAAGGCCTTCACAACTAAGCCATCTCCCCAGGCCAATATTAGTTTTGAGACAGGAATAGATGTTGAATTTCTCAGCGTCTAGTCAATAATGAATATTGAATATAATGCTGAAAGACTTGTTGATAAGCTCGCAGGAGTACACAGCTGGAGGAAGCTAGTTGAGATCGGGGTGTGCTAAAGGATTCTCAGCAGCACTGAGTTGGTAAAGAAACACTGGAATGAAAATTAGGTATATCTTGATGCTCTTTTCTTGAATCTTAAAATTGTTTTGTGTGTCTGGATAAATTTATTTTTTAAAACCTATTACTGTCTTTATAATTTACTGTGCCTGTGAAAAATAAAAAAGCAAGATGCCCTATTTAAAAAAAAAAAAACACCTTAAGAATATAATAGTGGAGAGTATAAAATCCAAGCATCAGACCATTCTAAGAGCGGGGCTCTGTGAAAATGCACAAAGTACATGGCCATGAAGCTGGCCTTTCCATTCATGGCAATGTAGGTTCATAAAACCAGAAGGAACTGATGAATCTCATTTCTGCTATAGAAATTTTGTGACCCTTGACTTGGATGTGATATGTGGCATAAGTTACAAGGCATAATACTAAACTAATAAGTAGTTGCCAAGAACTAATATGTAATGTGCCTGATTAATCAATAGGAACTTTTTTTATTTTTTATATGTCTTAGGTTATTTTACATACTTTATATCTAGATCTCAGTCACATGAAAAGTAATTAAATCATGACCATGCATTCTGTAAGTCATGTGCATCAAGAAAGTCCATATGAGGGCTGGAGAGATTGCTCAGTGGTTAAGGCACATGATCCTGGTTCGATTCTCCAGGTCCCAGGTAAGCCAGATGCACATGGTGACACATGCATCTGGAGTTAGTTTGCAGTGGCTGGAGGTCCTGGCATGCCCATCCTCTCTCTCTCTTTCTCTCTCTAATTAATAAATAAATAAAAATTAAAACTTTAAAAAAAAAGAAAGTCCATATTAGGTGGTCTATATATGTTCACGTATTCTTGCTTGTGTGTATGTCCAGAAATCAAAAGTATGGGCTACAGGTATGGATTTGAGATAGTTATGTGACTCTTGTTATTGGAGATGTTAAGGGAGGGTGTTAACAGGTACATGAGAGTGACTGAGTGACAGCCTGTTTGATGAACAGTATGTTTCAAAAGCATTTGTGACATCTAATAATAAACAGACAGAAGACAAGGAATTATGCAGTAGACCTAGAATTTCTGTAATTTTCTATGATACCTTTTAGCATCCTGTTTTGCTGTCATTAGTTACCCAAGGTATAGGAAAATGAAAGGAGTTTTGAGACACTGAAATAAAAATTAAAAGAAAAAAAAGTCTTCTCATTTTCCCAGATATACTTCTTAGAAACTATCAAATATCTTGTTATTCCAGGCTTCAAAGTGCCTCACAAAGATCCCAGCAAAGGTCCATGGCATCCTGTCCTCACTTATTGGGTGTACCCAACCGCCTCTACGGTCATATTTCTAATACCTACACCTACTCAAACCATCCTGAACCAAAATCTGTATTACACTTTTTTGTTTGTTTGTTTTTAGTGTAGAAGACAGGCAGAGTTTACCACAAAATAACATGAGGGACTTTCAAAGGTAAGAGTGGGCAACGACCAAAGGGTCCACAGTGGAGGCAAACACTCTCATGGAGTAGCAGTGGACAATGGACAAGTGGACTATTGCAGAGGCAAACACTGTCACTGGGTGAGAATAAGCCTGAATTATTGATCTACTGCTCAATCTCCTTACTTTCTGACCCCTTGTAGCATGGCCTAGTCTACCTTTGCTTCAAGCTTTATGATGTGCACTCAATTTCTTCACTTTCCAGTCCTACCAAACTATTTATAGCTCTCTAAACACTCAAGTCCTTCTCACCCTCAGACCTTGCATGACATCACTCTGTTTCTTCATTAAGCAAGTCACCTTTGCTTGAAAGCTTACAGACATGGAGCTAAGTCCCTGCTGAATTTCAGAAGTGATGTAACCACTGTAGTTTTCATAATGATTTCTTCAATATGGTATATGATCACTCAGTCTCACTGTGGAAGGAAACCATCCAATGATCTCAGGTATATTCCTTGACTTTTCTGCAGTTCTGCACCAGACAGATACCTGGTGTCTGTCCTTTCTCATTGTCTTCTTCCCTCAAATTTCAGATAGTGACACTTAATTAACAGGTTTCAAGGAGGTTTAGTAACAGAAAATTATAGTCTTTGGATTACTTTATAATGGACATAAACAGCAAAGACCTTTCTGAAGAGATGATTTATGAAGCCAGTATATAAAGGACAAAGAGAAGCCATCCTTATGACTATGGAGTTGACAATATTCCAAGCAAGACACTTAAGGCAAGAAATAGCCTAGTGTTCATGGCTGGAGAGAAATAGAATGAGGAGGATAACAGAAGTGAGAGAGTAGGTGATCAATCACTATCTTCCTTTATGAAATCAAATGATCATTGCTTATATGCTAATTGTAATGGGGAACTATTGGATGGCTATTAAGCAAGTCTAATGAGTCTTTTTTAAAGAACATTGGTTTCTAGGTAGAAAATGTTCTAAAGTAGGGCAGGAGGAAGAAAAAAATGGAAAAATAGGAGAAAAGTTATTTAGAATATGGTAAAGTAGTTGAGGAAAGACAGGATCATGGCTTATTCATAGATGGTTCTAGTGGACCTGGAGCACATAAGGAAAGATAAATATTCCTTGAAAAGTACAATATCATTTTAACAACAAAGGGAGAAGTAGTTGTGTTGCTTTCTGGGGAGTTGAGAACAAGCATCTAATCACTACATATAGGCCAGAAATGGTAGACCAAAGAAATGATCCCACCTAAGTATAGCCTAGTGAGCCAGTGAGTTTACTGGAGCTGTTTTACAAAAGCATAGATGAGGGGTCACAAAAGTATAGGTAAAGAGTCACAGGACCATACATGAGGGATCACAGGATTATAGATGAAAGGTTCCATTGCAAAAATAAATAAATAAATAAATAAAACAAGAGTTTCTCTCTATTACTAAGGCTCATAGCATCAGTAATCTATGAGAATACACACAAATATTTGAAAGTCAATTTAGCAAACACTTACCATCTATTTACCAAATAATGACAGCTGCATTCCCACTGGAGCCTATAACCACTCTAACTACAGGCTTGCTCATAATACCAGATGTGAGTTTTCTTCTGTGGAATGAGTCTTAAGTCATAGAAGAAGGCAGTGTGTTGTACCTTTAACAGAATTGCCATTATTCCAAAGTGGACACATCTTATGCTGGTACTTTAACATAATATGTTCATGGCAAAATAGACTTATTGCTCAGATTTCTTCCCAAGAAACCTGCATTTCAACTTTCAGTCGTCCAATAGTCAACCATGGGGGAGAGAGAGGAAGAGAGAAAAAGATTCCAGTTCTTTCCATGCCTGTCTTCTCCATGTCCTGAAGCTAAAGTCTATCATGTCTTCAGCAACAGGGATTTACTGTTTAGTTTTGGCATGCAACCAATAACAGTGGCTATAGCCTTTATGATTTATGGAAACTCTGTGGCCTCTGCACCCAACAACTAGCAGGGAGATAGCATTCCACAGGCACTGGGATTCTCACTGAAAGCCTTGTAACTTCTGGCAGTGCCTTTTTCCATTTACACATGGTATCTTCATTCAAACTCCTTAATTACTACTTTACCATTCTTCCAGATTATTTTATAAATCAGTAATGGATTCAAGAGTTAAAATCATATAAAGAAAACTTTTTAAAATTTTTGTTTATTTTTATTTATATATTTGAGAGCAACAGGCAGAGAGAGAAAGAGTCAGAGAGAGAGAGAGGAGAGTGGGTGTGCCAGGGCTTCTAGCCACTGCAAATGAACTCCAGATGCGTGCACCCCCTTGTGTATCTGGCTAACGTGGGTCCTGGGGAATTGAGCCTTGGACCAGTGTCCTTAGGCTTCACAGGCAAGCACTTAACCGCTAAGCCATCTCTCCAGCCCAAGAAAACTTTTTATAAGTGGGAAGGATCTCTGAAGGTCCATCATCAATGCATTCAAAGTGAAATTGGTCTGGGTGGCCTAGGGAATACTATAAGAAAAATGTTAGCGAGACAGTGAAACCCAAAAGATCTAATCATTCCCATTGTTTCCCCCAAAGAGAAATGTTGACTATAATAGCATGAATGGGAAGTATTATCCCATCTTGTCCTCCACGATTTACAGCAATTTTCCATGAGCCATCCAGCCTGGGGATACTGCTGCTATAAAGCTATCCACCTCTGGCAGGATTGGCAAGGCTGGCTTGAACTAATGAGCCAAGGTCAAGTTCCACAGGGGAGCAGGACCATACTCTAGCCTGCCATAGAAGCTTGACACCATATTCTGGAAGGGTTCTTCCCAGCAATTGGGGCCTTGGCTTTCACATGGCTGATGAAAGGCATACAGGATGGGTAAACACTCTCTGTCCTTCAGAATTTTATAGGCCAGAAATGGATGCTGCATACTGAGAGGGTAATAAATGCCCACCCTGTGGCAAGCTTAGTCCTTTTATATGCAGTGTTTTTATCATCGTCTTATGTGAACTGCTGTGTTCTTACTTTGAACTTTCCAGAAGCTCACTAACATTGCATTTGCCTTTCTACATTTTCCTCCTAGAAACCATAACTTGACACATGTCTTGCCACATCTATCTCCAAGTGACTTGGACAGCCTGATGTCTGCTATGCCACTCTGTCATGCTCTCTTGATTGGTTTAGAACTTTAGGCTAACATGGAGAACAGTCAGCACATGTCTTTTTCCCATTGTAATTCCATTCTTGCATGGTCAAAGTCCTTGCGAGCAAACAGTGTAGCATCAGTGGAATGTCTTTTCACCCACATCAAAGGCTATGAAACTGATAGAACACCACACAGTCCTGTCCTATAGCAGAAACTGAAACACATGCTCCAGTCCACTAGTCATGTTATGTGTGTCCATGCTCTTACAGGGTGCGCACTGTTCACCCAGGAAGTGTGCTACTCCACTCCATGTGGAGGAAGATGACCCACCTGGGATTCCCCATATGAGCACTCCATTCTCAGGTCCCTTAGATGTGGTTACATGTCACATGGCTCCTTTCAGGAAGCATCAAGCTGTCACTACAGGAAGGAGGTACACCACCCAGTATCACCTGGGGAGACTCCAACGCAGCTGTTTCGCTGATAGCACCTGTGTAATAACTTGTGAGCGCTGCATTCAAGGTGCTCCCTGAGGCACCTTGAAGGCAGTTGGGCTGGCTGGAGAATTTCCTCTCCCAAGCGATGGTTATTGTTATCTAACCTCTGGGAGACTCACTCCTCCCTCCAGGAGGACTTGTTTCAGTCCAAGAGAAACGACTACTTAACAGTGGTCTACAATGCTTGTGGTAAATGTTTTGGATGCCATTTACCACCTAATATACACTAACCTACAGCCACCCTGAAACACTGAGATTAAAATACAAAGTACAAAGGTGAAAAGAAATAGACCCACTTTCACAGATTCTTCTTTTAGAAATAGCCAAATATCTGAATATTTCATGCTAGATTTCAAAATGCTTTTCTGGGACAATTCCTGTAAACTCTGTTGCAGCCAGAGTGACAAGATGGGGGTTTCCTTTGTGAATTGGGTCTTCCCAATGATATATGTGACAAGGGGAGCAAATGAGTGACAGCTAGCTGGAGTTGGTAATGTTGGAATTTTTTAGTTATTTATTTTTTTATTTGGTTTTGTGAGTTAGGGTCTCACTCTGGCTCAGGCTGACCTGGAATTCACTATGTAGTCTCAGGGTGGCCTCGAACTCTCGGCGATCCTCCTACCTCTGCCTCCCGAGTGCTGGAATTAAAGGAGTGTGCCACCACGCCCCACTTGTAATGTTGGAATTTTTAGGATGGAGTACAAGTGGTCAAATATTTATTTAAAGGAATGGGAAAAAAAATTTTAAATGACCAGGCAACTTTAAAGACCTATCTGAAATCGAGCTTCAAGAAATTATAAAATGGCACAAGTTAGCACGTTTTTAAAATTTTTAATTTTTTTTCATTCATCAACGTCTGGTTTGCTAAAAAGGGATAGACGCTTAAATCTAACTGTAATTGACAGTTGTCTAGAGGGATGCAACACAAAAAGGAAAGATGAGAGACTCAGCAGAATTTCTTACAAAGTTGTATATGGAACTACATGTCACAGAAGTAAGGAAAGGAAGGAGAATGATTAGTGAACAGGTGTGAGAAGATGATAGGTTCAAATGAATGGCAATCTCAGTCGAGTTTTACAAGTTAAAGAAGTGCTGAACAGATGAGCATGCAGGCCAGGTGTTTTGCACCATAGAGCAGAAGCTGGGAAGCTGAGCTTCCTCTCGGGTAGTGAAGATCAGTGAAGCCAAGATTTTCACTGTCAGCAGGGCTAGATAGCAAGGTGGGCTGTGAAAACAGTCTACTGCTGGTAATAAGTAAGTTTAGGCCTAGAAAAAAAAATGGAATTTAGAAATCATGGGTAGTGAGAGAGAGAGAAAGAGATTGTGTCAGGGTAAATAAATGGGTGAGTCAATAAAGGGGAGTATCCAGATAGTCAGGTCATAGGAGGGGGGGCAGGCCATGCAGGCTGACACCTTGGGCTGGAGGCTCAGAGAAAAGCCTGTGAACAGTTCAGACGCAGGGAAAGGAAGAGAATGCTGACTGTCTTCTAGATGTTGAAGTTTATTAAGGCCAAGAAAACTATAATCGCTCTAAAACCTACCTACACATCAATGATATGAGGAGACTATTAGAGAAATTTAGGCCAGTTACCAATGATGAGTCATAAATTTGAAAAATGTTGTAGGATGGTTTGGGAAGATAAACAAGTAGAAAACTATATCAAAGAGATATCAGGAGTATGTAAGCCTGACTAAGAAGTCAATTGATGACAATGTTTAAGAACCCAAGATAATTTGAAGGATTTTGCCTCTGCAAGGCATGGGTGTTTGGCAGTGGATGAAGTCAATGGGGTTTGTTGAGCGAGAGAGAGCACAGAGGGTTTTCTAATGTCCTCAGCTTATCGTTTTCTTGAAACAGCAAGTATTTGCTTTTTTTATCATTATGCAGAATTCTACAGCATTCAATTATATGTCTAATTATCTAGGTCTTTCTACATTTTTTGGGAATTGTTTCTTTCAATTTTTTTTTTTTTTTTACTTTTAAGTTCATATACCTAGCCTTCATATATACTCCAAAAGGATAATTGAGAATGACTGAATATATCATCTTTTATGTCAGGAGACTGGAGTATGCTAAGTCATTTATAGCATCTGAAAACAGGCTCATTTCAAAGAGTCAAGGAGCTGAATTAAAATGAAAAGTTGTATCTATTATAAATGGGCACTTTTATCCCAATAACCATCTATTTCAGAAAGACAGTGTTTCAATCAAATCCATATGTTTTTCAATCTGCTTTCTTTGTAAAAGTAATTTAAAACATTCCAAGCATAAAGTATAGACAATGAGAACACCTAATCGTGTGTATTCTTCCTTCAATTTTACAAATTATTAACATTTTTGTCTTACATGCTACAAATTTCCATCATAAAGAAGAAGTTAAAGATGGGCTGCAGAGATGGCTAAGCTCTTAAGGTTTTTGCCTGTGAAACTGGTTAGATTCCCCAGTACCCACATAAGCCAGCTGCACAAGGTGGTACATGTATCTGGAGTTTGTTTTCAGTGACTACAGGCCCTGGTGTGCCCATTCATTCTTCCTCATGCTCCTTCTTTCTCTCTCTTCCTTCCTTTCAAAGAAATAAAATACTGTTGTTAAAAAAGAATTAAGTATATGGCTAAATATTCACATCCTCTTTATTTTATCCTTGCCAGTATTCTTTGTAATGAGTGTTTCTAAATCACAGTTCTCACCAATATAATTTAGACATTTCATTGATTTACAAGGATTATACTACATTGAATAACAGATACTTTGAACATTTCTTTTAATACTTCATTAATTTATATATTTTGAAAATTTTATTCATGTATATGATATATTCTGATCAAAATCATTACTTCATATGATATTTGAGATTTATCCTTGTTTGGATATTTTGATGCATTTCATTCATTTAAAGTCCTATGAACTGGTCTAATGCACGAATAAGTGGGATTTGGTCTTTTTGAGGGTTTGTGTGCTCTTGCTCTTTTTAAGGACATCTTTCTTTTTAAGGGCCAATCATTCTATGCATTCAACCTTATTTGACAAGACTCTTCAAAGCAATCTCATCCTCCACAGTAGTGGGGCTTTTCCTATATTCCTGTGTGAATGTTCTGGTGAACAGTCGTGTAACACTTGGGCAAACTGAGCTGGACATAACCTTTGACAATCACGTCCATACCCTACAGACTCATGTGTCTGAACACTCAGTCCCCAGATAGTGATGCTGATTTATGAGGTTGTGGGAACTTTGAGGTGAAATGCATGGCTGGTAGTGGAGGGGTTTTGAGAGTTGCAGCCCAGTGCCACTTTCTGTTTCTCTGCCATTATGTAAACAACTGCTGCACTCTCCTGACACCATGACTACATGGCATTCCTATCTATCATCATGATTTCCCCACCTTAATGGAATATGTCTACAGAGCCATGAGCCGAAATAAGCATCCCCACCCTTAAGTTGATTCTGTCAGGTAATTATTCACAGTAGTGTAAAAGTAACTGACACACCTCTATCCACCTTATTGGTTCTTTGGCCATGGAGAATGTTGAATGATTCATAAACAGATGAATTTCTCACACAAGTCTACAAAAATACATGTACCAAAAGGTTTATCATGACTTATTTGCATTAGTAGTGTGAAGATCAGGGGATGCCAATCTGAGGCAATATTATTTTATTCAAGGACTAAATAGATTAATCTTAATCAACACTTTACTCTCTAACACTGAGTACTTACTAGCTTTTAGGTCAAAAATTAGATGCATATGTAACATAGTAGATGCATATTAGAAATTTTAAAGCTTGACAAAAATTTAAGTACAAAATCATAGAGAATATATACACTTTAAGAAAAATAAACAAGGAAAAAACTCATGATCACTTGAGGGGTAGAGTGAAAATGGCTCACATAGAGAGGATGAAGAGATAAATGGATAACCACTTAAAGTAATAGAACAGTAACATACACTGAGCAGCTTAATTGAGTCCATCCTCTGCATCACCACATACAAGAAAGCAAAAGAAGAAAGGAAAGGAAAACGGGTGATCTAGTGCACTCCTCTGAAATCTCCCATGATTACAGTTGTGGCAAGATACCACAATTGATTCAACTCTCCCACTTAACTTCCAGATTCTTCTACTCTACAAAGTCCTTTTCTTACAATTTGTTTTTTTTTTTTTTTTCTGCATCTTCTCTGTGGCATGGCAAAGAGTTATGTTTGTATCTAAATTCCAAATGCAGTCAGTCCATCTATAACCTTCACACCATGGAGATGAGAGATTTGCTCTTTGATAGCCCCTCTATTCGCTTCATTCAACCTTTATCTTTGGTTTATATTTTCTTTCAATAGCAGTTATTTTCTGAATCTTCATGATTTCTTTACTTCTATATTATCTTAGCTCTTGCCTTTTCCTATATTTCTCATTGTCAGACTCCTGAGCTTAGAGATGATCTCTTCCCTAACTGAATTGCTCAGGGTGTTTCTTTGGCAAGAAAGCAAGAACCTGGCCTCTCTGCCTTAATTTCAGAATCTCATTCGTTATGTTTACTAAGGAGTTGCAGTGCAGAATTTTTCACCCCCACTCTATTTGTAGCTGGCCATTTTTCTTCTGGAAATCTCAATGAGATCAATAGGCCTATCTGAAAGGCCATTCTTCCTGGTGTGAAAACAAATGCATCTGTACTCCTTGTGAAAATGTTAAGATTTATCTCTAAAAAGCCATCTGCCAATAGAAGTTTAATGGATTAGAGATGCCTTCAAACTCAGAAATTATTGAATTTTTTATTCCATTTTTTATTTGTTAAGGAATGCATACCCATAAAAAATTAAGAAAAGTAATTTGTATTTTTGTGAATTGTTTAATTCAGGCTCACAATCATAGATGCTGTAAGGATATGATTCCTTTTCTAATGTGATCACCAGTAGTTCACACATATTTTTTCATCCCAAACCAATCTGTACAAATGTATAGCCAAGCATTAAGACAAGCAGGCAAAACCCTACTGCTGTGTAACTATGCAAGGAACAGAATGGCATAGCTGGGCTGCTTCCACAGACACCCAATTTTCCTGGACTTACTTGTACTGGACTTTTACTTTCTCTACTCCATTCTCCAACAAAGAAATAATCTTGATATGGAAGGTGAGGTCCTAACCCCCAAAGTAAATCCCTTTCTTCTTGGCCAATCATGAGATGTATCTTTGAAGGAGAATCTGTGTGGTTGTTTTTTTCCTTCCCTCTTATCAGGATAATTAAGAATGCATCAGAATTACTCTCTACAGAGGAGGAGATAGTCTCCTTTCCCGGGAACTTAATTCCTTAACTCAAAGCCAGGAGAACCTGGTTTTTCCTTCCAAAACAGAATTCCCTCTCCCATAAGAACATGGGTTCTCCTCATCTCCGGAGACTTCCTTCTGTCATTCTCTTCTCTTAAGCCATATAATAAAATACTCATAAATTTCATCCTCTTATGGCCTGTGAAATTCATTTGTTAAATTCATAAGACAAGAGCCTGGAGGCTACTAACTCTGTTGAAGCTCTGTGTGACCTTGACCATCCAACACCTTAGCTGCTGAGTTACTGCCCACCCAAATGCTGACAAAGGCATTGTGGCTCTCGATTCCCATATCACAGGGTGCCAAGCCCTGCTGACATCACAGACATTTTGTTCCTCCAAATATCTCCTCCCTCTTTCTTACTTTCCTATCTTTCTCCCTTGGCTTGTTTTTCTCTAGCTATACCATACCTAATTTTTTTTTCCTAATTCAGGGAAATTATACTTTTTTGTGAATGTACATCATCTATACATATAATTACTGTCATTTCCTCTCTCACCAGCAGTTTCCACACCTTGTATCAGTCCACAGAGCACTGAGAGCTTTATTGAGCCTCTCCACGTTTGCCGTTTGGATCTCATCAACACAGGCATGCCAAAGTTTCTACGGGTCAGTTCTCCTCTCCTAAAACTTTCTTCTTCCTTTTACTTCAATAATTGTCCATCTTAAACAGTTTGCTTCTTAAGTGGTACCTCAGCTTCTGTAACCATATTCTAAGAGGCAGAGGGAGTGAGGGGTGGGGGAGAGAATGGACACACCAGGGCCTCTAGCCACTGCAATGAAACTCCAGACGCATGTGCCACCTTGTGCAGCTGGCTTACATGGGTCCTAGGGAATCGAACTTAGGTCCTTTGGCTTTTTCAGCAAGCACCTTAACCACTAAGCTATCTCACCAGCTCGTGTTTCTTACATTTTACAATTTTTCAGAGAAACATTGTATAATTGCTCCAAAATATGCTGTCATTTATTTGTGTCTCTGAGCTCTGACAACAAGTGTTTAATCTCCTGGACATTTCTGCCCAAACAAACCCAAGGACTACCCTCTTCAGAAAGTTTAAACCTTAATTTTCTATCCCAATTCTCATTAGTTTTAGAGTTATTAGTAACATTAGTAATCCAAATTCAAAGCCTGGGAATGATACTTTACTATTTATTTACTATTATGTTCCCACCATTTCTGAATGTTCACTCTCCAGTCACTCATTATATGTGATTCCCCACCTGACTGACACAGACTTAGTTTGTAAAGTCTTGTTCCTATAGAAATTCGTCTTTGTATTCAGCACCTCTTATTTCTCCAAGGACAATAGGGTATACAAATCCCTTTACTGCTGCACTGTGGCTTTGTTGCGACACTACTGGTGTGTGACTTTCTCACTGTCTGTGGACAACTGTCGACCAGGAAGTCTTCCTTCCATCCATGTATTACCAAAGTCTCAGCAAGCTTAGTGCCTGAATCTTTGCTTTTTCCCCTGAAGTACCAAATCACAAGGAATACATATGGTTTCATGTATTACATAAGTATGTGGGAACTGGATTAGAATAAATGTATATTAGGATATGCTGAATTCACAATTTTAATGACTTCTCCATTCACATTGGCATAATTTATATGAAATATATGTTGGTTTGGGAAGAAATATAATGAAATGATGTTCTGGAACCTTCTTTTCTTTATTCTTTGCAGTGGATTTTTCTGAAGAGTCTCTGAGTACATTTAAAAATTTTTTCCACAAAGGGTCTAGAGTTGCGGTGACAGGAAGAGCGACCATCCCTTATAGATGACAAACCTCTTGGCTTCTGAGATGCAACTTCTTGGAAACAATAGACTGGTGTTCTGACATGGACCTTCCCACACTATCATTTATGCAGAAAATAATGTCTGTGGCAGGAAGAAACCGTGTGCAAAGAGCTAATTACCATTGTGAGGTTGCATTCGTGAGACAATTAGCACATCACGGGGGTGTGTATTTTACAACAAATACCAGATGGTCTGATGTGAAAAGCCTTGCAATTTGAGAAAATGGCAAAAGTCTTAAGAGTGAGAAGCTGTTCTCTAGAAGCTTTTTTTTTTTTAAGTATAAGAAAACTTAAGAACAAACAACAAAAACAGAAAGTCAAAATAGCAAAGCCTAGTGCGAACTTTATGCAGGTAATGTTAACAGGTATTATAAACAGAAAAATATGACATATGGTTTGTTCTAACCAAGCTATAACAACACTCCATTTTTTTCAGTTCCCAGCTGTAAACACAAGAATAATGAGAATTATAACATAATAAACCATTTATACAACATTTTATTTGTGTTCTCATCATCCTCACAGTAGATTGGAGCATAGCAATCATACCATATTCAAAGGAGGAAAGTCCTTATGAGAGAGTGAGTATGTTGATTGAAGTCAAACTGCTTGGAAATGACTAGAAAATAATTTCAGGCCTTCTACCTCCAAATTCCATGTCTTGGTTCTTTATCCTGAATGACAGTGTCATAATAAGGTTTTCTTTCAGGCTTTGAATGCTAAGAGAATATTTAGCCTCAAAAATATTGCCCACTCCGAGGACTAGCCAAGGGCAGCTCGCTGTGTGTGTGTGTGTGTGTGTGTGTGTGTGTGTGTGTGTGTGTGTGACTCATCTGATCTGACAAGTTCCCTCAGTGCTTCCAAACCCGTGGATGCTTCACCACCAACCACAGCTTCCTGGAGTGGCTTCTCCAGAGCCATGGGGGCTGATGGGAGATACTTTTAGCTCTGTGATAATGAACTTCTTTATTCTTCTTATGATGCACCTACATGATTTATTTTAAACCATTTGTATTTCATTGGCCAAACAGAACAGCTCATGTGCTAATAAGAAAGTGTTAGAGCAACTTTGTCAACTTTCCTCTTGAGTGCTAATTTCATCTCTCCAGTTGTGGCTAAATGGCATAACTGAATTTTCCTTGCTCTCATTTTCCTGTCAGGTATTCATTTCATTAGTGTACACATCCTGCAAAAATAGCCAGAGGCAAAATGCTACTTCTCTCACTAGTGCATGACCCCTGAAAGGAAATCCAAGATTTCCAAAAGGGTTTCCAAGGTGCTAAACTGAGTGTCCCTGCTCTCTTTCCAGGGTGCTGAACTGAGTCTCATTGTTCTCCTTCATCTGGCTAAGATTTCTTCTTCCATTGAACTTGCTGCTCTCATGGAAAGTGTACTGAAGTGGTTTCCTTCCTCTAGAAGCATTCCTGCCTTGCTCTGCTTGAGCCAGCACTGTGCTTTACACTCCCACAATAAACACTGATTCCTGTATAGGTCTCTCCTATTGTGTAGTGTATTATTTCCATTATTATGTGACATGTGTCCTATAATATTCCTGTGTCCACCTTTCTCCACTAACACATTGATTGAATTGTGTTTTACCCTTGGTAGTGACCAACCTAGTATCATGCAAATGGCTGATCGTTAGTTATTGTTGTAAAAAGTGTAGGAACAATAAATAGAGTTTTTACATGCCACTTCCCTTGCATCTCAACTAGCCTCATTGATTTCTTTGTTTGTAGAGGTATAATTTATGAGGAATTTGTGGGATGGATATTTGGATGTTGTTTGGATGCTGTCAGAACACTCCAGAGGTAAAATGGTTTCATTTTGTTTTACTTTGTGATTTGCATGCCTGTTTTCTCCCACAGACCGAAAGACCCTCTGGAAGAGCAACATGTTTTCCTTCTGTTTCCTGCCAGAAGCTTCCATAAAGCCTAAATACATATTTTAAAAACACCCAGCAGCTTCATCGTGGGGTAGAGATGTTCTCACTCACAGAAGTTATGCGTCACCTTTGCACGCAAACACCTTCCTTGGCACTGCTAGGACCTGAAAAGTAATTCTGTGTCATCCTTTAGAAGGAAGAGATATAAGGCGTGGAAGCAATCAGAGAGGGAGCCTGAGCAGAGCCTCAGAATATAAGAGGTTCTGCAAACACAGAACTAGGACCAGGGTGGGACAGACAAGGTCAAATTCAGGCCATGGGAACAGTGGAACATCACAGGACACTGCAGAAATGATTTGACATGAGTTCTGTTAGGTGTAAATAAAGCAGCATGGCTTCTAAAGGTACAATGTATAATGCATGGGAATAGATTAAGACTTGAGACACCCCTCTGAGAGCCCACATGCAGTCAATGTGATTTGAAATTACTTCAGTGAGTGCAGATTTAGACAGGTTGTGGGGGGAAACAGAATAGCATTGGGCTGGGAGTTTGGCCTTTCTTACTTAGAACTAATTTATGCCATTAATTTGGAGACTTGAGTAGAATTAAAATTGAATATCAGTATTTGTAACTGCTATACCTGAATGACTTCATTTGTTAAACCCTAAAATACGCCTGCTATCGTACTGCATTCTCTTTACTCTGCCGTCTAGGCTGCTAAACATGGGAGCATGGAGAAGGCTGAGTGGGCTGTGCTGAGTCTGAGAGTATAGCTACCATACTGCAGGAAAGACCTGCTCTGGGCCTTTCCTTGTCCCACCAAACTCATGAAAATCACATTAAGACTTAGAAAGGCACAGTGATGAAACCATCTTAGCAGTTCAATTCTATTATTCAGAAATATTCAGGTAAGCAAGAGGCACAAGACAGACATGCAAAGGAGAAGATTGGGTATGTGAGGGTGGGGATAGGAGATGGGCCTTTGATTAGTAATGCATGACATATCACTGACTGGCTCAACTATCAGTGACCCAGTGAAGACACCGAAAGAAAGTCCTGGAGCATACCAGTTTAAGCTTTCTGCAGACTGAAGATATATGAGGCAGAAAGTCAGGGCCATGAATGACAAGTGAGGAACACTGAATCACTGGGTAAAAAACAGTAGCAAGAGGTGAGAGTGACCGCAACTGGAAATTACCACAGAATCGACGGGAGCCAGTCCCAACAACTGGATTTAAAGACACGCTCTTACTCATAATCAGCCACACTAAATGACTCATACTGTGAAGGAATTAACAAAAGGTTAACATCACAGTAAAAGTGTGCATTTCAACCTGGTTTCTAGAATGCAAGGGAGATTGCAGGGCTGTCTGGATGACTGAGTTTAGCTTTTTGATTTCTGTCTTTTGGAACCAAATCTTCAAGTCAGAGGTATTAGTGTTACATAAGGACATTTTGGAAATGCAAACTAACAGAGAGACCATGGATGTGTGTCCTAACAAATTCTACAAGTGATCTTGATGGCCACTAAAAATTTGAGAATCTGATCTGTAATTGCTATAGTGACTTACACATGTGTAAGTTGCTATTACAAATCCAGCCTCAAATTCTGCTTGTAACACCTTTATTTCCACGAGAAAAAAAAGAGGGGGGGGGGCTCTTGTTTCTTTACACTAAGAATATACCCCAGCAGTTGCTGTCCTCTTTTATTATAAAGGATGCACATCCACTGCTCAATTATTGGCTAAAGGGAGCCAATGGAGGAGAGGAACAACATTAATCATGACTTTCTCAGACAAACATAAGTTATTCACACCAAATGGCAAATTGCCACTCTTAGGCCTGATGGCATTAGAAGCCCAGATTTTATGGCCAGCTCCTTAACCATGAAGATTGGGAATTTAGATGGCCAAAGATAGGTAAGATTAAGGAGGAGAGGAATGGGTTTCTTTCTTTAATGTAAAACTTCCAATGATAGTTTTTTTTTTTTCTTTTTAAATAAATCAGCCCACTAGTAAAAAGTTTCTGGCAAACCTCCAACTTCCATTATAGAAACAAATTTTCTCCTATCCCAGCAAGTGCATAAAAGCAGTTTGATGATGAAAATTGAAAAATGCTACTGCCCAAAATTTAAGCTTGAAAGCATAACTCTGTATAAGCACTATTACAAGATAGCAAACTCACATAAAAGCTGTGGAGATTTCCTGTGGGTATACTGTGCTAAATGAAGTCAAAGGCTAAATGATTCCAGTCCCTAAGAGCTCCCTGTAACTGCAAACCCCACAGTATATCACCACAGTCAGAAAATGGTGACTTTCAAGCTTGCCTTTTGGAAACTCTTCTGACTGTGTATGTAGACCCCATGAAAAACTCACTGTGGACACACCCACCCCCTGTGGGAACCACCAGCCTCAGTGCTTCCTCCAGTGAACTCTGGCTCGGCAGGTCCACAGGGGAATACATCCTGGGTTGCTTACAGAGGATGACTATCTTAAAGGTTGTAGCAGTCACTTGCTGCCTGGATAAAAGAAAAAAATAATAATTATGGTACATTGAAATTTAAAGGTGGCCCTACATTTTCTAATCCATCAATGGTTGAAGAAAGTGAGTAGCTCATTCTTTCTAAAGACAGGGAGCCAATTTTAAAAGTAATATTTCCAAAATAATAGCCTCACTATAATAGCAGGACCATTGTGTTATCCCAAATACAGTTTAAGATACAAGGATACAATTATGTATTTGTGTTTGTGAATGGGGTAGAACTCTTTTTATTTATTTTATTTTATTTTATTGCCTTATAGGTATCCTTGTCAAACTAAAGTGAAAACTGCAAAATCTCCCATATCTTTCATCAAAAGATTCATTATCAGTAATTGATCCTAACAAAAAAAAGATAGAAAAGAAAGCTTAAAATCAGATTCATTATGACATTGAGCAATTAAAAAAAGAAATAATCAAAAACTTGTGAATGTATAGAATGACCTTTTAAAGAAAGAGTTACAGCACCAAATAGGTAGTAATAACCAGAGGGCTGGGCCAGTGTCCTCCAGCACGCTGTCTATGCCCTGAATCAGCATTCCATATATGGTGCTGTTTCTCCTATAGCTCATATTCATGGATCTAGGAATCAAGAGGTCTAAATGGGAGTGGGATGGCTTACCATCAACCCAAGTGATCCATTAGCCAAATTTTTGCTTCCTGTTCCCAAAAATGGTCTTCTGGTCTAGAGGTCTTGGTTCCAATTTGGTGAGTATTTTTGCCAGGAGGCACAAAGAACATCCCATTGAACTCGAAGCTAAGACTTTGACTAGCCACTTTGGGTTCCTGATGCCCTTGAGTGAACAGGCTGAGAAAGGAGATACAGTGTTAGCAGGGGTGACTGATCCAGACTACCAGAGGGAAATTGGACTGCTCCACACAGAAGGTAAGGAAGAGTATGTTTGGATTGCAGGAGATCCTTTAGGGTGCCTCTTGGTATTATCATGCCCTGTGAGCAAGCTCAGTGGGAAACTACTCTTGTAGTTCCCAGTCAAGGCCATGTGATAAATGTCCCAGATTTTTCAGGAATAATGGTATGGGTTACCCCTCCAGCTGAAGAATGAAGACCTGTAAAAGTGCTTTTCTGAAGATGAAGGAAATATAGAATGGGCTCCAGAAGAAGGTAGTTCCAAATACCAGCTAAAGCTGCTGACCAGGTACAAAAATGAGGACTGTGATTGCCATGAATATTTCTGCCCTACATTGTTAAGGAGTGTTTGTACACATTGAGACCAATATTAAGATGCTTTTGTTTTTCTTTACTCTATTTCTCTAATATGTTACAAATGTTGATTGAGATCATATCATTAAGGAACTTGTTGAATTTGCATTTAACTCATCAGATATTAGAGAATAGGCATTCCTCAAGGGACCTTGCCTTGTGTTTGGGGGAAAGATTTTGCATTATTGATTATATGGGTTAAAGTTGTATTATATTAGGCAGAATTATGATCTCATTACTGTCTACATTTGGAAATTAAATATGACGTAAAGTATGGTTGGTGTCAAGTTGAGGAAGGGGTGGACTTGTGATGATTAAAGTTTTCTCATCAACTGGATCTAGTTAGGAATCCACAGACATTCCTCTTGGGTCTCTGAGGTTGCTTCCAGGAAGGATTGACTGAAAGAGGAAGTCCTTCCTCCAGAGTGAGCTCTTCCCTCAGAGGGTGTGCCCCTCTAAAAAGAGACCTTTATGTAAGGGACTTCTGGGAGGAGAAAACCCCTTCTTTCTGTCTGGCTGTCTGTGCAGCTGCTAGTGAGTGCCTTCAGTAGCAAGCGCATCTCCCATGTTCTATTGTCCTTCCTCAGAATTGGAGCCAAGTTTCCTCAACCTTCCAGCATGGACTGAAGACCAGCAAGGACTAAAGACCAGTGCAGACTGAAGACCAGCAGCTCTCTAGGAAGCCTCCATCCCTTCAGTGTGCTGGATTGGGACTGCTGAGCATCTCGCCACGTGGACTGAGGAGCTACCAGGTCCTTTGACTCTCAAGCCTGAAGTCTGCCATTGGTAGACTGCTGTAAGCTCATCCAATAAATTTCCTTTTTAATGCAATTCATTCTGTTGGTTCTATTCCTCTAGAGAAAACTAATGCAGTGTTGTAGTCATTTCTTTAAATTGAATTTTGTTAAGTTCCCCAGGCTATACTTGAATTTTCAATCCTTTTGCCTCCACGGCGCTGAGTGCCCAACTGTGCTCTACCACACCTGGTTTTGCATTGTGCTCTCAACGCAGCCAGATGTTGTTTTACTCCACATTCCCATTGGAGGATAGAGAAAAATTGAAGAGTCAAGAGCATAAAATTTAATTAATTTTCATTAATGTTTAGCTTAGATGTGCAGTGTTCATGATTGCATAATCTTCTACCATGTGACTATTCAGATGTCAATGGACTGGAATGGATCATTCGTTTAAGTATTTCAGCAAATTTTAAAGTCAGCATGAACATTCATTAAATATAAGAATTTCAGAATTATATGGTGTTTGCCTCAATCTCACAAAGTATACAAAACTCTACTTCTAACTAGTAGTAGACAAAATTTACTTTATTCATAAGCCTCAGTAATTTTTTCCTTGTAATAGTAATTGATTTTTGAAATTGTGAGTAGTGATGATTTTTTCCTAAATTTGTTCTTTTTTATTATTATTGTTATTTCAGAAAGAAAGAAAGAAAGGCAGATAGAGAGAAAGAATGAACACACCAGGGCCTTTAGCCACTGCAAATGTTCTCCAGGCACATGCATCATCATATGCCTCTGGCTTATGTGCATATTGGGGAATTGAACCTGGGTCCTTAGGCTTTACAGGCTAGCTCCTTAACTGCTAAAACATCTCTTCAGCCCTAGTACTTGATTATTATGATTAAAGTTTAAACACTTCTCCATCAGGATATCTTCCATTTTAAAGTGTATTCCTTAATATTTGCTCATTATTTCCTTACATTTTCTGCTGTTTATCATTGCTTGATTTTGTATATATTCTATAATAAGACTTTTGCAATTCATTTGTATTAAATGTATTTCTTTTACTTGGCAACTTTACTGTTAATTCTTTGGATGCTGTCTATGAACAGACCTACATTCTTTGTTTTAATCTGGTCATTACATCTATTTATATTTGGGGATGCAACCAATATTTTTATGTTGTGCCTTTGAAAATCTGTTTCAGTTCAGTAACATATACTTCTGTTTTCTTCCAAATGCCTCATTGCTTGTATTTTATATGTAGATCTACAGTTTGTCTATCAAAAGTTAGTATGTTTACATGGCATATGGTGTCCAGTCATCTCAGTAGAAGAAGCTCTTTTCCCTACTGCATTATTAAGCCGCAGTCATAAATAGCATCTACATATGTGTATAATTCTTGAATGTCCATTCTTCTTATCTATTCTTGGGTAAATGTCAGCATAACTTTTTAAAAATATGTTTTCTAACTTACTTGAACAAGAGAAAGAGGCAAAGAGAGAGAAGGAGAATAGGTGTGCTGGAGCCCCCACTGTAAACAAACTCCAGACACATGTGCCATCTTGTACTTCTAGCTTATGTGGGTACTGGGGAATTGAACCTGCGTCCTTAGACTTCACAGGTAAATTATTTAACAAATAGACCATCTCTCTAGCCAATGTTAGCATTTTTTATAATGAATTTTGATTTTATAATGAATATTGATACTCATCTATGAGTCCTCCAAATGTGTTTTTCTTAAAATTATACCACAATAATTTGTAATTGATGCTTCCTTATTAATTTTAGAAGCAGTCTCTGGTAACATCCCACCAACAGGTAGTTTCTAGGATTTTGGGTTACTCTTTGATACTGTATTTTTTTTTAATTTTTTTTATTTATTTATTTGAGAGCGACAGACACAGAGATAAAGACAGATAGAGGGAGAGAGAGAGAGAATGGGCGCGCCAGGGCTTCCAGCCTTTGCAAACGAACTCCAGACGCATGCGCCCCCTTGTGCATCTGGCTAACGTGGGACCTGGGGAACTGAGCCTCGAACCGGGGTCCTTAGGCTTCACAGGCAAGCGCTTAACTGCTAAGCCATCTCTCCAGCCCTGATACTGTATTTTTTAAACCTATTCATAGACTTATGGGTGACTAAGATTGATATGTATGCATGTTTACACACACACACACACACACACACACACACACACACACACACACACATATATATAGTGTCTTCAAATTCATGAGCATAGTACTGCATTTTATTTATTTTTGTCTATAATATTGTGTCATCTTTTGGTAAAACTTTTCATATCCTCCATCACATGTATAGGATCTCTCTATGTAACAAAAGTTGCTTCAAACTCATGCTCTTCCTGCTTCAGCCTCCTGAATGCTGGTGTTGTAAGTATGCAGTACACTGCCCAGCTACCTTAAATACTGTATGGAATCCTTGGTATTTATTCCTTTATTTTTTCAAAATATTTCCACTTCAATAGAACACTAATTTCCTTTTTAGAAAATAAATATTACTTATAAATATCATTCATTAATTTTGGTAATTTCGAGGTTGTTTTAGATTTCATGCATGCAGAATAATGTCTTCTGTAAGAAGAATGAGTTCTACTTTTCTATGCTCATTGCTTTTATAGTCATAAAACCCCCATGCAAATGTTAAGCATTGCTTATAGCAGACATTATTGTTTCAGAGCAAAACCTTTCAATAATTCAACCACTTTTGTGAGCTTGTTATATTATATATATAAGATTCATTTTCCCAAATTTATTGAATTTGACTTTTTTTCCGTTTAAAATTGTTATTATTGGCAACATACTTTGTATGGATAAATCATGTGTTGCTACCCTCCTTTCCATTATCCTTGCCACCATTCTACTGGGGACCCTTCTCAGTAGAGTTGCAGGTATTGCTCAGGAGATTGTATGTTATGCATTGTTGGAGCAGCAGTCAGTTTGGGGGGGGGGGAGAAATGCCTCTGGGCATGATATCACAACCTATGGCTCTTACAATCTTTCTGCCTCCTCTTCCACAAAATTCCCTGAGCTGTGGTGGGTGTGTTTTAAATCTATTTCAGTGATGAACTCTTAGAAGCCTCAGGATTTCTGCTTTGGTAGGTGTTGAGTATCCTCTGGGTCTGTCTTTTTCACCCTGGAGCTGATTACCAGGAACAGCATGGAAGCAGCACTCCTGCTCGTCTCATTCAGCTGTGGCTTAGCTGAAGTGCGAGGGGTAATTTATCTCCTTAGGTCTTACTACCTTCTGAAAATGAAAACCAGATTCTCCAGTGGAGAGTGAAGTCAAGGTAGTTTAAATAGGATAAGCAGTATTAATTTAGGGAGAATTTAATGTATGTACCCCTCTTTTAGCCAAAGAATAGTGAGAGTTTGACATTGGAGAGTATAATCTTTGTCTTCACAGGATTCTGATCTGGTTCCCAATTCCAGATATGGGCTCCTTTACTCTTCACACTGAGCAGATCTCAGCCAAACAGAAAACTATTGGTTACCCACCAAGGATGCATGCCACTATTGCACTGGTTGTACATCCTGTCAGGGTGTTTGCTTCTGAGTAGCTTTGAGCTCTGATTGCTTAGACTGTTGTTGGCCACTTTCCCCCCAGTAGCTATATAGTAGACTATAGTCTAACTCTCTAGGTGCTGGCTCTCTGCCAGATTCTACCTAGGTATCTCCATGCTCTCTGTTGGCAGCATATGGTATCTTTAGCAACAGGTTCTTACCTTGTTTCTCAGATGGGTAATAAAGTGTTTTGACAGAATTCTGTCTTACCTTGAGGACCTAGTAAGTCTCTCCAATCAACAGCTCATTGTAGGTAGCAAACAATTTGAGGTATTTGTAGTTACAGACCAAAGACAAAAAATAAAAATAAAAATAAATGTTAAAGATAGGCTTTATCCCAAACTCTCCAGAGTCCTTCTTTTCAGATGCTCCCTGCTTAATCCTGTGGAGGGTTATATCTTTTAGGCTATCTTCAAGGATAAAGGTTTCTATGGTACCAGTTCATTTTGGATTGAGTTTTGTGTTTGTTTTCTCCCATACTCCCTTTCCATCCCTGTTATCTGGGTCTTGAGTTGCCTATCAGATATGTCAGCAACTCAAGCTTCTTCAGGTTAGGAATCACAGATAAGTGAGACCATGTGATGAATTGTCTTTCTGTGATTGTTTGAGTTCACTGAGTATGATCTGTTCCAAAAGTCTGTCCATTTTTTAAAATTATTTTTATTTATTTATTTGAAAGTGACAGAGAGAGAAAGTGGCAGATAGAGACAGAGAATAGGCACTCCAGCCACTGCAAAAAAAACTCCAGATGCGTGCACCCCCTTGTGCATCTGGATAACGTGGGTCCTGGGGAATCGAGCCTTGAACTGGGTCCTTAGGCTTCACAGGCAAGCACTTAACCACTAAGCCATCTCTCCAGCCCAAGTCTGTCCATTTTTAAACAAATTTAATTGTAATTTTTTTTTTCTTACTGCAGAGTAGAATTCCATGGTGTAAATGTACGACCACTTCCTTATCCATTCACCCTATGATGAACACCTGAGTTGATTCCAGTTCTTAGCAATTATAATTGAGTAGCCATAAACATGGTTGAGCAAATGTCTATGTATTGAAGTCTGGAGCTTTTAGGATAAATGCCAAGTAGGGGAATAACTGGGTGTGTTGGTAGTTTTGTATTGATCCTTTTCAGAAGTCTCCATATTAATTACATAGTGATTGTACAAGTTTACATTCTCACCAATAGTGAATGAGGATTCCTCTTACTCCACAGCCTCTCCAACAATTGTTGTCGTTTGGTTTTTTTAATGATTACTCCTTACTGGAGTAAGGTGGAATCTCATAGTTGTTTTAATTTGCATTTTCCTAATGATTAGGTATGTTGAACACTTTCTTAAGTGTGTGTTAGTCATTTGTATTTCTTCCCCAGAGACTCCCAATTTAGTTCTCTACCACATTTTTTGAGTGGGTTGTTTGATTTTTAATGTGTTTTTTTTTTTTCTTTTTTGGACATGGACATCTTTTTTAAAAATGTAGTTATGCACACAGTGGGTATACAGCCATGTTGGTACCATCATTAGCCTCTTCTCTGTCCTCCCCCCTCTGCAGGGACCCTCCTCATTGGGGGATGTGAGTCGTGCATTGTGGGGTTAGCCACCCATTATGGGTAAGAAGCATTCTCTTTCTCTTTGTGTAAGACCCTACTGCCAAAGACACCATATGCTGTTGGTATGGAACATGAAGTGACCTTGCTGGAATCTGGAAGACAGTCATTCCCTAGACAGCTCGTCTAGTGCCAGATGGTGCTACATAAGCAACTGGGGGAAAATGACCAACAATTGTTCAAGCAAGCCTGTGTTTGGTGTCTCATGTTAGATCATTCCCTCAATGAATAAGAAGTGACTTTCTTTGCCCTTTTTGATTATCTTCAGTTTGAAGCCTATTTTATCAGATATTGATATATAGCAATACCTCTTCTTATTTCCATTTACTTGGAATATCCTTTTCCATCCTTTCACCCCAAGGAGTTCTCTGCCTTTACTGGTGAGGTAGGTTTCCTGAAGATAGCAGATAGAAGGGTCCATTTTGCTTATCTACCCTGTTGTATCTTTTGATGGGTGAGTTAAGACCATTAATATTTAAGGTTATAACTGTATAGTCAAAATGGGCTGCTTTATGGGGTTTCATGCTTTCTTGTGCTTTGTAGCTTTTTATCCTATTCTACTTTTGGTTTTTGTGATCTTCTTATAGACTGAGATTGGTTGTTTGAATGTTCTGTGTGGATTGTTTCCTGTTCTCTGTAGGTTTGGCTTCGTGTTCATATAATACTAGAACTGATTTTTTCATGGAAAGTTTTCCTTTCATTATCTATTATGAGGGAAACTTTCACTGGGTATGGTAGTTTGGATTAGAAGCCCTAGATTTTTAGACTTTGAAGTGTTCTGTTCCAGAACCTTCTGGCTTTTAGGGTTTCCATTGAGAAATCCTAAGTAATTCTGATGGAATATCCCTTGTATGTTTTGAGTTGTTTCTCTCTTGCTGCTTTTAGCATTCTCTACTTGTTTTCATTGTTAAGAGTTATAACTATGATGTGCCTTGAAGAGTTTCTTCTTTGGTCCTGTATGTTTGTCATTCTGTGAGCTTCTTGTATCTGGATGGTCCTTTCTTTTGTGAAAATGGGAAAATTTTCCTCAATAATTTTGTTGAATATGTTCTGTATGCCTCTAGACTGTATTTTCCCTTCTTCTGATGTCTGGTCATTTTTAGGTATGCCACGGTTCCCTTTTATTCAGGTCATATAATTTATTTTGAACTTAACAGTGTTTAGACTCCTGACCAATATCTTCTGCCCTTTCTTCCCTCTCAGAGTAACTGTCTTCCACATGAGTAGCTCTGTTAGTGAGGGGTTCTAGAGAGGATTTAAAAAGCTATATTTGACTTTTGTGTTCTGTTGTGTTATTTTTCATCATGTCCATCTCTTTTTTGAGGTACAGATTCAATTTGAGGTATTGATGCTTCCTGGAATTAATTCTTGCATTTGAACATGTTTACATTAAGCTTAATTGGCTAGTTATTGAGATCTCCATTTGTTGACACACCTTAAATTCATTTGTATCTCTTTGGCGGCTTCTCTGGTTTTCTTCAATTAAGTTAAGCCTAGTAACTAAAGTTGAATGCTCTAAAAAATGATTATGCTCAATTTCATTTGTGAAATTGTTGGGTTTTTGATACTGCTGTTAAGCTTTTTTTTTTTTTATGAGGGTCACATCACTTGTTCTGCTGTCATTTTGGGATTCAATTTCTGTTGTTTTCTCTATGATTTCATTGAAAGCTTCAGTTTTGGGACTAGGTATACTTGGTGGAGACCTCTCAGTTTTCTGACTTTTATTGAATTTTTTTGCATTGTGGTCTACCCATATTAGGGGAAAGTTTTATATTTTTGAGGGAGAAGCAAGTATTTATCCTTGTAGGATCTTCAATGATTGTTATGTTTTAAATGTGAACCAGATTGGTGTATAATTGAGTGATAACTGCAGATGTATAGATTATGGAGATTGCAAGTATTTCAAAGGTACCTGGGAAACTGGGAGCTCTGGTCTACTCACTCCACTTGGGTGCCTCTTTAGCACAAGGTTGCCAGGGGTTGTACATCCAGGAGTTAGGAATCTGGGAAGCCAGGGGCAAGGGGCCAGGTCCCACAGGGTTCTTTTCACCCTCTGGCCCAGGGGAATAGAAATTTGGGGACACTAGGACAGTCAATTAGGAAACCTGAGCAATAGGCCTGCTTCTGTAGCACACACACACACAGGGGCCAGGCCACCCAAGTCCGCAGCAGTGGTACCAGACCAGGGAACTTGAAGGTGGGGAATGAACCAGGGGCTCTGGCCTAATCAATCCACAAGCACCATTCAGATCATGATAATAGGAATTTGGATAACCGGGGCTGGTCATTCAGGAAATTAGAGTAAAAGGCCTATTTTCAAAGCACACATGAAGAAACTAGGCTGCCCAAGCCAGAAACAGGGGTATTAGGACCAAGGAACAGTGAGTGGGGAATGAGCTGAGGGTCCCTGCTTACTTATTCTGCCTGACCTCTGAAGCAGGGGAGCAGGGGATCCAGGAGTTTGAGACCCAGGTCCATTCAGTCAGGAAGGCAGAACAAGGGGCTTGCTTCTGCAGCATGTTTACAGGGTCCAGGAAGCATCAAGCCAGCAGCAAGGGAACTGGGGCTAAGGAACTGGGAGGTGTTTAAGGACCTTGCATCTCTGGCCTACTCCCTCTGCCTGCACAGCCTCCAGAGCAGGAGACCCAGGAGATGGGGATCCAGGGGCCATTCAATCAGGAAGGCAGAACAAGGGGACTTTGTTTTTGTTTGTTTTTTGTTTTATTTATTTTTGCTTACTTACTTACTTAATTAATTAATTTATTTTTGAGGTAGGGACTTGCTTTAGGCTCAGGTGACCTGGAATTCACTGTGTAGTCTCAGGGTGGCCTCAAACTCACAACAGTCCTCTCACCTCTGCCTCCTTATTGCTAAGATATTTATGATTTTATAATACTAAATTCAACTAATGTTTGTGCAATGTTAGCAAGATGTCAGCATTCAATAAAGTTAAAATCAAAATTAACAAAATATATGCATTTTTGAGATTATGCAAGTAAGAATTATCCTTATGCTTATCAATATTTTAAAGAAGCCTGCAAAACAAGTGCCCCTATTTCTTCCCAAGAAGATAACTTGAATAACTTTAGATGTTCCTAGGCGTTGTATGGGTTATTTGTTTTCATTCTCATAAGTGAAGGGATTTCCATGCTTGGTTCCTGTGCTTCAGTTCTACATTCCCTCATAAACTGTGTTTTTATAGAAAAAAATAGCAAAATTTAATATGGGAAATTTAATTAAAGAATTTAAGAGAATATCTTCATAAGCATTACATTCAATGAAACTTTTTGGAGTCACAGAAACAAATATATGATTTATGGCATTTTTAAACAGCTGATTGAAATAAACTAAAGATTTTTTTGTAAAATAAATATGTGGCAAATTCACTATTGCTTGCATAATTGGGATTTTTTTCTTTAAAATGATATAAAACTTAGGTCTAACCAGCATATAGACTTTCTACGTCATGTATGCATGTGTGTGTTTGTGATGTGTACATGCAAACATGTGTGTGTGTGATCCATTATTCAAAGTAAGTGACTTGGATGTCAGTGAAATTTCAATTTGGTATGACCTCAACACAGTAATTTTCAGAATTACCTTGGTCTAATGCCAGTCCCCAAATGCTTAGGTGCCAGAATTTCCTACTCAGCAATACTGAGTGAAAAGAATCATTTGTTAATAGATTTTACATCAAAAAGGGAGGAATTTTTAATCTAATCTTGATTCCTTGATGTTTTTCTAATTCTATAACTAGACTATAAACGAAATTGAGAAACCAAAAGACATCTTCAAATCAATAAAACTTGTGAACATTTTCAGATAATTCAGCCTACTGATAACATGGAGGTATATTTTACAAATCTGGACAAAATAGATCATGAAGAAAATCTTTAGGCCTTAAGCTGCAAAAATCCACAGATACTGTAGCTTAATAATGCTATGAATACTCAATTCCATCATAGACCTGGGACAGGTAATTTACACCTTGCTCCAGCTGCAGCAAGGCATACTCGTTTATGTTACAAATTCACAAAAGTCAAATAGAAGCATGTGCTGGAAGTGAAGATAGGAAAAGAAAATTTGCAAAGAAGTGAAATTTCTTAAATACACTGAAATAAACAGTAGTATTCAAACATCTAAGCCTTAGTTATTTTTCTATTGTAATTCAATGGCCTAATTATTAAAACAATCTTCCCAGCTTTCTTCTCTGAATTGGTTTTTACAAAAACTGCATACATCCCTAGGTTTACAGAACACTCTACATTTTGCTGATGTTGATTACAATGGCACACTTTCCTAGTACAAGTGGAAAGGAATTTGGAAATTTTAATGAAATTATTCAGAGAACAAAACAGTGGGTTCTGTGGGGGTTGACAAAGTTTTATGGGCTATAAAATAATTTAAAGATCCAATACTCATGAGTAATTTCACATTTTATTCCATACCTTAGTGCAATATTTCAATAGAAATCTTGCTATTTGTCAACAATAAAGATACCTGCTGAGATTAAAATGTTAAAGAAGGCCATTTCCAGATATAAGGTGATAGCCTTCTCAAAAATGAAAAAGCAAGATGAACTAAAATAAACAAATTAAAACAAGTCTTATGAAAAGACTTATTTATAATATTACAGACAAATGAAGGAAGAAATTTGTGGAAGGAACAGCAAGATCTTCAGTCAGTGGGTTCGCTGTTGGTTGTGTGGTGAGCTGTGAATGCTGCAAGTTTAGTATGTGGAAAGAATGTTACAGAGTAAAAAAAAAAAGCATTTTGCAGTGGATATTGTCAATATCATGAAATAGGAACTTGCATTATACAATATATTACAATAACAAAAACATGAAAAGTGTCACATTGCAAGCTATTCATCCACTTTTCCCAGCTTGTCTTGCTCTCTCCAATATTACAGCTTTTCTAATGTAGCATTGATTTGAATTTCCCGTAACAGAGGTCATGTCTGTATGCCTATACCCCAGTGTCTGGTGAAAATAGAAGTTCATTACTAAAACATAGTCACACAAATTCTGGATTTACAACTATAACAAAAATTTTTTTCTTTACTTTTTCAAAATAACTTTATTTTTCTTTGTTTATTTGAGAGAGAGAAAGAAAGAAAGAAATAGGCAGAGAGAGGCATGACAGGACCTCCAGCCACTGCAAACAAACTCCAGATGCATGTGCCCCTTGTGCATCTGGTCTACATGGGTCCTGGAGAATCAAACTGGGGTCCTTTGGCTTTGCAGTTAAATGCCTTAACTGCAAAGCCATATTTCTAGCTTCACTTTTTCTTCCTTGTCCCTGCCCCCATTCCACTAATAATCCTCCTCTTTTCAGTTTGTCCTTCTTTGTTTTGTTGTCTTACTCATTTGTCCTCCTCCTCTGCCCTCAATGTCAAATGTTTAGGGACTCAGAACAGTGCAGTCCTTGTGGGGGTAATGCCAACCACTGTGGGATCATGAATGCACCACTTGGCTCATCCTCGCAAGATAGTGCCCCAAAGTACTCATCCCACTCTTTGATTCTTACATTCTTTCCACTCCATTTTCTACAATGTTCATGGAGCCTTGGAGGACATAAGAGTTACCTCATTTAGTGTTGAGCTCTCAACAGCCTCTTACTTTCAGCTTTGATGAATTCAGAGGCTACTCCATGTTTACTGCAGCTCCCTTAGAGAAACTTCTCTGGCTAGCAACGTGAGCAGCATTCTTCCTGGTTCTGCAACTTCTTTAACATTCCCTGAGCCCTGTTGGGTGTGATAGAGATGACTCATCCAGTTTTAAGCACAGGACTTTGTTGTCTTCTGGTCACTCTGATGAGTATCCCCACTATTTGATGCCACCTTTAAAAAGAAGCTTCTAGAACCAGAAATGAGAACAATGTTAATCAAAGAGCATAAATGTACACATTTAGAAGTTTGTTTTTTTTTTTTAATAGGGAATGGTTCTATTTAGTTGAATAATAAATAACAGGTTGCTTACTTTAAACACATTTTCCAAGAGAATAAGAATAATTAACAGACATTCCTACATGCCACTCTGGTCTGGGTTTGTTTAGCCTCTGGCCAGTCTTATTTTTTAAATAATCCAATGACTGTAATAACAATAAAAGTTTTGTTTAAGAGGTAACCACAGGAGTAACATTGTGAAACCAGTCAAACTTTTAGAACATTTCCATAAAGTCAACTCTTTTTTGAAATGAATGTTGGGATGTGAACAAAACTTCACATTTACATTGGGGAACTGTTAAACTTCCTACATTTAAAAAAATAGTTTTATTTATTTATTTATTTGAAAGAGAGGACAAGGTAAAAAGACAGGAGGCAGAGAGGAGAGAGTGAGAGAGAGAAAAGAAGGGAGAGAATGGGCATACCAGGGCTTCTAGCAACTGCGAACAAATTCCTGAGGCATGTGCCACCTTGTGCACCTGGCATACATGGATACTGTGGTAACTGAACCTGGATCCTTTGGCTTTGCAGACAAGCACTTTAACTGCTAAGCCATCTCTCCAACCCACTTTCTACATTTTTTTGTCTTAACAAAAGCTGGACTCTCACCTCTCAGTGAGTTAGTCAGAAAGTTCTCTAAGGTCTTCAAAACAATCCATGCTATTACCAATGCTCTTGGCTACCAACCAGAACTTAATGACAAGACCTTATAAAGGTTGTGATTACAAGACACTGAGAAGAAAAGCTGCAACTGAGATGGGAGCGTTCTCCCTGCTAGCTAGCTGTCATAGTGCTAGAAAGTTCTATGTAGGAACTATGGGAGGAGAAAAATCATCAATAATCTTACCCAGCAGTGAACCTTACATTCTATACAACCAACCATGCAGGCAATATTTGCCCAGTGGTTCAATAGTGGCATGACTGTTATGTGGGTATCCCATAAAATGGCCATTACTGTATACCTACTCAAAAGCCTATGGCTGTGAAGGTTATATATAGATCCAATAGGGAAGTGAATACTGCTGTGTGGCTAAAAGGATATGTTGTGCTCATCAAATTTCCCTCTGAATGTTTATATATATGCATATAGATTAGTACTGCTCTCACCTTTGATGCTGAGAAAAATGTGGTGGTTGAGTTTTCAGAATTAAATGAGACATCTGTATCATGACCCCCAAGAAACAGAGAACATTGTGGAAGAGGTGTCAGAAAGAAGATAAGAGCCAGAGGACAGGAAGGAGTGTTGTAGAATGCTGTCTTCCAGACATGAAGTGGTCATTGCAGCCATGACCTCATAGCACCTGTGATTACTTACACAATACTTGCACAATACTGGGCCCATGAGTGTCCCATCATGAGTGATGGAGAAGGGAGAGTAAAAAGTCCACCCAAATAGAAGAGGGATTAGTTGGACAAAAAGGAGTTTCAGTGGAAGGTTTATGCAAAAGGAGGTAATAGAAGGGAATTATGATCAAAATACATTATATAAATGTATAAAATTGCCAATAAAAGATATAAAACATTTCAAAAAGCACTTAATTAGCTCTTTAATGATATTATAATAGAGCTCATGTCACTTAGAGGTAATAAAATTGTGACCAATAAAATTATTATGGATATATGTGACCCAGGTACAAATTTCTCAACAGTCACATAATGCAGATTCTGTTCATTGGCAATCCTAGAGCTGTGGCTTAATAAGTTAATGCTGCTTGCATGCACACATGTAAACATGAATGTCATGGTTTTGATTGGTAATGTTGCCATGTATATTTTAATGCCTAGTAGATAATAATTAATAATTACAGGAGACATTAGAAAGTAAGAATCAGTACTAAATTACTTAAATTTAAATTTGATATGACTTCTGTTCATAAAAACAGAAATCAAGGGAGAAAAACATCTTCCAATCATATATCAAATTTGGGATCTAGAAGCTATAATGAACTCAACATGAAAACACAAACAAATTAAAAATTTGAGGGGACATTTTCCAGAAAAGAAATGTAAATGATTAATAATTTCATATGCTTAACACTATATTTCCCATTAGAAAAAAAAAACAGTGAAATAGGGCATGTTAGTCACTAAAATATTAAGTCAACAACAACAACAAAAAAAGATATACAGGGGGGCTGGAGAGATGGCTCAGCAGTTAAAGGTGCTTTCTTGAAAAGCCTGATGGCCAGATTTCAATTCCTCAGTACTTACATAAAGCCAGATATACAAAGTAGCATAGGCATGTGGAAATGACTGCAGTGGTAAGAGGCCCTGATGTGCCCATTAATGCCCCCAACTCTCTCCTCTTGCAGATAAATAAGATATAACAAGTTTAAAGAAAAATGCTATAAAGTGTTGATGATTATTATGGTTTACCTGACCAGTGTCCTTCCAAAGGTCCATGTATTAATGACTTGGTTCCCATGGTGGGATCATAGGCAGGGGGTAGAACTTTAGGAGGTGGGGCATAGTAGCATGTATTTAGGTCATTAATGGCCTACCCTTGTAGGAAGAGTGGCTTGCTAGCCACTTTCTCTTTCTTATCCACAAAGTGAGTAGAACACTTCACCATGTGTTCCCCAGTTCTCTTTTTTACCCAGTACCTCACCACAGGGGCAGAGCAAAAGATCTGCCTGACATTGGACTAGAACCTGAAAAATGGTAAGGTCATAGAACCTTCCTCTCCTAAGACAAGCATGTTGGATATTTTATTATAATGATAGGAAGTTCACTAATACTTTGAGGAGCAACAGAAAGGGCATTGCTAAAAGTTTACCACAAAGAAGTCTCTGGAAAACTGAAAATGGTTCAATACAGTATAACATCCTACTGACTACCATGTGCTATGGGAATACACTTAAAACTTCAAGACACTAGGTCATGTTACATGCTCTTATAACAACAGAAATGTTAAACATGGTGTTATTACATGACTTGGTAATGACATTTCTGAGTATGTTTACAGATAATTTAAAATGCATGTCATACAAAAATTACTACACAATGTTTATAACAGCAATATTCATAAAAAGTACATATAGCCCAAAGGCCTGACAATTGAATAAGGAAATGTGGCATCTCCATACAATAGAGTATTTCACAGCCTCAGCTAGGAATGAAGTTCTTGTTCATGCTAGAATACTAACAAGTCTGGAAAATATCACCATCAGTAAAGGAAGCCAAGCATGAAAGGCTTTATATTGTGTTGTAACTTTAAAAAAATTTTATTAACTTATAAGAGAGAAAGATACAGGGAGAGATAGAGAAGGAGAGAAGAGGAGAGGAGGATAAGGAGAATGTATGGGCATTTCAAGGCCTCTTCTGTCTGCAAACAGACTCCAGATGTTGTGCATCTGGCTTTACATGACTTTTGGGGGGTAAATAGCAGGCCAGCAGGCCTTGGCATCATCTTGGCAGGAAGACCTAAGCAAGAGTAGACCCACTGAATGCTCTCTCTTCTCGAGATCCCTGTCAAAGACAAAAATAATAATGAATTTATCTTTGATACTAATGCCAGCAAAGAAGTAAATTGCTAAGTGTTTTCTTTTTCAAACTCACTCAAATTGAAATCATTCAACTACAGAGTTAAGAACAAATCAGGCCCTAGTAAAGTAGAATCTTGAGTTTCCCTAAAATGTCTATTACAGTGAATGTGGTGGATCTGTGGCAGTTTAATTTCTGTAATCCACTAAGCAAGATGCGGCATGATTGTCTCATAGCATTTTTGCTGAACTTTCCAGTGTGCTCAGAGGGGCATGTGGGGCTAAAAACATCTAAGATGTCATCTTGTGGCACTGTGGCCTGGCAGGCAGCAGAAGCAACCCCTTGACAAGTGCATATATAAACTGATAATGTAGACTATAGGAAATACTTCTGACAGAAGTTCCTGTGACTCACTGATACTTTAAAATCTATTCAACCACCCTATTGGCACTAAGGTATTTCCTTTAAAATATAAAGCTAGTTATTTCAGAACAAATAGAGACAGACTGAATCCAAAGATTATGAGTTGGATTATTTGTACTTTCTGATCTCATATGCAGCTATGCTGCAAGATCAGTTTCTAGCAAACAAGTTTGCCTCTTCTTTGATGAATGTCTCTCCCTTCTTTGCATCCATGAAGGCTTGAAACTCACTCTTTTATTGTTAATTTTCACTGTCCAATTACAGTTGTAAGCACCTAGGAGACATAACCCTGGTGTCTCTGTGAGAGTGTTTCCGTTGAAGTTTGTTTAGCTGAGGAGAGGATCCCAATGTGAAATGTGCATGGCACTATCCCATGGACTGGCGATCCTGAAGAAATGAAAGCGAAAGGCAAGAGAAAGCGAGCTTAGTTGGAGCAGTATTCATCTCTCTCTCTGGGAATGCTACATAACCAGCTGCTTCCCTCCCACTACCATCCTTTAACATTATGATGGACTATAACCTCTCAACCTAAGAGGCAAAATAAATATTTCCTTTATTAAGTTGCTTTTTTCCAGGTAATTGGTTACAGTGATGAGGATAGTAACTGATACAGTCCCTGGCCTGAGAAGTCCTGAGCCAGGCTGTGTTGGCTAGCTCAATGCCCAGCCGTGAGCTAAAGGAATTCCTTTCAGCCTCTAGTTAACTGCTTCCACTCTTCTAGGGAAGCAAACACTGACAAGCTCGCTCACTGAGTTTATAAATTCTGATATTCTAGTTTGACCCTATTGGGAAGGAAAGTGGGTCATTCTCCAAGCCAAACAAAGGGATCACTTGTATCAGTTAACGTCTCCTTGCTGTGGCAAAATACCTGACCAGAAGCAACTTATGGAAAGAAAAAGTTTACTTTTGGCTTAGTTTTGAGGGCAATTCCATCACAGCAGGGAAAGCGCAGCAGAAGCAGGCAGCTGGAGGTATTTCATCATCCATCCTCTGGGACAGAGCAGGAAGAGGAAGCGTGACAAGGCAAGGCCCACACCCAGGGTCACACTTCCTGCAGCCAGGCTCAACCTCCTAAAGGTTCCACAACCTTCCTGAGCAACTGTAGATTAAATACTCAAACGCATGGGTCTAGAACTACAAACCAACAAGTGTAGCATGTATGAAACAGGAGAGCTAAGAGTTCACTAGGGTGTGTAGTTAAAGGCCTAACCAGTAATAAACTGGACGTTTTCAGGATTCTATTTTTGTGTGCATTCCATCCCTTCTGGGGTCTTAAGATTAGGAGATCCTTTGGGTTAACATATGGGATGTAGAAATGTGTAGCATTGTGCCCTAATGATATTAAAAAACTTAAGATCATCAGAATGGTATACCCTAGTTTCACTCAGCCTCTGCCAGTTGCAATTTATAAACACTGATAATATCCATTACCCATTTTATTCAGCTGCACAAGTCTGTTTCTTTCTTCAATTATTAAATTGCATACAACTTTCTCTGAGAAGTCCCCAAGAACAGATAACAGTTTCTCCCTCCACTCCCTGTAGAAAGTTATCTTAGGTGTCACTGTGCTAACTTCTATTTTAATTTCTTTCTTACAAACTGTTGGATTTTCAGATTTCTTGATGACTGGAACATATTGTTTGCAGCATTATATTCTCACAACTCAACCCAGTGGTTTACAGAACTGCTGATAGGAATGGCTGCTTTCTAAATAGTTCTGAATATTAAAGTGAAAATCTAAAGAAAGAACAAATGAGTTGATTGAATGCTTAACTGGGATTTTCTAAACTCAATTTCTGTGCATAGAAATGCAATCAGGGATTTGGAGAGATGCAAGTAATAGACTTCATAAACTGAATGTCTTATTAACATCTACCCCATGATTTAATTTTAAAGCCTATTTTCCCTCCTCTTTTACACACATGCCATATGGACGTATTTCCTTTTATTGTACATGTCCAAAAGTTTAGAATGTATGTTTTCATTCATGTTTCCACTTTAAATGTTTCTGTAAACATGAAGCACATTTAAGAGTGTCTCAAAAGCCTCTTACCCATATTTCCTAGGTCAACTACTTGCCTATAAGTGAATACCATTTACATTTCATGCAGGTAACACACTGTGACTTTTTTTTAGAAAGTTTTCTTGTTCAATGTTATGTATGGTCATGTGTTGTTTCACTGTGAAGGACACACAAATGCCATCTATTTCTGTTTCTTTTCTTGTTTGCTAGAGATGGGCTCCCTGGTGAAGGCTATCTTCATAACATATTTGCAGCTCATACTGGCCTGGGGTCACTGAATATATTAAGCAGACTTTTGTTGTTGTTGTTGTTGTTGTTAAATCTACTGTGTGATGAAGCAAAAGTGAAATGCACTATGTGATTATGTGAAGAGTGAGTCATTATTTTCTTTGCAGCCTTTGATTACTTTTGTGTATAAATAAATTACATTGAATTAAAATTCCATTAGTGCTTTTTAGTTTTAGCTTTTTAGTTAATCTTTTAAATCTTGTACATTTCCTTTCAACTATAAAAATATGTTTTTCCTTTTGTTCTGAAATCACAGCATGAACATAGTCATTTTCTCATCACAGTATTATCTGAAGAGTCACTGTGATTTTCAAAAAATGATTTTTTTACATTGACAAACAGTAGGGATGTGTATGTATTCTCCTAGCCTGAAATTTAATGGTCAGTGTGGTAGTAGCAAGATATGGCACCTTTGGAGTGAATATATAATGATAGATCCTCCCTCATAAGAATAATATTCATTTAACAGGTGCTTCATCTGGGCACCTCTCCCTTTAGCAGTTCATCATGGGAGGATGCTGCGGTGAGAAGACACAGCCAGCAGAACACACATCATCATACTACACACGTGCTTGTCTGCCTCATGAACTTCTCAACTTCCACCACTATGGGAAAAAATTTCACTATTTATATATACCCAAGTTGTAGCATTTTGTTAAAAAAGGTAAAGCTAGGCTACGGTGTATGCATAATAGAATACTATTCACCCTTTGAAAATGAGGACATGGTGTACCTGGAGGACATTAAGTGAAACAGAAAACAGAAAGACAAGAACTACATGATCGCACTAATATGTGGCATCTGCAGAAGAGGCAGAGGGGATGGTTTTTTCCAAAGGAAGGGAAGGCAAGGTGGTAGAAGAAGGAATTATGATCAAAAGGTATAAACATTCTGCTACAGATGACTTTATCTTATAATACAAATCATCATTGTATCACAGCTATGAGTGCCATGGACATGTGTACAAAAGAATTAGAGCTATGACCTAGCTATAGCAATCCTAGGCATATATCCTAAGGACTCATCTCATTTCCTTAGAAGTATGTGCTCAACCATGTTTATTGCTGCTCAATTTATAATAGCTGGGGAATTGAACCAGCCTAGATGTCCCTCAATTCATGAGTGGCTAATGAAGATATGGCACAATTATACAATGGAGTTCTACTTAGCAGTAATTAAAAATGAAGTTATGAAATTTTCAGAAAAATGGATGGATCTGAAAAGGATTATACTAAGTGTGGTAACCCAGGCCCAGAAAGCCAAATGCCACATGCTGTCCCTCATATGTGGATCCTAGCTACAGATGATTGGGCTTCTGTGTGAGAAGGAAAAAACTCAGTAGCAGAGGCCAGTAAGTTAAAAAGGACATATAAAAGGAAAAGAAAGGAAGGGAGGAGGGTACTTAATAGGTTGGTATTGTTTATATGTAAGTAGAATGATTGAGATGGGGAGGTGATATGATGGAGAATGAAATTTCAAAGGGGAAGGTGGGGGTGAGGGTATTACCATGGGATATTTTTAATCATCATGGAAAATGCTAATAAAAATTGAGAAAAAATAAAGAAATAAAGATAAAGAAATTTAAAAAAAGAATTAGAGCAGAGCATAGAGGCAGTACTAAAACCAGGAAGCGCAATGAAGTTACTATGTTGAACAATGGTGCTAATAACACTTTAGCAGAACAAGTGAAAGTGCAGATTTTTCTAGTACCATTGTCATCCTTGAATGTTTTTCCTGGCATTCCCATTCCAAATACCCTTTATGCTGTACCTAAAGAAGAAAGATGGAAGTGTTGTAACAATTACCTGTGTTCCATCTCTCTGAATGAGTTGATCTGTGATCCTTAGAACATTTTTCCAATGACTAGGTTATTCTTTCTTATAAGGAATGTTTACTATAAAAATAAGATTTTTAATATTACATTTAGGTATCTTGTATACAAAGACTATCAGAACAGAACACCATAATGAAAAATATATTGTTTGAAGATCTTAACCTTCCCTTAATATAATCTCTGTGCTATCATGGACAATAAATATAACAAGACTTCATTTTCCAACTTTCCTACAAACTTATCAATCTAAAGACTGGATTATCTTCATCTCCACAATACACAATTGCACACACAACTCCTACATTATGAGTACTACATAAGATTCTATTTCTCACTTTCATTTTTTTTTTATCAGAAACTGAATCTCTTTGACAAAAAATATGAAGGGTTGCAGAAAACATCTGATGCTGCAAAGGGAATTCAATGGGGTTTATATTCTTGTTCATTTTATAGCATTCACTAATAATTACATAGAAAAGTTTGTAAATATCTGCTTTTATTCAATAAGTGTGAAATTTGATGCAATTCTACCCATTATGTTTAATTCAAGCTATAATAAAACACTTCATTATTTGAAGATTTTCAATATTTAGCTTTCATTTTCTTTATTTTTTAAGAACTGTATCACATTTCCCACATTGCATCCTTCATATGTATATTATTTAAATGTAATATGTAATACCATCCAAAGGTGACATAAATTTTTTTAAATGTATTTTCAAGAAAGTCTAAATTATGTGCATATCAGTTAAATTGTTTTTATATTTTAAATTCATTTCAATGATAAATTTTTCATTTACTTCAAAAATTTAAAACCATACATAAAGTTTTCTTAAATTTGAACTTCACTAGAGTAATTATTTTGATAATTCTAAATGTGAAAATATAAGAATTATATTGTCACTCAATTTTATTATTGTTCATGAAGATTTTATATATATGCTTATATGTGTGTGTATGCATTACTTATATGCATTACTTGATATTAAAATTTATTCATTAGTTAAATAAATTTTCAATTTTTAATTAATGCATAGGTATTGGCAAAAGCACAATATAGAAGAGATCTTATAGTAAGAAAATGTTTCCTTGATATGATTAAAAAATCTTTTAGGGTTGGAGAGATTGCTTAGTGGTTAAGTGCTTGCTTGTGAAACCTAAGGATCCCAGTTTGAGGCTCAATTCATCAGGACCCACCTAAGCCAGATTCACAAGGTGAATCGTGCATCTGGAGTTCATTTGCAGTGGCTGGAGGCTCTGATGTGCCCATTCTCTCTCTATCTGCCTCTTCCTCTCTTTGTTTGTCTGTCACTCTCAAATAAATAAAACTAATCAAAAAAAATTAAATCTTTTAAAGTATTTTTATTTATTTTAGAGACAGAAAAAGAAAGAGAGAGAGAAACAATGAGCACATCAGGTTCACTGGCCACTTAAAGTTACTACTGTGAGTTTTTGCCCTGAGGAAGTCCACGTAAGCCAGATGCACAAGGTGGTGCATGCTTCTGGAGTTTGTTTGTGGCTGGAGGCTATAGTGTGCCCATTCTCACTCTCTCTCTGTCTCTGCCTCTCTTTCTGTCTGTCTGTTACTCCCAAATAAATAAATAAATAAAAAGATATATGCAACAATCAATGTATGGACAGCATTTGGATCTTGACTAGTCAAATATAAGAAGTCAATTTGTATAATAACTAGGGACATTTTCTTCAAGAATTATTGCTAATTTATTTCACAAAACTCACTATGATTATATGTAAAATTCTTTTTGTTTTCAAAGGTACAAGTAGAAAATTTGAGACAAGAGGTCAGTTAGTTTGATTAAATCGTTACACATAAAAGGCAAATCAAAAACAGTAAAATGATTATATTTCTTTTATCTACTAGGGCTATGCTGCTTTACTAAGTTGCTCTATTTTTGATATTCTGGATGATTTTTTCAACATAGGATGCTTTAAATGTTATCCACACAACATTTTATAAAGGAAAATTAATTCCCTGGATTGTGACTTTACATTTACATTTTATAAAGGATCTAAGCTTATGCAAACATCAATGAAAATGCCTGAGCATTAATTAAAGTTGCTGTTAGGAACTAACTATTTATTTAAGTTTCACCAAGAGGACCAATTATAAACAGTAGCATAATATAAAAGAAAATTATATTTAAATAATAATATTTTTAAATACTTAGCTGATTACTTGTTCTCTATGATTTCTGAGTACATATTCTTAGGAGATCCAAGTCAATGTGACAGTATGAAAACTGAGCTGTTTGTATCAACACATAGTGAATAAAACTTCATTAGTTTTCTTTTTTTGTTTGTAATTGTATGTGAGCTGGAGTAAGAGTCAGCAGTAGAAGCTAGGAAACTAGAAAAGGGACAATGCAGGAGGGAAGAGAGGGGAGGTTTAAGGGGAGAGGGTAGTAGACATGGAAGTGGAGAGGTAGAATACTGGGGGTGGAAAGGCCTAAGTGGATTCAGAGAAGGGTGATGGAGAAGATGAGTGGGTAGGAAGAAGTTATCAAAATTTAAAACGTTATAAATAAGCCATATGGAAATCTACTTCCTTCATATACATACCTCCCATTGGGGAGGAAGGTCCCTTAGGCCTACAAACATTGTAGGCAATTTCCAAGGCTCCTGATTTCCCAGCAGAAGTAGCTGGTAAGACCCTATTGCTGGAAACACAATGTGCTTTGGTTGTAGGGCTCTGAGCAATCAAGCTGGAGCTGAGCTAGAAGCCTACTCCTTCCTGAAAGCCTAGTCAAAAGTCCATAGCTCAGAGTTCATATCCCTAGAGGGGAAGCTATGCTGTTTGGTTAAAATCCCACCAAACTGACCTATAAATATTTGGGTTTATATCTTTGTTAATGCTGCTTTGTATTAATATATTCATTTGTTCAGATACCAATCACTACTGGGGGGACACAAAACTTGCAAAGTGCTGAGAAAAAGTGACAGTTGAGTGTTCTGAACCAAATTAGACCTCTCTATCACCCCACCTGAGACTCAGAGACCATTTTGGATGAGGTGAAAGAAAACATGTAAGAGCCCAAGGAAGGGAAAGAGTGCTTTGCAATACTATCTTGCAGACACATGGCATTCATGACCTCATGGTGACTGCTGTTACATAAACAAGACCTGCATAATGTTGGCCCCATGTTGCAGCAGATGATGTAGGAGGGTAAAAATGACATCAAAATATATGAGGGTCTAGTTGGAAAGAAGAGGGCCTCAGTTGAGGGGTGGGGAACAAAGGAAGGTTAAAGGAGGAAATTATGATCAGGCTATATTTTGTATATGTATATGGAAGTTTAAAACAGGTAAAAATATTTAAAGGATAAAAAGTAATTAGCTAGTAAAAAGAAGAGTAAAAACTGCATCTCTTTGCATATGAATACTTTAAATGCTAATATCTTAGAAATGAATCAGGTTTTTAACATTCTAGATAAATAACAATTAATAACATTCAATTATATCAGCAATAACAGTTAAAGAGCCTCATTATGCTTGCCACATTTCATTGTATTAGAATATTTTAAATGAAGCCTTCAAGACCAATGTCATGACTATAACAGTTCACACAATTTATCTTCACTGAGAGATAAGTGATATAGGTGGAATTAATGAGATAGTTTATGTTTTCACATTTTGTTCAGGAACTATTACGAGTCTGGTCAGGTGTATTTTCATTTTACTCAAATGATTAGATGGCAGTCTGAAAATATTGATCAATTTTTTCATAATTTTTCAATTTTACTATAACAAAATAAATATAAAAACCTAACATTTTATAAAAACTCAAAATTATGATTCCATTGAGATGATCAAACAAAATTAGCTTAAAAATGAATCAGTTGAAACTTGTACTGATAGCAATGAAACTATATATATATATATATATATATATATATATATATATCACAGTATTTATATATATATTATATAATATAACATATAATAATATATAATATATATATTATATAGATATATATAATATACATATAAATATATAATAAATTATATATTTATATATATTATCATATATATATATAAATATATATATATTTATATATATATATATCACGAAGCTTATTTCAAAAGAGTCATGGCATATATAAGCCTTTGACACTGATAGTGAGATAATTTGACGACTTCATTGAGTCACACAACCACTTCTAAAAGTAACAGCTTTAATATTTGATACAGACAGTTCTGTACTGTAGGGCACTGCGGGTTCTGTGCCAAGCATTCGAAGGAAATGCTTGATTGGTGGCACTAACCTGTTTCTCTCTCTGCTGTTGCCATTGCTTCATCCCCAAGAACTAAAGAAGGAACAGTAAGAGAAATGATCCCTCCTTTCCTTTGTGGCTTCACTTTGGTTCTAGTCTTTATGGTTATATAAACTGTATCTGAATGACCTTGGTTTATCCTTTGGAGGTTAGCATGTGAATTCTCTTTAGAATGAAGGTGTTCTCCTAAGTTAATAAATTATATATTTATATATATATATATTATATATAGAGAGAGAGAGGAGAGAGAGAAAACACAATGCCAAATTAACAACCTGAATTTGACATATATTATCATTGCCATGCTAGTGGGAAGAATTACAAAAATCTGAAAATTGCCTCAGCTGTTGGCCTTGTCTCCATAGAGAACCTTGTCTATGGGAACAGAAATCCATTCAGTAGACAAAGTTTCCTTGTGTATGAAGAGTATATTGACAAACACCACTTACTCTTGCTTCTCTGCTTTTTCTACATCTATGGCTAAGCAAAGTTCTCTTTGAGTCATAATTTTCATTTAACATTATAGATAAATAACAATTAATAACATTCAATTATATCAGCAATAACAGTTAATACATTAATAAGAATTATATATATTCTGCTTGGCTGAGAAGAAAAAAATCTTCTTAATGGCTTTACAACTTCATGGACACATATTCTGATTCACCTCATGGTATAGCTTAATGTTGAGAAAAATGCTTTTCTATATTTTCAATTAGATCTTTATAAATATCAAGTTCTAACTATTGTTATTAGTATTACATGTTTTAAAAGCTTTTATAAAGTCAAGGTATAGATAAAAAAAAGTTTAATAAGTAGTATTGTAAATATTGTCAATCTACTTGAAAGTATGCATTTAAAACACATTTTACAGCATTCATTAAATTAGGAAACATTCATTAAAGATATTTCTAAGTGCATTGAGGAACAACAGTAAACAAGAAAAGTATGGAGATGCCTATTTTTAATTAGTCACTAAACAATATAAGTGTTTATTGGCTATTTTCAAAGTTGGAGATCAAGTAGATCATCAAGTTTTTAGGTAGGGCTGGATCCAGGAAAGCTACAGAGATCTCAGTTAGGAAGATCTTTTTATTTTAATAATTATTACTTATGCACACACTCAGTATGTAAACAGCACATGTTAGTACCATCCTTCCCCTCATCCCTTCCCCCCCGCAGAGGGACTCTCCTCCTTGGGTATGCAAGCCATCACCATGGGGATTGTGGGTCATGCATTGTGGTAGCAGCCATCAGTTATGGAGAAGAGGCAATTCTCTGTGCATAATGTCCCAACTTGTGGCTCTAACAATTGTTAGACACCCTCTTCTGCAAAATTCCCTGAGCCATGTTGGGTGCATTTTAAGTCTCTTTCAGTGATGGGCTCTTAGGATCGTCTGGATCTCTGGTTTGGTAGGTATTGAGTGTCCTAAGTGTCTTCTTCACCCTTGTGCTGATATCAGGTTCACTGAGAAAGCAGCACTCTTGCTCATTTCTCCAATTTCTTTATGGTTTCAGTTGGGGCCTTGGTGAAGTGCAAAATGGGTCATTTCTCTCCTCAAGTCCCACTTCCGTCTGAAAAAGAGAAGTCGATTTTCAACAGAGAGTGAAGTCTGCACAGGTTAAAGGGGATAACCATTATTAGTTTACAGAGAATTTAATAGGTGTAGGCACTTTTGTAGCCCAAGATTATTGGGAGCTTCATACTGGAAAGTAAATTCATTATCTGAATATGATTCTGATTTGTTTCCCAGTTCCAGTTGTGGGTTCCTTTCCACTGAACAGAACTGTTAACCAATCCAAGTGCAGTTGGTTACCTACCATGGCTGTGTGACATTATTGCACTTGTGTGAGCATCACATCAGGTTGTTTGTTTCCGAGTAGCTTATACCTTTAGTTGCTCAGACAGATGTTGGTCACTTTCCCCCAGTAGCTCTTGTAGCACCTTCTAACACTAGAAGGGCTGTTTGGAGACTGGCTCTCTTCCAGATTCCAGCTAGGTCTCTCCATGTTCCATGAAGACAGCATATGGTGTCTTCAGCAGGAGGGTCTTACCATTAACTGCTGGTGGGTAAATCAAGTGCTCTGAATAAAGTCTGTCTTGTTTTGGGAAACTTTGTAAGTCTCTCTGATGAACAGCTAATGTGTTAACCACATCCTGGTACTCAGGAAGATTTTGTGGGAACACTGTGACAACGTCAAGTCTTGTCTCCTCAAGGTTCACATTCTGTGCTGAGGCAGCTTACCATATTTGGCTTTCAGGATGCTCTTCAGAAGTAACATTGTCACCTGGACAAGTGCATTTGCTGCTTCTCCATGGCTGAGGCTTAGCATTATTAAGCTTAGAATTAAATACAGTTTCTCTAGTGGAAACTCCTGAAAATGTATCCAACACATGGCTGCAGGCCACATGTGTCTGTAGGTAGCTATGAATGTGGCCCAACAAACATGTAGAGGGCAATGTCATGTTGTAGTGTCAAAATTCTGGACACCCATGAGAGCATTGAGGGCACTGTTTAACACATGCGGTGTTTTTACATATATTGGATGGAACACCTTTCAATCTCCTTTTCATCAGTAGTAAATATGGCCTTTTTATGTGAGCTTATACTATGCTTTTTGCTCAATTGACTGAATTCAGAAAGAAGCGAATGATGACATTTAAGAGATTTTTTTAAACTCCATAGTGAGAACACGTGTGCAAAGATTAGGGATATAGGAATGAGGATCAGCCTTTGTCAATCAACAAGAGGGCACTTAAAATCCTAATATATATATTGAACTTGAAAATTTTTTTCAGGTAACCTGTTCTTACATGTGAGAGATGATTGATGATGTCCACAGCTCACTGATGTCCTTTACAATTCAGTGGTTGTCTTTTATCTGTTGAATGTCCCATGAAGACACAACAAAAATTCACTGCAGACTTGTGTGTGAGTCATCTAACTTGACCCAGACAAAAGTACCTTTTGTATCAGCCTATTTGATCTAAATTGTCTACATTTTATCATGAAGCTTATTTCAAAAGAGTCATGGCATATATAAGCCTTTGACACTGATAGTGAGATAATTTGACGACTTCATTGAGTCACACAACCACTTCTAAAAGTAACAGCTTTAATATTTGATACAGACAGTTCTGTACTGTAGGGCACTGCGGGTTCTGTGCCAAGCATTCGAAGGAAATGCTTGATTGGTGGCACTAACCTGTTTCTCTCTCTGCTGTTGCCATTGCTTCATCCCCAAGAACTAAAGAAGGAACAGTAAGAGAAATGATCCCTCCTTTCCTTTGTGGCTTCACTTTGGTTCTAGTCTTTATGGTTATATAAACTGTATCTGAATGACCTTGGTTTATCCTTTGGAGGTTAGCATGTGAATTCTCTTTAGAATGAAGGTGTTCTCCTAAGTTAATTTATCAGCAGTATAACTACTTTTTTAGTACTAGAGGCTATGGCATGAGCTGTGGTAGGACTGTATTACCAAGGGCATTTACTTTAGCTTACATTCAACATGATACCGGAGTCCTTACATCCATGTCTAACTCCTTTAAGAGAAAGGGGATAGTACACACAGGACCCCCTAAATATAGCACACACAGCATGCCAGTTTGACAGTGCTGATGAAACATTTTCATAAGTCATGGATAGCTGGTATGATTGACACAGATCTGTGATGTTGAAACATGTTTTGCTGAGTCACTTTTTCATTCCACAATGACTACTGACTCTCCAAATGACTGGCAAAAGTCTAAGAGTATCAACTGCATTGTAAAATCACTTATAAGAAATACATTTTATTGTGAATGTTAATATTATGGTTAGACATAAGCTTGTTTTAAAATTTTTATGGCCATGGACCAATACTGATAAAAACCTATATTTTATATTTCTGACCTTCCAACTCCTTAGAAGTACTATTAAATGAATCAATTTATGATGCCCATGTAATATAATAATTTCACATGAAAATAACCAGGGAGACCATATATGTGTTAATCATCAGATAGGTAATTATGATTTAAATGTAATTAGAGAGGATTTTGGAAGCCTATTTTCTTCAGATTTCAATTCCCAAAGAAAAGGTATTTTATTTTGTCTTTATTAAATGAATGTTTTTTAGAACTTTTAATAACTTAGCCAAGATCTATTCATTTTTTAAATTACTTTAAAATTTCCCCAGGAATTTGACATGGGAGTAGTTTGTATTTATAACTTATGTATCCTTATATCCTCAGTGCCTTACATTTTTCCCTAGTGCATTGAAGAGCCTGGGTTTGTGATTTTTCAATAGCATAGTAGCAAGTGTGAAATAGTAACTTTAATGTGCTAACTCAAACTGGGTTTTCCCGGTTTCTACTACTGGAACCAAGGCTAGAAGGCTTAGAACACATGACCCAGATGATGGGGCCAACAGCTACATGTGAATATCTGAACTTATATTGCCTACAAATTAGCCTAGAACACAAAGTCTTTTCACTTGGTGGTAAATCAGTATAGATCTGGCCTGGTTTTGTGTGTGTGTGTGTGTGTGTGTGTGTGTGTGCTTTTACTTAATTTATTCAAAGTAGGTAGAGTAATATTCATGACTGGTTACAGGAGCAAAACCTGCTTTCTAGATGGTGTCTGGCTCACTTCTTACTTAGGAAAGGCTCTGCCCCATATGCCAGGCTTGCTCTGAGGTACCAGAACATGAGACGAAACTGTCTTGTGGCATGATGCAGACATTTGTGAAGGGTGGGGACACATGGCTGAGCACATGTTGTTCGTTTTCCTCTTGCTCAGTGTGGTCAATACCTCTCATGTGCAGGATAGGATGCTACCTGTTAATCTCAGTTGCTTTTTGACCACTTAGGCATCACTTTTCTTGAAGCTTCTGACTCTTCCTACTTCCCTGAGATTCAATGAGTGACATTTTGAGGTCAAGTGGTTGAACACGTTTTTTATGATGAACCATAGAGATAACTGTGCCTCAGTGCCATTAATGGCATCACCTACAATCACTTTCCTCACACTTTAGACACACTGCTTTCTTATTCCATAAGTACTACAAAACTGTCCTCTGGGAGGCTAGACTGCCTCACAAATAAGTTTTGTCTCTGGAAAACATGTTTCCATGCATGGTATACCATGCCATAGGCCTGGTTGGTACCATTAGCAAAGACATTTAGCTTCTTTGGCAGATTAAGGCCTTTAGTAATCTGTAAGTAAACCAGTTCTATCTAACAGAGAAATTTCACAAAACAATGAAAGTAGTACTGCAAGTGCCTAGAGCTATAAAGTGAAAATGGTCTCAAAAGTTTCTCTCTGAAGACTGGAGAGATGGCTTAGCAGTTAAGGTGTTTGCCTGCAAAGCCAAGGGATCCTGATTTAACTCTCCAAGATCCATGTAAGTCAGATACACAAGGGGACACACACATCTGGAGTTTGTTCGCAGTAGCTGCAGGCTCTGGCACACCCATTCTCTCTCTTTCTGTCTCTCTCTCTCTCTCCCTGCCACTTTCTCACTCTCAAATAAATAGTTAAATAAATATATTTTAAAATTTTCTCTCCAAGAGTGATAAAGTTGAAAAGAGTCAACAGATTTTAAAAAATGGAGGAAAATATCAGGTATATTGGCAAGAAACAGAAACCTAGGTGAGAGGAAGCAAAATAAAAAGCCATCACAAGATCGTGTTTTTGCTTTGGTTATCCAATAATAAGGAGCTAATTCAAAATGGTCAGTTTCAGTTCATATGCATAAGATAAGTGTCACTATCCTAAACTCAACTTTCGAGTCCATATTGGCATTTACATTGTTTATAGCTTTGGCTGGGAAATTGCACCTTAGAAATTTCTTCTGCACAAACAACTTCATCAAAAGGTACACAAATGGCTACCACTTTTAACAATACCTCCAATAGTGAAAACTTTGAAATTACCAAAAAGCTTATTTTTAAAGAAATGTATAAATGAATTACCATGTATAAAATTATACGTCATTTGAGCTATGTAAATGAAGTTAATTTGATGAGTTAGATCGGCACATATCAAAGCAATTTTAAATAACCTTAGGCTTTACGTCTGGGGAAATGGCACAGTGGATAAGAGTGATTTCCACACATACGTGAGGGCCTGGGAAGGCATGAATTAAATTCCCAGTGCTCACATAGAAAGCTGAGGTCAAGCATGCCTTTAACCCGTCTTTTGATGGTGGTAGTTGTGGGAGTGGAGACAAGAGAATTACTGGGGCTCACTCATCAACCAGTCTGATTGGGGAAGAAAATGACAGTTTTGGGTTCAGTAAGAGACTCTGTCTTAAGGAAACCTGTGAAAGATCAATAGAAGAGGGTATTTGACATTCTCCCCTGTACCACACACATGAGTGCTGAGGGCATGTGATGTGCACATAGATACACATACTATACACACATGCCAAAACATATTTTTAAAAACATATTATTTCAGGAATATGACTTATATCAATAAACAGATAATACATACAAGTATGGACTGAATATGAAACAAAATCAGAAACTCATGTGTTGAAGAATCAGGCTATAGCTGGTAGTGATATACTGGAAGGTGTTGGAAACATTAGGAGGTGGTTCTGGCTGGAGGATGTATGCCAGGGGCATGTCCTTGGAGGGTGTGTCTTTCACTGGCCTTTTTCTGCTCTCCTTTCTTCTTCCAGTCACCTCACAGTAAGCAGTTTGTGATGCACTGTTCCCACCATGATGCTTCTGCCTCTCCTCAGGTCCAAAGCCACAGTGTCAGCCAAGCAGAGTGAAATCTCTAAATCTCAAGTCAAAAGAAAGCTTTCCAGTTCTTAAATTGCTTCATTCAGGTGTTTTCCATAGTGAAGAAAAATTGACTAACAGTTTAGTAAATGACCTGATGAATATGTAATGCTCCTTTAACACTGGATATTATCAATCAGAGCACAGATATTAGATGTTACAAGAAGTAAAATGAAACTTTTGCATTTGGTTTTATAACATTTTTTATTTTTAATACTGTACACATCATATTTTGCATTATCAATAATAATTATATATTAAAACTCAATGCTCACTAATAAAATGAGAGAACATTTCTATGATTTCCCTAAGATGATATACCTATTTGCCACAAACATATGAAGGAAGCCACTTAAAACAGAATACTTAATATGGAAAATATGACCAGTTTTTTCTGAAACTGGATTTTATAGACTACCTAAGGTGTAAGCACTAATAAAACATTTCCATGTCAAATGTATTTGAACTATTCCATAGAAAACAATTGATGTTTAATTAGTTTTTGATTCAACCATTGAGCATTAATTCTAAAAACATAAGACCTTTCTCCAAATTTATTACTGAGCTAGACCACTAGTATTAATTATAATAAAAAAATCTTTCTCTATTTTTATCATAGACTCTGTCCTTGTCTCTCTGTCTCTTCTTTCCTCTCACACATTCATACATCCACACTCTATCTCTTCCTATACTTTCTCTCTAGTCACAAATACACACATGCATGCAAAACCCCAGTCTGTTTCTGTTTCTTTTCACTCATGTATAAATATATGCATGCAAGCTAATGTATGCATTCAGTATATGGTCTTAGAATATTGTCTCCAGAGAGTCAATTATTTCACTTATTCTGTTGCTACTATGTTCATTTTCTCTCTAAGAACTATCTTCAGAATTTCAGAACTACAAAATGAACATATTTAATTTTCATGGCATCCTTATCATTACCTTCTCCCTCTCTGAAAATCAAAATTGTTCAATGTGATTACCTAGGACCTCATATAGATACCGAGCTATTCAATATTCTTTAGGATCAATCCTTTTCTAAAAACAGGCAAAAATACCTCCACTGAGGCAATATCAAGAGTTTAATATGGTTTATGAATGCTTTGAAGGAGCTTCCCTTTAGTCAGCCAACAAATCCATTTGAATCCATGTTTATCAAATACACACTATACACATTCTAGGTATAGATGAATTACAGCAGCAGCAGAAGACAAAATAGTGTTTGAAAATGGACTTATATTGGATTTAGAGATCAAATTTTGAGAGTTCATGCTAATTAACTATAGTCTTTGAAATATTACAAAACTGGTAATATCAGACATTATTACATATGAGTATGGTCCTAGAATTATATTTAAGAAGGACTGTTCATTGAGATTACTTAGTAATCTTGGAACCATTTTTCATTGCAGGGATAAGAGGAGATTCTTTCTAGCAAGGAGAAATATCTTCTACTGGCTTCTGGTGAGTAGAGATCTGGGAGTTTGTCCCCTTCTTAGAGTGCCTCAGACTGTGTACCCAGAATGTCAACAGTGCAGGCACTGAGAAATTCTTGGTTAAAGACATAAAAAAGGAACCCACACTAGATGACCATTGAAGTTATAATTATAGTTGAACTTGATTATCAAAAACAATGAAAGTCTCAGAAGGAACCACAGCATTTAAACACTTTGGTTGAGGAGATAAAATTTTAAGAAATGAATAAGAAACTTGCAAAGGAGAACAAAGTAAGTGCAAAGAGTCAAACATGGATTGATAGAAAAGAGAGGCTGCATGGTTAACAGAACTGAGAAGTCCTTAGGAAGTTGCATGAGCACATGAGGACTGGTTAGAATGGGTACTGGTCTTGAGAATAGCATATCACTTTTGTCAGTGATGGATGTCAATTGTTCTAAATGCTTGACAGAGTTTAGTAAGAAGTGGAGATGCAGAGTACTAATCATTCATTGTGGAGAATAATAAAGAGAATGAGTATGTGGAAAAAATATAACATTTTGTTAGTTTAGTGTGACAAAACCAAACATAATTCAAAATAATGAGGGGGAAAATGAAAAACAATTTGACAGAAGAAAAGTATGCATTTCTCAGTGTCCTTCCAGAATTAATAAATTATACCTAGTGACAAAAAAGCTACCCACAAGGAAAAATGAAAGCTCTAAAATCACTGGTGATTTAAATATATATATATATGGAAAGAAAACACTAACTCTGTGCAAAATCTCCAAAACAAATAAGTAAGAAAAAATTTCCATGTAAATTTATAAGGTTAGTAATATTTTGGCACCAGTATTGAACATTAACAAAGGAGACACGGGCTGGAGAGATGGCTTAGTGGTTAAGCGCTTACATGTGAAGCCTAAGAGCCCGGTTCGAGGCTCAGTTCCCCAGGTCCCACGTTAGCCAGGTGCACAAGGGGGGTGCACGTGTCTGGAGTTCGTTTGCAGAGCCTGGAAGCCCTGGCGCACCCATTCTTTCTCTCTCCCTCTATCTGTCTTTCTCTCTGTGTCTGTCGCTTCAAATAAATAAATAAATAAATATTTTAAAAAGGAGACATATATACAGATCAGTCCCATTAACGTAGATAAAAATGCTACATAAAATAATATTAAGCAAATGTTGAGTTAGAGGAAAAGGGTAATTCATCATGGGAATTATTTTAAGACAAGAAAAGATTAAACTTTTAAGATAGTTTAATATAGCAATTCACAAATTAAGCAAGCCTTAAAAAGGAAAACTGTATGATTATATCGAATAACTTGAGGAAAGACCATTTTATAAAGTCCATGAGTTAAAGATTTTATATATATATATATATATATATATATATATATATATATATATATATGCTATTTATAAGAAAAACGGTAAAATTCTCCTTAAACAATGTTGCTTGATTTCTGTAGCTATTGATAAGGTTCTGGACATTCTGAACTAGTGAAGGATGCCCTGGGGTGAGGCTCTCACTTTATCCTGTAACGAGCAGTGGGCTGGACAGTGTGCAACCTCACCATGATTCATAGCATAGCCTTGACATCTAAGCTCACCTGTAACTACTCCGCCTTATTCTGCCTGAAGATGAAGTATGTGTCATGCAGGATAAGAACAATCTTCACTAAACCAGACGATGTAAGTCTTGAACCTTTCTGGCCTGGCTTATGTAAATAGCCTTAGCTCATGTCAATGTGAAGAGCCTCATCTGCTACCATACAGGATAATAAATTAATTAATAAAATTTGAATATTCCTGAATGTATAGGGAAAGATAAAGTCAAATAAGACCTTTTAAATGAAATAATAATTGAAATCAATCTCATAACAGATATGGATGTTCAGAGCCAGGAAGCACACAAAGGACCCTAAATAGCTTGAGTGGAAGAAGGTTCTCACTGTTGTATATTATGTTCAATGTGGTACAAGAGATATAAGATAATGACAGAGTTGGTTTTTTTTTTTTTAAAGAAAGAAAGAAAAGAAATATCATGCCCCATTTAGGAGAGCTTTCATTACTGACAGCAATTTTTTAGCATTAAACTTATTGGGACTATATTAACTTTATGAATAAAGTCTGAACTTTAAATCTAAAGTCCATTGTGAGCAGTGTAAGCCAAGCTCCATTTGGTGGCTCTAGTTTCACTCTGTAGTCACAAGTCACCTGGAGTTAGCAGTGAACCTGGCTTCATTGATCTTCCCTGAGGCACCTCTCAGTTTTGAGATTGTGACTGTGATACTCAGGTTTGCTTTTCTCTGACCCCAGAGTCTATTATCCACCAAGGATGTAATGTGAATGAGTTGGGACAAGGGTAAACTTCTGTGGGTCCCTGGATCCTCAGGATCATGGTTCCCTGAAGGCATCCAGGCAACCATGGGGAGCAGGGTCTTGAGCGGTCCTGTGTGTGAAGAGATGTACACCGGGGAGATGACCTCAGAGAGTAGTTCCATTTATTCAATAGGGAAAAGGGTTTATGAACAGTTGAGAGGAGGAAGAGGGTCCTAAGGGGATTGGCGGGTTCAAAGGTATCTAGGCAGTGCCTAGGGACATTCATTCCAGCATGTAGGGAGAGAGTCAGGTGATCTTCAAAGTGGCAAAAAGAAGGTCACAGGGGGATGGGCTATGTGAAAGGTGAGGGCTGATAAGGAGTTTCCTAGGCAACTGGTCAAAGGTCAAAGGGCTATGAGCAAAGCTTAAGTTCAGGTGTGCCAGGCTTGAAGAGGGAGTGGCCTCCTGTAGCCTTGGGGTCCTTAGCCATGCCTAGCAACTCACGCCCATCTCCTGAAGGCTCCAGCCAGTGCCTGGTAGTGCCCACCAACTCCCCCTTTGTTTTTAATATGAGGCAGTGTCATCCTGAGAGAGTCCTTCATAAGTCCAGATAGGTGGTGTACAAGGACCCTATTAGAAGAAGCAACCTTAGCAATATTGGTTATTTGTTATCTGAGAAATTCAATGGGCAAGGGGCTACAAGTAACAGGGTTCCTATAGCGAGGAGGGGGCTAAGGAGCGGGAGAAGCTAAGTGACTGAAGGGTTAGAGAACTAGGTGGTGGGGTCTGCAGGCTTGTAGCTGTCAGGCAGCTCTTTGTGGAATTCGAAATTTTTAACATTATGTTTGACAACATTTGTTTCCTTAACAAGAAAACATTCTTTTCTCAAGACCACACATGTCGCCCCATGTTCAGCAGTAATGAGGCCTAAGTTTAGACAGTTTGGAAGTACCACACCTGCAAGAGTGACCAATTGTCTCTGGAGAGATCTAAGGCTGTTGGTCACCAGAAGAAACCAGAAACAACATCACACCGAGGTCCACCAGCAGAGGGATAAAAATCTCTCTCAGTTGACACAGACAAAACTTGTAGGCCATTTTTTTTTGTGTGTGTGTTTGTTTCATTTTTTTCTTCTCTTATAGAGATACACCTTTGAAACAATTAAGACTGGAGACCAATAAGTGGGAAAGGAAACATTTACGCATGGGGTAGTTACCCCCTTGTATCAAAGGGGAGCTGGTGTATTGACACAAGTGGTCCTGGTTTTGGAATATTGAGCAGGCATTCAGTTTTGGTCAGCTTGGAGTTGGACAGGCAGAGAGGCATAACTTGACCAACATCAGAGAGGGCGAAGCCTGTTCTTTGCAGAGTCAGGGACATGGCACACACATGGAAAAACAGTTCTTTGGAACTGGGAAAGAGATAGGAAAAACTTTTCTGTCCTTTTTACCTTCAGGTGTACAGTCACCCTAACTCTAACTCTACCCCCCTTCATTTCTCCCTCTCATGAGAACACACTCTAACTGCTATTAGGGGACAAGGAACATGAAGATGTCTTATGGTTTACTACTTTCTTCTGAATGGGTCATGAAATTGTAGCAGTTACAGTCTCTACAAGAGAGGGGAACTTTTCTAATGGGCCCTGAAAGTGTATTGATGGAGTGCAGGAAGATAGTCTTGGAAGAAAACACTGGGGAGAAAGAACAAAGGTAAGGAGTTAATGAGAAGTGAGCACATAGAAAATTGGTCCTTCTTGTGGTCAAGGGAACCCAGGTAGATGGAGCTGGATTGTCTCAGGACCATCTGAGCATGAGGTGGCTGAGATTTTCTTCCAGAACTATTCATCAAATGGTACAGTAGTGTTTGACATGGCCAGAATCTGTTTCCATATGTCTTGTAAAACAGATGAGATGTTAGCAGAGTTATCAGAAGTATTTACACAACATTTAAACTGCCGTTAGGTATCATTTAAGGGCTATAAAAATATATCTTTGGTCACAGAACTTACTTATATATTCTTAGATTTAAAAATAACCCTTTCAGGCTGGAGAGATGGTTTAGTGGTTAAGCACTTGCCTGTGAAGCCTAAGGACCCCGGTTCAAGGCTTGATTTCCCAGAACCCACATTAGCCAGATACACAAGGGGGCGAATACATCTTGAGTTCATTTGCCAGTGGCTGGAAGCCCTGGCACACCCATCTTCTTCCTCTCTCTCTCTCTCTCTCTCCTTCTCTCTGTCTCCCTCTCTCTCTCTCTCTCTCTCTTTCTCTGTCAGTCTCACATAAATAAATAATAAACAAAAACATTAAAAAAATAATAACCCTTTTGATATCTATAGTTCTTTTTTAAAATTATAAAATTAGAACTGAGATGGGGGAAAATGTCTTAAGGGTTTGTTTGTTTCCTCTCTTAGAAAGCTCTTGTTTTATTACTTAACAGGCCATTCACATATTAGCGAGATTTAGTTAAAGAATGACACAAGAGCTTCTTAAAATCATTTTGTCCAACCTTTTAAAACCTTTTAAAAGGACAAGTAAGACAGTTTAAAGTCTTAGCACTTGTGTTTGCAAACATTTTTGATTAATTCAGATACCCTTGTGGATACAAATTACCCAGAGAACATTTGAAAGAGAATCAGAGCTTGAAATTATTTTTCTCAGATGAGGACCATTGTTTGAGCATGAGTCTGTATCCTAAAGTAGGGATTATGTCTTAAGAGCTAATTTTGTTATAAGCACTGGAATTAAGATACCAGAAATGAGACAGTTACTTTACATACAATAGAGCAAAACAGCTAAGTTCTAATATAACCTTTGACAAATCTGTTTTGAGATTCAAAAAAAGCACAAGTTTGTAACCAATGATTTTAGCTTAATCTTAATCGCCATTGATTTTATGTACCATAGAAATTTTTATTAACATAAAATAATTTTTTGTTTTACTCATGATTTAAATTTAATAAAGCAAGAGATCACAACATATTTTACCTAACAGGAGCATAAAATTTATAATGACTGAAATTAAATCACTAAGAGCATCCTTAAGAGCTTGTAAACAGTTGAACCATCTTTAATTTTAGGCATGGTGTTTAGGTTTAGACTGAAAATTCTTTCCTACACAGGCACATCTTTATTCACATACTTTAACATTCTGATCTAAGACCACTGAAAAAGCATTTTTAATGAGCATTATATGTCCAACATTGAAAAATTCCTTCCCAGTTCCTTTAATCAAGTCATCTCACCCCATAATTAACCATCTTTCTTATAAGACTATTAAGAGAAACTACACCAAATTCATTAATCCTATTACTTACTGACAAGCAAGTAGTCTAGATTAATGACAATTTTATGACATCAATAGTGCTCATATACTTGGAAATGTTTTTATTAGGAGTAACTAAGGCAAATTTTGTTTCCATCTTGAGGCAGACTGGCCTAAAACTCAGGTCAGTTGCCTACTCCTTTTAAGTAACAGGACATTACAATCTTTTTTTTTTTTTTTTGCCGAGAATGCATAGTTTATTGTTTCTCCACTTACTCCCTCTTCCAAATGTTATTTGCCACACTCTCCTTTGTCAAAAGAAAGTAATCTGACCTCTTATGTTTCTCCCAGACCACTACATTTCCACAAATTGCTAGAGAAAATGTCTGTCATAATTAATCTTCGTTGTCAGCATGACCAGATGTAGAATCACCTAGGAGACAAGATGGGCCTATCTCTGAGGGCGACGCCACAGAGGTCTCACCAAGGAGAGAAGAACCATCCCCAGTGTGAGTGGCACCATCCCCTAGGCCTGGGTCCCAGCATAAATAAAAAGGAGAAAGCAAGCTGGGCACCGACATTCCCCCCCACCCCCGTCTCTCTCTCAACATGCCCAGCTGTTTCACACTGTCACTGCCAGGCCCTCCCAGCTATAGTGGATTGTACCCTCAAACCACAAGTCAAAAAAAACTCCCTCCTTCATTCCTGAAGTTGCTTTTTGTCAGATATTTGGTCCCAGCAATGAGAAAAGTAACTAAAACAATGTTGAACCTTTCTGCATTTTATTCACTCTTTGAAACAACAGCATAGCTCACGAACACTGAGCAAACTTTTTAAAATACATGGCAAATTAAAACTCACCACCTCAGAAATAATTTTTTTGTTTTCAATAATCCTCTATGTAAGTTGAAGTTGACCTACAACACAAATTCAGTCATTATATTTATGATATCATGTTAAAAACTATGGCATTGTTTATATAAAACTTCAGTCCACCATAGGCTTTAATTCAACATGACTTTTATTTTTCTTGCGGCTTCATGGTGCAGTTGCTGCAGGTGGCCGCTGGGTGGGGCAGGAGCTCACAACCTCCTTCAGATCAGCCCCACCCTGCTCCCAGGCTCTCACCTGGGGTTGGGTCTAATACATGTGGAGGTAAGTGTGGAGACAACTGCCTGCCCACTGGCCTGAGCCCAGCTTCGCAAAGGGAAAAGAAGAGAGGGGGCCCCAGGGACTGCCAGGGGCCACTAGAAAGGGAAACAGAGGCAATGTGCCTGCACAGGCCAAGGTGCCATTGTCTCAGTGTGCATGAGCTCACCAGCAGACCATAGCTGCTTTGGAGTGCTTGCAGAGCCAACTTGCAGTTTCACCCCTGCCCTAGTGAAGAAACTTAAAAGAAGATGAAAAGGGAGTGAGGGGCAATTTCCTTCCTTAACTTTTCATTTCCTAGCCAGATAAGCTATGTGGGTCCACATGTCTGGGTCACATGGATCTCCACAAATCATCCAGGAGGTCACCTGGAGGACTTTTTCTAAGTCTAAGGAAATAGCTTCTCTCTGGGACAATTTAATTCCTCTAACTTTCAGGAGAGACCTTAGTCTACAAATCTGTGATTCCTTTTGGTGGGAGCCAACATTATTCAGGATAGAAAAAGAGTGGAAGTGTCAAGACCAGAGGGCAACATTCCGGGGGCTGAGTAGCACTGTGGGGGATTCCCCAATGGTCAGGAAATAAGCCTGTCCACAAGTTTAAGAGACCTGCGACCTGCCCTACAGGCTTTTAAGAGGTCGATGCATTACCGGCTTTTTGTGTTACAGAGAAGTAGATAGAAGGTCTTTGCCAACATTGGCCTTTAGTCAATACCGAAGAGTGGCTTCACCCAAGAGATGTCAGTTGTCAGTTTGTCATGTCTGGTCCCTTGCAATGGCACAAACCAAAATTAAGGGAGGAAAAAGAGAAACCTGCCAGCCCTCAAAAACATGGTGGCAAAGACCACATAGGGAGTGGTTGATGTCCTCCAAACAAAAATCATCCATCTGGGAGAGCTCACACTTACTCTGGCATGTCTCAAAGGGTCCTTGTTCAGGTACCAGCTGTGGGTCCCTGGATTCTCAGGGCCATGGTTCCCCAAAGGTGTTCAGGCAACAGTGGAGAGCAGGGTCTTGAGCTGCCATGCATGTGCATAGGGATGTACACCCAGGAGATATTCATTCCAACATGTAGGGAGAGAGTCAGGTGATCTATGTAGTGGCTGGAGGAGGATTGCAGGAGGATGGGATGTGTAAAGGCTGCTAGCCAGGCTCCAGCCTATGCCTGACAGTGCAACAAACCTCAAGGCAGTAAGCAGATATTTTCCAGACCAAATGAAGTCTAGGCATGAAACTAGTCCAACATCATTTCTGCTACATTACTTTGGCCAAAACAAATCAAATTCAAGGAATAGGAAAATAAACTTCAGCTATGTGTGAGATGAATGGCCCAGTAGAATCACAAGGGAATATGCTCAGGGCTGCAAAATTATTGAATCAGTCTGACCTAGAGAGAGACCCTTCCTCAAAACAAACAACAACAACAAAGAAAAAGAATTAGCTGAGCATGGTGGTGCATGCCTTTAATCTCAGCACTTGGGAGACAAAGGTAGGAGGATCATCATAAGTTGAGGCCACCCTGAGACTACATAGTGAATTTCAGGTCAGCATGAGCTAGGGTAAGAAAAACCAAAAATAGAATTAGTTTTATAACATACAGAAAACTACATAAACTCCCTTCAATCTTCAGGGAACTTGTGCCCAGAGCTTTATGATTTGCTACTCAAGCCATGATAATTGGTCACTGTGTGTATGTATTTCTTTAAAAAATTTCAACAATGCTAATATTTCCCTAATCAATTTAAATATTAATGTCAACAAGGAGCTTACAATTAATGAAGCTGACATTTCAAAGGTTTGCCACTGACATTGTTTAGCTGTGCTTGTGAATTCACTATTTCAAGTTCAACCAGTTGCCATTAACAGACAAAACATTATTTTAAGGCATTTTTGACATGTGAGCAAGTTTTAGGATGAAAAATTTACCATGAAGACAAGTTCTATAAATGGTCCAGAAGACAGACCAGAACAAATCATTATCTCTGTGCAATTATAGTTCTTTACCACAAAATGTGACCTATCAGATTTCTAGGATAAACTAAGTTAGATTTAATCCTTATTCTTCTTCAAATGTTATATATGAATTACTATCCATGAAAACAGTTTTCTAGTGCAACCTCATGAAATCAAAATACTGTAAGTTCAAGAAAAGTATTCTGTACATATGACAGTCAAAAGGAAAGCAAGTGGATATTCCTATATGCTAAAGGCCCTCTATGAATCCTCTATGAATCCCTATTTGCTGAAAATTTACTAATTTTATCATTAGTGGATCATTATTTTTCAAACTACCTATTTTAGAGTTGTAATAAGATAATATGGAAGAATATAATATTTTAAATTGCTACTGTAATAAATAAAAGAATCAAGTAATACATCTTACAGTTCTAGTAGAGGATTAAATACAGTATCTGAAAATATTTTGTAAAAGATGGCATTTTACACTTTTTTAAAAATCCAATCTAGCCAGTCACAGAGCAAAAAGTAAAATAACCCAATCTTATCTCATTCTACAGAAAATACTCAATTTCCATTTTCATTTCTCCTTTAAAAACTGACCTTGTTTTACCGTAATCAATAACAGGGTCATGGAGGCTGAGTAGTATATTTGTACTTGAGTTGAGATGTAAAGGACACCTTTAAGTCTCCATTTGAAAGATGATTTAACTCTTGCCAACAATTTTTGAACTATGAGCACAATTTCATTACTTGTATATATGCTGAAATGAGAAACTCTTTCAGGACACTTCATCTTAAGAATCAAAACTGTTGTGGCAGGAACTCAAGGAACTCATACTACTGTGTATAAAGACATCTCAAATTATTTAGGGAAATATACATCAGTGAAAAATAATGATGAGTCACTTGGGAATTTTTCTAAAATGTTATAATTTCTCCATTCGCCCAAGAGGGAACTCATTATGCAAATGTCTGTTAAAGGTTTGCTATGTTCCAATCAGGAAGGTGTGCAGGAAGATAAATTTGGCCTAGTCCATGCCGCTAGGGAGCCTTCACTCAAACGGGGGTAGAAATGAGGTACCACATATTTACATAATTAAATACAACCACACTTTTAAAGGAAGTACACTGCAAAAAAAGAATTAGATATATGATGCACTTAAGTATGGGAACCATGCTGTGTTGTTAATGAGAAAGCTATTCTGATTCCTGGAGCTGCAAAACGCATATAACTAAATTCATTCCTAAAATTCTAGGCATCAGGCCACCAGAGTTTGAGATGATCTTAGTATTCCTTACCTAAGTAATACACTTGCACTTGGATTTCTAAGGCAACATCAAACCTAGTATGAACTTGATTCTTTATTATGTCATAAATGAACTGCAAGACTAGCAATGCAGTTTTAATAAGGATAATGTGGCTAATATTTATTAATCTCTATAATAATAAAGCACAGTGCTAAGTATTTAATGTTGCCTATTTAAGTCTCACAATTGCCCTTTGACATTCTTGTTCATATTTATTATATAGCCATATTGAATTAATAGAAGGCAAAATGAGATTTGTGGAGAGTAAATTAACACAAATTGGAGAAGAGGACTGGAGACATTTCACAGTGGTTAAGGAGTGTGCCTGCAAAATCTAACAACAAAGTTTGATTTCCCAGTTCCCACATAAAGCCAGAACACAAAGTAGCACTTGCAGGTGGAGGCACTGGAGCACCCATTCTCTCGGCCTTTCTCTCTTATATCTCCCTCTGCTTGCATATAAGTGAATTAATACATACAGAAGAACCAAAACTAGAAAAGGTGCTCAGGGACTACACATTCCTGCCAGTCAGTCCTCTTCATATTGTGCTCCAGCTATGGTATTGCATTCATGCAGGCTCCCTCCTCCTCATCCTTGTCCTGCCTATCTTCCCCATCATCCCACAGAGCCTGTCTGAAAGTATTGATAAGAGGAGGGAAGTCAAAGACAGATACACCTGGACTCAATTCCCTTCTTGTCTCATCCTGTATCATCATTGGTTTTTGAGTGATGGGTATAAAGAACCTTTATTTCACATGATGTTTTGTAGCTGAAAGAGGGAAAATTTTTAAAAAATAGACTAGTAATTAAAATGATAATGTCAACTCTATTTCCTTAGCATACTTGCACTTTGTCTGCTCTAAGGCTCTTCATAAGATATTTTTTATTACTCCCCCCCCAAAAAAAATCTTGTTCTCTTTTTTTCAATGTAGGATCTCAGTTTAGCTCAGGCTGACCTAGAACTCCCTCTACAGCAACATGTCTGTCTCGACCTCATGGCAATCCTCCTCCTACTACCTTAGCCTCCTGAGTACTGGTATTAAGGTATGTACCACTATATCTGGCTCTTGCAAAATCTTTAAAATGAAATGATTTCTCAAAATATTCTCAATGTAGAAAACTAGATAATTATGAAATTCCATAAAGGAATTTAAGTGAGTTGTTCAGATTTAAATCATTGGAAGCTGATAACACCCAGGATGAAGCACACAAATTAGGATGTTCTTATCCCCTGTAGCTATGGCAGCTGACAGAATCAATTGATATGAGATAGCTTCTTCCTCTCCTGTTTCTCTTACTCCATGGACTTTACCAGTACAAAGAAACACTGTCTGCCCTACATTATTATCCATCTGTCTGACTGTCTGTAGGCTGTGGAGAGAAAAGAACAAATTAGTAATAAGATTTATACAAAATGAGACAAGTCTCTTCCTAACCTAGGCACTTAGTCATTATTCCAACTTCTCAACAGTCATTATGCATTAGCAAAAAATTTTCTTCATAATATTACATTCATTAGAAAATCACATTGCATTCATGAACAAAGCCATGAATTGTTTGCACTGAGTTATCTCTGTTTCTTAATCTCTCTCTTGCTCACTCACTTGTGTGTGTGTGTGTGTGTGTGTGTGTGTGTGTGTGTGTGTTCCTGCAGACTGCCAATATCTTAAGTGAGTACCTATATATAAGGTCTATGACATTTAGTTGGAGTTTACATTTCACAACATTGCAAAGGTTATATGACTGACTGGAAATCATATAGCAGTTTACTTAAATATCTGTAGAAAAGATAATCAAATATCTAAGACACATCTGTAATTAATGAGATACTTAGCAAATAAGGTTGTCTATACATTGACATTAATTCACATTTGTAGGCCTATTTCTCTGTGTCCTCTCACATGGACCTCATATGCCAAGGGTGGAACATCTAGACTGTCAGGTCTGTCTTCAAGCCTTGGACTATGTCACCTGCCATGATTGCTGGCACCCATCAATTATTTGAAATTCTAAGTCCCTGTTCAATTTCTACCTCCTAAACCTTGGGGTAGTAATCATCATATTTTGGTGCTTCCCATGTGCTATATCAATTGTTCATATTATCTCCAAAAATAATAATAATAAGCAAATATTATAATAGTAATAATGGCACATTAAAGATTTCAAACATTCTCATTCGATACTAGCATTGGTACTTAAAGGAATGCACTAAAATTTTCTTTAGTTACAATAAGAGTTAGAAAGGTAAAATAACTTGTCCAGTGGTACCCATCTAATAATGAAAATCTCCAGATTTCCAATCCAAGCCTGGGCCACTTGCGTATAGAAAACAAGTTGCTAACACTTCTCTGCTAGCATCTTAATGTGTCTATTGCTCCTTTTTTCTTATCTATCCTTACTACCAATCTGTGCTGTTGTAGAGCAAACTTTCACTTTATTTATTCTTCATCTGAGTAATTTGTGTTCCTCATTCATGTGTGAATCATATGTGTTGTCCCTACTAAATTGTAATGTTGACTTTCTTGCCTCTAATACCTTATAAGGAAAAAGAGAACTGAACAAAAGAAAACCATAAGCCCCAAACCCTTTCTCTTTTTTTGTAAATTGACTTTTTTTTTTAATTTTTATTTATTTATTTGAGAGCGACAGACACAGAGAGAAAGACAGATAGAGGGAGAGAGAGAGAATGGGCGCGCCAGGGCTTCCAGCCTCTGCAAACGAACTCCAGACGTGTGCGCCCCCTTGTGCATCTGGCTAACGTGGGACCTGGGGAACCGAGCCTCGAACCGGAGTCCTTAGGCTTCACAGGTGAGCGCTTAACCGCTAAGCCATCTCTCCAGCCCTGTAAATTGACTTTTTATAGTGATAGATATCACATAGCAGAAAAGTATCTTATTGCTTTTTGTCAAATATTTAATGGCTCCAATGGATGAGACCTCAAATGTCAAAGGTCACTCCAGGGGGGGTCAAGTACAACTGTAATAGCACCAATATTGATGTAATATACAAATCTTGACATTATCTATCAACTCAAACACCCTCACTAAGATAATCTTTCTTTCTTTCTTTCCTTCTTCTTTCATTTATTTTCCAAACCATGTTTTAAAAATTTATACATACCAAAACTTAGAAAATGATAGCATTTTTAATTTCTACCGATCTTTCCATAGAGTATTCAAATCGTATCTTAAGCCATCTAATTTATATAATTTAAAGGCATTTTAATTTATGAGTATGTTTTAATCACCAGATGCTTATGAATATAATTAAGCATAATGAATAGCTCCATTAGTCTTAATTTTTTTGTGAAATGCCTAAAAATGAAACCACCATTGACTTGTCATTTCTGCATGTGATCTGAAAACACAAGGATAGAATATGTCCCCTTCTCCACATTCTTTTGCCAACTTCTGCATCCTGGCACATGTCAAATGAGATAGTAGAAACAAGTGTTTTGTCTGTTACTCTGAAGTCAAGCTGGCAACAGTTCTGTGTTCCTCTTCCTGAAGCAGCCTGAGAAACAGAAGTAGCAAATAAACTGAGGGGAGAACGATGCACCACCATTCGCACTTCCACGCATGCCTTAGTAGGAATACTCTGAAAAGCAAGACAAATCCAACAGACATGGCAGGCTGCAGACCCTTCATTTGCCTCTCCAACATTTCTTGCTAATTTTTCCAGGGTCTTGTTTGGTATTTGGAGAAGGCTTTCCACCCAGTAGCTGAATGCTTATCACTGCAGATCAAACCTGGAGCCTGAAGGACCCACACTATATGTTTTGCTACAAATAGAAATCCTTGTTGCTGGAATGAATAAGCCATATTTATTTATACCTTGGCCATGAGCATTCTGAAAGCAGTGACATATGGCACAAGGAGGGCCTAAAAATCCATTTTTCTTTTAAAAAGACATGTTCCTTGGATTTTCTCACTGTTCATGTTACTAGAGGCTGCTGTGCTGAGACTATTTTTATAGAACCTCAAAATAAAATTCTGATAAAATACTATGATATTTTGGAATTCCTATTATAATATAATCTGTCTACTACTTCTAGAAATGTGATTCAAATAAAAATGTAAATGGTTTAGTACCTCTCTCTCTCTCTCCATTTCTCTCTATATATCCAATACATTTACATTCCAGAATTCTTTGGTAGAGTTGGAAACTTCCACTCCTTGCCCCAGTTCCTAGCTGTAACTACATCACAGGGACAGTAATTCTGAGATAGCTATTCCACTGAGGTCTGGGATTATCCGAGGGTCAGGCCTGTGCTGCTATTTGCTATTAATCTTCCTCTCTCAGTGACAGCAATCCTTCTGGCAGTTCCCAGTCTTACAGATGCTTTGTAGTTCAATCACCCAAAGGGAGTTTCAACTTTAAAAACATTTTTTAATACATTGGAAGACCGTGCTGTAATTTAGAGTGAAGGGACACAAGCCATTTTCTATAAGGTCATTTCAGAGGAAAAATCACGGGTAGAGTGTGAAGTCATTTTTGTTTGCTTCAAGAAACATTTTTATTTTTATTTTTATGGGAACAGCAACATTGCATACCTTTAAAAAATCTATTTGACAAGTTTTAACTTCAATTATGTAAAACAGCACGCAACCTTGAAATTAAGAAAAAAATGTTTCCTTGCAATAGTTAAGGACACCTCTCTAGCTAGTAGTGTGTTCGGTTCCCTTACATCCCATGTTTATCTTCTTTGTTGTTATTTTGTTGGGTTCCCTTTTTTGTTTGTTGGCTTGATTGCTTGTCAGCTGCTTGTTTTATTTTAAAGTTTCTCATAGAATTATAGTGTGAGGGTGTGGAGGTAAACAATGAGCTCAGGATGCTGCAGATGAGGAGACTGGAGCAGTTGCTAGGAGTGCCTCAGCCAAGGGCAGACAGAGAGGAGGCAGCAGGACTAAGTTCTTTCCTGGGTGCTGTTGCTCCCTAACATCAAGTAGCATGCCTCTGACCCAAACAGCCTCTAGATTATAACCATGAAATAGTCAACGTGTTGTATGCATGCCCTCAAATAGCCTCATAACAATGTTATAAATTTTTCTAAATTTTGTACCTAGATATATATCCTTGGTTTTTTTTTTTTTGAAACATTTCAGCATTCTATGAGTTTAAAAAAGATCATGTGTTTGCAGAGGTGGTGGCAGAGAGAATATGAGTGCAGCTCTTACTGCTCACCAGAGGATCCTCATACAGTGTTGACAGTAACACTGAGGAGAATGAGAAACTTTAGAGAGCTCAGCATTCACTGAGACATCTCAGGGCTGGAGAGATGGCTCATCAGTTAAGGTGCTTGCCTGCAAAGCCTAAGAACCCAGGTTCAATTCCCCAATACCCATATAAAGTCAGATGCAAAAGATAGTGCATGCATCTGGAGTTTATTTGCAGTAGCTAAAGACTTTGGTGTGCCCATTATCTCTCTCTCTCTCTCTCTCTCTCTCTCTCTCTCTCTCTCTCTCTCTCTCTTTCTCCCTTTATCCCTCTCTCTTAAAAAGATGTCCCTATCACACCTTCCAATGCTCAGGAAACATTGAAGAAGAGGGTGCAGAAAGAATGTAAGAGACTCAAGGTAGAAAGGGGTGTTACGGGATACTGCATTGAGGACATCACCATGGATGTCCTTGCCCCAACAAGATCTGTACAATTCTGAGACTATTGACATTTTAGCAAATAAGTTGGAGGAGGACAAAATGAACAAGACACCGAAACATAAGGACTAGTTGGAAATATAGGGTCCTCAGTGGAATAAGGTTAAGGGAGTGGGAACAAGAGAGGGTAATAGGACAGGAATACAGTCAAATCACAGCATGTTTATTCATTAAAATTTTCAATAAAAAATGTTAAGGAAAAAAAGCATGTGGCTGGAGAGCACTTCCTGTTGAGGTATGAGGGCATGAGGATACCTAAGAAGTCACTAGAGCTTGATTCCCAGGACCCACATGAGGAGCTGGGAACGGCCATACATGTCTCCAGCTCCAGTCCTACAGTCCTGAGAATCTCTGGAGCTTGCCAAAAAAAAAAAAAGAAAGAAAGAAAGAAAGCCTGCACGTTCCAGGTTCATTAAGAGACTCTGGCTCAAAAGTAAGAATGGGCAGAAGAGTGATGGCATAGGAAATCCCATTTTTCAGTCTGACTACAGCAGATGAGTGCTATCCACCACAGGATGGAGCATGAGGAGACTGCATGGGCATATACATGTATGACACACACACACACAAACACACTCAAACAAAATACATAAATAAATGATCAGCATGAAGACTGTTGTGACCAGCTGGTAGATTTTCTTTGAAGATGATGTCAGGAAATTTGAGATTTATTCTATAGTCAAGAAATTGTATATGTGGTGGTTTGATTCAGGTGTCCCCCATAAACTTAGGTGCTCTGAATGCTAGGTTCCCAGCTGAAGGAGATTTGGGAATTAATGCCTCCTGGAGGGAGTGTATTGTTGGGGGCGGGCTTATGGGTATTAAAGCTAGTTTCCCCTTGCCAGTGTTTGGCACACCCTCCTGTTGCTGTGGTCCACCTTATGTTAGCCAGGGGGTGATGTTCACCCTCTGCTCATGCTATCGTTTTACCCTGCCATCGTGGAGCTTCCCCTCGAGCCTGTAAGCCAAAATAAATCTCTTTTTCCCAGAAGCTGCTCTCAGTTGGGTGATTTCTACCAGCAATGTGAACCGGACTGCAACAGTATGTAATCCAATACATCACTTATTTGTTATATAATCAAGTTAAAACTCCAATTACTGAGACCTGATATTTCCTTATAAAGTATTCAGATTTTAAAGCAAAACTAATTGCCTCAGTTATTGAAGCTACCAGGGAGAAATATATATATATATATATATATATATATATATATATATATATATAACATAATTTTTATATGAATACAAATTCTCTTTGTTGTATTATTTTACTACAACAGTTTCCTTTAAACAACATAAGGTGACATTAGAATTTGGTTTGTCAAATTTTAACCAAAGTCATTAAGTCAGAAAATTAAAAAGCTCAAGTATTACAAGAGGCTCATAACAAAGCAATAATCCACTGCCCTACCACATAGTATTTGGTTATATTTCTAAGTTGACAATGCTATCTCATCCTTTATATTCCATGGCACACTTAATATTCTTTATTAAAAAGCTCAGGTATGTGCTAGACTCGTCTTTCCTCTCACTAGTGATTCTGCCTCCATGAAACACCATTGTGCATTTTGTTCTGCTCTGTTTGCTTGAGCTCACTCCATATTTCATCAGTTTAGCTCCTGAGTTTTCACTTGTTTAAAGACTTTCTATTAAATGACCTCATCTTACTGACACGCCTGTCACCTTTACAGTCTTTGGTATGTTCTCTAGTCCCAAACCTCTCAGATACTCAGAGGGCCAGACTGATGGTCTCCAGGCCTTCAGTTCCCTATGGGTTTAGTCCATTTTCAACACGTCAATGTCTCATCAGTTAACCTTCCTTATGTTCCTTTTGTACACTGAAAGATATACTGAAACTTTACATGCTATTTCTTTCACTACTGTCATCTGGTTTATCAACTACTTTCTTACTTTAGGTCGGGAGGAAGATACATACTCAGTTCATCATAATGTGTCAGAACCAATTTAGTATTTTCAATATCTGAAGGTGCCACTCCAGTTTCTATACTTTTTAGTCTGCCATTTCCATTTTTTATCAACTTATTTCATAGTTGAGATGTACTAGAATGATTAATACACAGAGTATTGGGATTAACTCATATTAGTGTGGATTAATGAATTCACTGTGGTAGATAAGCAGACAGTAAGCCTGGATGTCAGTGAAGGATGGACCCCACCAGCTGCTTTCTTAGGAACATTAGAAAGGGAAACTTCACAATGGTTCCTCTATAGGATTTAAAGTACCTTATGGAAGGGAGGGGAATGAACCAATCAGGGACTTTGTTGAGAGAAAGCTAATTAAGTTTTCCCTGGCCCTGAGTGAGGAAATGACATTCTGTACTCTGCAAAACATAAGATTAAGGTCCCTTACCTTTAGATTAATCCAATCGTGCCTGTTGATCACATGGCAAAGAGACCACCCTTCACCTACAGACATGTGAAGGAGACTCTGAGATATAACTCAAAAAAGCATAGTTTTTCCTTATTAAAAATTAATATATTATTTATTTTCAAGAAAAGAGATCAGGGAAAGAGAAAGACAGACAGAAAGATAGGCACTGGGGTCTCTTGTCACTGCAAATGAATTCCAGGTGCATTTATCGCTTTGTGCATCTGGCTTTATGTGGGTACTCAGGAATTAAACCTGGCTGTCGGGCTTTACAGACAAATATCTTTAGCCATGGAGCCATCGTTCCAGCCTCTTATTTTTCCTTTTTACACTTTCTTTCCCTTCTCTGGGGAACAAATCCTAAGCATGCATGCTCTGACACTTTGGGATTTTTCCACCTTTTTCTCACTAAACATCCATTTCCTTTCTCACTCCTCAACCTCTGTGTGCTTAATATTTCATGGTCATAATACAGAGGATTCAAAGCATGAAAATTTAGGGCTGGAGAGATGGCTTAGTGGTTAAGCACTTGCCTGTGAAGCCTAAGAACCCTGGTTCAAGGCTTGATTCCCCAGGATCAATGTTAGCCAGATGCACAAGGGGGCGCATGTGTCTGGAGTATGTTTGCCATGACTGGAGGCCCTGGAGTGCCCATTCTCTCTCTCTATCTGCCTTTTTCTCTGTGTCTGTCGCTCTAAAATAAATAAATAAATAAATGAAAAAAATTTTTAAAAGTATGAAATTTACAACAGTATTATATACAAAAGAAAACAAAAAACTTATAGTTTTCCAAGATTATTTCAGTGAAAAATAGTATTTTCCTCTTCTCCTATCCTCTCACTTATTTTTTTTACAAACTCTCAAAAGTATCATGTAAGTCATAAATATGTCTTCTTTTCCCTTTTAGGTATTTAGTTTATTGTAATTTTAGGTATGCAGTAGAACTGGTCAGAATGCACAGAGTTCTTGCACACTTTGTTCCTCACCTCGTAGATATAGGCTGTGACATCAGCATCCTTCACCACAGTGGTCCATTCATTACAATCAGTGTGCCTACATGAATATGTAATAATAATATCAAATCCAGGGATTATGGTTCATTCTTGGTAGTATACATTCTATGAGTTTCAACAATGAAAAATGGCACATATCTACCATGATAGTATCACACATTATAGTAGCATATGTTTACTGTCTTACAATCTCTACCATAACTTTTCCTCTCTCTGTTTTACTCCTTGGTGCTCAACTTTTTTTGCCTCCATAGGCTTCTTGGTTCACAATGTCAAATTATTGGAATTACACAGTATTTTGCATTTTTGTATTGGCTTCTCTCACTTTGCAATGCATTTAAGTTCTATAAACTTCCCATGATTTAATAGCTCATTTGCTTTTAGGATGAAATAACTATCTGGATGCACCAGTATTTAGTCACCTGCAATAAGATATTGGGAATGCTTCCAAATTTTGGACATCAGGAATGAAGTTACTATAAGCATTCATGTAAAAACATAATTTTTCAACTTTTACTTTGATATAAATAAATACATTAGAAGTTATTTACTATAGAAAATGCACAGAGATTTTCAAAATTCAAACCAGGAATGCTGAGTTTATTTAAAAATATATTTCCTAACAAAATTCAGGTTTATGTTCAACCTCTAGAGAGTGTCATGTCCACCTTCAGTCAAAAAGTTATATGTTTTTTTAAATTTTTTTGTTTATTTTTATTTATCTATTTGAGAGCAACAGACAAAGAGAGAGAAAGAAGCAGGGAGATAGGTAGAGAATGGAAGCATCAGGACCTCCAGCCACTACAAACAAACTCCAGATGCATGTGACACCTTGTGCATCTGGCTTATGTGGGTCTTGGGGAATCGAGCCTTGAACTGGGGTCCTTAGGCTTCACAAGCAAGTGTTTAACCACTAAGCAATCTCTCCAGCCCCTACATATATATATATATATATATATATATATATATATATATATATATATATATATGGAGAGGGAGAGAGAGAGTGTTTTATTTATTTATTTCACAGAAAGAGATAGGTAGGTAGGCAGATAGATAGATAGATAGATAGATAGATAGATAGATAGATAGATAGATGAATAGCTAGATATACAGACAGACAGATAGATAGGATGGGCACACCAGTGCCTCAAATTCCAGACACATATGCCTCACCTTGTTCATGTACCTTTACGTGTTTACGTGGGTACTTGGGAATTGAACCTACATCCTTTGGCTTTACTGGCAAGTGCCTTAACAGCTAAGCCATATCTCCAGGTCCACAAAGGTATATTTTGACCATCATTTTTCCAATAAATGCCTAAGAATAGAGTTCTAAATAGTATGTACACAGCCTTTCAGTACCACTAGGAAATAATTAAATCCAATATTTATTTTTCTGTTAAAATTCCAGGCTATCTCATTTGGATAACAAGTCTAACATTTTAATTTGCAGATAAAAATGACAGCAGATACAAACAAGACTGAATTGTCTCTATGTCAAGGTTTCCCTGAGAGCTGTTAACTACCAGCCACTGGATCAATGCTTCAACTGCAGACTGATGATCTCATCTCACATGTTCATGCTTCATCCAGTCCATTTCCTCTGTGTTTGAGACCATCACATAAAATCACTTAACCCGCCAGGCATGGTGGCGCACGCCTTTAATCCCAGCACTTGGGAGGCAGAGGTAGGAGGATCACTGTGAGTTCGAGGCCACCCTGAGACTCCATAGTGAATTCCAGGTCAGCCTGGGCTAGAGTGAGACCCTACCTCAAAAAATCAAAAAAAAAAAAAAATCACTTAACCAAGTGCGACATTGTCATCACCCATTTATGCTGTCATCTGGGCTGGTAAACACAGGGTAATTTCCCATTTGCTTCTATTGAACAGTCTGGAAAGATAACTCAGATTAAATTTTACATACTACTTCTCCCTTTTCCTGTAGGAATATTTGCATTGTTACTAGCCTGTGTTAGTCCATCTCACTCCTTATGGATCTTAAAGCAGAGTTTGTTCTTGGAAAAACTATCCCCATACATTTTCCAAGCATGGAAAACCTGGATCCACAATCTCAATCCTAATTGTGGTTCATTGCTGTCCAAGTGGTTACTGGGGATTGGGCGGTGCTCTCCCACAAAGTGTCTTTTTTTTTTCTTTTCTTTTAAAGACCTTAATGTAAAACAGCTCTTTTGGTAATATGAAAGAAAAAGATGAGGATAACCTCTGGACTTGGTGTATTTTGATCATTCTAATCCTCTATTAAAATGCATTTGAGTCAGCCCATGAGACTTTGTGATCAGTAGGCCTTTAACTCTCAAGAACAAATTATGAAATTGAAATAATTGAATCAGTGAGTTCCTGGACAAGTAGGACTCAGCACATCTGAATGGAATTCTACTCTCCATGTTACTTCTAAATGTCTTGCTGAGAAGTCCATATAATTCAGTAACACCAAGAAAATGAGATGTTAATAAATGCTCAAACAATGAAATATAACTCTAAACAGCATATTTCTACTCCAACTTTAAACTAGGTACTTAATTAAGGCTAAGTGACAAACTTTTATAAGTGTCAAGGTGCAAAATGCATAGTTCTCACCTCAAAAGTATAGTTTCTTCTGTAGCCAAGTGTATTAGTCAGGGCTCTCTAGAGGAACAGAACTGATAGAATGGATTGTGTTAAAAGGGAATTTATTGGATTAGTTTACGGAAGTCCAACAATAGCAGGTTTCAGGCCTGAGAGTCAAGGAACCCGGTAGTTGCTCAGTCTACAAGGCTGGATGCCTCAGCAGTCCCAAGCAAGCACTCAAGGAGGTATCCTGTGGAGATGCTGCTCTTCAGTTCAAGCTGGTCTTTAGTCGAGAGGGGCCGCCCACTCTGGGGGAAGAGCTCACCCTGGGGGTAGGATTCCTCCTTTAGTTAGTCCTTCCTGGAAGCAACCTCAGGGACCCACTTATGAGGAATGTCTGTGGATTACTAAGCAGTTCAAGTTGACACAAACTTAACCATCCACCATATATGAATGACCTGGGACTAGATACATGGATTCAGGTTACCCAAATTCCATGTTTCAATGTACTAACGATTTCATGAAGGTTTTATAGTTACAAAATAAATAAAAGTCATAAACCATAACAGTTTTCAAATACATTGGTGGAAACACCTGATAGGCAGGTTATAACAAAACAGGAAAACCTCTGCTGTAGGCTTCAGATGTTACCTGATGATATTCTTGGCCTGTGGGCCAGTGAAAGCTGGTGGTTTGTTAGGATATTCCACAAAGAGTTTATCTGATCATATGATAGTCACAGGGATATTAGGTCAGGCACAGAGATGGGCAATAAATGGCTATTAAGGGGCTAAAACTAGGCTGACATAATTTAGCTCTGTACATCCAACATGTACAGTCACATACTCTTTACAGGGCAGACTCAATATTTTATTTTATTTTCTCTTTGGAACTTCTGTTCACAGATATATTTCTTTCATACTTCTAAGTCTTTCCAGGTATAAGAAAACTTACTCTTTTAAAGGGTAATTGTTATAAAAGACATTCGTGTGCCTGCCTCCTAGAGATACCTCTTCATTTTTTTTCATGCCATGCTTATCTTTGCTTGATTGGGAAGAATACTGCAAGTAATTTGTTGCTATTTATGAAGCACATATTTTAGAAACAATTTTAAAAGATTCAAATTATTCCTATAATGCTATTATTATACTTGCATCTTAATCTGCTTTACTTGAGAAGGCTAAAAGCATAAATTAATTTTTTCACACAACCCGTGAAATTGGTTGGGACTGAGCATATTCCACATCTACAATATAAGTTGTAGGCAGGAGTGAGTACTGAAATCCATGAAATTTATTTGGTCATAAATTTCTTTTAAATCTGTATTTGTTTTACCAACTTTTGGAGTTGCCTACATGCTTCTTGTTTGTCCTACCTTAAAAAAAAAAAAAAAAAAAAAAAAAGTATTCTCTGGGACTGGGGATATGGCCCAGTGGTTAAAAGTGTTTTCTTGTGAAGCCTAACAGCCTATGTTGGCCCAGGTTCTGTTCCCCAAACATCCATGTAAAAGCCAGATGCGCAAAGTGAAGCATGCCTCTGCAGCTTGTTCACAGCAACAAGAAAGCATTTTCTTTCAGAATATCACTTTTTTCCGCTCCTCAGCAGCCTCACTCTGTGAACTCTGCTTTCTCAACTGGGCCTTTCTCACAAACACTGGGTTAGTGTAGCAGCACCTTTCCTATTCTTATACTGCTGAGTCAGCTTCTGCCTTCTCTGGCTACAACCTTACTGTGTTATGTGCTAAACCTGCCCATTCAAAATTTGGAATACTGGGCTGGAGAGCTGGCTCAGTAGATAATACGCTTGCCACTCAATCTGGAGTATGAGAGTTCAATCTCCAAACCCCACACAAAAAGCCTCAAAATGAGATGGATAGGTGAGGACCAATCAAAAATTGTTCTCTAACCTCCATACATGTGCTCTGCCACACTTTGAGACATACACACATAAATAATGAGTGACTTTTAAATAAATAAAAAACCTAAAAAATGGAATGCTAAGCCTTAGATAGATGGAAAATGTTTTGGTGTGGTATTTCAGTTGACTATGATAACAATAATTTACTATTTTAAAAAGTGAGAGTGAATGATTTTGAATATTTTGAATACCACTAATAAATGATAAATGTTGGAGGAGATAAATATGGTTACATCAGGGCTGGAGAGATGGCTCAGCGGTTAAAGGAATCTGCTTGCAAAACCCAAAGGACTGGGATCAGTTCCTCAGTATGAATGTAAAGCTAGAAACACCAAGTGGAACATGCATCTAGAGTTCATTTGCAGTGGCAGGAGGCCCTGGAATGCCCAAATTCTCTCTCTCTCTCTCTCTCTGCCTATGCTTTATTCTCTCTCAAATAAAAATAAATACATACATAAATAATTAAATAAAAGACAGCTTGTCTACTACAGATGGAAAGACGTTTGATAACTTCACAACAATTATTCACTTTGTCCCCCTCCTAAACCTACTATGCTTACCCTAGCCTCTCTTCCACCCTAGAAGGACCTACCATGCAAATTGGAATTCTTATCATATCCTTTCCCTCAATGATCACATCCCATTTCTAATTTATCACCATATTCTCCTTACCCTCCTTTATAGATTTTTCTTAAATCCATCTGTGTTTTCTACCTCCAAATTTCCCATTTCAACCCAAATTACTCAAATCTCTGCAACCAAAACCCAAACAAAGCAAAACAAAAGAAGCTTTGCTGATTTTCCAGTCATCTCCTGTGGCCTCCAATTAGTGAGTTTTCCTTACTATAGACTGTTGACACTTCACAAATCTTACATTATCTATATTCCTAAAAATATTCAGCATCTTCCTGTTATTCAGGATAAAGGATAAACCTTAATAAGGGCTTCAGAGATTCATTCCTACATTTTTTTCTAGGTTTTTTGGCCTCAACTTAATTTATTTGTTGCCATTTTACTATTTACTATGCATGCAGTGTGTTGGGAGCTAGGAACCAAACCTCGGCCATGTTAACAGAGACTGTCATATCAAGTTAAGTTTCTACTTCCTCACCTAATACTCAACTACCAGAAACAAAGACTGCCATATAGCAAGTTAAGTTTCTACTTCCTCTCCTAATATTCAACTACCAGAAACAATGGGATCATACACCTAACTAAACACTCCCCCATCCTGTTGGTAGCTGATAAAGAAACAAAGGCATTGTGGTTTAACCAGTAACTTTGTGATATTTGCCCTAACTGCATCCCCTTCCCCCTACAACTCCTTGCCCTGACCATGTCCCCTCCCCCCTACAACTCCTATATAAACCTACATGGAAAAAATAAAATCTCGAGACCTCGACAAACACCTAGCATGGTCTCCTTCTTGTGTCTGTTTGCCTTTTCCCACCCAGGTTAGCTTCTCCTCCAGTCCTTGTTCAACTCCCCACTGGCTGGGACAGCAGTGAATTTATATTTTTCTTTTATGGGAATGTGAAACCATAGAATCTTCATTATTTTACCATATAAACAATGTAACTGTTGGGCATTTCATGATAATAGTCAGCATTGTAACCTGCACACATACCAGAACTGCTGTTGTTTTAGACAGATGAAATTCACCATCTGCTAACTTAACCATTTCTTTTTTTGTCTCAACAGAGAATTATGTGTTATTGGGGTTTTGGGCATCACTCATTATTTGGAATTTATTAATGCATTGTCACTATGGTATTTAAACATCTGCATTTTTTTCTTGGCTTACAAGTTCTCATTCAATATATTCTGCATAATGGTATTATCAACATTATCATTTTCTAAGACAACATAACACAAAATATTCATGCTGTTCTCAAAGTGTACCATGTCTTTTCAGAAACTGACCAAATGGTTGTTGTGTATATTTTTAAGATTTATTTTTATTTATTTTTTTATCAGAGACAGAGAGAGGGGTGCAGAGAGAGAAAAAATAAAGAGTGAGAATGGGCACACCAGAACATCTAACCATGCAAAAGAACTCTAGATGCACATACACCACCATGTGCATCTGGCCTACATGGGACCTGGAGAATCAAACCTGGATCAATGGGCTTCATAGGTATGTGCCTTAATTGCTAAGCCATCTCTCCAGCCCTGTTGTATATTTTTTATTTGTTTGTTTTTGAGGTAGGGTCTTACTGTAGCCCAGGCTAACCTGGAATTGATTCTATGGTCTCAGGGTGGCCTTGATCTCATGGTGATCCTCCTACCTCTGCTTTCCCCGGTACTGGGATTAAAGGCATGCACCACTATGCCTGGCTTCTTTTCAAAAACTGATATTCTGAATTTTATGTTCCCTGTCTCTGAATACTTTTCTATCATTTTTTTTCTTTTTTTGTCAAACTTTTCAAGATCAAGTCCAAATGTCTTTATTTTGCCTTCCATTTATCCCTAAGGCAGAATTAGTCATTCCTTCATGTTTGTCCCCAGACTATGTTCTTACTTCTTGTACACAACAGTGCTACTTATTTGTAACACTTTGTCATGAGGCTGTAAATTCTTTAAGATGTCCTTCATCTTCACACACAAAGCACACTTTCATCTAATAATTACTTTCTGCATGCATTGACTCAATGCCAGATATCAGAAAGTAATTTAAATATGACATATTAAAACTGTATTAATATTCCCAAAAGAAGAAATGATTTTTATCTGAAGCATAATTAAATCATAACCAAAATCTCAGGATAAAAATGTGTAAAAAGTCCAACTATAAGATGTTGGCACCACAACTCATTATTGGGAAATTATCTGGAAAAGAAGGTTCATGCACAGTTACTCCTTAGGGGATGTGGGTGAATGTAGGAACACTGCCCAAAATGTTCAAGCCAGTTTCCTGTTGTGGGAACATGAAAAGTAAATTTCCTCTGGCTCATTATCAGACAAGTATTGAATTCATTAATAACATAAGCAGGATGCCAAATTTCCTACCTTTTTTCTTACTAGCAAATTCAGGTTCTTATTTTCAAAAATGCCTACTGAAGTTAATTTTTTCAACTAAGTAATAACAGTAGATACAGTAGCAAAGATGGCAACATTTTTAGTGAATGAAACTATAGTCCCACTAACATAATTACATTCAGTAAAAGGGTAATACCTATGAACTGAGTGATATAACATGCTACACAATGAGTTTATACTGAGGGTCCATTTTAGTAGATGAATAAAGAGATTTAAAGTGTCTGTTAATGGTCTCTAAATTTAACTGCAGTGAGTTTTCTCTAGAGGTTGACAAAAATTCTCAAAGACATAGAGAACTGATATTGCCATGATTCAAGTTAAAATACACTTAATTATTGTTTTAAAACATACCAAGACATGATATAAAAATCTATTTTCTAAGCTGAGTGTTTTAATTTCTCATAAATTTTTAAGAAGATTTAATTTGAGAGTATTATTTATGAGTTCACAAATGTGCCTGGTGAGATGGTTCAGTTGTTAAAGTACTTGTCTGTGAAGCCCAAGGACACAGTTTCAATTTCCCAGGACCCATGTGCACCAGATGCACAAGATGGTGCATGTGTCTAGAATTCATTTACTCTGGCTGGATCCTTGGCATGCCCATTCTCTCTCTCTCTCTCTCTCTCTCTCTCTCTCTCTCTCTCTCTCTCTCTCTCTGTGTGTGTGTGTGTGTGTGTGTGTGTGTGTGTATGTGTGTGTTGGCTTCTTTATCTCCCTCTCTCAAATAAATAAAAATAAATAAATAAATGAAATAATAAGTGCACAAATTTTCTTTTCTAAAAACAGAACAAGCCAGGTGTGGTGGTGCATGCCTTTAATCCCAGCACTTGGGAGGCAGAGGTAGGAGGATTGCTGTGAGTTCTAGGCCACCCTGAGACTACATAGTGAATTCCAGGTCAGCCTGGGATAGAGTGAGACCCTACCTCAAAAAAACAAAAACAAAAACAAATAAAAACAGAACAAAGGAAGAGTTATTCCCCAAATTACTTGCCCAATAATGTATACATTCACTTTCCATGTTCTTCCTAAATTTTAGTGATGTTCCTTCCATTTTCTGTACTCCCAATGATCAATGATCATTATTGTGAGGCAAATAAAAAACTTTAATCAACCCCATCATTGAAATATGCATTTTGAAAAAAATCTTCAAGTGTTCGCTTACAATGCAACATCAGTACTATTCTGATGGAAAGTGGTGGAGCAATTTTGAGCTTCAGTAGAAATATAAAGGCAACACAGATATAAACTGCCACTTTTTCAAATTAATTGGCTTCACCTGCTGTTGGTACTATAAAATCTCAGCTCACTTTCCTTTATCTTTATTGGTCTCTGTGATAGAAAATTGTTGATCCAATAGCATTTCTGGTCCTCCAAATCATTTCATTAAGATCATTTTTATATTAGTTTTTATTTATAAAGGCATGTTGAACAAATATAAGTGTCAAGTGGATGCAGTTAATTATATAAGTTTGTTGAGAATCCAAAAGAAAAAATGAATCCACTTTTAGAGCTTTCCATATGTAAAATATTATAGGCTGGTGTTAAACCAAATTTTAATCTATTGTTAGACTATTCAGGAAAAAGCAGATAGGTTAACCTAAAGGATGTGCTTCCTCTTCCATCCAAATTGCTTCTCAGCCTCTGGCTGATTCATCTTAATGATTTCTGTCTTCTAACTCAAGTGCTTCTCTTTAATGCCATTAACTGTGAGTTTTCTCTCTTCTTTATAATATATTGGAACCATGCCAATTTTCTTCAAGGATACAGGACAACAATTTTTATTGATTCAAATCAGAGTTTATGCCATTACCACTGGAAATCATAAGCCAGGTACATGTGCACAGGTATTAGAATGCCCTCTTTACTCATTAGCTCTCTTTCCAGTTACTACCCCAGCTAATCTGCCATTGATTTCCTTTGTGCATGCCAATACTCTACAATATATAGATAATCAGTGCATGGAAAGCCAGGTCAAATCTACAACAAGGTGATGCTCAAGTCCCTGGAGCACCCATTTTCTCCCTCTCCATCTCTTCCACCCATCTTTTGCTTTCTATCTCTAGTAAATAAATAAAAACAAAGAAGTAATAAAAAATGTGGACAATAGAAAACAATGATCTTCTCTTACTTCTTTGTGTTTTGTTTTTTTTTTTTTTCTTTTTGTGGGGGACAGGATGAATGAGTTGCCTGAGGAATGAGCCCAGGGCCTCATTCATTCTGAGCATTTGTTCTACCACTGACCAAAGGGTGGTGAATCACCTGCACATGTCCAAGTCTTCATGAAGTACATACTAGCGATCCTACTCTTCAAGTTCAGTACTTCAGTACACTTATTAAATTTTTGCTTACATTTTCTATCATTTACTGAAAAGGATGAGTTAAACTCTGCATTTTGTGTCTTTCCTTTTGTAATATTTTAGATTTCAGTTTATTTATCTTGAGATTAACTTGTGATATCTTTCTAATGAAAGGAGGCAATATTATTATGAAGTGACTATCTTTATGTTTAAATAAATGTTTTTCTTTAAAGTCTATGCCATTTAATATAAAGTCTATTACCTGTATCCCACATTGCAAGATTTTACCCATAATTCACTGTCAGTTCTGAAGTGACCTTATATTAAACACCATAGTCTCAGAAATTGTGTTTATTTAGAGTTTGAATTTGTACTCTGTGTAGTCCCAGCTGTTTTCTTTCTTTTTTCAAATTTTTACTAACACCTTCCATGTTTGTTTTGTCAAGGTAGAGTCTCACTCTAGCTCAGGCTGACTTGGAAGTTCCAAGTTTGCCTTGTATTCATGGTGATCCTCCTACCTCTGCCTCCTGAGTGTTGGGTTTAAAGGCATGTGCCACCTTGCCCAGCCCAACTGTTTTCATTTTAACTTAAATTATTTTTCATTTTAATTTGATAGATTGACAGGCACATTTGGGTTCAGAGTTGTTACTCAGTTTTTCTTTACATCCCTACTTTTTATTTATATGTTTATCTTCCTTATGCTTAATAAATGGACCATTATAACCCTAATCTCCACTTATTGATATACTTGTTTATACTTTTAAACTCATAACATATGTGATTAATTTTCCCCTGCAAAAATTATTTTGCCTAGTAATTCATTGCACATATCTTCACTCCCGTCTTATGCATCCTATAGTTTTCACTATCCGAATGAAGAATTTTATGTAGTCAACACACATTATTTTTTCTCTATGTTTACCATTTATTTGTGACTAACAATGTTAAGCAAGATTTAAAATTGCACATAGTAAACATCTTTTGTGATACAAATCTTTAGTTTTTTGGAAAATATATTCATTTTAATTTCAACTTTGAAGAAGATATTATTAAGGTAGTGAACACTGCTTTGACCATTACTTATTTTCAGAATCTTGGCTATTATATTGTACTATATCCTGAAATCAGACTGTTAGCATTGTAAAATAAGAATCATGCCTAATTAAAGTCCCTTCAAATAAAATGCTTATTTTTCTCCAATTGCTCTACAAGCTTTCTGTATCAAATATTCAGAAATTTAACTATAAAACATCTAGATGTATTATATATTTCATACATGGGAGTGGGTAGAAACTTTAATGCCCCAAGTTAAATTCTTACATTACTTCTTTAAAAAAAAATTTAGTCATTGTCACTCAACTCTGTTCCAATATCTATCATATTTCTTCTGAAACTCCAACATAAACATTTTGGAGAATTTCACTCTTTACCTTTCCTTTCATCTCATTGCTGTTGATGCTTGCCCAATTCACTAACTCTTTCTTTATCACCATCTTCCCTTCTGTTGAATTTTTGTCAAGTGGTCTTTAGTTTTAGAAATTCTAGTACCTGGAAATATTAAAATAATTTTCCTTGAATTTTTCATAGTTTTAATGTTTTAAAATTTAATATGTAAGCAGTTATAGCATCATCTCACATAATGATATGATATATTTTGGGGTTAGCTTCTCTCTGTTTTAGTTATGGTGTGCATTTTACCTGTGTGCTTATGTTAAACTGCATATTTTGCATGAACACATAAAGGGCATTACCTCTAGACCTTGGAAGTTCTGGTGCGAACTTAGTTTTACTTCTTCAAATGATCTAGATAAGTTAGTTCTCCCTCCATAACCTTAAGCATTTTAATATTTTTTCTGTATGCTCCAAGTAACATGAGTTTGAACAGCAATGCATCCTGATTGCTGACTTATATGTGCAATATTATACACACACACACACACACACACACACACACACACACATATTAGTTTTGTTCTCTCACCTTGTATTGAGAACCAAGGCAATTTTTCTTGTATTGTTTGTAAACAATAGAGGCTTAGGTTTCTCATACAACATACTTAATAATCCATCTTGGACTGTTTACCCACAGAATTAAGTATATCCTCTACAGTAAAAGTCCAGAATTTATTCTGTTCACTTTTTGATCACCTCTTGTTTTATATCAACATTTAAATTTACACCAGTAATTCTCTACTGAGATGAAAAGGTTTTGATTCCACAATCTTAACTCTACCTTTAAAAGCATAAACTATTGGGTTCTGTAAGTATTTAAGTATATAAGAAGAAATATTTTCAATTCTGTCAGCACGATGGTAACTTTTTGATTTTACATCCTTATTTTCAATTCTTATTTTTCCACCGAAGTCATAAAACACATTATTGGTAAAATGGCTATTTCTTTCTCTATTCTTATTAGATTACCTCATGTCTGGAGAGGTCATGTTTTGATTTGTTAAGCTTGCTATCTGAGTTTTCTAAGGACATGTTTAATTCTTTGACAAAGTGAAAACCTTTAATGTGTCCTAGTTAGGAGCTAGGAAGCTTTATTAACTACAATGTAAATGTAAAAAATATTTACTGTAATCTATTCTTTAATAAACTATTATCTTTTTCACTTAATAACTTGGACAAAATTCTTATGAATATCTGTATATTTTTATTTTTCTAGTAGAGCCTGTGCTGTATTTATCAGTCACTACTCTATGACTTCTGAAAATTCCCTATGACATGATCCAACATGCACACAACATGTATATGCACACACACACAGTCCTAGATTATTTTCTTCTTAAAAATCAAGAAAACATTCCTATCTGGTAATATTTCCTGTTTTAAGGAATGGGAAAACTTACCAACTATGAAAATGTAAATGAGAGACAGTATAGGCTACCGGTCTAGATTAAGAGACTTAAAATTTTAATGCCAGCTATTTGTCTACCTAAGATAAATGAATAATTTGCCTCTATGAGAAGGTAGTTGGAATTCCAGGCAGTGTTTTAGGGAAAATGAATAAAAATGGAATGAACTTTATGTTTACAAGTATTATATAAAGGTGAAAATACTTAGATCTGAAAATAAATTACTTAATAGATGTGTCATAGTATGCCCTAATTTTAAACAATGTAATGATTTTTGTCTTTTAGAAGAACAAAATAGCATAAAAATATCCACTGGATGTTCTACTCACTTGTGAAGAAGAGATTGTTGTGGAGAATACTTGCTAAAATTACCATTTGAATTCTATTGACTTTCAGAAGATGATGGAAAAGTCTGACCTGTGAATGGCTGCTTATAACAAGACGTGTGAGCAGATGCCCCTGTGCTGCAGCACAATCAATAGCAACTCCACTCCAGTTTCTCCCTCCCTCCCAGGAGGCACACCACTTCTACATGTGGAAGATAAAACGATGTGCAGCCTCCCGGTAATTCTGCTAAAGTGAATTCTCAAGGAAAACTTAAATCTTCTTTTACCTTGCTATAGGCCTTTTTAAGTTACCAAAGTTCTGGAAACCCTTCATGATTTAGCGCAAAGTCAGTGATGAATCATCTTGACAGCCTGACAGGTAGAAATTATTATAAATTCAGTTTCAGAGAGATAATCTACATTTTATGAGAAGTAAAAACTTTCATTTAAATCCACTTAAAATAAACCTTAGAGATTCATTCATGGGCTCTGTCACTTTTTAGTTTAAAAACACTGCTTTCTGCATTAAAATAACATTAATAAAAGCATTCTTAAACTCTTATCCACACATAATGTATTAATGGTGATAACAATGCATTAAGACATTGGCTTCATGAAAATTTAGAAATTATGTGTTGTTCTCTCTCTCTCTCTCCCTCTCTCTCTCTCTCTTTCTCTCACTTCTTCCTTCCATTCATCCCTCCCTTCCTCTTCTCTTTATTTTTTTTTTACCCAGCATAATCAGATTTTCTAAAGAACCTAAGTCAGGTAAATGTCTAACTTTATTTTTCACTTAAATTGTGCAGGTCATTTATACTGTCCCTGTAAAATCACAGAGAGGGAGACATGAACAAGCCCTGAGCTCCATGAATAAAACAGCAATTGGAGGAAAGGTCTGTTGCTGATTTGCACTAGACTAATTTTTCAGGGAATCCTGTGCACAGATAATGTCAAACTAGCCTGCTTCTCATTTGTATCATACAACCAAAGATAGCCTGAGAAATCAGGGACTGATAATACACCATGCCAAAGCCCAACATTTCTAGGGTGGATCTGTATCCCAAAGCACAAGGAAGTAGTGAAATGTTTGCAGGTACATAGGAAATTATAACCAGCAAATAGCACTCTGCTAACATGAGCAAAGTGGATAAAAGGTTGGACTTTTTTGTACTTTCTCACCTTCCAAATTAGGATAACAGTTCTTGCTTTTCTATCTGAAGGGATATCATGAGTCAGTCAGGTTGTCAGGTTCTAGAATGAATGAACTGCAGAGAAACATTGTCTGTGAACTCTGTTTTATGTTGCTCATCTGTGAAGTGAGAAGGGCAGATGGCTTGTCTGCATCTCTGACTGTTTTAAATACTTAGAACAGTACTGGACATATAGTTGGCTGCTTACCTATTCAGTCATTAATCTTAGAGTGTTCAGAGCAGAGAAACTTTGAGAGGAACTACAAGATTTTTTTTAATAAAATACAGATGTGAGTATTCAGGTCAGAAATGCAGAGAACTTATTTTGCCTAATGCAGATTTCTAGGAATGACACCATGCAACTTGGCCAGGATTCCTTGTGCAGGGATCTCAGGAATTTCCATTTTTACTGATTCCATCAATGATTTCTGTTCCCAGAAAAGTTCTAGAACAATTAGACTAGAATCTATCCTGAGCTTTTATCCCTTCATAATCTATACATTTTTCCCTTGCTTCATAAAGATCTCCAAATCTTGGGCCAAGTGTGGTGGTGATCTCCTTTAATTCCAGTACTTGGAAGGCAGCGCCTTGAGTTCAAGGCCAGACTGGGCTATAGTGTAAGTTCCAGCTCAGCCTGGGCTAGAGTGAGACTCTATCTTGAAAAAAATCAAAAATAAACAAAGAAAGAAAGATCTCTAAGTCACATAGAGAGAAAGTGAGAGAGAGTGAAGGTACTGAGAATACACAGGAACTATGGATTGATCTGACTTATATTTAAAATATGCAGGAAATATACCAAGTACAGTTCTAAACCATTCAGATATTTTTTATACTTTATTTTATAACTCATTCATGCCTTCAGACATGAATTAATTAGCCTATATAAGAAAGGCAGAACAAACATACATGGCCAAGAGTAGGTGTATTAGAAGCAAATTAATGTAGACTAAGAGGCAAATTTGAGCTCAGATCGACATGTGAAATACAGGTGAATGATGCAGTGATGTGTTGGCACAACACTATTAAGGTACAGCATTTGCCAGTTACCACAATGTACATGCTCATAGCAAGGCCACTTTCAGCTACAGAAATTTTAGCAACCCAGTGAAGACCTAACTAGTATCTTACTTGGGATTTCTAGGTTCATGGAATTTGACTTCATAATAAAAGTTTTCTATTATGTAAATTAAGAACAGGGCTGGCTAACCTAATGAGTGTTATAATAAGATGCTAGAAGGGTGTAGAAGAAAGAACTTTTTCCATTGTTATTGAGGACACAACTTGCAGGAAGCCAAGGATTTGTCTGTCTTCTCTCCCTCCTTCCTCCTTTAGCTTACGTTTCCTTCTGTGTCTATTAGAGCTCTCATTTCTTCCAGATTTTAGTTTCTCATGTTAACTTTCTTGACTTCTTTGAGGAAAATTTTCCATCTCAGGCAGGCATTGCTATCAGTGATGACAAGTGCAAATTTTTACTCAAGGTCAGAGTTCATGCAATATGTCTCAACCAATGTGATCCAATTAACTTTTTCACTTGCTCAGTGTTGCAGTGACCTCATTGCTGGGATAATCACTGGATCAGAAGCAGCTTAAGGGAGAAAAGAGAAGCTGTCTCACTTCATCACACATCCACAGCAGCGGGACAACAGCAAACAGCCAGCTAAGCGAGCTGACTCTGAACACAGGGCTGGAACTCCATCCCCGATGTCAGCACCTGGTGGCACACATCCTCCAGCAGGGGTCTGTCCTGCACTGCCATGCACAGACTGGAGCCTTCATTCCACGAGCTTGAGCTTCCAGGCACTGGCTAAGGACCCCCGGGCTACAGGGGGCCACTCCCTCTCCAAGCCAGGCACACCTGAATTTAGGTTTTGCCCTGTGACCTCTGGCCAGTTGCCTAGGAAACTCCTTATATGGTATCAGCCAGCAATCTATGCACAGCCCATCCCCCTGTACCCTATACCTTCTCTTTGCCATTGCTTACCTGCCGAATGAATGTCCCCATATGCTAATTAGGCATCAGCAAGCAAGCTTGTACAACCAATCCCCTTAGGACCCTCAACTGCTCATAAACCTACTTCCCTATTGGTTAAACCAAGCTGTTCACAGACTCTCCCAAAATCGAATCTTTCATCATGGCACTCACCATGATGGCCTGGAAAGCCCTCAGGGGAACTGTGGCTGGCCCCCCGAAGACCCAGAAACCCACAGGGGTCCATATCCTAAGTGTTCCACTTAATCTAAAACATTGTGAGGCTGTGGGGACATTTATATTCAAAACCACAACATGGGTCATTGTGAATTTCATCCAGATGCACTTATTCAATGAAGCAAAATTTCCCTGAAATCATGCATTTATCTATCATTAGATGAGGTTGCTCTCTTCTAGGTTAAAATGTGAACATACAACAACAACAACAAAAAGTCTATAAAGAGTTTCACAAACTTTCCATCACATCTCCTAAGCTGGTGACTGGCTGTAGGACAATGTTCTCAAAATTAGTGAAATTTGCTGAGTCCAAAGTGTATCACTCTCTCTCTCTAATGGATTGAAATCTGAAGAATAAAGTGAATGAATGACCCTAGTCGCCTAACACTGAAAGAATGCTTTTATTTGCTCTTCCTTATTTTGCTTTTGATAGTTGTGCATAGTACATTTTGGAGCCTGCGTGTGTAGAATGTGAAGTGTGTGAGTACGTATGATGTGTGCGTGTGTGCATATATGTGTATGCAGATGCTTGTGTACCATGTGAGTGTGTGCAGGGACCCCAGGGTACCTAATAGTTTTCTCTGTCAGGGCCTGATTAATTTCTTTATGCAGAGTCTCTCACTGAATGTGAGCTTCCTGGGTTTTTTTTTTCGGCGGGGGGCGGGGGGGGGGGCTGGCAGGGAAGGGTTAGATTGGCTGACCAGGGAAATCCAGAAACGCCTACGATGTCTGCCTCAGTGCTAGGTCCATACGCATGCATGGCTATAACCAAGTTTCCATGTCAATGCTAGGATTCAAACATGGGTCTTTATGCTTGGTCAGCAAGTGCTGCTGCCCTCTAATACATCTCCATAACACACTAAAATTAATATTGCATTGAAACTAATCCTTAGAATCTTTCTCATTTTAAATCTGTAAATACGGGGAAAGAAGGAGAACATGGTCAAAAAGTACTGGCAAATTTTAAAATTTACCATTTTTCATCATCAAGGAAGCAGTAAGTTCTGATTCAGTGTTCTGGGAAAATTCTCCCCACAATTTGATAGCAAATATTTTGTGTAAAGCTTTTGGAAAACTTTCAGCCCATCTGTTTCCACTCAGTTATCAACCATGATTTCCTACAGAATTTATCACAAGCCTGAATTTCTACCCAACTGGAGAGCATGTGATATAAATATCACATAAAATAGGGACTAATGGCTTCATCTGTCTTCATAGTTAATTAAAATGATGTAAGGCCTCATTAACAGGTATAAGAGCCACCTTGATATGTTTGTCTTTTTTGGGGGGGTGTTCTTAGATATCTGTACCCTTGAAACTTGAGACTGTGCCATACCCTTTCTGATATGATCAGATGAGAAATACTGACCCTTTTCTGCCTGGTGTTTGAATCAATCAAATATCCTGATAGCAATATCTAATATTAATATAATATTCTTTATCAAAACCTGCCAATTATAAAAATAATTAGTACTATACAATGTTCTAAAATTTAGTCACATCATTGTACTCAAGATAGCAAAGTTGTAGTAGTTTGAATCAGATGTTCTCTCTAAACTCATATGTATTGGATGCTTGGTCCCTAGCTGATGGCATTATGGGATATGGAACCTTCTTGGGGGAAGTGTGTTTTAGGGAGCAGGATTATGGGTGTTATAGCTAGCTTCCCCTTGCTACAATCCATCTTACCATCCTGCTACTGTTATACAGCTGACGTTGGCAAGGGGGTGAAGTCCAGCCTCTGCTCTCCCATTTTTCCCATCAAGACTGTAATCCAAAATAAACAACTTTCTTCCCAGCAGCTGTTTTTTGGCCTGGTGTTTTATGTCAGTAATGAGAAGGTAATAACAACAAAAGTGAAAACTTTTATGATCTCATGAATGAATCTAGGTCCTCCTTCTCCTTTTGCTTTTCCTACCCACTTTCTGGTCTAAGCTAGAGTTTTCAAATATCAATGTTCAGGATTATAAATGGATTGAGTGTTTCCTATTATCATTACCAGCCCACATCTCATGTGTGTTACTTCAGTTGGAGAAGCTCACTGTTTTCTTTCTTATCTCTTCCTCCTTTCCATTTTGCACAGAGAAGTCCTTCCTAATCATCAAGTACCACTTCTTTGACACCATTTGGAAGTTTCCTGATTACTCTTCGCCTAGGTTATGTATTGTTTTCCCTTACATCACATAAATTACTTTAACTCATCTCATGCTATTTGAAGTGTTTTGTATTATGGATATTTGTGCCGTACATTATTATCAAAGACAACATCATGAAGCAAAATGTTCATTCATTTAGTATGTTCAAGCTATGCTGCAAATTGTGTCAGCTAAAGCCCTGAGCTATGGGAGTGGAAAGAGTATAAGAGAGAATAAGAGTTAAAACTGGGGCTGGAGAGATAGCCATTGCCTACAATCCTGATTCTCCTATTGGACTTCCCCTTTAGGTCTTGCAGTGAGAGGTATAGTAGTTTAAATGCAAAATGTTACCCATAGCCTCATATGTTTGTAAGCCTTGTGCTTAATCTCTCGCTGGTGGAGTATTTGAGATATGAGCCTTGCTGGAGGAGGTTGTCACTGGGGGTAGGCCCTGCGGTTCATTACTGTGGCACCACTTGATGTTCATCGCTCACTCTGTATGCTCTATCTGCTGGTGTGGAGCTGTGAGGCCCGGCTTTCTGCTCCTGCCCTACTTTCTCTGTTGTGATGAAATTTCTCCATGAAAATGTAAGTTTAAATAAACCCTTTCCTTCCATCAGGTGCTTCTGGTTGTGTGTTTTATCCCAGCAATGAACAGGTAACTGCTACAAGATAGAGAAACAGCAATCTCAGAAAATCAGAACTTACTGAGATATTCACTGGAAAACTTCCAAAATCTACTACTAAATGTAAACTATTTCTTCATGCATTCTTTTCTGAAGCTACTTGAACAGCATAGCATTTACCAATAAAGGAAGAATCTAAGACAAAGTCAGAAGACAAGGTAGCAACTATCGTATTCAAACTATTCACAAGATAATTTTAAGTAATTTAAAAAAATGAATTTATCCCTTTGACCAGTGTGTGCTTCTCTTGTCATGGAGCTGTTTCTCCTGGGCTTAACCTGATGGTTGCATCATGAAGTGGACTGCCTATCACTAGCCACAAAAGACCAAGGCCTGCAGTCTTGATAAGGAAATGAACAAAACAACAAAGCTGCTAGCTAGGTTGATGTTAATGATAAGGGCAGTGCTTGTTGCTTTTCCTTGTAGAAGGAAGAAAGAGGATCCTGAGACCCTCACCTGGGTTTCCAGTCACCACTGTGTCGGCCCCAGCTTCACATTGTCTTGGGAAAGCTAAGATGGAAGAGGGAGGTAGACTGGCAGATTGGCCTCTTTGTTGGTGCACTGGCTACTCACGATACCAGCATGCTGACAGGCGACTTCTTGTTGAGGTAGCTGCTTCAGGTTGCCCTTGCGTCTATAAGCAACCCCAGTTAACTCATGGGTTCAACAAGCTGCACTTGGATGGAATACTTTCTTTCGTCTGGCATTGCCATATCTGTAATAAATGGACATTTCCTTAATTTTCTCATTATATAGAATTTTGTCAAAAAAAATAACTTTTATATTAGCTTAGAAAGTAATGAGTTTTCTTATAGAAATTTCAGAAACAGGTACTATTATACTTTGTACTCATTCATTTCCCTATTCCACTGGCCTCCCTCATACCTCACTCTGCCTCACTCTGGCTGGTTCCTTTCCCTTCCCTGGATAGTCACTGCTTTGTTTTACAACATATATTCAATAATAATAATAACCTTCTATGTTTCTACCTTCACTGAATATCTTTTCTTCCACTCTTATAATTACCATTTTATTTTCATGACCTGCACACACTCATATAAATACAAATGCATATTATAATGCACATACATGCATACATATATAAAAATTTTAAATTTTGATTTTACATGTAAGAGAAATCATGTAGTATATTTCTTTCCAAGTCTATCTTATTTCACTCAACATAATGTTCTACAGTTTTATCCATTTTCCTGCAAATTCATGTGTGTTTGTTTTTTCTTTATGGCTGCGTAAACTCTCATGATGTATATGTATGACAATTTCCTTATCCATGCATCTGCTGAGGGATACATGGACTGATTTCTCTGTAGATGGGCTTTGAGAGTAGTGCAGCCACAAACCTAGATGTGTGTGCATGTTTGCAGTATATTGACTTAGATTTCTTCATGAATATATCCAAGTGTGGTATGCCTGCGTCATGAGGTGGTTCTACTTTTAGCCTTTTGAGAAGCCTCCATGGTGACTCCCATGGTGGCTTCACTACTTCACATTCCCACCAACAGTGAGTAAGGGTTTCTCTTTCCCCACATCGTCTCCAGTACTTGCCATTTGTTTGATGATACCCATGCTGACTGGGGTGAGATGGAATCTCAAAGAAGTTATAATTTACATTTCTCTGATGGCTAAGAATATTGAACATTTTCTGAAATATGTATTTCTCACTTTAGAAATGTATGTTAAATTCATTAGCACATTTATTAACTTAGTTTATATAATTCATTTTTTGGCATTTAATATTTGTAACTCTATGTATTCTAGACATTAATCACCTGTATACTATGTACTTGGAAGAGATTTTTTTTTTCCCATTCAGTAAGCTGTCTCTTCACTCTGCTGATTGCTTTACTTTCTAGAATCTTCCTAACTGCATTTTGGTACCTATAGAATCTTCTTACCTATGGTTTTATTAATGTTTTGCTTCAAGAAGTATCAGATATTCCATTAAGGTTATTTATCTATTTTACATTGATTTTTGGTATAAGGTGAATGACCTAGATATAGTTGCATTCTTCCACATGTGAAAATCCTGTTCCCAGAGTGTCATTTCTTAATAAAACTACCTTTTCTCCAATGCATGTTTTTAAACATTTGTCAAAAATTATATGACTGTAGCTGAAGGGTAAAATCCTAAGTGTTCTATCTTATTTCACTGGCACACATGTCTGTTTTTGTGACAGTATCCTGCTGATTTTTTACTGGTTCTGTAAGATAATTTGAGATCAGCTATTGAATATATCCAGTCCTGAACTTTTATTTATTTTGAGATTTTATTACTGTGAGTTGGTCAACCTTGTTTACTTTTTCAAAGTACAAATTCTTTATTTAATTGATTCTATAATTGTTCCTTTATTCTCCACTTATTAATTGAGCATCATTTTTTTATTTTTTCTTACCATTGGCTGCTTCTGTTATATAGATTATTCTTGTTTTTTTTTTCTAGTACATTGAGGTATATCAGTACATAAGCACCCATAGCTATTTACATTTTAACCCCCAAATTCCTTATAATTTTTATTTCAATTTTCAATGGATTCTAGGAAGGTTTTAACTTTTTCTATCATTCCCTGATCATTCAAGAATATACCATTCAGTCTCCACATATTTGTGTAGTTTTTATAGTTTTCTCTTATTGATTTCTACTTTTGTTGCACTATGATTTGAAAGGACACAAGAAGATTTCAATTCTTTCCTTTTAATAAAACACAATTTGTGTCCCAGAGTGTGATCTGTCTTATAGAAGTTTCCATGAGTTGCTGAGAGGAAAGTTTTTTTTTTTTTTTCTGTATCTGTTTGATGGAGTATTTTGTATACATCCATTAAATCTATTTGATCTATGGTATGGCATAATGCTGAAGGGGTTCATTTTGGGGGTGTCTTTAGTTTGAATGACTAAATCACCATTTTATTATATACAGATATGTCTGACATTAAACATTCATCAGTATTTGTTTTATGAAATTGAGAGCACCAATGCCTAGTGTATATTATATTTACAATTCAGAATGTCTTATCTTCTTGAAGAATTACTCATTTTGTATGTAGTGGCCTTATTTAACTCTGAGAAATTTTGATTTGTAGTGTGCTTTATTAATAATCATAGCTATACTAGTTTATTTTCAGCTTCAGTTTAACTATCAGTTTGTATGTATCATTATCACTAGGGTATGTTCCTTCCAAGGAACAAATGTTTAGTTTTTTGTTTGTTTGTTTGCTTATTTGTATTTAGTTCAGTCACCCAAGCTGCAACTCTTCTATGATGAGTTGAGGCCATTTACAATTACAATTATTTGTGAGAGCTGTTTACTAATTCCTCTAATTTTCTGGGTATTTTTTTTTCTTCTGGATGTTTGGATAATTGTTTATTCTTGACTTTTGCTCCCACTACTACTAACAATGTGCCGGTTTACTGTTCTGGCCATGTTGGATTTGAACCAGCTCTCCTTTCTTCATCTCTTCCTCTCGTGCAATTTCTTCTTTCTCATGCTCTTGTGGTTGAGATGGTCTTCCTGCTCTATGCATAAAATTTCATAAGCATCTTCTGCAGTTAATGCCCTGACAGTCATGAATTTCCTTAGTGTATGCTTGTATTGAAATGTCCTTACTTCTTCATTGTTAAAAGATAGCCTTGAGCCGGGGCTGGTGGTGCACAGCTATAATCCCAGCACTCAGGAGGCAGAGGTAGGAGGATCCCATGACTTTGAAGCCACCCTGAGACTACATAGTGAATTCCAGGTCAGACTGGGCTAGAATGAGACCCTACCTCGAAAAAACAAAAATAAAACATAACAAAAGTAAGACTAGTTCATTGGATATAGTAGTCTTTGTGACAGTTACTCACTTTAAAGGCTTGAAATAATCATTGCATGCTTTCTGCTGTTTGAGGGTTGCTCCTTGACATGTGCTATGCTGATGTTTCTAATTTTGTACTCAGGTTGGCTTCTTTCTGCCTTATAGCTTTGAATGTTGTTTAGTTGCTTTGCACTTATGACATTTTGGTTTATAATAATTCATGGAGAGGTCCTCTATAGCCATGTCTAAATAGGATTCGAAGTGTCTGTTGTGTTTGAATATTTTTTTTCTAGATTTGAGAAATATCTGCTATAATCACTGAATAGATTTTCTATGGCTTTTCTGTATAACTCAGTTCCCTCTGTCCTGTGGATTCTTAGACTTCGCCTCTTGATCCCGTTCTATATTTCTTTTAAAATATTTTGCTTTTATTTATTTATTTGCCAGGGCCTCCAGCCACTGCAAATGAACCCCAGATGTGTGCATCCCCTGTGCATCTGCCTAACATGGGTCCTGGGAAATTGAACCTGGGTCTTTTGGCTTTACAGGCAAGTGTCTTAACAGCTAAGCCATACCTCCAGCCCCCATTCTATATTTCTTAAACATTTTGGTAATACACTTTTACTTCATTGATATTTATATGTAGAGTTTCTTCTATCCCTGATATTATTTCTTCTTTTGGTAAAATCTATTGATTATGTTTCTTGTTAATTTTTTAATTTGATTCAGCAAGTTTTTCATTTATAACATTTTCATAGAGTTATTTTCAAAATCTCAATTTATATGCAGTTACTCTTCCATGTGGCTAACTTTTTAATATGTACTGTTTATGCTTTTCATCCATTTTGCTTTTTCTCCTATGTTCTTGACTTTCTCTTCATGTTGTAGATTAATTTATCTACTTATTTACGTCATCTTTCAGGTCACTGATAATATTTTCCCAGCAAATCTTTAAAATATTCATCTTGCATTTTATCTATTTCAGTAAGTTTATTAATGATGAAGTTAATGATCTTTCAGAGGAGTCTCATTGTCTTGCTTTTTCATGTTTCTTCTGAATCTTTGTTGTGCCATATTCATATATAGATTTTGGGTAACTCTTCTGATTTTCTGGAGGTATATTCTCATTAAAGAATGTTTTTACTCATAAAGGCCCAATTTTGGGAACCATTTAGCATGAGAAAACAAACTGATTAAAGAAGATTAAAACCCATGTACAATAGCTGTGGTACCAGGTTCCTATAATCCCATTACTGGGAAGGAAGAGGCTTACTTTCTAGCTCATCTTGTCAAATTCTTAGGGTCTAGGTTCAGTGAGACATGTTGACTCAAGGAAAAAAGAAAAACGAAAAGAATAAGATGAGTGACTGATAATAAATATTAGAGAGATAATAAAATAAAGACATAAATGTATTTTTTAAGTAAGTTATGTAAAAATACTAAGGTAAACTGGGTGTGGTGGCACATGCCTTTAAGCCCAACACTTGGGAGGCAGAGATAGGAGGATCGCTGTGAGTTTGAGCCCTCTCTGAGACTACATAGTGAATTCCAGGTCAGCCAAAATGAGACCTTATCTTGAAAAACCAAAATACTATTAATAATAATAATAATAATAATAGGGTAAATGTAGAGAAAAAGGAAAGAGAGGAAACACAGAGGAAATAACCTTTAAAGACATTAGGAAGAACTTTCTGAAAAACAGATTTCAATAATTCAGGAAATAATGCAAAGGACCAAAATTGGGATAGCATGAAATAAAAAGCTTCGGCACAACAAAGGGAATTATTATTTGAGAAGAGACAGCTTATGGAAAAACTCTTTGTTGTTTTACATTTTAAAGATGACTAATATCTACAGTATATAAAGAACTCAAACAAACTCTAATGAAAAGAAACAATCCAATCAAAAGTGAGCAAATAAACAGTTTCAAAAGATGAGTAGAGAAGCAGATTCTCCAATGGAGAGTAAGTTAGCATCAGGATAAATGAGACAACCCTTACTTTTTTATAGAGAATTCAATAGGTGTAGGCCCTCTTGTAGCCCACGATTGATGGTAGCTTGATAATGGAGAGCAGGCTTATGTTTGGATATGGTTCTGACTTGTTTCCCAGCTCCAGCTGTGGGTATAGTACCACTGAGGGGATCAGTTAGCCGAATCAAGAGCAGTTGGTTCCCCACCATGGCTGTGTGCCACTATTGCACTTATGTGGGCATCACAACAGGTTATTTGCTGATAAGGGGATTAGACCATGAGTTGCTTGGAAAGATGTTGGTAGATCCTAAGGAGAGAGCCACCCCATCATACCTCAAAAAGGCCCCAGATGAAACTAAGAAAAATTGGCAAAACAAGCAAAGGTGCTGTTTTCTTGGTGAATCGGGTACCAGCACAAGGGTAAAGGAGATCAACACAGAGAAAAATCAACTCCTACCAAATCAGAGAGCCAGAGACCCAGAGAACCCCAACATCCCATCACTGAAGCAGACCAAAAATGAACCCAACATGGCTCAGGGAAATTTTGCGGAAGACAGGGTGGAAAGAATGTCAGAGCCACATGTTTGGTCATGATATGCAGAGACATTTATCCTACCCATGACTGTGGGCTAACTCCCCAATTCATGACCCATATACCTCAACAAAGAGGGGCAAAGGGGAAGGGGTAGGTCATGGATGAGCCTAATAATGGTACCAAAGTGACTGTATTTGCTGAATACAAAACTATTTAATGAAAAAAATAAAAAAATTTAAACAGATGAGTAGAAATTGCTCATAAACATATAAAAAAGCGTTGAATATTACTAGTCATGAGGGAAAAGCCAATTAAAATCACATTGAGATTACAGCCAAATGAAGATGTCTACCATTAAGAAAATAAATAATGAGTTGGAGAGATGACTTAGTGGTTAAGGCACTTGCCTGCAAAGCCCAAGCACCCAGGTTCAATACTCCAGAACCCACGTATGCCAGATGCACAAGGGGGAACACACATCTGGAGTAATTAATATTGTCCATGAATGAGAATGGAATGACTGAATCATGTTGTGATTTACATGAAAATATTTAAGAAATTAACAGACAGATTGGAAAGTAATTCTACCAATTTATATTCCCACCCAATACCAGTTCTCCTGCATTCTAGCATTTGGTAGATCAATGGTATTTTTTAATTTTTGTTACATTTTTTATTTATTCTTTTGAAAGAGATAGAGGGAGAAAGAGGCAGAGAGAGAGGGAGAGAGAGAGAGAGAGAAAGAAAATGGGTACGCCAGGGCCTCTAGCCAGATGAACTCCAGACCCGTGCTCCCCCTTGCTCATCTGGCTAATGTGGGTCCTGGGGAATCAAGCCTCAAACTGGGGTCCTTAGGCTTCACAGGCAAGTGCCTTACCACTAAGCCATCACTCCAGCCCAGATCAGTGATTTTTAGTATTTTTTATAGTTGCTTAGTGGTATCTCATCTGTTTTCACTTGCATTTTTCTGACAACTAATGACTTTGGCTAGCATTTCATGGACTTTTTTCTCATCTGCAAATACTCTTTAATAAAGAATCTATTAATCTTCCAATTCCAGTTCTCATGCCAGGTTTGTTTCAGTTAATAATGATTGATTTTTTTTTCCTCCCTATGGTGGGATGTATTTTCCTTTTGAATTCTGATAATTTTTTATTACTTTTTTATTAGTTTTCTACTCAGTGAATACAGTCAAGTTGGTATTATTGTATGCCTACTCCCTGCCCCCCCCCCAGCCCCAGGGACCCTCCTGAAGACATAGATATTTTTCCTTCTCATAAGTACCTTGAGCTTTGTTCAGGGATGATAAGATTGTTGGGGATAATCTAATCCTTCAGGATTTTGTTTTTGCAATTCATTTGGCAACTTGGTTTTATTCCTAGAGAGGCAGGCTTTCCTGAGCCTATGTAACATCTGTAACACTAACATCTGTAACACATATGTAACATCTCTAACACTAAAGAATTCATTAGTCAGCTGGTGGCTCAGAACATTTGTTTGAGTCTGCTAAATGTTATGGTTAGTTGTTCCTTTTTCTAGGTAATTTCTGCACTCATATGTGGTCATTATAGCTGAATCAGAACTGTATTGATTTCACTGGTCTATCTCTCAGCAATAGTGTATATTGTATTACTTTTTGAACTTTAATTCAGTCCTTTTGCCTTATAAAAATCTGTCCCAATGCAGGTATTTTATAAGAGTTACCTTGTTTTCATCTCCCTGTCCTACAGCCCAGACTCCTCTCAGTGGAGCACAATGGGTGAAATCATAGGCTCCTCCCAGGGACACCTGCCCTCACCACAGGAAGGTCAGTATCTTAGGCATGGTTGCTTTATGTCTATCCTTTATATTGTTTCATATGAGAATTCATCTTACTGATAATCCATCTGAATATGTTTTGATTTGAATGTTAATTCCTGTTACTGTCCTTCCATACTCATAAAAAGACCTACTTTACAGAGTTCATATTCTAGAGAAAAGTCTAACCATGCCTGTCTTTTAAAGTGTAGTGTTTTAGAACCACCAAAGATTATTCATTTGAATTAGATTAACAGTTTAGTGACAAAATAAATTTTAATACTTCTAATTATGCTAGAACCTATACTCCTATTAAAACATTTTACAGATGTACCTAATACTTGCAATACTAACATTTGTTGGGGGAAAATGTAAATCCTCTATCACCCTTTATTTGTAGGAGTTCTGCAGGAAGGATATTTGTTTTAACTGATATATTTAGTACACTCACAAGGCAATCATAGCTATTCATATAGTCCTGGTTGTACAATTTAGCATATCCAATATTACCTGAAATAGTAAACTACATTTATAGAGATTTTGAAGTTACGTGAAAAAGGGATCTTGGAAGATTTTGATACTGTATAGGTATGCTGGGTTTGTATGATATGCCAATTAAAAAATTAAATGGAGGTTGGCAAAATAGCTTGCCATTAAAGCACTTGGCTATGAAACTTAAGGACCTAAGTTCAATTTCCCAGAATCAATGTAAGCCAGATGCACATGGTGGTGCATGCATCAAGAATTTGTTTGCAGTGGCTACAGTCCCTGGTGTGTCCATTTTCTCTCTCTAATAAATAATAAATAAACATTAAAAAAGAATTAAATGGCAAGAAAGTATTTAAAAGAATATAGTTTATTTGAAAATAAAAGGAGAGACTTCTGGTTAAGATGGCGGCATAGGTACCACACCAAAGCAGCCTGAGGGGAAAAAAGACCAAAAAAAAAAACCCAGCAAAATACACACTTTTACTAAAAAGTGAGGTGTATAGGAAATTGAAGCAGCAGCAGAGAAGTAGAAGAGATCCAGAGCGGGCAAAAGCGGCCCCGGCAGCTCCGGCAACCGCAGCTGCGGTGGCGGTGGCGCACCAGAAAGCCACCTGACTCGGCTCGAGCCACAGGAAAAGCCAGGTGCAGGAGCTTCCCCTCACACCGCGCTCTCCGCAACTCGGGAAACGTGAAGGGAGAGCGTCAGTGAGCAGCGGAGGAGCAGACCAGGAGGTAGAAGAACAGGTGGAACAGTGAGAGACCATAGCAGCTGCGGCTCCCTCCCCTCCCCCACCCCCTGTGCCCAGCTCCGGCAGTGGTCCCAGGACTGGCCACGCCAATTTGGGGCGACAGCGGGACCCAGCAGCTCCAGCACCGGTAACAGAGGCCCCATCAGCAGCAGACCCAGGAGCAGCAGCAGTGGCAGACCCAGCAGCAGCAGCTTCAGCAGCAGCAGTGGCTCCAGAAGTGGCAGCTACAGCAGCAGCAGCAACAGACGCAGCAGCAGCGGTGGGCCCAGCAGCAGCAGCTTTAGCAGCTGACAGACCCATCAGAGGCAGCTTTAGAGCAGCAGTTCCAGCAGCAGGGGTGCTGGTCTGCAGGGCCACAGTTGCCAGGCTTGGTTTGCCCTGCAGGAAAAGCCAGTGCCCAGCTCCAGAAATCAGAACAGCAGCCTGACAACCAGGCAGCAACTTGACTGAGACCAAAATCATCCAAGGTAACTGGGATTGCACCAGGGAAGGGGCTCACTTGGTCACAAGCTGACTTGGATCCCTCAACAGACCAGAAATCTTAACCTCTATGTTGATAGAGGATCTGGTTTTAATAATAACTACTATGGAATACATAATTGGGGCTGTTTTTGATTGAATGGGTACAGTGTTTGGTTAACTTTTAGAATCTACCTGTATTTTATTCCACTCAGCCTGCTTGAATACTCCCATAGCAAGGAAACTCAACCCCTAGGAGCACATTTCTAGATACTCTGAGAGTCTTAAGAGCCACACCTAACACCTTAAGCTCCTACCCTGAAAATGCATAACATCAAATCAACTGATACAGCTAAGAATACCCAGCTAGCTAGAAAATCCAAGCATTAACTTAATCCAAGATGCAAAAATATATACATTATAACACAAGGAACACTAAAAGGCAAGACGATATAAATCCACCTAAAAATATTAATGCATCAGAAATGACCTCCAGTGAGAATGAGTTAGAGGAAATGCCTGAGAAAGATTTCAAAAGAATGATTGTAAATATGTTCAAAGAAGTCAGAGAACAAATCAAAGGAGTCAAAGAGGAACTTAAAGAGGAAATCAAAGGAATCAAAGAAGATGCAGGACACCAATTTCATGAAATAAAGAAGGCAATACAAGACATAAATAAGGAAATAGAAATAATAAAGAAAAACCAGTCAGAATTACTAGCAATGAAGAACACAGTTAATGAATTAAAAAACTCTATAGAAATTCTCACCAGTAGAATGGATGAAGGAGAGGACAGAATATCTAAGCTAGAAGACCAGGTGGCAGATCCAACAAAGAGAAAGACAAACTTATAGAAAAGTATGAGTGGGAATTTCAAGATATTCGGGATACTATGAAAAGATCCAATATACGAATTCAGGTCATAGTAGAAGGAGAAGAATTCCACTCCAAAGGGATAGTAGGTGTCTTCAACAAAATCATAGAAGAAAATTTCCCCCAAATTGGGAAAGAAGTGCCAGTGCAGATACAGGAAGCCTTTAGAACCCCAGCCAGACAAAACCTGGAAAGAACCTCTCCTCCCCATATTATAATCAAACTTCCAAACACACACACCAAGGAAAAAATACTGAAAGCAGTTAGAGAGAAAAATCAAGTTACCTACAAAAGCAAGCCCATCAGGATTACAGCAGATTATTCAACACAAACTTTTAAAGCCAGAAGGGCTTGGGGTGATATATTCCAAGTTCTTAAAGATAACAACTGTCAACCAAGGTTACTTTATCCTGCAAAGTTATCCATTCAAATAGATGGAGAAATAAGGCCATTCCATATCAAAAGCAGGTTAAAGGAGTATTTGAAGACAAAACCAGCTCTACAGAAAATACTTGATAGAATCCTCAATGCTGAAGAAAAGGAAAAGCACACATATAAGGAACCTAGCAAAAACAAGCAATACTCAAATACTAGTTAACAGAAGAGAGCACAGGTAGAACCGGAACCACACACACACACACAAAAAGGCAAACATAAATACACACCTCTCAATAATATCTCTTAATATCAATGGCCCCAATGCCCCAATGAAAAGACATAGGTTTGCAGACTGGGTTAAAAAGACGGATCCTACAATTTGTTGTCTCCAAGAAACACACCTTTCTACAAAGGATAGACATTATCTTAGGGTGAAAGGTTGGAAGACGGTGTTTCAAGCAAATGGGTCTAGAAAACAAGCAGGGGTTGCTATCCTAATATCTGACAAGGTAGACTTTAGTCCAACGTTAGTCAAGAAAGATAAATAAGGTCACTTTATACTGATTAAGGGCACACTACAACAGGAGGACATTACAATCCTAAACATATATGCACCTAACATGGGAGCTCCCAAATTCATCAAACAAACACTATTAGAACTAAGGTCACAGATAACACCAAACACAGTGGTGGTAGGTGACTTGAACACCCCACTCTCATCAATTGACAGGTCATCCCGGGAAAAAATAAGCAGAGAGGCATCTGGACTAAATGAGGTCATAGAAGGAATGGACCTAACAGATATATACAGGACATTTCATCCAAAGGCTGCAGAATATACATTCTTTTCAGCAGCACATGGATCATTCTCTAAAATAGACCATATATTAGGACACAAAGCAAATCTTAACAAATTCAGGAAAATTGAAATAATTCCTTGCATTCTATCTGACCACAGTGGAATTAAACTACAAATCAATAGCAAGAAAGGCTATAGAACATACACAAAATCATGGAAACTAAACAATACACTACTAAATGATGAATGGGTCAATGAAGAAATCAAGAAGGAAATCAAAAAATTTATAGAGTCAAACGATAATGAGAACACAACATATCAAAATCTCTGGGACATATTGAAGGCAGTTCTAAGAGGCAAATTTATAGCCTTAAGTGCCTATATAATTAGAAAGGTCACAAGTAAATGACCTAATGCTTCACCTTAAAGCCTGGGAAAAAGAAGAACAAGGCAAACCAAAAATCAGTAGGCGGGAAGAAATAATAAAGATTAGGGCAGAAATTAATGAAATAGAAACAAAAAAAAAAAATCCAAAGAATTAATGAAACAAAGAGTTGGTTCTTTGAAAGGTTAAACAAGATTGATAAACCCTTAGCAAATCTGACCAAAAGAAAGAGAGAAGAGACACAAATTAATAAAATCAGAGATGAAAAGGGTAACATCACAACAGATTCCAGAGAAATTCAAAAATTCATAGGGACATACTATAAAAGCATATACTCCACAAAGTATGAAAATCTGAAAGAAATGGATGATTTCCTTGATTTATATGACCTACCTAAATTAAATCAAAATGAGATTAATCACTTAAATAGACCTATAACAAACATGGAGATACGAACAGTTATCAATAATCTCCCAACTAAAAAATGCCCAGGCCCAGATGGATTCACTGCTGAATTTTACCAGACCTTTAAGGAAGAGCTAACACCATTGCTTCTTAAGCTTTTCCAGGAAATAGAAAAAGTAGGAATTCTACCAAACTCCTTCTATGAGGCCAGCATCACCCTGATACCAAAACCAGGCAAAGATAGAACAAAAAAAGAAAATTACAGACCAATCTCCCTCATGAACATAGATGCAAAAATTCTCAACAAAGTATTGGCAAACAGAATACAAGAGTATATCAAAAAGATCATTCACCCTGACCAAGTAGGCTTTATCCCAGAGATGCAGGGATGGTTCAATATATGCAAATCTATAAATGTAATACATTATATAATTGGGTTGAAGGACAAAAATCACATGATCATCTCATTGGATGCAGAGAAAGCATTTGACAAAATCCAACATCCCTTTATGATAAAAGTCCTACAGAGACTGGGAATAGAAGGAACATATCTCAAGATAATAAAAGCTATTTATGACAAGCCTACAGCCAACATACTACTAAATGGGGAAAAACTGGAAGCTTTTCCACTAAAATCAGGAACAAGACAAGGGTGTCCACTGTCCCCACTTTTATTTAATATAGTTTTAGAAGTCTTAGCCATAGCATTAAGGCAAAAGACACACATAAAAGGGATACAAATTAGAAAGGAAGAAATCAAGTTATCATTATTTGCAGATGACATGATTCTATACATAAAGGACCCTAAAAACTCTACTAGCAAACTGTTAGAGCTGATCAAAACCTACAGCCATGTAGCAGGATACAAAATAAATACACAGAAATCAGTAGCCTTCATATATGCTAACAACAAACACACAGAGGATGAAATTAGAGAATCACTCCCATTCACAATTGCATCAAAAAAAATAAATAAAGGACCTTGGAATAAACCTAACCAAGGAAGTAAAGAATCTCTACAATGAGAACTTTAAAACACTCATGTGAGAAATTGCAGAAGACACTGGAAAGTGGAGAAACATTCCCTGTTCCTGGATTGGAAGAATCAATATTGTTAAAATGGTAATCTTACCAAAAGCAATCTACACATTTAACGCAATCCCTATCAAAATTCCAAAAGCATTCTTCATGGAAATAGAAAAAACAATCCAAAAATTCATTTGGAATCACAAAAAAACCTCGAATATCTAAAATAATACTGAGCAACAAAAATAAGGCTGGTGGTATCACCATACCTGATTTTAACCTATACTACAGAGCCATAGTAACAAAAACAGCGTGGTACTGGCACAAAAACAGACATGTAGATCAGTGGAACAGAATAGAGGACCAAGATGTAAGCCGAGGTAGCTATAGCCACCTGATATTCAATAAAAATGCCAAAAATACTCATTGGAGAAAAGACAGCCTCTTCATCAAATGGTGTTGGGAAAACTGGATATATATCTGCAGAAGGATGAAAAAAGATTCTTCTCTCTCGCCATGCACAAGAATTAAGTCCAAATGGATTAAAGACCTTAATATCAGACCTGAAACTCTGAAACTGCTAGAGGAAAAAGTAGGGGAAACCCTCCAACATATTGGTCTTGGCAAAGACTTTCTGAATACAACCCCAATTGCTCAGGCAATAAAACCACAGATTAATCACTGGGACCTCATGAAATTACAAAGATTTTGCACTGCCAAGGACACAGTGAAAAAAGCAAAGAGGCAACCTACAGAATGGGAAAAAAATCTTTGCCAGCTATATATCTGATAGAGGATTATTATCTAGGATACACAAAGAACTCAAAAAGTTAAATAATAAGGAATCAAACAAGCCAGTCAAAAAATGGGCTATGGAGCTAAATAGAGCAATATGAAAATTTTGGGAGCAGCCTGGGCTATACAGTAAGACCCTTTATGAAAAAGAGACAAAACCATATAGTTATCCTCTGTAGTCATTATATTCTGTAATAGCACACCACAACTTCATCCTTTAACTGCAATTTAATACCAATTAATCATTTCTACCACCTATTCTAACCTCCCAGTCACTGGTGCTTATTCTATGTTCAACCTCTTTGGACCAATTTTCTGTTTGTTTGTTTTCATTTTCAGTTTTAGATTACATATAAATGAGAACAGGGCTGGAGAGATGGCTTAGTGGTTAAGCACTTGCCTGTGAAGCCTAAGGACCCTGGTTCGAGGCTTGATGCCCCAGGACCCACATTAGCCAGATGCACAAGGGGGCGCACACGTCTGGAGTTCGTTTGCAGTGGCTGGAGGCCCTGACACACTCATTCTCCCTCTCTGCCTCTTTCTCACTCTGTCTGTCGCACTCAAATAAATAAATAAATATAAACAATTTTAAAAAAATGAGAACATATGGTCCTTATATTTCTGTGTCTGTGTGTCTGGCTTACTTTATTTAACTGATGCCATCCATGTTGTTACAAATTAATTTATTTTTTTAATTTCTGGATAATATTCCACACCCTCATTTCTCTCCTTTTTATTTTTATTTTTTTAAACTTTACTTTATTTTATTTTTTTTGTTTGAGACAGAGAGCAAGAGAGGGAAGGAGAAAGGCAGATTGCTAGAGAGAATGAGCATGCCTTCAGCCACTGTAAACAAATTCCAGATGTGTGTGCCACCTGATGCATCTGGCTTACATGGGTCCTGTAGAATCAAACCTGAGTCCTTTGGCTTTGCAAGAAAGTGCCTTAATCACTAAGCCATTTCCCAAGCCCCTAGTTTTATTTCTTGAATAACTAAGAAATTGATGGCAGATCTGTTTTAAAGAATTGGTAGAAGTCAATATTGACTCAGTCTTATTATTTTCTGTTAGTCTCTTCCAGTGTCCTACTTCTTCATGATCAAGTCCTAATAGATAATGTATCCATGCCTTTATACTACTTAACATTTTCACTGATTATAAATATTATTTTGAATTTATTTAATGTTTTATAAAATAGTATAAAGACAAAATCTGACAAAAATAATGCTTTCCATATGATGAAAATATAAATTACTTATATGCTATATTAAAATAAAGAAAAAATCTCAAAACTTTGATGTAATTATTTTTGGTAATTACATTGTAATACAATTTAACTCTTCTATGACTCAGCTTGTTTCCCTAATTATTTTATTATAAAATCAACTTTATCATTTTTTTATGATATTCATCTATCATTAATAACATCAAAAAATCTGAAAATAAAGAAAAACAAAGAACTGAACATAAATGAAAATTACAAGGCTAAAACCTGAGAGAATGGAGAAACTGAAGCAGCTAGTTAAAGAGGACCCACATTTACACTTAGAAAACTGAATTTTCCCTATTAACTTCATCTTTGTTTTATATGTTTTTTGACATTTATCATTTTGAAAATGAATAATTAAAATTATCACTTAAAGATAAGTTTTCTCTGAACTAATGATTTTTATTTTGGTAACTGTAGTCCATCTTTGCCTTTTGTCTAATTTAGTCACATCTCATTTCAAAGAATCTGGACTATATTATTTTATAATATTTTATTTTATATGTATATTTTATTCATTTTTTAATATTTTACAAGTTCACTATTCACCTAAGACTGAGAGATTATACCTGATACACAAAAATATCAGTTTAATACCATAGATATGATACTGCCTACTCATTTATTGAAAAATTATAGCAAACCTAATCATAATCAATTTAGTTCTCTAAATTTAGGGGATTCATATGGAAGACAATATAACAAAATATAACAGAGACTTATCTTACAATAAATCCAGACTTCTTGTTCAGAAATGGACACATCTATTTGACAAGAAGACAATTCACTGTACACATTTTATTTACAGTTTTGTACACTGTCTCATTAAGAATGAGACCTGAGGCTGGAGAGATTGCATAGTGGTTAAGGTGCTTGCCTGTGGAGCCTGGGGACCCATGTTTGACTCTCCAGATCCTACATAAGGCAAACACACAAAGGTGAGGCAAGTGCAAGCTCGCACATGCCCACTAGGTGATGCAAGCATCTGGAGTTCATGGCCAAGGCCCTTGCATGTTAATTCTCTCTCTCTTGCTCTCTCTTAAAAAAAAAAAAAAAAAAGGGATCTGTGGTGTTTTGAACTTGGTGTCCCTCATAAACTCTTGTGTTCTGAACACTGGATACCCATTTGATGTCAATTTGGGAAATGGAACTTTGCTCTATGTGGTGGCTTGATTCAGGTGTCCCCCATAAACTTAGGTAGTCTAAATGCCAGTCTCCTCAGCTGATGGCAATTGGAAATTAAAGCCTCTTGGGGGTGGTATATTGTTGGGAGTGGTCTTATGGGTGTTACAGCAAGTTTTCCCATGCCATAAAATTCTACTTCCTAAAAGACAGACCAAATGACTGAACCTTCACTAGTCCCTTACAGGAAACACCTGAACCACAAGACACTGGAGAGGGTAGGATCAAGACTGACCTAAATCTCCTACATCTTCCTTCCCTCCCTCTCCCCCTCTCCCCTCTATCTCTCTCCTCTCTAACTCTTGTATATTAGTTATCTTTTTCCTCAATTTCTTAGTGGACACTGACCTGTAACCCCCACTTTCAGCTAGGGCCTACAATCCACAATGAGCTTTTGATCAGAGAAACCTACAAGGTTTCCCAAAACAATGACAGACTTCTGTCAGAGTAATTGATGACCCACCAAAGGCCAGTGATAAGACCCTATTGCTGAAGACTCCATACGCAGCTGACGCGTAAAATGGAATGACATGGCTGGAAGCCAGGAGAGAGTCAGTCCCCAGACAGTCAGCGTGTCTAGTGCCAGAAGGCGCTACATAGGCGACTGGGGGAAGTGACCAAGATCTGTCCAAGCAACACATTGTTTAACCTAAGTAGCAACAATTAACCGGATGTGATACCCACACAAGTGCAATAGTGGTACACAGCCATGGTGAGGAATCAATTGCTCTTGATTTGGCTAACTGATCCACTCAGTGGTACTAGACCCTTAGCTGGAGCTGGGAAACAAGTCAGAACCATACCCAAACACAAGCCCACTCTACAATATCAAGCTACCATCAATCACGGGGTATAAGAGGGCCTACACCTATCAAACTGTCTATCAAAAAAGTAAGTGTTATCTCAATTTTCTGGGTGCTAACTTACTCTCCGTTGGAGAATCTGCTTCTCTTTTCCAGATAGATGCAGATCCTAAGAAGAGAGCTGCCCCAACATACCTCAGAAGGGGCCCAACTGAAACTAAGGACAACTGGCGAAATAAGCAAGGGTGATGTTTTCCTGTGAACTGGATACCAGCACAAAGGGGAAGGAGATCAATGCAGAGAAAAATCAACTCCTACCAAATCAGAGAGCCAGAGCCTCAGAGGCCCCCAACACCTCAGCACTGAAGCAGACCAAAAATGAACCCAACATGGCTCAGGGAAATCTTGCGGAAGAGGGGGCGGAAAGAATGTCAGAGTTACATGTTGGGTCATGATTTGCAGAGACATTTATCATACTAATAACTGGGGGCTAACTCCACAATGCACGACCCATTTTCAATAACAAGGAGGGTCTAATGGGAGGGGGTAGATCACAGATGAGCCTAAATAATGGTACCAATCTGCCTGTATTTACTGAAAAGAAAACTAATAAATTAAATTAAAAAAAAAAAAGTTTTCCCATGCCAGTGTTTGGCACACTCTTCTGTTGCTATTGCCCTCCTTATGTTGGCCAAGGGGTACTGTCCACCCTCTGCTCATGCCATAGTTTCCCCTGCCATTATGGAGCTTCCCCTCATGTCTGTAAGTCAAAATAAACTCCCTTTTTTCCCCCAAGAACTGCTCTTGGTCAGGTGATTTCTGCCAGTAATGTGAACCTGACAGAAACCTTGGAGGAAGTGTGTTGTTGGGACAGGCTTATGGGTGCTAGAGCCAGCTTTCCCTTGCCAGTGTTTGCTTCATCTTCATGCTGAGTTGTGCCCCCTACTGTGGCAGAGGTGATGTTCAGCCACTGCTCATGCCATCTTTCCTTCGACCATCACAGAGATTCCCCTAGAATCAATCAGCCAAAATAAACCCTTTTCTTAAACAATCTGCTTTTGATCTGGTGCTTTGTGACAGTAACATGATGGTAACTATAACAGGACTATATTTCTACCTTTATTCTACATTTTCAGCTAAAATAAAAGTAACCTAGGTAATACAATGTCTAAAATATGGCATAAAGATACAAAATTAGACATAGTAATTCTGGTTAGGAATGTTACTATATTACTTTTGTAGGTAACCCACAATTATATTTAAGATATCACACACACCACTGATTTAAATAAAATCTTATATATTTGGAAGAAATTTTATACCTTAATGGGTTTTTGTTGTTGTTTGTTGGTTGGTTGGTTGGTTTTCAAGGTAAGGTTTCTCACTTTTGTCCAGGACATGAAACTCATTCTGTAGGCCCAGGTTTGACTTGTACTCACAGAAATCCTCCAACCTCTGTCTCCAAAGTACTGGGATTAAAGCCACTATGCCAGGCGCCTGTCAGAATTTTTTTTTTTTTTTTCTGTTTGTGTGTTTTTCGAGCTAGGGTCTTGCTTCAGCCTAGGCTGACCTGGAATTCATTATGTAGTCCCAAGGTGTCCTCTAACTCATATCAGTTCTCCTACCTCTGTCCCCCAAGTTCTAGAATTAAAGTCACGTGCCATTATGCCCAACCCTTATGATGTTTTTTTAAATAAAATCTCATATTTTATATTGTTTGAATATAATCTTATTTTAGCAACATTTAGATGGAAAACATTTTAAATGAAGTCCAGTCTGCTTTAATGAGGCTTTGGTCCAGCTCCCAAATCTTAATTGTTTGACATAGCCTCCTAAGAAATGCTCAAAAGGTATATTCCATAATAGCAAATCCACATTTAGTTGTGGAACCATTATTAGCTGAGTCTTCATGTTGGAAAGAAATTTTAACCTTTCAATTTATACCCTTCCTATATGCATAATGGCTTCTCTATTTTTGCACTTATTTGTTCACATTACAATCTTATCAACAACAGCCCACTTATCCCATCACTGTGGTCATCAAAAGATTCTCCTGGTGGGCACAGCAGTGTCTCTAGCCAAAAGCAAGCCAGGTCACTCTATCTCTGCTATTCAAGCAACAAAATTAGCCATCATTCTCCCCATGTATTTTTCTCATCTGTCTTTCCACATAAGTACAATATTTAAAGAGTGGGTAGTCACATTCAGATACTAAATTATTAGATAACTGGGTATGGTTGAATAGAGCCCCAAATCTTCAACTTCAAATTTATATCAGTGAAAAGTTTTCTTGCCAATTTTTGCTTTTACAATTTAAAAAGAAAAGCTAGAATGCCCATCTGTTCTGCACAGGATGTTTAATAGAGAGTCCTTGGCAAGCAACCTCCGGATTAGACCCTGTTTTTTCCACATTGGTAGGTGGAGAATTAGAAATAGGGGTGTCTTCCTCAGGTTCATGGTGGTAAGGTCAGCACTAAGTCTACTCTGGTCCCCAGGATCCACACCCTGAATCTTTTCTTTCCTTAATCACCATCTTCTGAGGTCAGTCTGATCTTACTGGAAATTGACTTTTGTAAGTCTGAAGAGCAGATAGATAACTCCAAGATATGTAAAATTGGGAGGATGCATAAGGAACCAGTAATTGTGCTTTGGGACAAATATGTGTGATTTCAGTGCAGCTGAACAGCACTGAGCATGCTTGCTCTGGTAACCACCAGTGTTCTTAGTCCTTGAAAGCTGAATGAATTTTCCAATATGAAGAATCAATTCAGTAGAAAATTGAACCCTCAACTTAGGTGTTATTGTTTGTACTAACTAAATTAATATAATTGTTTGATCCCTGATGGATTTTGGAAAAAATGCCCCTTAAATTTTGCAATACAGGGTTGGAGAAGTGGCTTAGTGGTTAAGGCACTTGCCTGTGAAGCCTAAAGACCCAGGTTCAATTCCCCCGTACCCACATAAGCTAGCTTCACAAGTTGATACATGCGTCTGGAGTTCAACTGCAGTGGCTGGAAGCCCTGGAATGCAAATTCTCTATTTGCCTCTTCTTCTCTCTCCCACCCTCTCCATTTCAAATAAACAAACATTTAAAAAAATTGCAACACCGTTTTGTACTATCTTTTTGCCACAGTCTTTAAAGAAGTCCCAGGAAAGACCTTTTCATCATTCTATCTGCTGTCCCTTCCAGAAGCTTTCATTCCAGCAGAAACATGTGAAACAGAAAATGCAAATGGCATTTATACACAATTCCTATCAACTGTGCAGAGTTCCTGCCATACCTATTCTTCCAGCGGTCACAGCACTTTAGGAAATTTAAAAGATTTAAAGAATATAGGGGATTTTCTTGGCCATATAGCACCAGTCATAATAAGTGAGAATCAGTGCTGAGTGTGCCTACTGAAACAAAAATGCTTCTAAGGATTTAGAAGTACCAGTAGTATAATAATCTCCAGATGTTTTCAAAATCCATCCAACCTATCATACAAGCAACTCACAAAATGAAAGCAGCAAACATGGTGTTTTCTAGCACCATTTTTTCAAGAGATTTTTCTGTTTTAATAAAACATGATGGGTAAAACCACAGAACATCCAATATTCTATATTCTAAAGTCTCTCTGCTATCAAGTGTTGTCCTTCGAGCATAACAGCCATTACCATCTTCATTGGAGCAGATGTGAAAATTCATGAGCGACTCTCAAGACTGGGCTTGACATTCCCTCATAGAATGGTGTGGGGAGGGTCATCAAACCCTCCCCTGAGATCTTAGCTGCTCCTGGAGCTCCTCTGCTGCCTCTGTGCTATATGTATGAAATTCTGCTGAAACCACAAGAGATCTCCTGGTCTGAGAAGGGGCTGAAGTATTCAGTGGGTAAAAGATTAATTGAAGGGGCGACTACCCAAGCAAATATGGGGAGGTCTTCATCCATGCTGGGTGCTTGGAACATCATACACACCTGTAAAGTTACTCCTCAGCCATGCTCTATAACAAATCCCAATAAACTCTGTGGTTCACCAAGTTGGACTTTGGTCTGTTGTTGGTGCCCAATCTGGGGAAGCAGAAGTATGCTGTTTCCCCAGGAAGCAATGCTATGTTCATGTAACAAAATAAAAGTTATTTTTTTTTCTATGAGAATGAATGGATAGTTGGTATAATTTTGAAATACTTCCCAATCCCGTTTCATTTACAAAGATTAACAACTGTAGACTCAAATAAAGATTACCTACAAGGCTAGAATAAGAAAGAACATAAGCTAGAGTAAGAAAAATGTTAAGTACATGAAAGGAGAAAGAAAATCATCAAATGACACTTTCTGCCTTAGGGAACTGGGAGAAGGAAGGATTCTACTGAGTGTGAAAAATAAGAGTAGGACAGTATTTTCCATCTCCTGTCTCCAGACCCAAGGAAAGAGAGAAATATGCAAAAGGTACTGAGTGGGACATGAGGGCAGAGGAGATGGTGCACATCCATGCCAGGCAGATGGAAAGGGAGGGGTTCTGTGGCTTTTCCAACAGCATAGGTAGCTAGCACAGGTTTAGTGCTGAAATTCTCACTTCCTGGGAGACAATTTAGGCTCAGGCAACTCAGACCAGCTGCTCATCTTATTTCCCAAGCTGAACTCAGATTGTGTAAAAGGGACTCCAGTATCCTTTGATGCTATGTGAGCCTGATGTGTAAATTTTAGCTGATTTGATGACATATTTTCATGCATGGAAGTAAGCCAGAATGTACTCTAGAATGAAGAAAATGTGTGGTAATGTGATGCCTCAGAAAGCATAGACCAGAAACAAAATAGGGAATGGGGAAGATGACAGGTAGAATATTCAGCAGTAAGAGCCCAGACATGACAGACAGTTAGCAGTAGCAAGACAGGAACCAAATAGAGAATTTACAAATAGACTAAATATTGACTGCTAGAAAAATATCCCTAATTATAATATATAATGTTGAAAGAGAAAGATATATGGGAGATTTTTTTGTTATTACAGGTGTCTACAAAAATACTCAGAGTTAAATTATAATGATATTTGTGATTAATTTTTTAAACTAAAACAAGAAAAGAAATGAAAGCCAATTTGGTAAATTGGTAAGAATTATTAAATGTATGTGTGTATGTGGTTCATAAACTAAAGTTCTATTTCTTTTACCTTTTTCTTAATTTTTAAAGTTCTTTTACATAGTCTGAGTAATGGGAATTATTTGATGTTAGTTTACCCATTTATGTTTTTTTTTTTGTCACCACTAAGAATGTGAGGGCTCTTTATAAATTTGTTATGAGTCATCATACCATTTATCAAGTGCTTAATAACTTCCCAGGAAGGAATGCTGAGATTCCATCTCCCTCCTATCAGAATGGCTGTCATTAAGAAATCAGTTGACAACAAATGCTGATGAGACTGTGGAGAAAGGAGAGCCCTCCTCCATTGTTGGTGGTAATGTAAACTGGTATAGCCATTGTTGAAATCTTTCTATGATCCTGCTCTACCATTCCTTGACATATACCACAAGGACTATACTGATTACTATAGAGACACTGACTCATCCATGAGAAAAAAAAAAAAAAAAAAGATTTTTCACACTAAAGATAGAGGTAGCTTGTTTTGGGTATTGTGTGGGTTCTAAAACTTACAAGAATTAATATATATAATGATGAAGATACATACAGAATTTCAGATGATTTATAAATACCACAGAAGTCTTATGCTTTCTGAGACCATGGCTTATTTAAAGTAGGAGAGGCCCCTTCTTAGCGACATTCATTGTGGAACACTTGTGCCCATCTTCATGCCCCACAAGTACCTCAGTAGTGAGAATAATGCTTAGGATTTCAAACTCAGTGAACTTAAAATTGCATTCAGTTTAATTACCTCTTAGTAAATAAGGTGTGTTAATTTTCAAGATGGTATGTTATCTGACCAACACCATGTTTAAAACCAGGTTCTTAAAAGTGCTAATTGTATTATCGTGTGATAAATATCTCAAACATTGGAAAAGGAAAGATGTTTGTGCTTCTAATTCTAGAGGCCCAGGGTTAGTTGGATTCATTGCTTTGAGCCTGAGGTGAGATCATGTATCCTGTGGAAAGAGCCTGTGGCAGAAGGTGCCACAGAGGATTTCACTCTGTGGTGGTCAGAGAGACAGAAAGCTGACAAGATGTAGCCTCCAGGGACCATGATAACCTAATTTCTCCAACTAGGCATTACCTGCCAAAATTTCTGTCACTTCCCAATAATTCCATTAAATCTTGAATGTATCAGTAAAGTAGTGAATACATCATGACCCAATCATCTTGCAATGATTGGATTCACCAGCTGAAATCCAAGCATTTAATACCTGAACCTCTTGGAGGGCACACCTTATACCCCGTCCACAGCGTCACTATAATTATTAATATCTATGATTAATTTACCCCCTTAATTTATTTTAGTTGTCTGGAAATTTGACTTCTTGTTCCTCCACAATTCCTGGCACAATCATTTCTATTACCGCTACCATCACATCCTCATCAATCCTTACCTGTTATTTCTGAATTATTCCAGGTATATTTGACCTTGGATTAATGCTCTGTTTAGCTTCATGCAATTACTATTCATAAAATAGAATAGAACTTAGTTCAGTACTGATGAGTTTCAGTTCAAATCCTGACCCCATTATTTCATTTCATCCAGACATAAAGGAAGGCTTTAACCTCATCTGCAGTGTGTCTCCAATGTTCTTGTCTAAGTTTCTAGAAGGAGTTAACTTAGATTATGCATTTAATTACTAACAATTGAATCTAATTCAGAATAATGAATTTAAACACCTTCCAATAATGGAATTAGTGCTTAGAATGGATGACAACATAAAGCACTCCTTTTAATAATCTATACCTATATATTAATAGGCTATTTTTAAAAATCTGCTGTAACAAAAATCTTTGTAAATGGAATTATATTTTAAACAGGTTATTTTTTTCCTCATACATTATGTCAATTTACATATCTGCTAGAAGTTCAAAAATGTGTATTTTTAAAACATTTGCCACCTGAGAATTATTATATTATTTTCAGACAAAGGATTTTATTGACTAAGTTTAAACTTCCAAAATTCAGATTTATATACATTGAAAATCTCGTTTCACATTATAAAATCCCAATTCATCAGAATAAATAAGAAAGCAATGCCCAGAAAGATGAAGTAATTTTCCAATAGATAGTCCTATAGCTATCTAGCTAACCACAGCCTCCCTCTTCTGCTTATGTCATGCTGCTGCTAACATATTGTGGCACCCAGGCAACCGTGGTGGTTAGGGGGTAATGAGGAAAGATTCTCTTTTGGGAGACTGTCTCTGTGAACAGCTCTGTTTATTGTCAGGGAACTGGGTTTATAAGTACTTGAGGGTGGGAAGAGGGTCCTAAGGGGATAGGATATACAAGGTTGCTTGCTGATGCCTAATTAGTATATGGGGACATACACTCCAGCACATAGGCAATGGTAAAAGGAAGGTGTATGGTACAGGGGGAGGGGATGTGCAAAGGTGCTGGCTGATACCTTATAAGGAGTTTCCCTGGCAACTGGCCAAAGGCCACAAGGTTATGGGCAATGCCTAAGTCTTATCTGAATGTCCAAGAATCCCATGCTTGGAGGGGGAGTGGCCTTCATCCTGACAATCTTGGGGTCCGAGATTTTGTTGGGGGCGTCCAGGCTTGCTGTGAGCCCCAAGAATGAGGGAAGGATCGTGGCTCACTGCAAACCCTGAGAATGGGGGGAGGAGCTCCCTTGCAAGTCTGCTCCCTGAGATGTGAACAAGGTTCAGGCTGCTGTGACCTCTCCATTGCATGGGGCATTCATGTTAGACAGTGTAGGTTTGCTTTAACTCAGGGCCCTGCCTATGTCTGACATTATATTTGTGTTTAATAAGTTTTACAACCCTCATTTTATGTTGAACATTTCCAGAGAAGACACTATATATCCTCTAGTGCCTGCCATAGTGCTTTACACAGAACACCTTCAAGTATCTACCAGATGATTAAATAAGTATATGAGTGACACACAAAATAAATAGAAAAAAATAAAATATTTAGAAATATTAAGCAAGCCATATTTGAAAATCTGATATATTTGCCACTCTGGTGGTTAGGACAATTTGCTATAGAAAAATAAGAAGGAAAAGAAGATATGGAAAATAGAACAGATGCGATATAAGGGAGAGAGAGGCTGCTGCTACTAAGAATAAGATCTGAGATACTACCAGGGGTTGGACATTCAATGTAAGATATTAAATAAGATGTAATGTAATGTAAGACAGAAAGTTGTTTGAAGGTGCTATTTTTGTGAGTTGTTAAAAGTGTTTTGCACATGAAAACATTTTGATAAATAAATGAATTCATACATGAAATAATTTCATGTGAAAGCACAATAGCCATGAACTTTTATACACAGGGTCATGTAGAAGTGCAGTCACACAGTGCCGTGGGATGTAGAACTGCTTAAGGTTTCCTATGGGGCAAGTTGGGCTGGTGTGTAAAAATAGATCTTCATGAATCACCAAAATAGGTTTTTAGGAAACAAAAGAAGAGTCAAGCAATGATGGCTATATTCATGACTCATAGCAAGTACCCATGTTCCACCACCTTCACTAAGATATAACTTTTAAAGATAGGATTAGGTTTAAATTTTCAAAGTATGACTATTGGTCACGTTCACAGAATTAAGCAAAGTAAACCAGAAGAATGGTGAATTAAATTTTTCATTCCAGCCTCTCTTTTTTTGAGTTTTCAATGTTATTTGTTAAAAAGAAAGAAAATACATTTTCAGTAAAATTCAATAGTAAATAAAGCTTATCAATGATTGAATTAAATGCCACAAATTTTAAAAATTGAAATAATTATCTTTATAAGAGTCCCACATGAAATATTATTAGATTATCTGCCCTGTAATTAGACAATTCAATACCCAGCATCCCCTCGTGTAGAGAAGCAATTATCCCCAAGTGGTAATGAGGGCTAGTATGTAGTGCTTTTTTTGTGTATGTGTGTTATATAAGATATTCTTTTTTCTAGGATTTTTAAAATTTAATTAATTAATTTTTTTAATAATTAGTTTTGTACTCAGTGAATACAGTCAAGTTGGTACCATTGTTAGGCTCATCCATGTAGTAGTCCCCCACCTGTTCCCTCCTTGTTGAAGTATATGGGTCATGCATTGTGGAGTTAGCCCACAGTTATGGATAGGAGAAATGTCTCTGCATATCATGACCTAACATGTGGCTCCGACATTCTGGCCCCCCTTCTGCAAAATTTCCCTGAGCCATGTTAGATTCATTTTTGGCCCAGCCTCTTTTGAGCTCAAGTATACTTGAGATATTTCAACAAATATTTTCTATAGACCTAAACATGACATTCAGCTGGTCGCTTTAAATTGTTCAATGACATGAACTCCAGCACAGCTATACCAGCATTTTGTACATAAACTATTAAAATAAAATTTTAATTGCTCTTAATGTATTCATGTGATCTCTTCAGCATATTCTGAGTTCCTAAGAAGATAAGAATGCATTTATAAATTGAACATATATATCTCACAGGAGTTACATGTAGAATATGCACTTAAGAAGAATGACAGTTTATCACAACAGTATTTTGTTTCAGGCAAGGGTACAGGAAATGTTCAGTTTCCGTCCATCCATATGGGTTCCTGGGCACAGTATTGCAGCATGCTAGCAAATGCCAACACACACAGTATCTCTTTTATTTCTTCTTTTTTTAAATTCTCATATAATATATATTAACCACATGTTATTTATCACCCCTTTGCCCTTTCTTTACTACAGAGATAATAAAGTACCCAATGCAATTACTAGGAGAGCCTGTTAAGATGGTTCCTATTGATCATCAACTTGACAGGACCTAGACTCAGCATGAGTTATTACCATGATTAGGTTAATGGAAGTGGGATGACCTATCTTAACTTACTTTAACTGTGGCAGGGGTTCTGAACTGTGTAAAATGGAGAGAACTGCCTGAGCACCAGAATTCATCATTCTCTGATTCCTCGCTGTGGACTGAATGTCACCATCTGCCTCGAGCTCCTGACACCTTGCCTTCTGCGCCATGATGGTCTATAACCTAGAACTGACAAGCTAAAATAAGCCCTTCCTGCCTCAAACTGATTTTTGTTTCCCAGCAACAAGAAGGCGACCAATACACTTGCTGAGTGTCATTGATCCTTACTGGGTTGGTCAATAGGAGTAAGATTCTCTATGACTAACAATACCTTAAGTGACAAGGCTGAAAATGCTGGTCAACTGACCACGAAATGAGAACTACTGCTTCACAGTGCAGATCGAAAAGCCAGGTTTCCTTTCCAAAATATCTGGGTGTTCATATATTTCTCAAGAAAGGATGGTTATGCTAAAGTAGCAGACAATGGACAAAGGTGAGTTAAAAGAACAAAGATGTATTTCTCAGCTCATAGTTCATGTGAAGGAAGCCAGTCACAAACTTTGTTCAAATGTGTCCTCCATGTGAATCTAGGCATGCACACTTATTATCTCTGACATGTCTGGAAAAAGTACAAAGTTTACATGCTTTCTACATAGTACAACTCAGAAATCATGCATATTGTTTTTATTTAAATTTCATGGAATGTTTCTAGTAACATGAGGTAAGAGAAGGCCAGTGAGTATGGTGCTGTATTTAGACAGAGAAGACCCAAATATTATCATGCAAATCACTGGGCCACCACAGATGTGGTCTAGTCAATATGATATAATAGAAAAGCATTAGACCAGAATTATCTAAAGAGGAATATCCTCCCTGGTACTATCTCTCACTGCATCCCACCCTCTACAACATACACTGAACACAACATAATAAAAGATGGGGTTTTTTTTTGTTGTTGTTGTTGTTGTTGTTTTTTGAGAATGCAGAGGTCACATTAAGGTATGAGGGGTCAGTAGCTTCTTTGGCTATTGGCAAAACCTGACTCACTGGCTATTTTTCAATAAAGCTTTACTGGAACTCAGTCATGCACATTCACTTTTGTTATCTTCTTTGTTGCTTTCACACCTATGGCAGAGTTAAGTAGCAACCTTATGGCACACAAGGCCTAGAATATGTACTCTATCTAGCCTTTTGCAGGAAACTGTCAGTTGCTATACTGAAGATCACGAAACAGGAAGAGAGAGGGAATTTGGGTGCATAATGATATCCTTAATCAGCTGTATAATGTGCAGTGCCATTTATAGATTTTTTTCCAAGGATGCAAATATTTAGCCTATCTGTCTTAGTCAGGCAATCAGAACTTTTTGCTAACAGTTGAAGATGCTTAACTGGTACATATTTCTAAAACTATCCCATGCTGGAATGCCAGGAATTATCAGATAATAGAACAGACCTAGACCTAAAATCTGAGCTCATGAAGTAGTCATTACTGCTTGGAGTAGTCATTACTACAGAAATATGGTCCCCAGTTCTGAAAACCATATAGATTTGTTGAATTATTATTGTGTTATTTTGATTAGCAAACATCTTAGGAAATAAAACATTATGTTGAAGTAGTCATAAATATGAGCAACGAAATAATAAATATAATAACATGATGAAAAAGGAATGATAAATACAGTAACAAGTTGGTAAAATAAAAATAATATAGGGCTGGAGAGATGGCTTAGCAGTTAAGTGCTTGCCTGTGATGCGTAAGGACCCCAGTTCAAGGCTTGATTCCCTAGAACCCACATTAGCCAGATGCACAAGGGGGCACAAGCGTCTGGAGTTCATTTGCAGTGGATGGAGGCCCTGGCGCACCCATTCTTTCTCTGTCTCTCTCTCTCTGCCTCTTTCTCCCTCTGTCTGTTGCTCTCAAGTAAATAAAAACAAATATAAATATAAATATTTTAAAAAACAGACTATGCCTATTTTAAATTCTGACTGAAGACATTGGAACAAAGTATAAATAAACAAAAATTAAGAGTGTGGGGCTGGAGAGATGGCTTAGCGGTTAAACGCTTGCCTATGAAGCCTAAGGACCCTGGTTCAAGGCTCGGTTCCCCAGGTCCCACGTTAGCCAGATGCACAAGGGGGCGCACGCGTCTGGAGTTCGTTTGCAGAGGCTGGAAGCCCTGGCGTGCCCATTCTCTCTCTCTCCCTCTGTCTTTCTCTCTGTGTCTGTCGCTCTCAAATAAATAAATTTAAAAAAAAATTAAAAAAAAATCAAGAGTGTGGATATTGGAGAGTGCATGATCTTGGGAATTTACTACAGGGGAAAAGGGTCCATTTGGACCGAGTTTCCTTTGTGCCAGAATTTTTCAGAGCATGATTATTTAAGTCAAAATGTGATTATAGCACATAAAAGGCAGAAATTTGTGTTGCCATAGAATCCAGGGGAAAAAAATAAAGAGAAGGCTTGATCAGTAGTGGTAAATGCTGAGGGATGAGAGGCCATACAGACTGAATAAGAGAATGGCTATTGGTTAGAGACAAGGAGGTTTCTAGAGATGTTTTCTTTGTGGCAGTGGAACAAATAAAGTTAGATTTGTTTGCCAAAAGAAGGGAGAAAAAGGAGAGAGGAAGAGATTGAGGCAGATAGAGAGAAACAGAGAGAAGTCAGAGGAGTGTATGCAGATGCTCCAGTGTGTAAAATGCTTGGTGCTCAATCCTGATGGCCTAATCTTGAATCCCTAGAATCCAATGATGTTGGGTACATAGCACACACATATGTAATCCCAGCACATCTACACAGAGAATGGAGGTTGAGACGGAAGCATGCTCGCCTGGCAAACACAGCTGAAAGCAATGAGAGATCCCACCTCACACAAGGTGGACCACAAGGAGTGACTGACAAGACCTTTCCCTGACTCGCACAGGCATGTCTACTTGCACACACACATGCACACACACACACACACACACACACACACACACACACACACACATACGCACACACAGAAAAAAAACATAAAAAATAAAACTAGAGCATTTTTATATTCTTTTTAGCCAACATGTAAAAATTGACAGGATGTATACATAGGTCAATTTTTACCAGGTTTTAAAATTAAAATTCTGTAAGGATGCTTTAGTTAATAACCTGAAAGAATGTTCTCATATCTTTCTGAGCTCAATTTTTGTCACTTATGAGTAGAATTGACACATAACAACTCACACTACTGTTATATGCTTTAAATTTAACCATCCACATAAAATACATAGCACTTGCTTGCCACATAATGAACACTTAATACTTGCCAGCTATAATTCTTTCATGTTATTATTTTCATTACCATTTGATAACATCCTTTCTTTGTTCTTTCTCTCCCAAAGGAATATTATCCGTCAGATGCAGGTTTATTCCCTGGATGTAGCAAATAGATCTTTCACCTTTTATAGAAATGTGTCTTTTCTCATCCCAAGGCAACATTAGTTTTTATATTTACAATGAAGATTTGTATTCTTCTGTTTATTTTTTTTTTATCTCCTGTGTCTATTCATCCTTTCCACCTCTATTTTGATCAAAGTGTTATTTCCCTTTAGGATTTTCAGCTACATTTTCCTTAAAGCCATGTCTTTCTTAATTCTAATGAAGATCTTAAAATAGATGTGTATAGTCTCTCTTCAGAATTTATTCTATTCTTCTGAGCTTTCCTAGATATCTATTTTATTTACTTTCTTTTTATTTACTTTTTATTTACTTTTCTCTAGAATTATAATTTGACAAATCCATTATAAAATCTCTTTGTTTCTTACTCCTCTTCCAACAAAGTAAGAGCAGGCCTTGTCACTGGATGATTCTTGGGACTTCTGGCCCACACTGCATTGCTGTAGTTCTCCTCAGGTCATTGGCTGCAGAGGTCAGAATGTGCTCTGCCTCAGATGCCAGCTGACTTTCACCAGGTGAATCACACCACCCTACAGAGACAGCCTTTTCCTTTGCCTCCTATGGCTAGTTCCCTATTCCTATGAATTTATGAAACTTATGCAAAGCATAGTTGCTGCTTGTGACCTGCCCATGTCTGTTGATTTCAAGAGTGCTTTTCTAGTGAGCATTATCCATTGATGTTGCCATATATCCCTTTCAGATTCCAATAGTCATGACAGACAAAAATCTACCCAGGTTGGCATATATGAAATGGAAATATGACCATAATGTCCATAATCTATAACCAACAGACCAGGAAGTCAGTCTACTATTGAAAGCACCAGCTCAGGAAGTCAGTAACTAGTCCAGGAAGCCAATGGTTCCTGGATGGCAGTAATGCTTCCCTATTTTCTGTCCTTGCTTTCAATTTTGACTCATTCAAAGAAGGCCAAGCATGTTCACTAGTAAAACACATAGGCTTCTAGTTAGCAAGTTTTATATTTCCTATGACAATAGTTTCTAATTAGTGTACAGAGACAACCCTCCACCTTCCCTCTACCAAGCTTTCATAGTCGCACATCTGGCTCTGACTCTCTGCCAACCAGGAATGATGTTAGCTGACTTTTTATTTTTATTTTTATTTTTTTGGTGGCAAGCTCCAAATTAGCTAGTTCTCCTTCAACTGGTCTTCATTTATTTTAACCTGAAGTGTCTTGTTAAATTTTGAGGTTCTGCCTACATAAAGATGAAATAATGTATATTTGAGAAAACAATGTATTATTTCAAAACTATCACTTGACTACTTTCATCTTGTAGTCTGTGTCTACCTCATAATTACAGTATAGTCTTCATTGGTTTGAATTTTCTTTTTTTATATATTTGTGAGTATTTTAGTAAAATTATAGAAAGTCTTTAACATTTTTTCTCTTCCACCAAGAATCCCTGTGCTGCCTTCTCCAAGTACAATCTATTATGATATGAGCTCTAACACACTGAGTTCTTGATTAGTGATGTACTTGAGGGAAAGGTAACTTTAATTCTATCACCATGCAAACTACGCACACATGCACACACAAGCACACACTCACATGCAAACACAGGGATGAATGAGTCCCAGTATCAAGATGATTTCTTTATTTCTTTAAATTGCTCTCACATGTACCTATAGTTTAGATGATAGTATTCTTCCTAGTATTAACCATAAACTAATTTCCTGAGCCACCCAGCTGTCTAATAAATCTTGTAATTAATAGTATGCCTTCAAATTAAAAAAAAAGTTTGCTTCTCACATTATGCTATTAATAGTTTTGTGCTTGGTTTATGTTTTTGTCTTTTTTAAATAAATGAGAACCCAGCACTCAACTATTCCTACCAGAAGAAATGAATCAAGCTATTTAAAACCAATAAACAAATCTTTTGAGTGCTGTCAGCTAAGAAGAGTTAAATTTCATAGTTTGTGGTTCCTGTGAGTGGTCTGTTGTTTTCTTAAATGTTTCTCACCTCTGAACACAGACTTGTGTCCTTGAGACACAATGTGATTTAGAGTGGCTCTTTGCTATTCCTGGTAATTCAGACTTGTTTTCCTATCACACATTCCAATGCTCAGTGTGAAACATCTATCCTACTTAATCATGACAGAGTAGGTTGCCCGAAGGAATTGAGTGGAAGTGGCAGAGTGGTGAGGATGCAGTGGAGACTCTGGGACAATCTTGGGTCCTGTGATTTTCCCTCATAACTGCCAGTGCAGTACTCCTCTCACTTCTTAATAATATTTCTTTTACATGTGTTTAACTGCCTCAAATGATAAATTTGCAGTCAGTTCCAATCCAAATTTATTTTTATTTGCAATGACATATCAGAAATTTCTTCCATATACTGAAGTTAATAAGATAATTTCTATGTCTTCAATGTCTTTTAGATAAGGTCTGTGGCAGTTATTTATATCACTTTGGTGATGTTAATGTGCTCTACAAAGCATGCGACTTGAAGGATTTCACTGAGAGAAAACTTATTTGAGCTGGCGTTCACACTGACTAACAAAATTACTCTTTTGAAAACACATAGCTATAGAGGAACCAAGTTAGCATCATTCTAAGTCCTCCATCCTCATCTTTTGATTTGGTTCCCTCAGTATGTACTGGATTAAACTGTTCAACTATTTATGTATAGTATTTAACAACTAATTACTGCTTAGTAATTCACTAATGCTGAAGTGAAATCAATCAAGAATAATAACTGACAATGTACTCTTTCATCATCATTACTATTACATGCATGCTATGTCTTGGGCAGTGTGCTAAGAGTAACATCATGAAACTTAGAATTCAAGTTAAGTCACTATCAGAATACTCCCAGTCCTTCTGCTTCTGCCTCTCAAGTACTTGGCCAAAGATGCTTATGAGATTGGGAAAATGGAAGGCATTTTCTTGCCAAGTCTGCTAGTAATCACATAAGCTAGACACAAAAGTGGTGCAAGTGTGTGATATTCATATGAAGTGGCAAGGAGCCCTGGTGCCTACTTGCACACACACACACACACACACACAAACATACATGCACACATTTTCACAAACCTAAATACATTTTAAAAAATATGTTTACATGAAATGTTTAAAATCTGTTTGAATTTTGTGCATTTGTTATTGTTCTGTTTTGTTTTGAGACAAGACAGTAAGTAGTACAGGCTGGCCTTGAACTCACAGCAATCTTCCTGCCTCAGTCTCCTGCAGAATCTGTTTTCTCAAGATCTATCACCTCTATTCCATGCTGGACCTTTGATTTCTTGCCTTTTCTGTTAGAAATACGTTACTTAGATTTCCTGAGACTAGATTTCTCATATATTACATAAAGATATTATAAAAGATGTCAGAAAAATTAGGAAAATTAATGGCACTACAGTAAATAAAATACCCAGCACTTACTATACTTTCAATAAATAATAGCTACTAGCCATGATTTTGTTTCCATTGTAACTCCATTCCTTTGGTTGTTTGGATATGTTTTATTTTTTTTTATCACAATTCTGTTGTAGGAAGCAGATGTTAATTTGTGTCATATATAGCATGACATCTGTGGTGGTTTGATCCAGGTATCCCCCATAAACTTAGATGTTCTGAATGCAAGGTTCCCAGATGATGGAGATTTGGGAACTAATACCTCCTGGAGACAGTGTATTGTTTGGGGTGGGCTTATGGGTATTATAGGCAGTTTCCCCTTGCCAGTGTTTGGCACACACTACTATTGCAATTGCCCACCTGATGTTCTTGAGGGGGTGATGGCCACCCTATGTTCATGTCATCATTTTCCCCAGCAATCACAGAGCTTCCCCTGGAATCTGAAAGACAAAATAAACCTTTTTTTTGTTTCCTACAAGCTGCTCTTAGCTGGGTGATTTCTGCCAGCAATGCAAACCTGCAACAGCATTCTATGAAGAATCATGGGATGAAGGAAATACCTAGATTTCCCTAACATACATGACACTAGGAAATGATTAAGTTTCCTAATAAACTGAAATTCACTTTAAGAAAGACTAGGCAAGTTAATTTTTATACAAATCAGTCAATTAAGATAAATGTGCTAACAGCACATTCTGCCATAAGACCAGACTCGCTTCAGACACCAGGCACATGTTCAGGAGCCTCACCCTTACTAACCAGCTGGCTAAAATTCAGGAGTTTACGCAACCTACTAAGGTATGATGTGCTTTTAATTCAGAAAAGTACTATTCTCATGGTTGGTGTTTTATCTTATTGAAGAAGCTACAAATCAGAAGGTTTTGTTGTCTGGGATGCATTAATTTCAGGTAAATCAATGTTGGAAAACATAGACATTACCACCCAGGGTCATTCATTCCAGTCAATGTCCAACATTCTACTGGGTTTTTACTGCACATATATGACTGATCCAATCATAAGCAACACAGTTAAAAAACTCAATCTCCAGCTCCCTTTTCATATGTGGATTTGTGTTCTGACTGACATTACATGCTGAAAGCCCTGGAAAATCATCTTTCTGCTATAAAAATCTCTCATGATAAACCACTGCATTAGCATAAATTATCTTGGGGGGTTATGAGAAGACACTTATTTAGCATTTATTATCAAGAGATGTACCGGCATGCTGCCAGGATCCTACACTCGAGCCTGGTTACAGCTGCCTGGGCTTACACTGTTCCTCCTGACCCTGACACTTGCCACAGGGTTACCTCATGTGCGTCCAGGTACAACCACCTAGTCTCCATGCTTGTTCTTCCACCTAATTTTCATCTGGAATCCAAGATGTGAGTCAAAGTGAAAATATTTTAAGTCAGAGGCTCTATGAAAAGCCTTACCAATAGGATGCATCATATAGAGGACAGACTATCAGGACTTGAAGACAAGGTAGAGGGATTGGATCAGTTGGCCAAAATCAATAAAAGTTCAAAGAACATGAAAGGAACTTGAGACATATTGGGAATAATATGAAAAGACTGAATTTGTGAATTACTGACATAGAAGAAACAATTTCAACACAAAAACATAGACACTATTTTCAATAAAATTATAGAAGAAAAGTTCCAAAATCTAGGGAAAGAGATGCCTATCCAGGTAAGAGAGGCATACATAACACCAAATTGGACAAGAAAGAAAGTCTTCACATCATATCCTACATCCATACACTACATAGAAAGCATACTGAAAGCGACCAAAGAAATATCAAGTCACATATAAAGGCAAACCCATTGTAATAACTTTGCTTTTTTAATTGGAACTGAAAGCCAAAAGGACTTAGAATAATGAATTTCGAGCTCTGAAGAACCACAGCTGCCCACCTGAATGATGACACACAGCAACTTATCTCTTTTAATAGGAGAAAACCTTTCTAGGAAAAAGGCAGGCTAGAGAGATTTATGAGGACTAAGCAGCTCTACATAGGGCATTAGAAGTAACACTGTTGACTGAAAAGAGGATGAACATGTTAAAGAGGTTACTGGGTGAAATGATAAACAATGCTACAATAGTTGTTAAGTAAGTGAAGAGTAGGAAACTTCAAACATCACAAAAACATTATGAGGAGAAAAATTAAATGACACATTTCAAAAACAGCTCTGGGGCTGTGAGATGGCTTAGCAGTTAAGGCACTTTCCTGCAAAGCCTAAGGACCCAGGATCGGTTCTCCAGGTCCCACATAAGCCAGATGCACATGGTAGTACATATGTCCAGAGTTCATTTGCAGTGTCTAGAGTCCCTGGAATGCCTAGTGTATCTCTCTCTCTCTCTCTCTCTCTCTCTCTCTCTCTCTCTCTCTCTCTCTCTCCCTCTCTGTCTCTCTCTCTCTTGCCTTCTCTTTGGCTCTAATAAATAAATAAATAAAAATAAAATCCTTAAAACTCTATTAATGGTCCCAGTTCCCCAAATTTCCCCAAATAAAAAGACAAAAATTAACAGTGGATCAGAAAACAGGATCCATCTTTTTGCTATTTCCAAGAATCACACCTTATTGTCAAATATAGAGACTACCTTAAGGTGAAACCATGAAAAAAATTTTCAATAAAAAGAAGCAAGAAAGAAGCAAATGTCACTATTTTAATATCTGAAAAAATAAGCTTCAATCCAAAACTAATCAGAAGAGATAAAGAAAGGTACTTCATATTGATTAGATGAACAATCTAACAAGAGAACATTGCAATCCTAAATATATATTCACTGAACACAACTAACTTCATAAAGTAAATACTATTATACATTGAGTCACAGATTAAATGCAATAGTTTTGGTAAGTAACTTCAAAACAGTAATCACATGGGGAAAAACTGGAAGCTTTTCCACTAAAATCAGGAACAAGACAAGGGTGTCCACTGTCCCCACTTTTACTTAATATAGTTTTGGAAGTCTTAGCCATAGCAATAAGGCAAGAGACACACATAAGAGGGATACAAATTGGAAAGGAAGAGATCAAGTTATCATTATTTGCAGATGACAAGATTATATACATAAAGGACCCTAAAGACTCTACTAGCAAACTGTTAGAGCTGATCAAAACCTACATCCATGTAGCAGGATACAAAATAAATACACACAAATCAGTAGCCTTCATATATGCTAACAACAAACACACAGAGGATGAAATTAGAGAATCACTCCCATTCACAATTGCATCAAAAAAATAATAAAGTACCTTGGAATAAACCTAACCAAGGAAGTAAAGAATCTCTACAATGAGAACTTTAAAACACTCAAGCGAGAAATTGCAGAAGACACTAGAAAGTGGAGAAACATCCCTTGTTCCTGGGTTGGAAGAATCAATATTGTTAAAATGGCAATCTTACCTAAAGCAATCTACACATTTAATGCAATCCCTATCAAAATTCCAAAGGCTTTCTTCATGGAAATAGAAAAAAAAATCCAAAAATTCATTTGGAATCACAAAAAACCTCAAATATGTAAAATAATACTGAGCAACAAAAATGAGGCTGGTGGTATCAGCATACCTGATTTTAACCTATACTACAGAGCCATAGTAACAAAAACAGCATGGTACTGGCACATAAACAGACATGTAGATCAGTGGAACAGAATAGAGGACCCAGATGTAAGCCCAAGTAGCTATAGCCACCTGATATTCGATAAAAATGCCAAAAATACTCACTGGAGAAGAGACAACCTCTTCAGCAAATGGTGTTTTGAAAACTGGATATATATCTGCAGAAGGATGAAAATAGATTCTTTTCTCTCGCTATGCACAAGAATTAAGTCCAAATGGATTAAAGACCTTAACATCAGACCTGAAACTCTGAAACTGCTATAGGAAAAAGTAGGGGAAACCCTTCAACATATTGGTCTTGACAAAGAATTTCTGAATACAACCCCAATTGCTCAGGCAATAAAACCACAGATTAATCACTGGGACCTCATGAAATTACAAAGATTTTGCACTGCAAGGGACACAGTGAAAAAAAGCAAAGAGGCAACCTACAGAATGGGAAAAAAAAATCTTTGCCCGCTATATATCTGATAGAGGATTAATATCTAGGATACACAAAGAACTCAAAAAGTTAAATAGTAAGGAAGCAAACAAGCCAATCAAAAAACGGGCTATGGAGCTAAAGAGAGCATTCTCAAAGGAAGAAATATGAATGGCATATAAGCACCTAAATAAATGTTCTACGTCACTAGTCATCAGGGAAATGCAGATTAAAACTACATTGAGATTCCATCTCACGCCTGTCATAGTTGCTACCATCATGAAAACAAATGATCATAAATGTTGGAGGGGATGTGGAAAAAGAGGAACCCTTCTACACTGCTGGTGGGAATGCAATCTGATCCAGCCATTGTGGAAATCAGTGTGGAGGTTCCTAAAACAGCTAAAGATTGATCTACCCTATGACCCAGCTATAGCGCTCCTAGGCATATATCCAAAGGATTCATCTCATTTCCTTAGAAGTACATGCTCTACCATGTTTATTGCTGCTCAATTTATAATAGCTTGGAAATGGAACCAGCCTAGATGTCCCTCAATTGATGAGTGGATAATGAAGATGTGGTACATTTATACAATGGAGTTCTACTCAGTGGTTAAAAAAAAAAATGAAGTTATGAATTTTGCAGAAAAATGGATGGACCTGGAAAGGATGATACTAAGTGAGGTAACCCAGGCCCAGAAAGCCAAGCACCACATGTTCTCTCTCATATGTGGATCCTAGCTACAGATGATTGGGCTTCTGCCTGAGAAGGAAAATACTTGGTAGCAGAGGCCAGTAAGTTAAAAAGGAGACATAAAGGGAAGAGAAAAGAAGGGAGGAGGATACTTGATAGGTTGATATTGTATATATGTAAGTACAATGATTGTAATGGGGAGGTAATATGATGGAGAATGGAATTTCAAAGGGGAAAGTGTAGGGGTGGGGAGGGAGGGAATTATCATAGGATTTTTTTTTATAATCATGGAAGATGTTAACAAAAACTTAAAAAGTTTTTTAGAGAAAGAAAAATACAAGGGGGTCTGGAGAGATGACTTAGCAGTTAAGCGCTTGCCTTTGAAGCCTAAGGACCCTGGTTCGAGGTTTGGCTCCCCAGGACCCACGTTAGCTAGATGCACAAAGTGGCGCACATGTCTGGAGTTCGTTTGCAGTGGCTGGAGGCCCTGGTGTGCCCATTCTCTCTCTCCGTCTTTCTCTCTGTGTCTGTCACTCTCAAATAAATAAATAAAAATAAAATATTTTTAAAAAGAAAAAAAAAAAACAGTAATCACTCCAAAACACAAGACAATCATCCAGTCAAAAACTAGATAAAACATTAGAGTTTAGAGAACTAACACCAGTTCTAATAAAATTATTTTGAAAAATAAAAATAAAAGAATGCTTCCAAATTATTTTTGCAAAGCCAGCATTGCTCTGAAACCAAAATCAGATAGAGACACACAGAAACAAGAAAACATAGACTAATCTCCATGAAGACCACAGGCATGAAAAATTCTTAATAAAATAATTTCAAATTAAATTCAATAGCATATCGTGAAGATCATTCATCTTTGTCTAGTTGGCTTCACTTTAGAAATGCAGGGTTGTTTCAACATATATAAATCAATAAATTCATTACATTGCACAAAAGCAGACTCAAGAACAGAAATCACATAATCATTTCAATAGGTAAAGAAAAGTCCTTGGTCAAAATTCAACATTCCTTCATAATAACAATACTAGGGATAGATATCATTCACTACAATAAAACATACATATGTATGTGAAAAACCTATAGCCAGCATCATATTAAATGGAGAAAACCTTGAAGAAGCTTCACTAATATCAAGAACAAGATGAGTGATGATTCTCTCAATACCTACTCACCATAGTATTTGAAGTTTTGACTAGAGTGAAAAGACAAGCAAAAGAAATAAAAGAGATCATCTGTTTCCTGAAAGACTGTTCCTCCTCTGGCAGTTCATCCTTTGGTTGCATGGCTCTGGACTCTTCTCACTCCGAGAAGAAATTCCAGTTCTGTGGCGTTCCTGTCGCACTGGTATGTTATTTTATTCACTCCATCAGTCATGTTCACGTTCTGTACCCTGAAGTCCTCTTCATTGTGTTCAACTGCCTTTCAACTACAGCTTATTGTGAGGGTTGGTTCTCCACATCTTTCATTTCTAATTTTTATTCTTTGATGCTTCTCCCAGGCAAAGGTTATTGAGCAGTAAAAGAATTTCCATATGTAAAATAAGAAACTAATGTAACACAACACACAAAGCTTAGACACATGGCATTGTCAACCATTTCTGAAGGGTGAAGCAACCTGCTGCACAAAAGTAATTATTTAAGTGTAACATAGTAAATTGTATCTTGCCCCATACAGCCATATAGGAATGCAATTTTACTCTTTCCTGACAAAATATGTCTATGTTTCTCTTTTCCTTCACATGAAGGTATGTAGAAATCATTCTGAGAGGGTGGGGCATTCGTTATAAAATCATTGAAGGATAAACTACAACCACTTAAATACCTCAATTACCATTACTTTTTAGTCATTGTTTTTCAAGGTAGTGTCTCACTCTAGCTCAGGCTGACCTGAAATTCACAACAGAGTCTCAGGGTGGCCTTTAACTCATGGCAAGCCTCCTACCTCTGCCTCCCAAGTGCTGGGATTAAATGTATGGGCCACCATGCTCGGCTAATTAGCATTACTTTTGACCAAACAACTGGCAATGTTTTATTCTATTAAACAAAGTGAGTGTTCCAAAGAGTCAAACAGAGGAAGTTAGTTTGATTAAAACAAAACAGGTCTGATTTTAAAAACAGAAACAAAAAATCAGAAGCAATTGATCATTTCAAAGTTGTTTTCCTCATAAGATAGAGATAGAGGGACAAAATAATAGTAACAGATTACTAAACATCAGGAGTTTTTTTTCATGGAACATGGTTTTAATGAGGATAAAGGCCATGGAACCTTTAGCATCATGCCAACTTAAATTGTCCTTTTGGAACATTTCTCACAATGAAGAAAAACAGCTTAGTTTGACTTTTTTATTTTGATGATGAGTAATGTTAGCATTAGTGACTCCATTTTGATTTTTAGTCTGGGTAATTGAGGCTTTGAAAAAGAGTTTAGAACTATGTGATTGTGTCCCACAATTTCTTTTTAATTTTGTTGTTGTTGTTTTGTTTTTCAAGGTGGGGTCTCACTCTAGCTCAGGCTGACCTAGAATTCACTCAGGGTTTCATGGTGGCCTCAAATTCACAGCCATCCTCCTACCTCTGCCTCCTGAGTGCTGGGATTAAAGGCGTGTGCCACCACACCCAGCTTTCTTTTTAACTTAGTATGTGATTAACAGCACTGTCAAGAAACACCACCATCTGCACATCTGTGGTGATAACCCCATACTACCATAATCCTTTTCATATTTAAAACAGAAGACAAAAGACTTACTGAAAATCCTACAAGAACAAACACTTGCTTCTTCTTCAGTGAAACAGACTTTTACCCTGAGATGGGTAGACAACAATGCAAAAAAAAATAAATAAATAAATAAAAAGAAGAAGAAGAAGAAGAAGAAAGAAAGAAAGAAAGAAACCTGAGAGATCTCCCCCAAAGATTTCTAGTCTCACAATGCAAGCCTCCAGTGAAATCATAAAGAAAACAACAAAATTGAATTCCAAATGGAAAAACAACAAGCTGTTACCCTGATCAAGAGAATTGCAGAACTGTAAGCAAAGGTCAAAAATCCAATAATCACATAAAATGAATTAAGTGGTTATCTTTTGGAGTGCTCAGCTTTTTTTTATATTAGACTTAATTGAATAAAATCATAGAAACTTCAAAAGAGACATAAATTAATTAAAGGTGAATCAACAAATAGAAGGCTCAAAAACCACCTGATTAAGCTTAATAAAGCCATGATCAAATGCAAGAATGAATTCCATGAAACATCAAGAAAAACAGACCTTGAACTGAAATTATCCTTAAAAAAGAGATAGACATAATGTAAAAAGTACAAAAGAAAACAAAAACCAACTATATCTTTTTAAAACTTCTCTAGAACCTTTCACTAATACAGTAACTCATGTGGAAGACAGACCTCTGAGATAGAAGATTAAAAGAAATAAATCAATCAGGAGGCCAAAATCTTTTCTAAGTTCAAAAAATCACTTGAATAGAAGACAAGGGAACTGCAGGATACCCTAAAACAACCAAACATCCAGATAATAAATATACCAGAAGGGGAAGAAATCCAGGCCATAGGCATAGAGAACCTATTCAACAAAATTATTAAAGAAGATTTTCCCAGTCTCACAAAAGAGGGGTCTGTCCAGATACAAAAAGCTCACAGTACATCAAGCAGACAGGACCAATGAAGGAACTCTCCAGGCAAATCAGTTAAAACTCTTACCAATAAAAACAAGGCCAGAAAGCTGGGTGTGGAGGTACACGCCTTTAATACCAGCACTCAGGAGGCAGAGGTAGGAGGATCACCGTGAGTTCGAGGCCACCCTGAGACTCCATAGTGAATTCCAGGTCAGCCTGGACAAGAGTGAGACCCAACCTCAAAAGACCAAAAAAAAAAAAAAAAAAAAAACAAAGAAAGAAAGAAAGAAAACAAGGAGAGGATGCTGAAAACAAGAGAGAAAAAACTAACTACATATAAAGGAAATCCTATGAGAATTACCTCAGATTTTCCAATAGAAATCCTGAAACAGAAGAGCCTGAAATGGAACTTTAAAGTCTAAAAAACTATGTCTTTAAACCTAAAGTACTGTACACAGTAAAAGTATCCCTTATAGTTGATGGGGAGGAAAACTTCCCATGAAAAAAGTCAGTTCTATGATAATATGGACACAAAGACAAACCTACAGAGAACACTTCAAGGAATACCCTACACAGAAGACTCAAACAACCAATCTTAAGAGCCTTCAAGAAGAAGATCACAATAACCAAAACTAAAGAAGGCTCAAAAAAGTACAAAGCCCAAGAAGGCACCAAGCCCTATAAGACACCCCATCATTGCAGAAATTAACTCAAACCTCACAGTTAAAATCTTAAACATTAATGGTTTTAACTCACCCATGAAAAGACAAAAGTTAATAGGGAGGATGAGAAAAATAGGTCCTTCTATGTGTTGTCTTCAAGAAATTGACCTTACCACTAAAGACAGACACCTCCTCAAGGGGAAAGGATGGAAAAAGATATTCCAAAGCAAATAGAAATAAGAAATAAGCAGGTGTTGCTATTTTATTATCTGATAAAATAGACTTCAAACCAAACATATTAAAAAAGGGCAAAGAAGGCCACTTCTTACACATCAAGGGAATGATCCAACATGAGGACATCACAATCATAAATCTATATGTACAAAACACAGGGGCACCACATTTTCTAAAACAAAACCTATTTGACAATAAAACAGATATAAACACCAACACCATCATAGTTAGGGACTTCAATAGTCCACTGTCATCAATAGACAGATCATCCAAGCAGAAAATAACAGGAACAGTCTGGATAAATGGATTAGTGGCCAAGGCACTTGCCTGCAAAGCTAAAGGACTCAGATGCGCAAGGGGCTAGATGCATGCATCTGGAGTTCATTTGCAAAGGCTAGAAGCCCTGGCATATCCATTCTCTCTCTCTCACTCTCTCTCTCCCTGCTTATTTCTCTCTCTCTCTCTCTCTCTCAAATTAATAAATAGAAATTAAAAAAAAGAAAAGAAAATGAATAGGGAAATAATAGAGCTCAATACCAACATAGATCAACTAAACTTAATGGACATCTGCAGAACCTTCCACCCCAATTCTAGAGAATAAACATTCTCCTCAGCATCCCTAAAACCATCTCCAAAATAGGTCATATATTAGGTCAGAAAGCATTCCTCCATAAATTCAATAAAATTGAAGTAAATTCCTGCATCATATCAGATCACAATGCTTTAAAGGTAGAAATTAACAACAAGAGACACTTCAGAGACTCCACCAGCTCCTGCAGACTGAACAAGACACTTTTAGAAAATAAATCAGTGAACCGGATACCAGCACAAAGGGGAAGGAGATCAACGCAGAGAAAAATCAACTCCTACCAAATCAGAGAGCCAGAGCCTCAGAGGTCCCCAACACCTCAGCACTGAAGCAGACCAAAAATGAACCCAACATGGCTCAGGGAAATTTTGCGGAAGAGGGGGCAGAAAGAATGTCAGAGTCACATGTTGGGTCATGATTTGCAGAGACATTTATCATACCAATAACTGGGGGCTAACTCCACAATGCACGACCCATTTTCATTAACAAGGAGGGTCTAATGGGAAGGGGTAGATCACAGATGAGCCTAAATAATGGTACCAAACTGCCTGTATTTACTGAAAAGAAAACTAATAAATTAAATTTAAAAAAAAAAGAAATAGTAAAATTTCTAGAATTGAATGATAATGAATGCACAAGTTACCTAAATTTATGGGACACAATAAAGGCAGTCCGAAAAGGAAAATTCATAGTACTAAATACCTTCATAACAAAGACAGAGAGACCCCAAATAAATAACCTAACCACCCACATAACAGCATTGGAGAAACAAGAAAAATCCAACCCTAAGAGCTCCAGATGGAAGGAAATATTCAAGATCAGAGCAGAGATTAATGGATTGGAAAATAAGAAAACAATTAAGAAAATTGATGAAACAAATTTGGTTCTTTGAAAAAAATAAATAAGATTGATAAATCCTTGGCCAACTTGATCAAACAAAACAAAAAGAAGTCTCAACTTAACAAAATCAGAGTGAAAAGGGAGAGGTTCCAGCAGACATCAATGAAATTGGAAGAATTGACAGGATATACTACTAAGACCACTACTTCACAAAATTGGGTAATCTGAAAGATAAATTCGTAGACACATACTATGTACCAAAATTAAACTCAGAGAAAATTAATCTCCTAAACAAACCTATCACATTAATTGAGATTAAAATGGTAATCAAAAACCTCCACAAATAAAAGTCCAGGACCAGATGGCTTCTCAGCTGACTTCTACCAAACCTTCATTGAAGAACTGAAATCAATTTTTCACAAACTGTTTCACATAATCTGAGAATCTGGGAATCCTCCTCAACTTCTTTTATGAAGATAGCATCACCCTAATTCCAAAACCAGACAGAGACACAAGAAAAGGAAACTATAGGTCCATATCTCTGATTAAATTAGATGAAAAGGTCCAGAATAAAATCCTCACAAAGCAAATTGAACAGTATATCAAAATCATTGTCTGCCTTGATCAGGCAGAATTCATCTAAGTGATGCAAGGATGGTTCAAAATATGGAAATCGGTCAATACAATAACCACATAAATAAACTAAATCACAAGAACAGCATGATCATTTCAATAGATGCAGAGAATACCTTTGACATAATACAACATTGCTTAATTATCAAAAATATGTAGAGAATGGGCATGGACAGTTTATATCTCAACACAATAAAATGTGTAAATAAGGCAACTAATACCCATGCTCCTGAATAGGTAGAATTAACATTGCAAAAATGGCAGACCTATCAAAAGCAATACACAAATTTAATTCAATACCAATAAAAATCACAGAAACATTCTTCACAGAGATAGAAGAAAAGATCTCAAAATTGATATGGAATGCAGCAGGCCTCAGATATCCAAACATATCCTCAGCAAAGAAATACCTCTGGAGGTATCACCATACCCAAACTAAAGCTATATTATAAAGCCATAGTAACAAAAACATCATGCTTGCATAAAAAGAGAAATATAGACCAATGTAACAGAAGTGAAGAACCAGAACTTAGGCCAAATAGCTATGGCTTCTTGATATTTGACAAAAGCACCAATAATGTAGACTAGAGAAAAGACAGCATCTTCAAGGTGGTCGTGGTGGTGCAGGCCTTCAATCCCAGCACTTGGGAAGCAGAGGTAGGAGGATGGCCATGAGTTCGAGGCCATCCTGAGACTACATAGTGAATTCCAGGTCAGCCTGGGGTAGAATGAAACCCTACCTCAAAACCTTCCCCCCCCGCCAAACAAATAAAAGACAGCATCTTTTGTGAACATATTGGATAACCACATGTAGCAAAATTAAACTAGACTGCTTCATCTCAACATACACAAAAATCAATTCCAAATGGATTAAAGACCTCAATATAAGACCTGAAAGTCAACTACTGGGAGAAAAATATAAGAGGAACTCTAGTATATAGGATTGGGGAAGGACTTCCTGAACAGTACGTCCCTCAATGTAAACTCGCCAAATTTTATCTCTTTATAAGGACTTTCCCCAACACTCAAGCCCAGCACTTTCTTTATCCTTTGACTTTTCAAAATAGACTTTGATTTGTGTTTGTACATATTTCAAAGATCAGCTGCTGTCAGCCGTATGCCACAGTTACTATTGGTTTCCCTGATACATACTTAACTTTCAGGGAAAGTCATTGCACTTGGATGGTCCTTAAGAAATGCATGGTACATATTGATATACAATATGCATTGATCACTCAAATTTGTGCTATAGAATATTTTAACAAAATTATGAAACTAGAAATCAAACTTCTACAATAAATTGAATTTTTGTGCAGGTTAGACAGTACATATGGTAAATAGTAAGCTTTATTATAGACTTTTATCAAAACTAAAATATGCTCTCAGTTCACAAAATATTTAGGTAAGAGCTTATCTTTTAGGTACAGTCAACTTTAAATTAAGTTTCCATTTTCAAAGTCATAAGCTATGTTCTTAGATGGCTCATCCAAATAGGTTTTGCTATATAATTTTATACCCCCTTTGTTGATGCACTAGATAAATTATTGCTTTATGAGCTATAGCCTATTAATAGGCATTTATTTTGAACAACTTGTTTTGCATAAAATGCTCTGAGGAAAATAAAGATACTGCAACTTATTAAAGCAGCAGAAACATATATCACATTTTGATAAGAGGAATATCCTATACTAACCAATTATTCTTCTCTTCTAGTCCCCAAAGCTTTTTATCTAGCTAGTAGCTATTCTCTAGAAAACTGTTTTTCCCTCTATTTTGCACTTTCATCAGTTTTAACTTTAAAAGTACATAATACTTTATGCCTTTATTCATTTATATTATAATTCATAAGAAATATTAGTTTTCAGTCCATTTAAGTAATAAATAGGATCATGAGTTATCCTTGCTTGGTGGTTCAAAAGTTATTTGCCATTGAAGTTAAAAATAAAGTATCAGTGAAATGAAAATCTACCAATCACCTTTATAAAGATGAGCCATTACCCCCAAATAAATAAAGTTGCCATTAGTTATAAAATTTAGTGTATTTTGGACTAGAGAGATGTCTTAGTGGCTAAGCACCTGCCTGTGAAGCCTAAATACCCTGGCTCAAGGTTTGATTCCCTAGAACCTACGTTAGCCAGATGCACAAGGGGACGCACGCGTCTGGAGTTCCTTTGCAGTGGCTGGAGGCCCTGGTGTGCCCATTCTCTCTCTGTGTCTTTCTCTCTCTCACTCTTTCTCTCTCTCTTTCTATCTGCCTCTTTCTTTCTCTGTCTGTCACTCTCAAATAAATAAATAAATAAATAAAATTTTCAAAAGATTTAATGTATTTCATCTTCTAATAGTAACACTTGAGATTATTTTCTGAACACAAGAATATGGCAAAGATTGGGGGGAAACACTGAACAAAGAGTCAAATAGCCTGATAGTTTTGTTTAGGACATTAAATTCTGAGTGTGGAAGGGAACCTTTGTCAACCCTCCCATTTTCCTTATCTCTCCCTTCTATTCCACTGTCACAGGTCATAAAATAGGGGTTTGGAAGGTGGAAGACCACCTCAAACCTAAATTAATGGTATGTGTTGATCCCATTTCAAATGGGAATCTGATAGTGGATATTCCTTTTTTTTTTTTTTTTTTTTTTTTTTTTTTTTTTTTTTTTTCCTTGAAGTAGTGTATCTTTCTAGCCAAGGCTGACCTGGACCTCCCAGAGTGTGTGGAAAGCCACATTTGAGGTCTGGCTGTTCTTGCTTGCCAGTGCTGGCTTCTCTCTCTACTGTGAATGTTGAAGTGAACCAGCTTCTTCCTCTGTGATGGTACTTCCCCTGGGTTGTATAATCCTAAAATAAACACTTTCCTCTCATAAGCTGCTTCTGGTCAGATGTTTGTCCCAGCAAGGAAAAGGTAACTGCAATACAAAATTTAATCAGTAAATGCTGAAAGAGTTCATAATTATGTAAGAACACAGAACTGGTACATGAGACAAAGAGATCAATCTCATAGAATAATGACAAAAGGTGAATCTTTTCCAAAACAATATTCCATATGACTCCCTTTCTGTGAAGCTTGAGGATGTATAGAGCTTGTATACACACACAGCACACACACACACACACACACACACACACAGATCTTCCTCTGTGGTTAAAAACTGCAAGATTTCAAGAGATAATCAGACCCCTCCCTTCTCCAATATAACAATATGAGCAAGTTATAGAAGCCACAAAATCACAGTATCATTTGTGTACCACAAAGGAACAGGGGAGACAATGAAACCTAACCAAATTTAATTTCAAAACTTAAGAAGATGTGTTTAGGAGAGAAGAGACCCATGATTGTGTTCACCCCTGGCACTCAAGGGAAAAGAAGCAGAAATATGCCATAGAGAGGGTTAGAACAAAATAACAACAATAAACAGTAAAGTCTTTAAGGGTAAATGTATCTGGAATGGTGGATTAGAACTCCAAAGATACCCAGCTTCGGTGCATGTCTGCACCAAGGCCTTCACTGAGTGCCTATGTGTCCTATGCCAAGGGCTAATGGAAGAAATAGGCACTAAGAGAGATGGTTCTGGAAGGATCCATTCCTTTGTCATGAGAAGCCGCTTGCTTAGGAACAGGGAAGGACACGTGAGCTGGCAGAGCTCTAGGCAAGAACCTGGGGGTATTCTCTCTGTGCAATATGGTTATCCTGTGAGAGGCAGCAGAACTGAGGGAATCCACCTGAGTCACACTGTGCCTTTTTTAATGAAGAGCATTAGAGCATAAAGATGGATGCCAAGGCCTGGAGCTGGGACAGAAGTGGAGAGCAAGGAGATACCACAGATACCAAAATAGCTGACACACAGACCTCACCACCCAAATATCCCCACAGTTCCCAAAGCCAGCACCGGAGATGTCCAGAATTTTTGCAGTGCTCTCCTCATCCTTTCAAAGTCCTGATGCTACCCTCAATGTATTTAATGTAGCAACAAACTACAAATAGAGTTGTAAACAATTCTAGATAAAATTCTATTACACATCAGATTGACTCAGCGCACATACTAGGTCCATTACAGAATGGGAATCCAGATTTACAGGAGTGGTTGTTCTTGGCTTCTTTCTGTTACCCAGTTCTGAGAATTTGCAATGCTGGTAATGTGGAAAGAAGGGGTGGGTGGTTAGAGAAGGAGGGAAGGAAAGAGAAACAAAAGGGAGACAGGGAGGGAAATGGGAGAAAGGAAAGGAGAGAGAGGAAGGAAGGGAAGGAAAGAAACAGAAGAGTTTGGACATTGAGCCCCTTTTCAAATGTGTGGGAAAGTTCAACTTACTTAATCTTTTGAACAGTGTAGGATTCTCTTATTCACACAGTTTCTCACCTATTTCTGAGCTTTTACTAACCAACCAGTTCCTCTCTTGACTATGAACAGATTTTTTGCTTTTCCATGTATTTTAAATTTTAAGTCCTAAATTTACTTTATGTTTGCTACTTTGGGGAAGAAAGCAGTACACTTAGAAGAAAATAATAACCCCTGGACAGGTGGCTGGGATGCATGATTACTTCAGCAACTCCTTTTGATGTAATGTAGCTACATTAAAACACTTGTGAACCAGTCAATTTTCTGTAGGATTCAACAGTTCTCTTTAAGAACCTTCATTCAGACTAGCGTTCCTTCATGAGATTCATCAGAAAGGAGAAGGCAATACTCACAATGTCCTCTTATCCGGAGATGTGACAACACATCCAGGCATGATTGTTTTCACGAGTTTAAAGAAAATTGAGTAGCATAGTTACTGTCTTGGATATTGACTATAGCACTTTTTATGTCATGTTGTCAAGAGATGTGCAAGGCGCATCTGATTATTAACTTCGAGAAATGGAATTCTCAGCATTAGATGAGTTACCCTCAGTCTCGACAGCCTCTAATGATCTGATAACCAGTCCAGCTGATATTGATACATTGCTTAAAATACAAAAGACTCTTCATGACGCTTGCCATGAAGCACTTCACTTTTAATGCTCAAATCACCTCTGTAGATTGAGTAACACAAATTGCATCAGTAATAGAAGATAGATCTAGTGGTCTGACCAGTAGCATGCATGAAGTAATGGACAGGACACGATCACACTTTGTTAACTAAGGGAAATCCAGACATGTAAACTCTTTAGATCACAAACCTTGTCCTCATTCTTGGCTCCTTCAAAATTCCACATCCAGGTCCTCTCTCAATGTTCAGAGATGCCCGTTTGAAAATAATACAGGGTCCTCAATGCTTCCACTACTCCAAAGTGCATCATTTCTTCTCTAGATTATTGAGATGAATTCTAGGGAGTTATTCTTCTCTTCTGCCATACTGGAACTAGTCTCAGGAAAGTAGTCAGCATTACCCTCTTGAAGGTGAGTTGAATCACACCACTCTTCAGCTCATAATTATCTGGTGACAACCTGATTCTCTATGAGGAAAAGTTTAAAAATCCTTGCAATGGCTGTGCATAGTGGCTCATGCCTTTAATCTCAGCATTTGGGAAGCAGAGGTAGGAGAATTGCTGTGAGTTCTAAACCAGCCTGAGACTCCATAGTGAGTTCTAGGTCAGCCTTGGGTTGAGTGAGACCCAAATTTATGATTTGCAGAGAAAATCATTCAAAGTATCTATCCCAAGTCACTAATCTAATATGTCTTCAGTGTACTCAAGTGAACCCAAGTCCTTGCCCCAATTCCCAATGAGGAGTAAAATACCCTTCCAAGCCCATTAAGTGACGGATGCTGAGCTTTTGTTGTTTGTAAGTGTATGTGCATAGGGTTAGTGAATGAAATAAATTTTCCATACCATGTCCCAAACAGTTCTTAGTTTTATTTCCCTTTCTCATTTTCATTTCACCTAAGTATACCAAATTTATTTGTGCATTTTGAGATGAGGTCTCACTATGTTGCTCAGACTGGCCTAAAACTCATATTCTTCTTGCCCAGTGTCCAAAGTAACTGTGATTACTAATATGTGTTACTGTGTCCAGCACTCACATAGTCATTTTTATCTGAAATTTTTGATTCCTTGAATATCTGAAGAAATTTTTTACTTGGAAAGCACATTTGAATTATACCTTCTACTTAGAGCTTTATTTAAAATTATTTTATTTTCTCAGGATTTAATAAATGTTGTTTTCTAATAGCTCATTTGTTGGAGAGAAGTCTGATGTGAGTTGCTAATTTACAGAAACACAGTTTGAGTGTTACTACTTTATGTTTCTCTACTAGATTTTTTTATACTATACCTTCTCTCTCAATGCAAGGTTAGAAATGTCACTATTTAGCACATTTTGGTATAAAGACTGCTTACTACTGTGTAAATTGGTTCTGTATTTTCTTCAAAAATTCTCTTTCTTTGTCCCTCCCCCCCCCTTACACACACACATACCAGGGTCTCAATCCCTAGCCAAGCTGGTTTGAAATCATGGGAATCCTTCTGCCTCAGCCACTCAGGTAACTGTATTACAGGCATGAGCTCCTCCCCCACCCCCCCCACCCCGACACACACAGGGGTTTCTTCCTCTTTCTTAATATTTCATTTACATATATATTGCCTCGTTATGGTTCTCATCTTTTTAAGTCTGGTTTCATCTCCATTTAAACATTTTTGTGAGATTTACTTGAATTTTCTTCCAGTTTGGCTGTTGATTTTAAAATTTTAGCCAATACTTTAAGCTTACAAAATGCATGACCCATTTACATCAACAAGGAGGGTCCATTGGGAGGGGGTAGATCATGGATGAGCCTAAACAATGGTACCAAACTGCCTGTATTTGCTGAAAAGAAAACTAACAAATTAAATTTAAAAAAAAATGTTTTTTATGCTTTCTGCTATTTACAACAAAACTTTTTGCTTGCTTTATGGAAATCAGTCTCATTGAACAGAATGTATTTAAAGTTATAATTTTTCATTAATGTTATTTATTTTTCAGGATGACTCATTGTTTCTTTCCTTCTCCTTTTTGTCTCCATCTTCTCCATCCCTTTCCTTCCATCTCCTATCTTCTCCCACCCCCACTCTTACTACACTTCCCCCTTTTCGCCCTCCTCTTTTATTGCAGTAATTTTTTAAATTTGTGCTATAATTTTTCCCTTTTTCCATGGTATTGTCTCATATTTATTCAATCATATGTTTTTAAATAAACGGCTATGTTATATTGTTTGGGGAACGGGTTTCCTCTTTACCATCTATCCTGAGTAAGCACATGGCTATAAGAACTTACCTACACTGTAGGTGTATATCCATTCAAGGCACCCAAAATGCCAAAGTAAAGAAGTTTCCATTCCACAGATGCAGATTCGTTTTCCTAAGCAGATCATTTCTTCTCTTTGTAGATTATTGTCCTGACTTTGCAAAGAGGCCAATGAACAAATAAAATACGATTGCACCCAAATTTTTTCTATTTTATTTATTTATTTGTGTGTGTGAGAGAGAGAGAGAGAGAAAGAGATGGGGAAGAGAGAGAATGAGTGCACCAGTGCCTGTAGCTACTGCAAATGAAGTCCAGACCCATGTGCCTCCTTGTGCATCTGGCTTATGTGGGTCCTGGGGAATCAGACCTGGGTCTGTTGGCTTTGCAGGCAAGTGCCTTAACCACTGAGTCACCTCTCCATCCCTGCACCCATATCCGATTTATATGTCAGTACTGTTTCACTGGAATAGTCTGTTCTCCTTTGATGAATACATTAGTAAAAATTAAATGAGTCCTAGATATCCTATTTTCCAATGACTTTAAAGAAATTCATGACAACAAATTTTGGAGCTTTTTCTACAGATACTTTTGAGCACCGGAATAAATATGTCTTTTTGATTCACATTGATACACGTCTACTTCACTTGCTGGTAAGAATGGAAAATTAGAGGAAGAAAGTACAAGGTGGACTCATCGCACTTCCATTGTTGACTCAGAAAGATAGCTCTCTTGAATGCAACAATGCGGACTGCCCATCCCCATGATAGATGGTAAACAACTAGAAATGTAAAAAATAGAATGTCTGGAATCTGAATCTGTAATTGCCACTAAAGAGAGTACTGCTGTGTCCCAGATTTGTGTTTTTTTTTATAAATATATAAAAAAAACTACCAAAAACTGGAATTTTAGTAAGGAATGACATGAGACAAAATATGTATGTAAACGTTGCATACAGAACCACAAATTTTTGGAATTTATTTTCTAGGAAGTAATTACAATAATTTCTTATATTTCTTATATTTCTTTGCTACTTTGGGGGCTATTGAGATTGTTGTCCTTCACTACCTTATTAAAATCCCCAAATATTTTTGTGAAGTATGAAATTTTGACAATGTCAATTATTTTTACTTTAAAAGAAAAGATCACTGGAAAAAGACTAAGTGAATTGGCCCAAGGAGCAAAAATAAGGAGAGTTCAAAGTCATTTCTATGGATTCAGGTTCAAAATTCTCCTCTCCGTAGCATAGTAAAGGGCAGCTCAAGAGGCAGCAAATAAAACAGACAACAGGTGTTAAAGTAATTCGGTGTAGTCTTCAGATTCTCAGGTGCCATTATCAAGTTGCTCTGTGGCCACAGGAAGCCCAGAGTCTCCTCCTATCCTACTCGTATCCCCTGAAGCTACCCAGCTGTCTTTCACTTTCTCAACAGAAACTTAAGACATTCCCAGATTTATCTTCACATTTTTTTATTATTTTAATTTTGAGAGACAGAAAAAAACAGGCAGAGAGAGAGAATGAGTGTGTCAGGGCCTTTCAGCTGCTGTGAACAAACTCCAGACACGTATACCCCCTGTGGTTCATGTGCAACATTGAATGTTTGTGTCACTTTGCATCTGGCTTACATGGGAGCTGGAGATTCGAACATGCATTGTAAGGCTTCACAGGAAAGGGCCTCAACTGCTAAGCCATCTCTCCAGTTCCCCCAAACTTATCTGCTGAGCACCAGGACTCATGCTTCTGCCTCTCAGGGACACAGCAGAGCAGGCATCACTTTTCATCTCACTCTACTTGTTCAGAAGTCTGGGAGCTGGGACTCAGGAAATAAAGGAGCAATGCTATGTAATCTCTCCTCCTATGTGCCCTCAACATTAGATGCAGTTTTATGATTCTTTTTACTCTCTTGGAGGTACAGAAAGGAAGCTTCAACATGACACATAGTCACAGTGGTGGAGCAGTGAGCACTTTGAAGTTCTATGTTTGTGCTAGGTTGGCGTTTTACAAAAGCATCCCTTTGGGGATCAAAATCTTAGCCACAAAGCCTGCATGCCCCACAGGATAATCTGATGGTTGAGCAGAGCAAAGTCATTTCAAAGGTTCATAGTGTCATTTTGGGAAACCTATTTTTTTTTCCATAAACTCTAAATCTGGACCTTAGTACTTTTGACAAGTCATTCAAACCCTATTTTGTAATTGCCAGACACTCAAGAATTGCAGGGTTTTAACATCCATGAGTAAATAAAATATTGTCCCACAACAGGGAGCAGTAGATTGCCAGTTTCAAATCCTGTCTATGGCAGTCAAGCTAACACTTCAAAGACAGTGTGTTTTTCATGCGTTTACTGTATGATACAAACTCCATCAAAAATCTCTCTTCCAAGTGGCAGGAAATGCAACTGTGTATATATTCAGTCATGATTCACAAACTCCAGTTCACTGGTTATATTGTGAGACTATATGTCTTTTAGAGAAACTGATCAAAAACCAGCACCCATTGATAACAGTCAGTGAAAGCAAGAAAATAAGCACAACCTAGTTTTTGTATCTCAGGGCTGATCCAAACTTAAACAATATACACTAGGGAGATATATTTGGTATTGAGAAATTAATTTTATTTTAAGGTGAATTACTTGGGTTTTAATTCTTCAAGTGGTTGAATCTTTATTTGGTCTCTCCCTTTTCCTAAAAATCTACACATAAATCATTTGATTTCAATTTAAAATGTTGAAATAGTTCTTGCAAAGTCCAGTATGATAATTGCTATGAAAGTCTGCAATAGGGCTGGAGAGATGGCTCATTAGTTAAAGCACTTGCCTTTGAAGCCTAAGGACCCAGGTTCAATTCTCTGGTACCCATGTAACCCAGATAAACATGGTGGCACATGTGTCTGGGGTTCATTTGCAGTGGCTAGAGACCCTAGTGCACCAATATTTATTCCTTCTTCTTTCTCTCTATTTCTTGTTCTTTTCTATCTATCTATCTATCTATCTATCTATCTATCTATCTATCTATCTATGTATCTATCTGATTTCCTCTTGATTAAATAAATGAAATATAATTTTAAAACTTCTGCAACATTGTAAAGTGCTGTATCAATGTAAAGAATATCTATTTATTATTAAATACCAAAAAACATAAAAAATTGAAATTTGAATACTCAAGGGGGAGAGAAGGAAAAGCAATAGTGCTCCCCACCAACAGTACAAGTTAGTTCAAGTTCTATGGGGAAGATGAGAAAAAGCCTCATGCAGCCTGAATGTAATGTTAAATGCAACAAAGAAACAAATAAAGTCATGGCTGTTCAGAGACTCAGATACTATGGTTCTCAACCAACTCAACTTCTTTATGTTATTAAGCTGGGGGACCCTTCCCAAGACACAAGAGATTTGTCCCATATTTAACAGGTCTAAAAATCAAACTGTTCTCAGGCTGATAAGCTGTTCACATCTACTTTATATTGTTCCATCCTAGGCTATTTGAATTCTGTAGTCCTTCTTGTGAAAAGATAGAGAGAGAAATTATGATACAATTGGAATTAAAGGCCTAAAATTAGCCTCATCTTGTGTGTATCTTATGTTTTCTTAATTAGACTCTCACTCCATTTCTCAGTAATTACCCGATAGAGGAATGTTGAGATGGCCCCAGATGACTAGTCTTAGAATTTAACTAATCTTGGAGCTAACTTAAATATGGGATGGTACATATCCAAATGGTATTTAAAATGCAAGCTTATAGTAGATATTCCCATGCCTATTGCGAAAGTCAAAGTTGGTGTAGACAAAAGCAAAGTGGCCAATATCACACTGCCAAAGTGTGATCAAATAAATGGATGGATTCTCATTCGGGTCTCCCAGCAAAGGCTATGTCTTCCGGTGTGTTTTCTTCAGATGCCCTTCCTATCTCTGTACAAGGAAGAATGAGTATGAATTCTTCTGGACCTTAAATGACAACAACAAAACAGAATCATACATCTCATCCTATGATAAAAAGTGAAGAACTGCTAATTCCTTAGCCATAGCTAGTGTTGCAGCCCAGGGGTCATGCACATGGAAGGAACAAGACTGGAAGAGCATGCATAAAGCAGACTGGGAAAGAGATATAGCAAGAGCTGAGAATAATGATATTTCATGCAATCCTCAGCAAAAAAATTCTCAATAGCAGAGTTCCTGGTATTCTGTTAACCACATATCAGTTACATGCAAGTCTTCTCATTATTCACTGTGGTGGTTTTTCAGAGGACCTCTCACTATGAGTGACTATGGAGTCAGAGAGAGATGTTATGTACAAGTCCAATAACATAAACTTCACCTTACAATGGTCAGGACAATCATAATAGTGTACAGTCGGCCAGAATTATGAAAAAAGTGTGGAACTTACAAGGGGATCAAAAGGTCTGGGCATAATCCACTATAAATGCCAAATGATGATAACAGTGTTGCTGCAATACACTCATCACATTCCTCCTGGGTGTGGTGCCTGTCCAGTTTGCTTCTAGATATTAAGCACTTAATCCTGTCATTGGCACACATAAGTTTTCCTATAGTTTCCAAAGAAATTTCTTCCTGATAAAACTAAGGAAATGGCTTCTTCCTTTTTTATTTTTCAAATGAGAACATTCAATGGTATACCTCCCCAGTGATGAGCTGTCATATATATAATGAAGATACATGGTAAAGGTATTTCTGAGCAGTGCAATTTCAAATTTAAGTTTCAGTCATATTAAAATTTGATGAAACTTAAGTCCTAAGTAACAAAATGAATAAAAAGAGGGCTTTGAGGCTAAAGATGACTTTCCTTTCAAGAAAAAAAAATTATTTGGGAGAGGCAGTGTCTATTTTCTTCATGAATTCCAGATGTGTTCTTTTTAGAGGTTTCATTAATAACCTTTTATATTTATATCCTACAGTCCCTATAGTTTTGTCTGTGTATAAAGTCTGCTATAAAATTAAATCTTATCCCTCAATTCATTCTTGTCATAATTCAATTTTCAAGAATATCACATGAACCAAGTCTAAATTTCTGGGCATATTTTTTGAGGTAGGAACTCCCTCTAGCCTGTTTTGTTTTGATTCATTGAAGGCCATAAACAATATTAAAGCTCATTATTTCAAGTTCTTTAGATGTTCGAATACTGAAGCCAAGAGAGAGTATGTATGAGTTGTCCATGTCAGTAGCACATGGTGAAACTTAACTCAGCACCCCCTCCATTTCCTTAAGTCTCGGTCACAATAGGCTGTGTAACCCCCCCAGGGATGTACAGCATGCTACAGTCCATATTCTTTCCAGACCACAGAACCCAAGATTAATAATTCTAAGTCACACTGGGTTATGAACAGATCCCTATGGGACAGTTGCTAAAATACAGCTTCCCCAAAAGCCTTACGTTATTTGGCACAGGTTGTGATTATTGCGGATTCTGAAACTGCCCTTCACCCCAGTAACTTCCATCTTCAAAAACTCTTTCCCTATCTTATAATTGTCATAATTAGATGCATTGTGTCATTGTAAAGAGGCAAGCTTCCATACTAAGTTCATTAGTCTCCATAATATGTGCTCTATGCCTATTTAATTTATTCCTAGGAGTGACTGTGGTTCTACTTTGCTGACAGATATCAGTGTCTAGCATGCATAGCTAATCCCAGAAATATATTAATTATCTCACTTACAAATCATGCCCAGATACATCAATATTCCTCTCCTCATAAAGTTGCTGCTTTCATAGAAGGCACTTATTAATGTGCTTTTCTTTGAACATAAAACGTTACCCTTGTCACATGCAATGGTAATTGAGTGATACAACAAACTTTACTCAGTGTGAACCAAGTCATAGAGCTGTCCCTCTTAACTGTGGAATGAGAGTCTAATTAAGAAAACATCAGATACACAGAACCTGAGACTTTTTGGGCATTTAATTCCAACTGTTTTGTTGCTAAAGTATATATGTTAGTCCTTAGATGCATATTAAACACAAGAAAGTAATATTCCCTATCATATTTCTCAATCATACTTATAACCATTGTGTTATGTTCAAAATGAGTTTTTCATTTTATAACTTTAGATGGAGATGTATGGACATGTGACTCATGCAAGTCCTGTGACTATTCAGATAACCTGTGACTTGTATATTTGAATAGAGTACCTCATGAAGATTACTGTTGCCAGACTAGAGAGATACCTAATTTCCTCTGCTGCTTCCTAGTGCACATTGGCTTCCTTGAGGAGTCACCTCACCCTCCACTTCAGTTTTAGCTCTGCTAGGCATGGTTACCCATGCAGAATTCAGTACAAGTCCACTGTAAGGAAATTGAGATTAGTGCTACAGACATCTATAATCAAGCCATCTTGACAGCTGGTCCATATGACAGAGTCCCTTCTTGTTTAATCCACCAGTGCACATCAGTGAGCACTTAACACATTACCCTATATCCTTGTGATTTCCCTAATACCACCTTAGATGTTTGGACTCGAAGCCTATGTAGAGACAAATTCAGGTTGTTTCCCAAAATAATCAAATTCTTACCAGGGAATGATGAAAATATAATTGTTTTGACAGAGAACTTCAACAAAAATCCAGGCTGTAATTTAACATAGCAACTAAACATCTAGTTATATGCCAAACACTTTTCCAAACCCTGGAGATACAGTGGTATAAAAGAATAAAAAAGATTGTCTATACCCTAAGAAAATTCATTATAGGGTAAACAAATATGAAACCTGTCAGAACAAAAATGGGTTGTTTGTGTCAACAGTAACAGAAAACAAGAAAGCCAGAAATTTATGAAGGAAGGGTGTTTATTCACAAAGGCCTGATAGTAACTGCAGCAAAAGATTATTTCAGAACAAAAAGGCACCATAATCTTACACACACACACACACACACACACACACACAGACACACACTAATATGGTTAAATATTATGCTAACCAATGTAATCTGGCACAAAATATGTGTTCCATTGAGTTTTATTAGGTAAGTGATGCTCTCCAAGGTCTTTCTGCTCTTCTTTCCTTAGAAAAGCCACAGATAGAAAAATGACCTCTGATGTCCAAAGGAATAAAATCCCCAAGGAGAATGCTATGAAGAGACAAATGTAATAAAAAAAGATTCCATATGAGCACACACATGCATATGCAGTATGTTTTTATGCAGAACAAACTCTTCTGTTAAAGTAGTCCATTGGAGGTTCTTCCAGTTTAAACTTATACAAAAATATTCTGTGATGAAAGATTTTAGTAGATGTAGGTGCTATGAAGATGTAATACCATGCTGAAATAGTAGGACCATAATATGGGTATGATAGACTGAAGTTGCTGAATAATAAAGAGGCAGAAGAATGACACATTTAAATTAATACTACATAAGATTAATACATGCTGTGTAATCAACTTGCTCTTAGATTGGCTAACAGATACACTCAGTGGAAAGGAAACCATATCTGGAACTTGGAAACAATTCAGAATCATATCCAGATAATGATTCTGCTTTCCATTGTCAAGCTCCCACTAATTAACCATGGTTGTCCGATTTAACCAGTGCTGATTTCACTGTCCATTGGAGAATCTGCTTCTCTTTTTCAGATGCCAGCTGGACCAGAGGAGATAAAAGGACCCAGCACACTTCACACCAGCCCCAGCTGAAACCACAGAGGAATTGGGGAAATGAGCAAGAGTGCTTCTTTATTAGTGAATCTGATATCAGCACAAGGGTGAAGGAGATAGTCACTGAGGACACTTAACACCTACCAAACCAGAGATCCAGAGGCTCCTAAGTTTCCGTCACTGATGTAGATTTAAAATGCAACCAACATGGCTCAAAGAAGTTTACAGGGGGGAGGGAAGGCTGTTAGAGCCACAAATTGGGACATTTTGCATTGAGACGTTGTCTTTCCCTCATTACTGACTGCTGTCCCCATAATGCATGACCCACAATCCCCATGGGGTTGACCTGCATCCCCAACAAGGAATGCCTCTTCAGAAAAGGGGCAGGGAAGAGGGAAAGGATGGTACCAAGATGTGTTGTTTACATACTAAATATGCCTATACCAATAAAAATACTAATCCATACAATGCTGATGTTTGCAATACACATTGGACAGAACAGGAAATAAACTTAGGGATCCTATGTCACTGCAAGGACTCATTTACTGTGTATGTGAACTGGGTAGTTTAGAAGATAAAACAAAACGGTAGTTGCAGAAATCAATCCTGACATATTTAGGAACTCCCTGGTTTGGAAAGGAGGCTGGTGACTTGATTCATACAAAGTGGTCTCAGGACAGCCTCTCCTTTTGACACTCACAGAAACTTTCTAAGATTAGAAAAGGGCGTGGTTCACTTGGAACAAATTTCTTTATTTTCTTTCACAAGGCATGAAAAAAGGAAGGAGTCTTGGCTCTCAAAGGCTCATCCTGAGTGAGCTTATTGGCTGTGTTTTCGCTTAACTTGCAGGGACAGACCCGGTGGGCTCTGTTGGTTAGAAAATATTCCTCAGCTCCATCCATCCCTTTTCCCTGTCTGGATGAGGGACTTGAAGTTTCTATTCCATCAGGTCCACAGAAGGAAACGTTCCCCCCCCCCCCCCGCTCCCAAGGGCTTTCTTTCTGTCCGTCTGCCTGATGACATGATGACATGATGACAACAATTGTTCTTATATAAGTTATGGCCCATTCTCAATGGTCAGAATCCCAGAATGTGAGATCTTCCTCTAAGCTAGAGGCCCAAGAGCAAAATTACAGAGCCCCTTGTCATGAACACTAAGATCCACCTCCCAGGCTCTGTGTTTCCTCACCAGTACCAGGGCAACAGCTGCCTGCAGTTTCTATGGCTGTTTCTTATTAGTTTATTATTTTATACTTCCCATGATTTATAAATTTATGTCTAATTAAAGTTCTGAATATTAAAATTTCTTCATCAAAATACTCATGTGCTTTCTCTCATGCCTGGACCCTCACTCATCAAGTTTCCTAAGGGCCATCTACACATCAGATTTCTAAAGAGGACTTCACAGGCTTCCTGACAGCAGCTCTAGATATTAAATGAATATGTGCCAAGGGAATCTAACCCACTCTCCAATCTTAATTACACTCACATGTTTACTTTCCAAGAAAAAATATTTCCTTTTTGTTTCCATATATTACATTAAAATAGTTTCACTATGCTTCCTTGCTTGAGCTACTTTTTTTTTTCTTTTTTCATGTTCTTGGATCTTCCTTTGTAAATCTATCTATCTACTTATCTGTCCATTCATCTAGTCACCTAGAGTTTGTCACACAACCAAAATATCTTCAAGCTAGCTCCTTAATTTCTACCCACTTTAATCATCTCCCTTTATATAAATTATGTATTTTGAATTTGCCATATATACTATGTTCCATAAATCGTAAAGTGTATAATACAACATAAAACAGGGATTGGTGTTCTATTTTTTAAAAAAGCAATCTTATCAGAGTGTTAGCTAAAGAGGTCATAAATTGAAAGCAATATGTCTGCTGTAGTCAGCTTTAATTCACTGAGATGAACCTCTAGACCAGACACAGTATATGGGAGACAGGGATTTATTTCATGCTTATAGATCCAGGGAAAGTTTTGTAATGCAGAAGAAGCTGCCCCTTTTCACTGATCTGCACACACATAGAGTAAACCACCATGAAAGCCACCAAAAGCAAGCACCACATCACCAGCAGGGGACCCTCGGCAGAACTCGAACACTCTGCATACTTTTAAGCTGGAATTCAGATCTGCCCCCACCCCAGTGACACAGCTCTGTCATAGCAGGAGACTGCTAGTGGCATAAGCTGCAAACCAATTTTAATATCACCTGAGACTATTAAGGGACATAAATTCACACTACCATAATGTCTAACACAGAAAATATTCAACTAATACTATTTATTTGCTTTGTGGAATGGGAAACATATAACAAAACCTTACAAGGAGTTCTGGAGACATGGAAAATGATTATGACTTAATACACTTTTTTTGTTGTTGTTGTTTTTCGAGGTAGGGTCTCACTTTAGCCAAGGCTGACCTGGAATTCACTATGGAGTCTCAGGGTGGCCTCGAACTCATGGCAATCCTCCTACCTCTGCCACCCGAATGCTGGGATTAAAGGCATGCACCACCACACCCGGCTATTAATACACTATTAACAAATAAAGAATTAAATGTATCTGTGGTAAGAAGATCCAAACTACATTTAAATACATAAAAGTAAAGTTTTAAAAATAAGGAAGAGATATAGAAAAGAGGAAATAAGGGACTATTGCTTCTTTTATGGTTTTCCTCAGAGCTGTTGTTTTATGTTTCCTTTCTCCCACTATCTCACATGAGCATTCAAAAGGAATGCTTTGTCTATAAAACAAAATATTTTATTATATACCTCATGCTGACCACTCGGTGCAATAGTAGGGCCCAACAATGCTATAAGCTCACATCTCTTGCCATAAGCTGTTCACTTTACATATAAGCTTCAGGGTGACTTCATGAATATAAGATCCTGAACAATACATTTGGAGCATGAAGCATAGATTTCATTTCCTGGTCTGTCATTTTCTAATATAATTTAGGTAGACCACTTCTCTAATATATATTTTCCCATCTATAGAGATGTGTTTTTAATATTTATTACATCAAGAAAATTAGTGAACATGGACACAGCAGGGCCTCTTGCCTCTACCCCTTCCCATTAGACCCTCCTTGTTAATGAAAATGGGTCGTGCATTATGGCGTTAGCCCCCAGTAATTGGTATGATAAATGTCTCTGCAAATCATGACCCAACATGTGACTCTGACATTCTTTCCGCCCCCTCTTCTGCAAAATTTCCCTGAGCCATGTTGGGTTCATTTTTGGTCTGCTTCAGTGATGAGGTGTTGGGGGCCTCTGAGGCTCTGGCTCTCTGATTTGGTAGGAGTTGATTTTTCTCTGTGTTGATCTCCTTCCCCTTTGTGCTGGTAACCGGTTCAGAGGAAAACATCACCCTTGCTTATTTCGCCAGTTGTCCTTAGTTTCAGTTGGGCCCCTTCTGAGGTATGTTGGGGCAGCTCTCTTCTTAGGATCTGCATCTATCTGGAAAAGAGAAGCATATTCTCCAACGGAGAGTAAGTTAGCACCCGGAAAATTGAGATAAGACTTACTTTTTTGATAGTATGGTAGGTTTAGGCCCTCTTATACCCCGTGATTGATGGTAGCTTAATATTGTAGAGTGGGCTTGTGTCTGGGTATGGTTCTGACTTCTATCCCAGCTCCAGTTATGGGTCTAGTACCACTGAGTGGATCAGTTAGCCAAATCAAGAGCAATTGATTCCTCACCATGGCTGTGTACCACTATTGCACTTGTGTGGGCATCACATCCGGTTATTTGTTGCTCATTAGGTTAAACAATGTGTTGCTTGGACAGATCTTGGTCATTTCCCCCAGTCGCCTATGTAGCGCCTTCTGGCACTAGACATGCTGACTGTCTGGGGACTGACTCTCTCCTGGCTTCCAGCCATGTCATTCCATTTTACGCGTCAGCTGTGTATGGAGTCTTCAGCAATAGGGTCTTACCACTGGCCTTTGGTGGGTCATCAAATACTCTGACAGAAGTCTATCATTGTTTTGGGAAACCTTGTAGGTTTCTCTGATCAAAAGCTCATTGTGGATGGTAGGCCCAAGCTGGAAGTGGGGGTTACAAGTCAGTGTCCACTAAGAAATTGAGGAAAAAGATAACTAATATACAAGAGTTAGAGAGGATAGAGATAGAGGGGAGAGGGGGAGAGGGAGGGAGGGAAGATGTAGGAGATTTAGGTCAGTCTTGATCCTACCCTCTCCAGTGTCTTGTAGTTCAGGTGTTTCCTGTAAGGGTCTAGTGAAGGTTCAGCCATTTGGTCTGTCTTTTAGGAAGTAGAATTTTATGATAACATTGCCGTTTGTGTCCACATTACTGTTTTCTACACTTTGATTCCCTCCCCGCCCTCCCATCCATCTTATTGTCTAGTCCATGAGGTGCTTGCTGGGTATGTAAGGCATCTTGGGCAGATTCAGGTTAGGTGTTGCAGATAAATAAGACTAGGTGCCGATTTTTTTTCTGTGATTGGGTAAGTTCGCTGAGAATGATCTGTTCCAGGTTCAACCATTTTTCCTCAAATTTCTTTATATCGTTTTTTCTTACTGCTGTATAGAATTTCATTGTGTAGATATACCACATCTTTGTTATCCATTCTTCTAATGATGGACATCTGGGTTGATTCCAGCTTCTAGCTATTACGAATTGAGCTGCTACAGACATGGTTGAGCAAATCTCTCTGGCTTTTGGTTTGAAGGTTTTAGGGTAGATGCCCAGTAATGGTATAACTGGGTCTGTTGGTATTTCTATAGACAGCTTTTTCAGGATTCTCCATATTGCTTTCCAAAGTGGTTGTACCATCCTGCATTCCCACCAACAGTGAATGAGTGTCCCTGCTTCTCCACATCCTCGCCAGCATTTATTTTCATTTGACCTTTTGATGTTGGCTATCTTTATTGGGGTAAGGTAGAATCTCATAGTTGTTTTAATTTGCATTTCTCTGATGATTAGGGATGATGAACATTTTCTTAGGTGTGTGTTTGCCATTTGTATCTCTTCCTCTGTGAATTGCCTGTTTAACTCTGTGCCCCATTTTGTGAGTGGGGTATTTGTCTTCTTATTGTTTAGACTTTTGAGTTCTTTGTAAATTCTAGAGATAAGGCCTCTATCAGTTGGATAACCTGCAAATATTTTCTCCCATTCTGTGGGTTTTCTATTGGCTTTGCTTATTATATGCTTGTCTGTAAAGAAACTCTTCAGCTTCATATGATCCCAATGGTTGAGTGACTGTTTAAGAACTTGAGCCACTGGGGTTTTATTCAGGAAGTCTTTTTCCATTCCTATATCATGGAAAGTACTTCCTAAATTTTCTTCCAGTAGTTTTTGAGTTTCTGGTCTTATGTTGAGGTCTTTGATCCATTTGGATTTGAGTGTTGTGCATGGTGAAATGTGTGGATCAAGTTTTAGTTTCCTGCATGTGGTTATCCAGTTTGTCCAGCACCATTTGTTGAAGATGCTATCTTTTTTACAGTCTATATTGTTTGGGCCTTTGTCGAATATCAAGTAGCTATAGTTGCTTGGCCCAAAATCCAGGTCCTTAAGTCTATTCCATTGGTCTATACTCCTGTTTTTATGCCAGTACCATGCTGTTTTTATTACTATGGCTTTGTAATATAGCTTTATATTGGGTATGGTGATGCCAGCAGAGGTATTTCTTTTGCTGAGGATATGTTTGGATATGTGAGGCCTTCTACCTTTCCATATGAAATTTGAGATCATTTTTTTTTTTATCTCTGTGAAGAACACTGTAGGGATTTTAATTGGAATTGCGTTAAATCTATATATTGCCTTTGGTAGGATTGTCATCTTCACAATGTTAATTCTGCCTATCCAGGAGCATGGGAGGTCTTTCCATCTTTTCAAGTCCTTCTCAATTTCTTTTTTGAGAGTTTTTATATTTTCGTTGTATAGATCTTTTACTTCCTTGGTTAACGTTATTCCAAGGTATTTTATTTTTTTTGTTGCTATTGAAAATGGGACTATGTCCTTTATTTCTTTTTCTGTGTCTTTGTCATTTGCATACAGAAATGCTACCAATTTTTGTGCATTGATTTTGTATCCTGCTACTTTGCTATAGGAGTTAATCACCTTCAGGAGTTTTGGGATGGAGTCTCTCGGGTCTCCTACATATACAATCATGTCATCAGCTAATAGAGCTAACTTAACTTTTTCCTTTCCAAATTGTATCCCTTTTATTTCCTTCTCCTGCCTTATTGCTTGGGCTAGGACTTCCAGAACTATATTGAAAAGCAGAGGTGAGAGAGGACATCCCTGTCTTGATCCTGATCTCAATGGGAATTCCTCCAGTCTCTCTCCATTAAGTATTATTTGGGCCTTTGGAGCTTTGTATATTGCCTTTATTATGGTAAGATGTGAACCTGTCATGCCGATTCTCTCCAATGTTTTGATCATGAAGTGATGTTGTATCTTGTCAAAGGCCTTTTCTGCATCTATCGAAATGATCATGTGATTTTTATGTTTAAGCTTGTTTATATGGTGTATTACATTGACAGATTTTCGTATGTTGAACCACCCTTGTGTTCCTGGGATAAATCCCACTTGGTCAAGGTGGATAATGCTTTTGATGTGTTGTTGGATTCGGTTTGCAAGTATTTTGTTGAGGATCGTTGCGTCTATGTTCATTAGGGAAATAGGCCAATAGTTTTCTTTTCTTGTGGCATCTCTGCCTGGTTTGGGGATTAGGGTGATACTAGCTTCATAGAAGGAGTTGGGTAGCTTTCTCTGTTCTTCAATTGTGTGGCACAGTTTTAGGAAGATTGGTTTGAGTTCTTCCATGAAGGTTTGATAAAATTCGGCTGGGAATCCATCTGGTCCTGGACTCTTCTTTTTTGGGAGGTTTTTTATTACTTTTTCAATCTCCATGAGTGTGATGGGTTCATTGAGGTGATTGATCTGCTCTGAGTTTAGCTTTGGTAGATGATATGCATCCAGGAATTTATCAATCTCCTCCACATTTTCCAGTTTTGTGGAGTAGAGGTTTTTGAAATAAGTCCTGATGATTCTGCCAATTTCACTGATGTCTGTTGTGATCTCTCCTTTTTCATTTTGAATTTTGTTAATTTGGAGTCTCTCCTTTTTTTGCTTGATCAAATTGGCCAGAGGTTTGTCAATCTTGTTTATTTTTTCAAAGAACCAGCTCTTTGTTTTGTCAGTTGCCTTAATTGTTTCCTTGGTTTCCAATTCATTAATTTCTGCTCTGATTTTAATTATTTCTTTCCTTCTGGAGCTCTTTGGGTTGGATTTTTCTTGTTTTTCCAATGCCTTTAAGTGGATGGTTAGGCTATTGATTTGGGATCTTTCTGTCTTTTTTATGAAGGCATTGAGTGCTATGAATTTTCCCCTGAGGACTGCCTTCATTGTGTCCCATAAGTTTTGGTATGATGTGTTCTCATTGTCATTCAATTCCAGGAATTTTGCAATTTCATTTTTTATTTCATCCACTATCCATTTATTGTTTAAGAGTGTGCTATTCAGTTTCCAGTTGCCATTGGGGTTCTTGTTGGTTTTTTTGTTGTTGATTTCTAGGAATATAGCATTATGATCTGATATCATGCAGGGAATTATGTTAATTTTCCTAAATATGTGGAGGCTATCTTTGTGACCCAATATATGGTCTATTTTACAGAATGTTCCATGGGCTGCTGAGAAGAATGTGTAGTCTGTGGATTTGGGATGGAACGTTCTGTGGATGATCTGTCTATTACTGATAATGGTGTGTTGAAGTCCCCAGCTATGATGGTGTCAGTGGTTATTTCTGTTTTATTGTCAAGTAGGTTTTGTTTTATGAACTGTGGTGCCCCTGTGTTTGGTGCATACAGATTTATGATTGTAATATCCTCTTGATGGATTGTTCCCTTTATAAGTAGGAAGTAGCTTTCTTTGTCTTTTTTGATTGCTTTTGGTTTGAAGTCAACTTTATCTGATATTAATATAGCTATACCTGCTTGTTTCTTATTCCCATTTGCCTGGAATATTGTTTTCCACCCTTTCACCATGAGGAGGTTTCTGTCTTTAGTGGTAAGGTGGGTTTCTTGAAGGCAGCAGATTGAGGGGTCTAATTTTTTGATCCACCCTGCTAGCCTGTGTCTCTTGATGGGTGAATTAAGGCCATTAATGTTTAGGGTGATGACTGTGAGATTTGATTTGATCCCTGTCATGTTGTGGTGGTAGAGGTGTGTTGGCATTTCCATGGAATTTAATTTTTTTTTTCTATCTACTCTGGGTTTGGTTGCTGTGATCTGCTTCTTGTACGCATTTGTGTTTGGTTATTTGTTTCTTCTCTGTGGAGAATTTCCTGGAGTACTTTCTGTAGGTTTGGTTTTGTGTTCATATAATTGCAAAGCTGAGTTTTGTCATGGAAAGTTTTCCTTTCACCATCTATTATAAGGGAGACTTTTGCTGGGTAGAGTTGTTTGGGTTGGAAGCCATAGTTTTTTAGAGTTTGGAGAGTTTCATTCCAGGCCCTTCTAGCTTTCAGGGTTTCCATTGAGAAGTCTGAAGTAATTCTGATGGGGTTTCCTTTGAAAGTGGTGTGCTGTTTTTCCCTAGCTGCTTTTAGGATTTTTTCTTGGTGTCAATGTTTAGAGTCTTAATGATAATATGTCTTGGGGAGCTTCTTCTTTGGTCTAGTCGGTTAGGAGTTCTGTTTGCTTCTTGAATCTTGATGGGCCTTTCTTTTAATAGACAGGGGAAGTTTTCTTCAATTATTGTGTTACATAGGTTTTCCATGCCTTTGGTCTGAAATTCTTCTCCTTCTGGTATTCCAATGATTCTGATATTAGGATGTTTAAGTGTATCCCACAATTCTCTCATGTTCTGTTCACAGGAACTTTTGAACTTACTAAAATTTTTGGACTCTCGAACTGTTTCTTCCATCCTGTCTTCCAAATCAGAATTTCTATCTTCCACTTCGCTGACTCTATTCTTGAGAGCCTTTAGTGAGTTTTGGACTTGTTCAATTAAGTTTGCATTTTCTACTACTTTCCTATGTATCACTTCCATCGCTTTGTCCAGCTCCCTTTTTGTCTCATTTTCTGATTTTCTTGATGATTCTTGGAAATCATCCTTGCATTTCTTTATATTTTCATTTAGTGTGTCCAGCTGATTTTTAAGGTCCTCTTTTTTTTCACTCTCCCTCAACTCTTTTAGCTCTCTTTGAATTCCTTCCAATGTCTTATCATATTGCTCTAGCTTAGTGATGGTAGCATCCATACGATTATCTATCCTTTGTAGCTTTCCTGTCAGTTCTAGCAGTAGTTTGGTCAGGGTTGCATTGTTCATTGCTTCCACTTGATGTTCTGATCCTAAACACTCTTCTATGTTTTGGTTAGTTGTGATCCTTGTTGGACTGGGTAATCTGCCTGGCTTTTCTTCCATTTTATGTTTCGTGTTATTTCTTTTGCGCTGTGGTCTACCCATGTCAGTGTATGGGCAGGTAGGTGCGTGGAGCAGCCTGGGATCTAGCTTAATGCGAATCCAAGGCAGCCTGGGGCAGTTGCAAGTAGCCTGGGTTTTTGCTCACTCTTGCCAAAGCCGCCTATCTATAGCCTGACAGGGACACCAAAGTTGCCTAAATTCTCACCCAGTAATGCACCTAAGCTGCCTGCCTTTGAGCTTGAAAGGGGACTGAGGTAGCAAGCCCTGAAGGTGCCCAGACTCTGGCTGGGTACACTGGGGTCTGTAAACAGTCTGTGCTCTCCCGCCTCAGGGTAGTGGGGGATGGGTGGTGATGTACAGGTAGGAGATGGCACCTGCGCTGGCACTAGTGACTCAGTGTGGACTTGTGTGGCTCTTGCTGTGGGAGTGGGCCCGCTGCACGTGCAATTGTAGTGCAGAGGCAGATGATGTGGGTACGGAATCAGGACACAGCAGAGGTTGACCTGCGGCAAGTGATGTGATCACAGCAGCAGGGAATCTGGCAGCCACCTATTCATGGCAGGGGTGGCCCCCACAGGCCTGTGAACCGAGCACCATGTGGCTGTTCTATTCTCAAGATCAGAGAACAAGGGGGAGGTAGGAGGTCTCAGCTTCAGTGCAGCAGGCTGGCAGGCGTGACTGGTGGGTGCCCGATCAGAGCACAGCCACGCAGGACGTGCGGAGGGTGCGTGGGCAGGTGGGCGGACGGGGAGCGCAGAGTGCAACAGGGTGTATGGAGTGAGTGGGGCACATGGCAGGGGGTGGGGGCGCAGGGCACGCTGGGGCACCAGGCAATCAGGGTGGGGCATGCGGGAGGCAGCAGGGCTCAGGAGGCGGGGGGTGGGGTGCCCTGGAGGGGCGGGGAGCGTGGGGCGCTCTGGTCCTCTGGGGGCGCGAGGGGCGTGCTGTGGTCTTGGGGGGACACTCGCGCAGGGGGGTGTACGGGGCGCGGGAGGGGCACAGAGCACCTGGGGACGCGGGGGGGGGCGTGGGGCATGCGGGGGGCATAGGGCGCGCAGGGGGGCACAGGGGAGCGCACGGGACGTGTGGGACGCTGCGGTGCGTGGGGGGCTAGGGGCGCGGGGCACGTGGGGGGGGGCGCAGGGGATGCGGGGGTGCGTGGTGCGTGGGCGGGAGGGGGCGCGGGGCACACCAGGGTGCGGGAGACCACGGGACTCCGCGGGGTGCTCTGGACGCGCGGGGGGGGGGGGTGCTGTCAGGCTTTTCAAGCAAGTGTCTTTAACTGCTGAGCCATCTCCTCAGCCCAAACATATATTTTTAAAGACCACACAGGACTATTTTTCAGTAATGAGGTGTTAGGATATTAGGTTTGCTTTTTAAATGCTATTCAAAGTGGAAAAGCCAAGTAAAATATTTTCTTGTAAGATCCTTTTTCTTCTAGGAAAACTTTTCCCCAAACCTTTAAAACTATATCAATCCACAAGCCTCTAACGATGTCAAATATTCCATTTTGACAAACATTCTTTGTGACACTATATTTTGAATTGGAATAAATGGAGTATCCTATGAGGAGCAGTTATAATTTTAAGATTCATTTCCACCCCCACTCTCTCACATTGCACTGATGAATTTAAATGCTGCACCTAAACCTACAAGTTGACATACAGAAACACAGTAAAAGCATTTTTAAGATTAAGAGCTGTGTCCTACAAGTATACTTTCCAGAATCAGGTCCCCAGAAGGTCTGTATTGCTACAATCTATCTTAATTGATCATTGTCAGCACCAGTCATTTTAATGGCCTCATTATTCTAACCTTCCCCTGTTTGGGATTCTGAATTTCAAGACCATATTTCACAAAGCAGGTTTCACAGTCAGTGTTAGAGAACATATGGCTGCTTTTGTTGTCAATCCTATTTTCATGCAAACTTTACCTTACTTGGAGAGGTTTTTCTGAATTTTAATAAGACATAATGTGATTTTTACCAATATTAATTTCATGAAACCTACTTAACACTTAAAGTCCTACTATCATTTTGATAGTTTAAAGATCTTATAACAATACATTATCTCGTAAGTGCTCGGTATAGAACTTGCTAAAGCTAGGGTGGTATCATATCTTGGTTCATTTGTAATTCTATATCAAGTCATGGCTGGGTTCTCTATAAGGAAAATAGGCTTACTTTTGGTATCAACTTTGGCATCTGAGAAGTCTATATTCAGATGACCATATCTGGCAGTGTGTAGCAGGTTTGCTGGATGCCTGCATGGAGAGCCCATGGGCCCATGAGGATGAACCATGGCTTGCAGTGGAGACCCAGTGGAGATGCTGGGACCACAAGATGGCTGCCAAGGAGAGCTGCCGGCCCTGATGAAATTTTCCAGGACTGTGAGTAACCTAGCTGGATGGGCAGAATTGGAAGTCCAGAAACTTGCTGCTGGTTAGTTATCAGACTGGGAGATTTATCACTAACTAGAGTTGTTGGACTTGGAGCTACAGAGTTTGGTATTTGCCCTGTTCAAATCATGTATTTCTTGAATATTTCTTTGCTATGACCAATGCCATCTTTTGCAGTGTGAATGTTTGTTCTGTGCCATTATGGGTTTTTTGAGGGTTGTTGTTTTGTTTTTTTTTTTTGTTTGTTTGTTTTGTTTTTTTTTGGTATTATGGCTCAGTTAAAAGATCTTGAACTATGGGGATGTTTGAACAGCATTGGAATTAATTAAAAAAAATCTATGGGGACTTTTAAAGTTGGAATGAATGCATGGCATTTAAAATCATGTATGTTCATCAGTTTATGGGGGCCAGGGGCAGAATGTGGTGGTTTGATTCAGGTGTCCCCCCAAAATTTAGGTGTTCTGAATGCTGGGTTCCCAGCTGATGGATATTTGGGAATTAATGCTTCCTGGAGGGAGTGTATTGTTGGGGGTGGGCTTATGGGTGTTATAGCCAGTTTCCCCATGCCAGTGTTTGGCACACCCTCCTGTTGCTGTGGTACAGTACACCTTATGTTGGCCACCCTCTGCTCAGGCCATCATTTTCCCCTGCCATTGTGGAGCTTCCCCTTGAGCCTGTAAGCCAAAATAAATCTCTTTTTCCAAGAAGCTGCTCTTGGTGGGTGATTTCTACCAGCAATGTGAACTGGACTGCAACAGATAGTATATATTTCAATAAAAAGCTATAATAAAGGATTCTTAATGCTGTCAACACAAAGAAATTATAAGTATGGTTAATAGATATTGCCAACTAGACAAAATCTAGAATCGCCTAGGAGACAAACATTGGAGTACTGGATGTGGAACAATATCTCCTAAGTGTGGGTAATACCATGTCATGGGCTGGGGTGCTGTGCTGAATAAAAACAAGGAAGTCATTTGAGCACCATTATTCATATATCTCTCCTTCCTGGCAATTGATGTAATGTGACAACTGCCTTGAATTCCTGTAGCCATTCACCCCACCAAGATGGACTGTATCTTCAAACTGTGTCAAAATTAACCTTTCCATTTCTTAAGTTGCTTTCATCAGCTGTTTTGTTATAGCAACAATAAAAGTAATTACCATGTAAACATTATATAATGCATATATGTGTATCAAATTATCACATGGTACCATATAATTATGCATAATTTTTACATGTCCATTGAAAACATTTAACAGCTGGGGCCAGAGAGATGGCTCAGTTGTTAAAGGCACTTGCTTGGAGGGCCTAACAGCCAGGATTGATTCCCCAGTATCTATGTAAAGACAGTTGCATCTGGAATTCATTTGCAGTGGAAAGAGGGCCTGGCATGCCCAATCTCTTTCCCTTTCTCTTTCTCTCTTCCTTGTAAATAAATATAAAACAACTCTGGCAAGAAATATGCAACTATAATCAGCATTTTGGAAGATGAAGGCAAGAGGATTATAAGACTGAAGACAGGCTGGGCTAGATAGAATACCCCTATCTCAATAAAACTGAAAATATTTAAGTAAGTTAAAAAAATAAAATATATTAGAGAAAATAAAAAAAACTGTATAGGCACTATGGAATACAATGTGACATTTTCTCAAAAAAAGTAAACAATAACCACCTTACAATTAGTAATTCTACTTGTGAATATATATCAAAAGTGCATAAAATCTGCATTTTTAAATAAAACTATGGTCCCCTGTTTATTGTCTCCCTATTTAAAATAGATAGTACATGGAAACAATCTAAAGTCCATTGATAGGTAAATGGGTAAAGAAAATGTCATCACTAAAGGATGGAACTATGGTGGTTTGAATTAGATATTCTCCATGCACTCATGTGTTTTGATTATTTGATCACCAGCTGATGGTAATTTGGGAAATGGAGCCTTGCTAGATGAGGTGTGCTATTGTGAGGAGACTCAGGGTTGTTAAATCCAGCTCCTCCCTCCGAGAGGACAGCTTACTCTTATGTTGCAGTGTTCCTCCTGCTGTGGTAGAGGTGATGTCCAGCCTCTGCCCGTGCCATGTTTTCCTCTGCCATCATGAAGCTTCCCCTACAGAATGGAATCCAAAATAAACAACTTTTCTTACATTGACCACTAATGGTAGACTGTTTTATGCAAGCAATGAGAAGGTGACAACAACAGAATCATTGCCCCATCTTTAAAATGTAGGAACTTCTGACGTTTGTGACAACCTGAATGATGTACTAAGTAAAACAAGTCAACACAGAAGGTCCACTATGTTGCATGTGGAGTTCAAATCAGACAGTGTGCAGTGGTGAGTGGAAGGCACTGGGAGGAGGGAGAGCTATGTACCAAGGCTGAAATTTCAATAACAGGAGATAAATGACCTCTGTAGACCTAGTATGTTACTCACTATTGTTTTTGTTGTTGTTTGGCTTTTTTGTTTGTTTGTTTTGAGACAGGGTCTCATAGTAGCTCAGGCTAACCTGGTACATACTCTGTAATGCTAGAACTAACCACATCCTCCGACCTCAGCCTCTCGAGTGTTGCACCACCTTACTGGGTTAGTGCTAACACTGTATTTCATATTCAAATTTTGTTATTTTTGCTAAAAACAAAATTGATCTTGACCTCAAATGTTTTACCCCAATGAAGAAGGGAAAGAAAGAGAATAATAATTTTATGTGAGGTAATGAATATGTTAATCATTTTATTGGGAGAGTGTGGTGGTTTGGATCAATGTCTCCCATAAAGTCATGTGTTCTCAATGTTTAGTCCCAAGCTAGTGGCAACATGGGAGCTGGAGACTGGCTGGCGAAGGTGTGTTGTTGGGAGCAGGCTTTGGGATGTTACAGCCACATCCTTCTTGCTATTGATGGTAGTTATCTATAACTACTAGTATCCATACCTGTTTTATTTATTAAAAAAATCATTTAGGGAATTCTTTGAAGCACAATGTAATTGATATGAGTGGCACCATCAGCAAAGAAACCTCCAGTGTAGGGAGAAGTTCACTTAACAAAAGTGCATTGTCAGATACGCCAAAGGACTGCTCTACTCTTTTCTTTTAAAACGTTTCTCTATTTTCTTTTAATTCTTTAAAAAGTACTCAACATATCACTAACAAATTACTTTTTGGTCTAAATTAGCCACGATATGTTTCTGTTGCATACAATCAAGAAGCCTCACTGTGATAGCTATCAATTATAAGTATCAATTATAAGTGACATGAAACTGGTATAGTTAGGAAAGTAACCCAATGAGTCATTACCAGTCTCAGCCCAGTAAAAAGAGACTGTAATTTAGCAATATTGATAGGAAATGATAATGACATGAGAACTGTTTAAAATTCCTTTCTCTGAACATAATTTCAATAACACCTGCATGAACAGACATGAAAGCTGGATGAGACATTAAACAGTGAACTACATTATTCCCAGCAGAGGAGACAAGAGTCTGTTGTTGAACCCATTGAAACTTCTATTTTTATCCAAGGGCTTTAGAATTCTCTGCTGTTGATTCACAAGCAATGAATCTGTTTGGAAATTAATACATCAGCTCTGGGCAGCAGAGGTTCCTTCCTCTGTAGCTAACATGACAAGTCCTTCCCTTCTGACACAGGAACACGCCTGTGCATGGTGAAGTGTGTTCTGCAAGGGTTAAAATGATTCATGCTCAAAGACTGCCATAGTAAGCATTCTTATGAAGTAAATTAGTTTACTTCAAGGGTAACTTTTTAATAAAACATAATACAAGAATTTCAAAAAGCTATTCACAGTTAAGATACCTATTTTCTCAATTCTTAGTTTTTATTTTTTAAACCCTTGATGTCAAGCTTTACAAATAAATATTTATGGAATTTTTTTTCTAAAATCCTGAGTTTATCATATGAACCAGCAATAAAAGAAAGGAATCTTGAAATTCCACAGCATTTTCTCCTGTTTCTGATTGATAATATAAGGATCAGTGTCCTGGTTATAATGTCAGCTCACTTTTTCTCTGTGGATTACTTGGAAATTTATTAATTATGTGCAGCAATGGTTAGCATTACACGTTTCCTTATTATTAATGTTGAGTAAATACTGTGTGTTGCAGTCAGGTTCACATTGCTGGTAGAAATCACCCAACCAAGAGTACCTTGTGGGAAAAAGAGGTTTATTTTGGCTTACAGACTCTAGGGGAAGTTCCACGATGGCAGGGAAAACAGGAATGAGCAGAGGGTGGACATTATCCCCTGGACAACATCAGGGGGACAATAGCAACAGGAGAGTGCACCAAGCACTAGCATGGGGAAACTGGCTATAATACCCATAGGCCTGCCCCCAACAATGCATTCGCACCAGGAGGTGTTAATTCCCAAATTTTCATCAGCTGGGAACATAGAACTCAGAACACCTAAGTTTATGGTGGACACCTGAATCAAACCACCACACTGTATGGTATGTCACACAGAAAGGTCATGGCCACCCTAATAAATTGTGAGCTACAACAGGCTCTCTACTGAAAATTTTCTGTTCTTATAAAAATTTCGATGACATTCTGATCATTTTGTCATCACATAATACAAGACAAGATATACATTTAAACTATCCAATTTGAATAAAAACATACACACACTCTGAAGGAAAGATAAAAGGAGAGAGAGAAAAAAAAAGAAAAAAGAAAGGAAACAGGGAGGAAGAGAGGGAAAGAGGGATGAAGGGAGGGAGGGGGAGGAAGGAAGGAAGGAAGGAAGGAAGAAGGAAGGAAGGAAGGAAGGAAGGAAGGAAGGAAGGAAGGAAGGAAGGAAGGAAGGAAGGAAGGAAGAAAAAAGGAAGGAAGGCAGGCTGAGAATGTAGCTGCATTGAAAGAGTGCCTGTCCAGCATTCATAAATCTCTGGATTTCATCCCAAGCACCACATAACCAGGCATGATGGCACATGCCTATAATCCCAGCTTTGGGGAAATAGAGGCAACAGGATCAGAAATTCAAGATCATTCTCTACTTCATTGTGAGTTTGAGGCCATCCTAGGATATGAGACCTTGGCAAAAACAATATATGAAAATTGTCTTGTGATGTTTGTTTAAAAAAAATAAGATAGGCAAATATTTACAAATGTGAATTGCTATAAATGTCAAGAAATATATTAATGTTATCAAGTATTCACTCAGATAAATAAGTGAACCAAGATCTTCCCAAAGTCTAGATTGTAATATATGTATACAAATCATAAATGAATTAAAAATAATACCCTGGTGATGGAGAGATTTCTCAGTTTTTAAAGGTGCTTTCTTACAAAGCCTAACGTTTCAGGTTGATTCCCCAGTACTCACATAAAGCCATATGCACAAAGTGGCAAATATATCTGGAGTTTAGTTTCAGTGGCATGAGACCATAGCAGGCCCTTTCTTCACACACACACACACCCTCAAATAAATAAGGGCTAGAGGATACAAGGTGTTGTACGTTGTGGTAGTTTGAATGTATGCTCCCATAGACTTACACAGGCTTGAAATTGGAGTCTCCACTAGGCAGAGAGCCCTACTGGAGGAGTATTACTGTGGTTGGATCTTGAGTTCCAGCCCTCACATGTGTTTGGGGGAAGATCTTGATCCCAGACTTGAAGTGTTTAGAAAGCAACTTTGGAGCCCTGGTAGCTGGTGCTTTCTGGTTTTGTGATGCTGGATGTTTGATGAAGTCTCTCTTCTATGATCTATGGAAGTGAGCCAGCCTCTTATTCTATGATGGGACTTCCCTTGGACTCTGTAAGCCTGAAATAAACCTTTCCCATTCATAAGGTGCTTCTGGTCAGGTGTTTATACCAACAATTTGGAACTGCCTCCAACATACATCTTTAGGAATATTGACAATGTATTTAATGCTGATGTATCTATAAAACCTAGAAATACATTTTATAACCATTGACCAGTGGGAAATAAAGGTTCCTATGACAGTAGTATTCAGTGAGAATCCTTATAATTTATAGTGGGATAATATTAAAGGAATACAAACAGTACTTGGGTCTTAGACATCCTTTTCTTCTTAAGGCTGAAGAAGACTATGGACCAAATAAGAGCTGGAGCAATGGGACAGTACTGTCAATAAATCATACATTACTGGGGATTGTCATGGGAAGCTCATGGCCCACCTTGCCCAAGGATTAAGAAAAACTGTTCTGCCTAAGAACATTTCTATTAGAATTCGTTATTAAACAAGGCTTTCCAGAATCAACCACATGGCCATGATAATGTCCCAGGAATGGTGCTATTCCAATTCACCTTCCAATTAGTTTCATTGACTTTAAATTGATGAAGATACAGGAGTGTGGGGTTCCATTGAACATGTAGATTAAACCACTTGCATTAAACACATACTATCCTCTTAAATGTTTGGGCAGCAGGTTGCTTTCCCTCATGCTCAGTCGTTTGCAGATGATGGGAGACATAAACTGAGGACCAATGCTTGTAAGCTAAATCTCCAGGGAGGACACACATGGACACATTTGAGTGATTCTAGAATCAATATTAATTACTTGAATGCATGTAGTTCTGATGGATGTAGGCAAGTCTTTAATATCAGTGCCCTTCAGAATTAGTAAAATCCCTCTTACAATGTCTCACTTTGTCTATTGGGTTCCATTACCATGAGCTTCTAAGCCCTTAGTCCCACAGTGACCTAAAATCACACTGCTATATATTTGAGCTACTACATAAACTCCTGGAAGCTGTGGTCACTTGAGATCTTGAGCAGATTCCTGACTCTAAATGGAAGTTTAAGAACCTTTTAGGTAATTTCCCGTTCAGAGATTCTATGACTTCATCCCTTCATCTCTTACAAGGCCAATTAACTTCATTTTTTCTGTAGCTTATAACAATGTCTATGACCTGGGCCATAATAGCCTTCAGTATTAGAGTTCAGTAATTCCAGGGCTAGGAAAATAATTGACAGTGCACAGCCTATTGAAGCTTTGGAGAAGTGTCATTTCTCTTGGTGAGGACAGACACATAAAACATAAAGGCTAATCCATGGGCTCACAAAGCCCCACTAATCCGGGCAAACTATAAGCAGCTTTGCAAATTTTATCAGGAGCTTGCAAAGCTTGTTTGCAAGTCTCTAAAAAAATCTCAGAATCCCTGAAATGTTTCACTGGAAGACCCAGTAAGGTCACTTGCTAGTAGCCTTCATTAACCTCTGTCCAGTATGCTTTCCTTAAAGCATTTCTGCCAGAAGATTCTCTAAGACTAAAATTTCTCAGAGGAAACATAGTCTTCAGCTTCTTCTGCAGTTCTGTCCTATTCTAAAAAATCTTTAAAGTAGAATTTTCCATATAATTAACTTATATGTCTGTTAATAAGAGAACTTCTTTCTTAAAATGAAACAGACAAGAATGAGGTTAGAATAAAAAAGAAACCCTCATAAAGAAAACTAATGAGTGGGGGGGGGGCGGGGGACAAAACTGAACCCAAATTAAAACAAGAAATAAAAAAGAAAACTAATGTATTGAACCAGATCCATCACCTCTCTTTTATTGAACTCATTAAAAATCTGATGATACACTTATGTGACATACTTTTACCCATATAGAATATAAAGTATTTTATTATGATAGTTCGCAGTGGCATTTTCAGACTCACCTACTACTACCCTACGTTATTTTTTCTTTTGCTGCACAACAAACTGAGGGCCTTGAACTTGCTAGGTAAGCACTCTACCACTTGGCTAATTCCCAGTCCCCATCTTTCTTTTAATTGTTAAATTTCAAAAAACCAAAAGAAGTTCCATTGATAATGCCTGACATTATTATTTTTCTTTCCTCAGTATGTAAAATTGACCTCTTATTTAAGGTATATTTCCCCTGTGAGTTTTCCATTACCTCACATCCATCCCTCTTTGTCTAAATCATCTCAAAATTCAATTATATATTAGTATAAAACTAGAACAGAACAGAACATTTCACCATATGCCATTCATTCATACTATTTCTTGATTAGAGCTGTACCCCTTCAAGTAAGAAACCAGGTGTCCTCTTGTTTTCATCATGAATGGCTAGCAAATCATTGGCACTAATTTACATTGTCTAAATTAGATAGTAGTTGTGTATTTTTTAGTTACAGAGATAAAATTTAAGTTTTCTTTTTACTTTGATATATAATAAACATTCTTCCAAGAATTTTCAATATCACACAATAACTTTAATGCATTTAGACTCAATGTTGATGTCATAATAATTAACATTTAACAAAAGAACTGACTACCAGTGAAGAAAATTTTAGTTATCTCTTCATCTGATAAGTCATGAAATGGTAGGTAGATAGAAAAGAGCAATCAACATTAAGTGATTAAAATTTTGTTATAAATTATAATAATTATCATGACATATAATACCTGGAGAAAACTTTCTTACATTGGATATTAATTATAAGTGTGAAGAATTATATAAAAGTTAATTACAATTTTAAAAACTCCTGAGTACAGGTAAAAATATATTGAATACATTTATTCTGAGTAGATTGACTCCAATATATATATATAATCTTATTTTCAAAATAGCTAATACTAAGAAGGTATCCAGAGGAATGTCTCCTGCATCAATCAATTTGAAAATTCCATTTATAACATGATATCTTTATTATAACTCCAGATTCCAGTAATCTACTAATTATTTGATAGATAAAGTTTTATTTTTAAACATTATTCTTTTTTAATTTATTTATTTGAGAGTGACAGACACAGAGAGAAAGACAGATAGAGGGAGAGAGAGAGAGAGAGAATGGACACGCCAGGGCTTCCAGCCTCTGCAAACGAACTCCAGATGCGTGCGCCCCTTTGTGCATCTGGCTAACGTGGGACCTGGGGAACCGAGCCTCAAACTGGGGTCCTTAGGCTTCATAGGTAAGGGCTTAACCACTAAGCCATCTCTCCAGCCCATGATAGATAAAGTTTTGAGGACAACTACTTTGAATTTTTTAAAAGTTAGAATTATGAAGGTTTAACTTCAATATTGAATAAATATTTTGTAATGTTGTTTTATAACTTTAATTTTTAAATTAAATTGTGTGATCTAAAGTTTACCTTAAGCAACAACCAATCAAGGCATAATGTGTTGATTTATAGATAAGAAACACATAAATTTTTAGTTCTTAAAAATCTTTATGTAAGGGTCAGAAAAACAATGTAGAAAGTCCTTAAATATTAGAGCTGAAACTGAAGATAAGACAAGTGAGGTTTAAACAGAGGTTATAAAATGTATTCACAGAACAAACTGATAACCCAACATTGCTCTGGAATCATGTCTCTTACCATCAGCATCTACTACATATATATCATAGCTGCCACTACAGTCAGATGCAAAGTTCAGATGTGAATTTAACAAATGTAAAAGCAGTTTTGACTCCCAGTTTCAGCTCTGATATTTAAAGAGTTTGGAGTTTTTTTTCTTCATCCTTATCCTGAGATTTTGAAAGCTAAAATCCAATGCATTTTTTTCACATTATCAGAGTATTGAAGTTAAAAGGTATCAACACCAAATGTGAGAATATAGCCCAACTAAGAGAGAAAAAATAAGCAAAGATCTACTTACTTGAAGCAAAATTACTGGATTCATGACTGGTTGGAACACTAAATTTTGATGAATTACTGAGAATGAATGCAGAGTAACTAGAGGGGAAAGTTCTTGAGGGCTGCAATCCTAGTGGAGTTCTCACATAGTTATGGTGTAGATGTCAAATGTCCCCCATAAGTACATGGATTTGATTAAATTCTTAGTCCCTACCTATTGGCATTACTTACTTTGGGAGACTGTGGAACCATTAGCAAGTGGAACCTAATTGGAGGCAGTGAGCTTCTGGGGGCAGGCCTCAATGTTTTTAGGCAAACCCTGCCTCCTACTGTGTCTATACTTCCTGACTCACTGCCACGTGAGCAAGCAGCCTTATGCCACATCCAAGAGCCACTCTCATGCCAGTCTGTTCTCCATCACGCAATATAACCTCAGTTATGGGCCACAATAACTCTCTGCTCTCATATGTTACTTTCTATAGGTGTTGGTCACTACAGCAAGAAAGATAACTGATACAGAAAATTGTTGCTGACAAATATGGCTATTGCTTTGATGAATCTGACCATGTGGCTCATAGGCTTCTGGAGCTGGTTTTCAGGAGGAATAGGGGGAAAAGTACAGAAGTGTAGAATGCATCCAGAAATATGTCTAGTGGAAGCCAAGTTTATGAGTTTTCAGAGGGCAATATAAACCCCATCAGTAGGTGAATTAGAAGCCATTTGCAATATATTTTGGCAAGGCACCTGACTACATTCCATTTGTGTCCTGATGATTTGGGTGAGGATGAATTTATAAATCAATAGATGTTGCTTGTCAGAGGAAATTTCAAGGCAGCATAATATCCAGGCTCTGGCATGGTTATCACTCACTGCTCTCAGTTCAGTTCACAGCAAGGGCCATGCAGGAAGCTGTGGAGGCCTCTGGACAATGGAAATTTCCAGAAATGAAGGATGATCATTGAGTAAAGTTTCAAGCAACAAGTGGGCTCAGCTAAAGAGTACGCCTGTAACAACAGGCAGCAGAGCTGGAAGGGAGCGGCTTCTTAAGGACTGAAATCATAGATGTCAGCCTGAGGATCACGTCCTGCATATGGGCCTTCAGAGCTCAATGCTTGCCAGGTTGTATTTTAGTTTTGCTTTTTTGTTTTGTTTTGTTTTTTTTCCTGCTATGCCCCTGTTTTTTATCTTTTAGTAATGGCAATGTTTCCTCTGTACCACTGTATATTTGAAGTGTGTAACTTGCTTCTGACTTTGTAACAGTCCATAGGTAACATATTAGTTACTTGAGTCTTCGAAAAGACTTTGAACTTCGGACTTTTGAATGGTGTTCAAATTGTTAAGACTTTGGGAACTTTTTGTAGAAGGATGGATCTACTGCTTTCTGCAATATGAGAGGCCATGAACCTATACAGTTCAGTGATAGAATGTTATGATTTGGAAGTGTAATAGCCACCCACATCGAATATGTCTGATGGCTTGTTCCCTAGGTGGTAATGCTATTGGGAGATTATAGAACTTTAAGGTTTGACATAGCTGGAAGAATTTAGTCACTAGAGGGCAGTTCTTGAGGTTTTGGATTAGCCTTGTTTCCTGATCCATTTTAGTTCCTACTCTTCCCAGATGTGAGCAAGCAGCCTCTCTTTTGCCACCATAGCCAAGGCCCACTCCTACTACTATGCATTCTCCTCCATGATGGGATGTATTCACACCCTAAACCGAAATAAACCCCTCTTACCTTAAGATCCTTCATGCTATATATTTAGTCATAATGATGAACAAAGTAATTTGCATGCACTTTCAAAAAAAAATCTCAGAATGAGATAACAGAAATATGACAGGGCTGATAGAGGAAGAGGGAAGTCAACATTCTGAAGCACATAGAGGCTTCTATGTAGTAATGGTCTACTCTCCAATAGGAAGGTATCACTAGATCTCTATATAAGGTAGGAAAACCATAATGCCTTTTGACTTCCTGTTTCTACTAAAAGGGACAGGAAGAAAAGGCATGAAACACATTGAAGATCACAGCTGAGACATAGGCCGAATAGAATATGAGAATCGATCTAAATGGTTCCCTTCTCCTTAAAGTAGAATGGTATTATGTTCCCAATAAACCCATTATAAATTAAAATATTAAATATAAAAAGTGTTATTTATACTCCTAACCTACCAAACCACATACCTCAGTAACAGAGAGCCCTGTAGGGTATCAGTTGGGGCTCCTTATGACTCATGCCTGACTGGTTCATGTATTGATGTCCAACTTCATGATAAAATATTATAGTACATATTGCTAAGCTATAGCATGACCACATGAAAATTGGAAGTGTACTGTCAAATGGATTATTATTTTTATGTACCGATATGAATATTTTTTTAAAAATCATGTATTATCACAGTATATCAGGAACTATCTGTATTTAACACTACATCATCAGGGTACTAGCAAAAAAACTGCATGAGTGAAGATGAAACTGGCAAAAGACACAAACTCCTGTATTTAGGGAGGAGATCTTAAGGACACTCAAAGACAATAAAATAGACAAAATAATGACACTAAAGAAGAGGGAACTGTCTGCAACCTGCTGCTATGGCAAATATTTAACAAGGGTTAGGTTCTAGCCAACTAACATAAAACCTCACACCAAAGGCTCATTTAGTGCAGCTCCTATTACCTAATATATATTTTCTAATGTTCAGCAAAACATCATAAGCAAAGGAAAAAAATTATTGTGTGAGGCATAAAGCAATAATCAGAACCATCTTCAGATACCATGTAGATGCTGGACTTATCAAAGGAAATTTAGAGTAATTATAATTAATATATTAAGGGATTCCATGGAACATTTATAAGAACAGCTGGGTTATGTACACACAGTGATGAAAACTCCAAAGAAAATACAAATAAAATAATAAAAATAACACTATTACACTAATGAGGAGCGTATTTGCTGGGCTTATCTATATAAATAGAATATCAAGGAAATCCCTAATCTTCATGATATATAAAAGGATCTCAAGCCAGGGCGGAAAGATGGCTCTACGGTTAAAGGCAGTTACTTGCAAAGTCTGTGGCCTGCATTCAATTCTTTAATATTCACATAAGACTGACACACAACATGGCACATTTGTCTGGCATTTCTTAGCAATGACAAAAGGCCCTGGCATATGCTTTCCTCTCTTTCTCATATAAATAAATGAATATTTCAAAACTTCTCAAATAGACATGCAGTGATGAAAATGAATAGAGCATAAAACATAAGAACTATGGAATATTTCAAGTGATATAACACATGCATAATTGAAATACTAAAGTGGAAAAAAGAGTAGAGAAGAAGAAATATTTGAAGTAATAATGAGTAAGAATTTTCCAAATTTAGTGAGACAAACCAAGATCTAGACATCTCATAGAAGAGCAAACAGAATTAATTCCAAAAATTGCATCTATCCATTCATATTATTCTTCAGGATACCAAGAAGAAAAGAAAAATAATGGAAGAAGGCAGAGGAACAGAATATATCTTCTTCATAAAGGGAAAAGAGAAAGGCATATAAGAGACTTTCTCTCACAAACGTCACTCTAAGACCATTGAAAGTGATGAAGGGAGGAAATGCTGTAGCCACATGTGGTGGCACACAACTGCAATTCCAGATTTGGGGAAGCTCAGACAGGATAGAGAAGTCACAGTTTGGACTGTATTGGGAGTTCCAACATAGCCTCAGCTACATAATGAGAACATGCCTCAAAAAAAATTGGTAAAACAAAAAAAAATTACACTCAAGTATATTTCAAATTATATACCACATCTGAAGATGGTCAGAAAAGTTCTAAAATAAACAATCACTGAACAAATTTGTTATAAGAGCAAAATAAGAGATAAATAAATGAAAAAGCAAATGATTTTCAATAGAAGAAAAATGACACAGGAGAAGGTGAAGTCAGAAGTTGGGATTTGCATAAGGTAAAATTATTTCAAGATGGAATAAATGAAGAAAAATATTTTAAAATTTGTTTCTGCTTTTATTGATATAAGTACAGTAAGTTTTCAAACTAGTAACAGGAAATAGGAACAATGTATGAGACTTTCATAGTATTTAGATAAAGGAAAAAGGTGAGAGATGCATAACAAGGTATGGGAGAGAAGAGCCAGGGAGGCTGTGTTATGAGTCTCTTGTGCTGCCTTGAAGGAGCAGAGTTATCGAAAATGGAGTCAGCTTCATACAAATGTGCATTGCAAATGAAAACATTCAAAAGATTTTTTAAAGTGACACTTAAGAGATTGCACAGTGCAAAATCTGAGAGCCAGGGTTCAATTCCCCAGTACCATATAAAACAGATGCACAAAGTGCCACATGTGTCTAGCATTGATTTGCAGTGGTAGAAGGCCCTGGTGCAACCATACTTACTCTCATCCTCTCTCTCCCTCTCTCTCTCTCTCTCTCTCTCTCTCATAAGTAAATAAAATACTTAAAAAGCTTTTAAAAGCACTAGCATTGCTATGCTAATTGAGGAGAAAAAACTTAAAATATGTAAATGCTCAATTAAAGCCAAATCAGCCAGAACACAACAGTCATGAAGAACACATGCAAGGACTCAACAACATTACAAATATGAGGCATACTAATACAGCTATACAAAAATAACTTTTAAGAAAGGCTCTCCTCTATAAGATTTCAGTGTCTTCAAGGAATGTATTTGTCCTAAAAGTAGATGGGCACATTTCTTAATTCTGTGCCATTTCCAACAGCAAGGGAAAGATAGAGAACAATTATTTTAGTCCAAATACCCAGAACATCAAATTTTATTAGAACTAGTGTGAACATGGCATTTATGGAAATTTCAAGTATATTATCATGTACATGGATCCATAATTCACTTCCTCATTAATAGCGAAAGGACGAATAAACTGAACCTAATTGTACTGAAAAAAAAAGAATCTGTTTCATTTAGTTTTTTAACAGAAAATGAATCATCTTAGTTACATTTACGAGCTTTCAAATAAGAAAAAATTACAAGCACAAACTTCTCTATTAAAGAAACTGTCTATTGTCAACCCCAATACATGTACACAGGGTAATCTGATCATAATCTCCTACCATACACCCTCCTTTTTCTTCCCTCCTCTATTACCCTGCAGCTGGAAGCTCAAATTTACTACCTCGTCTAAACTCCGTTTTCTCACATATCAAATAGAATTGATAAAATCACTGATACTCTACATTCTAGTGAGGAGAAAATGAAATAGCTCATGTGAAATATTTACCTCAATGCCCCCTGCCCAGCACACAATGAGCTTTTAGCAGATGTGAAGTGTCTCATCATTTTCTACCCAAGAAACCAATGCTACAGGTTAGAAGCCACGTGTTACATAGATCCTGTATGTAGATCAGATCACTTCTGCTGTCCACAGGCATGCCTGGCTAAGGAAGAGCTGCCCAGGGTCCGTTTGCATTGTCAGTCCACTTACTTGCCTTTCCAGCTACACTTAGCGGGCCTCAAGAGACAAGCTCCACCCTACTCTCAGTGCACACGCTCCGCTCCACAGGCAAGAACAGGAGCAGAGATGATCTCCTCCACCGTGTCTTTCTCTCCACATTCCAGGCTTCAGAGCAGCAGAGAAAACTTGGATAAGCCACTTGGCAATTTTAGGCTTGCTTCTCCACAGACGATATCTAGCACTCTCCAGATATGAATATGGATTTTTTTTTCTCAAATTTGATCCTGTGTGATTTCAAAGTCTGACATTTTTTTTTTCTTTTGCAAGCCAGACTACATTAACAGGGCATGAGCCTTTATTAATCAACAAAGGTAAAAGGGGGGCTGAATAGATGGTTCATTGGTTAAAGGCACTTGCTTGCAAAGCCTGATGGCTCAGGTTTGATTGCCCAGCACCCACTTAAATCTGATGCACCAAGTGGTTCATCTGGAGTTTGTTTGCAGTGGAGAGGGGCAGGGAGCACCCAAACTCTCTGTCTCTCTTTGACTCCCAAATAAATGAAAATATTATTAATTTTTTTTAAAAAACACAAAAGGGGTAAAAAGAAATCATCAGTTTTTTTTCCTCGAGTCACAAAATACATTGTTATATTTCCATATAACTGTGGCATCTGGAAGAAGGCCTTTCCTACTATCACCAAATGGTGAACTTTGATTCTTGATGGACCTTCTTGAATCTGAACTATGCATATCAAAATTTGGGATGCATCAAATTTTCCTGGATGTTTGGTTAAATATATTCCAGAAAATAATGTATTGTCAATGTGGGTGAGACCTATAGCATGTTAAATGTACAAATATATCCCATCTGCAATTACTGGCATGCACCATGTCTGTTTACTTTTCCTAAGCAGCCATGATGAAGTCAAGTGCTTTAAAACAATGTTAAGAAAGATTGGCTCTCTTTTCTTAGAACGCATGCAAATCCATATTTAAACCTCAGTTAAACCATGACCTGGATATGTTATCTCTAATTTTCTTATTGGTAGTTGAGTTGAAGATCATTTGACATCTTCTTTACCATAGAACTTCAATGCTGAGGGAGTAACTTCCTCCTAAGCCTATAGTTTTATCCTTCTCTGCCCCCTACCAAAGACTGGCATTCTTCCACTTCACCAGAAATATAAACTACAACATTATTTCCAAGTGTGGAACATGCTATTCCCAGAAACCAGAAAGGCTTATAAAAGAATGTGTCTTCCTAATTACCAATGGCAGCTACAATATGCATTAATTCATCTTTAATCTCAATGGAAGAGAAATGATGCCCCACAATGCCCATAACACCAGGGATTGACAAATCAAGATGGCTGATTATTTGGTGGGAATAAAGTTTCAAATATTTTACATTTTTATTTGTTTATTTGAAAGAGAGAAAGAGAAAGAGAGAGGGGAAGAGAGACAGAGAATGGACACACCAAGGCCTCCAGCCCCTGCAAACAAACTCCAGATGCATGTGCCATATTGTGCATCTGGCTTACATGGATCCTAGGGAATTGAACCTGGATCCTTTGGCTTCTCAGACAAGCACCTTAAGTACTAAGCCATCTCTCCAGCCCTTTTACAGCTTTTTATAGATTATCTATGAGTGCAGTGTTCCTACAGTGGCAACACCGAGGAGCTCTGACAGAGACTGTTTAGTCTGCAAAGTACAAACTCTTAGTATTTGCCTCTTTGCAGAAAGTTTGCTCTTAGCGTCTGAACATATAATTTCTCAAATGTATTAGAAATCTAACTCTTTGTAGGGTTAATGTCTTATCATTTCTAATTCATATATTTTATTAAATTGGTAACATACCTGTCAAGTCTTCCTGCTCATCTCTTCCACTGAAACATGTTTACAACTTGGCCAGAATACCTACTGACATTCAATTTAGCATTAATGGATGACTAATCATCTTTAGCTATTCACTATGTTTCTCCAGTGTACCATAGCAAGAGCAGTTCACTCCAGGAGTCCTTTTCCTATGATTGCTCTACCTACCAGGTAAGGGATATGTAACTTCAGAACAGCATTTTTATCCACTAATGTTGCAGTTACCTTTTATTGCTGGGACAAACACACAACCAGAAGCAGCTTATGAGATGAAGGGTTTACTTCAGCCTGACAGAATCCAAGGGAAATACCATCAATGACAGCAGAAGCTGGCTTACTTCCATAGATCATAGCAAAGATATACCACTAAACAGCCAGCAAAACTGAACATGAGAGAGGTAACACTGCTCTGAACATAACTTGTGGCAGGACTACAAGATCTGCAACCTTTCCCCCAACATCTGCACTCCACCATGTTCACACCCTGTCCCCAGCAGGGCTCCACCCAATGGAGACTCAAATAGAGAGCTCATTCTTTATCAAAAATTGCTGGGGTTATGGGAGACATGCAGTCATATTAAAACCATCACACCTGGTAAACTTTCCCATGTCTCCACCAGAGAAATTTTGGAGTTTTGGTTACAGCTGGGCCAAGGCTTTTAGTCCAAACATACCAACCAATTGGTGAGACATGTCTCAGTTACTACTTGAATGTCTTTCTGTTGACTACCCCTGCTGTCAACTGCCTTGAGTAAGGTTCTTTGGAAAAGGGAACAGTTTGACATGGAAGGTATGTTTGTGTGGTGTGTACTAAAAGTCTAATCTCAGAAGTGAAGGAATCAGGGACAGGCAGAGAGGGGAGGTGACATAGTCATAACAAAGCATCAGCCAAGCCAAAGGGAACTCTTGAGTTCAGCTGATTAATGCTTCAGGGATATTCCAGATTGGGTCTAGAGGTCAAACATTTTTATCCCATATCAAGCAGTTTTGGACATATATTACTTTTGGACATAGGGTGTAATCTTGGCTCCATTACTCCAAAGCAAATCCTGAAAGGGATATTCTGGTGAGCTGTTGGCAGGCAACATTATTAGCAGCTGGTACAAGGAAAGTATGTATTCTGAAGCAAAGGGTGCAGAAGGAGTCTGGGCAGCAGAACATGTTATCTGGTACAGGGGCCACTGGGAGAAGATCCTGTAAGTATAGTGTACTTTCAGCTAGAAAATGATTTAAATATATGGCTATTGGGATGGAGGGATGACTTAGTGGTTAAGGCGCTTGCCTACAAAGCCAAAGGACCCAGGCTTGATTCCCCAGGACCCACGTTAGCCAGATGCACAAGGGAGAGCACACACGTGTCTGGACTTTGTTTGCAGTGTCTGGAGGCCCTGGGGGCGCCCATTCTCTCCCTCTCTCTCTCTCTCTCTCTCTCTCTCTCTCTCTCTCGGTGTGTGTGTGTGTGTGTGTGTGTGTGTGTGTGTGTGTGTCAAATAAATATACATATAAAAATGAAAGGGCTAGAGAGATGGCTTAGCGGTTAAGCGCTTGCCTGTGAAGCCTAAGGACCCCGGTTCGAGGCTCGCTTCCCCAGGTCCCACGTTAGCCAGATGCACAAGGGGGCGCAAGCGTTTGGAGTTCGTTTGCAGAGGCTGGAAGCCCTGGCGCGCCCATTCTCTCTCTCTCCCTCTACCTGTCTTTCTCTCTGTGTCTGTCACTCTCAAATAAATAAATTAAAAATAAATAAAATAAAATAAAAAATAAAATAAAATATTTAAATATATGGCTATTAATAACAAAAGCTGAACACTAGCTTGGGATGCTCAGAAAGGGAGCCAGCACTACAGACAGGCAAAATCTATATTGCTGATGTGAACATAAAATGGTACTGTGACTCTGGAAAACAGTTCCTTAGTATTTAAAAACCTAAACTTGTACCTATGATATGACCCAGGCATTGCAATATAAATTATGTATTTCCAAGAGATGAAATTTTATGTATATATGTACACACAAAATCCTGAACAAAAATATGAATTATTCATAATATCCTAAAACTACACAGCCAGGATTCCTTCAATGGATAGATGGTTAAGCTGTAATATATTCACACTGCAAAATACTACCAGAAATTTAAAAAGAAGTTAAATAATAAGCCCAAATAATAAACTGAATGGATCTTTAGTCTGAATTTTAATAAAAACTAATCGTTGATGATTGCTAACCATATAGTTTAAATGATGAAAACTAAATTAAGGAAAATAGGCTCATAGTTGTCAGAGGTTAGGGAATGGGGAAGAAGGGAGATAGCTGTAGCTACAAGACATCATCATTCTGTGGCTGAACTGTGATAAAATATGTACAGATACAAACTGAGTGCATGGAAGTGCGTTGATATAGTAAGATGGATGAATTAACTATACTAATGTTATTTCTCTGGTATTGAGTTAGTATTTAAAAAGTCATTATTAACAAGTAAAATTGGTTTAAGAGTATGCATAAACTCTTTTCTTCCCCCAAGGTAGGGTCTCACTCTAGCTCAGGCTGACCTGGAATTCACTCTGTAGTCTCAGGGTGGCCTCAAACTCACAGCAATCCTCCTACCTCTGCCTCCATAGTGCTGGGATTAAAGGCATGTGCCACCAGGGCCCCCTAAGTATGCATAAACTCTTTACACTATTTTTTGAATTAACATATGTAGATTAAAATGATTTCAAAATAGAAAACTTAAAAATATTTATGTAGAATTATATGAGAATAAATTTTCAAAAATTCTCATAACATCATATATTGGAATTATCTGCTTTGAGGATAGTGATGTTTTTATGCACTTAGTGATGCCTTGGTGTAGTAGTGAGGGACAAGAACTTTGGTAAAGTTCTCTGTACATTAATGTCAGAGAAGTGTAGAACAGATGTAAGAATTATAGCTTATGTTCCAGGATTGCCTCATTTTTTTCATTTTAATTATTTCAAAGTAACATGGAAACCTTTTTGAACTTCACATGTGCAGATACAAGTTTTATGCTCAAGTAAAAATATTAGAAACATCAATACTGTAGTCTCTTCCAGAGACCTACAGATCACCTCAGGCAAAATTAATTAAATCCAAATAACAGAATGAACTAATATATTTTTAATATTGTTATTTATTTGTTTGGAAGCAGGGAGAGAAAAGAGAGACAGAGAGAATGGGCACACTAGGGCCTCCAGCCACTGCAAACAAACTCCAAATGCATGTCCTGTTTTGTGCATCTAGTTCTACAAGGGTATTGGTGAATCAAACCTGAGTTGCTAGGTTTCAAAGGCAAGTACCTCTCTCAAGCCGTATGTATATTGCATGTATGTATATTTTATCCTACAAGATGGAAGTCTTTCAGGAAGGGGGAATTATATTGCTTTTGTGTTTGTTTTTAGAACTACACCTCCCAGAACAACTTACTAAAAGAATTTTTCAGATCAATAAAATATTTAACTATTTAAATCAGTTTGTGTACTGTCCAGTAATAGAATTTATTTTTGCCTCAGAGTATCATAGGTTTTGTTTGTTTATTTGTTTTCAAATAGATACATGCTGGGAAGGATGGCTTTTAGAGAAGCAGGCTGAGGTTAACTTAATAACCTTCTTTCTTTCAGACTTGAATGTCTGTAAATAGCTAAATAAATTTCAAATTGTTCTTTTTTTCTTTCTTGTTTTAATATTTTTTATTAGTTTTGTACTCAGTGAATACAGTCAATTTGGTACCATTATTAGGCTCATCCATTACCTATCCCCCCATTGGACCCTTCTTCTTGAAGTATATGGTCATGCATTCTTGAGTTAGCCCACAGTTATGGATAGGATAAATGTCTGCATATCATGACCCAACATGTGGTTCTGGCATTCTTTCTGCCCCTTCCTCCGCAAAATTTCTCTGAGCCATGTTGGGTTCATTTTTGGTCTGCTTCAGTGATGAGGTGTTGGATGCCTCTGGATCTCTGGATCTCTGATTTGGTGGGAGTTGATTTTTCTCTGTGTTGATATTCTTCACCCTGTGCTGATACCCAGTTCACCAAATTGACAACTTCCATGGTTATAAACAATATCTCATGGTAATTCCCTCCCTTCCCCCACTTTCCTCTTTGAAACTCCACACTCCATCATATCCCCTTCCTCTCTCAAGGAGTCTCTCTTTTATTTTGATGTCATGATCTTTTCCTCCTATTATGATTGTGTTGTGTAGGTAGTGTCAGGCACTGTAAGGTCATGGATATCCAGAACATTTTGTGTCTGAAGGAGCACGTTGTAAGGAGTCCTACCCTTCTTTTGGCTCTTACATTCTTTCTGCCACCTCTTCAGCAATGGACCCTGAGCCTTGGAAGATGTGATTGAGATATTTCAGTGCTGAGCACTTCTCTGTCACATCTTCTCAGTGCCATTGTGCCTCCTGAGTTATCCCAAGGTCACTGCCATCTGAAAAGAGAAGGGTTTCTAACCAAAAGTGAGAGTAGCACTAATATATGGGTATAAACAGAGAAGTGCTTACTGGGCAGCTTGGTGAGCATAGTATAGTTTTTTCCAGACAGCAGGAAACATTACACCCCTGGGGCTAATGACTACCCCTATTGTAGGCTTCCAGGATCAGGAATGTATTCGCTCCCATGGAGCAGGTCTCCAGTCAAATTAGGGGTGTTTGTTTCCCCCATAACAGACATGCCACTATTGTACCAGTTGTCTCATTTGACCTGGCTGGCCAAATATAAAGCTTGCAGTGTCCACTGTTGAGTATCTTCACTGGTGATTTCTCTCTCCCCCAACTGCATGAAACATGGCTTTTTCCAGCTTTTTGTCAGCTGGTATACATGGAGGAGGTTTTCAGTTCAGCTCCAGCAGGATTTCTCAGTGACCTTGCATCCCAAGTATGTGAAGTCTTCGGCAATAGGGTCTTATCCTATTCCTGCTGGGAAACTAAGGTCTTCAGCAATGGCCTTTAATGTTTGGGAGATATCAGAGACCTCCCTGTGTAACAACTCACTGGAAGGGACCCCATCCCTGGCACTAAAAACTTTCTAGTTATAATCTATGGCTCCTGTGAGTTCAATTGTTCAAAACATATTTATATCTTCTTAGATTTTGATTAGCACTCCCTCCACCTTTCCTTTACTTAATCTCTTCCTCTGACCTCACTTAGGACTTTTAACCCCCATTAATCTGTTTTTCTACTTACATATATACAATACCATCCTATTAAGTCCCCCCTCCTTCCTTTCTATTCCCTTTATATCTCCTTTCTCGTTTTTAGCTTACTGGCCTCTGCTACTGAGTTTTCTTCCTACTCACACAGAAGTCAAATCTAATTGAGGAAAGACTTTTCAATTAAAAAAAAAAATAGCTTAAATTAGCCCAGAAAAGAAAGGCACAATTCCAGTGGGTAGCATTAGTGCCCAATGGCCTAATGTCCAATGTCAGCCTTCTTTGAGGTGATTCATTTTCCCCCTAAATAAATCATTAGGTACAAGTTTTTCTCTATGTTGGCTGAAACTTATTCTTAAAGATTGAGGGGCTGGAGAGACAGCTTAACAGTTAAGGTCCCTGCCTGCAAAAACTAAAGACCCAAGTTCAATTCCCCAGTACCCACGTAAGCCAGATGCACAAGGTAGTGCATGTGTCTGTAGTTCATTTGCAGTGGCTGGAAGCCTTGGCATGCCCATTATCTGTGTGTGTGTGTGTGTGTGTCTCTCTCTCAAAATAAGTAAATAAATAAAATATTTTTAAAAGAATGGAAAGAGGATCTTAGTTCATTATTTATCAATTAGATTTAAAAAGTCATAGCTGCAATCATTCTCTTATTTTCCCCTCTTCTACTAAATGATAGAAGCAATTTCCACTCAGCACAAGTGCATGATTTTACCATTGTGCTTTAGATTTCCATTTTCCAGATACTTTCTCTTTAGATACAAAGATTGTTAGCCTTCGTACGTTTTCAGAAATGTGACTCCAAGATAGTAAATATATTTGGCTGATGAAAATGAATTTCCAATAATGAGAAATTTACCAAAGAAAATTTAGCAGTAAGAGAAAAAAATTACATATAAATCTTATTGTATGCATTGTTATAATTGGAGAATGCAGTAGTTTTATACGATGTAATTGTGTTTACTTTGTGAACACAAGTATACTTGGGAAGGAGAGAAAACAGACAAGTCTAAAACTAATCACAGTATGTTTTACCTAGTAGACTGTACAGATTAAACTCACATTAACTTCAGATTCATAATATGCCATGTCTTTTAAAATATTAAGTCAGCATTATTTGTTCTATTTTTTGCAAGGCACAGGAATCTCTACTAAATAAGCTCTCACTAGCTAAATAAGAAAAACTCTCCTATCTTATTTGAAGGCCTCCCTTGACCTTGTTCTGCATGACTATGATTCTACTTCCCAATCAGAAGTACAGTCATAAATTTGATGTAAACAGTCTCCATGCATTTCATAGTATTTCTTTCTAAGCACTTTTATGAAAGTTAATGCACACTTGAGAAGTGCAGATTAAAATAAATAAATTAACATGGTATATTTATCATTCAACAATGAGAGACACCAGTTGCATTCTCCTTCAGGAGAGTTGTGGACCCTATCCTTGTTTCTGTCTTGTAGTCACCAAGCAGGTCACATAAGACCTCGTTTCACTAGAGGCTAAAGCCAAATTGCTATGCTGCATTGGTATTCCCCTGCTCTTCCCCACAACAAAATGCTGATTGTGTCACTGATTTTTCAGCTGAGCCCTATGATTTGTGATACTATAAAAGTACTTGGCCTAATGTCCCATTTCATAAAATTTCATCATGTCAGCAACAAATTTGCTGTGTTGACTAACTACATAACCTTAATACTAATATAAATGAAAAACATCATTTTAATATTCCCAGGCATTTCTACTCTGAGGACATATTTTATACTTGTATATATTCATGTGTGTGTGTGTGCTAAATCATATCATGGCCTGTAACTAAAGTAAATTAAATCAAAACAATATTTTTGATTCAGTTAATAACAGATATAATAAAAGAAACATTTTATATACCCTTCCTTCCTTTGTCATCAATCAAATCTTGTCAGCATATGATGTGGCCTTCATTCTTACCACATAAGAGAATGATAGATATGTCCACTTACAAATTAAACACAGGATTGTATTAAATTCATCTGTATTGGGGGTTTTACTGTAAATAGTGGCAGTCTGTATAACAAAGAGTCTAAGCAGACACATCCTAAGATATTGACTTTCATATTGAAAATCTCAAATGTAAAGGCAGTTTAATGAAAAGAGTAGCCAACTGTGGTACCTGACAAATATGGTACATATAGCCCTATCTTAGAACCACTAGAATCACTCAGGATGCTTGTTAGAATTTGAGCTCTGGAGAGCTAACGTAAATATAATGGATCAAAAAGACCTTAACTTGACAAGGAAGAAAATGCTGTTGAGGACTGCATTACACACAAGCTCCCCAGAGCATTCCTTTGTTTTTCAGGGTCATCTAGGACAAGAACTCAGTTGCTATAGCTTCATCAAGCCTCTGGGATCTGTTCCACTATCAGGACAGCAACAATAGTAAAGTAATTGCACAATTTCAATTGGCATAAGCCCTTGGCTCTTCATGAGAATGAGTGTAACTTGTTCAAGAACTTCACATTTTCTGGGAGTAGATCCCTACTAATGAATGTGGGAATCACCAAGGACCACTGGCATCATCACAGTGAAGATTTGATAGTGAGTTCTTACGCTGTAGAAGATCCTTTGAAAACAGAGCACAGTTAACAATCTGAAAATATGAAATCCATAGCAGTGAACTCACTTAGCAATGTGTTGTCTTTTTGACAGTGATTATTTCTGAGGAAAGTCCGTGGTGAAAGACAGCGGGGCCGGGGATAACACACTTCACAGCTATCTGGTTTTCAGGCAGAGATCACCTGTTCAAATTAATAAGAGTCTCATAGGTTCAGGACCTGACACAAATTGCACTGAGAAAGGAGAAATGTTAATGAAATTGAAACTAATTCCCACAGCACCTGTGCTGGGCCTTTCCATACAGGCTTTTCCCAGCTGCATCATTAGGATGTCTGTCAGAAGCATGAACATGGCATATGATGGCCTCGTGAGGAAAAAAGACGCAGGCTGAGATATTGGACCAGATTTGTATTCTACTGGGTTTTTAAAATTTAATTTATTAGTTTTCTTTTCAGCAAATACAGGCCATTTGGTACCATTGTTTAGGTTCATCCATGATCTACCCCCTCCCAAGGGACCCTCCTTGTTGAGTTTTTTGAGGATACTAAATTATATAGAAAAATAATACCCCTAAATCTATGAAATTGTGAATGCAGAAAAAATGCTATTGAGAACATGCAACTGAACAGAATTTATTCTGAATCCTTCCTCTGATGGTAGCTGAGAGTATGCATATATGATCATCAAAATAAAACATTGATTGACACACAATTGTGCCTGTGTGCTCGAGAAAAATTCAGTGTCTGTGACTGTTGCTTAGTAATAGAATTCTGCATGTATTAGGTCCTTGCTAGTCAACTAACAATACTCATTCTTACAGCCCAGCATTTCCTGGGAGCCTGTTTGAAATATGGACTTCAAGGGTTGACTCTAGCCAGGCTGGGTCAAAATCTGTGCCTCCGTAAAACAGCAGGTGATGCCAATGGGCAGTAATGTTTTTATTTATTGTTTATTTATTTATTTATTTGAGAGTGACAGAGAGAGAAAGAGGCAGAGAGAGAGAATGGGCGCGCCAGGGCCTCTAGCCACTGCAAACGAACTCCAGACGCGTGTGCCCCCTTGTGCATCTGGCTAACATGGGTCCTGGAGAGTCGAGCCTCGAACCGGGGTCCTTAGGCTTCACAGGCAAGTGCTTAACCACTAAGCCATCTCTCCAGCCCAGCAGTAATGTTTTAGGATCACTGATTTAGGATGCTAACTGGATTCTTTTAAGTAGGATGGAAAACAATAAAATCAAGATTTATATTTTGTTAGGGCCCTAGACAAAATGGCAATTTCTTATTTTGACTAATGAAATTATTTCAGAGCTTGAAACACCTTTGTTATCATCTTTTCCAGTCTACTCTGATAGACTAAGAATGAAATGGCAAGCCTCAAGACACAGTTTGTCACTGATGCTAAAATGCAAGCTCAGATGTCTCCAATGTAAATGTGGAAGGAAAGCAGGATTTATTTGAAAATAGTAAAATTTCAATCATTCCTATATGAATTTCATAGAAAATGCAATTTTCATTTATTTCTTCACCAAACTGATACTATTTGCTCTACTTACATACTAATTGGAATTAGCTACCATCTGTACCTAAAACAGACTTCAAAATTAAATATCCTTTCATGCTAGAATCTGCGGTTCTTCTACCTACCCAGAACACATGTGCTCTCCTCTGCCACTCCTTTTATGACTAGTTTGTTTACTTCAGACACTAGATGAGCTTAATAAATACACACACTGGTGTGACAGCAATGGGTGGCCAGAAAGAAAACGTAGGCCCTGTATATGGTTGTTGGAACACCAGAGAATGTGCACTTGAATTTCCTTTTGGGATCTTGGAAAACTAGATGCTTAACATTGCTGAGTCAGTGGCAACCCAATAATCTCAAAGCCTTTTCACAGTTAGAGCTATGCTTTGTGACAGGAGCTGATTTCTTCAACACAAGATTGGTAGTGAGCTGTCTGCATAGCTAGCTCAACATGAAGCAAACCAAACTGTTTCCAAGGTGAACCTTACTAAGACCTTGATAGAGCAATAAACATAGCAGAATTTTCAACATGAAGAATCACTAGGGACAGACTGAAAAATTTTAATGAAGTAGATTTTAAAATATTTAAAGTACTTACCAACATAAAGTATACATAAAAACTATTCATTCTCAAAATGTGGTACACTGTCATTCTGAATTCTCTTAAACATCTAAAGTCAAGTGCTAGGCATGTGGGAATTAGGAAGGAGTGAATACAACTGAGTAGCACCCCAAGGTCTGATGAGCAGCAGGCTGCATCTCACCTCCTGCTTGACCCCCTTACCCCTAACATACTTTGATATTGGGGATACAGGGTTTAGAGCAAGGAGGAAACAAAGGCAGTGTAGAGTTGTAGAATTAAAGCCAGAATATATGACCTAAATTTTAAGAATATACACAAATATTCAATGTAATTATATAACTTTGTTTCTTGATGTCCTTCTAAAATTGAGTTAGTTTAACTCATGCGCCGTATGTTGTTTAAGAATAATTTCAGAGTATTATGTTCCATTTCACTCACTCAAGTAAATATCCAAAATTAAAGACATGTATAATTTCTGAAAACATAAAGAGAGTCTATACTATGTAACATGTTTGAGATTTGTAACCACTGAAAATCAAACGTGAAAGTGCACAGTGGGGGCACTGAGCTGGAACTATCAGCGCTCCCCATGTGCCGTTCCCCCCATGTATTCCTGGGTTGCTCCATGTGCACTGTCACTGAGAAACTGGCATGAATTCTCTTTCCACCCCACCTCCGTTAAAGTGCTCTTTTCTCCTCTTCATCACTTTCTAGTCCTGTAAGGCTACAAGAAGTCCTACCGTATGTTCATGATTTGAACTCAAGCACTACGTCTTTGAACTTCAACCAACACTGTGCATACACTATGCCTAGATCCTGGGTAATAGCCTATACTTACTCTTATTTTAAATGCCTACCATAAATAGGTACATTTTTTAATCCCTCAAACCCATATGTTTCCTTGCATGATAAATGGCGGGGCTGGTTTTTCAGATATAATTAAACTAGGACTCTCAAAGTGGGTACGTTATCTTGCATTATTCAGGTGGAGTCTGTTGCAAGCCTAAGAGGAAGAAATGAAGGACCTGTCAGAGGTGACGTGGCAATGGCAACCAAGGTTTGAGCAACACAGCCATTAAGCCAGCAGCATGGTGACCTCTAGAAGCTCAAAGAGGCAAGAAGCTGACTGTCCACTATGTCTTTGTGGGTGACATCACCCTGCTGACTCTGGTTGTTTCTGACCTCCAGAACTGCAATACGACAAATGTGTGCTGACTTTAAAACACTAAATCCATGGTAATTTTAATTACAATCACCATTGAAAATGAACATGGTATAAGCCAAAATAAAGGAAAATTACAAAAATAATTCATAATGTGAGAAAGACTAACCAATCCACAGTTTATACAATTTCACAACCTAAAGCTATGCTGTCCAATAAGCTTCCCATGGTGATAGGTGGCTATTGAGCTCCTGGAATATGACTACTTCTTGCTGACACATACAGAAACCATAAAATACATGGTGAATATAGAAAAGAACTCATCACTGAAGTAGACTTAAAACTCACCCACCACAGCTCAGGAAATTTTATGGAAGAGGGGGTAGAAAAATTGTAAGAGCCACAGATTGAGAAACCATGCTCAGAGACATTGCCTTCCCCCAAAAATAACTGACTGCTGCCCCCATAGCACATAGACCACAACCTCATGGAGAATACCTGCAACCCCACTGAAGAGGGTCCCAAATAGAATGGGGGCATGGATGATGAAAATGAGGGCACCAACAAATGATGTATTCATACAAAACATGTTAATGATGTATTCATACAAAACATGTTGTTAATGATAAAAAGAAAAGTTGCTAGGAGTCTAGCATGGTGGCACATACTGGTCATCTAAAAACTCAGTATGTAGGAATATCAGGAGTTTAAGATTAACCTGACATATAGTGAGTTTGAAGCTACATGAAATCCTATATCAAAAATTTAGCCGGGCGTGATGGCGCACACGTTTTCTACCAGCACTTGGGAGGCAGAAGTAGGACGATTGCCTTGAGTTCAAGGCCACCTTGAGACTACATAGTGAATTCCAGGTCAGCCTGAGCTACAGGCTTGAAAAACCAAAAAATAAAAATAAAAAAGAAGGCACTATAAAATAAGAAATATCCTATTGATAAATCCATTACATATATATGTTGAAATGTTATTGAATTAGATAGGTTAATTTAAACAAAACATATTATTTAAATGGGTTGACTCAGTTAAGTTTCCTTTGTACTATAGCTATGGTAACACTTAGGATTGCATATGTGATGAGCATTGATTTTCTATATCCACTGCTGTTAACCGATATTCCACAGTGACTCACCATGTAGAGATCACCAGGCAGTCATAAATTCTATAGTCAGTCCCAACATCAAAATAAGATAGTAGAGATTCTAAGTAAGTATGTTAAGTGGACTCACATAAATATATAAATATTTTCTAGCTCCGGTTGTACATATAGCTAAGTTTGTCATATATTAAAATCACAGAAATAGTCTTTTCTTTTGATCTATTCCTGTCAGTGTGAATGTTACTGTCTAGGGTTCTTTGAAATCTTATTGTAAAGTATGGCTTTTCAATCTCATCTTTCACTTTGCTTATCTAAATGTGGTATTTTTTTTTTCTCTTTTGCTAGCTAAACAATCTCCAATGGATTAGAATAATATGTCAGAGAGAATAAAGAATGGTTTTTTCATTGTGGAAAAAACTTTGCATTGAATTAATAACATTCTCTGTTGCATTTAGAGCAAAAGAATAAATTGGATACTATGTAAATTAATGTTATAAATCTGTTAACTGAATATTAAAAATATTAATGGGAATTTTACCAAGTCCTTTAGCATTCCAAGCTTTTGAACCTCAATCAATTGGAATATTTCTAAATATATGTTTTATAATTATCTAAAACCTTATTAAAATCAACCTTAAGTTATTCTTAGTGCTTGGTGACTTCTGTTTTCCACTTAGTTACATAAAGTATAACTACACTCTTAAGCCACCATATTTTGTCAATAATGTATAGCTTCATATTTTTAGTGTGAATCATTAAGAAGAAATGAAATGGTACCAGAGATGAAACAATAAATCACAATTGCAATCAAATCATTCTTGTAACCTTGAATAAATGAGAGGTGTGGTTGAAAGTCATTTCCATGGCAGCCTATTTGTCGATTAAATTTATCTCATTGTGGAAACTTCGAGCCACATTGTCATTACTCATCCAGGGTGCAGAAATTTGTTCCAAGTGCTGCATCCATCTCCCCTCTGCATTTATTCCAAATTCATTTGAAGGATGATTATTCTTTAAAGAGAACTTAAGAATAGATTTCAAGCTCTAATTTCATTTGGAGATCATATAAGAATCCAAAAACTTTTTTGCCCACAAAATAAGTGCAGGAAAGATGATTGTACTGTATTTAGAATGCACACATCTTAATAGAAATTTTCATAAATCTGTGCCCTGATGAAGGGCCATAAGGAAAACCCCTTTTACCTCTGTTAAAAGATCCAGGGCATTCTGGCCTTCCTCTGACATGGCTGCAAGCTATCTGCCAAAGCCCAAAGGAAGACTTTTGGAATTCCAGGATGTCTAACCTCTGTTCGTTTGGTGAAGTCTGGCAAACAGCAGTAAGGTAACACAAGGAAAGCTCTCACTGAGGACAAAAGGCTGGTGGATAAATTTGGAGAAACCATGATTTCAAGAGGATGGCAAGAAAAGAAGAGCACATACAAGAAATTCTTTTTAAGTAGGCAAAGAGCTAAGGGAATGAATTACTTCACAGATGGCATAGTCACAGCCTCCCAACCTACAAAGTCATGATGTAAGATAAGATTTAAAAGGCTCTGTTGCTGGCAAATTGTTTTCAATATTTTTACTTATTTACTGGCAGAGAAAGAAAGGGTATCCCACAACCTCCTGCCACTGCAAGTGAACTCCAGATGTTTATGCCATTTTCTACATCTGGCTATAAATGGATACTGAAGAATTGAAGCCTGGCTGAAAGGCTTTTTAAGCAAGCACCTTTAACTGCTGAGTCATCTTCCCAGCCCACTTACAGAAGTTGAAAGATATTCCGGAAAACAATTATTTTTGGAAGAATGTCAAGTAGTGATCAACAAATACTGAATCCCAATAAGTCTCAAAATAATGCTTATTTACAAAACATGTGTATCTATATAGGATTTATTTGCTAATTTTCAAAATTATAGATGTCTCTCAAATAAATATTACTGCTATTTCATTCTCTGTTTTATCCATTTTTCCTAATAGGAATTTATTCTGGTGGGAAAGAATACCATCAAACTAGTAACCCTTCAGTAGATTATAATCTGTTACATGCTGTCTGCTCTGTCTTTCTTCCATCTGCCTCCCTAAAAATTAGGGAGTAGTGAAAGATTTTTGTCATGAGAATTGAAGTGGATTTATACAAGGAAATGTGTCCTTGAATTTACTTTCTAAGACAAAGCACTCTCAAGGTAGTTTTACGTAAACAATAACAGCTTCTAAGTTACAAGTGGTCTTGTAATATCAGATTGGACTTGAAAATATCAAGTTACAATTCTCAATGTTATTTTTAAAACCTGTATGTGAGCTTAACATGCAATTATCTATTCATCATGCCCTTAGAGGAGTGGAAAAAATATAGCAAAACTATTGGTCTTATCAAATTTCTTTAACAAATATAATTTAGGCAGTAGGTCAAGTTTTTGCACTAAAAATAAAGGAGATATACAAGCATAATGATATAGTGAAATAAAATATTAGATGGACCTAAAAGACAAGAAGATATTCACCCAAACTATTTTTTAACAATAATTAATACAGTGGCAATATTGTAAAGAAGACTTGATTGAGCAATTTGATTTGATTCCAAATTTCCCTGTCAATATCCCATTTTGAATGTTGGGTACTCAAATGGCAGCATGATTTGAGAGGCTCTGGAAATTTTGGGAAGTGGGAGCTAGCCATCAGAAGTAGGTCACACATAAGAAGCATCATACTTTTCACTATCAGTAACAACCATGATCATATTCACATTTCCCTAAGCGATCCAACAGTTATCTTATATATCTTTTTATTTCTCCAGTCTTAATATAGTTCAAGTTCAAACACCAGAGTTGGGTAGCACATTTGTTACTCTTAGCTTGTTGTAAGAATACATGGAAGAGCACACTCAAGGCGGAGAAGATCTGCTCTGGCTCACCTTTTCAGTGTTTCTGTCCACTGTGGCTGAGAAGTCCATAGCAGCAGGGAGTGGTGGCAGAAACTGCTCATATCACATGGCACCAAAAAGCAGACCAAGATGCATACAAGGAGCCAGGGGTTAGGCTTGACTACAGTGACCTACTTCTGATGGCTAGCTCCCACTTCCCAATTTCCAGAGCCTCTCAAATCAGATTATAATCTACTGAAAGGTTACTAGTTTGATGATATTCTTTCCCACCAGAATAAATTTCTATTAGGAAAAATGGATGAAACAGAGAATGAAATAGCATTAATAATTATTTGAGGGACATCTGGATTGATTTTATTAATGCCTGTAACAACTTTTTCCTGTGCTTGGGAAACATTTTCTGTATCTTGTCAAATTCTAAAGCAAAAGAAATGGGAAAATTAAAATAAGTGCCAAAATGTATGTCTTTGGTCCCAATTATCAATTGGGCTGATATCTCCAGCTTTTCCAAACAAAAATTTCCAATCTTTCCATTTAAAACATCTACACCTCTGATTATGAGAATTCTACCATTCCAGTTGCTTATCCACAAATCATGGAAGACATCATTAATATCTTTTCTGCTCTCAAGCTTAAGCCAATGAATGGGTCAGAAAATCCTGCTGTTGACAATAAAATCAAAACAAATTCAGAATTACACTACCTCTATTGCTCCATTCTTTTTTTTTTTTTTTTTTTTTTTTTTTTTTTTTTTTTTGGTTTTTCGAGGTAGGGTCTCACTCTGGCCCAGGCTGACCTGGAATTCACATTCTCTATGTGGTCTCAGGGTGGCTATGAACTCATGGCAATCTTCCTACCTCTGCCTCCCGAGTACTGAGATTAAAAGCGTGTGCCACCACGCCCAGCTTTATTGCTCCATTCTTGTTCAAACCACTATGCTAAACTCTTGCTCAAACTCCTGGAATTACCTCCTACCCAGCTTATTTTTTTGTCCTCCCAATTTTCATTCCACTCTCAGACAGCAGCTAGAGTCATCCATGTCAGCATTCAATGACCCAGCACTGGCCACCATAAACATAGCAACTTCACAGGAATCATACCTTCTGCTATCTCATGGTCCATGAAAGAAGAAAGTCTAGCAAAAGCACATCTTAGGAGATGACCTGAAATTTGCATACATCAATCCACCTCTTGCACCACCAGGAAAAATATGACAGCAATGTCATAATTAGCTATTGTAGACAATGGAAGACCAATCAGATGGCTTCGTAATAGTGAGTGCAATTAGGCATTGAGCATCTGTTTCTAAAAGAAATAAAGGAAAATACATGCTATGTGCAATTACTATCCCTCCTTTTCAACTATTGTTGCCTGTAAGTATCTATGTGAAGTGTCTATGTGCTCCAAATCCAGGGGTTTTGTGATGTCCTGTATTTCTTTTACTACCATACATAAATTTGGTTCATGATATTTGCTCCAATCTCTCTTAACGTAACTATTGTTATCGTCAGCTCCACATTGCTGGTGCAAACTTCCAAACAGAAACAATGTATGGGAAGAAGGGATTGATTTCAGCTTACAAGTCCAAGGGGAACTCCAGCAGTGGTAGAAGCTGCTTACTTCCTATATCCGAGCAGAAAGAAACAACTGTAACAAGCATAAAGCATGCCAGAGCTAAAATTGCTCTTCCCATACCTTTGCCCTGAATGAAGGTCCACCGTCAGACACCTCTGGACGGGACTCAGATCTGTCAGCACAGGCACACCTCTCCTCCGCCCCCCCCCCCCCAGCAGGAATCTGCCTGCTAGGAGCTGAAATTGCAAACTTAATTTTCATAAAATATTAGAGTCTATGGAGCCATATATTTACATTCTCACATTCAAACTACCACATTTGTAGAGCAGGACAATGCAATCATAATATAAAGTGAACATTCAGAACAAGGAAAGACTGTGAGGCACAAGCAAGCGCTTGAGCAGGGAAGTCTGCGATTTCATTATCAATACAATTTCTGCTGACACTTGGGGCTCTTTGCATTCTCTTTTCTCCCAGTGAAAGTTGCACACCTAGCTGGCCATGATGGTGCACACCTTTAATCCCAACACTCGGGATGCAGAGGTAGGAGAATCACTGAGTTCAAGGTCATCCTGAGACTACACAGCAAATTCCAGATCATCCTGGGCTACAGTGAGACCCTACCTCAAAGAAAAAGCAGCACATCTAAACATGTCAATAGATCATAGTTTGAAAATTGCACTATGTCCCGTCAGCTGACTTACATTTGCACTATGTCTACTTCTTGTAAGCCCCAAATTAAAAATGACCCCTGGGGGAGTGCACAGAGAGACAATGGATGCCCTCCCTCTGATCTGCATCTGGGTAATTTTAAGCCATTGTCTTCTCTCCTACTATTTGAGACACAGATACAGTTAGACCTTTTTTGTTCATAATTTTAAAGCCCTCAAATTTCCTTGACTTTAATGTTCTAACTACAGAGAGAATTTTATGTCTTAGCCCTCTCCTGATTTCCTCTGGGTTTAGTCCCAACAGTTTTTTATTGTTATTATTATTATTTTGAGAGAGAGAAAGAGGGAGAGAGATTGAGAGAGAGAATGGGCACACCAGAGCCTGTCAGTGGCTGTGAACAAACTCCAGACGTTTGTGTCCCCTTGTGCACATGTCTGACACTGCACTCTCATGGTGTTCTGCATCTGGCCAGGTGGGACCTGGAGATTTGAACGTGTGTTCTCAGGCTTCACAGTGAAGCACCTTAACCACTAAGCTATCTCTCCAGCCCAGTGTGGCCAATACTTGTTTGCACTAATACCCATCTTATAGTTTCATTCTGGAGTGTAAGAATCAGTCAGAATCATTTTTGGTCTTGCCAACTAAATTTTCCAGAGCCACAGTTCTCAAATCACATTGTATGCCATCAGAGCTGTGACAGCAGCAGCTTCAATGAACATTTTGCTGTGGCATAAGAAATGTGCCAGCCTCCCAGATCAAAATATTTATGAATTTTTCCATCTGCCACTGTGTCCATGTGACATAGGATCATTGTTTTTTTTAATATATTCCCACTTCCAGATTCCATTTTTCTCTTCTATAAAATTGTTAACATTTGAAGATATAAATTAGATATATTTAAATACAGTGATATTTATAGGAAAGGTTTTTATCTCTAATAGCATTGTTTAGAGGTGACTGATGCAAGACTGGTGCACCATGAATAGGTTACCAATTATAAACTCAGTCACCACATTTTCCAGCCAGCAGAGAGCAGAAAATAAGGAAGTCAAAACACATATCTTCAAAAGGACACCCACTTCCTCTCACACAGTGCTGATAGAAGTTGAGTCACTTGGACACATCCAATTGCAACAAAAGTAAAATGAGTTGCCCAGGGCTCATAGTCATGTAAACCTCTGGATTTCTGTTAAAATGGAGGTAAGCAGATAAATGATATTTACCACAACTGTCTGTGTCAGTTATTTTAACAGGTACTATAATATTTATAAATTTTGTCTAATTATAAATACATGTGTGGTGTGTACATATTAGACAAAAACCAGGTGAGATAAAATCACTATTACTACAGATTTTAGGAATCACAGATAAATTCTATTTAAAATTTATGAAGAATTAACTTTCATATGCTGGAAAACAGAAATAGGTAAAAGTCTCCTATACTAGAAATGATTTTTCAGCAAAACATATAAAGAAACAATGTAGCACTGTAAAGTATGCATACAGTATAAAGAGATATTTGCCCAATAGCCAATAAATAAAAATGTCTTACATCACTAATCATCAGTAAAATTCAAATGCAGCCTACAATGAGATGTTATCTCACCAAGCTAGAATGGCTGTCATCAAAATCCAAATGTAATGAATCCTGATGAGAATGTAGAGGAGGCAAACTCAGACACTGATAGTGGGAGTGTAAATTAGTATACCTATTGTGGAAAGCAATACGTAAATTACTCTCAAAAATAAAAATAGAACTGTCTTGTGGTGTAGAAATTATGCTATATGTCCATGGAAGTTGAAATATTTATATCAAAGAAATTCATGAGCTCCCATATTTATTACAAGTTTTCATAAAGGCATTTATCAATGCATTAATGCATAAGGAAAACATGATACATACATTTCTAGATATCACACAAAATGTAATGCAATTCAGCCATAAAATAAGAAAATCCTGTCATTGCAGGTGGAAAAGGAAGCCACTTTGTTAAATTAAAGAAGCCATGGGGCTGGAGAGACGGCTTAGTGGTTAAGCACTTGCCTGTGAAGCCTAAGGACCCCAGTTCAAGGCTTGATGCCCCAGGACCCACGTAAGCCAGATGCACAAGGGGGCGCATGCATTTCGAGTTCATTTGCAGTGGTTGGAGGCCCTGGTGTGCCCATTCTCTCTCTCTCTCTCTCTCTCTCTCTCTCTCTCTCTCTCTCTCTCTCTCTCTCTCTCTCTCTCTGTCACTCTCAAATAAATAAAAACATATTTAAAAAAAAGAAAAAAGGAAAACACTGTATGTTTCTATTCCCTTGGGGAAACCAGGAAGTCAGTGTCCAAGAATGGAGTGTGATCATGGTCACTGAAGATTGGGAAAGGGAAAAAGACAAGGGACAGAAAAGACTTAGATAACAGACATTAGTACACAGAAAGAGAGACTAAGAATTAGTTCTGGGTTTCTAAAATACAGTAAGTTATGATAATCAATGGTGTATTTCAAAAGAACTATAAAAGTCTAGCTCTCAACACATCAAATGATTAATGTTTGAGTAGATGGAGATGATTGTTACCCTGACTTGGTCATTGTGTTCTCTCTCTCTCTCTCTCTCTCTCTCCATATATATAGTATTCACATCAGTTTTATAACTGGCAGATAACTTAGTGCATCTATGTGGCATTACACATCACTTGCATGCTTCAACGCTTCTCTGTGCTCTGTTCAAATAAGTGGAGAACATTTCTAGTTCAATGACATATTTCCATGTTCTGTTCAATAACTTGTATGCAATACTCATGTAGGGTATATTTATACATAGAACTTGAAAGAGCTAGGAGCACAGGGGACTAATACAAATAAAAATTAGAAAGCCATTCACACCTCTTTCTTATAACATGAATTATCCATTATTTTGAATTTTAAATTCAAAGGCATCCAAGACTTTATAACATATACTCACCTCTTCCACTGATACTGCTTTGACATATTAATTCTCTATGACACCACTGTTTTCATTCACTTTCCTGAATTTATTATTCTCAATTTAACTAGAGAGATCATTCTAAAATAAAATAATCAGAAAAGAATTAAACATAGCATAATATTCCTGCTTAATATATTACCTCCAAATTCCTTGCTCAATTTTCAAACCCCTATTCATACGGCTAGTTCTGTCTACATTTCCGCCCATTTGCTGCTACATTTGTGCTAGTCACGGCAACTACCTTCGTCATAGTGTTACTTTCTGCTGCAGTATAGTTCCCTTTGCTCAGAATTCCCTGTCATTCTTAAACTAAACTATCAAATTGTTTTAAGAAATATTTACCAATTTTAACTTTTTCATACAGAGTTTTAAGATCTCTTCATAATACTCCATTCTTGAATGATTAAGTAATTTGTTTTATAGTTTACTGGCAAACAAAACTCTCCAATTTGGAGAACTTGAGAACAATAAAGAGAAAATCTTTCAGATTCAGGTAAAGACACTGTCATTTACTAAGAGGCTGGAGAGAAAAATTAACTGACTTAGGAAACTTATATGTACTACAAGAAAAAGGTTTTAGTAATTTTCAGTTTTAAATTAGTTTTCTGGCCAATATTTATGTATATGCAAATGATTCTTACTATCCACAATAGTCATGTACTATCAAGTTGCAGAGAATGCCAAATCAATACATAGTCTTGTTTTACATTGTTTCTGTCCAAAGGCACACATATATGTATATGTGTATACACACACACACACACACACACACACACACACACATATATATAATCAGTAGCACTCCAATTTGTGTTTCAGTGCAGCTTATCTTACATAGCAGGATTCTTTTCAGAGCACAGGAAAGCCTTCTGGCATTTAGGAACACTAGAGAGTACTTCCACACAGCTTTTTGGGAATTATGTTTAATGGCAAAATTACCAGCAAAAACCAGCCATTTTCTTTCCTTTATGAGTTACAAGGTGACAATAAGTAGCAATGACTTTCCAAACTGCTCTTTTTGTCCTTTAGTGTGGTATTTGCGATGGGAGCAGGAGGCTGGTTCCTCCCTCAGACTGAGCACATGTCTCCAGTATCTACAAAAGAAACTTTCCCTATGTCCTCTCTGGATTTTCATGATAGGAGTTTAGCTTGCAGGAACAAAAGCCCACATGCTATCAACCAGATGCTCTGCAAAGAACTAGAAACCCTGAAATGATGGACAGCCAGGAATCCTCTGAAGGACTCATCAGTGCAGACGGATCTGCTGTCTGCTTTAAAACCTAGCAGCACTTGGTAATTTACAACCTGTCATTTCCTCATTGAGTAGGAGGAATTATTCGTACGTTATCAATAAGGGCACGATATAATTTAAAGCATGGTGCTCTCCAACCTCTTGTCTCAGTTTGCTCTGCAGAGAAAGTGTAATGACTGATTAAACTAACTGTCAAAAATAGATATTTCATAAATGTTATTAGTTACAAGATGGGAAGGAATGGAAAAAAGAAAAGACGTATCAAGGGTAAGTATCATGATTAATTCCTTTCCTTGATGCTAAAAAAATAAAAAGTCTGACCAGAGCAATTTAAGGAAGGAAGGTAAGATTTGCTTCGTGTCATAATTCAACAGAATATAGTCCATCATAGGGAAGATATGGTGGTAGAAGCATGAAACGGGTAGATACATTGCATCTATAGTCAAGAGGCAGAGAGCAATGGATGTTCATGTTTAGCTCATTCATTTACTCCTTTTTATTCAATCTGGACTCCTCAGCCATCAAATGATGTTGCCCATGGTTACAGTGGGTCTTCCCACTTCAATTAACCTAATCAAGCAAATCTCTCACAGGCATGCCCAGAGATTTGTCTCTTACATGATTGTAAATCCTGTCACATTAACATTGTTAACCCTCACTTGTCCTCTCCCTTGTCAACTTGACATACAACCATATCTAAGTCATAATCTTCTTCCCCTTATTACCATAGAGTCATGGTCATTTCATAATTTTAAATATATTCAGTCTAATTTCAAAAGCCTCTAGAGTCCTTACCAGTTCCAAAGTTATTCAAAGCTCTGTAGTCTCTTCTTCAAAGCAATGGTTCAACTGAGACCATGTGAAACATTAATAAACAAGTGACATGCATACAATATACAGTGATAAAGAGTAAACATTCCTTTTCCAAAAAAAATGCAGGAATGAGACATAGCAAGAAAATATTGGATCAAAACAAGATAAGAGACTCAGCAGGGAAAATACCAAATCCTGCAGCTTCCTATTCATTATATAGGATTTATGATAGAAACATCTGGACTTCAAAGTCCTTAGGTAATCACAATGTTCCTGCTGTGCTCCCTACAAGACACATAGCCTCTCTCTAGGGCTCTGTGCCTATGACTTCTCTTTGCTTATTTCCCATCATTCTGAATCCCCAACAACCTGATGTCTCCATTTCAACTTAGGCTTTATTTTTCCAGCTTTATATTGTGGCTTCTTTATGGTTTCCTTGAAGATATTTGACTCTGGCCTTTATTGCCTGGCCTCAACAGCATTCTCGAACTTTTGAAGACACTATGACCCCTTTGCTCTTGCACACGGTTGGTAATGCCAAGTTCTACTCTCTACTGGAGATAGAGTCTAGCCCTCTTGGACCAATAATACTCTTCAGGTCTCCAAAGATGATTCTGGGGTACACATCCAGAGTAGACATTTTGGAATAGGAATATCTTCAGTGGTATTCTCATTTTAGTATCTCTCCTTTCAAATGTATTTGCATTAATGTAAGCTGGTGCCTTCAGTGGGTGGGGTCCTGCCTTTGGGGCCCCCGCCACTGCAAAGCTAAAGGTTTTACTTTATTAGCTCTAACACATTTAAACAATTATATGCAACTTTTAGCTGTTTTATTTTTCATCTTCTTTTTCCTGCTGAACAGAATGTTACAATCTTGAGGGGGAGAAAACTAAATTTTTAGCTTTTATAATAGTCAATAGTATTGAAATCAGAAAAAAAAAACAAATGCTTTATTATTAAAACAGGCATAGTATTTGGAGGTATTAAGATAGAGATATGGGCTCTTTCCACCATCTTTCCATGTGGCCATCATGGTGTGCATGAATGTCCTGGCAGATGCTCTCATGAGCATCAATAATGCTGAAATAAGAGGCAAATGCCACATCATCACTTGGTTTCTAACAGGGATGATGAAGCATGGTCATACTGGCAAGTTTGAAATCACTGATTACCACAGAGCTGGGAATATTGCTGTGAACATCATAGGTAGGTAAAACAAGTACAGAGTGTTCAGCCCCAGATTGGATGTACAGCTCAAAGACTTAGAAAAATAGTAGAATAATCTGTTCCCATCCCATCAGTTTGGTTTTGTTGTTATGACAACATCAGCTGGCATTATGGACCATAGGAAAGCAAGTCGAAAACACATAGGAGGGAGACTCCTGGGCTTCTTTTTCTCTGGTGTATAGAAAGCAGACACATGAATAAGATGCCTCCGTGGACTCTGTACTGTGCTTTGAGGTTTGCAGCAGTGTATCTTGCCATGTAAATTCACCATGTTAACAGAATGCTTTCCCTCTGAAGCAAGTAAGACAATTTTGTGACCATAACATCACCTGGATGGTGACCCGCCAGAATATATGGTTCCACCTGGATAGTTGAATCCCCCTGGGTTGAGGTCCAATGGTTCCTTTACTGTAGCTTGGCAGGATATGGGCTGATATAAATAATCCAAGAACATCATTGTGTTTTCTTAAAAAATACAGAGAGATACGGGAGTCTATATCAAAGAATTATTTCCATGCAACTGCACATTGCAAAGGGAAGATGAAGGGTCAGCAGATGAGTCTTTGTTTCGGCATGCCTGGTAGATGTTGAGACTCTGAACATAGTGCTTATTTAACTTATAAAATTATGTCAATTGTTTTTTTGCATTTTGTGAAAAAGTAGACATTAGTTTGACTGAATGTAAACGGAAGGTTTTATGAAAGGAACAGACATGGATGAAGAGAGTGACGTTACAGGAGAAGGGAGAGCTGATGGGCTTAAGGACTTATGAAGTCACTTGGAAATCAAAGTATTTTTTTTTAACCTATTACGAACTATGAGAAACACAAGCCCTTGAGAACAAAGGAAAAGAAGAAAAGAACTGTTGAATAACTGGCGTAAATAAGCAGGTCTTGCTCCAGAACAACCTTGAAGTAAAACAACCAGACAAAGAGCAAAGGGACATGTCTGAGCACTCCATCACATGGTGCTTACACTAGACATTGGTTTGCAACATTCTGGCCTATACAAATGATTTTCAGTCTGACAATTTTTGTATTCTTAAAAATTAATGTAAGGATGTTCACGATTCATCTTTCTTCTTTATCTCTCTACCTATTCTTTTTGTGCCCTTCAACATGAAGTCTAGCTTTAGTCAAAAGTACTCACTGTTCAAAGTAATAACTGTAATAAAATTATTTTGAAAAAACCAGATGAGAATTGACTACCCTAGGAGCTTCTTTCAAAGTAGGTAATTACATTCAGCCATACTAATCTTGAAGATTAATCAGACTGGAGAAATGATCAATAGGCAAATATTAGGGGAAAATATACAAAAATATGCATCATTACAATTATTGTTCAAGATGCTTAAAATTTCATAGGATATAAAAAATGAACATTGAAAGTGTCATTATTTGAAGTGCTAATTGTTAAATTTCAGCTTTTAGCAACCCACTTGCACTTATACAAAAGCTATTTATTCAAAAAGAATACTTTGTCTCTCACTCTTTGAAGTAAATGTTTATGGAATATGCATATGAATTATGCTAAATGTGTATTCATTTATACCTGCATGTAAAGGGAAAAAAAGATTCTTCCAAATGTGCCAGGATTCCCACAAACCCCAGAAACCACATAAGCCAAGCAGCTAGAACACAGTAGGCTTTCTAATAGGACAGTTTATCTCAAGGAATGTCAGAGTGACCTTGTCAATTGCTGAGGTCTATAAATAGGAAATATTTGAATTTACAAAGCAAAGGGACTCAGATGTCTGCCTAGGTCAAAAAAAAAAAAAAAAACACAATACTAGCACACATAAAATGTGTTCCTGAAGCACATTGTCATTTCCTCCTAACAATGTTCCTGAAGCTTCCAACACTTTAAATAGAAGAGGAAAAGGATCATCCTTTGCTATAGTCACCTTCCTGATATAATTACAGAGTCCTGTGTCTCATCAATACTCAATACAGTGAGGATTTCTGCCAGGCAAAAATACTCATGGTTATTCTAATTAATGTGTGCAGTTGTTGTGGGGATTAAATGCCTGCTGGGCTAAGAACTCTGCAGAAAGTTATAGTAATATGGAGAAGACCACACATCCAAGTTCTAGGGACACAGACTTGCCTAAAACAGAGGTGATCTTTCAGTTGCATGCAAGTGGAAGAAAAAGCAAGTTGTTAGAGACACACGTTCTGTGAAGCGCTGTGGACCAGGAAGAGGGAAATCAAATACACCACTCCCCTCCCCCGCCCCCGCCACTGCCAAATGATTTACTTGCTTGGCAAAAATACAAAAACATGAAGGCAATCAAAGACAATGGACACATTGCTCAGTAAGAGGGACAAGGGGATGGGGATGTAGCTCACCTGGTGAAGGACTTGCCTAGCATGCATGAGGCCGGAATTCTATCTCCAGCACCTCATCAGCAGGGCAAAGTTCCACAGGCCTGTGATGCTTCCCTTGGGAAGTAGAAGTAAGAAAATCACAAGTTTACAGTTATCCTCACTATATAGAGAGAGTTCAAAGTCAACCTGAAGTGGACCTTGTCTCAAAAAAAAAAAAATAGATGTTAATCAAAGTCAAAAAGTATAATTTTTTCAGAAATTACACACATGGGAAAAAATGAAATAATATATTCAAAGGGCCAAAAGAGAAAAATGTCCATCAAACCAGAATTCTATACTAAAAAATATATTTTACAACATTCAAGAAGAAATGCTTGGGGCTGGAGAGATGGCTTAGCGGTTAAGCACTTGCTTGTGAAGCCTAAGAACCCCAATTTGAGGCTTGATTCCCCAGGTCCCACATTAGCCAGATGCACAAGGGGGCACACACGTCTGGACTTTGTTTGCAGTGGCTAGAGGCCCTGGAGCACCCATTCTCTCTCTCTCTCTCTCTCTCTCTCTCTCTCTCTCTCTCTGTCTCTCCCTCTTCCTCTCTCTGTTACTCTCAAATAAATAAAAATAACAAAAATAAAAGAATAAATGCTTGCACTGGACAAAGAAAAAACTCTAGGAATCTATTTCTAGTAGATATAATCTATTAGATATGAAAGGATTCATTCACAAAGAAAGAATGTGACATCAGACAGTAACTCCAATATGAAGAGATCCAAGATAACTGAAATGATATAAATAAAGATGATTTAAAATTTTATATTTATTCTTTCAAATTACTTTAAATATAGCTGACTGTTGAAAGTAAAATCTGTCAGTCTATTTTATGACTATAATAGATGTAGAAAAAAAGGCATTCAAAACAAGAGAACAAAAATGAGAGGCAATAGGAGTATAATTTGGCTCAGGAAATTTTGTGGAAGAGTGGAACAGAAAGATTGTAAGAACCACAGAGTTGAAGGAATGGACCAGAGGCATTGTTTCCCTCCTGCAGTGACTGACTGCTCTCTCACATTTCATAACCCATAACCCCGTAGTGAATACTAGCAATCCCATTGAGGAGGGACCTCAGCTAAATTGGGGCAAGGAGGAGGAAAATGATGGTACCAACACATGAAGTATCCATATAAAGTTGCTAGTTAATAAAAAATAATAGTAAATTCTGTTGATGGAGAGATTTCCTAGCGGTTAAGGCCCTTGCCTGAAAAGTCTAACAATATGGTTTCATGTCCCCAGTACCTATGAAAAGCCAGATGCACAGAGTGGTGTATGAATCTGGACTTTGCTTGCAGTGGCTAAAAGCCCTGGCATGCCCATTCTCTCCTCCTCCTCTCCTCTCTCTCTCCCTCTCCCTTTGCTTTCAAAAAAATAAAGATATAAAAACAGAGAGGTAATGGGAATATAAACTGGCAAAATGTGATATAACATGATAATATTAGAATCTGAAGAGACACTCTAATATATTGTATCCTTTAGATTAACCACTACAAAATATTATTTAAACAACTAATGAATAATAAAACAAGGTAAATGAAACAAAATTAAAATGCATTGAATTAATTCAAGAGAAAGCAAAAAAAATAAAACAAGTAAACACATAGAAAAAATAGAAAATATCTAGTGAGTCCAACTTCATTCAGTAATATTAGTAATATCATCAAATAGGAATCTTTTAAATACTCCTATTAAAAGATACTGACAACTGGCCAGGTGTTGTGGTACATACTTATAATCCCAGGACTCAGGAGGCTGAGGCAAGAGCATTATGACTTTCAGACAAGCCTAGACCAGGCAGCCAGACTCTGTCACAAGAATTTGCAAGTGCATGTGTGGTAATGTGCATGGACATGGTAACAACAAGAGAAAAGTAACATAGAGTACAATTCTCCATTAAACAGAACACAAAGTTCAAGGGATAAGCACTTGATCCCAAGACTGAGACTCTATAAATATGAGTTTGGAGAAATTTGTAGGGTCAGACAAAAATAAAGAAGTAAAATAAATATAAGGAAAGTCATTGAGAAAGTACCTAGGATCCAACATGAAAGAAGTCACAAGGGTCAAATCTGGATCAACTTAAACTATGCAGTAACTACTGTGCTGGAGTACCACCCAAAATTAAAAAATAAATAGCCATGCATTCATAGTGATGTAAACAAATTAATAATCTAAGGGGGTCGGAAAAGGAGCACTCTTCCTTACAGAATTGCTACAAATATACAGTATAGGAAGTTAAGAATTACTCAATGCATCACTATTGTTATAACTGCCGTAGGTTAAAGTCTCAAGACAGACAGAATGTTTTTGTAGTTTCAATGTGTCACCTATACATATTTATTATTTATAAAGAGAAGAAGAAAGCAACTTATGATCAGAAATCTGGTAGATATGGCATTAACTTTGTTGTTGATATATATAACCAGTAATAAAATATAAGCACTAATAAAACACATCCATTTTCCATATGGTATTTGCCCTCCTCACTCAACTTTATCTTAAGAATACATCAGAAAACAAAGCCAGGTATGGTGGTGCATGCCTTTAATCCCAGCACTTGGGGGTAGAGGTAGAAGGATTGCCATGAGTTCGAGGCCACCCTGAGACTCCATAGTGAATTCCAGGTCAGTCTGGGCTAGGGTGAGACCCTACCTCAAAAAAAAAACCAAACCAAACTAAAACAAAATAAACAAACAAACAAAAAAAAAGAATACATCAGAAAACAATACAATGAGAGGCATTTTTCACAATGATCTACCAGAACTCTTCGACAGCACTTGGGTCAAGAAAGGTAAGGGAAGACTGAGGATGTATTTCAGATCAGAGAAGGCTTACCTAAGAAATGACTGTTATATGTTTTTGGAATATAAAGGCATAAAAGTGGAAAAAAATATGAAGCTTAAGTTAAACCTGTAACTTAATTAAATTCTACTGAACCAATGTGAATTTCATGGTTTTGATAATTGTACTATAATTATGTATGATATTAATTTTAGCTAAAACCGAGTGAATGTTAATGAGGACTCCATTGGCTATTTTCATAATTCTTTCATAAGTGCAAGATTATTCCTAACAAAACAATGTTTCAGGTGTAAATTTGTCCCTTGAGTCTTTGGTAATATTGCTAAACATTAGGCTTGGGTATTGATATTTTTCAATTTACTCCTATGAAATGTTTTAATATTCTATTTATTCATTTATTTTTTGAGAGGGATGGGAATGGGCATATCAGGGCCTCTAGCCACTGCAAATGAACTCCAGATGCATGTGCCACATTGTGCATCTGGTTTACATGGATAATGGCGAATTGAACATGTGTCCTTAGGTCTCGCAGGCAATCACTTTAACCACTAAGCAATCTCTCCAGCCCTCCTACGATAAATGCAAAGCCAGTAAGGTTTAAGAATATTGCTCAGGTGTTGGAGAGATGGCTCAGCAAATAAGAGGAATTCCTATGCAAGTGTGAGGGCCTAAGGAAGCCTGAGAGAGCATTGAAGTTCTATCCCCAGGTAGATACAGCAGGACATGGCCACACAAGTCAGTAACCCCAGTCTGGTAAGTGAGCAGACCCAAGAATCACCAGATATTATGAAAAATGGATTATTAGGAGACTCCAACTCAAATAAGGACAAGCTGAAGAGCAATGGAGTTGGACAGCCAATGTTCCACAGGCCACTGCAGATGAGTGCATGTGGTGTGAGATGGTCACATACACCGTAAACGTACACACACCACGAATACCACACCCATAGACACACCACATTATAAACACACAGTCCAGACAAAAGGAATCTTCTCTTAATGGATAAAAGAATAAGAAATGTAGGAATGATAATATAGATGCAAGTGAATTGACAGAATTTGTAATCATTTCTTTTTAGCCAGAAATTTCATAAATATAAAATTTGGTTACCTAAACACAAAATACTACCTTTGATGTTTACTGTTCATTTCATATAAAAGTAACATGGAAGTAATAGCCAAAAGTAAATGTGACAAACTGTTATGGGCAATATGGAGGATTTGTTTCTTTATATATCTTACATCTTTGAAAATATTTATAATTGTTGACTTTATAATTAGAAGAAGTAAATATAAAAGCTGCAAAGAAAAGGAGCAAACGGGTCTTTAAAGTGACAGATATTCACCAAATTTTTAAAAGTGCTACCCTTTAAGAGCTGGAATCAACCCAGATGTACATCATTAGAAGAATGGACAACTAAGATGTGGTATATCTACACAATGGAATTCTGTACAGCAATAAGGATAAACAACACAATGAAATTTGAAGAAAAATGGTCGTATCTGGAACAGATTATTCTCAGTGAATTTGTCCAATCACAGAAAGATAATAGCCGTATAGTCTCACTCATCTACAGCTCCTAACCTGAATCTACCCAAGTTACTGACATACCTACCAAGCATCTGGATAATGGGCCAATAGAGAGGGTGGGGAAGGAGGGGGTAGTAAGGGAGGGGGTTGGAGACACAAAACTGGAACCAAAAGGGAAATGGTACCATAAAACCCTACATCCTAGAAGACAGACCAAATGGTTGAGCCTTCACCAGGTCCTTAGAGGGAACACCGGATTCACAAGGCCCTGGACAGAGTATGATGAAAACTGAGCATTATCTCCTCTTGTTTCTGCTCTCTCTCTCTCTCTCTCTCTTCTCTTTCATCTCTCTATCTTTTTATATCACTTATCCTTTTCTTCGTTCTCTTCTTGGGTGCTGACCTGTAACTCCTGGTACCAGCAGGTATATATCATACACAATGAGTTTTTGATCATAGACACCTACAAGGTCTCCCAAAAGAAAGCAGATTTTTGTAAGAGCACTTAATGACCCACTATAGGTCAGTGGTAAAACCCTACTGCTGAAGATACCATACACTGTTGGCACGTATCATGGAGCTATATGGCTACAAGCTGGAAGAGAGTCAGTCCCCAGACAGCACATCTAATGCCGGAAGGTGCAACATGAATGACTAGGGAATGATGAGCAATATTTATCCAAGCAACACATGGTCCAACCTACTTAGCAGCAAACAACCTGACGTGATGCTCATACAAGTGCAATAGTGGCACACAGCCATGGTCAGAAACCAACTGCTGGCAATTTGGCTAAGTGATCTGCTCAGTGGAACAGACCCATAGCTGGAGCTGGGAAACAAGTCAGAACCATATCCAAAAATGAGCCCAGTCTCCATTAAACTCTCTCTAAAGAACAACGGTTATCACATTTACTTGGTGCTAACTTTACTCTCTGTTGGAGAATCTGCTTCTCTTTTTCAAATAGATGCAGATCCTAAGGAGAGAACCACCCTATCATACATCAAAAGGGCCCCAGCTGAAACTAAGAATAATTGGGGAAACATACACGAATGCTGTTTTCTTGGCAAACCAGAAACCCGCACAACAGTGAAAGAGATAGACACAGAGATCAATCAACCCCTACCAAACCAGATATCCAGAGACACAGAGGCAACCAAGATCTCAACACAGAAGCAGACCTAATTTCCTCAGGAAAATTTGCAGAAGAGGGGGCAGAAAGAATATCAGAGCCATACGTTGGGTCATGACACACAGAGACATTTCCTCCTACCCAAAACTAAAGGCTAACCCCACAATGCATGACCCAGATAACCCAACAAGGAGGGTCCCTATGGAGGAGGGAGGACAGGAAGGAGGCTAACAATGGTACCAACTTGACTGTATTCACTGACTACAATTTTTTTTTTTTAAGTGCTACACTGAGGGCTGGAGAGATGGCTTAGCGGTTAAGCGCTTGCCTGTGAAGCCTAAGGATCCCGGTTTGAGGCTCGGTTCCCCAGGTCCCACGTTAGCCAGATGCACAAGGGGGCACACACGTCTGGAGTTCATTAGCAGAGGCTGGAAGCCCTGGCGCGCCCATTCTCTCTCTCCCTCTATCTGTCTTTCTCTCTGTGTCTGTCTCTCTCAAACAAATAAATTTAAAAAAAAATTTTTTTAAAAGTGCTACACTGAGAATTTACTTCACCGGTAAATAGCAGGGTTTTAGACATACACACACACACACACACACATGCACGCACGCACGCATGCACGCAAACATCCACACTGCACCCACAGGCTGGCTGCTATAAGCCTAACATGTCTGCTTAACAGCCTGCTTAGACCCCAGACTTCAATATCAACAGTGTATCATTTACTTTTTCATTGTAACTGAAGAAAGGAAAGGTTTCAGTTTGGCTTACAGTTCTGTAAGGTGCAGTCCATCATGGTGGGGAAGGCAAAGCAGCAGGAGCAGGAGAAGAGCTGGTCATGTGTTGGCAACCAGGAAGCAAAGAACAAAAAAAACATGTGGTGCCAGGAATACAGAACCTCAAGGCCTGCCCCCAGTGACCCAGTTCCTCCAGAAAATCTTCATTTTCTCAAGGGTTCACAACCACCATCAACAGTGCTACTTTGCTGGGGATGACATATTCAAACACATGAGACTTTAGGGAACATTTTTCATTCAAACCACAACACAGAGCAATTTAACTGTTTCTGGAAGTGGATGCCCTTGAATAAACTACTTTGCTCCTGAACTATATATAGTATTGAAAACCACTCATTCAAATCCCATACTAAGCTTCTTTTCCATTTCTACCTACTTGGAGCATGAATCACCTCTTTTTTATTTTTATTTTTTACTTTATTTGCAAATGAGAGAAAGAGAATGGACAACAGGGCCTCTAGCTGCTGCAAATGAACTCCAGATGAATGTGCCACGTTTTACATGTGGCTTGGCATGGGTACCCAGCTTGTTAGGCTTTGAAGACAAATGCCTTAAACTCTGAGTCATTTCTCTAGCCCTGAAATATCACCATTATTAAATATGTTTATAATTTACACCTCTATATTATTAGACTAGGTCTTTGGGTAACTGAACCAATAGATGAGCCAAGGACTCACCTTGAACATTTCTTCCCATAACTCTGTCCACAGCTCTGTAAAGCTTAATATATTTGAACATGAAATATGGTAAGAGTTTGTGCTAAAACATTAAATATTTCATTTCACTTGTTATTTACAATTAAATTATACACAGATATTATTAAACTACTTCATAAAGGAGAAAGAAAGATTTATGGGTAAGTCAGCACATGCCTCACTTCAGCCAATAGAAAGATTTCATTTAAGTCTGGCTTCAGTATCAAGTAGAAGATCATATGTTTGGACATGTGAGTCTCTGTCACAAAAGTTGGAAGGTTTTGATCTGGAAGTTATTTCATTTTATTATGTTATCTAACAGGACATTTCTATTAAAGTTTGGTATACTACAACCTGAACATAAGCAAAGGCAAGGGACTTGTAACCACAGGTAATCAATGCTAGAAAGAATATAGAAATAACTAAGTTTAGTCCTTTTACAGTCATTCATGCTTAGAATTAGGCTGTTTTTTCTTCAAACTAAGTTTTGTTTTTTGTTTTTTTTTTCTAGAAGACCTTCATGTTAACTTTTACAAATAGGCCATTAAAGCTTCAGAAAAGGGCATCAGAAAATATGATTGCTAATGTGCTTCTCCAGCTAATGCTCCTACCCATGAGCCTAGAGCTTCAGGTCCTTGGTGTGGAGATATAGTATGGAAGTTTATTCTGAATTAAACAGTCTCTCCTGGAGTGATGCTTCTAAGACTCAGGGAGTTAATGAAAGTTACAAGCCTTATGAAGTAAAATACACAAGTCCAAGGAATCTTCTGAGAGTGAAGATTCACAAGGGTGCTCCCCAAGGTCAAGCAGTAACAACTTCTACAGAAAGGAGACTTTCTGACCAGGCCAACCAAGTCAATACAGGTTGTAGAGGGAGTGTCTGGGATTCAGCTTTCATGAGGTACCACTTAAGCTGGGGTGGGCTTTTCAGTAATTCAGCTGCTTTTGAGTTACCCACACTCCTTTAAATTGTTACATACCCATACTACCTGTCAGGACTTGAGTCATCCAGAATCCTATAAATGATGCCATACCTGTACTCCCTGTCAGGACCTGAGTATGATAGCTCCCCCGTCAGCTTGTGTGCTTGAATGCTTGGTCCACAGTTGGTGGCGCCATTTTGGAATGATGTGGAACTCTTCCGAGTTAGAGCCTTGCTGGATAAGCAAGTCTTGAGGCTTCAGAACATAGCCTTGCTTCCTACTATCCTCTGCTTCCTAACTGAATGTAAACTGACCAGTGGAATAACTGTTTGTGGGTACTAGACCTCCCCCCCACTATGATGGTGTACATTCCCTCAACACTACAAGCCAGAGGGACTTTTTCCTTCTTTAAGTTGCTTCCTGTCAGGTATGTGGTCACAACAATGTGTAAATGACCACTACTGAAAGTTGATACTCAGAAGTGAGGCCTTTGCTGTTGTGACAAACCTGATAATATTGTTCAAAGGCCCTTGAAACTGGTTGCTAAGCATATGTGAAGGAAGTTGGAACTCTGTGCTACAGAAGCCCTTCCTTCAATCCTTGGAGAGAAGCTTAAAGAGCCATTCTTGTGGGAGTTCAAAACACCAGGATGTCAAGAGAAACAAAGTGGAAGCCCTGCTTATGAGGTTTCAGAGGAGGGATGAACTCTACCAAAAACTGGGATAGGGCTGGAGAGATGGCTGGCTGGTTAAGGCACTTCCCTGAAAAGCCTAAGGACCCAAATTACATTCCCCAGTACCCAGGTAAATCCAGATGCACAAAGTGGCGCATGCATCTGGAGTTCGTTTGCAGTGGCTGGAGGCACTGGCACATCTATTCTCCCCCTCTTTCTATAGCTGTATCTCTCTCTCTCTATCTCTCCCTCTCTCTCTCTCTCTCTCTCTCTCTCTCTCTCTCTCTCTCTCTCTCCTCCTAAATAAATAAATAAAATATTTTTTAAAAAAAACTGACTAAAAGCAGTTCATGATATTTTCAGGCACATCAGCTGTCCATGACTTGAAATCCTCAGTGGGGTTGAATTTAAAGGTAATGGACTAATTTGTGTGATGGAGGATATGTCAAGGCAGAGTATCATTTTAGGTGTTGTGTGGCTATTGACTGCTCTCATTCATATCTTCTAGGGTAAAGAAAAACAATGCTGTGAAAAGATATGAAAAATGTGACATCTAGCAAGGAAGGACACAAGTTGGAAATTTCCCAGAATGAATGTGCTGGTTCTGAGAAAGCTACTGCAATTATTAAAGAGATGGACAGCATTAAAGAGAAACCTACTTCTGTGCACTTAGACAATGGAAAAGGTTCCCTAAGGGCAAGACCTCACCCACTGAAGGTTCTAAGGGGCTGGGGTGACAATTCTTTTGAAAGGAGAAGGCCGGGAGGAGAGTGCTGAAAGGGTTTACTGAAACTGGAAAGCAATTGCCTAGAGAAGTGTTTCCTTAGGTCAATAATACACACAGGCCACTGTAACTGAAGCCAAAAGTGGTCAGGTTCCTTCCCAGCCACTGTGAGTTTGAGGCCACACTGAGAATATAGAGTGAATTCCAAGTCAGCCTGGGCTAGAGTGAGACCTTACCTTGTAAAAAGCAAAACAAATAACAACAAAAATAAAATGAAGGAAAAAAATACTGTAACTGAAAATCACTAAACTTTTGCATACTCAGTCTCAATGAGAAAATGATGGCCCTTGGGACAGGTCGCAAGAGAGAAAGGTATTGAGAGGATGGGTGGTCAGAGTATAATTCTAGTCTTAAAATTTTTCTAGGTCCCAGTTCCTTGGCATAAAGTGGTGAATAATTTGTCATACTGACTTCATGCCTCACATGGCTATTTAATACAGTTGATGATCCTGAAGGAACTTGGAAAAACAAAAGCAGTGATGTATAAGAAGAAAAAAATAAGGTTGTTACATTTGCTTTACAATACTTTAATATGGAACATTTAAAATAAGGAAGCCCCTCTTAGTATTTTCTAAAAACAAGACTTGAACAGATTGGCAATAACATTGTTTTCACTACTTTACACTGTGCTGAACATGATTAACAAGCATTATTTCAACATCTCTGGCTATGATTATTTTATTTTTCAATGTATATGTTTGCTGATTCCTTTGCCAAAAGCCCATAATAAAATTAAGTTGTATAATGCATAGCATGTAATGTTATTCAGAGGCTCAATAATTTGCATCATCTTGAAAGCTGTGTTTTAAGTTTTCTGAAAACCTGGCTTGGACAATCATTCCTTTCCTCCCCCTGTTATGTGGTGGACACTCCAAGGGGAGTTGTTCGATGGACACAGCTGCAGTCTGGCTCTTTGCAGGAGAGGTGTCTGTCAGCACATACTGCTCTTGGCTCTGTTCCGGAGTTCTATTCCTCTCCACCACCCTTCCACTCGCTGGCAGCTGGAATACAGGCTGAAAGCCAGTGGCAAACTGTGGAGTCTAGCTGATTGGTCTGTCACTAATGACAGCCCCCGCTGAATCACAACTCAATAACTGCTTTTCCTTCAAAAGGGTCCAAGTGAGAGAAAAGGAAAGACTGTTCTGACCTCTGGCCTGCCTTCCCCCTCACCCCCCGTGTAGAATGCTAGTATGGACTGTTTTCCTGTAGTTTAGTAGGTGGAAGCAGACTGACAGAATAAAAGGGAATTTAATGAGTGTTTTCAAGATACTTCATCTTTGAATTTAGAAAAAGAACTTTGCTGGTGTAGGAAGTCAGGAGAGAAAAGCCAGTACTTGCTTATAAGTTACAGTCATAATGTGAAAACAATCTATGTCACCTAGAGTTCTTAAGGAAATAAAAGAAGATAATACTGGGATTCCGTGTTTGGCACCATCAGCACAAGCCAGTCTGCACCTTTCACTGGCAGCTGCTCGGTAGAGACATAGCCTCTCCCTCCCATAGTGTGTTTCCCATAATATCTACCAGAATACCACTTACTCCCAGCCCTGAGTCCAAGAAACATGGTGGAGGCAAGTGCACAGAGTGACTGTCCTAAGAAAGCCTCTGTCAACCCTCTAGGGACTCTAGTCTCAGAACAAGTGGCACCTGGGACAGTAGAGGACATCTGGTGCTGGAAGCTGGCAGCAAAGAAAGGCCCAGTGAGCTCCCCTCACTTTCTAGGCCCTGGGCAACACCATCCTTTGCATTTTGAGGGGACTATAGGCTGATAGGAAGCTGAAACTTTTCTGTGAAATCGTTGCTACTCATATACTTTCTTTCTTTCTTTTTTTAAAATTCTCACTTTATTTGTCCTAGGAAGCCATCCTCAATTTACTTCTTTCCCCTTTGTTTCCATTCATTTTTTTTTTTTTTCTTATTTCTGTTTGGGTTAAGGAAAGTGTATTCCTTTCTTCCAGGTACACCTACTCACCTTTCATCTTTCCCCTTGCATTATCTTCTCCATGCACATTTCATCCTTCCTTTTTTTTTTTTTTCTTAGATTTTATTCAAATGATTTTCCCCTAAACTCGCTCCTGTTCTTGTCTCTCTCTCACTGTGAATTGAGAAGTCTAAAGCCACAGACAGAGAGCAGGCTGCTGTAGATGGCCAGTGAAAGCTCCCAGGCTGCACTCCTGCTGGCAGTGTTAACTCGGCTCTCCTAATCTTTTCTGATAAGCATGCCCGCCAGGAAGATAAGAGAAATCAAAGGCTGCTTTCTTCAGCCTTGTAGTTTTGAAGTCAGCTAGTGCAGTTCCTGGATGAAGCCATTTTCACTCCCTCCCAGATGAAAAAGTCTCAACCTCAAAAATCAAATGTTTCCTCACTATTCCCTCAGGCTCCCTTGTCATATGCTCTAACAACTAAAAACACAAGCTTCACATCTTGAAACAAAATCTTTTAAACATAGGAGATCAATGAACATTTTACCTGAGAACTGATGTGGTTCTGTAATTTGAGCAGCTAACATGGCCAGTGCATGATTTCATTTTATGTATTTGACATACTTCCCTCTCAATATTAATGCATATAATTACCATTTTGTGTCATTGAGGTAAAATGTAATTATGGAAGCCTAACAAAAAGGTTTTATAAAAAATGGCCTATGGGCCAAGTTTAAATACTGTCATAAGCAATTCACAAAAAACTCCCTTTGGTAATTTTCAGTCAACGCATCTTTATTTCTGTCATTAAAAGGCCAAGAAAGGTATTCACAATGTAGATAGTCTTCATTATTGTTAGCCATTAACTAGAAACCCCATTTTAAAATATTTTATTTTTATTTATTTATTTGAGAGAGAAAGAAAGCAAGCGAGAGAGACTGGACATACCAGGGCCTCCAACCACTACAAATGAATTCCAGATGCATGTGCAACCTTGTGAATCTGGCTCATACAGGTCCTAAACAATGGAACCTTGGTCCTTTGGTTTTGCAGGCAAGCGCCCTGACTGTGAAGCCATCTCTCCAGCCCAGAAGCTACATTTTGAAACGAACCATTTTATCACTGACACTTCATCAAGAATTCACTCCAGTCTGAGAAAAAAATGATCATTTAAATAACTCATAATAATCCTTGGAAGTTCAATAAACTATCAATCAAATACATAATGTTAATATTCTACCTTACTTTTTTTTTATATAAGCACATAGAATACAAAAGACAGGAATGGGTAAATCCAATCACATGAATACCTTCATACAATGTGTGGGACTGGATGATGACCAAATGGTTAAAGCACTCGCTTGCAAAGTCTGCTAGTCCAAGTTCAATTCCTCAGCCACCTGTTTAAGCCAAACACAAAATGTTGCGAACATATCTAGCATTCATTTGCAGTGGCAAGAAACTCTAGTATACCCATGCATACACACATACTCAGATAAATATTTTTTTAACAAAAGCTCTCTTGGCATATTGTAAAGTATACACAAAACAGTTGAAACATATCAAAAGATCAGGAAGTGAAAATCATTACTTAACTTCTTATACATTATAGCTCTTATTTTATTATTATTATTATTTTGAGAAAGATGTGTGTTTGAGAGAGAATGAGCAAACTAGGGCCTCTTGCTGCTACAGATGAACCCCAGATGCATGGGCCACTTTGTGCATCTGGCTTCTCATGGGTACTGTGGATTCAAACCCAGGCTAGTAGGCTTTGCTAGCAAGCACTTTTGACCACTAAGCTTTCTCCCCAGCCCTAATGACAGCTTATGCTTTCCAAATTATTTCAGAATCATTAAAGCTATTAAAAGGCCTACAATTTTAAAATGTTAATATTTTTCAAGCCCCATTATTTATAAGCCATCAATTCACTAATTAGTACATCTTTTTTTAAAAACATCTTATTTTTATTTATTTATTTGAGAGAAAAAAGAAGCAGAGAGAGGGGAAGACAGAGAGAGAAAATGGGCACACCAGGGCCCATAGCCCCTGCAGACAAACTCCAGACTCATGCATCCCCTTGTGAATCTGGCTTACGTGGGCCCTAGGAAATCGAACCTGGGTCATTTGGCTTTGCAGGCAAGTCCCTTAAAGGCAAAGCCATCTCTCCAGGCTCAATTAGTACATCTTTAAGTAAGACTGGTAACAATGGAGTTAGGAGACTTTTTGCATAGTCTATGAAGAAGATACAATGAAATGATGATAAGTGGGTGAAACATGATAGATAAAAGAAACAAAAACATTGGAAAGAAATATAGGCATAATTAGAATGTAAAGACTTAAGGGGTGATTAAAGACTATAGAAAAGAGGAAAAATACAGCCGAGTTCTAAATTAGATTCTTGGATGTATAATATTTTACAACAGTTAATGAGCCTAATGATAATGAATCTTTTGTTTCCTAACAGTTGTAGATGTACATGTGCCTGCTCTTCATTATCAAGCTCCCACTACTCATAGGCTACAAGAGGATCTAAACCTATTCTCTCTGAAATAATAATGGTCCCATTTATCCCATTTATCTGGTTCTGACTTCACTCTCCATTGGAGAACTTGCTTCTCTTTTTCAGATGAATGCAGATCCTGAGGAGAGAATCAGCCCATTTCACTTCACCAGGGCCCCAGTTGAAACCATAGAGTAATTGCAGAAATGAGCAAGAGTCCTGCTTTCTTGCTGAACCTGGTACCAGCACAAGGGTGAAGGAGATACACACAGAGAACACTCACCTCCTACCAAGCCAGATATCCAGAGACACAGAGGCTCCCAAGACCTTATCACTGAAGTAGACTTAAAACAAACCCAACATGGCTCAGGGAAATCCACTGAAGAGGTGGCAGAGAGATTGTTAGATCCACATGTTGGGACATTATGCACAAAGACATTGCCTCTTACTCATAACTGACAGCTACACCACAATGCACGGCCCACATTACCCAATGAGGAGAGGGCAGGACAGGAAGAAGGGTAATGATGGTACCAACACGGCTGTAGACACATTGTGTGCATAACTAGTAATAATAAAAAAATGCCTAAAAATAAATTTAGTTTACAAAACAAAACATAAATCAGGCTCTGGAGATGGACCACTTGGTAAAGTATTTGCCCTATGAGGACCTGAGTTAGATCACTAGATTCCAAAACCCATGTAAAGAACTTAAGTGTGGTTGCAAATTCTTGTCATCAAGGCACTGAGAAGGCACTGGCTAGCCATTTTACTTGGCAGTGTCCAAGTCAAGAAGAGACTTAAAAATACCAAAATGCCAGGTGTTGTCACACACATACACCTTTAATCCCAGAGCCTGAGGTAGGAGAATTGCCATGAGTTTGAGGTTAACCTGGGCAACATAGTGACTTCCAGGTCAGCATGCACTAAAATGAGACCTGGTTTTAAAGTAAATAGGTGAGTAGCACCTTAGGTGAACAACTGAAGTTGTCCTCTGGTCTCCACATGTGTGCATACATACCTACACACAGGCACCTGCACATACACATATACACACCTATACACACATGTGCAAAACATATATCATTCAAGTATGAATGTAACAAAACATATACAAAACATTATGTTCATTACCCCGAGATTTAAGGAACTACAAAGATGGATCTACATAGTCATTGTGAAAGGAGGTAGTTCTCACTGTGCTAACCTGTACATTCAGTATAATCCCAATTAAAATCTCAATACAGTTGTTTTTATAGATAGTGTAAGTGAACATCTAGATTTGTTGGGAAATGGGAAGACAGCCCAAACAGCTGTGAGATGTTAGGAGACCTGCACAACTCTATTAAAAGGCTCTGTCAGACAAGTACAGTGCTCTAGGGAAGACAAACCCAGATCAATGGAAAGGAAGAATATTCACAATGAAAGTAGATAAGTGAGGTACAGAGCCCTTTCAAACAGTGCTCCACATTCTTAGGCATTCTAGACATGCACAGGAAATTTTAGCATATCCCACGAGAAGGGCTGAAGTGATATATCACCAAAGGCTGATAAAGATTTGGAACAACTAGAACTCTGGAAGGTACTGCCAGAATGAAAAACCTTACAGCCCTCTAGAAAATGGCCAATACTTACTATATATTACTAATTCTTATCATGAATAACTAAGCAACTCTTTAAGAATAGTTAAATTATTTTTTATTATTTATTTGAACAGAGAGGGAGAGAGAGAGAGGAAGAAAGAGAGAGAGAGAGAATGAGAATGGACACTCCAGGGCCTTTCACCATTGCAAATGAACTTCAAATTCTTGTGCCACTTTGCACATATGACTTTATGTGGGTACTGAGGAATTGGAACCCAGCTGACTGGAATTTCAAGCCAAGGGCCTTTAACCACTGAGTCATCATTCCATCTCCCATTCAAATGTTTAAAAGTAGGTTTACTCACAATTGTGACAACTTGAAAACAATCAAAATTTCCATCAATAAGTAAATGGACAAAACAATTATCTGCACTGAGCAGTTAAAAAACCAACTATTGATAAATGGATCAACATGAGTAAATTGCAAAAGCATTATGCTATTTGAAACAAATAAAACTCAAAAGATTGCATATTATGACTTCAGTCAGAATACCTTCTTGAAAAACAAAAATAATAAGATTCCAAGCTGCTCAAGTGTGGTGGTTTGAATAGAATAGATGGCCCCCAATATATCCAGTTGTTTATTTGTTTGTTGTTTGCATCTTTAGCCACCTGGCTGGAGGCAGTGTCACTGGGTGGACCTTAAGGTGTGGTGGTGGGTTTCAGGTTTCAAACTAAAGATATGCAAAGTGTGCCTAGCAGGAGTTCCTGAAGTGTGTAGCTTTTTGGCTTTTAGGCTTGTGCTTCTATTTCTCTGCTTGGGCCTGTGAAGGCAGGCCAGCTTCTTCTGCCATTTATGGAACTTCCCCTGGATCTGTAGGCTTCAATAAATATACCTTCCTCCATAACTGTGCCTGGTCTGAAAGTTCATCTCAGTGAACCTGAATCTGTCTGCTACATCAAGCTAAGAAAAAGAATTGCTGAGGAGGGGGCAAAGTGGAAATGTCACTCAATTTGACTGTTAAAGTAGATATGCTACCACAGACATCTGTTAAAATTCTTTATATTGGGCTGGGGGATAACTCATTTGGTAAAGTGCTTGCCTTATAAGCATGAAGACCTGAGTTCAATCCTCAAAACCTTAGTAAACAAGTTGTTATGGTGGTATACTCTTGTAAGCCAGTACTGGAGAGGTAAAGACAAATGGATTGCTAGAGCTGACTGGCCAGTCAGTCTATCCAAGTCAACATTTTAGGCCAGTGAGACACCCTGTATCAAAATAGATGGATGGTGCTTACGAAACAACATCTGAGATTGTCCTCTGTCCTGGACACACAAGTGTGCAAACATACGTACACAATAACTCATTAAACTATACCATTACATTGTCTAACTTCTGTATATAACTTATACCTGAACAGTTTTGATTTTAAAATTATGAGTTAAATTCCTATTACTTATGTTCCCTTTTAGCAAGTATCAGTGGTCTAATAGGAAGAAAAATCCAATGACAGCAAAGGGAAATGAGGAAAAAAATTGATTGGGAAGATTTTTCAAATTGCTGAGAATAACTGACTGTTAAATGCTCAATGCTAAGTGAAACAACCATCTCTCTCCCTTGAAGTCTCAGGGAACATTGTGGAAGAGATCTAGACATAAAGTGACTGTTGCATTAATGACTTGCAGTGACCATCATTATTGCAAAAATTCTGCACAATATTGGATTATTAACAATCCCTCATTTATAGTAGAAGAGGGATGTGTGTGTGTGTGTGTGTGTGTGTGTGTGTGTGTGTGTGTGTAATGTATGTATAGGAGAAGGACTACGTGGAAAGAAGGAATCAGGAAGGGATTAAAGAAACACAAACTTTAAAAAGGAGAAAATGACAGAAAATTTGTTCCTGTTTTTAGCACATTCATGTGACTTTTTGCATAAACATTTCTCATGAAATGCTCACAATTTTTTTTCATTTTTATAACATTTTTCTTTTACAAATGATGAAAAGATTACTAACTTTTGAATTAGTTAAGATGAAGTCATTAGTCCATAAAGAGTTTGAGTGTGAGGTCTAGTGCTTCTCTTGAATTCTCACTAACACCTTCATGGTCTTTTTTCTACCTGCTAGTTTGTATCACATAATCTTTCTGAGTCTGTTTTGTGTGGAATGAAATTTAGATTTACCAAATATATATGAGTATTCCAAGAAACAATTACTTCAATTTGTGTGGTACTGTTTACAATCATAAGAAATTAAATGTAATCACTGTCTGTTTCTTTCCCATTTTATCACTATTGTGAATTATGACATTTGAACTCTGATTCTCATTATGAAGAAGGGCAGGAGCAAGATAGCTTTTTTTTTTCTACAGGTGGTCAGCCAGGGACAGAGGCCCAAGGAGATGCCACCTTGCCTGCTCTGACAGGACAGAAACCCCCTCTGACGCAGTCTCATTCAAGGTAGCTGTTAGCAGCCCTCCCCAGCAGCAGTGTCTGGCTTCTTCCACAGTTTAGCTCACCTGGGTGGGCTGGCCTCTCCTGGGTCAGCCTTTTGAGTCCACCCACCAATCATTTCTCTCCTTCACACAATTGAGTCTGATGACAATGCTCCTCCTAACTGGATGTTTAATCCATAAATTTGCCTGGCAAGTGTGTGTAACTCTCTTGGACCCTTTCTATTCTTCTGAAGCCTGACTCCTTGGTCCTTGATTGGGTAAGCGACCCCCCGCCCACCTCCGCCCTTGTCTTGGGAAGGAGGAGAGATTTGCTTACTACTGGGGCATTTTTAATTTTTTTTTGTTTATTTTATTTATTTGAGAGCAACAGAGAGAAAGAGGCAGAGAGAGAGATAGAGAGAGAATGGGCGAGCCAGTGCCTCCAGCCACTGCAAAAGAACTCCAGATGTGTGCGCCCCCTTGGACATCTGGCGAACATGGGCCCTGAGGAATCGAGCCTCCAGCCGGGGTCCTTAGGCTTCACAAGCAAGCGTTTAACCGCTAAGCCATCTCTGCAGCCCTACTGGGGCAGTTTTCAGACTGCTTTCCATGGATATACCTTGTTCTGAGGACTTTCTGTTAACTTTATTCACGTAATGCTCTCTCTCCTCCCTCACTTCGTTCTCCTAGTTTTTGATTCTGTAGAGGAGGGAGACTTCCTTTATGCTTGGATTTCTAACCTACTATGAGAAGATGAGGATAACTTTTTGGTTTGGGCTCTGGTGTTTGCTTCCATGTGTGTGTGTGTGTGTGTGTCCCAGAGATAGATTTCTCTGTGAATAGTTTCTCTCCATCTTCCCTCCCTCTTTCCAGCTTGGCAGTGGGAAGAATTATTCCCTTCTGGCTTCAGCCTCCCCTGCTGGATACTAACTCTCCCTAAAATAAACCTCATAATTTACCCTTGTTATCCATGTTTCCAAATGCTTGTTAGTTCAGATAAGGCCTGGGATCTGCTGCATCTTTATGGAATTTAAAACCCCAAATCTTGCACCAATTGTCCACTGTATTGGAATGTACTATCAAGATACAACACCTTACCATGCTCAAGGAATAACCTCCCATACCAGACCCAGGTTATTTAGCAGCTCTGACTCAACCATACAGTCAAATATAATGTCACTGGTAAAGGACCTGGAAGGTCAAGTATTCCCTCTAACAGAACCACAGAACAATAACCCAGGGAAATTAAAATGTCCAGAATAAGGTGAGACTGCAGGCTAATAGTCTCTTCCTGGCAGCAATGGCTAGAGGAATTTAGCGGCCCTGTGAACTTACCTTGCTTGCTTCATGTGCCCAAGTTAAGAATAAACCTGAATATATTTGTCATCATGTAGATTCATCTAGATACAGATGTCAGTAAATCACAGGAAAAATAAAATTCACTGCAAAACTTCTCATCCTTAGTATTAAAAAAAAAAACTACCTATGTAATCTAAGTGTCAAAACAATTAATTTTGGCATATGTTATCAAGGATCGCTGAATGTTGGTCAGCAGTGAACAGAAACAGTTTAATAAGAGGTAAGCTTGTGGCTTCTGGTTTTAACTAGGTGTTACTGCCTTGGGACTTCTACTGTCAATACACACTAACTTGTGTGTTTCCTTTATTAAACTTTACATAGGGTTTGCTTCCTTACTAAAGGTCCCTAACCTCACCTTTTTCATTCTTAGTGCTTTTACTTTGAAAAAAAATTATAATTTTAAATTTTTTTTCTTTGCTTTTTTGATATGTAAATCTTCTCCTACCCTTCCGTTTGAAATGTAATCCCCAAGAAAGGTAAATCTCTGTAGAGAAAGAATTTAGAAGACTATCTGAATTAAGATCACAGAAGGCCTAGTCCTCATGGCCGGGGGGGCTTACAACAACATTGAAGGCCATGTGTGGTGACTCGCTGCTACAGTGCTGCCCGTGGGAGGCTGAGAAGGGTGCCCTGGAGATTACAAACAACCACCTTCTGCACTACCGATGGGCCTCGTATCAGAAAGAAAAAGAAAACAATCACCTGGTACTTTTCCACTAGCTCTCCCAGCTATTTTCCCACCACGTGAGTCTGTAGAGCTGAATTTAGTCTTTCCCACAATAGTCTTGAATGGCCTTCCTTGCCATTTAACAAACATCCAGTGCCACCTTTTCTTTAGCAAAATACACATACAAACTACTTAAGTGCTACCATTGTTGTAGGCTGGCAGACATTAAGCTTGAAGGTCACTAAAGGACAGAGTCCTCTCCTGTTTCCATGGTAACATTAGACAGGGAAACATTGCAAGAGCCACTCCATAGAGACAAGCCACTTCCTTCCGACCAGGTGAACAAAGTCCTCTGGTACTAGTTGGAGTCTACCCATTCGCCTAATCAAGAGACCAGCCCTCGCCTATGGGAAAAATACTTATTCACTGAAGGAAATAATGTAATATACACTGAGAAGCCCTTCTATCCATTTTTTTTTTCCTTTCTCTCTTTTTGGATGCCAGCCTAAATCCTATACACGTTTGCTTGTCCTGTTATTTTAGGATATTTCCACCTTTTTTGTCAGTAAATCCTCTTTGTCTTACTAACTCTTCATCTGTGTGACTAATTTTCCATGGTCACAAGACAAAGAACTTGGCGGTATGAAGATATGACACACAATAATTTGTAAACATGCAATGTAATGTAATTTTGCTATAGCTTGCTATAGAAACACAGTTATAAAGAATTACAGTGTTCAGGAAAGCGGGGCAAGATGCTCAAAGATACTCTTGTGTTCTTAAAATTGCAGTTACGTAGAAGTCAAAAACTTAAAAGAATCTTCAAAGCAGAATTAGTTAAAACATGATTGCCTGGGAATCTCTAAACTTGGAAACAAGTAATCCTAGAATCTGAAGCCTCATATACAGTCTTTATTCTGCTCTGTGTGTCTGTGCGCAATGCCAGAGCTGTTGTAGTAATTGCAAGATTGAGTGATTACGCAGAGGATTAGAAGAGAGAAGCATAACAAAATTGGGCTTTAGGGTAAGCATCTATAGTCAAGTAAAGCATTTGTCATATCTCTGTTTTCTGCTTTTAATGCTGGAGTTTAGATACTTCAATAACAGAAAGTTTAAACCAAAATCTTTCTTTTAGTAATTTGAATAGAATTCTTACTGGGGAAAGTACAGACAATGGATTTGGGGGGAAAATGAAACCTGCATACCTAATTAGGTATATAAAAACACTAGACTAAACTGGGCGTGGTGGCACACACCTTTAACCCCAGCACTCGGGAGGCAGAGGGTAGGAGGATCGCCATGAGTTCAAGGCCACCCTGAGACTCCATAGTGAATTCCAGGTCATCCTGAGCTAGAGTGAGACCCTACCTTGAAAAACCAAAAAAAAAAGCACTAGACTGACTTTAAGCATATTTCAAAAATTATATATTCAATTAAATAAATTATTTTGATTACTTGAGGGTAATGACATATGCCAGAGCTAAGTTTTATGTTTTATAGGTCACAATGTTTTCTTCTCATTTTGAGTTTATATTGCATTGTCTTTCTCCATTAGAACCTTCTCTGAGGATTCTTAGAGTCAAGGCCAACATCCAAAGCACTGGCCGTCGTCTTCTATATGTGTAAAATTCGTTTCAAGAAATATATTAACACAAAGGGATATTTATGTCATATTTAAGACAAACTTTATAGGATCTAGCTATAATAGCTAGTACATCCAATAATTTTAATCATCATTGTGAAAATCTGAGAAGAAATTTAAGGGCTGGAGAGGCAAGTCAGAGGTTAAAGGCACTTACTTGTTTACAAAGCCTGACAGCCTGGGTTTGATTCTCCAATATCCACGCAAACCCAGATGCACAAAGAGGCACATGTATCTGGAGTGCATTTGTAGTAGCAAGAGGCCCTAGCACATCCATATACTCTATTTCTCTCCTTGCAAATAAATAAGGAAAATATTTTTTAAAAGAAATTTAAGACAAATAACTAAATTTATTTAAACATTACTTGGAAATTGCAGTGATATGGAAATTTGTGGGTGTCTTTTAAACCATTGTCATTTCATTCAACCTGTTGTGTGGGCATTAACAGGAGCTAAGATGCCAGAAATCTCAATATTCACACAAAGCTCTCACTGAGTCAGTGGCCTCAGGATTCTTATCTTATAATTCAAAGATTTGAAATGTACAGCCCAGAGGATAAGGTTTAGAATAAAAATTATGAGATTATAGACAGAACATAAGTGAAGGAATAAAGGCAGATCCCCTGCCCAAGAACGGGGCAGAAGATTTCCAGAAAATGAGAAACCCACCTAGATATGCATGTCTGATAACTGGACTAGTCAGTTCTGTCCTCACATTATGTGACTAGGGTCAGGTTTTCTGGAAAAAAGCTAATTCCTTTATATCCTTTCTGGTAAAATTTTTGTAGGTAAGAAAATGCCAGATTCTCACTTCTAACATTTCTGACTTACAGCAAAGTGGGTTGACCTAGATTCTCCCACTACAGACCCAAGGACAGGTCATGTTTAATCAATAGAAAGCCTACTTTGAGCATCCTGTCACACTTAAAGTAGTTCAGCAACATGGGACTTTTGCATACATTCTCATTGCAGAAAAGCAGGATGTTTCTGAAGAGGGACTAATGGTTAAGACAGCTAAGAGCTTCTTGAGGGAATGGCACCTCTCTTTTCTTTTTGTCTCCTCAAATTGGTTAGTGTGGGCCTCAAATAAAGCAAAGGCACTCTACGATTTTTCTACTGTGGGGATTTCTGTGTGCTCAAGGGGTTACAAACACCACAATATAATCTTGATGAACAGAAAGTAATTTCTTGAACTAGACATGTTATGTATATGAGAAAGTTGGACCACTCATTATTCCCAAGACCTTTAGTCAAATTTCATTTTCCTTAACACTTATCCTAAGAGCAACTAATGTACCTCAAGTCTGTAAGCAAGGTCATAAGAGCCATAATACATGGCCCTTCCATCCATGGAATTTCCTTAAAGAACAAAAATTATTTGAAAAGGAGTGAGTGGGGGAAATTCAACTTCTAGTCTGAATTAGGAGACTCAGGGGAAAATGGAATAATTTTATAACTTCTTATTTGTAAATGTTTTATTAATATGATATTAAAACTTGAAAGAAAGAATACAGGTAAAGAGCCCTGTATTTTAATAAGCAAATGAACTTACAGATACTGGTGTTGTTTGACCTTAGCATAGAGAAGATGCCACACTGCAGAAATATCCTAGGTAAGTGTTGATACCTCGGCAAACCAGCTATGGGAGGCAATCTTTTATATATATATATATATATATATATATATATATATATATATATATATATATATATATACTGGGATAACTTATGAAAATAGGAGAGAGTTTTGGGTCTCTCCCACTTCTTCTATCTCTCTCTCTCTCTCTCTCTCTCTGTGTGTGTGTGTGTGTGTGTGTTCTATCCAATGATCACTTTTTTTGGCATAATACAAACCTATTACATGGTGAATATTTATTACCATATTCAGATTCACATTGAATTATAGGGAAAAAGTAAATGAGGTAAGGAGAAATATTACAATATGAAGTCTGGGAAAAATTGGCTTAAAAGAGAAAATTGAATTGAAAACTACAATAAAATATCCATAAGTATTTATAAACATCAAAATATAGTGACAACATTGTTAATATCATATTGCATTTATTTATATACTTGACTTCAATCTACATAAATACTGACTAACCAGATAATATAAGACCCTTCTTTCAGATGATATGAGTAAATCATAAGTCATGATCAAAGATTCTTTCCCAGTCAGAAATAGTCTCTATTAGGTTATCTGACTAACATTTATTCATAGTGACTGATTCTTATTTTTCTCCTTTAATTTACCAAACACGATTCAAGGGTAAATATGGGTCTGAGTAGATAGCTCTGTCAGAAAAAAAAAAAAAAAATGTGCCTAGCAAGCATAAGAATCTGAGTTAAATCCCCCAAATCTATGAAAACACAACTCCTACTGGCAGGCACTTATAATTCCAATGCTGGGGACATATCAACAGGTAGATCCCTGGTGGGTAAGGCGGCCACTTTAGCCTAATTAGTGAGCCTGGCCAATGAAACACCTTGTCTCAAAAAGGTGAATGGAGTACCTGGGTCTGGTCATTTGTGTGTAAATGCTGCTCATAGCCTCAGGTGTTCTTGATTAAGCATCCTACTTAGTATCCCTACTGGTGGCTTCTTTGGGAAGTAGAGCCTTATTTTAGTTGGTGTGTCACCTGGGAGTAGACCTACAGTTCAGTCCTAAAGTGTGTTCTGAGTCAGTTGGAGGTCTGGCTGTTCTCTTTCTCTCCTTGATGTTGATGTGTGATAAAGAGAGCTAGCTTTCTCTACCATGATAAAGCTTTCTTGGGAAACTTTAACCTTGAACAAATCCTTTCTTCCCCTTAGCTGCTTCTGTGTTTTGTTGGTTTTTTTCCTTTTTTTGTCCCAGCAATGAGAAGATAACTGCAACAGAAAAAGTTGGTATCAATGGAGCGGGATCATTATTACTACAAACCTGACTGTTTGGTTTTTAATATTTTGTAATAGGTTTGTGGGAGGAATGTGGAAGGACTTAAAACCTTGGCCAAAGAGATGCCTTGCAGTGATCTAAGCAGAACATGATGTACCATCCTGGTCAGAGATGAAATATCTAAATGCAGAGAGATCTATGGACAGTGTTGGCTTGGCTTATGAAGGGAAGAAAGAGTTTTTCCAGGCTGAGCTAGAAGCTGTTTGTATGAGAGGCATACTGTATTGTGCCTGTGTCATGAGAACTTGAGCAGGGTTGTTTAGAAGAAATAGACTCATATGAACAGAAGGATTTGGCACAGAATAAACTGAAAGCTTTGGTCTAGCAACATCTCTGTTCACCTGCAATTGTTTGAGAGATTACCACCAATGTGATTGTTCTAGCTGCTCTGTATGGGAAGTGCAGAAAGAATGATAACTCTTTTGAAGGTAGGGACCTGAATGCTGAAGTAGTATCCTTCTCTTCAAAGTCAGCTTTATTCCTTAGATTAACAAATTCACTAGCCCACCTGGCATTTTGGAAGTGCAGCAAATACAGAAATGAGAGAGTCATCTATAGTCACTTATGTGTTTTTCTTTTTCTTTCTTTCTTTTTTTTTTTTAATGGCCACAGAACAATGTTAAGTAGAGTTGTTGGAATCCCTTGTGATGCAGTGAAAATCCCAGGAATTTTTTTTTATTATTATTGACATACCAGGACTATGGAATGGCAACCAAAGAGAGCTGCTGGCTGTAGATGGATTGTTGCTTAGATTGTAAGCAACACAGCTGGAGAGGTAGAATTGGAACCTCAAAGACTTTGTCACTAGTTACAAATGCCACACTTTGAGCTATAGTTTTTGATGTGTGCCCTGTTTGTTTTATATCTTGTATTGGTTCAATCTTTGCCAGTCATGCCAAGTGCCATCTTTTGTAGTGTGAACATTTATCCTGTGCTATTATGTGCTTTTATTTCTACACAAACTTACGGTCCAGAGACTTTGGACTATAAGGATATTTAAATGTTACTAGAACTGAAAAAAAAAAGTTGTAGGACCTTGTAAAATTGAACTGAATGTGCATTTGATATCATGAGTGGTCATAGGGATCAGGGACAGAATGTGATGATTGCAATCAGATGTCCCACATAAGCTTGTGGTGAACGTTTGGTCCCCAGCTGTTGGCAGTTTAGAAGGTGGACCATGTTGAAGGATGTGTGTTGTTGGGGTTGAGCTTGGCTTAGTCTCTTGCTGCTGAATGCCACCTTCTGTGGCTTAATTGATGTTCTCTGCTCATGCCATGCTTTCTCCTGACATCTTGAAGCTTTCTCTAGAGATGGTAAGCCAAAATAAAACCCTTCCTCTCATCAGCTTTGTTTGGTCAGGTGCTTTTTCTGTGTAATGAGAAGGTAAGTACAATGCCGAGGAATGCTAACCACAGTTGTAAGCTGACTTCCATATGAATGTATTAACACATGCATATGCACCTGAACACATAGATGTTCTTGCACATCTACAGTCACATTTTCTATTCACACATACACTCCCACACACTAGTGTTTAATCTGAAACTACCAAGCATTCTATTATGTAACACTTTGACATTATTGACGGGGAACTTGACATGGTCCTTTCAGACATAATGTTACTTTTCTGTAAAGGACGATTTCAAGATATTATCTTGTCAGGGTGGTAAGGGAGACCACTCCCAGCATAGACTTTTAATCTACCTATAGAGTGAAACTGAAATCAGGAAGGAATTACCTACATTTTGTGGAAAGAAGAATAGAAGCTCCAAGGAAATAGATCATAAATGGCTTTAGTTGACCTATGTTTCTTGGTAATACACAGCATGACATACACATGAAGATGGGTATTTGGACTGGACAAAACAGATGTTAGTAAAAACATGTGGAAGTGAATCTTCAGCACATATTATACTGAGCTTTAACTAGAAGAAAACAAGGGTTCTATATCCCAGTTCTACAACAAGATTGCTAGGAAAACTTGATTCAGCCATATCTCAGTTTTGTGATTCTGAAAAAGCTACTTTATCTCCCTAAATTTGTTTTATTATCTACAAATCCTCAAAAGATAATTATTAGAGTTCAATTTACACAAAACATATTTCTTAGCACACAGCCTGAAATAAATATGTGAGTTCTAAATATCTTAAAGGGATTAAGATTGACAACATTACTCATCAAGCAAGAATTCTAAAAATGAAATATTATAATTAAAAGGGAGCAATGTCCAAACCTCTTAATTTTTTCCTGACTTTGACACATTTCCTTATTGGTGAACCCCATGACTAATCTCTAGTTAAATTCAACTGTGGTATCAAGAAGAAAGAATAGGAAGTAAACACCAAGTACACAGAACTCTATGATTTATAGTCACATTGTTAGAAGTGCACATTATCTTTATAAATCCAATGTTTCATGTGGCATTATGAATGTAGGTTGTCCAATATAAGTATTTGCTTTCTTCTTCCCCTTTCTCATATATTCTTCAAAGTTCTTTTAAAAATTTATTTATTTATTTATTTATTTTAGAGAGAGAAAAACAGAAAGAGAGAGAAAGGAGAGAGAAAGAATTGGCATACTAGGGCCTCAGTCACTGAAATCTAAACAAGATGCTTTTACCATCTAGTGGGCATGTGAAACCTTGCACTTGCCTCACTTTGTGTGTCTGGCTAACAAGGGATCTGGAAAGTGGAAGATGGCTTCACAGGCAAGCACCTTAACAATGATGTTATTTGAAAAATGAAGCTTATTTGTTGCCTCAGTGACAACTGAAGGCAGTGGGCTTATCTTTGTCACTGTTTCTGTTTACCTTCTATACTTCTCAACAGGAGCAGACTCAAGACCTACCAGATTTGGAACTACCTGTACATGAGCCTTTTACATCTGCCCTGAGGAATTCTCTGCTACAATTTTTAGGTATCTGAACTTAGCCTAGGGCTGGCCATGAATTATTTAATATTAAAAATCTTTAAAAAATGTTGGTTTCCTAATGTTTCCATAACAACATACCACCAAATGGGGAACTTAAGACAATAGACAGAAGCTCTCAAAGTTTGAGATTTTAGATGTCTGTACACTAATGTGGGCAGAAGCAAGCTCCCATTGACATTCTGGATTGAATTCTTGCTTACCTTTCTTCTGCTTCTGATAGTGTCACAGTTCTTGGCATTGTGTGGTTTGCTGTGACATCACTCCAATCCCTGCCTTATATCACATGACATTCTTCCTATGTGTCTGTGATTACATAATACTTTCTACTCTGATAAGGACATGAATTACATTATATTAGAGTACACCAAAATGATCTCCTATTAACTCGATTGTATGCTAAAGAACTTATTTTGAAATAAGAACACACTCATAGGGATAGGAGAGTAAGACTTCCACAAATAGGAGGTCTAGAATTCAACTAATAACAGGAAATTTTATGAAGTATATTATTAGCACAGATTTTAGGCAATATTTTATATGTACATTAAAAACAACTTCTTAATTCCAGGTCAGCCTGGGCTAGAGTGAGACCCTATCTCGAAAAACCAAAAAAAAAAAAAATTCTCATAATAATGTTTTAACACTGTAGGATATTATAATGCATACTGATTCAAACTTAGTTGACTTTTTGCCCCATTTTGACATAAACCGCTCTCTACTTTTTGATAACTGCATACAGTCAATCTCTAATTTAAAAAGGAGGGGCTACAGAGATGGATTAGTGGTTTAAGCACTTGCCTGAGAAGACTAAGAATCCAGATTCAGTTCCCCAGTACCCACATAAGCCAGATGCACAGGGTGGCACACATGTCTGGAAAGTGTTTGCAGTGGCTAAAGGCCCTGGTGTCCCCATTCTCTCTCATACTCTGCCTCTTCCTCTCCATCTCTATCCCTCCTTCTCTCTCCCAAATAAATAAATCAAATGTGTATATATACACATATATAATACATATATATGTATATGTATATATTTAATACATATATATGTGCATATATATATACATATATATATACATACACATATAGATAGATAGATAGATAGATAGATAGATAGATAGATAGATAGATATAGATATAGATATATATGTAGTAATGACCATAATTATGTCAGTGGAATTATAGAGTAAGTTATTTTTTCTGGGAATTATTGGTAATTTCCCATTAAACTGCATGTAAACTATTGGAGTTGGGACATTTTAGATTGTGTTTCTCTGCATTTTCTTTAGTTTCTGTAATTTCTTTTCCACCATTAGGCACTGTGTTAATATTTTCCACTATGTGACAGCCTTTGGAAACAAGTTTTACTGGATGATTTTGGAGAACTATCTTCATGGGTGACTGTCTTAATCTTTTTAACTCTTTTCCATGATGGATTTAGAAATATATGAACTGAAAGTGTCTTTTCAATACAAACAATTTTTTGGTTTAAACTTTATATGATGTGCCTTTACCACCTGTTGATATTACATAGATGATTTTTAATATTTTTGTTTATTTTTATTTATTTACTTGGGAGCAACAGACAGAGAGAGAAGAGGCAGACAGAGAGACAGAGAATGGGCACACCAGGGCCTCCAGCCACTGCAAATGAACTTCAGACATGTGCACCCCCTGTGCAACTGGCTAACATGAGTCCTGGAGAACTGAGCCTCGAACTGGGGTCCTCAAGCTTCACAGGCAAGTGCTTAACCACTAAGCCATCTCTCCTGTCCTACATAGATGATTTTTAACAAATGCAATGTAAGGTTACATATTTTACCACTGACCATGTGTGTTTAAATCATAAGTCATAAGAACAAAGATACATAGTCTTCAGGTTTTATTTTGTATTTTTACTTTTATTGTTTGGATGTGAAATAGCCCCCTGGGCTGATTTATTTAGTTGGTCTCTAGGTGGTGGTACTATACTGGGGCTCTGTGGGGATTTTAGGAGGTGGGGCCTAATTTGAAAAAGTGGGTCACAGTGGGGCATATCTTGTGGGTTATGGCATCACCACTGTTCTGTGTTCTCTGCCCAAGATGTGAGATTACTGTGTCAGAACCTCCCACCATCACGGGCAGCGCCACTCCGCTTTGCCTCCCCCACCTTGATGGGATGTAACTCCTGAAAGGTAAGCCAAAATAAATCTCTCATCCACTGAATTGCTTCCTGCCATATATTTAACTGAAGCAACAAGAAAACCAACAAACACATCTACCAACAGGTACAAATTGGCAGGTTTTTTTTTTTTTTTTCCCAGAACTCTGAAACAGCAATGGTATGCATGATTACAGCCCACTACTGCAGTAGTGGATTTGTTAAATAACAAAAGAAATTTTTAACTTTCATCTTATAATTTGGGTGCTCCAAACTAGAACCTTGAATTTCTGATTCTTAGACCAGGATTCCTGGAAGTTTAATGTTCAGCTTTAGTGTGAAATTCAAGCTTATTATCAGATACTTTGCAAATGTTGCTTCTGTTACCAAATACTACTTCTCAGTTAGCCTGAATAGCCATCTCATATATAGCACCACTCAGCAATGCGTCTACATTCAAGGAATGCTTCATATTTATTACACACTAAGCCTGTATCTCACTGATGCCTAAATGTGCTTGAAACTAAGAGTCCTGGCTTTTGAAAATGTTACTTAATAAACCAATTAAGCTGCACTTGCTATAATCCCTGAAGGGTCACCCACAAAACACTGCTTTTGCAGCTAAATTACCTATTGAAATATGTTCAGTTTGCCTAAAACTGCCACTGAAGCATTTTGCTGCTGGGGACCAGCAAAATTTGATGGGATTTGGATTCATCCTACAACTTGAGAGGCAGATGGTGCAGAAAAGATCCAGATGCAGCGGCTTCCACTGATTTTTAGTACGGCCCTTTTTTGTTGTCTTAAGCAATTTTGTCACTCAGTGAAATACTTTTTTTTTTTTTTTTTTTTGCTAAACTCAATGATTTGCATAATAAGCTGTAGGTAAAAAACATAAAGCAGTAACTAAAAACTTGGGATGTCACTGTTATAGAGAGGAGATTTTCCAAAAGAGAAATTCTTAATTTGGGGGGCACATGAATCATAATGCATTAATCCATTAATACACTTATTTCTCCAATGAATAATTTTGAACACCAACCATGGAAGACTATAATATATAGTTGGGATTGGATACAGACATAATCACATTATAATCTCTTGTTTTAAAGAATGTTTCAAGAAGAAAAGCAACAGTGAATAAGCAAGACACAAAGCAAGATGTGTGATAAAAGATAAATGACTGTCAATCTGAAAGTTGTAAGAGACTATTTGGCAGAATATATCTGGGGGGAAAAAAATCATTTCAGATGAAACCAAAGTAGTGGCTGTCATCAATAAATGGAATAATAAAAACCTATGAAGGCTAGAATTAAAGCAAATGAAAGGGAAAACTCTGTAGAGAAGTTAAGATAAAATTGGAAAGATGTAGTTTCAAACAAGGATTAAAGTGTTATGCTTTACTGGCCAATTTGGAGAAGTTTAAATTATTGACTAAAAGCAGGTTATATTTCATGAGAGTTACTTAGTAATTTTTTTCTAGTATAATGTGAAGAAGGAGAGTCTAAGCCTAAGAGGTTTGGCTCCTGGAATTGTCTGGAACAGACAGTAAGAATGGATGCGTAAGCAAATATGGAGTTAAGATTAATTTAAAGGAACAAATATGAAGTTTGATGACTGATTAGTGTGACAAGATTTGAAGGAAGGTGAGGAACTGTGAGAGAGAACTGTCTAAGAAGAACCTAAGCTGAAAGAGGATAGGAAAAGAGCTGTGCTCAAAAATAAGAATTCAGGTAAAACACTAGTTTAGCAAAGAAATGCTAAAAATACTTAGGGTTGTTTTAAAAAGCATGATCCAGGCTGGAGAGATGGCTTAACAGTTAAGGCACTTGCCTGCAAAGCCAAAGGACCCAGGTTTGATTCTTCAAGACCATGTAAGCCAGATGCACAAGATGGCACATGTGTCTGGGGTTCATTTGCAGTGGCTGGAGGCCCTGGCTCACCCATTCTTTCTCTTCCTCCCTCTCTCTCTCTCTCTCTCTCTCTCTCTCTCCTGCTTCTCTCTCAAGTAAATAAATAAGTAAATAAAATTAAAAAATATAAATGAAAAAGTATGATCCAATCAAAATTCAGTACCATCTTAATCTTAAATTTTCTGAAAGCCATCTTTTAAACAAAGAAAAAAATCAGGTTAAGAAACCAGGCGATTGAGCTGTTCATCACAGAGACCTATGAGGCTTCTAAATCATGACAGGCTTCTGTCAAAACACTTGATTACTTCCCTGTGGTAAAAGGTAAGGCCCTATTGCTAAATACACCAATATGCTTTCGACACAGAATCCAGAGAGACCCAGTTGGAATCCCGACGAGAGCCAGGCCCCAGACAATTATCCCATCTTGTGCTGGAAAGCACTACATGAACTACTGGGGAAAAGTGGCAAACTATGGTGTGTTGTGATCAAGCAGGGGCTCTAAGCTACTGAGATGCAACCAGCCTAACAAGCAGTGCACCCTAGTGCAATGGTGGCACACAATCTTGGTGGGTAACCAATGGCTTTTTGATTGACTAAGAGATCTGCTCAGAGGAAAGGAACCCATATCTGGAAGGGGGACCCAGGCCAGAATCCAGTGAAGACAAAGATTACATACACCAATGTCAAACTCCCACTAGTCATTGGGTAAAAGAGGTACTACATCTATCAAAATCTCCCTAAATTAATAACACTTATCCAAAACCTATGCTGACTTAACTCTCCATTGGTGAATCTGTTTTTCTTTTTCAGAAGGGAGCAAGACCCAAGGAAATAAACCATACCTCGCATTTCAGCCATGGCCCAGGTGAAACCACAGAGGAACTGGGGAGACAAGCAAGAGTGCTGCTTCAGGGCTAGAGAGATGGCTTAGTGGTTAAGCGCTTGCCTGTGAAGCCTAAGGACCCTGGTTCGAGGCTCGGTTCCCCAGGTCCCACGTTAGCCAGATGCACAAGGGGGCTTAAGCATCTGGAGTTCATTTGCAGTGGCTGTAGGCCCTAGCGCGCCCATTCTCTCTCTTCTCTCCCTATCTGCCTCTTGCTCTCTCTGTCACTATCAAATAAATAAATAAAACTAAACAAAAATAAATTTAAAAAAAAAGAGTGCTGCTTTCATTGTGATCCTGATAATCAGTGCCAACGTGAAGGAGACAGATGCTGAGGATACACAACACCTACCACAGCAGAAATCCGAGGCCCCTAAGGGATCATCACTGAGGCTTGGGGAATTTTGTGGAAGAGAGGGCAGAAAGACTGCAAGAGCCACATGTTGGAATGTCATTCCCAGAGGCATTGCCTCCACCCAATAACTAACTGCTGCTCCCACAATGCATAACCCACAACCCCATGGGAAATGCCAGCAGCCCCATTGAGGAGGGCCCCAGCAGAATGGGGACAGGGAAGAGGGAAAGATCCACCAACACATGATATATCCATACAAAGTATATTCTTAATTTAAAAAAAAAAAAAAAGAAGGTTTGGGGCTAGAGAGATGGTTTAGCCATTGAGGCACTTGCCTGCAAAGCCAAAGACCCAGGTTCAACTCCCCAGGACCCACATAAGCCAGACGCAGAAAGATGCACATACATCTGGAGTTCGTTTGAAGTGGCTAGAGGCCCTGATGTGCTCATTCTCTCTCTCTGCCTCTTTCTCTCATCCTCCTCTCTCTCTTTCTCAAATAAATAAAAATATTTTTAAAAAGGTTTCAAAAAATTCAGATGAAATAAATTTTAATAATATTTTATTGAAGCCAATGTATTTCACCTAGTATCCCATATTATTTTGAAATGTAATCAATATTAAGGAATTATTAAATATTTTACATTATGCTTCATATTATGTGTTTAAAGGTGATGTGTATTTTACAATTATGACACATTTCAACTCAGACTCATTCATTCATTTCAAATGTTTAGTTATGTAATGCTAAAGGTCAATTTTAGAAAGTTCACATGAAGGGTTGGAGAGATGGCTTAGTGGTTAAAGTGCTTGCCTGCAAAGCCAAAGGACCTTTGTTCGATTCCCCATGACCCATGTAAGCCAGATGCACAAGGTGGCACATGCATCTGCAGTTTGTTGGCAGAGGCTGGAGACCCTGGCTGGCATGGCTATTATTTCTCTTTCTCTCTTCCTCTGCCTCATTCTGTCAAACAAATAAATAAAAATAAAATATTGAAAAAGAATGTTCACATGAAAATATTAATAAATCGAGCCTAAACTTCCACATATATTCTTGGAGTAATTTATGTGTGTTTGTGGTTAATGGAAGCAAAATAAGTAAGATCAATGAGTAGAAAGAAAAATATAAGAAAGAAATAATGGACATATTCAATGGAAATATCCATACTCTCATAGATGGGGAGAATCAGAAGTGGGAGGAGAGATGAAGGCCATTACATGAGATGTAAGTGAAGAAATAATAGAAGCTCGGGTACACAGAATATTTAAAAACAGTAAAAGCACAGCATAGTTAACTGATAAATGTTACAGTGAATAAAGACAATGAAAACTGAAGAAAGTCATAGTAATTTAACTGCCTATTAGTGTGCTCAACCACATCAAGCTTTGCAGAAATCAATGGGGGAATACAGGCAGTGATACATATCATGTGATCTGACTTTCAAAGGACATTCCAATAACTTATATCTCTTATTTTAACAAGTGAGGAAGAGAATGCAAGAAAAATACTGAGTGTAAATTGAAATTTTGGAGATAGGAAGTCTTCAACATCCTTCCAAGGTATTTAGCAATGAAAATGAGCAATGAAAAGAGATAACAAGGTATGGGTATTTAACAAAACAAGGATATCTTGTGCATTTTTTGCCTTTTTGTTTCTTGATGATATAAATTCTGATGTATATTAAGTACTTGTCATGTGGTTATAAATACTGAGTTTTTTTAATATTTTATTTTTATGTATTTGTTTATTTGACAGAGGGAGAGAGAGAATGAGCGGGCCTGGGCCTCTAGCCACTGCAAACGAACTCCAGACACACTCGCCTCATTGTGCATCTGGCTAATGTAGGTCCTGGGAAGTCGAACCTGGGTCCCTTGGCTTTGTAGGTAAATGCCTTAATTGCTAAGCCATCCCTCCATCCCCCGAGTATTATTTTCTCAGGTTGATTTAATACTAACACCAAACTTGTATTTTTCTCTTTCTTCTTTTTTTTTTTTTTTTTTGCTTTTTGATTAAATAGAAACTTTGTATGGATACATCATGTGTTGGTACTACTGAGGGCCCTCCTTACTAGGATTGCTGGTATTCATCATGGAGTTGTAGGTTATGAATAGTGAGATCATCAGTCAGTCATTGTGTGTGGGGAAAGGGGCAATGTCTGAGTATTTTCTCCCACTCTATGGCTTTACATTCTTTTTTTATGGGGGGGGCGCTTATTTGGTTTTTCAAGGTAGGGTTTCACTCTAGCTCAGGCTGACCTGGAATTAACTATGTAGTCTCAGGGTGGCCTTGAACTCACAGTGATCCTCCCACCTCTGCCTACCTAGTGCTGAGATTAAAGGCATGTGTCACCACACCTGGCCACTTTTAAATTCTTTCTACTCCCTTTACCATGAAATGCCTTGAGCCTTGGTGGGTGTGCTTTAAATCTTCTTTAGTGTTAAGTTCTCAGTAGCTTCTGAATTTTTCCAGGGCTCATTTTTGGTTCCTTTGTCAAAGATAAGATAAGTGTAGTTGCTTGAATTGAGGGCTGTGTTTTCAATTCTATTCCATTGGTCTATATGTCTGTTTTTATGCCAGCACCATGCTGTTTTTATTACTATGGAAAAAAATAATTAAGATAAGAGCAGAAATTAATTAATTGGAAGCTAAGAAAACAATTAAGAAAATTGATGAAACCAAGAGATGGTTCTTTAAAAAACAAATAAATAAGATTGATGAGCCCTTGGCCAATTTGATCAAATGATGAAAGCCAAGTTCAAATCAACAAAATTAGGAATGAAAAGTGGGAGATCACAACAGACACCAACGAAACCAAAAGAATCATCAGGACATATTTCTCCCATCCAAGTACTAACCAGGCCTAACCCTGCTTAGTTTCAGAGATCAGACGAGATCGGGTGTGTTCAGTGTGTATGGCCACAGACAGGACATGCTTCCACGACCTCTATTCCACAAAATTGGATAACCTAGGAGGAATGAATTCCTAGAAACATACCATCTAGCAAAACTAAATCCAAAACAGATAAACCTCCTAAACAAACCTATTATTCCATTGAGATGGATAATGTAATCAAAAACCTCCCCCAAAAGAAAAGTCCAGGACAAGACAGATTCTCTGCCAAATCCTACCAAACCTTTTTATAAATTTTATTTATTTATTTGAGAAAGAGAGAGACAGAGAGAAAGAAGCAGAAAGAAAGAAAGAGATAATTGACACGCCAGGGCCTCCAGCCACTGCAAACAAACTCCAGATGCATGTGCCCCCTTGTGCATCTGGCTAACATGAGTCTTAGAGAATCAAGCCTCAAATCACAGTCCTTAGGCTTCACAGGCAAATACTTAACCATTAAGCAATCTCTCCAGCCCCTACCAAACCTTTATTGGAGAATTGAAGCCATTTTTTCTCAAGCTTTTAAAATAATCAGAAATGAAATGCTCTCAAACTCACTCTATGGAGCTAATATCACTCTAATACCAAAACTAGTCATAAATACAACAAGAAAAGAAAACTAAAAGTCTATATCCCTGGTGAACTTAGATACAAAAATGCTGGCTAAAAATCCTTGCAAACCAAATTTAACAACACATCAAAAGCATTATCCACCTTGATCGAGCAGGCTTCATCCCAGGGATACAGGGATGGTTCAACATATGGAAATTGATAAACATAATATGTAACATAATTTCATTAATTTCTAGTGTTAATGCATTGAGGTCCTCCATGATACAGGAAGTAACATTAATTTTCCTGAATTTATGGAGGCATACTTTATTCCCTAATATATGATTTACTTTTGAGAAGGCTCTGTGGGCTGCTGAAAAGAATGTATATTCTGTAGAATTGCGGTGGAATGTTCTGTTGATGTCTGTTAGCCTAATTGATCTATTATTTCCCTTTTGATTTTTTGCTTAAATGATCTGCTTTTCCTCTCACAAGATAGACTTCTAAATATAGATTCATATAAATACCTAGAAAAAGATTATTGCTCACAGTAAATACTTGTTTAACCAGGACAGGTGTTCCCATTGTCAGCTCTTTATAAATCATTTCCTTATATGTTGTGAGCACAACTCCAAGTTTGTGATGATACATAAGGTACAGAATTATGGTCTTTTCTGTACTTGAGTATACCAGTAATTTAGGATCTTACGAATATTCAATACAGTTCTAATTTTTATGCTGAGTATATGAAAAAGGCGGTCTGATCAGATTTTAAGGAATAGTAACCCTTTCTGCATATATCCAAACTACCACAGTGACCTAGTTCTTGAACAAGATTTAGGTATGTAAGACACAGAGGAGGAAGGAACTTTTGTACTATGACTCATTCCACAAATTCACTAAGCACCTGTCCTACACCATAAGCTTCATTTAGAAATAGAAGAGCAAAGGAAATTTAAAAAAAAATTGTTTTAAAAAACTTATGTTCCAAAAGATACAGAGGAAGTTGTCTGAGAGGAAGACCCAATTGAAACAGCAAAAGAAACAGATTAAGAAAAATAGAAACATCATTAAAATCAGAAAATTTGAAAATTACATATCAAAGCTAAGTGTTTTAGAAAATTCTTTGTACTGATTAGGAGTACATTTAGTTATATTATCCATTTTAAAAACAAAGTGTAGGAAAGGAAAGGTCAATCGTCTTGTAAACTAGATTTTTTGGTTGAGTGCAACCATGAAGCCAAGAATGGGGGCATTATTAATTTTTTAGCAATTACAAAGCCTGCCCTGCTGAGCACCCCTCTTTTCTTCCCGAGAGCCTTCATCCTGCCCACACTGAACCCATCTGTGTTCATGCTGCTGTTCTCAAGATTCTAACTGCAATAATAATGGTTGTTAATGAAATAGTCATTTTTATCATGACAGCAACAAAATAAAATTTTGATTTATAAGATACTTTTTTTAATCTAGGAAGACAACACTGTATTACTAATATCTATAATCTTCCATCTTTACATTATCCTACATGACACATTTCCTATGGTGCTCTATCCTTGCTATGAAATTATTCCAAGATCTTATTTTCAGTTTTTCAAGTACATTATGTCTTTTTTTGTTTACTAATCTGATATCTACAATGTGATACCTATTTATTAAACAATCAGGTTTAGAAAACAATAGAGTATTAACTGCTTTTCATGTACTGTTGGGCCTGTATATCAGAACTCACCATAAACATAGCATAGAAAATTGGGTATAATATTAACACTATGAAAAATAATTCATTAAGTTGCTTGAAACTATCTAGGATGTTTGCCAGAATCTCTTTCCCATTCTAAGAATTATTTTCTAAATTTTTCAGACTAATACCAAGCCACTATATAATTTTTACAAGAAAAGTTTGTTTTGGTATTTTTCAGTGATAGCCTTTATTCTTATTGCCAGAACTGTACATTTCAAAACAACTTAATATGCAAAATAATCATCTGCTTAGCATGCCTTCTTCACCTTCTTTTTACTCTTGAACAGATTTAAAGAGACCCTTGAAAAATAATTCCCTAAATGATGAGAATTCTTCAAATGCATCCCACAAGTGCAATTGATAGTCACTGCTCAAAATCAGAACCATCTAACCTTTACATGATCAGTCTAATCACTCTTCCAACCTTTAACCTTCACATGATAAATCCAATCACTTCTCCAACCTTGATCTTTATCATTTATGAAATTCTGGAATGAGATCTCACTTTATCATAATAAATATGGAATGAAGATGTCTTGCAAAATTCATCAACAAAAGATAGATAAATCCACATTCCTGTATTATAAAATGAATAAGAACAAGTCTGCATACGTCAGTTGATCAACACATGAAGCCCAAGAGCTGTGATTTCAAACTCAGGTGCATGGTAAAACTGGGTTGTAAATTGGCCTTGTCTAGAGATTTTATGCAAACACACACACACACACACACACACACACACACACACACACACACACTTCTTACCTCTGACAGAAGTCAAAGAATCAGATTTCATACATTTTCAACGAATTAGAGACAGGAAAATAAAGATCTTGGTATCAGGAAAATATTCGTTCTTTCGTTAGCTTAGTCAACTAACTAGGTATTTGGGTAATCCAACTCAGCTATTCATTCTTCAATGTGATGGTATGCTTATTAAGTATGAGCATATGCATCCTGTCCTACGTGTTGGCAATACAGGGGTCCTAGTCAGCTGTATACATATTACTGTGAGATAAATGATGAAAATTGGGTTTGAGAGGTGGTTCAGTGGTTACAAATCCTGATGGCCCAGGTTTGATTCCACAGTACCCATACCAGTAGCCATATAAATCTAGATGCACAAAGTGCTGTGTGTATCTGGAATTCACTTACAGTGGTGGGAAGCTCTGGCACACCAATTCTCTCTCTCTTGAGTCTCTCATCTTTCTGTCTGCCTCTTATCCTCTGTCTCAAATAAATAAAAATTAAAAAAATAAAGATAACATTTGATTTGAATGTTTAAGAGTGAAGCTAGTATAAGAGGGCTTGAGAAGTAGCTCACAGGTTCAAGGTGCTTCTTTGCAAAGCCTATTGGCCTGTACTCACATAAAGCCAGAGGTTTGCTCCTTTCTCAGAAAATCATCTTTCTCTTTACTACTTAGCATCAGATTTTTCAGATTTGAATCCTCATAGCAGAGTTCTGGTCACTGCAAGCATTTCTTAACCTATGCATCAAAAAATAAAGCCAGGTCTATATTATGTGCTATGACTCACTTCTAAAATGCCTCCCACAGGCTCATGTCCTGAATGTTTGATCCCCAGCACTATTTTGAAGGATATGGACACTTTAGAGGGTGAGGCTTCCTGGACTAATTAGGCCACTTGGGAGCATTTTTTGAAGGTTATATTGACCCTGCTGCCATCCAGCATCATTTTTTTTCCTGTTCAGGTCATGCAAACAGCTCAGCCTCAAGTTTTGATTACCATAATGGGAGCCACTCCCATTATCATACCTTTCTTGCCATGATGGGTGCAAATCTCTCTGAAACCATGGTTTAAAATATACCTCCCTCCTCATTTAAACTATTTCTGTCAGGTATTTTGGTCAGAGCCAATGAATAGTCAGTAACACACTGTGGTGGCTTGAATCAGTTGTCCCTCCTAAACTCATGTGTATTTAATGCTTGCTTCCCAGCTGGTGAAGATTTGAGATTTGGGAAGTAGAGCTTCACTGGGAGGGGGACGGGCTGTTATTAGGAGTGGGCATAGGGGACAAGCGCACCTTTGTAAGCTCTCAGCTTGCTCTCTTTTTTTTTTTTAAATTTAATTTATTAGTTTTCTTTTCAGTAAATACAGGCAGTTTGGTACCATTATTTAGGCTCATCTGTGATCTACCCCCTCCCATTAGACCCTCCTTGTTATTGAAAATGGGTCGTGCATTGTGGAGTTAGCCCCCAGTTATTAGTATGATAAATGTCTCTGAAAATCATGACCCAACATGTAACTCTGACATTCTTTCCGCCCCCTCTTCCGCAAGATTTCCCTGAGCCATGTTGGGTTCATTTTTGGTCTGCTTCAGTGCTGAGGTGTTGGGGGCCTCTGAGGCTCTGGCTCTCTGATTTGGTAGGAGTTGATTTTTCTCTGCATTGATCTCCTTCCCCTTTGTGCTGGTATCCAGTTCACAGGAAAACATCACCCTTGCTTATTTCGCCAGTTGTCCTTAGTTTCAGTTGGGTCAGCTTGCTCTCTTGCTGTTATGCAACAAGAAATGGTGCCCAGCGTCTGCTTGTCCCATGCTTTACCCTCTCGTCATGAAGCTTCCCCTCAAGACTGAGCCAAAACAAACACTTTGCTCACATCTGCTGCTTTTGGTGAGGTGTCTCACCCTACCAACAAGAAAGTAACAGCACACACTGTGGAATTAAAATTCCTTGGGGCCAAGGATTTGCTTCAGTCAGTAAAGGTGCTAGCCATCCAAACTTGAAGATCTGAATTTAGAACCCCAGTGCCTATGTAAGTCAGTCACGGTGGTGCAGGTCTGAACCTCAGCTCATGGGGTGGAGACAAATTTATTAGCGAGACTAGCCTAATTGCTGGGCTCCAGGTTCAACAAGAGACCTTTCCTCAATTAGTAAGGTGGAGAGCAAAAGAGGGAGACCACCTACATTGGCATCCAACCTCCCTATATATGCTCAGTCATGCGCATGCAGCCCCCGCCCCCACGGACATGCAGAAACATACAAGCACAAACACATGCAAAAATAAAATGAAATGCCTTCCTTCATATAATTTTTTAAAAATATATGTCAAGTTATTTATTTGAGAGAAAGAGGGAGAGAGAAAGAGAGAGAGAGAGAGAATGGGTGCTCAAGGGCATTCAGCCACTGCAAATGAATTCCAGACACATGTGCTCACTTGTGCATTGAGGCTTTGCAGGCAAGTGCCTTAACTGCTAAGCCATCTCTGTAGCCCCTCCTTCATATAATTTTGTCCTCTTGTTCCTTCCTCATAGTTTACCACCGTGAAACTATATCACTCTACTGTTGATGTTAGAGATTTTAGATGGGCTGCCATTCTTAATGTTAGTTCTTAAAAACACAGTTAATGCTCAACAGGAGAAATGCTACTGATAGGTCAAGACAAATAGAATGATTTTAACTAATAAATAAAAATTATTAGAAAGTTACTTAAGGAGTCAAGTAGCTTAAGTTAAGGTGAGAGAGATGACTCAGTGAGCAAAAGACCAGCCATACAAGTTGTGACAGAGTTCGGATGCCAAGAACCCATGTAAGAGCCAGAAACATTAGCAGGCATTTGCAACCCAAGTGCATTGATGGTGAGATGGGGGGTAAAGACTGGAGACTCTCCCAGAAGCTCATGGACCAGCAAGACTGGTGAATGTGACAACGAACAAGAAGAACAAGGAGGAAGATGAAGATCAACCCCCAGAATTATCCACTCAGGTCCAAATGTGCTCTGTGATGCATGTGCTCACTTTCACACACATGAACACACATATACATACACTCACAGTAGGAAGAAATGCAACCATAAATGACATCATAATACATGGTCTTGGGATACTCAGCATCTAGTACTACCCAAGGACAAGCTATCTTTTTGTTTTTAATCTGTTATATCATGACTTTATATCTGTGCTCAGGCTAATTCTGACTTCAGTGTGGATTTGCTTCATTCAATTGTCATTTTCTTTTCTTACATTCACTTTCTATCTAATTATATCATTTCATATCATTTTATTTTGCACTCAAATAAGTGTTGATGCAGCTGTTATCCTTGCAGTGTTGGATAGAGAGGGTAATTGTGCTAGGTACATTTCCAGTGTTCTGTTGTGAGCGAAGGGGCTGGTTCATGTTTCCCAGTGGGTGAATGGCATACAAGTGCAAGGTAGGTGCTTCATAACTGAGTGGCAAGTTCCACTGATTAGACCATAGGAAGATCCAGGTCTCTCAAGGTCTGCATTGCTCCATTGTTAAATGTCATCTCAGTTTTAGACAGCAATGATGATTCATGGCTGCAGAAAGACCATGTTTAAAATAAGAATCTGTTGCTTGGGAACAGAGAAAACCCTATTTGACAAGGGTTTGGGGATTATTTTATCAAATTAGCTCATACCAGAAAGAAGCTCCTATGTGTATGAGGCAGAAAAAGAGAGAAAAAAAATGATAGAAGGAACATGAGGGCTATTTGTGTAGAATTCCAACATCTTATACACTCTTTAAAAAAAGCTATTTATTTATTTATTTAAGAGAGAAAGAGAATGAGTGTGCCAGGGCCTACAGGCACTGCAAATTATCTCCAGACACATGCACCACCTTGTACATCTGGTTTATGTAGGTCCTGGGGAGCTGAACCTGGGTCTTTTGGCTTTGCAGGCAAATACCTTAATTGCTAAGCCACCTCTCCAGCCCATTTTACACACTCTTTACCTCAGAGGCATTGCAGCCCATGACAGATGTTTTGTTTTTGATTCCACTGAATGACCCAAAGAAAAGTATGCAATTCAGTACCAATTGATTTCTTGGTGTTTCATTCCTCTATTTTCCATTTTATCTATGTATACATGTATGTGTATGTATGTATCTATCCATCTATCATCTATCAATCAAACTACCTATCTATCTTTGGTTTATCTATTGATCAAGACATCAGTTTGACAGAAGCTTGATATGTGACCCTAGCAGACATGCCACTCCCAATTCTTTCGTCTCAGCCTTGTGGGTGCTAGGATTACATGCATGCATCATTGCACTTAGCATCTCCTTCCTTTTAAAAGTGGGATTTCAATACTTTTTTTCTTTTGCAGAGATTAAATCCATTTTTTTTTTCAGTTTAACCCAAGCTCTTTGGTATAATAAGCAATATCTCTAGCACTGGACTACTTCTTCAGCCCTAGATTTTTACCTTTTCATTTATTATTTTAACTCACAAGCTATTACTCTGTTATAGACCAAATTTTCCATTAGTATGATGACCAGATGTACACATGCATGACATACTCTCTCCATTAATAAAGCCCTCCTCCTGCCAGCTCCCATTGTCAACAGATTCATACTATTCACTACATTTAATTAGCATTTAAAGTATTTTAAGGGCTGAGAGAATTGCTCAGAGGTAAAAGGCATTTGCCAGTAAGCTGATGGCCCAAGTTAGATTCTTCAGTCCCCACATAAAGCCAGATGCACAACATGCACAGGAGTCTGAAGTTTGTTTGCAATTGTAAGAGTCCTGGCATGTTTGTAATTTCTCTTTCTCTTCCTCTCTCTCCCTCTCTCTATCCTCCTAAATAAATAAATTAAATTAATTGAAATTCTTTAAAATTAAAATATTTTTAGTTATTTTAAAATTTATTCTCTTTCTGCATGCATTTCAAATATACAGATAAATGTTTTAAAATTTCCTTTAATGTGCACATTTGGAGGTGAGATGGAAAATTGTTTTGGCCACTGAAGACCAATTCAACATATTTGGTAGATATTATTAGTCTGTACAATGTAATTTCAAAGTTAGTTAATAAAATAAATGCCTAAAATACTTCATACAGTGTGTAACTTTTTCACACTCTTTCTCAGAGAATATGTGAATATAAGTTTTCATGACAGTAGGTTCTTTCTAAGTCAAACCATAGGTACTCTTAAGTCAAAGGGAAGCTCTATTAAGTAAAAGTGCTCAAAAAAAGTACTGCCTTAAAAAAAAAATTAATAGAGATACTGGGCATGCCAGGGCCTCTTGCCACTGCAAGTGAACTCTAGGTGCATGGTCCACAGTTTATGTTTGACTTAAAGTGGGTCTTGGGCCTTTGGGTCTTGGCTTTGTATATGAGCCTTTTAGCACAGTGAGCAATCTCCACAGTGCCCAAGTACTGCCTTTTCAAAACTAAAGTCTAGAATGAAATTAGAAATAAAGACTATATCTGTCATATTCCTTTCAAGACAATTAGAATTACTAGGAACCCTGTGGAATGAGGGCTTTGGTAGAGTGTCTGAATCTTGGATAACTACAAGAGGAACTAGAGGTAAGGTTTAGAATGAAGAGAGGTAGAGTCAGAGGTGAGTTCTTCTAAGCTGTCCTGCTGGAGCTCCAGCAATGATGGGCAAAGTAAGGTTTGCATGGAAGTCTGGGAACCCAAGCATGCCCAGTCATTGGGGTATGACCATGGCATAGGGCTGAAGAAAATGTATATAGAATTCTATCATATTTCCAACTCCTGGTTAGCTCAAGATCATAGTTGGTCAGCAAGAGCAATGATTAGAAGAAATAGACTTGATATGATACTGACATGATAAAACCTCTAGCCTCTCTGGGTTCACTATCAATCATTTAACTTCTGTGTCTTCCAGAATATCCTCACTGCTACTTCAAGTTCCTTCCATGACTCCAACAGATCATTATTTTGATCAATTCCTAGTCAGAAGAACAGAGGAAAAGAACCTTAGAAATTGTAATTCTCATTTAGCCCAGTTGACAGAGGGAAGCCAAACCACAAAGAGAAATTCAAGATATTTTTTTGGTTTTATTTATTTTTTTTTTTTTTTGAGGATCAGTCACTGAATGATCAGGCGAGTGCACTATGTGCAGAGATTTGGACTCTGCGATGGCTTACATGGAAGCAGCAAGGCTAGGACAATTATAACTGAGCACTGATTATAGCTGACAATATTTAATATTCACCGAGAAAGACTGATATTAACATTTCACATTTATATCAATGTATCTAGAATCCAAAATAAGTTGGATGTCATGGTTATAGAGTAATTGTTTGAAATATGTCATATGCTTAAAAAAAAAAAAACTTTATTGCTTTGGAATAATCTTGTCTGATTGCTCAATTCGTCCATACTCAAGGATTAGCCTTCTGTAAAAATAAGCATTCTGAAATTTCACCATGGAAACTAGAAACAAATGGTCCCTAAAATAGCCAGAATTGCAGACTTATCCAAAAGCCACAAGTGGCAATGTCAATTTATCTGAATTAATACCACACATAGAATCTTTTGTATTTTTAATACCTTCATGTAGATAAATTAAAATGCTATTTAAATGAAACCTCAGGGTGCTGAATATAAAAGCAGTAAACAGTTTGGTTTTAAGAAAATTAAGAAGAACTCTACAAAACTAGTGAACATAGGGGGCTACTGCACAAAAGGGAGCTTGAGATAGCTGGGCGGACACAAAACAAGAGCACTTGCCAACTTTGCCATTAAAAGGGAATCAAGGAAATTACAACATGCCTCAATGTGGTTTCCATAGTCACATTTCCAGGGGCTCTTTTTTTTTTTTTTTTTTTTTTTTTGAGGTAGGGTCTCACTCTAGCTCAGGCTGACCTGGAATTCACTCTGTAGTCTCAGGGTGGCTTTGAACTCACTGTGATCTTCTTACTCTGCCTCCTGAATAAAGGCTAGGCTTGTGCCACCACTCCCTGCTTTTTTTTTTTTTAATCAACTCTGTGCTGTAGTTCGTCACGTTGATAGATAAGACAACTTATCTCTCTTGCTGTTTTAAACTCTAATAGCAGTACCTATTCTGAATCTATCTTAAATCCATGGTATCTGTTGATGAGATAGGGAGGTATCAGCAAAAGGGGTAAGAAAGACTGATAGAGAAAAGAGAAAGTTAAAAGAACTTCAGGGAAGGGAAAGAGAAATGGAGAAAGAAAAATAAATATTTTTAAACAGGTGCAACTAAAAATGTGCATAGGAGTTAGAAAATGTAAATATTTGAACAATACAAATATATATTCTGTTAAAATTTTCTCTTAGTTGTTGAGTTTCAATTTCTGAGGGTTAAATTAATTAGGTAACACCTGCATAAGAAATTAATTTACTTTCCTAGATATTAACATTTTGAATGCCAACTTGACATATTTAATTTATTTTTCAAAGAGAAAGAGATTGAGAGAAACAGAGAAAGCTGGAAAGGGGGTGGGGTGGAATAGGAGAATGGGCACCCTAGGGCCAAGTGACTCTGCAACTGAACTCCAGACACTTTGTGCCACAGTTTGCATCCAGCCTGACCTAGACTCCCTTGTAAAGAATTATCTTGACTAAGGAAATTGAGAGGAGGAGACACACTTTAACTGTGGGTAGGGTCATGAACTGTGAAACAAGGGGAGAACTGGCTGAACAGCAGCCCTCTGGCTTCCTTGTTGTGGACTGAAGATGAGCAGCTCCTGCCACCATGACTTCCCTACCCTGATGGACTGGAACTGGGAGCTGAAAGTTGAAATAAACCTGACTTTTGTCAGGTATTTTGTCCCAACAATGAGAAGCTAAATTAAACAATATGGTTGACATATATGCTTAGGTTTATATCCCCTCTTTGTGTTTTATTGTGTATATTATTACATGAATGATGCCTCCCTCACTGAAATATGCCCACATTATAATTTTTTTTGCCAAAATAAATGCCTTTTTCATGCACACACACTCAAACATTTATCCTTAGGGATTTATACATTTGTACTAGAATTCAGATATATATATATATACACATATATATACTATATCTTCAAACATTTGCTTTCTATAATATCTACACTAGCCTACATTCCCATTAACTGTGCATATTTAATGATGTTTGCATGTATTTATCAGACAATGTTATTCCATGTCATTCCTATTTTGAGCAGTTGTTGGGCCCTGAAAGGCCCAGGCGTGAGGCCTAGTGGAACTTCCTGAGCCTAGCTAAAGTTTGGCGACCTGTCTCTGGCCAGCTATGACTCAGCAAGACGCCTAATGGCTTCTGGCCTGCTACCTCCGCATGGCAATTGTAATTACCATTTCAATAGTTGAAGTTTACTATTGGCCCTTATCTCTTCCCCCATCCTAAAATCCCCGCCTTCATCCCCAACATGATATAGGCAACTGCTCAGAGTAATAAAGCGAGTTGTTTCTGCATGGAAAAGACTCCCGACTCAGTGTGGTTTTTTTCCGGTGGCCAGGAGAGGTTTCTGAGTCGTCCAGCGCTCATCATCCCCTCAACCCCTAGGGAGGAACCAGCAGGCCTGGTCCTTCCCTCGGCACTACCTGAGCTGGAAGGAGCTCCGCAAGCAGTCACAAAATGTTAGATATTACTCAAGAGTGAAAATTTTTGATGAACAAATACAGGATTTTCTTCTTATTAAATCTGAATCCTACAGAATGCTAGAATTAGGGCTGAGATACATTCAAGTAGACTCCCAGGAAGAAAGCCATCTCATTAGGTCACAAAGTATACAGACTTCAGGAGAGCAGTCTAGAAGATCATGTAGGAGTTAAAATGTATGCACATATTTCATAATACACTAACAAGATAAGCACTCAGAAATGACTCCCACACATTACTTAGAATGTTGGCTTGTTTTTCTACCAATACAGTAACTATAAATAAAGGAAGTGGAGAAAAAGCTACCAGGGGTATGGGAAATGTTACACCAGTTTAATGGCAAGGATTGTTTCATAAAAAGTGAATTTGGGTGTTGGAAAAATGGCTCAGAAGTTAAGGTGATTGCCTGTAGAGCCCAGTGAGTTTGAATCCCCAGTATCCACATACAGGCAGATGCACAAAGTGGTGCATGCATCTGGAGTGTGTAGCAGCTAGAAGCCCTGGTATACCCATTCTCTCTTTCTCTATCTTGAAATGTGTTGTTGGGGGCAAGACTTGAAGTATAATAATCCAGCTCTGCTTGCTCTTCTCTTTTTTTCTTAGTTTCCTCTATGCTGATGTGATGATGTGACTGTGGTTTTCTGCTCCTGCCAGGATCTCCCTGTCTTGATGGACTACTCTTGGGAACTGAAAGCTGAAATATACTCTCTTCTTCCCTAAGTTGCTTCAAGTCAAATATTTATTTATAGCAACAAGAAAGTAACATATATTTCTTTAAAATGAGTCTTTACAGAAATGTTTTCTTTTTCTAGGCTAAATAAGCCAATTACTTCTTACTGAAATTTTCTGATTGGTCTTTTTTACCTTTGAAACAATTGAAGAATTCATTAAAGTCTTTTTTGCCAGCCTTACTGAACAAATCTCATTTTCTAGCTTTGTGATAGTTAATCTTGGCTGCTAATTCAAGCTATAGTCACCTAGAATAGAAGGGCAAGTCTGTGAGTTTCTAGATCAGGTTAATTGATATGGGAATATATACCATAACTATTTGTGATATTTGTGATATGGGCTTCAGTTCTGGATTGAATCAGACAGAGAAAATGAACTGAGCACCAGCATTCACCTCTCTCTGATGAACATGGTCACTGGTAACTGCTAGGACCCAGGTCTACAACGAGAGAAGCAACTAGCAGAGCAAATGACAGGAAATTGTGCCACTTGGTGGGGAAAGGAGAGAGTTTAACGTTATAAGCAAGAGCAGGTGCTGGAGAAGCAGCTGCAATCATTAGAGATGTCAACACAATTAATAAGAAACCTATATCTCTAGCCTGGGACAATCATAAAGGTGCCTTGAGCATGAGACTCCCACCCACAGGAAGCTCTGTGTGGTAAATGTCCAAATTCATTTGAAAGAAGGGACCCTGAACCTGTGAAGATGGCTTATTGGGAAAGAAACCTTACTTCACATGCATGAATCCCTGAGTTCAGATCTCCAGTACCCAAGTAAAAAGCTGGACATGGCTGTCTAAACATATATTACATTTAGGAGTCGCCGAGATGGGAGGTTTGCTGGATTTCACTGGCAATCCAGTCTAGCAGCCCCTTCTCCCCACCGCCCCCATGAAAAAAAAAAAAAAAAACAGGAGAAAAAAGAAATATTGAGCTTCAGGCTTATTAAGAGTCTCAAAAAATAAAGCAGATGAATACTGAAAGAGTACACCTGATGATTTCCTCCGGCCTGCTTGTATGCACTGGGCACATGCACGTACACACACACCACAGGAAGGGATCTTGACCAAGAATGCCACTGGAGGGGTTCCCCACTTGAAAACAACTGTCTAGGGAGGTGTTTTCTCAGGGCCAGGCTGGAAAGCATATGGAAGTTATAACTGCTATGATCTAAGGGGGAGGGTACATCACAAATTCTCCACACAATTTGGCAAAATTATTTACATGGTATTGGCTTTATAGGCATGAAAGATGCACTACGTAGGAGTTATGGCATTTTGAACCACAGTTCCAGAGAGTCACTAAGGCTGTGCAGTACATGGCTGGGTCAGAGCCTCCACAAGGAGGTCCTGAGAGGCTATTTTATGAAAGCGTGAATGTGATTCTAAGTTAGACTGAACACATCAAGATGTTGGAGATACCAGAATCATGGGGTGTCTGTTGAGGGAAACTGTTAAGCTGAATCAAGAGAGTTACCATGTGTGTTGCAAGCAGAACCACTGGAGGAGCTGGACTACGCAAGCCTTTGGAGGTCAAATAATTCCATCACAAACTCCATGGGCATGGAGCGGCAGAATTGGGAGTTTTCACTTCTGGGCTTCAAATTACTTTGATCAAATCTTTCCTTGTTATGTTCCCATGCTTCTCTTGTAGAACAGGAATGTTTCCTCTTTGCCACTGTATATTGGAAGTATCTTGTTTATTAATTTGATAGCAGATCTCAGTGGAGCAATTGCTTTGAGACTTAGTAGAGAGACTTTGGGATTTTGAATAGCAGTCCGACTATTATAAACTATGGAGAATTTGAAGTTGAACTGAATGCATTTCATATTATGAGGTGACCATGAGCCTTTGGGACAAAGGGTGGAAGGTTATGATTTAAATGTGATAGGTCTGAATGTCAAGTTGACAAGTTTGGCTGTGTGATGGTTAATCTCAATTATCAACTTGATTTGATCTGAAAATCACCTACCTAAGATTTTAATCTGTGGGAATATCTGTGAGGGATTTCGTGATTAGGTTTATTGAAGTAGGAAGGCACACCCCAACAGACAGTACCATTTACTGCACTGGCAAGGAGTATTTGAAACATGGAGAAAAGTGAACTGTGCACCAGCATTCATCTCTCTCTCTCTCTTCCTGACTGGATGCCATGTGACCAGCTGCCTCATGTTCATGCTGCAATGACTTCTTTATTTATTTAGAGAGAGACAGAGGGAGAAAGAGGCAGATAGAAAGAGAGAAAGGGCATTCCTGGTCCTTCAGCTGCTGCAAATAAACTCCAGACACATGCACCACTTTGTGCATCTGGTTTATTTGGGTCCTAGGAAATTGAGTCTGGGTCCTTTGGCTTCACAGGCATGTGCCTTAATTGCTAAGCCATCTCTCCAGTCCTGCCATGACTTCTTGACTGTGACATACTTTTCCTCTTGAACTATGAGCCAACCTAAACCCTTCCTTCCTTCCTCCCTCCTCCTTTCCTTCCCTTCCTTCCTTCCTTTATTGTTTTGGTAGAGATGTTTTATCATAGCATGAGAAAAGTAACTAATACAACTTTCAAAGACTTCATAGGAAAATACTAGAATATTATAATTATTTGCATTCTATTTGCTTTTATCCCAGGACTTTGAAGATAGAAGACATCCATTCATGTAATTGAAATAGAAATAAAAATTATTAAGGTTGGGGAGTGTCAAGGAACATGTGAGGCATAGTTTGGATAATATGGACATTCTGCTTTTTTTCCCTCAGTAAATGCTGGCTAGAAGTCCTTTGAAGACTATGAAAAGGTGCAGTAGATTCAATAATCATAGAATCAGTGGTGAGTTGACAGAGTTTTACTCTAATATCTCTTACCCACAAAGCAGTGGACACAAAGGAGTAGATAGTGGTCAGAAGAAACCCTTTAGGCTTGGCTCTTAGAGCAGAAAAATGAACTCCAAATATTCAGAAAGAGTTCAATAATCAGCACTGTACTTCATATTCCTGACTGCCCACAGCCACATTTTGTGCAATTCTGTGGCATAACAGTCCCCACAGGAGCTGAGACTTGGAGGGGTTTATCTGTCCATTTCCTTCATCAGAGAAGTTTTTGTCCACCCAACAAATACATTGTTCATGTTGGAGAGTGACTACTAGGGAGCATACATCTGGTTCAGATGCTCTGGGACATAAATGGGATCACTCCCTGCTAAACCCATTATGAGTTGAAAATATCCTAAGCTAAATATGCTCTTAATACTCTTAGCCTACAAAATACCATAACCAAGAAACACTATGCAGTACAGAATCAATTGCTTTCTCTTGTGTTCTATGTCTTAGTGATGCCTCCCAATACTGGAAGAGGGTACCAGGCATATTACTGGCCTGAAAATAGATTAAGATTAAAACTTTGAAATATTATTTCTACTGAGTACATACTGCTTTAATGCCACAAATTATTGGAAAATCATAAACCAACCCATTGTCAGACTATCACTGTAAGTCAGACAATGGCTTTGGAAACTGCCCTGACACTGAGTTTATCGCACATAAAAGGTAGCTTGAAATTCCTCTATGAACCTAACCAAGTTGGCTTTTTACTGAAACAAAGTGTCAACATTCTTATGTGGATGTTAAGATGATTCAGAAACTCATGACAATGTGACATTCAAATTCCCAGAATGCAACAACAAGTTATACAGTATACGATCTAGCAGAAAAAAATCCCAATTTGCATGGAAAAGATAAATCAATAGACACCAGTCTGAGGTGAGAACGAGAATGGAATTAATGTAACTCTTGAAACCAAACAAATGAAGAAAATACACCAAATATACAGATGTAAAGAAATATCAAGCCAGGCGTGGTGGTGCATGCCTTTAATCCCAACTCTCTGGAGACAGAGACAGGAGGATGGTTGTGAGTTTAAAGCCACCATGAAACTACATAATGAATTCAAGGTCAGCCTAGGCTAGAGCAAGACCCTACCTCGAAAACTCAAAACAAACCAAAAGAAAAAAAAAAAAAATGAAAGACCAGGCATGCTGGCTCATTCCTTTAATCCCAGCACTCGGGGGGAGGGGGGCAGAGGTAGGAGGTTCAAGTTCAAGGCCACCCTGAGACTACATAGTGAATTCCAGGTCAGCCTGAGCTAGAGTGAGACCCTACCTGAAAAAAAAAAAAAAAGAATGAAAAAAGAAAGAAAAAAATTAGAATTAGAATTGTTAAATGCAATGCTGAGAACTAGAGATACTACAACAGTAACAAACTCTGAAAGGAGAACTCTCCCTTGAAAGAATCAGGACCAAAAATGGAGGTGACAGAAGCAATAAAGAAATAAGAAGATAGATCAATAAAAGTGACTCAATCCAAACAACTCTTAAGATACAAAAATGTGAAAAAACTTAAAGATGTGTGGGGTAATAATAATTAAAAATATACTGTAAGGGCTGGAGAAATGGCTTAGCCGTTAAGTGCTTGCCTGTGAAGCCTAAGAACCCCGGTTCAAGGCTTGATTCTCCAGGACCCATGTTAGCCAGATGCACAAGGGGGCACAAGCATCTGGAGTTCATCTGCAGTGGCTGGAGGCCCTAGCACACCCATTCTCTCTCTCTCTCTCTCTCTCTCTCTCTCTCTCTCTCTCTCTGTCTCTCTCTGTCTCTCTCTCTCTCTCTGCCTTTTTCTCTCTCTGTCACTCTCAAATAAGTAAATACAAATAATAAACAAAAAATTAAAAAAAATATATAGTGTAATATTCACTTTATTTGGGCCCCACGAGAAGGAAATTTTGTGCAGGAAAGAACTGAAAAAAAGAATAGCTAAGATGACTCAAGGTTGATGAAAGAACTAGATTTACAGATTATGACTCATGAATGTCAAGCTGGATCTACACAGAGATACGTGACAATAAAACTGCTTGAAATTGACAAACAAAATGGAAGCACCCCCAAAATAGAGATACTTTAATAGCAAACAGCTTAGAAGACCAGAGGAAGAGTTGAATGAAGACAGCCACAATCCCCTCTACAACCAATGAACATTTGCTTAAGCAATGAAGGGAAAGAAAATATTTTTCCCTGACAGCATGGCTCAAGAAAATTGTTAGGCCTATAGAGAAATGATAGAAGGAAACCAGGAGCTTCAGAAATGAAGAAAGAATAGCAATATGGACAACTGAGTCAAGATGTCACATTATTCTCATCTTGAGTTCTTCAAACTGGAGGTGAAGTTTGAAAGTGGACATTATTAACACTGGTGAAGTATTGGGCATGTGGATTTCTTTTTAAAGTGGCAGGCACATGAATTGATATGATGGTGTTTTCAAATTTCAACCCAAAGTGGTAAATGCTATTTCTAAGCAGACTTAATGTTAAATATGTACATTGTTTTCTCTAGAAAAACTATCTAACTGAGATATAGATTTGCACTATAGATAAAGAATATTGGATAATAGACTGAAACCATGTTCCACAAACTTTGTTGTATAAATGAGGAAGCAAATATACATGGGGATTATGCCAGTAGCCATATTTAGGGAGGGTTGTCATACCTAGTCCCCCTGCTTTCTCACTAGATTCCATAAATGTCTATGGCATTGCTAAAATAATGACATCTTAATGGAGACAGCGAGATAGCATCCTTTCAGGATGAAACTCAAACTTCAAAGTTATGGGAGCTATGACCCACTCCCAGAAGATAGTATTATTACTGGGAAATCCAGTAGAGAAGACAAATGTAGGGAGCTAATGCAGACGCCATTACAAGATGGCGCTGGCTTCCTGCCAGTCTGTGTGGTTTATTGTACTTGTTGTTTGCTGTGAGCGCAACATGGGCAACTCAGAGGACAGAATTGGTAAGGGTACATTGCCATTTTGGCGGCTGATTCACTCTTGCTTAAGTAAAGAAAACCACATGGAACTTATTAGAAGGGGACGGGAAGTTCTCGCAAGGCATCAGGATAGTCTTTTTGAGTCAGATTCAAATGGGGAGTCAAAAACTAGGCCTAGAAAAAGAAAAAAAATAAAAAAGAAGGGATTAAACAAAGATAAAAGTTTAAAAGATGAGCTCAGAGAAACAGGTGAAATCTATAATTGCCCCCCCCCCCAGGGGGAAAAAGGAGCCTTTAACAGGCTCTACCCTCCCATTGAGGAGCTTACATATTTAAATGTACTTGACACAGATGAGGAGGCTAGCTCCGATTCTGCAGAGGAGGAAGAAAAAAAATTATTTAAAGGGGAAGAGGAAAGACTAAAGGAGGACACCGCCTGTTATAAAAGGGAACAATATAGGTCCCCGCCTAGGCGCCCTCTGCTAACAAAGGGGCCTCAAGGCCAAGGGTGTGGTCCTTTACAGTCCATAGAGCCTTCCGCACCCCCACCCTATAACTCCCCTGGGGACACATGCTGCTTCATTAAAACAAAAACCTGGTCGCGGCTGGCCTCCGCTTTTCCCGTTTTTGAGGACCCAGTAACTCAACAAAGGAGACATGAACCAGTTCCCTATAAACAACTAAAGGATTTGGTTCAGGCTGTCAAGGATTTTGGACCAGGTGCAGATTATTCTGTTGCGTTGTTGGGCAGGATTATTACAGCAGGGCTCAGAGCCTATTGTAAGAATGTTTAGACCCGATTCCCCTCAAATTGTTGAATGCCTAATTGTTTTGGAGGTCTTTCAGACATTCTCTACTTCTTTTAACTTGTTTACTGACTCCTTATATGTGGCTAATGCGGTTGCTGGCCTAGAGACTGCTGCTTCTGTTTGCTCTGCTAGTCTGGTGTCTAATATTCTTTTACAACTTCAGTCTTTAATTTTGCAGTGAACTTGCCCTTTCTATGTCTTAGATAATAAATAAAAAGGACCGGATCTTTTTATAATAAGATCCAGGGGAGCTGTTTGTGTTTTTCCACAGGAACAGGATTCCCCTCATTGGGTTCCAGCCCGGCTGGTGAGGACAGTCAAGCGATCTCCGGAGGAGGGTCCAGAAGACAGTAAGGTCCATCAGGGCGGAGATGATAAAGGTCTTGTGGACAATCTTCCTCCTGTGCCTGGAATCCATTAAAGGAGAGCCACGTTGGGGTATTCTGTCAACCTTTCCCAAACCTATGCCGGTGCTCCATTCTGCCACGGTCTTCCCTCGCTTCTTTACAACTCCATTTTCAAAGTGGATTTTATGTGGGACAAATGGCAGCTGCACAGACTTTACACCCTTTGTACTGTTACAAGGAGGACTTGTAGCTTGCAATAATGTGTCCAGGACCCTCCATACGGAGAATCAAGTGGAAGAGGGTGTTAATGACATTGGACATGGCTGTGGGAGGAATACTTCCTTTGCCCCTGTGCCGGTGTGTGTTCATCCACCGTTTCTGTTCGTTCTTAGTATGCTATGGTCCTTAGGGTGCCCCGGTGGGTCCCCGTGCCTGTAGAGGCCCCCAGCACGCTATCACTATTCAGACAAAAAAGAGATTTTGGTATCACAGCAGCGGTGATAGCGGCTGTGGCCGCAATAGCAGCTGCTGCCACAGCAGCCAGTGTGGCCATGGCCACTTCGGTACAGACTGCTGAAACTTTGAATAGTTTGGCCTCCTCCACTACCGTGGCCCTGGAGACTCAGACAGCCCTAAATTCCCATCTAAAGAGTGTTCTCTTATTTTAAGGAATGGGTAGGAGTGGGAATGTTCCTGGTGTGCTGCCTGGGAGGATGCGTACTTTGCCTCTGGTTGATTTGCCGCCTGCGAACCCAGACCAAGAGAGACAAGATGGTCATTTCTCAAGCACTTGCTGCCTTGGAAAGTGGTTCCTCCCCCCAAATTTGGCTGTCAGCTTTAAAAGGCAAATAGCTCCCCTGGCCCTTGCACCCTCAGGGTCTCAGAGTACCCATTGCACGAGGATGGGCAGAGATCTGGTAGCTTTCATTTGACCGCCGCCTTTGCACTCTCAGGGGATCTGTCCCATTGCACTGAGGAAGGGGAGGTTGAACTTCTTCCCTTGATCGGTCAACACATCATGAGGTGCGGACCTGATCGGGAAGGTGGCTATTTTTCCTGAGCTATGCCATAAGTTAATAAAAAAGGGGAAACTGTAGGGAGCTAATGCAGACGCCATTACAAGATGGCGCTGGCTTCATGCCAGTCTTGAGGTAAACAATTCCTTATTTAGGCAGCGCCTTGGCGCCAACCTCACTTGAGGTTGCTCATGCGCTTGACGCACCTTGTCCCGAGCCTATCCCGTGGCTCCGGTGGGCGGGTGAGCCTGTGGCAGCCAACCAACAGGCGCCCCATAGTATTCTGCCCTATCAAAGCAGCTACACTCCTGCGCCCCTCGCCCCTCGCCATCAGCTTTCCTGTTAACCAAGAGGCTCTCCAATAAAGTGTGATCAAGAAGGATCTTCGTTTGCTGGTTGTTCTTCTCCTCTGGTCAGGGGGTTCGCCGCAGACAAACACCATATAAAGAGGTAATAAGCCATGGTTATAGTGGCATTAAATTCTACATTGATTATAATTTAACACACTAGTCAGCAGTCTTCAGAAAAATTGCAATAATAATATATGATATATATCATGTTTAGGTAACATGTAATGTAGTTGCATCTAAAATATCCTTCAAAAGCACATTTCTTGGGAAATAGTGAGAACTATAGGAAGTGGAAGCTAGTAGGAAGTATTCAGGTTAACCTTCAAGAAAATAGTTAAAACTCAGCCCCTTCCTCACTCTCTATCTTTCTTGTCTCAGCTATGAGTTGATTACTTTGCTCTTCACTAGCATATGCTATCTTACCAAAGGCCCAATATCAACAGGGCCAACTGACTGGAATAAAACCTTCAAAACAGAGCTGGGGCTTGGGAGATAGCTCATACAGTAATGTATTTGCTTCACACATGCAACCACCTGAATTCTATTCTCTGAACCCATGTAAAGATGCCAGTTTGGTGATGCACACTTGTAATCCAAGTGTTAGGGAGACAGAGACATATGAATCCCTGGGGCTTGCTGGTTTTCTGATCAGACCTAGGCCAATGTGTTACCTGTTACAAGATTGTCCTTTGCCCTCAGCCACACACAAACTTGTATACCTCTATGCCTATGAGCATGCATACACATGCACACACACGAGCATAATAAAAATTCTAAGGCCAAAATAAAATTTTTCTAAATTAATTATTGCAGGACTTTATTTTATGATAGGAACCTAGAAAACAGCATATGAAGCAATATATTATGAGGAATTGGTTTGTATGACTCTTGTAGCTGAAAATTTCTAGAACTTCCTTCAAACTAGGGACTTATGGAACCTGGTGGCAAAATGAAAATCCAAGCCAAAGATCTGAGAACCAAGGGAATTGATCATTTAAATCCCAGCTCAAGAGAAATCCAGTGTCCACCCCAAAGATGCAGGTAGCTAAAGGGGCAATTTTTTCCTTCCTTCACAATTTAGTGCTCTCCTGTTCCCACATGAATATCTTCCACATGAGACAAGGCCATCTACTCTACCAGAGTCATGTTGGGGCAGCCTCACAGATATACCAGAAATAATGTTTAATCTGTGTTCCTCATGGCCATGTTAAAACATCATCATAGATCTGACTCAGTTTCAAATTTCTTTTCATTGAAACAGAATCAGTCAACTTTTTCCGAAGATTTTTCTAAGAGCTGCTTACATTCACACAAAAGCAAGGGAAGTTAATTAGCACCCAGGTATATTCTATTTATGTGTACAGCTTGCATTTAGCAGGGTCTCAGCATGAATAATGAGGACACCTGGCACTAAATTTCTCACTTTCCTTTCATTGTCACTGAGACAAGTCAAGGGGGTTTATGAGACAAGCTCTGTTTCTGCCCATGAAATAACAGTATAGATTTATGGTATCTAAATTGTTTAACATAATGATTCAGTATGGAGATAAATACTATTGGGTTACCCATCTTTCTGGAACAAGCTTATGTCTTTCTTTTCTAACTTTTCATTGGGTGAGTCAGTAGACATGTACAGGAAGAATCATTTGCCTTGTTTTTCTTCCTAGGATGTCATGCTAAGCAGATAAAACAACATCCAGAGGTATGGCAGTGCAGTGAGTGAAAGTGCAGCAAAACCAACTGTAATTTAATTTTGTCCTGACAATCAACTCTCTGATCCAAGGGAATAAGTAAGATAGAGCATGAGTTAAGAGACTTCTCCAAGCCAGGATTATGCTGCCAGATGAAAGTGAGCTAAACAAACTATGAGTCTGTCTCAACAGGTTTACCAAAAATAAAATGAACACTAAGAGCACAAGCAAGAAGGAAAGTTTGTTTTGTACAGAAGTCCAGGTTCTAAATGGACCTAATGATTCCATAGGCAAGACAGAGCCATGCTTATAGACATCAGCTAGATCCACATATTTTATGCATAGAGTTATCAATCACTCATAATGAGGCAGCTTAAAACAATCTCTCTTGTTTCAGAGAGAAGATTTTGTTCTTGAATCCACTTGAATATTTGGACAAAAGCTTAACAGAAGGCCAAGTTCCATGTCAAGAAACATTTAAATATACCTCTATATTATCTGTAAACTAGCAGGATTCTGAAATATTGCAGGAATAACTTATATAGTCAGCGCTAATGTCAATTGTCATTCAAGTTGCCAAGAATATCGCAATTTTCATGGACATTTGCAATTTATAATATTGCCGAAAATTCTGTATCATCCAGCTTTGAATAGGCATACTTGGTTAATAAATATTGGCTGTGAATGCTTAGGAATTTACTTAGTAATTTTCAATTCCAAAAGATGAGAATCACTTGTCTTTGAACCAATTACATCAAGATTTCAGAGGTGAGACAGTATTTTGTGTGTGCATTAGCGTGTGTGTGGGCGCATGTGCGTGTAAGTGTTCAGAGCAGGGGAGCATCGAATATGAGTATGTTGAATGTTCTCCTATCTTATTTCCTTGAGACAGGGTCTCTCAATGCACCTGAAGCTCTTTTTTTTTTAAATTATTATTTGTGTGTATGTGTCCTAGCACTTTTTTTATGTCGGGATTACAGACATGCTTTAGATGCAGTGCAGAGACTGTAAGGAAATTTCAGCCTCTAATGCCTGCTTTTTACAACCAGCTTCTAGGTAGCAACACCCTGTGTGCCAGAAGTGAATAGATAATTATGGTGGTTATCTTTAAATAGGTCATGATAATATATTTAGAGCCAGATCAGAAATGGCACTAGCATTTAATATGGAAAATGGGTTGGTCAAGCAAGTACTTATCACCCTGGCCATAGTCTGTGCTTAATTCATGTGTGGCGTGAGATGAGCACACATTGGCTGTTTCTGACCTTTCAGGTGGGGCTGTCACTCAGGGAGATGACAAAATAGAGGTTTGGTGATGGTCATTATTGTAGTTAACAAGATATACTGAGCCAATAGGCTCTGTGCCAGAACACTGTGGGGTGATCAGGCCTGGATTTGGGGGTTCATGATAGGACTAGTTTCATCTTAGTCTGTAGTACTGAAAGTCCCTCTTTCCACATAGCTCCAGTTGGCCCTCATTGTTCGCTTATCAAGGATACTTACATTTCAATGGCTTATAAACAGATGGCCATGATGATGGTGCAACTTGCTAGGGAAACCGTTGCCCTGGGGAGCTATACCCTAACAGTCTGTTGCTGTTGCCAGTGACTTACAAGTCAGTGCTTACAGGTAGGCTGTGCTCAATATAAACCTCAATGGCAGTTCACACTTTGTGACAGGAATTTCCAACTCTTTACCTATTTTCAACTTAGCTGTCTTTCTTACTTCATAGCAAATTTTCAAAACTTCTAGTTTTGGTGGGTGAGTTAAGCTGAGGGCTCCTGAAAAAGTTGCTATCCTTGTTGGAGAACATATCTTACTAGATCCCTGTTCCTGTTCTGTGAATAAATGTGGAAATGATGTCTTGAATTATTACAGCCATTTTGAACTATGAGAAAAAGGTATTTGACTGTAAAGTATCGATAACTTCAGACACTTTAGTCTTGACGTTTTTGGATACTACAATTAATATCTGTCTTCAGTCTTTTGTTATATTAAAATATGTTACTATTTTCATAATGGAGAAGATCCTGTGGCAAGGACATCTATTAGAGGAGCACAGACCTTTAACAGATGAAGTTGCAGCAAGGAAAAAATATTCAAAAATTAGGAAAAAAATCTCATAAACAATTCCATGCTAAGTCTGTCAACAACATGAAACAGTATGAAAATGCATAAAATGGACAGAGAAATGAGGCAAGACATGAAAATGGAGTAGGCTATCAGAAAGCAAAGCACAGATTGATGTGAAGTTCATAGACTAGAGAACTCTTCTTACTCTCTCTTTGTGTGTGTATGGACCAGGAGTCAATTCATTACCTTTGTATGTGCATGTGCTCATGAATCCATGAGTTTGGGTGCATGTATGGCACAGTGCATGGGAGAAGCTTAAATTAGGACAACCTGAGTACGAATCTGTGCCTTCCATCTTGTTTGAGGTAGAGCCTGTCACTGCCGTTCACTGTTGTTTATACCAGGCTAGCTTCTTTGGAATCTCCTGTCTCTACCTCCCATCTGTCCATAGAAAGGCTCACATTACAAACACTCACTATTGCAACTGGTTTCACTTTGGTTCTGAGGATCTGAAGTAAGGTTGTCATGCTTGCCCACTGAGCCATCTTACCAGGAAAAGGTATACTTTCAAAGGCAACAAATTGCAATGTATAAACAAAAGTGGGTGCATTCAGGATGGTATTGACATAGCTAATTGCAATGTACAGAAAGGGCTAAAACACAGGCATAATATGTCATAGGACAGTGATGGGAATATATTGTATTTTAGAAAAAGCTGACATTATGAATAATAATTGTGGAAGCTTATGCTTAGAAGCTACAAGAAAATAGATAAATATATAAAATATATTATCTCATCTGCACACCCACAGAATTAAAAATGGAAAATTGATAGATTTTCCAGTCTCACTGCTTTTAGTCTTTTATTTTAGCTACCCATTTTTACACATGTCTAAGGAAGAATCTTGTGTCCCTGCATAGATGATTGTTTCTTTTCATTGCATTTTCGGTCCTACAAAGCTCTTAATGATTCTGGCCAACTCAGAATTTCCACTTATATTGATGACTGTGCTTATGCATCAACTCCTCAGTGAGTCAGTGCCTTCTTCAGAGCACACATTGTGACGGACAGTGCTTGGGAATTATACCTTTGGGTAGTGGCATTCAATATCCAAGACGCAGAAAAGGCCCTGATTGTCTTCAACACATCTCAAATTCATGCCCATAGTGATTCATTAAGGTATGTGCATGGAACTGAAAATGAGCCAATGAGATGGCGGAGATGGCTGGAGGGGGTGGGGAAAACAGATTATAAAATAAATATGCAATGCCTGCAGTTTGTGAAAAAATTTGACTCCAAAAAGGAAGTTACACATGGAGATTAAGAGAACTTTGAAAATCAACGACAGATTACATCCCAATGATGATGCTGTGAAATGCCAGCTTGGTTTGAGGATTTAGATGAGCAAACATAAGCACCTGCATAGCTAAGACTCAAACTATTACAACGATTGCAGGGGAAAAAATTTGAATAACTATTGACTTTTGTTAATCTCAACTTATTTTTTTTTCTTACCCACCTCCTCTTCTGAACATTCCCCTTCCCCCAGTTTTATTCAGTAGTATTTCCCAAGAAATTCATGGGTTGTGTATATACATATCTTTGATTCAAATGTTTTCCTCCACTTAGTGATCCCTTGGTCATCTTTCTTTGCAGAAGTATTCTTTCCTTATTTGCAGTTCTATCCTGGACTCCTTTTCTGTCCCATAAGTGGATAATAGTATCTTACTAACATACCAATTGTAATCCACTGCAATTTAATTTATGATCCTTAAACTCAATCACATGTCTAGTTGGCAAATTAGGAAATTACGCATGAATGAATAAGTGCACTTGGATAAAAAGGACAGAGAGTGCTTATTCAAATGAACTCTAGTTCTCAATTCCAGAAAAGTAGTATTTCAGGCTTTGTAATTAGAAAGTAATATTTACTTTTTTTGACTGGTTCTAAATTTGACTCATTTCCCATCTATAAATCCAGTTTTGATATTTTTATACAAGACACAACATGTTTACAGCAATACATTTTGGCATAAACACACTAAAATAAAGAGAGAGACTTCTCAAAGAAATTTAATGACTTAAAAAATGCCAGTAGTTTTTCTACATGCATGAGTATCTCAAGATTTTAATTTCATTTTATTTCAAGAAGGTTATGGTATATAAACATTTTACAATGCTAATCTAAAAAAACACAATAATTTGAGTATTCTGTGCTTTAATGCAAAAATGAGTAATTTTCTTAATTTCTCATATGACATGTTTATTAAATATTTTGGTGTCAATTAGCCTTAAGACTGTTTCATTAACATTGAGATGGAGCTAATACCAATTTATTCATGAATATATATTTTGAATTTTAAATAATTTTGAGTAAAATGAATCCTACTATCATTGAATTGTGCTTAGCGCAAAGATAAATATCAGTTCATTATTTTCAACTAAGAAAACTAATGATGCAATGTTTATTACATTATTTTAATGCTATTAGAATGTGAGAATATTCTAATTTTTTGCTTCTGTTTGTTACAGTAACCCAATATATCACCAATGAACATTAGCAATTTTACTCAGTTTGAATTTAAATCTTGAAGTTTTAATATGGGCTGGAGGTAAATTACTCACAAAATCAGGATTTAGCTTCCTTTTCCCATTCCCCAACCATAAATTTTTAATCTTATCATGAGATCTGTAGTGGGGATAATAGCTTTGTAAAGAAAATTTTTAGGCCTTTAGGGGATTAAAAAATCACTGACGTTCTGAAGGACTATGTGCTTTGATAATTGTTCCCACCTTATTATTTTTTATTATAAAGTGGAAATTTGCATTATCATTAGAAATATACATTTAAATATAAAGTTTTGCATTCAAATCTCTTTATTTTTGATTACCCATGACTAAATATCACAGATCAAATAAAAAGTCAATATAGTATATCCTCATTTCAGAAGCATATGTATATGTACACATATATACTTGTAGAACAATCCATGGTTTTAAATGTAATTCAGGCTTCAAAAATTGCTATTTACAATCATATCAGAGAAATAACCTCATCCTTTTAGGGTATTAAAATAAGCAGAGAAACTTTATGTCTGACTATGTCTCACCTTGTGAGATGAAATTAAGCAACATTGTGGAAAATCTTCTTAAGAGTAAGGCCTGTAGACTCAGCCACAGTGTGCAAGGGTGAAGTTGCTATTATTGGTTTTATGTATGACAAATAAATTAATATTGATATAGTCATGCTTTGTTTTAAAACCAAGTTACCAATGGTTTCAAGTTGAAACCTAAAATTTTTCTGATACATAGCAATCAATCATTTCCATTCTGTGCAGCTGTTTTAATGCTCTAATCTTCCCCACTGGTGTGACAGGATTTTCATTTTCATATATAGAGAGTCCTTTGATCCAAATTTTCTGAGCTAGAGTGAAGTCTATAAAGAATCACAGTGTGTCACATGGATGTTTTACATAGGTTTATTGTGCCAATCTGTAGTGGCTAAAAGTGTGCTATGAACTGAATGTGTAATTAAAAGCCAAAAACAATTATTAGGATCAAGAAGAAGGTAACATATTGTATTTGTTTCCTGAAAGAAAACAAGTACTAAATTAACAGATGGAATTTCAGCACCAAGTGTTTCTATACCTCAAACTTCTAGCTAAAATAAGTCAAAAAGTATGTTGGCCACAAAGCTATTTTGTGAAATGCAGAAAAGTTTTGTTTTTATTATTATGCCCATTACTTTGAAACATAAAGACTCTAAGAGTCCTTTATGAAAAACCTTACTTCATGGAAATATGGAATGCAATGGAAATATCCCACTGCATTTTTTGGAAAAATAAAACAACAACAAGCAAACCCATTATTCACTCAAAGAGTAGGTGATGATGAATAAAAGATTCAGAACATAGAACTGTAAATATAACAGTCAAGAATTATTACCATATTTGGACTTAACTGAAAAATAAACTCTGAAGCCTGGTTCAAAATTGGATAGTTATATGATTCTAGTTGTTAATATAGTTTTTTTAAAAACAGTGAATAGTCTTTCTTTTCATGATTTTATTGCACTTAGAAATAACCAGCAGATAAACAATGGGTTACCCTGTGTTCTAAGCCATAATTGTTTAACATTATTAGGTGGGAAAAGTGGAAAATGGTTTAGAGTGCTTCTTCTTAACTGCTGTCAAGACATGGACAAATGTAGTCTAGATAACAAATGATGTGCAGCAACTGGAAACAGAGAAGAGCTACCACTGGAAATCCTTGTCAGTATTCTTTTTCATGATTAGTGGGCTAAATATATGGTCATTAAATCTTCAGTAATTTCCAACCATTGTGTTGCCTGTGAAATGCTCAGCTGTTGGAGTGTGCACCTCATGACAGAAGCTCACCATTTCATGCCAAAAGAGCCCATGACCCATTTAGTTGAGGCCTCTATTTATTTTATTTTTTTTTTCAAAGAAAATAAGGCTTTGTGCTTGGGATTTGTTTGGTCCTGGAAGTGACAGGTGTATTGATAATCACGTTGAATCAACAGTGGCAAAGAATATACAACCAAATTTGTGTTTTTACAAGGTTATTCTTTTCCTAGAAGAGCAACATGCTTTTCTAAAAACATTCAATGCATTTATTTGTGAATTTCCAAATACTCTGATTTAAAATGTACACTCAAAAGCCTTGCTTTATACATACCATTCATTCTCCCCAGCTTTGCGGACAGAGTCTTTCATTTCACTTTTTTGCCACCCACCTGAGAACTTAAATAGGACACATCATGAAGGCAAGAACCACAATGAAGTGTAATGATTTTGTAGAGTGAGGGACACTAGATTGGCCTTGAAAGAATATAGCAACCAATGGTAAGGTTGGAGTTCAGGGCCTAGATCTTCAGCAGAGTGCATATATTTTAGGGAGTCTTAGTTGGAATAATACATGCTGGACAGTAGAGATATAAGAGAAGTTACATGCTAAGTCTTCTCATTTAATAATATCCATAAATCTGCATACATTTGAATATTCTGGTTTATTTTATTTTGTTTTAATTTGGATGTCTACACCATTCCTGATTTATAGGGATAAGTAGATCCACTTATCCAATGCAATGATATAACATTCATATCTTTGCTAATATTTCCTAATGTTTTAGTATTCCTTTGTGTTTGCTTGCACTGAGTTCTTTTCACTATTTTAAGCCATTTCAATAAAAACTCTGTCTACAGGAACCACAGTTGTTAATTCCCTATTGCTTCTCCATGTTACTTGAAAATTCCATATATACCTAGTAGTCTTCTGTCTTCTAGAAGACAGACTCATTGTCTACTTGACTTATGTATGTGCATAAATATCAACAAACAAGACACTAGCTTAATAAGACACTGAACTGGGAATTTTACAGCCATGTCTCTCAATTTCTTACAGAGTTTGGAAAAAAAATAAACTATCCCTACAAAACTCTACCAATGTAAGCAACATTGCTATTTGACCCATTTCTTCAGATTCATTTCCTTATGTAAAACCCATTTTCCTTCTTCCCTGCTGTAAAATACGGTACAGAACTCTCTAAGAAAGCTAGACATGCAGTAACACTCCCCAAAATTCCCACAAATCAAAAGTAAGATTTAATGGAAAAAGCAAGTAGCTTATGCCTCACTCCCAAAAGTTACCTCTGCAACATGGTAAAACCTTTTCTTCTAAATGACTAAAAATATGAGAGCATGGATTAACACCCAGAAAAAATATGATATTTTTCTAGTAGAATTTGAACATCTTCATAAAGGAATTAATTCACCTAATGCCATTAAATTCAATTCAAGACTATTATTTTACCAAAAGAAAACCATCTTAACAGCACCAAGTAACATTTAAAATTCTTTTCTTCATGCTAAATGGTTCCTGGCTATGTGTCTAATAGACATTAGGGAATTATTATTTAGACATGTTAAATTTCATGATTCAAAAATACCATGGACATAGGATGTGATTATGTGTCATTGCCAGAAGTACAAAAAAATAAACATTTTCAAACAAAATCATACATCACAGCATTCTCCAGAATGTAAGCAATTGAGTGTTTCACTGCAATTTCATAAGTTTACTTCTTCAAAACCCTTTCATTCATGTAATAACTGCATTTCATCTTTCTTATAGTCATATATTATTACAATTAGCCCTCTATTAATAACAACACAGTTAACTGTGATGTTTGTGGAGTCCTGATTTATGTATTTCTTTGCTTTTATGGGTGGTAATCATTGTTCATGTGAACTTTCTACCACACTGCAACAGGCAAGCTTTGCTTCATCAGTTTTCTTGTCCTACACAAATGAAGATTTTTGAGTGCAGATCTTAGCTACTAGTTCTTGCGTTGCCATTTTATTTATTTATTTTTTCTCTCCTTGGGTGGATTTATTGGAGAAAATAGGGAAGAGGAAAGGAAGAGAAGGGGAAGGGATGAGAGGGAAGAAGGGAAGAGTTCTCAGCTATGTTGAATCCTGATTCACGACTTTGCCTCCATTCATGGTGGGTGTTCCAGAACTTTTCCTCGAACGTCCTTGTTTTTCTCCAATTTCATGTAGTGATGGTTCTCTGTACATACACACTGGAAAGCAAAAATCACAACAGTTACTTATGGTAATCAATCAACATCAATTTGGCTTCAATGAACATTTCATTTTGTTTTAGAATTTATTTTATTTTAGAATTCTTCATTGCCATCACCAGTTCTTTACCCCACTGTGAAGAGTTTTAGCTTAATAATCTGCCAGTGGATACACATGATTCTTTTCCACATCTTCTGGTCATAACCTTTTAAGCCTTTCTGGACTGCAGATATGGGGTTGTTTCTGTTTTCAGAAAGATAAGGCTTGAGTATATTTAGTCTCCTAAGCTATATAATAGGGTTTTCACTGAGTTAGAGGAGAAACTGGAAATATGTCATCTAAAGGGCAGAAATAGTTATTGTGCCTATCAGTCCTTATTTTTTAATTCTAGCTTTAGAGGAGAGTATTTACTGACAAACTCCTAATTTTTGTCTTCCTGTAAGAACTATGAGATTATTATGGCAACTTGAATTTTCAGCTACATTTTCTTTTTCAGGGCATGACATTTAGGTGTAGGACACAGGGGTAAAAACCCCTGGTTACCCAAGATTTCCTTCATCTAAAATATTGAAATTTCAGGGCTGGAGAGATGGCTTAGCAGTTAAGCACTTGTCTGTAAAGCCTAAGTACCCCAGTTCAAAGCTGGATTCCCCAGGATCCACGTTAGCCAGATGCACAAGGGGATGCACATGTTTGGAGTTCATTTGCATTGGCTAGAAGCCGTGGCATGCCCATTCTCTCTCTCTCTTTCTTTCTCTCTGTGTCTGTCACTCTCAAATAAATAAATAAATAAATGAACAAAATTTTTTAAAACATTGAAATTTTAGTTATTCTTTAATCCAGAATGCACTATTCATCCAGGACAATTAGGTTCACATTTGGAAAGCTGTTCCTTTCTTCTTCCTTACTTTGTCTGGTGGTAATGCTCATTCAATACCATCATGGTTGTTATCTGACTTCTGCTTAGAATGAACAATGTTTACCTATTTATGACAGGTTCAATCATCACATTGAGTATATTAATTCAGCTTTTTAGATTGCCATGATAGAGACAAATGTGACAATAAAAACTATTTTATTTAAGTATCCTAGGGTTATTTTCCTCCTTGATTTAAAAACTAGTAGATATCTCCAAGTATTCCATTGTCACTACAATGGTTCAGTAATTAAAGTGTTTCAAGCATCATCTCTCCTGGACAAGAATGGGAAAGATTAAAAATCTATGATCCACACCACCTTGTCCACAGGCTCACTCAGCTGCTTCCTGGTACTGTCATCTTGGATACAGTTTTATAATTGAAAGATTGCATTTTTATGAGCCTTAGACAGATAGCAAGTACCTAAACACATTTAAGAAAATTTAAAAACCTGGCCTATTTGTGAAGATTATAAATAACAGATTTCAGAGAACCTAGTATAAATTGTTCTGGGCTAAGGTACTCTAGAAAATCCAAAACTAGATTAAGGAAGAGCTAACAATGCAAGGAAGGTTCTCTTAACACTAGTTCAGTGAAAAGAGGTTTCTTCCCATATGGTTAGTAGCAGAATTTATTGGAGATTAATGTATACTTAAATGACCTAGAGAAAGGGTTACATTGTATGTATTATGACCAGAAGTTCTGTGTGAATGGGCTTAAGATTCTGCATTTTTAGCGAGCCTGGGTTATGCTGATGTTACTGAAATCCAAACACCTTTAGTACAAAATATAGTTAAAAATTTATTTAAGCCAGGCATGGTGGTGCGCACCTTTAATCCCAGCACTTGGGAGGCAGAGGTAGGTGGATCACCATGAGTTCAAGGCCACCCTGAGACTACATAGTTAATTCCAGGTCAGCCTGGACTAGAGGGAAACCCTACCTTGAAAAAAAAAAAGGTATCCATTAGCTGGGCGTGGTGGTGCACACCTTTATCCCCAGCACTCAGGAGGCAGAGGTAGGAGGATCATTGTGAGTTCGAGGCCAGCCTGAGACTACATATGGAATTCCAGGTCAGCCTGGGCTAGAGTGAGACTGTACCTTGAAAAACTAATTAACTAACTAACTAACTAAATAAATAAATAAAATTATTTAGGGTCTTTAGCAAGAATTTCACACATAAATATTTCTGAATGATATTTTAAAATATTTTCATTGTTGCAGTAAATGCCTCTTCCAATATCCCCAAAGGACTGAATGGCTTTTGCTGAAAAAGTAAAGCATAGATCAAGAGGTAGAGTGTACATTGACAGCTCAGACAATGGCTCCTGATGCTTTCAAATTGAATAGGTGGGCAATTCAATTTCCTAACATTTTTAAAGCAAACTCAGAAGCTCCTGTTGTAATCTTGAAGTGCCTGGAGTTTATTAACCCTTAAAGTTGGATTTAATTTAATTTATTTATTTATATGAGAGAGAATGGGCATACCAGGACTTCTATTTACTGCAAATGAACTCTAGATGCATGTGCCACCTTGTACATCTGGCCTTATATGGTTGCTGGGGAACTGAACCCAGATCCTTAGGCTTTTCAGGCAAATGCCTTAATCACTGAGCAATCACTTAACTGTACTTCTGTTATGGGGTAGGTATAGGGACATATCAATAACCCCCAAATTAAAACATACTTTTATTTGTGACCCCCCCCCCACGCACACACACGGCAAAATGGTAAATATATTTAGAACTGGTTAGTGCACTGGGCAACTCAACCATAATGAAGAGATGCTGTTAAAAAAGCTGTTCATGGTATGTCATGAAGGAGTTTCCCTATTTCTGTTGCCTAATAATCTCTGAAAATATATATATCTCAAGGCTTCAACATATATTTGAAGTCACAGTCTCAATGAATGAAAGAATTTTTTTTTTAATTTGCTAAAATTTGGATGACAAATTTCTTCAATATTGTCTCAGAAATACTTGGAGTGCTGTGCTTCCTAATTACCATTAAATGATGCCTTTGTATAATTTTTAAAGCTGAATTCATTCCCTAGGGTTAAAATTTTCCTTTGCAATTCTCTTATCACATAGATCCTACCCTAATCATTCGTTTGGACTTTTATTTTTATTTATATACTACTTCTTATAAATACATCAAATACACTATTGTTAAAAATAGTACTGAAGATAAATTTTCCAGTGACTTAACCCTGCTGACTATTACTGGAACTGAGCCCACAATGTAGTTTCCAAACTGACCCCTGGAATTTTGCAGTCTGAAAAACTGTGCCCACTACTCCCATAGTAGAATGCGTCATCTGATTTTCTTTGTGACAAATCAATCACTAACACTACCATTTCTATTAAGCAGAGTGAGGAAATTCAGGTTTGAGGAACTAGTTCCCATCATACTTGGTAAACAAGTAACAGGTGGGTTTCCCAGCTTACTAATAGCTATCTCTCTGTCATGTAATGCATCAAACACACATCTGGATTTCTACATTGCTATTTACAAAAAAAATGGATAATTAGGGAGAACAAAGTAAAATAATTTTAGCAACTGTATATAAATGCAGACAGAGTAGGAGGGAGGAAATGAAAGATAAATGAGGGAGAAGGGAAAATGAAGGAGATCTTTATCAAACCAAAAGATTAATCAATTCTTGGTTTAAGCAAAACATCTAACTAAGGAAGGTAACAGGAGACGAGGACATGGCTAAGCGGTTAAAGGTGCTTTCTTCCAAAGCCTACATTTCCAGTTTAATTGCTTTGTACACATGTAAAGTTGGACACTAAATGGAACATGCACCTATGATCTAAATGTGCCTATGGTAATATTAGGGAGGTGGAGCCAGGAGAATCCAGAGCTCATAGGTCAGCTAGACTGGCTTGAGTGGCATTCATTTCTAACAGCCAGAGACTTTCTCAAAGTGGACCAAGAGCTAAGGTTGTCCTTTAACTTCTACATGTGCTCATGTGCCCATAAAAAAACACAAGAATAAAAAATGAATAAATCAATTAAACACTAAATTAATTAAAATAGCTTTGTAAAACAGAAAGTAAAAATAAAGGTGGTATCGACCTCAATCCAATTTTATAATCAAAACATACTTAAAGGGTATATTAGAATAAAGAGAGAGCAACAGAGAGGGATGATAAAACAGTTTATTAATAATGTAATTTTCTTTGATGTTTCTATTAACATCTATGATATTTGTAATAACATCTGTGAATGGTACAAAATTAATGATGGAAAAATACAAGAAGAAACAATGCATAAAATGTATTACTAGGTGTATTGGAAGTTCAAATATAAACTAAATCCATGACAAACATGGTGATTATCCCTTAAATAAATCTGTCATTCCCAAGTCTTCAAAGACATTTCAACTTGATCATATTATTTACTAATTAATATAACCTAATGAACATTATAAATATGATATTATTATCTTCATTTTATTAAATATAAAAGAAAGTAGCTAACTACCCTAATACCTATAATGAGTAGAGGCAGAGCCAGGATGAAAACATCAGGCTTCAAAGTTCTACTCAGAAGTTCTGAATATAAGCAGAAAAGCCTTCATTCACTACAAAACAAAATCCAAATGGCTAATTCAGTAATCTTTATGACTTTATATATAAATAAATATTTAAGATGGCTTTACTTTTGCTAACTCTTCCAGCTGTCATCCAGAGATTGAACAGAAAATAAATACAGCACAGATATTATAAAAAAGAAGAAAAAGGAAATCACAAGGGTCAATAGCAAGCACGTGGGGTAATGTGCATTGTTGTTTACAGTGTAAAATGGTGCAGTCACTATGCAAAAATAGTACTAAACACAGAATTGCCACATGACCCCATAATTTCACATCTGGAGGCCTAACCAAAAGAAAGAAGGCCTTTGCATGCATATTTTCACACCCATGTGTATAGAATTGTTTACAACAGCTTAAAGAAGAAAGTGCCAAGATGCCCATGACAAGCATGAAGACAGAAAGTAGGATGGTGCTCGTGAATGCCAAGCGGAGGGGGTAATGGGGATTAACACTAAAAGGGCACAGGGTTTCAGTTTTGCAGCCTGAAGGCAGGTGTGGAGATAGATGGTGGAAAAAGCCACACTTCACTGTAAACTGCACTTAAATATACACTTAACATGATTAAAGTAGTAAACTACTATTTTCTTTCCTCCCAATTAAAAGCAAATATGATTGTGCTGATTATGAGTAGTGAATAAAGTAGTAGTTATCAAAACCAGAGTTAACCTCCTTCAGTGGGAACATCCAACATCTATTTAAGAGTCAAAAATATTTGCCTCTGTACTGGATTAAATATATAGGGTTAGGGAGAGGCTAGGGGGATCTGATGAGAGTATCCAAGAAATGCACTGCCCTATATTGTATCCATTTAGACATATGAGGATGTGGGCACTTAAAACCAAAGAGGTCTTACTGTGTTGCACCGCAGATATAAAAATATACATGGAATGGAATAAAATAAAAGAGGTTGGGAGGGACAAGATACCCAGAACTAGAGAGTGTCTGTTTTTGTTGCTGAGAATTAGGCCATCAAAGTGAAATCATTCTGATAATGTATACCAATCTTGATCTGAGAATGAATGGTTGATCATATGTTCATCCATCAAATACATGAGTATGCAGTGGAAAATCTAACAATTTCTTTGGAGCGAATCCAGCTCAGGACCCATATGTATTTGATGTCTACTGTGTATCTCATGTGCCTATTTCAAGTACCACAATCTTGACTGCAATTAAAAGGTTAGATTCATTTGGTTATGCAAACTAGTATGTCTCTTTTTTTCTTGAAATAGCAAAAGTTGGCACTTAACAAGCCTAATCAAATAAATGATACATCAAGACTAACAACTCAGGGTTGGAATATGGCCCACTGTTGCAAACACTTGCTGTGTAGGTCTGAAGACCAGATCTCACTGGATGTGTAGTTGTCTATGTCTGTAATCCTAATGCACCTATTGTAAGGGCAGGTAGAACAGGAGAACCCCAAAGTTCAGCTAGCCAGACATTTGTAGCATATAACAAAAATAGAGACCCTCTCTCAGACAAGGTGGAAAATGAGGATTCTGAAAGTTGTCATCTGACCTCCATAGGTGCTGTCCTAGCATGCGTGTGTGCACGTGCACACACACACACACACACACACACACTCACACACACACACACACACACACCAGCAGTGAGAGAAAATGTGGCGTTCTGCTTTTCTTAGTGAGGAAAATTTTCTGCATCAGAAATAAAGTGAAAACAATATAAACCAAGCAAGTACTCCCGGTCTTTCTTATCTACCAAGCTCTGCAATCTAATTTCACAGAAACTCAGGTTCATATCCCCTCTATGACAATGGAATGGGAAGCTGGTTTGGACAGCTTGGAATATTAGTGTTTGAGCCTCCTGAATTAGGACCTGTGGGCTGTCACACTTGTGATAGACATTTTCCTTTCAGCAGGTATAATTTCACTGGTAGCCCTTGATATGGAACCAATTTCTCATTGTGTTTCTTTCTGATTGTACTTTTCACTATTTTGTCAATAAAGTTTTGATACCCAAAGTTCAAACCTGCTTCACATCTGAGTGTTGAAACCTGTCCCCTTCCTTCTGTCTGGCTCTTCTGGATTGTCTGGAATCATGGTGTCTCTCTCCTTCTTCTCTTTAGTCAGGTGCATGACATGGGAATAACAGTACTAATTGTTTATTCATTCTGCAGGATATTTTCATGACAAGATGTCAGTATTCCTGCAGCATAGATCTTATCACAATAGTTTTGAATAAGCAATAAAAGGAGATAATGTTGAAATGGGACAATATCTCTGATTTTTTCAGTGACACCATTTATTCAAATCAAAATGTGCTCTTATGTCATGGATTTTGTTCATATTTTCCCTGTATTTTCATTTTTAAAAATTCCCCTCAAACTCCTCCTAGTCTTGGTGTTTCTTTCTATGTGTGTAGTTTATACTAGATGGAAACAGTGGGATTCACTCTAAGTACAGCGATGATGATGAGACTCGAGGCAAGCACCGAGTCCTGAACAGCACAGCTCACTTTGCCATGGCATTTGTGAAGTCCTCAGTTTAATCTCTTGGTGTGTGCATGACACATATTTAAGTCAAACGCCAGTCACCAGAAGAATCAGTATCAAAAGTTGCCAGTTCATTTCTGCAGCTACATGAGGGATACTGAGTACACATCTGCAGAAAGCTTGGCAGGTGTGTATTCACAAATAAAATGCCAAATCTGGTTGCAAAATGATCAGAAACTATTGACATTGTGATAGATAATATATAATATTTAATCTATAGTCTGCTTTGTTTTTAAATGAAAGATTAGGCTCTTGGAAAAAATAAGAAATCTATAACACTAGGTTTTGTAGTTTTCTAGACAATCTGTGTGGTCTGTGTAGGGATAGGCGTGGGTTTTCTAGGGAAGTTCTCCCATGTAACACTTTTTAATATATACTTTTTACTGTTTACTGTATTGAAAATATTGTTATCAGAATATGCAAGTTTTCCCTGCTATCATGATAGGTCAGAATTACCACTATTTGCAACTTTGAACATACAGTTATCATTTCTATTTTAATTATAAATATTTTCAAAGCATCAAATCTAAAATGGAATCTATTTTTAACTTATAAAGCTAAAACAATGACACAAAGGAAACATGGTATTCTATGGGTTCCCCCCTGCCCTGTTGCCCTGGCAATAATAGCTAAGACTGAGAACTTATACTATATATAAGCCTAAATGGCACCTAGGGGGATAATTTCTCAAGTAACCCTAACAAAAATATGTCTATTGCCTTCTTTTTAAATTGAGGAAACTGACAATGGTGACAGACTGTTCAAAGCAGGACAGCCATGCAGGTCACAGTCCACATTTGAATCTGTATGAGATTAACTCCATAAACTTATGGACAAATTGTCAAACATGTCTGCAATAAAATGGAAAACTGGTGACTTCCTTGAGTTCAAAACTTGACCCCAAACTTCATAAGGTTACTCCATTCTTCCTGGAATCCTGGTGCTTTTCCATAGTCAATTCCCTCTCAGGTGCCCTTCACTCTTGAATTTTCCCTGAGTGACTGACTATTTCTCTGTCTCTTTATCTTGCTTCTTCTCTCCCTTCTCTCTTTTGTCCTTTCTCTTTCCTTAAGCTTCCCAGGTTATCTTAAGCCATCGTCAGATTGCGGTAAGAATAATTACCTAATGCCAGAGTGTTAGGGTTGAAACAATGAATTAATCATATTTAAGAAATCAAATCAGGTTTTAACATGTTCCCTGTAAATAGTTGGCATACTGAGCCAGATCACACGTTTACATAAGACATGGTATCCCTAGTTGGGTTTCTTAGGAGCAGCTCAAGCCTATAGGACATGAATATATGTCTCTTATAATTCCAGTCCAGAGATGAAGCCCACTACTTTTCTGATCTTTCTCATTTTAATAACTGTGATCATCCATCATCCAATTGTTCATGAAATAAACATGATTCATTATCTACTCACTTTTAAAATCTAGCATCCTATATCTGATCCATTAGGATGCTCTGTCTGTTCTAACTTCAAAATAAATCTAAAATCATAATTTCTTCTTCCAGCTATAGGGTCATACAGTCTAAGCTACCTTCTTCTTGGCTCAGATCCTAGCTGTTTTCTTTGAAATCTTATTCCAAACTTATAATGACTTCCCAACATATTATACATAAAAACCTAAGCTCTTTATAGTAGCTAAGAGGTCTCAATTCTTTGGGTCTTTTCCTATCCTCTAATGTCATATTCTACCATTTCCCCCTTAAGCAACACATTACATAACTCCATCCTTCTTGATCATAATTAGTTACATCTGAATAATAAGATATTTGGAATCCCTATTAATTTTGTCTAGAAAAAATGTTCCTCACATCTCTATATGGTATACCACTACATTTCACTCAGATTTCTTTCAAAATGTAATTAGTTTACATGATTTTCCCCCAACAGATTTATTTTAAGCACCTTAGGTAAAACAATACCATTTTCCCCTTTAATAACCAATATCTAGTGACATTTGTAAAGGTTGTATACTTGTTATTTATACATCTATCCTTTTATAGACATAAATTCACAAATTAAAAGATATTTCCTTGAGTACCACTACCTCCCCTTTACAGTGAGGGACAATCCATATTGTTTGATAATTACCCCGTGTCAATGTTGCCTTGTATGATGACTAACTGCAGAAGTTAATGATTAGAATATAGCTAAAACTTTTACTTTCTCTAAAGCCCTATCTTGTGTTTAGTTACCTAAAATATAGCCTTGCATAGGTGAAATGGATGATTTGAAAGAATGGAGGGCAGGGTGTGGTGGCACACACCTTTAATCCCAGCACTCAGGAGGCAGAGGTAGGAAGATCACTGTGAGTTTGAGGCCACCCTGAGACTACACAGTGAATTCCAGGTCAGCCTGGGCTAGAGTGAGACCCTACCTTGGGAGGGGGGGAAACAACCAATAAATAAATAAAAGGATGGAGGGATAGAGCAATGGATACAGTGTAGCATACCATGTTTACCAAGTTTCTCTAGTTTGTTGTTATTTTGTACAAAGTAATAAGCCTCATTTTAACAGATATGACTAATCTATGTCAAACAAAATAAACCAGGGAAGATAATCACACACCCTTGCTTTTGTCTACATAGACATAAGATATATCAGAAAGTCTATGAAACAAGAGACTAGGGATCTTTTTATCTTACTATTCCCTCATTGGTTCTGACAGTGGCATCAGCAGTACCTAGAACTTTAAGAAATATAAATGAATGGATTAGCCCAGATCTAGAAATTAAAAACCTAGAAGATGGACCCAGCAGCTTCTGTTGTTAACACTCTATCTGCGTGATTTTGATGTATGCTCAACTCATAGAGATGCTGTCCTCACTTCTTGCATGAAATTCGCCTGTGTTGCTTTCTATATAATATGCATGTGCATATGTGTTATGCCTCTGTAGACTCTCACAATAACACACATAAGAAGAACTGGTAAAATAAATGTTTAATAGCTTTTCAGAATAACAAGTACCATTTGACTTCACATGTGCATGTGCACCTCACATTCTAGTAGGAAAAGCATGAGACCCTGAAGTCAAAAGCTAAGAGCCTTGTTCATAGTTTTGAGTCAGTAAGCACAGAGAATAATTTAGCCATCTGGGAAACTTCTTGGCTTGGGCAATAAACACAGCATTTTTCTCACAATGCACTTGAGCAACCTGCTGGCAACCCCTACCTGCACTGAACTAGCTGGGCTTACACCCCACTCCTAACAATGAATGTGGTTTTTCCTCTTCCCCAAGCCACCATTATTTGTGATCAGGTCCTATTCAAGTATTTTCTTAGACAGATCTGGGATCTGAATTGCATGAGGTAATCCATCTTACACTGATTTTGGCTCCATGGGCAATAAGACAAAGTGTGCTCTCCAAGTGAAATGTTAGGAAGAACCCCAATTCTCCTATGTACAATTGTACATAGGTAAGATTAAAATCCGATGCATCAGAGGAAGGGAGATGTACAGCAGAGAATAGGTTGCATAACCCCAAACTGTCAATCAAATCAGTCAACTATGCCCCTAGCAACTGAACTACTTTTGCCTCAAACTTCTCTAAAAAGAAGACCTAGACCACCTCCCAGTGTCCTTGAATACGTTCCACTTGAGTGGTCTGCTGTAACTCTTGGCAGTGAATTTCAAATATTACCACTGCCTTGATTTTAATAGTTTCTTGCTGTTTTCTATTTGTGTGTGCCTTCCTTTGGTCAAGAGGCCAAAAATATGGAAATACCTAGAGACTTAATGTAACTTTTTGCCTCCTTTTAGCTTGTGGATCTGAATGAAGTCCTCTTAAACTCATTTTCATCATGTTAAAATGAAGTTAATAACTATCAGCTTGCATATTTCACAGGTTTTAGTGATAATCAAATGATGCCTAGGTTAGGGCTGGTTGGAAAATCAGCACACCATGCAAACATTATATAAACTCATAGAGCTGATTCTCATAACTACTATTATATTGTTGTTGCATTCTTTACAGATTATTTGAAAAGGGAGAGCTATGGTTGTGATGAGACCAAGTAGATATAAATCTTTGAGAGTCAATATGGCATTGCAGTGAAGGGTTGGGCAACATGTGTACTGAGCCCCTATAGTTATTGCTAATGAAATCTGCTTTTCAAATGGAAACAGTATAACTTCTGTTTTGGATGAAATTTGAAAGTTATACACTGTTAAGAACTCCCAGCTACCAGGAAAGAATAATGAAATATGATTAAACTCATTACTACCAATTTAATAGAATTTTCCTTGGCTTTCTCTAAGTTCCAATAAATGGAAAGGTTAGACTGCTCTTCTAGTTAATGTGCCATCAAAGATATTTAATTTTCTTAATAGCAGATCATAGAAGGGCCTGAGCGATTAACATGAAGCAATTTCACACCTTAATTAATGTCACATGAAATCTCTTTGGAGGTTCAGGAGAAATTCAAACACTGGAATGGTAGTAAGATGCTATAGAAAAGTACTCAATATTTCTGTAAATGTTTATTACCAAAGGCTGAGAGACACTGTGTACAAAAAGATTTATGTATTCATTTGGAAAGAGAGCCGAAGTAATTTCTGAGCATAGGAGAAGGAGATAGGTATGGGTAAAGAATATGTGTGGGAAGAATTAGGGGAATTTTATTAAATTCAGAGCCTAGCAAAAATGCTTTGTGTGAGTTACAGTGGTTTACAGAAGGAAGGTGTCACAGGTCAGCAAAAACTCAAAGAGGGGCTGGAGAGATGGCTTAGCGGTTAAGCGCTTGCCTGTGAAGCCTAAGGACCCCGGTTCGAGGCTTGGTTCCCCAGGTCCCACATTAGCCAGATGCACAAGGGGGCGCACGCGTCTGGAGTTCGTTTGCAGAGGCTGGAAGCCCTGGCGTGCCCATTCTCTCTCTCTCCCTCTATCTGTCTTTCTCTCTGTGTCTGTCGCTCTCAAATAAAATAAAAAAATAAAAAAAATAAAAATTAAAAAAAAAAAACTCAAAGAGGGGGAGAGAGAGACAGTTGCAGCAGAAATCCTTGTTGCTTTAAAGCAATCAGCCATATCAGAGTTTATTTTTCAACTCCTTTTTGTTTTGCCTTTTAGTATGGCTAGGTCCAGAAGAAAATCTTGGGGCATAACCATTTAGTTTCCTTTCTAGATCACTGAGATAAAAATATTGAAATATATTTGCCACTTTTTATGTCCTTATTGGAATGTCACAATGCCAGGACTTCCAATTTGTTCATTGGGGTTCTTTGTATAGCTATGGAAGGGATAAGTAATCTCCCTCTGTATTTGGTCTTCTTAAAGAAAGTTTCTTAATTCTTTGCCTTATCCCTCATTACTTCAAGATGGAAGATAATAGAATGTTCATTGTTCTAACAGGAAAATGAAAAAGGCACTTTGCATTTGGTCTGGCAGAAGGTGAGATGGCTAATCTTCATGTACAATTTATTCATCTTTTGGGTGACTGAGGGTAGAGATGGTAAATAATTTTCTCAAGATTATGTAAGAGGCCATTGCCAAAAATATGCTGTAAAGAAGCAGCACATGTTTATCCCTGAGATCTCCCAGGGTACACACTCTTAATGGTCAGGGAAGGAAAATAGCTGGCGTATCCCCCATATCTCTATATAGTAATTTAACCTGGCACTAAAATGTATCTATCTTGATAATAGTAGGAATATTTAAATTGGAATATGTTTAATATAGTTAATTCCATGGTGTCAGAGATATGGATTACTCTATTAGGCTTAATTGAATAGAGTGATCATAATAACTTGAATAAGTTTAAATATCCTGGGGCCAATTTTCATGAAATAAGTCTGGAAACACCAAATTTAGTTCAGAATGCCAGGTCTCCAATGTACTTGCCATCAGGATCCCTTGCAAAGTTTTTAAAAGCTGCACACTCCGAAGTAGGCTGCCTCAAATTGCTCTGGAGGTTTGGACACAGTTTGCAACTTGTAAGAACACTCCAGATGGCCCTGATTCTGTTGTTTGATAAACAATAATCAATGTTATTTTGTTAGCAATAAAATCACTTAGTATTAGTCAAGAGTTATAGCAAAGAAAGTGGATAGCATGTAATTTTCCTACCAGAACGTGTGTGTGTGTGTGTGTGTGTGTGTGTGTGTATACATGTACATTTTATTCAATTCTCCATGCTAAAAAATTAAATTGGTGGAAATATGCTATTTTTTTCTGATTACAAGCTTAATTTGATAGAGATGTCTCTCAGTGGAAACATACTGATCTTATTTACTTTGGAATTATTTTTCTTTTTTCTTCAGGACTCAACTCTGGAAGCTTTAAGTCTGAAAATTGTACACAGTTTTTAAGAGAAGGATCTTGATTTTGAATGCCCAACCACTTGCATGAGGTGAGTAATAAGGTTCTTAAAGACACAAGGAGGAGAAAAGGAGGAGTTTGTATCTTGTCCTTTGTCAAAGACTCTTTGTCTTTCCATCTGACACTGGAGGGGTGGTGATGAGCAAGGCAATTTGGATCTGGGGGTGTTTCTTCCTGTGGTGTGAACAATGTTCTTCAAGGGTAAAACTGAAAATCTCAGACCTGTGCTCCTGTCTTCAGTTCTGGGGGAGGGGGCCCATGTGAGTGAAAGTTGATATAATATGGGCACACTAATGGGCTTAAATATCACATCCATCCATCTAGCTGAATAGATGCTTCTGCAACCGCTCATTAATACTGCCTGTGCATTGAACACCAGAAGAGGTTGAGAAAGTGAAGGGAAAGAGGCTGTTGAGTAATTATTACCATCTCATCTGAATAAGACTCAAGGATCTTCAAGCAGCAGAACTTAATTTTAGGAATCTTGACATTCAAAATTAAATCAGCAAGACTAAGATAAGTGCAAAAATGCTTGAAACAATAGCAGCAGCAACAACAATACTCCCTCTTTTAAAAAGTCACAATTTGACTTTCTTCCATCTGGGCAGTTCACTTTACAAAGGAGTAGCCCATGTATCATGCAGCACTGTATTCTGCCAGATGATACTGGTGTCTGTAGTAGGTCTACATGTTTATAAGAATTGCTTTGAACTATTTTATTTTTTAGAGAGAGTAGGAGAGAGACAGAGAGAGAGAGTGATAGAGACAGAGACAATGAATTGATGTATCAGAATCTCAGCCACTGCAATAGAACTCCAGATACTTATGCCATGTAGTGGTTATGTGTGACCTTAAACTTGCATCACCTTTGTATGTCTGGCTTATATGGGATCTGAAGAGAGATTGAACATTGGTCCTTAGGCTTCACAGGCAAGCACCTTAACCTCTAAGCCATCTACCCAGCTTAAACTATTTTTAATGACATAAAATCATCAACAATATTTTTTGGCTAACAAGAGGATGATTAATTTCTTGTAGAGCTATTATCTTATATTCATTTTCAAAACTGTCATTCAATGCTTTACAATTGGTGGTCAGAGAAAACATTATCAAAACTTAAAATATTATTTGTAGCTACAGCACCTTTCATCATAGCCCTTCATTTAAAATAATTAAGCAAAAAAGCAGAAATTACTCATGGTGGAAATGGCTCAACAATTGTTCTTCAGGAGGCAAAGTGCTTGATGCACAAGCATAAGAATCTGCATTTGGACCCCATGAAAAGGCCAGGCATGGCAGCCCACACCTGTAATTCTAGTTCTGGGGAGATGGAGGCTGAAGTTCTCCAGTGCTTACTAGCTAGCCAGTCTATCCAAATCAGAGAGCTCCTGGTTCCATGAGAGAGACCTGACTCCATCACTAAGGTGAAGAACGGTTGATGAGACACTTGACATTGACCTCTGGACTTCACATACATACATGTCCATGTGTCCATACATATGTACCTACACATATGTATGAACATACATACACACACCACACACACACTCACACATATATACAAACAATTTTATACTTCATTTGTTCACTAATTTAATAAAAGAAATATGTCTAGATGGTTTTTATTTGTAAATCTATTGCTAGGTTCCATGTTGGAAAATGGTTTTGCACTAAAGTGCTTAGAAAAACTGCCACACATCCAGGTTTGGGAGTTGAATCAGTATGTCCCCTGTAAAGCACTTCTTCCATCCTTCTCTATCTTTCAAGTTATCAGTTGAAACTAGAACCTATGAGTAGAGAACGATGCTATTGCCTTTGCAGCTTACTGGTGCTCTGGAAGAGCGTGCAACAATTCCCACATAATGCTTTTAAGTAGTCTTACCCTCCTGGGGATGATACTTTCCAAAATTTTAAGCCAGGACATGAAACTGCTTTCAGTGACCCTAATTTAAACAAGATATTTACACCATACAGCATTTCTGTCTAGATTTTCTTATCTGTGACATGCAGATAAAGTGAAGATATAAACAACTCCACAGAATGTATGGGTTTAAAACAGCTCAACAAACTTATAATATACCTGGTAGACATCAGGAGTTGTACAAATGCTAAAAATAAGAACATTTATAAATTGCATGGGGGAAAAGACTACTGTACAATTTCATTGCCAAAAAACTTTAAGTCATCCCATCCAATTTTTTTTTTTTTTTTTACATACAGTATAGGAAATGAAGCTTGTAAGAAATCATCAGGAACAAAAGCAATGCACTCTTGATTCGCTCTTGCCTAGTGTGCGCATAGCATTCTGTTAGCTGCCCTACCAAGATGCACTTTTGTCACCATTTCATGGTCACCCATATCAATTCTGCATGGCTTAGATTACTCATTCTGCTATTAAATCATGGTAGAACATTTTTACTTTGCCACCTCTGGCTTCTCTGAGTATCTGTATCTGCAAAACTTACTACAGAGTAAAGGAAATAGTATAGTGTAGGTGCTGAGTGTTTAGAACTGGCACTTGGTTTCCTGACTGAAATCTCAGTTTTGTGTTTTCCAAGCTCAATGATCTTGGACAGGTTACTTAATTCATTTAAATGTTAGTCTCCTCATCTACAAAATAAGGAGAGTGGCATAAGGCTATTGTACATGTTATTTATTTATTTATTTAAGAGAGAGAAAGAGGGAGAGTCAGAGAGAGAATGGGTGCACCAGGCCTTCAGCCACTGCAGATGAACCCCTGATGCATGCACCCCCCTTTGCATCTGGCTTACATGGGTCCTGGAAGGTTGAACCAGGATTCTTTGGCTTTGCAGGCAAGTCCCTTAATCACTAAGCCATTTCTCCAGCCTCTATTATGCATGTTTTTTTTTTTTTTTTTTTTTGTGTGTGTGTGTGTGTGTGTGTGTGTGTGTGTTAGGGTCTCACTCTGGCCCAGGCTGCCCTGGACTTCACTGCATAGTCTCAGGCTGGCCTCAAACTCACAGCAATCCACCTACCTCAGCCATCTTAGTGCTGAGACTAATGGTGTGCACCACCATGCCCTTTTGGATATTTTTACTGAGGTAATATGTGCAACCTACCTTGCAAATGGTAAATTGAGAAATTGTATATAGAAGTAGTAAGACTAAAAAAAGGCCCATAAAAACAAGTAAACAGCAAAAAAAAAGTAGACAAACATAACCACAAGTATCTTTCATACTAATGGAAACCATGATATAAAATATAATTGCACGGGGAATTGTTCAAAATTTTATATATAAATCATATCAAAGCACACATGAAGCACAATGGGACATACCAATTTCATGTGCATTGAGAAACTATGAGGAAAACATCTTCATGGATCTGCAAGGAATTTTTATTTCTACTCTGCTGGCTCAGTCCAGATTAAAAGAAAATCAATCATTAGCAAACTTCTGTTTTGGTATACCTCCTAGAATCCTGTTGCCCTACATTTATATTACATCCACGACCTTAGAACATGAAACTAGCTCATCTCACCAGTGTTGTGGACGTTCAACATGTGACTGTTTGAGGCAGAATGCTTTGGTTTGAATTCTGGTTCTGCCTTTCACTGACAATGGAGTATGGGATGAATTTCTTAGTGTTTCTGGGCTTCATCTATGACATGTGTAGATGAGGATAATACTAAAAACCACTTTGTAGAGATGTGATGAAGATGAGAAATTGAGGCATATATAAGAATACTGCCTCTAAAAATGAGCATTTATGAAACTATTAACTAACATTGTTCAATCAATGGTACCTTGTTCTCTCAGACAAATGGCAAAGGCATTTACAAGGTATTAAAAAGTCTTTGAATAAAAGCCAGTTAAGCTTTATTTCCAGAAATGATTCACATAACATTCTTCATACATAACACCTAAGAGTTCAGTTCCACAAAGGAAGTAAACAAAGAGCCTTGGAAATAAATCCAAGTATTAATGAATCTGATTTTAAGTACATGTTATTTTTTCCCAGTATAAAATGAAAGCATTATAATTTGTCAGTAAACAACAAAAATTTAAAACAAAGCAGTCAATTAAATGATGCCAATAAAAATCTGTATATATTCTAAAGTAAAAAGGTGTAAGACAAGAGCAGAAATTGTTTCCCTGATATCCCTGTAACACTGAGCCCTCAAACCTGAATACATATTTGAAATGAAGGCTACATGCTTCGCTTCCATGACCCTAGTGTGGCTACTTCTCCAGGTTGTCATCAGGGGCTATTGGAACCATTTTGAAAAGAAAACTGGAACTGATTTTCAAACCTGTCTTCTCATTTCTCCTTGCTGTCTGGTAGATAACAGAGATAAGGACACATACAGACACCAGTGGATGTGGTTGTGGTACCAGTGCAATGTTCAAGCCTACTCCAAATGCTCTCCCACCGAGCCATGTTTTGTGCACAGCTCTAATGAGTCATAGCAAAGAGAGAGGTGAGAAGCTGATTGTAGCCAGAGTCCCTACAACAGATGCCATAGCTTGTCTCTACCTTGGTTTGTGTGAGAATTTGTATGATTAAGGTGCTTTCCACATGGATTCTGTGCTGTGTGAAGCTAATCTAATTCCAATTAGACTGCTGGAAATGTCTAGCTGCTCATTTCCTCATTTGCACTGAAGTGCAGCAATAAACAGGGACTTCAGGCCATTCTGGAACTAGAAACATTTCTTTTGGACATGTACATAAGACCATCCAGACCCAAGTGGAAACTTAATAACCCCAGTGCAGATTTTTGGCTCTAATTAAGATGAAAGACTGTGTATATTTTCTTTGGGGGTGGAGTTGGAGGGGTTCATTATAACTACTATTCATACAGGGAATAAATAAAACAGATTTTGTATGTTCCTAAATTTTCCCAAAATGTAAATGGTCATGTGCTATTTTTATATAAAAAAATACTATTTTAATTGTGCAAATAAAAAATGATGCAGAAATTCAAAGAATGACTTGTCAAAAACATTCCTGAGAGCAGATATAGTTTCCAATGAGATACCTGGAAAGTCTGTCTGGACAATTCCCTACTCATCTCCATCAGCTTCTCAATGATATATTCCTTTCTTTTCTTAAATTTTTTTGTTTATTTTTATTTATTTATTTGAGAGTGACAGAGCTAGAAAGAGGCAGATAGAGAGATAGAATGAGTGAGAATGGGCACGCCAGGGCTTCCAGCCACTGCAAATGAACTCCAGACGCGTGCGCCCCCTTGTGCATCTGGCTAACGTGGGTCCTAGAGAATCAAGCCTCGAACCCGGATCCTTAGGCTTCACAGGCAAGCACTTAACTGCTAAGCCATCTCTCCAGCCCGATATATTCCTTTCCATGGAAATGACAGTTCTAATTCCCAATGCTAATTACATAGCAGAAAATGGGCCACTTTTCTACTATATTATTGCCATTAGTAAGCATGTTTCATATCTCTAAGAACACAATTTCTCTGAAACATGTATTTATTTGCCTTTAGAATTAACTAGTCATTCATTTGTTCATTCACAGGTTCACATACTCAACAGAACAGAAATGATAAAAATATCTCTTTATGGTATATCAAATACCGTATATGGCAATGGGAGATATGAAGAAAATTACACTGCAATATGCTCATTCAGAGAACAAGATAACCCTAAGGGGAGATGGGGTGATAGGTGAAACAATTCAATGTGATCACTTTTATAGAAAAGAAATGCATACTAGGAAAAAACCAAGAGTGATTCATTTTTCTTCAACAAAATTAGGGAGGAGTAGTTTCAGAAATAGTGACCCTTGAATTCTTTCTTTCCATGGGTTAATCAGCATATTTCATGCAGTGGAAAAGAGTACGTGGAGATTATTCAGTACAGTGGGAAGCACAGGCCCACCATAGTGAAATTTCACTTTAGGGTGGCCAAAGAGTATAAAGAAAGGCTTGAGAGGCAAGAGGGCTGTCACAGTGTACCCAGTGGATAATGTGAGATCATTTTTGGTTGACTGTTGTAGTAAAATGCAGTATACACTCCATGCCTATGATATGTTTGAAGGACAGCAAGGCAGCAAGTTAGACTAAGTCACAGAATTGTACTACATTGTACAGATATTTATGCTTCCTCAGACAAGGAAGCTGAACCAATGATTTAAGTGAATGTAATGTGAATTTTAGAGAAGAATGTTGTGATGAGAGTCATTTAGACCATGAGAACTAATACAATCTGCAGAGGAAGCATGAATATACACATGGCCACCCAATGTCTTTGTAGAGAAACTTTTGTGGGCAGAAAACACATAGAAAAAGAAAATAGATTTCTCCTATTGCTAAATTATAAATTATTCAGCACTATGTTAAGTGATCATAAAGGGGAAGTCTTAGGCTCAACTGAGAAGGGTAAATTTTCTTGCTTAAGCATTTACTGATCAAACAAGCACATTTTTTTCTTAAAAATGCAAAGAAAATTGACAGACTATGCTATATATTCGTTCACAGCAGTATAGAGATTAGACTATAAGCCCATTTTAAAAATTATTTTACAAACTTTTAAACACTTCAATACTATTGATTTTTAAGAAGTATCCTAAGAAATTAAATTTCTTTGTCCAGCAAATAAGGAAATTACATTTTAAATGGTAACTGACCCTAATTTTCTACATTCAGGAATCTTCTAGTCTCCATGTTTAACCAATTTTTTCAGTACTATGTATGGGTAAGAGGCATCTCATTACTTTTTCCCCTTTTCTTTTCTTTACAGTTTTTGATAGGAAAAGTACTTTTATATTTTCTAAATATATGTTCTGATTGGTTAATTCCAGGAAAATCCTATAGTGCAAGGAGACAAGTAGCACAATTTGTGCCAAGACACAGATCATGGTCTGAGGAAGAAAAGACATTTGTTTCATACCTTCAATAGGTTTTGGTACAAAATGTGATGAGGGTTTGGTTTTCTTCACTCTGTTGCCCTTCATAATTTGACCTTCTTTATTGAGTCCCAGAAACCATGCTCGGCCTGATTCCTGCTGGCGGTACAGTGTGGAAGAATAGATCACATAATAGTTTTCAAACACAGACTCCTTAAATTTGCATTCTGGGGTGAAAACATCCTGCAGAAAAAAATAAAAAAAAAAGAGAAAGGACTTAATAATAAATCAATAATGCTTAAATCTAAACAACTGAAATACATATAACCTATGTTAAGAATGAACCAGAGACAGCTTCACAAAGTTTTTGTTAGCATCTGTATAAAGAATCCACATACAAAACCCAAGAAGTTGGTGTTAACCAATATTTCCTCCAGAGCAAAGGACTACTCAGGTGTGAGTCACTTGCTGCAGAGACAGGGACAGCACCAAGACTGTGGTCAACCCAAAATGTGATCTAGCATAGTGTGACATAAGTTGAAGTGCTTGATTATTCCTCATTTTAGTGGCCCTAGGCATGTAAAAAAGCACTAGAATTTATTCATGTAGAAACCAAAATCAAATGTAATCACAACAAACACAGGCACATTGGATGTGTTTTGAAGGGATTACTATTGATATACAAAAGTTTATCACACAGCCATGGATTCTTCAATAAACTCTCCAGTATGATGTGACTTTGCTTGATGTTAGTTTTTGCCTTAGTTGATAAACATTCTTTACTTAGTAATCAAAATTTCAGACATGACAAGCTTAAAAATGACCAGTAGAAAAAATACTACTGTTACATTGAAGAATTCTCAATGAAACATAGTCCAAGAATAAATCATAAGATTATCTATTTCATTCCCACCATCTGATAAGTGTAAATACAAGAAGGCTGTTTAATTAAAACATTCATTAAAAAACTGTTGAATGAATGCCAGAACTCACTTCCTGTGTTACAGCTACTGCCTCTCAACCTCCCCATTTTGCCCATTTTCAATGACTATCAGCAAGATTTTATAATCAGTGCAGAAAAATCCTATCTTCAAATGAACAAAGCCTATTTTCTTGAAAGAAGTAAGTATAAATCCTACATGTCCAGCATTTATAGTTACATTGGTATTCTTCATTGTATACTGGAATCCAGTCTTTTAATGTGAAAGTTCACACGTCAACCCATTTACATGTGGAGATGAGTTAATGACAAGTCGTAGGAATAAAGCTGGTGGAAACTATGAACTTGGCAATGATACTGATACTCCAGGACTGACCTCCTAGCTCCATGTGTAGGCAGCTAAGTGGCAAGCAGATGGGAGACTGGTGAAGGTGGTAGAGACACTGCTTAAGGGTCTCCTTCATCTGTTTAAATGGATCTAGCATTACTGAAGAAAAAAAAAACAGACTAAGAAAATGGAAATTCAATAATGATAATAGTATATTGCTTCTATTAAAAGTAAAGGATAACTTCTCAGAGTATTTAAGAAAGTTACTTTGAAAGTCAGAGAAAAACATGAATATAAGATACTTTTAATATGATAGTGATAATAACAAATGCCTAATTAAAAGTGTTAATAAGAATGTGAAGAAACTATAGTTCTCACAGTCCTGGTGGGAATGTGAAAATGAAACAACAGCTGAGGAAGTAGGTTGGCTGTTCCTCACAAGATTGGACATAGTTACACGACCCCATAATTCCACTTCTGATATGTTCCTAGAAGTAAAAACATATGTCCACACAAAAAATTATACATAAGTGTAGTAAAGTAACTGATACTGAGTGCTACCAGGAATGAAAACGATTGCGATTTAGATAACAAATGCTTGATGTTTGCATAAATTTGTAAATACTCAAAATCTCTGAAGTATATACTGTGAGGTTTTTTGCATGAGAATAATGTCTCACTAAAAACAACAACAACAAAAAAAAAAACAAAAACAAAAAAACAAAAACAAACCTAGAGAAACAAAGTGGCTTGAGAAGATGGGAGAGGGGGAAATAAAGCCACTGTGCACTCCATGCCTGGAAGCACAGAATTAACAGAGAGACTCTGTGTTCTTTTATGGTCTTGCCTCCAAATTATGAGGAATCAGTTGAATCACTGCCCAGTATAGAGATCAAAGTGGTACAGATTCAAGCTATCAAATGTTTCCATAGTAGTCTTTTTATTTATTGTACTGAGGATTGCATACAGGGAGGTGCATATGTTAGCCAAGTGCTCTACCAATGAGCTACATCTCAGCCCTATATTATCTGTTTTATGAGTAACAAAACAACTAAAGCAGACTATATTTACAAATAAAAGAGGGATATGAGCTCATAGATGTGGAGGCTGAAAGGGTCCTTGAGCAGATGATAGAAATGAGAGAACAAGGATCTAGCAAAACAGGAAGCCAGGATAGAAGAGATACCCCCAGTTCTTTCTAAAACCACACATCTAGTTGAGTAAAGGGAATCTCACTAAGCTCCAGATAGCTCCTAATATTTAACTCGGGAATAAAACCTTCAAAACACATAACTTTGGTGGGATATACTTACAACACATTCAAACTATAGCATAAGGTCACATTAAATTCTGATTTTCTTCTAGAATCTGGTTTAAAGATTTAGAATATGCTTCAATTTTGCCATATTACTTTATTTAAAAAACCAAGCTGACCAAAATAATACCAAAGCTTTTACTTCTAGATCTAAAGCAATGCTAATAAGCATGGTATTAGCCCTAGATGCTAACAGGTTCTTAACCATTCAAGGAATAAATTCTTTTTTTAAAAAAATTATTTATTTATTTATTTGAGAGCAGCAGACACAGAGAGAAAGACAGATAGAGGGAGAGAGAGAGAATGGGCGCGCCAGGGCTTCCAGCCTCTGCAAACGAACTCCAGACGCGTGCGCCCCCTTGTGCATCTGGCTAACGTGGGACCTGGGGAACCGAGCCTTGAACCGGGGTCCTTAGGCTTCACAGGCAAGCGCTTAGCCGCTAAGCCATCTCTCCAGCCCTCAAGGAATAAATTCTTTATGTAAGCTTTCAGACAATATGCGGACTAGGGGAAACATATATGGCAAGGATTTGTTTATAAGCACATAGTGACATATATGAAATTAGTAATACAACTTACTTATAAGTATATGCTGTAGTGTGCATGTGTGTGTGCACGTGTGTGTGCTTAATGATGAATCATTAAGTTTATGTAGCTACTTAGTGGTTGTTCAATTTTCTGCCTTTATTTAACAAGGTATCTGAAGCCTGTGATAATGAAATAAATGTTCCCATTGTCACGGGAAGTTACAGGCATACCCAAACCCCTGGCTAGCACAGAGGACTACTGGCTGTTGGTTCAGAACTTCTTTCATTGCCACATATATCTTCCTGCTGCATGGCCAAACCTGCTTATGATACTGAATTATTGACTTGAGTAAGGCTTATTCATGATAAAAAGGAACATGTCAATCATGTAGAATCACTATGGTATTTACAAATGAGAAAGTAACACTTTCAATTAATGAAGAGTGAGTGTGTAGGAAAAACAGGGGTCCAAGATACCATCTAGGGACTAAAGTCTTGACGCCTGACCCGGCAACACTACAAAGGACCCAGTCCAGATGAGGAAGCCCATGAAGATGGTTTAGTACCCACACCAGTGTCTTCCCCGCCCATCTGATTGGAAACTACCATGTAGAATTCTCCTTTCCCACTAACTAAGCGGGTACATATTGTATTTGGATTCCTTCCCGTGTCAAATGTCTTTCTAACTCTCCTGCACACTTAGATCACTGGTACCCTACAGTTTCTGGCTTCTTAAGAGTCTGTAACTGCCAAGAATGTTCTCCTTTGGGGCCATCCTCTAACTGTGCAAACTCTGGCCCTCCCTATTCTCATTGAAATGGAACAATGCTGAAGATACAAACAACATGAAGGACAGAGATATGGAGAATTGGAGATTCTAGGACTGAGTACAACAGCACTGTTTTCACCACATGCCAATTCCTTGTGTGCCATGTGTGCCATAGTTCCTAGCTGAAATGCCCAAATCATTCTTACTTCTCTATCCAATAGGACTATGACAAATGTTCTTCCTTGTTACCTCAGGCTATAGTGTACTTTCTTCCTTTAGTTTCTCACAGTATTTCATCTTTCTCTTAATGTGCAATATGCTTTCCTTGTGTCATAGTGGTTTTCTTCTTCCCATAGACACAATGTGAACTTCAGTTCAAGAAAAATGTTTTTTAACTACAAGTTCCATGAAGCTTGATACACTCAGCACTCATCTTAATTGTTCTGAAGTAAATAATAAGCATAGTATAAATCAAAGAAACAGTAATGAGTATGTGTAAAAATCTAGAACTGATTGACAGAACTGAGTTGGTTTTTCATTTTATTTTGAATGTGCCATTTACTGTGAATATTTTTTTTTCTTATCTATAAAATAGGGATGAAAAGTTTCACATTAAAATGTGGTTGAATTAAATAAAATGAAAAGTATCACTTCACAAAAATTTTCTTTGTCAAAATAAAGTTTCTCCTAGGTAATTCAATAACAGATGGCATGCAACAGTTATACTATCAATAACACAAATTCATTCATAGGTTATAGGTAAATTTGTAAAATATTTTTATTTTTATTATTTATTTGCAAGGAGAGAGAAAGAGAGAGTATCAGTATGCCAGAGCCTTTTGCCATAGTAAACAAATTTCAGATGCATTTGCTACTTTTAGCACCTGTTTTTTTTTTTTTGTTTTGTTTTGTATTTTGCCATTTTCTATTCTATGCCATTATATTGTTAATTGCTTATTGGTTTTATTTATAAATAATGCATGGTAACGTTTCTGAGTTAAAAATATAAATTTGAAAGTTCTAATAATAATGGTTATACCAAGTCATGAAATGAAAAAACTATAAAGAGATAATTTTCCAAACCAGATTGAGAAATAAACAATAAACACTTTCTGGAAAAAAAATCATTTGAATTCCTAAATTTCTGGCTCATTACAATTTCTACTTCACTCTGGGAAAACCACTGAACCTCTGTGAAACTGAGCTACTGACACTGTAAACTGACAATATGTTTACTACATATGTGTAGGGTTGTATAAATCAATTTATATACCATCTGCAAAAGCTAGTTTTTTTTAAATTTTTTAAATATTTTTTGTTCATTTTTTATTTATTTATTTGAGAGTGACAGACACAGAGAGAAAGACAGATAGAGGGAGAGAGATAGAATGGGCGAGCCAGGGCTTCCAGCCACTGCAAACGAACTCCAGACGTGTGTGCCCCCTTGTGCATCTGGCTAACGTGGGACCTGGGGAACCGAGCCTCGAACCGGGGTCCTTAGGCTTCACAGGCAAGCGCTTAACTGCTAAGCCATCTCTCCAGCCCAAAAGCTAGTTTTTAATTTTAATTTATATTATGAGAGAGAGAAAGAAACAGAGAGACAGAAAGAATTGGGTTGCCAGGGCCTTTAGCCACTACAGTCAAATTCTAGACACATGTGTCACCTTGGGTGCATGAGTCAACTTGTGCATCTGTCTTACATGGGTTCTGAGGAGTCAAACCTGGGTCCTTAGGCTTCACAGGCAAGTGCCTTAACCACTAAGCTATTTCTCCAGCCCTGTGAAAGCTCCTTGATACTTTCAAAAATTATACAATTTTTGAGATTATTTTTCATAGAATAATATGACTTTGAAAGTTTCTGTACTTTAGCATGATATCTGATTGGACTAAAATTTTTGAAATTTTTGACTAATATTATGCATCTCAGTCACAGGCACATTCTTGTGTTGCTAGGAATGGAACTCATAATCTTACATGTGTTGTGTAAGTCTCTGCCCAGAGCTGGAGCACCAGCCTCATCAGAAACCCACATTGGTCCTGGTTTTGTTTTGCAGAATGTATACTTTGAAACTTGGGTGGGAACACATGATTTACATAGCCCTATATAGTGAGAACAGTTAGATGATACTATCATCACACCTCATCTGCATACTGTTACCCACAGTTCTCTATCTCCTCCTCTCTCTTGGCTGTGATTGGCTGTGATGTTTCAGGGGAATGAACATTCAGTCAATGAGTAAACAGGTTAGCACTCCAGCCACTTGTACCCTTGCTGTCTTTCAAACACACTAAGCATGTCTCATTTCAAAATTTCCATGCCAAATATCCCTTATTCTTGACAATCTCTTCAATTTTCACTTTATTTTACTCACTGCCCAATGTGACTACCTCAGGGAGACTTCCCTTAGCCACCTTGTGTAAGGACACATGCTCTCTAGTCATTTTCTAATCTTTATTTCAGTATTTCATTCTTCATAACTCTACATTGCACAACAACATAATTCATAAATACATACGAAACTATATAAGAAGAGAGGAACCTTGTCTGTTACATTGCCTTTTTATTCTCAACCAATCTTGAAATTAAAAAGATCTACTCTAATAAAATAATTTGGTAGAGAGACATCTTGAGAGCTGAACTTGCACAGCTGTCCATCTATTTGCTGTTCCCACTGAGACGGTCATTGTACTTCCTAGGATCTCATTTTCTTCAATTGAGAAATCACTAAGCAATCACAAAATACTTTTTGTCTTAATTTCCTATAACTTTATTGTTCAACTCAAATGTTTAATTTCTTTAAATTAAACATCCGTATTATTTCTATAACAATGTTAAACTATCAGATAATTAATAATAGCTCATTAAAAATAAAACAGGAAGGGCTGGAGAGATTACTCCGTGGTTAAACTCATTTTCTTAAAAGGCCTGATGGCCTGGGTTCAGTTCTCCAGTATCCACACAAAACTATATGCAAAAAAAAAAGTGGTGCATAAATCTGGTACTCATTTGCAGTGGTAGGAAGCCCTGGTGTACCCATTCTCTCTCTCTCTCTCTCTCTCTCTCTCGTTTTCCAGTTTTCCTCTCTGTCTCTCTCATACAGATATTATAAAAATAAAACAAGGAAATATGTAGTCAGACAAAATGGATTTTTGTCTTATTTAAATGTTTATAATAAATAATTTATGCCATGTAAATATTACCTTCTTTCAAAGAACCCCTTGATTTTGATTTTTCTTTCCTTTCTGATCAAAATGATAAATAATAGCTTTTTTTTTTTTAAACACAGGGGCCAGACTGATCTCGGACTGAGCCCTTTGGAGCTCAAGTAGTCCTTCTGCCTCAGCTTTGCGAGAAGCTTAGACGAAGGCATGTGCCACTGTGCTTGGCTTTGAATTCTTGAACACAGAGAGATAACTTTCTTGGTTTGCTGCCACCTCTGTTGACTGGGAGGTGTAGAAGGAAGAGAAAAATCAAAAACTGCTGATATTCTTGCAGTACAGTTTGTAGCCTGTGAGTCCAGAGCAGGTTCCTATGGTTATATGTAGCCCTTCTGTGCTATGACCTTTGACCCTTTGGCTCTGGCGCTCCTGCGTCCATGTCTTCAGGACGACTTTCAGAGGCACACAGTTTGAACATCCTTGTTACATCAGTAGCTGTTTTGTTAACCATGTTGTCAGAGGAAATGAAATGAAATCAAGCAAGAGAATTATTGTTTTTCATCCTGACAAAAGGCAGAGAAAATGCTAAATTACATTATCTCAAATGAATTTTTTTAAACTGTAGTTGCTTTGGCTAGAACAAGTTTAATTTTGTAACTTAAAAGAAAAACTCTGCAGATATGGAAACCTTTGTCTATATACTTTTGAGATAATTTTTACTGGAAAATTACTGAGAGCTAATTCCTCTAAAAATAGAGATTCTTTGTTAACTCTGCAATGGCTGACAGGGCAACACAGTGAGTTTATACTGACATAAAAAAATGCAAAGGAGAGTTAATTGGAAATGTAATATTGGTAGCAGATTGACCCAAATATTCATGTCCCTGATCTTTTGTCCCCAGACAAGTTTCTTATCCTCTCCAACATTCATTTTTGACATTTTTAAGTCAAAGCAAAGATTTACCTTCACTGTAAGGCTATTGTTATTAAATAAGACAAGACAGGTATGTTAGGCTTTGACCACTTTTGTAAGCACTTACTCCTTCTTATAGTTTTTTAGGCAATAATTGTTATCACAAATAAGATGGGCTAGCCTGAGCAGAAAGCGGAGAAAAATTAATTCACTTGGTGGATGTAAATGCCCATGCATATACTCACCTAGGACAGACTGACAAAACCTGCCTTGTTTATGTCTCAGTCCGGCCCTCTACTCATAGGATCTCTAGTATGCACAGATAATTCTGACTTTTTTTTTTTTCTTGTCAAGGATACCATTTTCAGATTCCTATTGCCTTCTACTGAACCATTATGTGCATTATAATCTAAGGAAGCTAGATTTACCCTATCACAAGAATATAAGGGAGAAGGGAATGGGAAGGGGGAGGAATTCAGTGGATGATGTTCTGTATCATCTTTCAATTCTTCAATTTTTTTTTTCTTTTTTCTTTTTCAAGGTAGAGTGTTTCTATGTCCCAGGCTGACTTGGAATTCACTATGTAGTCTAAGGGTGGTCACGAACTCACAGCTAACCTTGTCCCTCTGCCTCCCAGGTGCTGGAACTAAAGGCATGTGCCACCATGCTTGGCTTTCATCTAATAATTTTTTATTAATTATTTTTAGAAGTCTTTGTTTCAGAGACAATTTCTGTGCATCAGAAATTAGGGAAACAGATCATAGAAAATACCACTGGGTCCTTATGAAATGTACTTGTACACAACTTGCAACTTAGTGACCCACTGTAGGAGTTAACTTCTCATTGTTAGGACAAAACACCCAAATAAAAGATGCTTATAGGAGTAAAAGGTTTACTTTTACTTATACTTTTGAGGGGGATTTGATCATGGCAGGGAAAGCATGGAGGGAAGCAGAAAGACTGAACAGGAAGCTGGCTCCTATCTTGTCACATACCTGAGGAGCAGTAGCCTCAGCACTGGACATAGAGCTGAGCTAATTAAACTTCAAGGTTCATCCCCAGTGACAGATCTCCTCTAGCAAGTCTCCATCTCCCAAGCTGCCACGAGCCAAGGATTATGTAAGAGGCTCATTTACAAACACATGAAAGCTAGAGGGGGCATATCTCATTAAAAAGACCACACCTATGTCGATTACTTTTCAGTATCAAGGCAAGCAGGATTCATGTCCCCGTGCATTCATCACACAGGATGTGTGCCGCTAGGTATGCTGTCTCTATCTTCCTCGTCTATGATAAAGGTGAAAGTGAGAATATTTTCACATTTCTATTTGAAACACTGCTGTACACTGAGGAAAGTCATATTCTAACAGACCCAGAAATTACAAAGGCAGGAAAATATGTTTTTGTATAAAAATTTAAAACTATTGTGTCAGCTCGTTTGAAATCAGAAAAACAGACATAGGAATTCATAATACAACAATTGTAAAATACAAAAAAATAGATGAAAGCCAGGTGTGGTGGTGCAAGCCTTTAATCCCAGCACTCAGGAGGCAGAGGTAGGAAGATCGCCATGAGTTCGAGGCCACCCCGAGATTACTTAGCGAATTCCAGGTCAGCCTGAGCTACAGTGAGACCCTACCTCGGATATCCCTCCCTTCCCCCCGCAAAAAAAAAAAAAAAAAAAAAAAAAAAAGATGAGGCACCAGTCTTCAGGCACTAGTCAGCAGAAATTATAGTTGTCTGATGTTTGAAAGAGAATAAAATCCTATATGAAATAGGAACCCTATTAATCCTGAGGGCACTTTCTATCCCTGAAATAGGAAGATGAATCTGGCAAAGAGCATTGTGACTTTATGAAGCTGGAGAGCAGAAACTGAACTTGGAGGACTGAGCTTGCAGAGCAGGGTAGAAGAGTCCTGTGGACTGGGGGTAGAAGACCGGGGACTTCCCTAAGGTTTGTGGGTAGACTGCCTCTGCTCGCGTGAGACTCCTCGGGGCTGGCACACGGCAGCTGCTGCGTGGCTGAGTGCTGAAGGGGACGACAGAGAGCCAGAGCCAGGCCAGCCAGAAAGAAGAGACTTCAGGAAGCACATTGCACACTCACTGGAGACTTCAGAAAGGCAGTTTAAGATTAATGATCACACACATCAAATGAGTCTGCCTTTGGCCTAAGACTAAAGGCAAAGTCAAAACAGTTAAGACTTAAAATGCAGATTCTCACACCCATGCATCCACATCCAGTACACAAGATCTAAATGCCCGAAGAATATGGGTACCCTTTACCAGAAAATAAAGCAGCGCACACTACAACATATCACCAAAGTGTTTAGCATGCCACGGAATCTTCATAAAGCCTGGCACAAACAGGGCAGTGGTGTCCTTAGCCAGCAGTTCACTGGGCATGGCGGTGTGCTATTTACAACCCCAACTGCCCTAAAGCCTGGGGTGGATGCTTGAGTCAAGATTCAGCTTGGGCCACGTCATGAGGTGACCCGCAGCAACAACATGTACATAGTTAATTAGGCAGACAATAGAAAAGATCCCAATGTTCAAAGTAACAGATTAAGAACTCTGTCAGGGGAGATGGCTCAAAGGTTAAGGCACTTGCCTGCAAAGCTGCTAGTCTGGGTTCAATTCCCCAGTAACCATGCCAAGACAAATGTGCAAAGTGGAGCATACATCTAGAGTTTATTTGGGGTGGCAAGAGGTCCTGGTGTGGCCATACTTCCCTTCTCCCCCACTCTCTTTCTGTGCTCACAAATAAATAAACCAACTACTTTTGTAAAGAACAGGGATGAGCTTTATAGCAGTAACTATATTTTCTGACTTATAAAAAGGATAAATTGAATGAACAAGAAGTAACAGAAAATATGAAACTGATTAAAAACAACTGAGGACCATTCTAACACTTAAAAGGAAACTGAGGAGAAAGTTATTGGATATACTTCAGGACAGACTGGCCATTTTCAGTTAAAAGCATTAGTGGGGCTGGAGAGATGGCTTAGTGCTTAAGCGCTTGCCTGTGAAGCCTAAGGACCCGGGTCCGAGGCTCAATTCCCCAGGACTCAGGCAAGCCAGGTGCACAAGGGGGCGCGTGCTTCTGGAGTTCGTTTGCAGTGGCTGGAGTCCCTGATACACCCATTCTCTCTCTCTCTGTTTCTCTCTCTCTTTCTCTATCGCTCTCAAATAAATAAATAAAAATAAAAAAATTAAAAAAAATAATAAATAAATAAAAGCCTTAGTGGCCTTCTCTTTAGACAGAGTATGTGACATTATCCAGGCTGGTAGAGGAGATTAACAATAAGCAAAGACAAGTAGCATGATAACAATATCAAACATTTTTGAACGAGTGATAAAATTTTCAATGAAACAATGTGGCAAAAATAAAAATTCCTAGAAACTCAGACTGAATAAAGCTACCAAAATGAAAGCAGGAAGAAGAGCCTGTGACTGTTCTCAGCATGTGGTAACCAAACATCTATAAAAGAGAGATATGAAATAAAATAAAGTAAAGCAGAGAAGATAAATAAAAAGTATATAGCAAACACAGGCAGACCATAGAGACCAGAAGGCAGGGGAATGAACCATTAAAATGAAAAACTAAAACCAAACAGAACCCACAACTTTATATCCAGGGAATATGCCCTGCAGGCTGGAATGGTGCAGTGAAAATATTTCTAGTGATTCATTTTTGGAAGTCTTATATGATAGAGACTGCTGAAGCGTTGAATTTAGTTAGCCTGAGGGGAATTTTATACTGATGGACAGATAGAGAATGTGTAGCAATAAAACTTATAATGTTAATAAGTATAATAGAATATTTTTTCTTAATTTTTACAGCCCAAAGTAATAATGCACTAAGAAGATTATAATATAAAAACATAATATTGAGGCCTTTATAGAAAGGCAAATGAATTAAACAGTTTCATGGTCCTTACATCCCATGTGAAATGGTATAACATTAATTCTAATACTTTCATAAAGTAAGGATTTCTGTTGTATTCTGTAGAACAAAAATTATAAATATGACTCAATGAAGTATATTGATTCAATCTAAGAAAACAGACTATAGGAATATACCATGAGTTATCTGACTCTATGTAAACAAATGCCACATTCTTGTAATTTATTTCTAAAAAATCCTAACACTTATGAGGCTGAGATAGGAGGACTAGGCAAGCCTGAGTTACACAGTGAATATAAGACCAGCAAGGGATGCAGTTAGTGCCCTAACTCAAAACAACAAAAACAGTTCCCCAACAAGGACCCCAGAATTATGAGGGGAGATCAAGGAAGAACTCAAAAAGAGCACCTCAAAAATAGAATACAGGGTGGAGATAAATCTTTCCCAGAATAATCTGAGACTCCAGTAAAAGATTATGTGTTAAAAACGAAACAAAACACAATACAAAATTTCCATATAAAACTATGTTTCATGTATTTGCCGTCCCATGATTCGGATGGATTTCTGCATCCAGTGGACTCTGCAATTCCTCCAATACTACCGACATTTATAATAAAAATTGGACAGAACATTGAAATAGCTAAATGAAATAGCACTTGACTTGTGCTCTTTTGTTGGGGGCAATATACCACTCGAGGTGTGACATAACAATGCCTACTGTCACAGGAGAAACAGCAACAGAACTTGACTGGCTTGCTGGCTTGTTTGTTAGGTTTAAATTACACATTATTTAAATACACTCTTCTTGAGAAAGATTCCATTTCTTAGTTACTGGGCTGAGGCAGGAATTCAGTGAGGATCTGCCCTCGAGGTCCCACCCCGAGGAAGGTGGGCTGGGATAGGCTATAGACGGAGTACCTGTGTTTCAGGGCTGCAGGGATGCTATTGTGAGCCCCAGCAGGCATCACACATTCCTTTTATGACTCCGGAGGGAATGCAATATGAAAATATATTTGAAATAAAACAAAGGAGTCTTGGGAGACTGCAGGACTCAGTGGATGGAAGTAGACTAACGTCTGTCATTATATCCCTGAGAGTACCGCAAACCCATACCTCTCGGGTGTGTTCTGCTAGGTGCAATCAAGTTTGTACAAACTGTGATGCCAGCCACTTTCAGAATATACTAGACAAACAGTGACCGACCTTCCTTCCTTCCTTCCTTCCTTCCTTCCTTCCTTCCTTCCTTCCTTCCTTCCTTCCTTCCTTCCTTCCTTCCTTCCTTCTTCCTTACCTTCCTATTTCTTTCTTTCTTTCTCTCTCTCTCTTTCTTTCTATCTTTCCTTCCCTTTTCCCTTCCTGCAATTTTTTAAATGTAGCAATACTTCTCGATGTCATGTGGGGGTCCTTTGAATAAGACCTCAAAGTAAACACATTCACTGATAGAAAGGAATTGCTAGCAAAAACCCTTATTCTCTGAATGCTTATCTCTGAAGTCCTGAGTTATGGACTATCATTTCAGTTTATTGTGTTTGTGGCATACTGTTTGATTTCATAAAATGTACTAAGTACAAAGGAAGTTATTAAGTTCTGTCCTTATGATAAGAAGAGCATCTTTTAAATTTTAGCGCTGAAAATTTTACAGATGAGAAAATTAAGGCTGAGCAGGTGGAGGAAATGATCCAGTCAACCGCATGCGGATGAGTACAGCCGCCAGGAGCAGAGTGCATTCTCCAGTGAGCAGAGTGCATTCTCCAGGCAGAGATCCATCTCTCTTTGTCACTTTGGTGAACTGGTTATGATTTGAGTCCTCACACAAATTAGCAATGCTATGAACTTATAATTACACAAGTTTTCCATTAAAAAGATCTTAACAAATGTATCTCAATTAGTATAACACTTGCCACTTTGCTAAACAATTATAATGAACCTTGTTTTAAGCCATTTTGCTTAAAGGTAGTAAATAGTTTTCTGTTATGATTCCTTAAAGGAGGCATTAGTAATGTAAAAGAAAGTAAAACTCAGAACAGAGTGATCATTTTTATATAAACTAGGTAAAAATAGAGCAGGGTTGATGGATGATCTAAACTCAGGACATATAATGAAGAAAAAATATTTTTTTTTCCAAAATGGAATTGGAATTTGTGGACTGAACTTGAATGGAAGGAAATAGGAAAGCCCATCCAGCTGCCACAATACTACCTAATGGTTTTATTAACGTTCATTTTGAGTTTGATTCATTTGTGACTCAGGACTGACTTGATTATAGTGTGATTTTCTCCATCAAACTAAAAGTTCACAAGTTTCTTACTGAAAGCATCTTCTCAGATTCCATGAAAATGGTAGGCAGATGAAATGATTCTTCAAATATGGATGCTTTAATCTCTCTTCTCCTGATATAATGTCATCTAAAAATTCGTAGAGATATTAGGCAGACTATGTGTGTTCTATTTCTTCACCATCAGAGCGGATATATATATATATGCATTCACCTTACTCCTCTAACTCTCTGAGACTTTGTTAATATTACACAGTACGTGTTTCTGCAGTCATGACCTCACGAAGGGCACCTTGCTTGAGCCAAAGCTCTTTGATCATTTTGCAGCACTTGGCACTTAGCAGCTACTCTGTGTTTGTGAATGAATGGATGAACTCAAATGATTCCAATTTTTTTTGTGGTATTTTGATGAAATGGCCTTGGAATAACTAACAAACCCACTAGAGATAACTTCTAGAGCTAAATTTCCTTTGAAACAACATAACAAAAAAAAAAAAAAAACCCTATATTTTATCCCAATTATTTGCATTTTTTCTTCAGGTTTTTTTTTTAATTAAGCCTTAAAAGTTATACTTAACAAAGACTGGGTGTAGTGGTTCATTCTAATTCCAGCACCCCGGAGGCTAAGGCAGAAGGATCTCTATGAGTTCAAGGTAATTCTGGGGTACAGATTCAGTTCCTGGTCAACCTAGGCTGAAGAAACCCTACTTCAAAAAGGAAATAGCTATATCTAAAGTCAATGAATCAACAGCCTAACAAACAATCCTTACTTATGGTTCTTGACAATACTAACTCATTGGTATATAAAAGCACACATGCACTAAGGGTATATAGGATCAGAGAATAGATAATGACTAATATCAGTTTTTCTATGTTAGCCTAAAAAGATAATAATTTCATTTTACTTTACAAACTAAATACAGCCATCTTAGGGAAATAAACAAATAAACAATTTTATCTTTAGATTACTTTCAAAAACATCCAGTTCAATTTCTCGTAAAGAGATTCCTGAGTTCATCACTGAAATAGAATAAAACACACCCACCACAGCTCAGGGAATTTTGAGGAAGAGAGGGGTGGAAAGATTGTAAGAGCCACAGGTTGGGACATCATGCCCAGAGCCATTGCCTCCCCCCAACAACCAAATGCAGTTCTCCCATAGTATAACCTAAAGCCCCATAGGGAATACCAACGACCCCATTTAGGAAAAACCCCAGCAGAATGGGGGCATGGATGATGGGAAGGGTGGTACCAACACATGATGTATCCATACTATGTCTGTAATAAAAAAGTAAGTAAAAACAACTTATTTATAATTAAAATTAGAGGTTTCAGAAATGTTTGAAAATGCATTGTTTAATATATGTTATCTCTCTTATTTTGTTAACTTTAATTCTTTCATGTGCCTTCACCTCAGATTCAACTTTGGGGTCCAGCTTTTGAAGACCAGTGTTAGCATTTGTCTTTGTCCCCTGAAATGTTTAAGCACATTTCAGCAGAATCTTCTCAGATTTTTTTTTTTCAGTTTGAAGTTTTAAATTGAAATTTTCCTCAGTATTCATCTGTATTGATAGAGAGGGTACTGAAGGAAAGCACAGAATTGTTCTAAAACCAGACCATTTTATCAGGGGGAAAGACCCAGCATCAGAAGCCAATCTCAATATAGATTTTGTTCTCTTATCTGAAGGCCAAGTGGCAAAATGCCATAGCATCTCACCAATTTAACTTGCATTTAAGTACAAATAGACTCTGACCATTTTCCCTAATAGAATCAGCATGCAAATTTCTAGCATTCAACTTCTGAAAAGCTGTATTTAAAATGACTGTGTGGGAGAGCAGAACAATATGCGATAGAGGGATTATGCTCCACTCAGAAAGTCTTAGTTTCTGACACATAGACAGTCGTGTTGGAGCCAAGGTAAAAATTTATATAGTGCATATTATAGTTTCTAAAAGTAGATCAATAAAATGCATATAAACAGTATATTTTCTGTAGTCTATATTTCCATATATATATTGTATATGTAAAGTAGCTATAGACTAGTTAATATGATGTTGAAAAAAATAGTATAGTTGGCATTTAATTCCTAAATGGTCTTAGAAATAATTATGTAGATCATGTTGTCTTTCAGTTAACATTTAAAATCTGTCCATGTGCTAATAAGTTAAAATGTAAGGAATAATCAAAGTCCCATGTAGCCAATAATTTATGATACTGTGAAGTATAAAAGTGAGTGATAAAATTTCCTTCCTGAATAAGAATGGGCATCAAATGGAGGTTATATTTGTCTTTTAAAGAACACAGAAGATTTTGGTAGGTAGAGATGAGAAAAGGAGAGGGAAGGAGGAAAAGGTGAGAAAGAAAACAAGGGAAGGTGAAAGGAAAGGATAAAAGAAAAAAAATTGGTAAATTTTCACCACCTTTGAGACGTTAGCTGTGCTTATAATTCCAAGCAAGTGAGAAGAAGCCAAAGCTCAGGGGTGCACCCCTTATCCCAACACTGTGGGCACACAGCCAGGGGGACTGTGAGCTTGATGTCACCCTGGATGACGAATGAGACCCAGTCTCAAAAAAATCTGAAGACCAAAACCAAGCAACGACCAAGCCAACAAAAAGTGTGAGCGTAGTGTGAACAAAAAGACAAGATCAAGAGCAAAGTGAGGGGCAGAACATGCAGAAACTAGAAACATTCACATAATTGCAGAGTCATTCCTGTGAAATTGAGATCCAGGGAAGTATCCCAAGGCAGGGGGTACTATCTGTATTCATTCATCCATAGAATGAATTATTTTATTACCTAGTAATATATTAGCAACTTAATAATCATGTGATTCTATGAATGTAAACTAGAATTCAAGTATCTGATGAGGCTGACTTGAGTGGCAGGAATTCTAAGCACAGGATGCTCATGCTCTGAGCTGCGCACTAGCAGCCATTTAGGAGAGCATTATTCTGACCTTTCCAGAGGTTACTGTGGCTTTACAGACAAACTATGCACATGATTTTCTTTCATTTTTTTAGGTAGCTTTCTTTCCCAGGACATACTTAACCTCCAATTTAAGACTGCTGCCACTAGGTGGAGTGGTAGTGACTCGATACCATGGTCTTCAAATGATGTCACCAAGAAAGGCCATTATAAGTCCCATGATTTCTGCTTCTCTTTCTTTTCATTTCTCTTTCAAAACATCTAGTGGGCAGCGAAGACACAAGCTTGATGAATAAGCTTTTAGAAGTAATTGTATGTTACACAATAACTATATTAAAATATACTTTCTGACCAGTAGAATGAAACAAAAGACTTGGGAGCATGTATATGAAACACTTGAGTGCCCATTCTACCCATATCATTCATTAGTTGGGTAAAAATCAGTCCATACCCTCATATTGATGAGCTTCTTCTATGTCCCATTTAAATCATCATATAATTCTCAAATGCTCTTAGAGGATAAATAAGGCCATGTTATGTAATGTGTCTTGGAAAGGATAGTGGTAACCACATACATTTGATGCAAAGATGTTTGATGTAACCATAACTGCTTGTCTACGTCCATAAACATTTCATATATCAATATGATTTATAAGCTCTCAATAAAAGTTTGAAGTTCAGGGCCTGAAGTGATGGCATAGAAGTTACGACACTTGCCAGTAAAGCCAAAGGAGCCAGGTTTGATTCCTCATTACCCACATCAAGCCAGATCCACAAGGTGGCGCATGCATCCGGAGTTCATTTGCAGTGGCTAGAGAACCTGGGTGCCCATTCTCTCTGTCGATCTCCCCTCTCTCTCTTTCTCTCTCTGCTTGCAAATAAATAAATACATATTTTTTTAAGTGTGAAGTTCAGGCAACATTATATCCTCATTCCTCCTATCTAATAATTCACTGGAGTACGATGACCTACCGCCACCCCTCCAGCACTGGTTTGGGAGAGACTCACAAGAGACTCTGCGGTACTAATGTCAAGGAAACCACTCGAGTAAGTTCACTTATGTGAGGTTTGGTTTCCTGAAATCCTCTGCCCTACTGTAACTACCTCAGAGGGCCTTTCCAGTCCTCCTTGCTTTGTCTGTTTGCTCTTCTGTTTCACAGCCACTCTCAGAAGGATCCAGTAGAGAAAGAAAAGAAATTTGAACATACACAGACACACCAATTCCTACATACACAGATAGACAGTCACATGAAGAGGCAGCAAAAGGGTGACCATGTGTCAGCCAAGGAGAGAGGTCATGGAGGAAGCTCACCCTGCTGGAAAGGATATCTTGGACTTGAGGATCTCCAAAACTATCAGAAAGCAAGTTTCTACTATTTAGATAATGTATTCTTCTGCATTTTGTGTTAAGGCCAACAGTGCATGATTAAGACTTTTGTGTTTAAGCAGGAATTGGAGGAAACACAGAAAAGTCAAGGAGGAATGTGAGAAAGGACAAGCTAAAAGACACCTAGGAATATTTGGCACATGTAGAGTTTATGAGAGTCAAGAAAGGGAGGCTTTAAAAAATAGGTCCTGAGATACATGTGAATTTATAATTTTTGAGTATAAGTCACCTAGGCTTTGTATTCTTGTTGATATTCTTCTCCAGTATCAACACAACAGTCAATATTTATAGTGATACAAATAACACATCTTTTTGTAACAAGCAAAGTAAAAAACCTTTTAAAAGTTACCTCAGAAATAAAGTACTATGTTTTAAAATTTTCCACAAATGCATCAATAATTATTTTAAGGGCAATTTATGAATTCATTAAGATATTTTAAGGCACCCACATTTTAGAAGGACCCATACCTCAACAAGGAGGGGCCAGGGGGAGGGGGTAGTACATGGATGAGCCTAACAATGGTACCAACTTGACTGAACTCACTGAGTACAAAACTAATTAGTAAAAAAAAATAATAAATTTTTAAAAATAATAAAAATATATAATTTAAAAGAGAAATTATTTCTTTGTGAGTTAATTGCAAACTGATCATTAGAATCTGACAAAATAAAATTTCAATTCTCATTTTGATGCCACAAAGGTTCCAGAATGTCATTGTCTTCCCATGAAAAACATTACAATACACATATGATAACCTTGATGAACTTGTTTTACAGATCACAAAGTACAATATACTTTCAAAGGATTGCCATTTAGATACCTTACTCTGAAAAAATATACTAAGAGAACATTCATCATTTTGTCCATCTCTTAATGTGATTGTAAGGGTTGGTCAAGATAAAGCAATAATAGATCTTGTATAATTAGAATATACTGTTGTAATGACATCTCAGTAATTTTTCCCCAGGGGAGAACATTATGTGTTGATAACTACTTACAGAATATACTTAAATATTTTCATAAGTAGCCCCACAAAACTACAGAGATAGTAGAGTGATCAATGATGGTTATTTAATGGGGAGGCAGGACAGAAAAGAGAGATTTTAGAACAACAAGAATACTATGAGTGATTCTATGAATGTGAAAACATGTCATTATCATGAATATACAACAAAAACAGTGAACCCTAGTGCAAATGATGGGCTTTGGGTGATAATGACATGCCATTGAAAGTAACAAATATGTCACTCTGGTTAGGGATGTTGAAAATGGAGGAGGCTGACTATGTGACTGGGCAGGAAGTAGGAAATCTCTTTTCCTTTCTCTTAACTTTTCTATGAACCTAAAGGCTATTTCAAAAATAATAGTGAAAATATAAACAATAATTTTGCACTTTTGAAATGCATGTGATAAAAAATGATTTTACATACATGAGGTTTTTATTATAATTAACAATGGATTTTTCCCTCCCCACACTTTATAATATATATATATATATATATATATATATATATATATATATATATATATATTTTTTTTTTTTTTTTTTTTTTTTTGTTTTTTTGAGGTAAGGTCTCACTCTAGCCCAAGTGGACCTGGAATTCACTATGGAGTCTCAGGGTGGCCTCGAACTCATGGCAATCCTCCTACCTCTGCCTCCTGAGTACTGGGATTAAAGGCATGTGCCACCATGCCTGGCCTATATTATATTATTTATGAGCAAGACAGACACAGAGAGAAAACGGGTATGCCAAGGACTCTTACCACTGCAAATGAGTTTTGTGCATTTGGATTTATTTGGGTACTGGGAAATCAAACCTGGGCCTTTGTGCATTGCAAACAAGTATCTTTAACCACAGAGGCATCTCTCCTATCCTTCATTATGCTTATTGTAGAATCCAAGTATATTCTAACTGAAAGAGCAAAGAATTTGATTTTACAAATAAATATACGCTGAATGGTGAACTTATTTTCATGATGTTGATTTTCAAAATGAGACAAACATCTTTAATATAATATTCTTGTATTACTGTCAAGCTCAACAAGAATAGTTATGAACTACAGCTATTATTACTTACATAACATTAGTATATACATAGACTATCGCAGTGTGAAACAGACATGGGATGTTTATAATTTTCTATAGGAAGCACTTTAGGTCTTAAACTTTCATTTAAAGTAAAATTAATGATAATACAATGATCATTTAAAAAGTAACTCCAGTAATATTTTAGTACCCACCCTGCATGGAGTTATATTAGATTTTGTGGTTTGAATTATCCTTGGTGGAGGTAAGGAGTATCCAAAACAGGACAAGTTGATTCAGATAAACTAAAGCTTAGTTTTCGTGATCTGGGTTCCCCAGGGTCAATATTAAAGGATCAAAAGGAAAAAAAAACTTTTGTATTCTTTTTAATATTTTATTTTTATTTATTTCAAGGGGAGACAGACATTGAGAGAGAAAGAGAGAGAGAATGAGTGAGTGTATCAGGACCTCTAGCCACTGCAAATGAACTCCAGATACATGTACCACTTTGTGCATCTGGCTTCATGTGGGTATTGGCAAATTGAAAATGGGTCATTAGGTTTCGCAGGAAAGCACCTTAACCACTGAGCAACCTCTCCAGATCCCCGTTTATATTCTTAAATATCTATTTCAGTCATTTCTCATGACACAGTGAGACTTCATGGTTTTCCTGCCCTGCACTACACATGTTGTAGATTGGCAATGCCCCTGCTAAAGAAGAGAGCAACTTTGACCCATACACCTTGCACTGGACCCTGCCATCATCACCCCTCACCCACCCTGTGTCTAATGAGGATCCCATGGTGTACTCAGGACAGTGCTTGTTTCCTCCTGGGAGTGGTGAAGGGCCCACTCCTCAGTGTGGATTCACATGTCCCTTCCTTCTGGTCAGATTCACGTGGGCAGCTTCCTTTATCAATAGCCCCAGCATGATCATTCTTTTGCTTATCTTGGGATGAGTCGCTAGTCCACATTGAAACATGTTTAAATGTTGGAAGATCAGTGTCTTCAAATCTTATTTCCCAGAATCATAATTTGTATAAATACCACAATTGTGACACCCAGGAGGACTACTTGCTTTCCTGTCACACAAAATGACTGTCAAAGGCTTATCCTTGAGCATATGGGTTTGTCTGTAAGTGAACGGCATTGCTATTTCTCAAGTTCTCTTTCTACTAAATGGTACATGCTGAGCCAGCTATTGTGAGATGTATGTAGGAAAAGAGAAATAGTGTCTTCTATTCTCTTTAACTCACATAGCGCTATATTTGTACCCCTGACATGACTATAGAAATAGATTTGAGAATTTTACCATTTTTTTTAAATTTTGTTTATTTTTATTTTTATTTATTTATTTGAGAGAGACAGACAGGGAGGAAGAGGCAGAGAGACACAGAGAGAGAATGGGCGTGCCAGGGCCTACAGCCACTGCAAACAACTCCAGATGCATGTGCCCCCTTGTTCATCTGGCTAACATGGGTTCTGGGGAATCAAGACTCAAACCAGGGTCCTTAGGCTTCACAGGCAAGCGTTTAACCACTAAGCCATCTCTCCAGCCTGATTTGAGAATTTTGAAAGGTACTAACTTTCTTTATAATATACATAGTTTTCAATGTCTTTAACAGACTGTAAACCTAGTACTGTGATCCTTCAGAGACAGGAAGACCGCCCCTAGTTCAAGGTTAGCCTAGGATAAGTCACAAGACTCTATCTCAAAAAATGAATAAAAACAATGCATTCAAATAAGTCCAAAATTTATAAAGCAACAGATTTATCTCACTATAATAATCTGTGCTCTGCCAAAATTACAAGAGCATTTCTAGTACACTGGCCCAGAAGTCAGTATGTTTTTACCTGGTGCTCCTGCCTAAATCAGAAAACTGGGCTGGTTGGGAGGTATGGGATCCAGAAAATAGTAATTTCTACACTTTTATAGTTAAGGTGGTCTACACTCCAATTGATTTTGATCAAAACATAGACATATGCAAATTGTAGAGAAAATTCTTCCTCCATAACTTTAAGCGTCAGGATATTCTACATGAGCTTACTTTAATAACTTAGATATGTGTGACCCTCTAAAATTAAAATGTTAAATAACCAATGTTTTTTTTTCTTTTTGTTCAGGAATATCCTATTGGTTTTAATAAGTGTATCTTTTTTTCTGAGAGAAAAGCCATAAATGCATCATTATTAAGTCTAAAATCTCAGCACTATATTAGATACCACATGGAATCTCTGTCTGCTTAATATTGAATGGTAATATAAAACATTGCTATGTATACTTTTAATAAGGAACTGGATAATTTTTAAATAACATGTGATTTAAAGACTTATCACCATGAAGAAAAATATCAGTGCAACACATATTACTTTAGAAGTCTATATAACTAATTCATATGGCAAGGATTTACAGGCTGCCTCCTTTGTGTCCAGCATTGAGCAGAGCTGAGGTAAAAGAACATGGCTGATGGGCTTTGTCTTCAGTTTGTAGCTTAATGGAGATACCCATCATACCAGATAGTCTGTCACCCGTGTGGCTTGGAACCAGAGCTAAGATGATGTTGGAGTCTTACATGTGGCCAGCATGTCTTACCAATTGTCTATTGATTTTAACAAAGACATCTTAACTCTTATTTTGAAGTAGACACAAAACAGTTTCTCTTACATTTCATTTATGATTGGTCTTAAATGTGATTGTTCTATAAGAGTTTCATATAAAATAAAGAAGATACTATACATATGACCAATGAGAAAATTCAGAATCAGTTAGTTTGAACAGGAAGCAAAAGACGCTTTATTTTATCTAATTATAAAGCAGACATTCACTACTTTTTCATGTACTTGTTTATAAATAAGCAGATAGATTTACTTATTTGTCTGAGAGAAAGAGGGAGAGAGAGACACACAGAGAGAGAGAATGAATGAAAATGCTAGGTCCTCTAGTCACTGCAAATGAACTCTAGACACATGTGCTTCTTTGTGTATCTGGCTTACATGGGTACTGGGAAATTTACCCTGAGGCTTTACCCTGGCTTCATAGTCCTTAACTGCCAAGCCATCTCTCTAGCCCAAAAGGCTGTTTAAAAATCTGTTTATGGCGATTTGAGGATGGCTCAGTGGATAAAATACTTGTGGTGCAGGTATGAGGTTCAGAGTTCAGATCTTCAGCACCCACACAAATGCCAGGTGGGCATGATGGCCCACCCATAGTCCCAGTGCTTGGGAGGTATGAGAGGTAGGGAAGATTACCAGAAGCACGCTGTTGGCTAGCTGAACTGACAAGCTCTGAGTTTTATAATGCATTGGGTACAGTTTTTAAACGAGGGTATTATTGCATAGTAAAATGTAAGTCATGAACATTGAGAGTGTCACCTGTCTTTTTCAGCCAACACTGAAAACTTGTTAGTAGTATTATTCAGTGGCTGGTCATATGTTTCACACCTGAGAATGCCTGCTGCAGATAGAATGAGTACCTAAACTATTCCAGGCTCAAGAATAACACTCCAAATAGGAACCATCAAAGTAAACCTGACAGACTTTTTTTGAGACAATTTGAAGGTATTTAGTATCCAAAGAGAATAGGAGAGAGAGTAAAATTAAAGATTCATTTTTAGAGGTCATATTCACAAAGACAAGGAAGAGTGTGTGAGGTGTGTGTGTGTGTGTGTGTATTTCAAAGAATCAACTAAGCACTGGCTTAACATAATCTGACATTGGAAGTATCTACCTAATGGATTCTGCCTTAAGAAAAGAGATTATACACAGATCCTTGTGGTTTCTGTGTATTTTTCTTTTATAAATATTTATTTTATTCATTTTATTTATTCAATTTATTTGATGAAGAGGTAGATAGATAGATATCAAGTGAGAGAGAGAGAGAGAGAGAATGGGCACGCCAGGGCATTTATTCACCCAATGCAAATGAACTCCAGACACATGTGCCATCTTGTGCATCTGGTTTACATGGGTCCTAGGGAATCAAACCTGGGTCCTTTGGCTTCTCAGGCAAACACCTTAACCACTAAGCCATCTCTCCATCCCCCTGAGTATTTTTCTTCTAGGTAAAATGCATGGTTATCAGAAATCTAATTAAAGATCTTCAAAAATATCTCCTTCAGAACTACTGGCTAAAAATAATAATGCGTTACTATTCCTGTTGGTTCTGTGATTTGACTAAGCATAGGCTCTGCTGTATATGTTCAATTCCCCGTATGTCATTCTAGAAAATCATTATATGAAGAAAGAAGTATTTCAAATGGCATTGTTTCTTTTAATACTGTGCTGTTCTCAGTGCTTATATAAAAGACTCTGAACACTTTCTATTAGCCTTAGGATAAATCATGTCCAAATTGTTCATTAAAGGTCATCTTTTCCTAATCATTGAAAATATTTAACATTCAGTTACAAGTGGAGAATTAAATCTGAATTACATGAAATTAAAATTTGATTTTAACCCATTTAGATTATAGGGTTTCATAGTTGTGTTTCTTTTCTTGATACTTTTATGAAATGCTTTGGGGTGAACACCATGGGCATGGTGAGGGAGTTGTGACTATTTGCTATGTGAAACACTGAAGAAAATCTACATGTTTCTCTAGTCTTCGAAGGGACCCCACAGGTCAGCCTGGGCTAAAGTGAGACCCTACTATAGAAAACAATGTGAAAACTGTACAATGTAACCACAAAAGAGAAAACATTTAAAAGTGTGGATAACAAAGCCATGACTGTTGAAAAGATTAGCACTATTAAAGTTAAATAAAGTATTCTCAACATAGAACAGAACCCTTGAGGGACACCATCCATCACACCATCACAGGGTTAAGGGCATACAGGTTTGTGTTGATTTGAATGGATTTGATTTGTGAAAGGAGCGACAGGGCACCCTGAACACACATAACTGCATGGAGAAATATATCCCCCTCCCCCAGGCTCCAGGCCCCAGGCAGAGGCCACCACAGCTGTGGGCTGAGGAGAATGAACTGTCGCTTGATCTGTTGGCAAATTTTGGTATCATCCTTGTGATGGTGGTTTTTCAGGCATGCAGCTTGCACGGCTTATGAGGTCACGACAGCTTCTACTCAGGTCTCAAATGAAGGCCTAACAAGCCAAACAATGTGTTTCAGGGCCAAGATTTTTAGAAGCACCTCCTGAAAAGGTAATGCATTCAGCTGTCAGGACTCATCCTAAGTTTCAGTGGAGACTACAGGATAATAAGATGCCAGGAACACTAAAGTCTACTAAGGAAAGATTCAAACAATGAGTGGAGCCAGCCCAAGAGAGAAGCTATGTGACCTAAATACTGTAAGGTCTTAGATACATGGCTGCCAAGCCCTTTGGAACCCATATCATTCTAAGTGCCCTGGATGCCAGACAGAAAGTTACAGGATTGAATGTCTGCCCTGCTGAGTATCTGTCCTTGCTTTGGTCCTTGCTATTCTTTAACCTTCCCCATTTGAAATGAGGAAGTTTATTATGTGTCATTTTATCTTGGAAATACGTCATTTTCTTTTATAAAAATGTTTTATTGACAAGGGCATGTGGTGCACACCTTTAATCCCAGAACTCGGGAAGTAGAGGTAGGAGGATCGCCATAAGTTCAAGGCCACCCTGAGACTACATAGTGAATTCCAGGTCAGCCTGGACCAGAGTGAGACTGTAACTTGAACCCCCCCCCAAAAAAAATCCGTTTTATTGAAAGCTTCCATAAATGTAAACAATATACCATGATTATAATTCCTTCCTACCCCTCCTTTCCCCTCCCTAGTCTTGCCCTCATTGACCCCCCTTCATCTTTCCAGCTAGTGTCTCTTCTATCTTGTCAGCATCATTTTATTCTGTCCTATTATGCAGGTCTTGTGTGAGGTCATGAATACCATGGCCACTTTGTGTCTGGAAGACAGTATTGGAAGCACTCCTCCACTTCATTTGGCTCTTACATTCTTTCTGTCACCTCTTCTGCAGTGGTCCTTGAACTTTGGAGGGTGTGATAGAGATGCAGAGTCTCACAGCTAAGAGTTTGACTTGGTGTTCAGAAGAGACTTGGAGTTTAAGCTTTTGAACAACACTGCAACTGTTAAGAGTTTGAGAACTCTTGGAGATGAAGTCGATGCATTTTGCATAAGACGTGCACAGTGGCATGGGGACAGGGGCACAGTGTTGGGGCTTGGATAGGAAGCATCTCTCCAAAAGGTTCAGGTGCTGGGGTCTTGGTCCGCAGGTGGGAGTACTATTGTTGGAGGTTCTGGAAATTTAGAAGTTGGAATCTAGCTGAAGGAAGTAAGTTTCATGGAAAGAACACTTAGAGTTATATTCATGGTCACTTCTTGTCTCTCTGTGCTTCTTGTTCCTTTTCCTCCACAAAGTAAATAGCCTCCTCCTTACACATGTTCTCACCACCGTGATATTCAATCTCACTGTGGGCCCACAAACAATGGGGCTGGTTGACACTGAAATCTCTGAAGCCACACAGTGAAGTGTATTGTGTTTATCTCATTCAGTAATACAAGTAAATGCCTCAAAAGCACTTCCTGTGCAAAACCCCTTATATAAGTCCTTTATGCAGGAATTTTGTCACAGCAGTGATAAAACTGACCTATGAAACAATGCCAGTAGTGTAGGAAACAGGAGAAACATGAGTGTATCTAAACCTTTTACTACTATGAATTTAGTTTCTTCACAGGCCTCGGCCCTTCAAGTTTCTTGATGCCAGATAGTGGCCCTGTCTTCTACATTACCATCAGAATTGGCAGTTCCTCCTTTTGCAGTGATCACATTTCCGTGTAGATAAAAGTGAGTAGGCAGATTACTTTAAAATTTTAGATTTGGTGAAAATGCCTTATATTTGACAGCTAGGTGAAAAATCCAATAATACAAGCTTCTATAGTCTTTTTTTTTTTTTTTTTTTTCAACAAGGGCTTTAGTTCTAGATAGATAACCCTAGGCAATCCATCTGTGACTTGTACAAGGTCAAACCTAAGAAGGCCAGTAGTGGATATCTATTTACCAAGATAACACTTAGCTTGTTAAGGAATGAGATGAAGCATTCAAAAACCCGAGTGACAGCCACTGCTATGTGGGTAGATTTATTTCCCACTGCCTTATTTCTTACTGTCAGGTATTCATGTACACGATCAATGAGTATCATTGCTTGCCAGTGTAGAAGGAAGTAGAAAACAATTGAAATAGAGATTTGTTATGGAGTGTGGTTATGTGTCAATGAATTAAGCTATAAAGAAAGATATAAGAATACACCTTAGCAAAAGATTATTTTTATACATTTAAGTAACACTTGCGTTCTTTTGAAAAACAATGCTCATGTCTGTAGTTTCGTTTAGTCCCTACCAAAACCCCATAGGGTGAGCCCAGAGCTGATATAGCTCAGTTAAGCCACACATCTTGTAAGACTCTGAGCTGGAATAGGGGAAACTCTATTAGTATCGGAACGCATTAAAATCGTTTACATTTTTATTATATTAACTTAAAATCGTATCTATTTAACTAGATGTCTCATTTTATTGGAGTCATTGTTACCTCTCAGACAGCAAACGGATGAATACCTTTCCCAACAGAAAACCAGGAGACTAATTAATGAATGTTAATTACAGCTTTGTGCTCCCACACATTGATTTTCAGATATGGAATACACACTTACAATCTCTGAGGGAACAATGTTCTCTTTTTTGTTTGTCAAGAATATGTCTACTGACTATTATTTTAATAATACATTATTTAAAAGGTCTATTCCTAATATGTTCTTTTTTTTTTTTTTTTTGGTTTGTTGAGGTAGGGTCTCACTCTAACCCAGGCTGACCTGGAATTCACTATGTAATCTCAAGGTGGCCTCAAACTCACGGTGATCTACTTACCTCTGCCACCCAAGGGCTGGGATTAAAGGCGTGCGCCACCACGCCCAGCCCTAATAACTTCTTTCATATAATGTTCCTTCAGCGTCCATTATCTAATTGGATTCCAATAATTTACTCCAATGCTTTGCACTTTTCTCATTCGGATGATAAAATCAAATATACTTTCTGTGCATAAATTTCTCAAGAGGCATTTGAGCTGGGCTCCTGAAGAAAATATAGGATATCCAATAGGAAGTTGAGAAATAAAGAGAATATAAGAAAAGAAAACAGAGATGGAAAAGATGGCATCGTGCCCAAGAATAAAGGCACGAATGTAAGTACTAGAAGAAACATGTACGCAGAATTATGACTGGCTTTGAAAGGTTGTGTTCTTTGTCTACGTAGTAGCAATGCATGGATACTTACAGACATATGTCACTGCTCTCCCTCATGCACTATGGATCTGTGATCATTAATGCAGGCAGAGAGGCTGTTTAATTGAAACATACACAGTTTTCATACAACCATGGGAAGATGCCATTTTGTGAAATTTCCAAATTTTTTTATTGATGTAATATTTTTTTAATTTCAAGAAAATGGGGGAAAATAGCCATAATAGCACTTTTTTGGAATAGAGGATGATATCATGATACCATTCTACATTTGTGAGTTTCCAGTATTAGGTTTCGGAGCCATGAGTCCTATCATTGAAAGTCAGAAACACCAGTAACTCACTTTCATAGAGGAATGGAAGTGGTACTAGAGATGCCCTTGTTTAAGAAGCTAAACTGTTCTGTGACCCAGAGAGCAGTTACCTAGGCAAGGCTGATATAGACTGGGAAATGCTGAAGAATTTGTGATCATATGTTCATTCCTTTATGTTTCCAGTCCTGTCCTCCATCACGGAGGAAAAGGGGGAATGAAACTCTGCTACACAGTGCTTGGTGCTGAAAACATAATGGTGACATATTTGTATTGATTCAGATAGTTTTTTAAAAAGTCATTCCATGTATTGGGGAAGAAGAGTAGTCAATATGTTGATTTTTAAATTTCATTTTATTTTATTTTTTGTTTATTTTTATTTATTTATTTGAGAGTGACAGACAGAGGGAGAGAGAGGTAGAGAGAGAGAAAGAATGGGCGTGCCAAGGCCTCCAGCCACTGCTAATGAACTCCAGACATGTGAACCCCCTTGTGCATCTGGCTAACGTGGGTCCTGGGGAATTGAGCCTCGAACCGGGGTCCTTAGGCTTCACAGGCAAGCACTTAATGGCTAAGCCATCTTTCCAGCCCCAATGTGTTATTTGAATCCATTAAAGCTTTGCTTCTTTTAAACCAGTGTGTGTGTGTGTGTGTGCATGTGTGTGTGTGTGTGTGTGTGTGTGCATGTGTGTAGGGCAGTAGGTAAAATTAATGTTTTTCTTCTAAATAACTGGTAGGATTAAAGGGAGATTTTCTTTCCAAGTAAATTGTGACTTTTATTTGTATTTGTCCCATAACCTGTTTTTCCCCTTGACCTACATTTATCATCTTTCTAAACAAGATCTTCACTGACTAAAAGTAATTAGAAGTATGTGAAATTGACTAATGAGCTCCAACTTCATTTTCATTCATTTGCACATAGCTTTATTGAAAAAATGTCAACAAAAATGAGTTTTTGAAAGCTGGATTAAGCTTTTTTGCAAATATCACATACTCATATGTTTGAGGAAACATGTTGCTTTTGAAATAGCTTGTATATTCCTAAGTGATTCAGCTACAATCTCAATTATAATTCCAACCCTAAAAGTTTCTGCCCCCCTACAATACAATTCCTTGTAGTTCTAAGAAATAACAGCCAACAATCTGTGGGGCCAAGTCATGTTATTCAACTGGTTTGATTAATTCACCAAATAGTTTTTTTATAAAAGAGAATCTGTCCATTGAATAATTTATGATTGGTCAATCAAGGTAATCTATAAATGCTAGGTGAAAATTTTCACTTTCCAATTAACTGTCTGACAAAGATGGGCTGGAGAAAAATATAATTTGAAATGGATTTGTCTGATAGGGGTCAATCTGGCCTGCAGTAGACAGACCTGAATACCCAGTTGGAAGGGAAACCTCCTGTCCTTATAGAGTAACTGAGTCTCAGCAGGCAAAGCTGCCCCATAAAGCTTTCTGTAAGGAGGGAAGCAGTCCTTCCTGCACTGTCTGGCACAGTGGCTGCAACCACAAGTGTCTGATGAGCATTCAAAATGTACTTCTTGTAAGTCATGTACTAAATTAATGATTTTAAATAACATGTGGTCTGCATCTAAGGTCTGCTACATGGGCAGGGTGGATTTCCATTTAATCACAATTCTTGGGCCTAGACTTGTGGGGTATCATGCCACTAACTGATAAATATATTGGCTGTGAAATCAAGACATATTGATTTTGATCAAAGTCCTATCATTGCGGTGATTTTCCTGTCTTCAACATTCAGCTTTAGCTCATTATCCCAGCATTTCTCCTCATTAGAATGGCTCATGTCTCATTTCATGCAGCCCAAGAGTAAGCAGTGATACGGGTATCATATGCTATATTTTGTGAGGACTAATTATGACAGGCATTAGAAAAGTGCTAGGTCTAATCCAATTTGGAAATTCTTTAAATATAATGGATTTTTAAAGTAGATGTTTTTGTGCTCTCAAATTGTAGGTAAATCCAAAATTTGGTTATTCAATAGTAAGTGTACCACATTCTAAATCAGCTCCCTTGAATGGAGCCATAAACTCCTCAAACCGTGTACTAAAAGATGAAAAAGTCACCACCAGCAACCGTGATCCTTCTTATCCCTAAGTTTACTTGAAAATTTGGACTAGTGATAAAGAAGGGTTCTTGGATCTACAAATTTTGATGAATAGATTGCTCACAAAAATGATAAGTTCTCCTCTTCCTTGTGGATTAGGAGTGTTGGGAGGATCTCTCCTCTCTGAAGCCAAATGAGGGTGGATCTAAGAGTAACATTCATAAATCAGAGTGCCTAACAAGGAAAGTCTAACATCTTATTCTCTGCCTGGATGCTTACTAAGTTGAGCAAGTCAGTAGTCCTTTCCTGACAGTATAAGTTGAGGAAGTTGAGTGTAAGAGTTCTAGTAAGAAACTGATATGCCATCCCAAACTTGAGATCTATAAGAACACAGAAAACAATGCATATCTTCTACACAGAGACTTAGAAGCCAGAGTGCCTGCTAGAATCAGCCACAGAGGAGGCCTTACCATGGTAAAGCGTGCACAGAAGGAGGAAGAGTGATAGTCACTCCATTCTAGTCTCTACATCCTGAAAGGACCCTAAAAAGATCTCTGGTTTCCTCAGGACTGTGTACTATGCAGTCACAGACAGCTATGTGGGCAAATGTGATGCTCCCCAGAGAGGTGGCTTGACATGGTGTCTTACTCATGAGGTCCCTTCAACGAAATCCTTCTGAGATAGTTTTTCACAACAGACAGTCTTGGTAAGTTTAATGCTACTCTAAGAAAGTCATGCATATTGTTTATATGAAGACTTACAACTCCTGAAGCACTAGCAGATGGATATAGGCCAACCACACCACTCCTCTCTGTCCACATGCCAAGTTATGGAAAACAATCTCTGCCCTTGCTATTATTCCCCACTCACTAGAAAACTGAAGGTTCTCAGCATTGAAAAGGTATATGAAAAGGTATAATAGGGGAAAAAAAAAAAAAAAAAAAAAACCTTACCAAACCATTATCTCATCCACCATACACGATCAATGATTACAGCTCTAGTTTGCAAATGGGAAGTGTGATAAACTGAAATCAGATCAGCAGTTGAAGGTTTATGCTAAAGTAGACCAAGTAGTTGGAGAATTACCCAGCATGCAATTCAGCAGCAGAAAAGTGAGTATGAGAGAGCACAGTTAAAATGATCAAAGGAGTTACAGAAAAAAAAACAAAAGCAGAGTTTGTTTCATGTTTAAAACAAACTAAAACTCTTCTGTTCTGTAAGAAGCATGAATGCATTCTTCATTCAAGTTCCTTGATCCATTTTTAACAGCACACATACTGGAATTGCATTAGTAAGTAAATATTTTAAAATGGCATCACAAAAATTTTAAATAGAGCACACTATTTTTATATCTTTTTCAAAATGAAGAAAGACAAAAAAAGATCCTCATTTTTTTGTGGTACTTATGATTAAACATAGCACCCCAGGAATGCTAGACAAATAAGTCTTACCCCCAGCCCTGGGTGAAATAATAGTTGTATGTGTTGTTGACCGAGTGACTCTATCTAACACCCAAGCACTGAGATGGCTCTAAATATCCAAGAATGGCCCCCCAAAATAACCTCTGGACCTTCCTTCCCACTAGCCTTAATAGTAAGAAATTTATTCTTTAAGGAACAATGTATATTTTTTGAGGCAATGTTTTATTAATAACTAGACTTGGCTGAACTGGAGTTTACTCTGTAGTCCAGACTGGCCTTGAATTCTTGGTGATCTTCATACCCCAGCCTCATAAGTACTAGAATTAAAGAGGTGAGCCCACACAACTGGCTGAAAATAATTTTGAAGGATAACCTAAACTCAAGTTCAGATATGACTTCACGTATAAGATATCAATCACTATGTTGAATTCTGAAGAGGGAGCTAGTTATGTTAGGAAAGCAGGTATTTGGGCTTTGGCATCAGACATAGGTTTAAATCTTAGCACTCCAAGTTACTGGCAGGTTAGTCTTGAGAAAAAAACTTAGTGGCTTTGAACATCTACATAGTCATCAGCCAAAAATATAAAATAAAATAAAAAAGGAAATAGTACTTGACAATTTGATTCAGAGGAGTTAATCATATGTTGTTTGTAAAGCAGGTAGTACCGAGGCTTGGCAAACACAGAAATGTTACACACTCTCAGTTAAAGAAAAGCTATGATCCTTTGGCTCCTATTTTTCAAGGCTGTTCATGGATATTGACATAAGCATAATATACAGTAATAGGTAATGACCACTCTTAGATATGAGCAGATTCCTAAGGTTGTAAAGATGCAGATGATTAACTGCACATGGGGAACAGGGATGGTGGTATTTGGGCTGAAATATTCCAGAGAAATTCTTGAGATACAAAAGGCATTGGACACAAAGTAATCCAGGTATGGCCAAAGGCAAATGCAGAGAAGTGTGAAATGCTCGCTATATTTGGAGAGCGGGGAGAAGTGTGGCTGGAGCATGTGGCATATGTTGTGGGGGTAGGAGAGATCAAGAAATATGGCTGGAAAAGTGGTCAGGGCCAAAATGTGAAGGGCATCAATGTGCTGCTGCGGAGCTCGGCATTGTTCCAACAGAGGATGTGGAACTGTGAGGGGATCCATCACAGGTTTTTAGGACAGTGAAATGAGTGGATTTGTTTTTCAGGAAATATTTTCTTGGCATCCAAGTGGCTAATGAACTAGATTATAGAGAAACATGTCAAGACCTACAGTATCAGCCTCCTAACTGGGCTGCCTGCCACCACTTTAGACCTGTTAAGACTGGGGTGCCTGCAGGACACCAGCGCAGACCCATCCACAAAGCTAACTAGAGGAAAATCCCACTTAACGCTGGCTAAATTACAGGGCGATTACCTCCATTGCAAAACATTTGCTGCTTGCTTCGCAAGAGGACTCATTTCAGGATCCTAGAGTTCCTTTAAATAGAACATTTCTTAGTGCATTTAGGCATCCTTTTATAGTTCATTAGCTACTTGGTAGAGTGGGGAAAGCCAAGAACATCTTAAATACGTATTTTCAAGAGTTCTTATTAAGAATAATCATGGAATAAATATAAAATATTTTTGAAGTTATAATTTGTCAGGGGAAATAGGAATTTGATGTATTAAACTGTTGAGATGTAATTTACAGGAACAGGGATAAGCAGACTGAGTTATGATAGTCAAAAGACTGCATTCCACAAATTCCAAAGTCCTTCTGGGAATGACTTCGACACTAATAAATAGTCAAGCTAACATGTAGCTGGAAAATACAGCTGTGGGGTGTCTGAGTAAAAAGCCACATTATTGTTAAGTATAAATGCCATGCACAGTTCTGTATCAATTGCTTCTCTTTGCCCCCACAATTGGTTATTTAACAAATCCTCTCCATTGCTACATGGATTTAAATAAATGTTCAAGTTTGGATGTTATATATACACCAAATTAATAAAATAGTTTATTTCAGTATAATTATTAATATGAGTCTTCTTGCACATAAACTTTGCCCAGCAACTTATTATTTATATCAACAGGGTCATTCAAAAAATATAAATAAATGCTGAGGAATCTCAATGCTAAAATTAAACTAACATACTAAACAAAACTCTTGGGAACCTTCTTTGAGAATTACATTAAGAACATTTTTTTTAAAGATTTTTATTTATTTATTTGAGAGTGACAGACAGAGAAAGAAGGAGAGAGAGAGAGAATGGGCGCGCCAGGGCTTCCAGCTGCTGCAAACGAACTCCAGACGCATGCACCCCCTTGTGCATCTGGCTAACGTGGGTTCTGGGGAATCGAGCCTCGAACCAGGGTCCTTAGGCTTCACAGGCAAGCGCTTAACCTACGCCATCTCTCCAGCCCAAGAACATTTTTATCTGTCCTTACTGTGAACCAATCCTTTGTAGTGAAATTATTTTTTCCTTTTTTTTTTAATTTTGTTTTTATTAAGTAGAAGCCTTGTATGGACATATATTATGTTGGTACCATTATTTCCCTCCTCCTTGCCCCTACTACACTGAGACCCCTCCTTAGTGGTATTGCTGGCATCAATCCTAGCAATTGGGAGGCAGAGGTAAGAAGATCACCCTGAGACTAAATACTGAATTCCAAGTCAGCCTTGAGCTAGAGATCCTATCTCAAAAACTACGAACAAAAAAAGGAAAAAATCAATTTGAAGTGAATATTTATCTATCCTTATGATGTGACAAGAATCTTATTTATTATCAATGGGTACCATTCTACATATACAAAGAATTAATATGCATGTACCTTGTAAAATATCTTAGAGTGAGCTCTAGCTCAAAGAATCCCTGATTGAAAAATAAAAGGTTTGTAGCAGAAAATGGAAGTTGTTTCAACAGTTACTCTTATTTCCTTAGCTGTTTCATAATAAAACACACATCTTATAGGTGTGTTCTTAAACAATAAAAGACAATATTAATCACTTTTACTTGTAGCTATATGTTCTTACATGACTAGATGTACATGAGACAAACAATTGTTATGGCATTATCAGAAAACCCAATGTCAGAAGGCTGATTAGGCTTGATGGAAACAATTTGTTTCCCCACTGCTTCCTCCAGGTGCTGCAATCACCACCACCACCACCTCCACCATCATCATCAAATGTGTTACAATAGTGAACAGCCACCTTGAGACAAAAGTGACGTAAAAAGAAGAAAAATCCGGGCATTGTGGTAAATGACTTTAATCCCAGCACTTGGGAGGCCAACGTAGGAAGATTGCTGTGAGTTCAAGGCCAGACTGAGACTACTTAGTGAATTCCAGGTCAGCCTGGGATAGAGTGAGACCTAATAACAACAACAAAAAATAAATGAATAAAATTTAAAAGAAGGAAAAAAAACCCTAAAGAAATATGTGTGTAAAATGTCCTCTATAAACCCATGCTGGCTATGGACTCTATCCCTTTAGATCTCTTTGTGTAACAGAGATAGTTTTCTATCATGTATAAACCACTTGAATGATGAATTTTTTATGAAAGTGAAAATTAATCTAAACATACATAGACAAAAGCAAAAGAAAAATTATGCCACTGTTCAAAAGTTATCAGGATAAAAACAAAGAGGAAAAATTGGAAAGAAATGTCCTACCATCTGAATTTCCTAACTTAACAGATAATGATGATGCAAGTAGGACCATAGCAGTAGAAAATTTTTATACCTGACCACATTTAACCCTTGATGAAAGTCTGACCCAGCACCAGGACTCTAGTTCCCAGAACAGATCATGAAACTTCGGTTCAGAATGGCCTATTCAAATACAAACTGAGTCAAAAACACCATTAATGTGAAACTTTTGATGAACTGCTGTCTTCACATATGAAAATCAGTCATATGAAATAGGGCTTTCAGACATTAGAAAACATGCAGTGAATAAGGGAAAAGTTGAAGGAAGGGAAACAAACATGGTGTCATTACCCTAGGAGACAATGTCTACTCAGAAAGAGCCCATGAGGTTCATTGAAACGAGAAAACCAATACTGGAATTCAAGGAGCCATTGTGACTAAGATTTGGGGGCAGAGTTTCACATGGGAGGGGGGAAAAACTCTAAATTTTTGCATAATCCCACAAGTATTTGATAAACAGTAACTTTCACATATATGAGAGAAAGCTATCTAAAGATAGGGGTGCTTAGAAAGAAAATAGAAAAGGCCAAAGGATTCTTGGAGTTTACACAGAACTGGGAGTAGTTTGTGTGCCCACAGGAGTGAATGATTTGGTAGTTTATGAAGATTTAGACAGAGCTCAATGAAGGGCATTGCTGAATTAAGTATAATTTTGTGTTGCTCAAATTCAGAAAAGTAAGCTAGAGTCCACAGACACAAGAGTGGTATTTGTAATCTAGGATTTTATGAAGATGAGCATAAATAACAATTTGGTACTTCTATTTGACTTCAATTTCTAGCACAGAGTTAAATTATTCATGATCATTATCTCTGAACCAGGTGATTTCCTGCCTATGCAGATATAGCATGAAAGAGATAAAGATTTCTATTTCATGTTATGTATATTATAGTAGACAGTGGAGGGTTCCAGTAAATGTAATGCATATTGTATTGGAAGAAATAAGTACTATTTAAAATATAAATGGGAGTAAGGTGTTAGAAATATGGGTGGGATGATGGGGCAATCTTAATTGGTTCATAAGTTCATCAGGGTAGATGAGGCATTGACCCATGTCATACCTGAGTGTCTAATGAAAAGTTATCAAAGAGAAAAACAATAAACAGATGAGGTTAGACATGTACTGAGGAGCAGGTCTTGCAAGCTTAGTGCTCAGATTTTGGATTATCCTCCAAGGCACAATGACAGAAACTGAGAGAACATAGCAACCAATCAATAGGATTTCATAAAGGTAGCATTTGAGTTGGAGTGAATACTGGATGGGTGAGAAATAGTGAGATTATGTATTTTTTTAAAAGTAGGACTATAAAAATTTCATTGTGGCCAGGTGTGGTGATTCATGCCTTTAATCACAGCAATCGGGAGGCAGAGGTAGAAGAATTTCCATGAGTTCGCGGCCACCCTGAGACTACTTAGAGAATCCCAGAATAGCCTGAGCTAGAGTGAGACCTTACCTTGATAAGTCAAAAAACAAGAAACCCCTCCAAAAATTTCATTGTGGATTACATGGTGGGGGTTGGATGAGAGAAGAGACAAACCAAGGACAACTAAAACATTTCTTATGGATTATTTATTTTTTAAAGTAACTTGAAGGGAAGAGTTGCCATTAAGAGAAGAGGCTGAAAATTTGGGACCAAAGGTCCATTTTGAATGTGCAAAATCAATGACAGTTGAATTGGTGATAACACAAAATTTCCCATAAAAAGAAATGTTGAACAATGGCTAAGACATACAGCCTGGTAATTCTTAAGTCCTTCTTTAAAGGAGGAATAACAACAACAACAACAAAAATCATTTTCCCCTTCCAAAGAACATAATATACTCTCCATAACTATGTTTTCTAGAAGAAGTGGGGGAAAAAAAACCCAAAAGTTTCATCTATTGCTACAAAGTAAAGTCTCTCCCACATTAAAGCCAGGAACATTGAACAGCCTACAGTCTTCCCCCAAATAGCCCATTGTGCAACTTGAGCAACATGATTTGCAATTTAAGCTCTGTTTTGCTGATCCTATTTTGTGAATGCTTTTCGTCTGTGCTGCGGCACTGACAAGCATCTAAACCTGCACCGTGGGCCTTCCTCTGAAGACTGAGACCTGTGCACATAGATGCTCTTCACGTCCCTCGCTGGGCTGAAGGATGCTGTGCCACTGTCATGATTTAGTTATTCACTCGTAAGTAATAAAAACAGTAGGGTTAGTCAAAATGCAGAGCCAGAAAAGCACTTTGGTCACGTAGGCATTGCTATTTGAGTATATTCAATGTTTAGAACTGGAAATATCATATTCATCACATTAACAATGTCATTTTACAGATGTGAAAACTGAGGACTGGAGGGTAGGTAGGACTTGCTATGAAATACTAAGGTCTGATATAGTCCAACCAAGTACTTTCAGGTAAAATAAATGGTATGTAAACACATTTCATGAAAACACAATGTGAGGAGCAGCTTGTTTAAGTCCAAACAGCTTGTTATTTTAAAGACAGGTGACATAAATGAGTTGTTAGCTACTGTCTGCCTGTGCCTTCTACCCAACTACTTTAAATACAATAACCTGGCCAGTAATTCACAGAACAATTTGCACAGCCAAAACCAAGGTTCCTGCTCAAGACTATTAAACTCAAAGGTCATATTTATTACTGATGTTTTATCCTGCCTGAACTCAAAGCAGTTTAAGGATTTGTCATTAAAAAGTCATAAATAGGGCTGGAGAGATGGCTTAGGGGTTAAGCGCTTGCCTGTGAAGCCTAAGGACCCCGGTTCGAGGCTCGGTTCCCCAGGTCCCATGTTAGCCAGATGCACAAGGGGGCGCACGCGTCTGGAATTCGTTTGCAGAGGCTGGAAGCCCTGGCGTGCCCATTCTCTCTCTCTCCCTCTATCTGTCTTTCTCTCTGTGTCTGTCGCTCTCAAATAAATAAATTAATTAATTTAAAAAAAAAAACTTTTATAGCCGGGCATGGTGGCGCACGCCTTGAATCCCAGCACTCGGGAGGCAGAGGTAGGAGGATCACCATGAGTTCGAGGCCACCCTGAGACTCCATAGTGAATTCCAGGTCAGCCTGGGCTAGAGTGAGACCCTACCTCAAAAAGAAAAAAAAATAAAAAAAGGAAAAAACAAAAAGTCATAAATAATAAGCCACCTTTTGTGGACTCCCAGAAACTGGGAATCTTTGCCTTTCACAGTTTCTTTCCTATACACAAAATTGGGAATTTATAAGCATGAAGGCAACTTGGCAATTTTTGTAATGATTTTTAAATAGTCCTTCAGCTTTGGTGGGGAGCTCATGGACAACCACAATATGTATGCAAAGAGAAGTACGCATAAGCAAGTGTCTGGTCTGAAGCAGTGACTGCTCTTGTCAGAGCTATCTGTTCCAGAGACGAGTACCACCAAGTTTTCCCTCCAGCTGAGCTTGTCAGAACTTGATGTACTGATCCTTAATCAAAGTGAAGAGTTCTGCATGAGAGCATCCACACAGAACATTCCTGCCCTTCCAGGCAAGAAATGTTTCCTGCTGTTGCTCTTCTTTTCTTCCTTCTAATAAGAATGGCTCCTAGCAAGCCAGAACCAAACTCTAATGGTGAGGGACAACCACCACCTTTCTCTTAGGTCCTGATTATCTGAATATGTTCCTCTTAATTCTTTGGATATAACCGACCTTTGTTGTCAGTGGGGATATCAGGATTAATCAGTATAGGAACTGCACTTTTGAAAATACACATCTTCTACATGTTTAGAACTCCACATCCAATAAGAACACCTATCAACATGAATTAAACACATATTTTATACATCCTGATCTCAGTTGATATAGTCACTTACAAATATATGCATCCCAATTTCATTTGAAAACCACTTTCAAGTAAGTATTGGTATACCACTGTCATAATTCATACATGAGACAAATCCATATCTGGGAGAGGGAGTGACATATTTCTTCCAATATCTTTTTTCTCTCTCTCTCTTTAGGTGAAAATGCATTATCTTAATATACTGATGCTCATTCTTAGACTGCCAAGCTCTTTGCTAAGCCATTTCTCAAACCATACTTTTCCTTTAATGGAGACAAGCTCTGCAACAGTTCCAAGGATCATGCTTCACAGCATTTTCCTAGTTCACTCTCGTTTGTTCTTCCAAATAACCATGTGAGATCAATGTGACACTGATAAGGAAATTAAGATGTCAGATAAAGAAAGACATTTCCCCAAGACTTTTTATTTAATAAGTGAGAGAACCCAGAATTAAAGCTAAAGATAATATAGGTAGCAGTGAGTATTTGTGTCTATCAACTTCCATTCTGTAATTCTTGCTGTGGTTTACTTCTCATATTTGCAAATGTTCTTTTCAGTAAGTGGTAACAGGGATGTCAAACATTTATTTATTTATTTACTTTTGCCAAAGGAAGATTTGAAATGATGGGAAATGACAGGACAGGTCAGCATCAACAGATGCTCCATATGTGTCTGTAATGATGAAAAGATCTCTGATAACTGGCTGTTTTCCTTTTCTGTTTTCAAATGGTTTGGGTTTTTATGATTGAGCCACTTATATAAGAGTACAAACTAACACAATAAATTAACTTGTTAAAACTTGTTTAAAGTGCCAAATCATAAACTTGATTAAGTTATCCATCTGGAAATTCGGTCAAAAGAAAATTGGTGTTTTAAATATCAGCAAAAAAGGAAATTTTGAGTACCATGAGCATAGGAATGACTTTAGGACCTTCCATTTTGTAAATACTATTTGTGAACTAGAATTTAGAGACATGGAAACTTTAGCTTTGAGCATCAACACGGACCCTTGCACAGGAATGAAGAACTCATTCCTGTGCCGCTGGAAGCATTGCCATAAGAATTTCCCCATGCTTTCAGTGTTCTCAAGGCCTCCCCAAGGCCAGGGCATCTTCAGGAGCCATGGCTAGCCATGCTGAAGGTTCAGAGCTTGTCCTGTCTACCACAACCCAGGACTAACTCCATGTTCTCCGATTATGTTCTTCAGAATCCCTCCCCACCAAATGATTGAACAGCGGAGACCTGCCGTCAGTCCCTTACCAGCTACCTCTGCTCAGCCCTAATTTCCTGGCTTGTCCAGGAAGAGGTGGATATGTAATTTTCATTGTTTACATTAACTCCCCCCCCCACAAAATATTTTTTATCTTATAGTCTGAGGAAGGAGAAAAATGCCTGATACTCAGCCTCCCTCCCAGGACTCAAAAGAGGCACTTCACAACCTCTCCCCACCAGTGCAAACTGTGGTGAGTGGTGCTCCAGGAGGAATAGCTCACCGGAATAATGGTTTTTCTTCTGGTAAGACTTTGCTCCCTATAATTCCTCATGATTTAAGTACCCAGCTTGTAGTTATAGGTGCCTTACAAGCCAGATAACAACAAAAGAAAATCTTTAGTGTGAAAGGTTGGAAAATGGTGATTCAAGCAAATGGGCCTAGAAAATAAGCAGGAGTCACTATGCTAATATTTGATAGGGTAGACTTCAGATCAACATTAATTATGAAAGATAAGGAAGGTCACTTTATATTGATTACAACACTCCAACAGGAGGACATTACAATCCTAAACATATATGATGCACCTAACATGGGGGCTCCCAATTTCATCAAATAAATGATATTAGGACTAAGATCAAAGATAACAGCAAGCAGCTGTAGTGGGTGACTTCAACATCCCAATCTTATCAATTGACAGGTCATCCCAGCAAAAATATAAACAGAGATGCTTCTGGATTAAATGAGGTCATAGAAAAAATGGACCTAACAGAAATCTACAGGGTATTTCATCCAAATATTGCAGAATACACATTCATTTCAGCAACACATGGAACATTCTCTAAAATAGACCATATATTAGGACACAAAGCAAATATTAACAAATACAGGAAAATTGAAATAATTCCTTGCTCTCTGTCTGGTCACAATGGGATCAAACTACAAATCAATAGCAAGAAAAGCTATAGAACATACAAAAATCATGGAAACTAAATAATGCACTACTAAATATGAATGGATCAATGAAGAAGTCAAGAGGAAATAAAAAATATTCATAGAATCAAGTGATAATGAGAACACAACATGCCAAAACCTTTTGGACAATGAAGGCAGTCCTAAGAGGGAAATTTATAGTGTTAAGTGCCTATATTAAGAAATTAGAAGGGCTGCAAGTAAACAACTTAATGCTTCACCTTAAGGCCTTGGAAAAAGAAGAACAAGGCAAACCAAAAATCAGTAGATATAAATAAATAGTTAAGATTAGGGCAGAAATTATTGAAATAAAAACCAAAAAGAAACAATTCAAAAAAATAGATGACACAACAAGTTTAGTTGTTTGAAAGGATAAATAAGATTGATCAGCCCTTAGCAAATCTGGCCAAAAGAAAGAGAGACGGGACACAAATTAATAAAATTACAGATGAAAAAGGTAACATCACAACAGATGCCAGAGAAATTCAAAAGATCATAGGGACATACTATAAGAACAAACACTCCACTAACTGTGAAAATCTGTAACAAATGGATGATTTCTTTGGCTTACATGACCTACCAAAGTTAAATCAAGATGAGATTAACCACCTAAATAGACCTTAACCAATATGGAGATCCAGGTAGTTATATATATAAAAAAAAATCTTCCAACTAAAAACTGTCTAGGCCCAGATGGATTCATTGGCTAAAGTTAACAGACCTTCATGGAAGAACTAACACGAATGCTTCTCAAACTTTTCCATAAAATAGAAAATGAAGGAATTCTACCAAACTCCTTCTATGAAGTCAGCATCACCTTGATAACAAAATCAGACAAAGATAGAACAAAAAAAAAAAAATTACAGACCAATCTCCCTCATGGACATAGATGCAAAAGTTATGAACAAAATATTGGCTAACAGAATACAAGAATTTATCAGAAATATCATTCATCCTGACAAGTAGGCTTTATGCCAGAGATGCAGGGATGGTCCAACATATGTAAATAGGTAAATGTAGTGTATTATATAAATGGACTAAAGAACAAAAATCACATGATCATTTTATTAGATTCAGAAAAGGCATTCAAGAAAATCCAACATCCCTGCATGATAAAAAAAAAAAAAGTCCTACAGAAACTGGGAAAAGAAGAAACATATCTCAACATTATAAAGGCTATTTATGACAAACCTGTAGCCAACATAATACTAAATGGAGAAAACCTTGAAGCTTTTTCACTAAAATCAGGAACAAGACAAGGGTGTCCACTGTGCCCACTTTTATTTAATATAGTAGTGGAAGTCTTAGCCATAGCAATATGGCAAGAGAAACACACAAGATAGGTACAAATTGAAAAGGAAGAGATCAAGTTATTATTTACAGATGATATGATTCTATATATAAAGGACCTTAAAGACTCTATCAGCAGACTGTTAGAGATGATAAACACTTATAGCAGTGTATCAGGATACAAAATAAACACACAGAAATCAGCAGCCTCCCTATATGTTAACAACAAACACATAGAGGATGAAATCAGAGAATATCACTCCCATTCACATTTGCAGAAAAAACAATAAAGTACCTTGGAATAAAACTAACCAAGGAAGTGAAGGGTCTGTACAATGAAAACTTTAAAATGCTCAAGCAAGAAATTGCAGATGATACTAGGAAATGGAAAGACATCCCTTGTTCTTGGATTGGAAGAATCAATATTGTGCAAATGGCAATCTTACCAAAAGCAATCTATAAAAGCAGCTCTACAGAAAATACTTGAAAGGATCCTCCATGCTGAAGAGAAACAAAAGCACACATATAAAGAACCTGGATAAAACAAGCTAAACTCAAATACTTGCTAATACAGGAAAGCAAAGGTAAAACTAGAAGAACTACAAAACAAGAAAAATGGCAAAAAGAAATGCACACTTTCCAATAGTAACTCTTAATATTAACAGCCTCAATGCCCCAACCAAAAGACACAGATTTGCAGAATGGGTTAAAAAGAAGGATCCTTCAATTTGTTGTCCAAGAAACTCACTTTCCTACAAAGCAAGTATTCTTAATTAGTGCCTCCCAATACACCCTAGTCAATTTCCATCTCTCCTGTCTAGAAACCCTCCAGTGACGAAGCTCTAACCACCCCTCCAAATATTTTGGTTCCACTCAAGAGTTTAGTTAGCTATCCTGTAGTTAGCCCAAAATATTTTTCTCCTATAGAAAGGATTATGCTACTTGTTTCTTGGGGTAGTTATATAAAATAGATCAAAATCTTTGGTACACAAAAAGAGCTTGCAAGTTTCTCTAAAAGCGTCATCGAGCCTTCCTAGATTTTTTTTTTAATCATCCATAATAGGACTTTCTTTTGTGGCCGATGATAGTCATTTGGTTTTTTTTTTTTAATTTAACAACATATAATACAATGTAAATACTATATGAACACAGTATTGAGGACTTAAACTCCTTTCCAACTTGCTGCCTTTCTGTGTATACCCAACTTTCTTATCAGTACTAATGTGCTGAGTACAGTTATGACAGGGTCACTGCACAAACATTTGAGTTGCCACAACGTGCAAAGCCCCTGACTGGAAGCTAATGAGAGAGTCCACACAAACCTCGCCTTCCACAGTAGACTGGAGCACATGCTCTTTCTTCTCTGAAACCAATTTACAGATCATTGTTACAAAAACAAGTGCATGATTATATTCTGTGACACAAAGTACTAATGTACTTTTTTTCCTACATAAAATCTGTATTATTTTTTCCATTTGCAATCCTCTAAGTGACTATTTCTTTGTTTTTCCAGGAACAAAGAATTATTCCCAGATTATTCTTAACCCAAATAGCTTATAAAATGGACAATGTAACATCAAGCCACTCATGAGTCACCCATGCAGGTGATGGAGGCCAGCCCCTAAGATCCCTGCTTTCCTGCCCATTGTCTTTAACAATAATATGAAAATTGTTTTCCCATATTTTCGTCTGAAATGTAAAACAGTAACCTTCTTGTATAGAAATTAAATGTAAAATACAATATGAATCATAAAATTTTCATACAGTAAAGACTTGTTTTCCCTTTGTGGTGGTTTGGTTCAGAACTTAGGTGTTCTGAATGCTGAGTTCCCAGCTGATGGGGATATGGGAATAAATGCCTCCTAGAGGAAGTGTACTGTTGAGGGAGGGCTTACGGGTATTATAGTCAGTGTCCCCTTGCCATTGTTTGGCACACTCTTTTCCTATTGTCCATCTTATGTTGGCCAGGGTGTGATGTCCACCCTCTGCTCACGCCATCATTTCCCCCTGCCATCGTGGAGCTTCCCCTCAAGTCTGTAAGCCAAAATAAACCCATTTTTTCCCAAAAGCTGCTCTTGGTCAGGTGATTTCTGCCAGTGATGTGAACTTGACTGCAATACCCTTAAATAAAAATGCCTTTGTATCCTATAATAAGCAATACCTTGAAGATGTCTGATAATCAGAGACTTCTGTGAAAAATTCCATATAAAGGAAGTAATCAACTTTTGAGGCAATGCCAGGGTAAAAAACAATCTTCAGGCAAATTATATTGCCTCTTTGTCATTTATCTTAGGAATCAAGTTTAATTCTTAAGGTTGTTAAGCTTTAAAAACCATTGTCTGACAGTAAGACAACTGAAGCCCAAAGAAATGCAGTTTTTGTTTAATCTCTAGAGAGAGCATAGAGAAAACCAGGGCATACTTTTTTTGTTTCCTAACCCCAGTCACTTCATTACACAGTAATGCTTTTCATTGCACTGGGTGATAAATGTTTTAATAATTGAATATAATGGGAGTGAGAAGATGAGCCCACTGAAGCAGGTAATTTGATATTTCCATTGTGTTTGTTTTGCTTGATTATCTGTGTGGCAAGGGAAGTAACACTTACTGAGAGGGACTTGTCTATGTTAAGGAGACAGCAGGGCAAGGGTCACAAACGTTTGCTTTTCTCAGATAAACATGGCTTCAGAACACACTCTGCCACCTACCCACCCGCTGGCTTCTTGACATTGGGTAAGGCATGTAAGCCTGCTGAAGTGTGGCTTCCTCATCCCTAAAGGGCAATAATCAAACCATTTCCTCTACAGACTTAGTTTGAGGATAAAAATTAGTTGACATATGTAATCACTAACATCTGCTTGACACCTTACTGCTGCTATCGATGGCATTATTTCTAAATTCAGGGTTTGCATTGACCATATTCTTTTCAAGTTCATTTTTAATTGTGACCCTTACAGCTTGGTACCAGCTAGTTACCAGCATCAAGTGAAAGTAACGAAGACCCATCTGGTGGAAGGAGTCAGGGTAGGGGTTGTCTCCACCACTATGGGCAAGTGCTCTCTCTCACTGAAACACACACACACACATAGAAAGAGGGAGACAAAGAGACACGGGGGGGGGGGGGGAGAAATCACATAAAAATTCGAGCTATATGCAACAACTATAGGCATAATTTAATTATTATCAAATTTCAATAAAATCATTTAAAAATAGTTTAGTGAATAATTTATTATGTATAATACTCTGTTAAGAAAAAAAATGGAAGCCACATTTAAAGATTTTTAAAATAAAAATGCTTCACTTTAGGCAGTTTTGATGTAAGATACAAGGCATCTGGTTGTTTCAAAATCAAATGGGTGTTTGTTGTTTCCACTAGTATCTACAAGTAACAAAATTTTATAAGTTATTGTTAATATTCATTCAAATTGTGTTAACAGATTTAAAAAAGTAAATTTTATATAAATGAATGGAAAACATGAACTTTGAATTTGTCTTGTGGGCAAATATTTGTGGCACAGCAGAATAAATGATGAGGACACTGTCCTGACCAAGTTAGACTGGAGGATTTGACTCATGGATACTCCACAGCATGGAAGGTACTTTGCCTAAAAACGTGGGCAAATTTACAGAACAAGGAATGAGTTTTATACATGGCTATTCTATTTGTGAAGTATAAGATTGTGGTTTTCTTTTGTTGCTGGTACTGTTGTGCATTTACAGAGTGACAACCACATGTCTAGGTGCACACCTCTCTTCCAAACTCTGATCTTACTTTTCAGCTGTTTGCTGTGTCCCTAAGCGAGATTGTGCCTGGGGAGTCATTTAATTGGACAGGTCAGTACACACACATCTACATTTTTAACTTCTGAACTATCAGAATCTATGACCAGTAGTTTTTCTAGGAGATCACCTGAGGTTTACAAGACAAAAGCCACCCTCCCCACTCTCTCCTTCCCTGTCTGTCTCTCTTCACTCTCTCTCTCTCTCTCTGATTGCACATGAATAAATGAAAAATTAAAAAGGGAGGAAGGCTGGCGAGATGGTGCAATACTTAAGGCACTTGCCTGCAAAGCCTATCAACTGGAGTTCAATTCCCCAAACACACAAAGTGACGAAAGCCTCTGGAGTGCATCTGTGGAGGCTGCAGGCCCTGGAGTGCCCATGCTCTCCTTCTCTGTCTGTCTCTCTTCTCTCCATCTCATTCTGCTTGCAAATAGATAAATGTTAAAAAATAAATTTTAAAAGCAGCCCTCAAATGTATTCTAACAGATATTCTAACAGAGCCCACTTGTTGCTTTTCTTTTATGGTTCACCACACCTAGCTTGCATGTTTAAAAAATTATTTTGTTATTTGATAGAGAGAGAGATGCGGGTAGAGATAGAGAGAATGTGTACACTATGCCCACTAGCTACTGCAAGTGAACTCCAAATGCATGTGCCAACTTGTACATCTGGCTTATATGGGTGATGGGGAATCAAACAGGGGTCCTTAAGCTTCAAAAGCAAGGGCCTTCACTGCTGAGCCATGTTCCCAGCCCCTATCTTGCATCTTAGCTGAGTAAAATGCATTCTCAAAACTGTTGAATAGTAACAACAACTGGCATCACTTTAGAATACACTAGAAATGTAACTTATGAGGGCACCAAATATAAAACTAAACACAGGATTAAAGGAACTGTAGGGTTTCTTTTTTTGATTGACAAATCATCATTTTAAACTTTGGGTTTTTGGGGGGCTACACAGTTTCTGTGTGTATACCAGGCTAGACCCTAGCTTCTAACCCTCCTTCATCATCATCAGAGCTAGGACTACAAGTACAATATAGTGTTTTACATGTTAGCAATGTGGCATAATTTAATTGATCAATTAATATATCCATCAACCATTTTAACTCCTTTTTATAATGGGACATATAAATTTTACTCTTTCAATTATACTGAAATATATAATAAATACATTATTATTGACTATGATCACCTCTGTAAGTTTAAAATATATTGTGTAAGTAAAATAATGCACAAAAAGGCAAATATGGGATGGAGAGATGGCTTAGTGTTTATGGCAGTGGCCTGCAAAGCCTAGGGAACCATGTTGCACTCCCCAGATCCCACGTAAGCCAAACACACAAAGTAACCTATGCACAAGGTCACATATGTGCACAAAGTGGCACACATGTATGGAGTTTGATAGCAGTGGCTGTAGGTCCTGATGTGCCAATTCTGTCTCTCTCTTTCTCTCTCACTGTCTCTCCTACCAAAAGGCTAGTCTGTTGGGCTTGTCTCGAAAAAAAAAAAAAAAAGCCACATGATTTCTTTTTATATGTGGAATTTGAATAAAATTGGACTCATGTGGGCTGGAGAGATGGCTTAGCGGTTAAGCGCTTGCCTGTGAAGCCTGAGGACCCTGGTTCGAGGCTCAATTCTCCAGGACCCACATTAGCCAGATGCACAATGGGGCGCACGCGTCTGGAGTTCGTTTGCAGTGGCTGGAGGCCCTGGCGTGCCCGTTCTCTGTCTCTCTCTATATATCTGCCTCTTTCTCTCTCTCTCTGTTGCTCTCAAATAAATAAATAAAAATAATAAAATAAAAAAATAATTGGACTCATGAAGTTAGAGGGTAGAAAGATGACTACCAAACACTGGGGTTGGGGTGGAGGTTGGGAGAGAGAATAGAAGTTATTAAAGGGTAAACAGTTTCAAAAGGACAGAAAGAAGAGAGTTCTGAGGAATCTGCATATTACCATGCCTGCCACGTTATTCTGATTCACATTCATTGTTGATTCTAGGCCTATACTGTACAGACAGCTCAAAAGTCAACCTTGGCTTTTTGAGGGTTACATGGATAACATGTATAAACATGGATAAAAGTCTCTTATTTTAAAAAAGTTCCTTCATTTTTTTCTCTTAAATTTGAAACATAGCTTGATTGGTTCCTCTGTCATCACTCTCTGTGAGGTGAAACGAGACAAAAATAATTGCTCTGAATACATCATGCTGACCACGTTAGAAGATCTTGCTCAAACATGAAAAGTAAAAAAAGTCAAATTAATGAAATAGTTTGCTTCTCTGAGAAGGTTGTTTGAGGGGAAGAATATCAGATTGGATCCTTGCAAACTGCAGTTGAATCACTCTTGGTGCTGCTGCTGCTGCTAGAAGTTTATTCACAAACTGCTTCATTCTATCTTAGAATAGGGTGATATTTCCCCTTTGATAAATGCTCCAATTCTACCACTCACTCATATAATTCTGTTTCTTTAAATTATTCTCCATGTTCCAGAGCCTTCTCACCTTAAACCAACAAGTTCTTCACATTCCCTTATATCTTTCTTCGTTATTTTAAAAATTTATTTGCACATGTGGGAGGTGTATGTACACACACACACACACACACACACACACACACACATTAATATCTCTTTTCATGTAAAGAACACCAGATGCATGCAGCATTTTTGTGTCTGGTCTGTATGTATGTGAGTGGTGAGACTCTAACCTGGGCCAACAGGCCAATCTTGGTACAGAGTGAGTAGAGCAAAACCAATGAAAGCAATGTTTCTTGTATTCTAATGTTTAGCAGCAATGCTGAAATGCGGCATTTGTAACAGTTGTCGGCATCGGAGGGAGTTAGACAAGATGTCCTTTCCATTTGAGATCCCTTTGCATCTATATTACAAGATATGTTGGACTCATTTCATATGATTATTTGATCACAGATTTTTTTTCCCAGTACTGAAGTGTCAATATCAAGGAACTGTAGTGGAAAAAATAATAATCTTTTCCTGCATAAGTAAATTTCAGGTTTTAGAGTACTTTACTGTAGGGTGTCCTGGAAGGTTAAATTGTGGGAAAAAAATCTTTCCTTTACATTTGAAGTTAATAGTATTGCCTTTGGAAATAGGTTTCATTGATCCATGATATCTTTACTGTATGAAATAGGAAAACAGTCCAATATGCCCTTGTGAATACATTGACTGATATCTATGAAGACACTCCACTCCAACACATTGGAAAGTGAAAGACCTAGCTCAGTAACCACATAAATCACTAATTTCACCAGGTTGACTTTTTACACTTTGTAAATACATTTTAACTACTCTTTCTGTCAAAAGAATAGTATAGTTAGTATATATAGTATATAATAGTATATATAGAATTAGCATATATACTAATTGTCATTAGTATCAGTGGGATGCAATTAAGAATCTCCCCAAAATTTTCTTCCTTCCTCTTTTGATTTAATACCCTATCATATGGCTTCTCCCTATTTTCTCAATGCACACCTGCTCATTCTTTATCCTAGACCAGTCAAGGGTATTTTATATTTACTAATGTTTTTATATCAAATAATTAACTTTGAAGGTAATCTTGGAAATGTCTGAGATAAGTCAGTTTCTTTTAGCTATGTGCCTCCAACACATTTTACTTATCAAAGGCGCCTGAAGACTGAATATTACAGGTTACCTAGGAAACATGCACTGACTACACTTAAAAACAACACAAAATTACTAACTGAAGCTGAGTGCCATTTTTAACAAATCTATTTTGGGGATGGTAAAAGAAATAGTTAACAAGTGAAGATCACAAGGCTACTATTTTATTTAGCTCTATTTTTCTTTTTTTTTTTTAAATTTTTATTTTTATTTATTTATTTGAGAGCGACAGACACAGAGAGAAAGACAGATAGAGGGAGAGAGAGAGAATGGGCACGCCAGGGCTTCCAGCCTCTGCAAACGAATTCCAGACGCGTGCGCCCCCTTGTGCATCTGGCTAACGTGGGACCTGGGGAACCGAGCCTCGAACCGGGGTCCTTAGGCTTCACAGGCAAGCGCTTAACCGCTAAGCCATCTCTCCAGCCCTCTATTTTTCTCTTCGCATAATTCTCCATGTTCCTTCTTCTTCTGCCACTGGGCTGCTCTTAAAAGAATTACAGTGCATAATAATGAGTAAGAGCAAAGGCTTTGATCAGCTATAACCCTGCTCACCAACTTTAATTCTGTGGTTTTCCCTAGGGTTTGAATGATAATTTTTATATATTCTTATGTCATCATTTTAGTGTTCACTAATGTAGTGTAACTGTGTTATCTTTGATTATCATTATGACAAGATACCTGGCATATACACACAAATTAAGGGAGGGAATGTTCAGTTTTGGTCATGATTTCAAAAGGTTCAGCCTGTAATTGCAGTAATGGTATGGGAGACCATCTCACATCAGGACAGCCAAGAAGTAGAGAATAAGAAGGGCTATGCTGGCTGCCTTTCTTCTTTCCTTGTTCATTCCACTCAAGCCCTGCCTCTGAGATAAGGACTAGGTCTCCCCTCACACTCACCTCTCAATTGAATCAAGTTGGCAATCAAGATTATCACTAGACTGGGGAGATGTGGTTAAAGGTGCTTGCCTTTAAAGCCTGTAGGCATGAGCTCAAATCCCTGGCACCCAGGTAAAGCCAGATGGGAAAAGTTGTACAAACATCTGGTGTTTGTTTCCAACAGTAAGAAACTCTAGTATACCCATACAAACATGTGTATATCAATAAAAAATAAACATAAAAATATTAAACCTCACACTGTTCATATATCTCATTTTGATAGTGTAATCATAGCTTATATAGTTATATAAAAATATTTATGGTACACCATTTTACTTAAACATTATCCAGGATTGGGTCTTTGCCATAATTTAGTGTCCATTGAATACAAAACCGATTTGAAATATAAAATTGCTCTAGAATAGTATTGCTATTGAGAAGCTAAAATGGATAATTAAAATATGAATAGTAGCTGGCTGTATTAATTTTTCCACATTTACTCTTAGATAACATAATAATGTTTTTATATAATTCACTATTACCCAAATGACAAAAAGCTTTCTTTTCCAATCCTCCTGTCCAGTGTAATAAATTCTATGAAGGAGGCACATCCTTATGGCTCACAAATGAAAGAAAATGAAGTACACACAGTAAGTTGCTCTAATTCTGCAAGCCCCCCGGTAGCATGTTATCAAGAAATCAAGGTCACCTTGGCCACCTCTCAATCCTAAAACTACCACTGAGAAAATGCCTCTAGGCGGAAACTTTCTAAGATACTCTGAGAGCTGTTGTAGAGTTTTCTCAAATCCAATTATCAAGTCATTAATACTAGCAGACGAAGTGATATAGCTTTTGTGTATTTACAAGGCACAGTGCATTTTCTGCTCTGTACAAAGAAGCTTGGGAGCTGCTTCTGGACCAGGATGCTGAGGATGACAAGAGTAATAGCAACAAAGGACACAGAGTTCCCCTGCTTTGAAATCCACCTTCTACTCAGATAGAAATAAATGAGAGGTATTCCTCACTCACTATTGAAGGAAGATATTTTCCTTCTGTCCTATCTCACCAGCAGTTGTTTTTCACAGAAAATAAAAATTACACAATATTGTTTAACAAAGTAAAGATGACATTTTAAAATTCTAATTGCAAAAAAAAAAATCAAATCTAAAATCCACCACTTCTCCGTTTGTGAGCTTAAGACTCCTAGTCTTATTTTTATTACTTTTGTGATGAGAATTGAAATAATCCTATCTTGAAAATTGTTAAATGGAAATGAAATAGAAAATGTGAAGTGTCTGGCATGACGTCAGTCAAGTTCATTATGCAAGTGGGTTCTGAGCTGTACTGATCCTCAGGGTAGCCACAGCCAAGGCAAATGTTGCCATCTACGTTCTTGCAACAACCCTTTCCTATGAAATAGTTTTGATGCTTTTATTGGGTAAATAGACCAGCAGAACTGCTTGTTAAAGTATAAATCTGAGTCTTCCTACCCACTATGAATTCTGATTTAAAATATGTGCAACAAAAGTCCTTAGATTCTGCATTTCATGCTAAACTACCCTGTCTACGCGGTAGCCTGAACCCCATGTGTACAAAGGCCAGTTGGAAATAATAAAGACTGATCTCAACTTGAAGGCTGAAATTTTCGACTCAGCATCTCTCCCTGGATATCAGGAAAGCAAGGTTGTATTTCTCACACTGAATTTAACAGCAGCCTTAAAACTGTTGTTGCTTCTGTAAGTGATTCTTCTACCTCAAATCCTCAATACACTCATTTCTTCCCTCACCAGCCACAAGAAGTCTAACACTTAAAACTTTCTCTTCCATTTACCTTCTCTACCCTACCATCCTGGGCCTGCTATGCACATTCATGTCACAGTGGTGCCATCTTTGTTTTTTGTCTCCATGTTCTTCCTTATGCCAACCAATCCCCCTTTGGCTACCAAACCTTAATCCTGACACATGACAATGATCTCAATACACCATATAGACTTCCAGTGGTAATGTGAAAATATGAGTCCCTCATCTATTGCTGATGGGAGTATAAGGTAGAGCAGGCACACTGGAAAACAGTTTTAGCATTTCCTGAAATAGAAATGATGTTACCATAAAACTAATTCTACATGTAGATATATGTGATACATATGTCTGAATGGATTATTTTAAATTTGCTGCATGTACACAATGGAGTTTTATTCAGCAATAAAGTAAAATCATGACATTTTGAGAAAAATGGGTGGATTTGGAAATTTTATAATAAGCAAAGGAATCCAGATTCAGAAAAACAAATGTAAAATGTTCTCTCTCATGTACACATATATATGTCTAAGTGTGGGAGTATATCATAAAACTAGAAAGAGGACCACAAGACTGGAAAGAGAGGTTTTAAGAAAGGAGAAATTAATAGAACACATGTGACATGAAAGCAGGTTCCTGTAAGCAGGACAGTACAAGGGACAAGCAGGGGAATATGAGAGAAAAGTGGGAAAGAAGAATACATTCTAAAAAAAACCAAACCCTGTATGAAAATTATATAATGAAGTATATTCCTTTGTATGCTAATTAAAAATAAACCAATCACAGTACACAAAGATACATGCATGCATGTTCATAATAGCAATATTCAAAATAAGTAAAGAAAGTGAAAACATGGGCTAGAGAGATGGCTTAGTGGTTAAAGGGCTTGCCTATGAAGCCTGAGGACACAGCTTAAATTCCCCAGGACCCACATAAGCCAGACACACAAGGTGACACAAGTGTCTGGAATTCCATTATAGAAGCTAGAGGCCCTGGTGCACCAATTCTCACCATCTCTCCCTCCCTCTCCCTCTTTTTCTCAATAAGTAAAATAAATAAATAAAATTAAAGGGAGAAATAAAGTGAAATGTATACCATCTGATTGTTAGACAGATGAAAGGTGGTACATTCATTCACACAGCAGTATATAATGTAGCCATGAAAGAAAGGCAACACTGACACATTACACAGTACAGATGAATCTTGAAAGTGCTATCCCAGAAACAAAAGACCAATGATGGTATACAACAGCCAAATCGAGAGACAGAGAGAGAGAGAGAGAGAGAGAGAGAGACAGAGGGAGGGAGGGAGGGAGGGAAGGAGTAAATTACTGGTTAGAAAGGTGTGATGGTCTGAATGAAATTTCCCTATAGGCTCATGTGTTTTGAATGCTTCTATCCAAGCTGTTGGCAATTTGGAAAACTTGTGGGACTATAAGGAGGAGGAGCCTTGGTGAATGATTTGTATCACTTACTATGGACTGTGCCATTTATTAATCTAGCCCACTGGGTGTCCAGGGCTCACTCACTCAAATTACTTCCTACCTTACAGTTGAGGTGGCATTGAGACCCAGGCTTCCTGTCCAGGCCTGTCATGCTTTTCCTGCCATGAGTAAACTTCCCCTTATCTACCACCATACCACACTGCATGCACCCGATCTCATCTGATCTTGGAAGCTAAGCAGGGTCAGGCCTGCTTAGTACTTGAACAGAAGGAAACTTCCCCTTGAAACTGTAGGCTGAAATAAACCCTTTCCTCCCATTAAGCTGCTTTTGTTCAGCTGTTTTGTCCCAGCAACATGAAGGTAACTTTTACTCACACAGTAGGGAGAGGATTTAATGGAGACTGATAAGTTGCTGGATATTGTGTCCTGCAGAAGCCAAAATCTTTCTGGATTATATGGTGGTGCTGGAAGCACAAACTTGTTAATATCCTAAAACCCAGTGGATTGCACACTAAAAAAGATGAGTCTTATATTACATGAATCATCTCTCAGTTCATAAACTGTCCTCAGTACCTTCTCAGTATCTCCAAAACAAATCTTGTTTCATGAATGGCCATGTGAAAATCAGTGTCTATAGCCTTTTGTGTGTGTGCCCTGTCCCTTTCCTAATGACCTATTGTTCTTTAAAAGTCCTGGTGCATCTTGTCCCCTCGTCTGAAGCATTTTTCAACAATCTGTGTTACATGAGTAATTACCACAATGTGTTATATAATATCAGTTCTATAAACCTGAATGCTAAGTAAAAGAACAAGCCATTCATTTTAAAATACTTTATTTATTTATTTACTTATTTGAAAGAGACTGTGAGAGAGAAACAGGCAGATAGAGAGACAGAGAATGGACATGTCAGGGCCTCTAGCCACTGCAAACTCCACATGTATTCTCCACCTTGTGCATATGACTTAACATGGATTCTAGGGAATTGAACTTTGGTCCTTTGACTTTCCATACACCATTTACTTTGAAATTACATTATACCTTGTAAATTTTATGTATAGTGATCTCCATTGAAGCAGTCGATATGCTGAGATCTTTAAAATAGCCAATATCAAGTCACTGGCAGAACAAGATAAAATTCTACTACTGCAGCCATAGATGAGCACACATCTGTGCATGCTCCACACAGACTGTACCCTATTCTGCTCTCTGCCTCCTATGTGCTGATTGCTTTATGTAAGCACCTTATAACTCTCCCAACTTTGGTTTTATGATAGTATGTATGTTTATAGACATTTTATTACAGTCTAAATGTTTGTGTCCTCCCCAGTCCTTACATTAAATAACATATCATCCAAGGAGATGATATTATGAGGTGGATTGTCCAGGAGGTGGTTAATGAGAGTAGATATCTTATGAATGGAATTCATGCACTTAAAAAAGATGTTGAAGTGATCTATGGCACAGCATTATGACATAAGGTTGTGGAAAGTCTTCAATTAATAGTGATATATTGTGTTATGGAGAAGGGTAAGGGAGTGAATATTGAGTCTTCTCAACATGAGCATTGTGCTTGCTGAAGTATGTATATTTTAATTAACCTGGTTTCATCATGTTGTACACAATAAGAACAACAATTTTATCTATCAATTAAAAAATAATGATAATTAAAGAGGTTTGAGGCAGCTGTTTTTGCCCTTCTGTCTTGTAAATACACAGCCCAACAGCTGACCATGAGCTAAAAGAAGCCCAGACAGTGAACTTATAAACCTGCAGGTGCTTTCAGTTTCAGCTTCAAAACTGTGAAAAATAAACTTACATTGTTCATAAGACATTTTATTTATTATATTTTCTTAAAACAGAGCTAATGACTGTACCTATTTGCATGTGTGCACACACACACACACACACTCATACACACCTACATGATCAACAATTGAATGAACAGCTCTTGTTCAGTCCCAAAACGTCTCTGTTTCTTCCTGCATGCTCAGCATGGTATATAATGTAAAAGCAATTTTAGCCAGAGATGTGTCACCCATTCTACTCACACAGAAACATTACATCTTTGTCCCACAGTCTATGCCCCTGCTTTAGCCCCTGATAGATCCTCTGTTTCATGAGAATGCCAGTTCATCTGTTTCTCTACAAGCTGACTGTTAAGAAGCCAATGTCAAAGTGACAATGATTGCTTCCTCATATCCCCCCTGTACTTATTAACAGAATATACTCTGGGGAAGGTTTACTTTTGTCTGCTAATATTAAACTCCATTTCATTTGTATCAAAAAACAGAAAGTATAGAGAGAGTTAGGCAATAAGCATACAAAATTGAAGAAAAATTGACTGCAAGTCAAGGCTTAGTATTGAAATAAAGACTCATTCTCAAGTAATCTTCATTGACAACACAGGTTATTTCCCTCTTACTGAAGTATGCGATACATTACCATTATTTTCAACCTGTGCTAAAGGTGGATGAGCCTTCAGCAATTTTAGAAATGAAAATCACAGAAAAGAGAAGGTTAAGTAGCTTAAACCAGTGAGAAGTTGTATTTTTAATGAACCTTTAATTCCTTCCTTTTAATTTCTGTATTCTCCACAAGAGAGTTGTTTATTTATAAGTGTGTTTATTTATAAGAAATATATCTATATAATGGGGTGGAAGGAAAAGCAATGACATAAAGGCACACAAGTTCAGTTAGGAAAAGGTTTTTAGTGATCCACTGTAACTCATGGTGACTAGCTGATAATGTACATTTCAAATTGCTAAACTAGTAGATTTTAAATGTTCTCACTGAAAAACAGCTCTGTTAAGTAATACATATGCTCATGAATTCAATATAATAATTATACAATATATACATATATCAAAACATCACATTGTACCCATAAATATATACACTTACTTAAGAATCATAACCAAATCAAGTAAAGATAACATCACACATGACTCATCCATCACAGATATAAACATCTAATTTGTGTCCTGACTTCTTATCCTGCTAGCACGCCACTTAGTCATGCCAACTGAAACACAGACATTAGGGATGTATGCAAAGAAAAAAGGATCAAATGTAAGTGATTCTGTTCACATCCCAAACACATTCTGTCTATGCAGCAAGGTTTTGAAGTTATCCTGACAAGGCTCATCACTTCTGCACTGTGTACACAGACAAGGTACAAAAAATGATGGGAACTTTATCAGAGTCGTCATGCCTTTGGGGATTTTTCCCTCCAAGTGAGAAATGAGACATTCTTGTGTGATCAAAGGCAAAACCAAATCATCATCACTGTTTTAGGAAAGAAACTGTCATAAGAAGTGAATGTCATATCATAAGGGAATTCATGAGCCATGTTGCCCAGGGCACTCTAACCACCAGATAGAGAGGAAAGAATACCACTTGCTTCACTGATTCCATTCCAGCTTTGCTTATAGGATTCCAGTAATTATTTTTATGACTATAAAATAGTATGTCTGACAGAAAAGAAAGGAGGGAAAGTAGGCCCAAGGAGAACACACATGATTCTGATCACAGAACTGAGTCAAAATACTCAATATTCTGCATAATTTTGTGTATTACAAGAGCAGCACACTCCTTATCTTTTAGTTCACATCATAATTCAGGCTATGTACAGTGGGCTATGTTATGAGATTCTTACCCAAACTGTCAGGTATTTGTGAATATGGATATCCCAAATGAATTATCAGTGTATAGATTCAGAAGTATGGTTGATACACAACACTGTACTGATTAAATGAATAAAAGAATAGAAAACTGTGCCCTTTGAGGGTCAATGATAAATAACTTTGGAAGTTTTCCTTTATAGTAATCGATGTTGATGTAATGTTTATTTATTGTACAATTATATACATTAGATTATTTGCATCATGGTATAATGTTTTCATTAGGTATAATATAAAGGTTCATGAGGAAAGGAAAGAAAACTGATTATATATTCTTGATGGTGGATAAGTATTTCTTCATCTTGTAATTTTTACTGCAGCTCCCACATTTGCAAAAAGTGGGAGGACTATTATTTCTACACAGATATTTTTGTATGAATTTCAAACTTCTTATTAGATAAAACTCCTGATAATTACAGGATGTTTGTGGATCGTGAAGAAATTCTAAAATTGTTTATGGACTAATGTTAACAGGTTACAGGTCAATATAACTTTATACCACATAACATAATGTACAATTTTGAAAGTTAATTACAAATTCTGGGGACTACCAAGGTAAGTTTTAAAGATCCTAAAGGAAACTAATTATAAATTCTTATGAAAATAGATATTATCAATTCTTTGAATCCTCAAGGATGAAAGTCAGCCAATATTAACACCAGTAACTGTACAACGATACATAAAAGATAGAGATCTCTTCGAATAGCCTGGAGAACAAAGCTACTGCACTATATTTAGGAATTACAAGTTCATACGTCTGAAAAGCTTTAAAAAATTAAGTTCAGTATAGTTTATTTATTGGTAAAACAACCAAGTATTCCTTTACAACCATATATATTAAAAAAAATTAGTATATCTTGTGAAAGAAGAGGGTCTCACACTGCCTAGAGCTAGCCTGTGTGGACATTTAAGAGCTATGCATTTAAATATATACCTTAACACATAAACTGTGACCACAGTGCAGTGACATTGGCAGCCTTTAAGAACAGCCTTTAAGTCCAGACCTATGAAAGCAGAAAACACATTGAAACAATATTGCTAAAAAGTACATAGGTACTGAAAATGGAAATAGTGGTCTACAGTGAAAATCAGTCACTTACTTCAAGGGCACATAGATTTCTATACTATATGAAAAGAAATTTCAGTGAACCCATAGCCATAGAGAAACATGTTTGGTATTAATTCTAGTCTAAGAAATCATTTTGCACAGCCCTCACAACATCTGCATGGCCTACACTTTGTTTTGTTGTTGTTTCTAAAGGCACTCTCTGTAAGCCCAAGCTAACCTACAACTCACTGTGTAGTCCCTGGTTGGTCTCGAACTCAGTGATCCTCTTACCTCGACCCCCTATCCCTAATGCTGGGATTAAAGGCATGCACAACCATGCTGGGCTTGGTCTTCACTTCTGATGCTTGTGTCAGTATGGTGCTTTTTAGGCTCCCTTTATGGAGGACAGAGGCTGCCTTCAGAGATTTAGTTCAGTGGCCATGAAACAAATATGTGAAGGTGATCTTGAGAGATGGCAATAATAATATAATGTGGGAAGAATTATGGAAAGGTTGTTTTACAGAGAGTTAATAGTAAAAAAAAATTTCCTGACAAAAATTCTAACTTATCTGAAAATGAAGACTCCCAGAACTGGGGAACAAAAGTCTTTATTTAATATTCATACCTGCAGTTAATTTTGATGAGGATTCATGTGAAAGTGACCTAGAATTTCAGGTAGAAAAAAAAATCATTCCATTTTAATCTCTTTATTTTTTATTGTTCTAAGGGCAAATGCCGCATGTGTAATTTAAGTAGGATAGGATTAACCTTTAATACAAGTAATGGCAGCTCAATGTAATTCAGTATCTCTGTGACAATAACCTCTTGGATAGTGAAATAGAGCTGAAAAACAAAGATAGAAGACATAGTCTTAGAATGTTCAAAAAGTGTTCAATAAAATAAAATCCACTCAGGTGAGAATGACCTAGTTAAGAAAATCATTTATCTTTCTCATCTTTAAGTACCTGAAAAAAGTAGTTTAGATATCTAATCTCTTGACATTGCCACATCTGACTAAATGTGAAAAGCTGAAAATGTCACCTAGACAAATAGCCTAGTTTAACTTTATTTGTGAAAGGGAAACTTGTGCCATTCTCTATGGTCTTTGCAGTTACCTATGACAGAACTCTGAAGTCTGTAAGTGTTGCTGGTACGCTGTTGACAGAGCCTTCAGTCATGCTCAACACGCCTTATACTAAAAGGAAAATCTGAAAACGGCTATTTGGACAGGTGATAGGCCCTGTTCACTAAACTCAGATTAAAAAATGAGGAACCACAGGACATCAATCATAGACCAACATAAACACTTGAGCTACTGTGCGTTTTATAGAACTCTGGAGAAATACTTCTTTTTGACTTTATTTCATGTATTTTAATTACAGCTGTTCTAATGAGACAAGATAAGATTTTAAAAAGTAGAAAATAACTATCACTACAAACTAATCACCTCATACAGGATGAATTATTCACCAGCAGGGAACATATACCAAAATCAATATGCCTAAGAATGGATCCTAGGGTGCACTTTCCATCAGCCTCATGTGACCCCAGAGGTTCCTTGTAGGACCGATGTATAATCTAACTCCATGTATTCCTCCACCATTCTTCCTCTGGTCATCCTGAGAAACATCAGTAGCTACCAACGGTGTATCTGGATTGGCTGTTTCCCATGGTGAGTCAATCCTATGCTGATTTAATTTAATACTAAATCTGACAAGTCAATTCTGTACAATGCCCATTTGGGATTATAACCCACAATTGTGGGAAGTGCAAAGACTTTTCAGTCAAAGATTGAAGTCCCAGTTCTTTAAAATGAGCATAATCTGTTCTCAGGTTTTTCTAATCTTCATACACATAAAAACGATAGAGTGTCCAAGTATAGCATCTAGAAGCATAAAATACTGCAAATAGTAATGACACTAGTTACATTTGTGGGACCAATAAAATGTAACCAATTTTCCATTCACTATTTTGCTTGTATTCAAATCACAGTTTACATACATTACAACAGCATCCAGGTTAATGATATGAAAAAAAATTAAATCGAATCATGTTGCTTTTACTATTTCAGAGCTACTGATTTCAAAAGATTTGTTGTTAGATCTGAGGAAGTAAGGACAAATTCCTAGTGTCCTACACTGATTTTCAGTGAAGATAATGATGATAGGAATTGTTATTATAACTCACTATTTGGAACAAGATTAACAATTACATGCTAGATGGCTGATCCTGAGGATTTAATTCCAATCACAAGTGGAACATGGAAAGATTCAGTGAATATGTGAGAGTTCAGTGAAAGTAAGTAAAATGGATTGTGATTAATTATATTAAACACTAATGTGCAGAGATCTCAGAAACAACTCAGTCTTTTTGATGGTTCATCTTGATATTCAATTTGAGTGGACTAAGTTGGAGAAGCACACTCCTAAGTGTGCCAATGGGGAGCTTTCCAGAGATGTTTGGCAAGTGTGAGAGCCATAGAGGGGGAATGACCTGCCAGGAATCATCCAACAGAGGATGCCAGCCAGATCATGCAAGCTTCATCTTCCTGTGTAGGTCTGTTGCACCGGCCACAGCCTCTGGGCACTAGACCTGAACGTGTGCAGGTTTTCAAGGGGTTCATACAAGAAACTCCAGGGGTCTTCAGCAGCTTCAGCCTAAACGCCTTAGCCTGAAGTCTCTGCCTACTTGGACTGAGCAGCTGTGTCCTTTAGTTCTCCAGCCTGCAAACAGTCATTACAAAACGACTGAGTGTCAATTGTCTTTGCAAATATAGTGAGGGCCCTACATAGGACATGACTAATACATTTTAATATTTTACTTATATTTTTCCACGACAATGAGAGGAAAGGAGAGAGAGAATGAATGAGAACACGGGGGCTTCTAGCCCCTGTCAACCAACTGTAGATACATGTATCACTTTGTTTATCTGACTAGGTAGGTACTGGGGAATCGAATCTGAGCTGTTAAGCTTTGCAGGCAAGTACCTTAACTATTGAGTAATCTCTCCAGCCCCATGACTAATACATTTAAAAAAGTATTTTACTCATTTATTTGAGAGAGAGAGAGAGAGAGAGAGAGAGAGAGAGAGAGAGAAAGTTTGTATATGGGCTCTCCAGAGCCTCTTGTCACTGCAAATGAATTCCAGGCACATGTGGCACTTTGTGCATCTGTCTTTACATGGGTACTGGGGCATCAAACCTGGACTATCAGCCTTTGCAAGCAAGCATCTTTAAGCACAAAGCCATCTCTCCAGTCCAACTAATGCAGTTTTTTTTTTTTTTAATGGAAATTCAATATCAGGCTGCCCTGGTAGAGGAAAACTCAACAAGGAACTTCAAATATGAATTTTTCATAGACTGTATGCAAGTTAAAATCCACATTCTTATGGAAATCATGATGATTGCCCAGAAAAAAAATTATGGAAAACTAAGTGCATTCATGTTTGATTTTTTTCAGGTGCTTTTTATTCAACAGATACCCAATGAGTGATGAATGCTATGTCTAATCACAATGTGTTACAGAATTGTATTAATTACTTTTCTTGTTGCCGCAAAAAAGAATACCTGACTAAGTAACTTAAGGAACCAAGGTGGAGTTTGGCTCACATTTCAAGAGTATAGTCAATCCAGATGGGGAAGTTGTAGTTGCAGGAATCTGAGGCAGCTGATGATTTGCATCCACACTTAGGAAGAGAGAGCTGAAAGGTGGGGTTTGTTCATTTTCTCCTTTTTTATTCATTCTGGGATGTAGACCATGAGATGGTCCTGACCACAGTTAGGGTGGGTTATTTTCATTTCAATTAGCTCAGTCTAGAACCTCCCTTGTAGACATGCTCAGAGGTTTATTTCCTACGTGATTCTAGATCATGTCAAGTTGACCATCAATATTTACTCCAATAAGAGCTTTCTGGATTTTTCTTTCCAGTGCTGAAAATAATTAACATTAAAAAAATATAAACTCAGGGGCTGGAGGGATGGCTTAGAGATTATGGCACTTGCCTGCAAAGCCAAAGGACCCAGGTTCAATTCCCCAGAACCACATTAGCCAGATGCACAAGGGATACATGCATCTTGAGTTCATTTGCAGTGGCTGGAGGCCCTGGTGCATCCCTTCTCTTTTTCTTTCCCTCCCTCTTTCTCTGTCAAATAAATAATAAAATATTTTTAAAAAATAAATTCTGAAGGGCATGGAGATACATGCCTTTAATCCCAGCACTTGGGAGGCAGAGGTAGGGGGACTGCTGTGAGTCGAGGCCAGCCCAGGACTACAGAGTAAGTTCCAGGTCAGCCTGGGCAAGAGTGAAACCTTACCTGGAAAATCAGTCAAAGAAACAACAAATTAAAAAAAGAGATCAGCTGAATCAATGTTAGAATATGGTTACAATGAGTTTTCTGATGATTTCCCCTTACTATTTTATTTTTAATGTATTTTATTTATCTGAGAAAGAGAGAGCAAAAGAAAGAAAGAAAAATAGAAAGAGACAGAGAGAGAAAGAGAGATGAAAGAGAAACAGAGAAAAACAAAAGAAAGAATAGGAGTGCCAGGGCCTCCAGCCACTGCAAATGAAATCCAGACACATGCACCCCCTTGTGTATCTGGCTTACGTGGGTCCTGGGGAATTGAACTGGGGTCATTGGCTTTGCAGGAAAACACCTTAACTGCTAAGCCATCTCTCCAGCCCTCCCCTTACTATTTTAAATATCTGGAGGAATACAGATTCTTCAGTAAATAAAAAAAAAAATTTCTACTGATAAAATCATTTTTACTCTGAAAACCAATTTAAGTTTATTCACTTGCTATGTCAGGTAACAGTATATGAAAATAAATACTGATTTAGTCCTCACTAGATTGAAATGGATGTGCTCTGAGCTTCAAGGCACAAAGAAATGTGCTTCTGGTCTTGAACTTGCTTAGAATCTAGTAAACGAGCTGACAATGCATGATGATCATATCACACAGTTCCTCTCTCTACCTCAATATTGATCCCTTCAAGTCTTACATACCTTAATCCTTCAAGATTCCATTTAAGTCCTATGAAAAACATACTGTGACCATTTTTTCAGTAAACACATTCAATTTCTCAGAGTTACTTATCTCTATTCTATATGACTTATTTTTTCACACTTTGTGATACAATCATTACTTTTTAGCAATCAAAAGATATTTTATTCTTTAGGATACACCTAATCTAAAAGATAAAGAAAAGAAATCTTTGAGCTGTCAGGAAGTAAGAGCAAATCAATTTGAAGGAGAAAAATAAAGCTGATCTTAGATAACTATGTACATCAACATTCAACTCTGGAAAACAATGATGCAATGCTCACAAAATCTTCAAAGAAAGTGAAGAATCACCCTGGTTTCTAGAATCCAGCCACAGTGGACATGAACAAACATACAAGGAACATAATTTTTAACATGTAAGGTACAAATACACAAAGAACACAATTTTTAACATGTAGGAACTTAGGGAATATCATTCTAATGAGTAGTTATTGGGAAATAATTTTATTCACCATAAATGCTTTTACACAGATTGTATAAGAAAATTAGCACTAAAAAAAATGACTCTAGTGAAGATTAAGGATGCAGAAAACAAAGTAAATATAACTTGCACTAACCTCGTGTAGGGGATGAATTAATAAAATTTTGTTCACTTCTAACATCAGAGGATAAATAATATTTTTAATAGTTGGAAAGAAGTAGTAAGGAGATAAATATTGCTAAAAGAAAGATTATATAAATAATGAAATCATGATAAGAGGAAGGGGAGGTATCAAGCAGAGCAAATGTACTGTCATTGGCTATAATAATGAAAAAGACAAAGAAAAGAAAATGTTTAAAAAAACAGAGATCAAGAGAATTGAGCTAGACAGCCTACACTAGATTAAGAATCCTAACTTCTCAACTATTGAAAGCCACAAAGGTGTACACACACACACACACACACACACACACAAAACCCAAGTAGTCAAGAACAATACACTAAAAGCTTTAAAGACAGAAATACAAAAAAGTGTAACATGCTGGGCGTGGTGGCGCATGCCTTTAATCCCAGCACTCGGGAGGCAGAGGTAGGAGGATCGCAGTGAGTTTGAGGCCACCCTGAGACTCCATAGTGAATTCCAGGTCAGCCTGGGCTAGAGTGACACCTTACCTCGAAAAAAAAAAAAAAAAAAAAAAGATAACATGAAAAGAATTGCAGACTGACATAGATGCTAGTAATTTTACTTGCTTTACTCATTGTCGTGTCCTCTGTAGCTATAACAATACCAGACTCATGATTGCAACAACATCTTTAAGAAGTGAAATACTTATTGGCAACATTCATATATTTAACAAAAAAAGCTTCACCCTGCATCTCATAACAAAACCAATTTCATATCATATGATATTAGGATATTAATAATGAACATATATCAAATCATAAGGTTTAGAACATACCTGAAGCTGTGTGTAAAGAAATTAACTCATTATATATTTATAGAAACCCACAAAGAAATTTAAAAAAATAAGTGCCCATGTGTAGGAAATTTTAAAATGACAAAATGTAGTGAAAGCAGAGCAAAGAATACTGTAATGACTAAAACTAATTAATGAATTTGAAAAATGGTAGGATTAATAAATAAAGACAAAAGCAGGCTATATTAAAGATAAAATGATAGGAGGTGCTTTTTAGCTTCCTAGGTGCCTCAACCGTAGCATTCAGGAAAATGATTTTTGCTGGGTGTTTTTGTCAGTGTATCATATTCTGTTAAGCAGTATGTCTGGCATAATCTCCACTGCATACTACAAGGGAAAAGATAGAAAAGATCCAGCAGTGGTACCAATATAAAATTTCAGAATTATATCAAGAAAATGTCAAAATACTTGCTAGGAAAACAAGAATCCCATGGGTTTAAATAGGTATATTCAGCAAGGCATTAAAAACCCTGTCACTATATAAAAATGTCACATAAAGTCAAGAGTATTGGAAACTTTGATGTTAAAATTCAAATGTATTAGAAAACAAAGTCATACATATATAATTTCATAAAATATAAAATTTAATATATGTAATCATAAATAATAAAAAAGAAAATTATATTACATATAATTTCCAAAACAATTGAAAATGAGAATATTTCTAAATTCATTCTCAGGTATGATAGTATGTTGATAGCAAAGGTAAACAGGAACACACATACACATAGTAGCAGAAGTCAGCATTTTATAAACATAAGTTAAAAATATGGTAAACAAATTTTAGTACCGTGATTTCAACAAGACATCATAAAGTACATTGGCTATGATCAAGCATTTCCCATCCCCGCGCTGCAAAGATGGTTCAAAATAAGCAAATGTGCACAATGCACCACATCAACAGAATGAATAAAAAACTCTATGATCACCTAGATGCAAGAAAGTCACTTGATAAATTTAACATCCCCTTTTAATTAAGAAAAAAAGCTGAACAAATTGGGTATAAAATATATGGACTACATTGAGAAGAAGTGGACTACATTTTGGGCTCTCATTATATACAGACAGGCAATACACGTCACATGTAAAAGGCTGGATGTAAACAAGCTCAAGGCATCTCCGCAAGATTGGGATTAAAAGACGGACATCCACTGTTATCGTTTTATTCCCCACAGTACAGCAATTTCTGTCCAGAGAAATCAAAGAAAATGAAAATATAATGAACATTGAAATTGAGGGGGGGAAAGGACATTGCACTGTCATTCTTTGCAGAAAACATCATTTCATACACAGAAAAACCTGAAGGTTTCACCAACACACTATGAAAAGAGGTAAGTTTTGAATACAAAATAAACATACCAAAAATCAGTAACATTGTCATAGTCAACAATGCATATTAAAAAAAGGAAACAAGAAAGTCATCCCCTTTGCAATAGCTACAAAATAAGACAGGGTAAAGATCTCTACAATGAATATTATAAAAATTGATTAAAAATTTGAAAAAGAGCATGGCGTGGTAGCATATGCCTTTAATCCCAGCACTTGAGAGGCAGAGGTAGGAGGATCACTGTGAGTTCGGGGTCACCCTGAGACTACATGGTGAATTCCAGCTCAGCCTGGGCTAGAGTGAAACCCTACCTCAAAAAAAAAAAAAAAAGACAAAAAATGTAAAGATAACTCATTTTCATGAATGGCAAGAGTCAGCATTGTTAAAATATCCCCAGTACTCAAAATGATGCACAATCAATGTACCAAATGGCATTCTTCACGTAACCATGGAAACCAGTTTCAAAATACAAAACCACAGAAACCACACAAATCATGAAAGAGGCATTGAACATAAGGATGTAGCAGGGGGTATTAGATCACCTTTCTCTAAAACACACTAAGCTATAGTAATTCAATTGTATGGTGTTGGCATAAGCATAGACACAAAGTCAAATGGAAGAGAATAGAGGTGGTTGAAGTAAACATAATACTACAGCCAACTTATCTTCAAGCAACAAAGATGGTAACGATACACATTGAAGAAAGGACAGTCATTTCAATAAATATGCTGGAAACAGCTATCCACTTTCAGAAGAAAACTACACCCCTATCTCTAACACTGGACAAAAATCAACTCACAATGTAAGATCTGAGACCAAACATACTATTAGTAGGAAGAATGCAGGTACAGTGATCCAGGACATTGAAATAAGGCTTTTATAGCTGTCTACAGAAACACAGCAAGCAATAGCAAAAATAGGCAAATGATTTTACATCGAAAAATAAACAACAGAATGAGGAGACAACCTACAGAGTAGGAGAAAATATTTTAAAACCATACATCTTAGGAGCAGAAAAGCTCTATAGCACAAAATGAAATAACCTAATTAAACAATGAGTAATGTTCTTCAGTAGACATTTCTCAAAAGAAAACATAAACACCAGATGCATGGAAAAAATGTTCCATATCACCAATTATAGTGAAACGTAAATCAAAACCACAAACAGGGTGTTTACACTTTAGTTAGAATGGATATCATCAAAAAGATATAATATAATAGATATTGATTAGAATTTGGGACAAAAAGAGAAGACCTGGTGCTGCTAGAAAGGTAAATTAACATAGCCTTATGGGAAACACTATGGAAGTACTTAAAAATTTGAAAACAGAGCATCTACATATCCCAACAATCCAACTTGTGGGCCTATGGTCAAAGAAAAGGAAATCAATATATTGATGTTCTATCTGCAGTCCTATGTCTATGGTAGCAATCTTAACAATAATTAAGAAAGGAAATCAACTGAAGTGTTTATTAACTGATGAATGAATAAAGAAAACCTAGTATGCACACACTATTCAGAAAAAAAAAATAAAACAATTGTGTCATTTGCAATGAGGTTAGAGCTGTAGATCATTATGTTAGTAAGCCAATAATTAAAAGACCAACATCATATGATCTCCTCAGATACAGAATCTAGAAGTAACTGCTTTCATCGTATTTCAGAGTAAAAGTGTGGTTAGCAGAGACTGGGATGAGAAGGGGGAAGGAAGAGAGAAGGTACTGATCAGCAAGAACTAAATTACAGGTATATTAAAAAAATAAATTTTTCCTGAGCATGGCCTTTAACCCCAGCACTAAGCAGGCTGAGGTATTAGGATCTCTGTGAGTTCAGGCTCAATCTGGGAATACAGAATAAGTTCCAGGTCAGTGTGGGTTAGAAAAAGACCTTACCTTGAAAAAAAACCAAAAAACAAAAAATAAAATAAATAAATAAATTCTGTGTTCTGCTGCACAAAAGAGTGAATATAGGTAATGATGTACTTCATATTTTAAAAACTAGGGGAACTTTTCTGAATGTTTTACTATACAGAAATAATAAGTTTTGGAGAGGTAAATACATTCTCCTGGATTTGATCATTGTGTGATGTGTACATGTGCTAGTCACTTTTCATTTCTGTGACACAATTCCAGAGGAAATGACTTAAGCGAGGAAAGTTTCATTTTGGCTTATGCTTTTTGTCTACTTTTCCTTGTCTCCCCAGTGGGATTTCGCAATCTTTCTTTCTCCTGGGCCACACTGGATGAAAAATTGTCTTGCACCATACATTAAACACAATGACTGCTCTCATGGATGACAAAAATATACTCATGTTTATATGGTGTGTCATTTCAACACAGTGTCGTCAACCACAAAGTTCACATTCAAGGCTCATACAATAATTATAAAAACAAGCCACAAAACATCTAATAATGTTTTAAGAAACTTTATGGTTTTGTGTTGAGTTGCATCGGTAGCTATTCTCAGCCACAGGTTGGATACCCCTGTAGGCCTATGCATGGTGAGAAATAAGACCGTGAAGCAGGGAATGGTGGCGGATAGTGGGCAACCTAAAAATTGAAAGGTGCCATGAGAAGATAATACTTTCCAAAAGTTTTCCTCTAGTGACCCCTTTATCAATGCAGGCCTTACTTTGCTTTGGCCTAGCCAATATTCACTCATCAATGGTTTAACCCACTCATTTCTTAATAGTGTCACTATATGGAGAACAAACCTTCAACACATGACAATTCTTTGAAGGACATCTCATGTCTTAATCATCACAATATGTATTAAAAACCTTACATGTAATCTATATGTATTTAAATTTGTACATGTCAAATTATGATTTATTAGTAAATATTTAAGTAAAAAGTAATATTAGAGTGAATAACATGCTTTCAACTATAAAACTAAAAATTACATATTTCACTGTGAAACTGCAGGTGTGGAGCTAACATCCATTGCTTCAGGGACAATGAATGTGTACAGTGTTTACAGACAGCAGAACTATACTTGCCTTCCCATTGCTGTTTTGAGAATTTGTGGATCAGCTTTTAAGTGTTCACAAACATTCATAGGCAATAGTGATACTATCATTTATAATAACCAAGTTGAAGGTGAACTGTACTGTTGTGGGAGTGATAATACATGTGGATCTTGTACTGTGATAATACTTCTGAAAGACACAAATATTCTGCACTGATGAGAATCATTCTCCAATATTGTTCATGGAAGGAAAACAGTAGAGTGTTAGTGTAGACAGTACTCTTGTAACAAAGTGGGATAAATAAACTTATCTCCTTAAATGTAAAATATATTAACTCTGGTTGTTACCCTGGTAAATTATAAAACATTCTTAACTTGTACTAGCATGCCTAGGGACAGGAAGAATGACGATTTCCCAATAATTGCTCTCTTATAATTTGTAACTTTGAGTTAACTGAAAAGATTGCCTGTTAAAGGAGTAATAAATTGCTTAAAAATAATTGACAAAACTTTAGGTTGCTAACCACAAATAAGGAAGATGTGCACAATGTGATCAGAATAAGCCAAAACAAGCAATGTTTTGAACTACACTCAGGGGCTGAGTCAGGAGTATTGCTAAGTTTGAGATCAGACTACCTTAAACTACATAATGAGTTCACGGCCAGGTGGTGTTGAAACTATCTCAACAATGACAGAATAGAAGAAAGCAAGAAGAGAAGAAAGCGAGAAGGAAAGGGAAGGGAAGGAGAGGGGAGAGAGAAGGAGGGGAGAGAAGGGGAGAGCAGACAAGAGAAGAGGAGAAATAGAAAACTGCTCAGGAGTAGTGGAACATACTTTTAAGCCCAGCACTCTGGTGGCAGAGGTAGGAAGATCTCTATGAGTTCAAGAACCACAGAGTAAGTTCCAGGTCACTACAATAAGACCCTACCCTCAAGAAAAAAAAAAATGAACACAATAACAAAAGATCACTGATTTAGTAATCTAGAATACAAAGACAATGGCCATTAATTAATGGGATGATGGAAGTTTTGACTTTTCAATTGGTGATTTCCATTTCATTTGTGCTTGGCTGGCTCACTGGTTTTCAGTAAGTTTTCTTGTGAAAATGCTATCATTATTTTAATAGCTATAAAAGCCAAGCCATTTAAGTTAGATGCACTACTTCAGCATCAAAACAGACTTCAGTCTGGCAGAGTTATTTCTTTGTTGTAAAATATTACATTGCTATATATTGTTTTTTCTACCTGGCTACAAAAACCTTTATTCAGAGTCTCTTAGGTTAAAGGATATTGCATTTTGCAGTTAGTCATGTGTGCAATCAGAAGTGTTTCAAGGAAACTTTCTCACTGCACAAGTGTATATTCAATGTGACTTAAAGCTCAGCAGGGTTTCATTCCAGCTTAAAAGCAAGAGGGGAGCTGCCGATCACTTTCTACAGTCTGACCCCAGAGACTGCTGAGAGAGAGCAGAACAGCTCAAGGTCAGGAATTTAATTAGTCATCAAGTTATATGATATCACTTCTACCTTAGTTAATAAGGATTGCAGTAAAATTTAAAATCTCAAATCTGGAAAGAAATTAAAGAAAGGACTGTTAATTCTGTATGGCTTAAAGATGAGATTAAGGCCAAAAAATGGAATAGATTTTAATTCTGAATAATAATAATAGCGAATGTTGAAAATGAAAACATGTCTAGTTTCTGAAAATAGAGCTCCTACCATGAGCATAAATGAGATAGTGAAGTAATACTTTATTGAAACAAAGACATTGCTTGATTAATTGAACGAGATGATCCCTCAAGACTCTTATTCTCTATGATCAGTCATGAGATTATAAGGGGAGTATGGCTCATGAACATGCTTCTTGCATGTTATAATCTAGTATCATGATGACAACTATCTACCTCTGCTTCCTCCAGGACAAAATTCATATAGCCATCAGACATGGCACACAAGTTAATAAGGGTTAACAAAACGTACAACACAATGAGAAGTTAGTATAACAATCATTAATTGGCTACATTTGAAGTCTACAATGGATTTTAATATTTTAATAGAGCCAACTTTGTCTATATATTCTTATGTTATTTTCATTTGTCCCAGTAAGTCATTGTCTCATGTTCTCCATGTGGTTCTTTCACCTACCCTGCAACTTCATATTACCTGCATATAGAGAGCAGCATGTGTAAGTACTGTAAACGCACATGACTTTAAGTTAACCTGTGTGTTTCACAGTGATCCTAATTTTCCTCTTCAATTATTTTTAAAGATTTCTCAACCCCCCAAATCCTTAAATTATTATTGACAATATTGTTCATTTAGTTATACAACTTAATTTGGTATATATGTAATTATACCTACCTGTTTAACCATATTGATTATTTACACTTATTAAAACCAATCTGTCACTACATTCAGTGATTATTCAATGGTTAGCCATGAATTTTGAATATGTTAGTTTTAGTAGTTATTTTGTCACTCAATATAAAATTTCATCATTAAATGTATACAAGTCCTGATTACTCCATCAATCACAACTAAAGTGGATCTGTTGTAATTACTACTAGATAGTGAATACAGCAGTTTTTTTTCTTCATTATCAAGTTCACATAAATGTAACACACTATACTCTTTGAATAGGAATCATGGTCTCTTTGAAGAAAATGTTCAGTATCATCCCCATGACAAACATCTTTCACAAAGCGGATGTTCATTAACTTCAAATTAAGCTAATACAATTTTATTTTAGAAAACTGAGGTGTGAGCTCAATATTTTGTTCAAAAACATGGCATGTAATTATTCATGACATTACATGAACCAGGTACTCAACAATTTGATTGTAGAACATTAATATTGCTCAAATAACTTCTTTGAATAAAGTCTGTGGTCAATTTCCTGAGTTGGTTTTCACAAATATTTAAAATATAGCGACACACTGTCTCTGTTCCACTGAAGGCCCTCCTCCGTGTGATTATTGGTACTTCCCCTGGGGATTTGGGTTATGAGTTGTGAGAGCAGCGGTCATGAGGGGTTGGTTGGACATGCTCCTGATATTCCTTCCAACCTGTGGCTCTTATAATCTTTCTACACCCCTCTTACAGAAAATTCTCTGAGCCATCGTGGTGTGTTACAAGTCTACTTTAGTGTTGAGCTTTTATATGAGATAAAATATGGCATTTCTATGACCATGGGCTTTGGATAAATGCAAAGTCCTAAATTGACTATAATTCAATAATTGCAAGCTGTTGAGGCACAGGTGCACTTACTTCATCACTCTCGAGAAACCCTCATCTCTCCTCCATTTACTTTCAGTTGGTCGTCACATTTCCTGGTCTTTGCTGCTCTTGTAACTCAGTGCAAAATTCTCTTAGAAAGATCTATTTATATTTCTATCTGGAATCAGTGAGTGTTCCATGGTAATGCTGTCAGTGATGAGAACTCACCCTCATTCTGCAAGATGATCAAGAAGATACATTTTTTCCTTTTTTTTTTGCATGGGTTTGTAAAGTATGCATGTGGGGGAGGTGTGTGTGCACATGTGCATACATGAATCTGTGCATGTTCCTTGCAAGTGAATGTACATGTGTGTGAGGCCAGTGATGGGTAACTACTGTCTGCCTCTACTGCTCTCCACATATTTAGTTAATTAGTTAATTAATTAATTTATTTATTTATTCTGAGATATTGTCTCTTACTGAACCGGGCGCTCACCTATATGGTTAAATGTGTTTGTTTGCAGACCCTGGGAATCCCTGTATCTCCATCTCAGCCACCTGGGATTACAGACAAGTGCTGTTACACCTGATATTTCCATGGGTGCTGAAAATCCAAACTCAGGTCCTTATGCTGGCACAGCAAGCACTTTACCAACCGAGCCATCTCTCCTTCCTTTCTTCCTTTCTTTCTTTCCTTCTTGTATTTTCCACAGCCATGGTGTATCTTAGCCACAACACTGAGATTTTTACTATATCATAGGAGTAACAATTATTTTTTATTATCTGTGGACATACATTCAACCCTATGTACTAAAGTTGAACACATTTCAGTCAATGACCAAGAAATTCTAAAATTGCACAAAATCCTAAGAGAAATGATTGTTTGGGTAGGAAGATAGTTAATTAAATTATGACTTATTCCCTGTCCTCTCATGCTATTCCTGAGAAAGTTTCCCTGACTGTCTCATCATAAAAAAAGAGTAAGAAATATTTTCCAGGGCCACAAAAATGGCTTAGTGAATAAAACACTTACCATGCAAGTCTGAGGACTGGGGTTAGGATCCCCAGAACACACAGAAAGCCAAATGCAGTATTAATCATCTATAATTCAAGCCCTCGTACAAAGAGATCAGAGGTAGAGATAGGAGAATCCCAGAAGCTCTTGGGGCAGTTAGCCTGGCATAGGCAGTTGTGAACAGGATACCCTGCCTCAAACAAGGTAAAAGATGAGTACCAGCATGGAGTTGTCCCCTTAACATCACATACTTGCCTTCCCCCCACCAAAATTAATAATAAAATTTTAAGATGAAATATTTTTCCAAAGAGTGACTTTATGAAAACTACTTACTTTAGAATAAATCATGCATTACAGTTATCAGAATATTGAGTAGTCATATAACCAACTTAAAACTAACATGCAAACCTACCTTTCTTTTATTAATGAATTAATTATCTCACAAATAAAAATGTTATATACATATAAATGTCATATATATATGTTTGTCACATACATATACATGTTGTATATGATATGTATTTATTATCTAGAATATGACATCTTTATGTAAATATATATAGTTAAATAAATGGCCAAATAGAGCAAATTAACATATACTTTATCTTATACCTTAGTCATCATGTTTTTGTAGGAAGTACACATAATTTACTCTTTTTAGAATTTCCAGAAGGAGAATGCTATATTAATAAAAGTGACCTCCATACTTTGTAATACATCTCTTAAGTATTTCTCTCCTATCTAACTGAAATTTTGAATTTTCAATTTAATTTTCTATGAGCTCAGTGTTTCTGAATCTACATGTGAGATGAGGAGGTATTTATTTCCCTGTGTTAGGCTTATTTAATCTATTCTAATGGCCCTAGGTTCATCTTTGTTGTTTCAAATGACAGGGATTTTTAAATTTTAAACACTAAACAATATTTATTTGTTGTTTTCTATTATGGTATGTTTTACTTATCTGTTCATATATTTATAGATACCTTAATATTATAGTGGAATATATATTTGCAAAAATATATATATTTTTTTACAAATAAAATAGTGCATGTTCAATTTTAACTACCTTTAGCACAGTAAAATATAATGAGAAAGCATCATAGAGCTGTTTCAGAAACACATAGAGAGATAGCTTTGCTGGAGGAGACAACAAACAACTATCACTATAATGTACCTCTAGCCTCAAATTATTTGAATCTGCAAATAGGCACAACTCCAGATGCTTGAGCTAATATGTTCACTTTAAAATAAGAAACAGAAGTTGGGTAGACATGGTGATGCAGGCCTTTGGGACAGCTGCTTGGGAAGCTGAGGCAGAAGAATTACAAATTCAGGGCTTGTCTCACCTCCAGAGTGGGTTTGAGACTAATGTGGGTAACAATGAGTCTCTATTTCAAACATGAAACAAAAAAACAGGGATGGAGATATAGTTCAGTGGTAAAGTACTTACTTAGTTCAATCCTCATTACTGCCAACAATAATAAAAATAATGAAGTGGTAATATTAGGAGCTTGTGTTAAAATAAGTTGAACTTCTCTCAGAATTTAACATGTCAATCAAAAAAAGTTGTCAGGGGACAAAAGAAGATAACCCAATGAGCATACTATCAGTTTTCCATGTGTTCATATATTAAAGTTCTCAATAAAATATTTTAAATTAAGAACTTGTAAAAAGCTAAGTGTACTTACCTCATCAATGACTATTCCCTTGGGATGAGTTAGTTTACAGTGAACATGTATTATTTGAAATATTAGGTAACAGTAAACAAATTTTTTTCCTGATACTTAAAATACTCATTCTGAGGCTTGTGAGATGGTTTTCAGCAGTTAAGACACTTGGCTATAAAGCCTAATGTTTTATTTCCTAGCACCCTCAAACCAGATGCACAAGGTGACATATGCATCTGGAGTCTGTTTACAGTGGCTAAAGACCCTGGTGTGCCCATTCCCTCTATCTCCCTCCCAACTTCTCTCTCCAATAAATAAGTAAATAAAATGCTTTTAAAAATTACTCATTCTACTGAATACACATTATACCTAAGGTAGACATGAAGCATTAAGGGAACTGAGGAGAAGAGCCTGAACTCTGGGGGTAAACCAATTGAGGAATGTTAGGTAATTCCACTGTTCCCTTCTATGTAACATCACGCCAAACATTTTATCTGCTGATGTCTCATTTTCTTATCTGTCAAAAAGGGAAAATATATTTCTTCTGGAAAAGGCTATAGTAAGGATTGACAGGTATTTCAGAGACAGCACTTAATAAACTGCTGAGTACATTATTAAAATGCTGAGTAAAGGACAGATATCATCATTAGGAAAATTAAAATATTAATGTTAATAATATGAATATCAGTGTCATTAATATTAATGATGTTAATATAACTCACGCAAATATAAGCAGTGCTAATATTTGTATGTGTTAGTTATTAATATTAATATAAACATGGTGAATGTCTCAATTATAATCTCTCCAGAAAAAGATCACAAAATAGGTCTAAGAGTAAGGCATACATATTAAAAGGAGGATCTATCTGGACAGAAAAAACATTGCAGAGTTCTGCATTAAGAACATTCTGGGTGGGCTGGTTTACAGAAGTAGAATTATGGTGCTTATAATACCATGACTGGCCAATGACCTACAGGAAACATGCTAATGTGCACAACAGCACACAATTTTAGAATGAATTGTAATTCATATTTAGTTTGAGGGGAAAACAGAGTCAAGTCAATTCTGTTTCATATATTATACACAAAGCACTTAATCCTTTGATATTGTTTCATTCCTTTTACTTGTACACTTTGATGAGTCATCAAAAGTAAATGTTAATGATTAGAAGCAACCTTGGAGAATTATATTTACTGAGGATTTAACTAATACCTTTCTCATGCCTGACTTCCAGATAGTCTTTAATATAAAACAGAAAGTTGTTACATGAACTTTAAACAGAGCCATACACATACATTTTCCTAGAGAAGTATGCATTATTAAGACTGTGGAACATCTCCAGTGGTCATTAATGTCCTTCTTGGGGTAATATAGCATCTAATGAGTATATCAACCTGGCAGAACTCTGTTTGGCATTCCACAACAATGAGACAAAACAGCCCATCCCGTAAGATTTATAGAGCTCAGTGACATCATTTCTGGTATAGGGGGAAACTGCAAGTCATTTCTGTGATACTTGTCTTGCCATGCTATTTCACATGATGAATTCCCTATCATAAATATCCAGGCTCATGCTGGAGAACAGAAGACACAACGAGGGAGTCCTCATCCTGCCCTCACCTTTTGTCACAAGGATACCCAAGTGGTTACAAGGAAGCACACCTCTTGTGTAACTGAGTCATTCGCTTTGATTTTCAGTTTTTGATTTATAAACCAGCATAACTATATAACAATTAGGTAAATTGAAGTGTTTAATAATCATTCCCCTTTACAAAAAAGAATATGTATAAGGAGGAGAAACCTTGTGATATTTTTATAATTATTTGTCCTCTTGTTGTTCATAGTCTCTTGTTGCAAAGGTGCTATTTCCCCACCCATGACAGGACCACCAGCCATCAAGAAGCAGAGTAGTCACGGTGACCTACAGAAGACCTTGGCATCAGTCCTGGTAATGAAATCAGCAAGACAACACAGTGGAGACTCCGTCTTCAGGAAAGGCAGTGATGCTGCTGACATCTCACCAGACCATCACCAACTCCCACCACACTGTGGAACTGAGTATTAGAACAGACAGAGGTTGAAGAATGGCAGGGGGGTGGGACTTTTAGTGGCTTAGCTTTCTTGAGTTCTCACTCATGCTGTAGTTGGAAATTTTGCTGGACCAGTTGCCTTGGACACACCCATGTTCCTCTAAATACCTAAGTGAATTCACTGGTTCACCAAGCTGCACTTGGGTGGAATTCTTTCTTTGGCCTATTGGTGCCCTATGTGGGATAATTATCTCCCCCAATCACAGAACATGTCAATTGTTCTACTGCTACATTATAAATATGTGCAGGTAGCTTACATACATATATAAAAAATATATATATATATATATACATACACATACATACATACACACACATACATACATACATATATATGTATATATACGCACATATGTATGATGGACTTGTTAATATGTGGATATTTTTACATGTTATTTTTACTTATAAGTTTGTTTGTCAATGTTTTACATATTAAAATACCCTATGTGAGTCATCTCTGCATGCATATCACTTTTACTTTATTTTTTATTTTTCTTTATTAAAAAAAATGATAGCTTCAAGGAATTAGAAAATGTCTAAATCAGTAAAGTGATTGTCCTGTAGGCATGAGGACCTGTGTTTGAATCCCAGGACCAATATATAACCCAAGTGTGGCAGCATGAACCTGCAATCACAGTGCTGGAGAGGCAGATTCAGGAGAATACCTAGGGCATTCTCATTAGCTAGCTTAGCCAAACTGGAGAGCTCTGATTCAGTCAGAAACCATACATATATTTTGGCTTTTCGAGGTAGGGGTAGGGTCTCACTCTGTTCTAGGCTGACCTGGAATTCCGGGTGGCCTTGAACTCATGGCAATCCCCCTACCTCTGCCTCCATAGTGCTGGAATCACAGGCATGTGCCACCATACCCAGAACAGATACCCTAATCTATTAAAAAAAAAAAAAAAACTAGGCAAAGCAGAGAGCAATTGAGGAGGACACCAGGACGCTGGACATAGACCTCTAGCTGCCTCATAAGCACATGAACACAATTGCATACACACCTGCCAGCACATATGTGGCCATATACATATTAATATATATACATACATACCACATATATATACATGCAAACTAAGATGTGTGTAAATCTGCATACCATTTGATATGCTCTATTATATATTTAATGAATTTAATATCAAAATATTATTTAACCTGTTGAATTTCTTTTGCTCCCTTAAAAATTATCTATTTTAGGACTGGAGAGATGGCTTAGTGGTTAAGCGCTTGCCTGTGAAGGCTAAGGACCCCAGTTCGAGGCTTGATTTCCCAGGACCCACGTTAGCCAGATGCACAAGGGGGTGCACGTGTCTGGAGTTCGCTTGCAGTGGCTGGAGGCCCTGGCGCGCCCATGCTCTCTCTCTCTCTATCTGCCTCTTTCTCTCTCTCTGTCGCTTTCAAATAAATAAAAATAAAACAAAATATATTTACAAAATCATCCATTTTGCAACTATTTTCATGTGACCAAAATAAAATGCATTCCTTCTATAACACTATAAAAACAGTAAAATAGGTTTTGTAAAAACCTACTTGTGAATAATACAATTTAAAATTTTATGTGCTATTCCTCTTTATGGCTAAGTTACTTAGACCAATGACAGAATAAATAGTAAAAGTTGTTGAACTCAGGCACTCTCATTCAGAGGAACTTCATTTAATTAGCTTAATTAGTTGGAAGTTAATTTCAGTTTTTACAAATTCTTGTTTCTAAGTTTGTATTCCCAGCATTGCCTCTGTCTAAAAGCCTCACACTTTAGTAGTTGTTTTCTATTAGCTCATAAACTGTAATTGTGCTCTGGTAGATTAAAGGGAAAGATCCTCTAATTCCCAGTTCTTGTTAACCTAGCAGGCACAATGCAAAAATACTATAACATAACTCTGTACTGTAAGCACCATTACTGCTATCAAGCCTTTTCTATTTTACCTGGATTGATTAGGTGGCCTAAGGACTCTCATATTCTTTGAGAGTAATCATATTGGTATTAATTCCCTGTCATAGTCTTAGCATTTGGCAATAGAGCCAAGATTTTCAATTTATTCTTCAACTCTGTAAGACTGTTACTTACTCCCATTCAATGGCAGTCAAAATAGAGCCTGTGTTATCACCTAAATGTCCTCTACATCAATATCAGAGAGCTGAAGGAGGGACAGCTAACGGCCTAATCCCTGCATCAGCTGCCTACATGCTTCTTGTCAGCAGGCACATACCTGGCTTTTGAACAGTTTCCTTTAAATACATATCCATCACTATCCTGGGATTCTGGCTTCCAATGTTTCTTTTCGAAAGAGCAGCGTTGTTCATATTTTGTGTATCAATGCCATTTTGATTTCATTTTTGGTGCAATTATGTTTTAATGTACTTTCTGTAAATCATAAAGGATTTTAATGCTAATTTTGATGCTGGTGGAGGAAATCGAAGATGTCAGTTATTGAGCCCAAAGCTTTATGTACTAAGGAATACTACCTTGCTAGAGTGACCATAGTAAAGTAAGGATTTCTCTGTATGTACTAAGAAGAATGACAAATTTATACTTTATACAAGTTACAATGGGTCTTTCTAAACACTACTGAATATTCCATTTTTTTTAAACCCGGGATTGACTTCTGGAACAAAAGCTGTAAGTGCTCAAAATGTGACACTGTAACAAATGTTTCTATCCTGTGTGCCTCAAGACTATTGTATCACACTGGTGGGACAGTGGCGAAATAGCAGCAAAGTGAACAGATACGGTTCATATTAATTATGTCACACTAGTGTTGCAGGGGAAATCAGGAAAACTTTACATGGAGAAAATATAAAACATGATCATAGGGCTGGAGAGATGGCTTAGCGGTTAAGCGCTTGCCTGTGAATCCTAAGGACCTCAGTTCAAGGCTCGGTTCCCCAGGTCCCACGTTAGCCAGATGCACAAGGGGGCGCACGCGTCTGGAGTTCGTTTGCAGAGGCTGGAAGCCCTGGCGCGCCCATTCTCTCTCTCTCCCTCTATCTGTCTTTCTCTCTGTGTCTGTCGCTCTCAAATAAATAAATAAATAATTTTTTAAAAAAAACTTTAAAAAAAAACATGATCATAAATATAATGCACATATAGTGGGGTATGTTGGTGCACATCTATAATCCCAGCTACTCAGGATAGCAGAGACAAGAACTCGAGGGCGAGATGCTCCTGGGAGACTTTTAGGAAGGCCTTTCTCAAAGTAAAATTAAACACAAAAAGGCTTAAGTACAACTCAGTAGTGGAGTACTTGCCTACTATATGAAAAATCCCTGGGTTCAATGTACAGCCCTCAAAATAAGTAAATAAACAAATTCTGTAGCATAGAGCATCTCTCAGTGGTACAGCACTTGCCTAGCCTGTGCATGATCTTGGGCTCTGTCCCTGTCACCACACAAAATGAGTTTGAAAACATCAATATAGGCTACCTTAGTTTTTTTTTTTCCTCTCTGTGGAATCTATATGAAAATTAAAATAATTTGAAGCATTTTAGTTTTACATTATAAATTTTTTAATGATCCAGAGCTGGAGAAATTTCCAGTAGAGCCTGCAGTTCCTCTAGAAAACTTAGTTGTTTACATTCTTTACATATTGTCTTGTCAGCAGTGTTTAGCAACTCCTGTATGTCTGTGTCACTGTCCAGCGTGTGTGTTCATGTTTGTTCTCCCCATTGTCTATACCACTATCACTTGTTCTTACATAACCAAGGCTACTCAGCTGAGCGCATCCTAATAGAGGATTTAAAAAATCATTCTCTTGAGAATCCAAGGAGATTAACTGGTTGAATTTAAGATCTAACCAGAGCAGCTTTTCTGATGTCAATTCACTGTAAACTCAAGGGCAATTCCTCTATTGAGTTTCTTTCTCAAGGTCATGGGTCAGAGCTTGATTAATATTGCTGCAAAACAGAATAAGAGGTGGAAAATTGTCTAGGGAGCATCAGAAGAGGTTTTCTCTAAGAAACCAAATAGGATAAATCTTTGTAATGGAAACATTGTACAATAAGATAACAATTACAGAGGAATTTTTATCTTTTTATTACTTTGGGGCAGTGAATAAAATCATAATAAAATAGATGTCTGAAGTATGGTTGCATGGTTATGAAGCATTTTTTAAAATTAAAGTGAAGCCAATGATTACTTTCACAAAGTAGAAAAATGAGTGATATAAACATAATTATGTTATTATAAAACTTTTAAAATAACAAGAAAATATAAAAAATCAAATAAATCTCTGACATGTTATATGTATGGGATATATATATATATATATATATATATATATATATATATAATGACTATTGACTCAACTTTTTAAGGAAATCTGTACCTTTAGAGTAGTTTTAATATATTTACTGGATGGGTATAGGATAAAGCACCTCTTTATTGTTTCCACAGAAGATAGTAGATGGATCTTAATTCGTCACAAAATCATAGACATTGTTTACTCAGGTATTAGTTAAAAAGCTTGCTGGGGCATAGGAGAGAATAATGAAAATGAAATGTGTTAGATTTCATGACCAAGGACTTAAGAATTGCTAATGCTTAAACCTTCTTTTTTCTTTCAATTTTTTTTTTACTTTTTTATTTATTTGAGAGCACAGAGAGAAAGAGGCAGAGAGAGAGAGAGAGAGAGAATGGGCATGCCAGGGCCTCCAGCCACTGCAAACGAACTCCAGATGAGTGCACCCCCTTGTGCATCTGGCTAAGGTGGGTACTGGGGAATCAAGCCTCGAACCGGGGTCCTTAGGCTTCACAGGCAAGCGCTTAACTGCTAAGCCACCTCTCCAGCCCCATACTTAAACTTTCTTGAAAGACAGACTTTGTGTAATTGTTATATTGCATGTCTCTAATGTATAAATGATTCCAGTGTAGATACTTTATGCAGGAGTTACTGACAAAAACATAAATTTTTCATGTTTGTTACAGGATGAATAACATGCCTCAGGTTCCTTTTGTGTCTCCTCCAGAGAAAGCTGTTTACTTTCTCATGAGGTAGGAAAGGTTTTTGAGAATCACTTCACTTCAAGGAAAAAACACAAGAGGATGGGATACTTAAAAACAAACTGAGGAGCTGGAGAGATGGCTTAGCGGTTAAGCGCTTGCCTGTGAAGCCTAAGGACCCCGGTTCGAGGCTCGGTTCCCCAGGTCCCACGTTAGCCAGATGCACAAGGGGGCACACGTCTGGAGTTCGTTTGCAGAGGCTGGAAGCCCTGGCGCGCCCGTTCTCTCTCTCTCCCTCTATCTGTCTTTCTCTCTGTGTCTGTCGCTCTCAAATAAATAAATAAATAAATAATTTTAAAAAAATAAAAAACTGAGGAAGTTGTATTTGACTAGGCTCTAGAAGAAATAGTAGGAGAGATTGGTGGCTTACCTGCCTTGATGGCAAGACGGGCATGTACCACTGTGCTACCAGAGACTACCAGACCCAGGAACTGAGAGATCAAGGGATGCACAGGGTCTCCTCTGATCAGATATAGGTCAAGGAGAAGCATGGGAGGGTTTTCACTGATACAATAAAGTGAGGAACAGCAGAGGGGCCTCACCACAGAAAGATTGGTTGTAAATCCTATAATACTGGGGCTATGGAGGAGGCACAGGAAACAATTTGCAATATATACATTAGTTAAGAGACTACATGGGATTGAATTCAGCAAGGAAATTTAGATTCTACACAGACATTCAAGTAAGGAGAAAACAGTTTTCATTTTTGCCTAGGTTACCTAAACACCAGCTCTAAGATTTCAACCAAGGCCCAGAAATTATTAATGCACCTAGATAAACAAGACCTTAGTATGTTTATAGTCCCCTCCCCCATTTATCTCCTTGGTTCTGCTGGGACTGATCCAACGCCTAGGTAGTAAACAAAGAAGTTGTTTTTTGTTTTGCTTTGTTTTGTATTTTACTGAGACAATGTCTCCATCTGTAACCCATAGTGGCCTGGCCTCACTATCTAACCCTGGCTAACCTCAAACTCATGACAATCATCTTGCCTTAGCCTGGTGAGTACTTAGATTAGAGAATAAAGTAAGATTGCTGTTGCAAGATGCCAGTTCTGTGCTTGTGTGTCCACACTACGACAGAGCTCAGTACGTTAGCTTGCATGTATGTGGAGAGAGGTGAGGGGTTGGATTCAAGTACTGGCTGAGAGTAATACCTCAGACTCCATTGCAGTGACAGGAACTGACACTGTTAGTCTCTAAAGCTGTGCAGTTCTGCAGAAGCTGAGGTTACATCCCAGAAACAGATGAAAACTATGTCCCATGAATCAGGTGTAAAGAGGCAAGCCCAAAGGAAGGGAACAAGCAGGCTCCTTAAGAGCTTCCTAAACCGCACTGTTAAAATTCACACTTGTTTGTTTAACATCAAAACCTGGCAATCAGCTTACAGTACTTGGCCACAGGCTGCTGTTAATGTTGTGCTGAGTCCATACATGTAAATTAAGCCATTCTAAACACCCCCTCAAGCTACCTCTGACATTTGCTTTGAACAAGTAAACTGTCCTTGGGAAACATAAACTTTGCTCTTAATTCCCTAGACAACTGTGCAGCTCATCACTTTGTTAATTTCTGGAATGATATTCAAAAGGTCCTTCTGAAGACAAGCCTTTAATACAATGACTCTCAGTGCACAAATTAAGCATTTAAACTGACACTATTATATGTAACCTTCACATTTTTAAATATAATTGCCTGTACTTAAATAACATTTAATTGTGGCATGCAATAAAAAAAAAACAATAAATGGAATTTGAGATAAGCTATATTTTTCTGTTGGAAATAACCAAAGTCTTTTATATTATAAGTTACCGTCTTAGGCTTAAATCTGAAACGCATTTTAAGGGTGAACATTCTATTTACTTTTGCTCATTTTAAAAACTAAAACATAATTTACTGAAACTTACTTAAAAACCTAACTAAAATTTACTAAAAAAAAAAAAAAAAGTAGGAGCTTGGGAAAATTACTCAGTTGGTAAAGTGCTTGTATGGCAAGCATGAAGATCTGAGTTTAATCCCCAGAATCTACATAAATCTACACTTCCTAAGTGGGATAAACCAGAAATGAGTGCGGATGACAGTCAGCACCAGGCATATGGGCATAAAACTAAAATGACACCAGTAAAGAGAAGACCTAGGGGATGGGACCGGAGGAATTACCTGACAAGTTAGAGAAGGGCAGAATATTAGGGGTGGGGGAGGTCTTGGTGGGATATCTGGTAGGGAAGGGAGGGAAGGAATTACCAAAAAGTTAAGACAACATAAATCAGTTCCATAGAAACCCTCATTCTGACTAGCATTCTATAAGAAACAACCCCAATAAAGGGGGAGGTAGAATACTATGGAGAGAAGGTGGAAAAAACTTAACCTTCTTAAAACCATAGACTCAGGCAGGTAGTTCCCAGGCCCAGAGTTAGGTTGCCTCCCACAATGAATTGTTGGCTAGAGAGTAGCATAAGGTCCCCCAAACAATGTAGGCCATTGCCAAAACACTTGATTACCTGCCAGAACTAAAAGGTAAGACCCTGTTGCTGAAAATACCATATGCTATGGTCACAGGGCACTAGAGTATTATGCTGGAACCTAAAGGGAAATTAGCTACCTCTCCCTGTTATCCCGCATAGTGCTGGAATGCCCTATGGGAGCTTCTGGAAGAAAACAGAACACTAACAGCATGAATAAGCAAAATCAACCAACCAGACAAGAAGTACACACTGGTGTATTAGTGTCACACAACCTCTGTTCCCTCATTGGACATGAAGTCAACTCAGTGGGAAAGAACTTATACTTAGTACTGTTAACCAAGTCAGAATCCCACAGTCAGGAAAGCCATCCTTCCGAGGGAAGCCCCCACTGCTCTCTGGAGAAGAAGAGTGGGCTTGCACAACAAAAATCTCTCAAATAACCATGAATATACCCTTTAACCCAAGCTGCTCTCATTCCTGCTTTATTTTACAGATGTCAGAGAAAACAGAGGAGAGTTGAGATCCACCGATAAAACAAGAAAACAACCAACTACCCACCCTGAAACTTGCCACCCCTTCCACATCTGCCAGGGCCCAGGAGAACTTGCAATGGAAGCGGAATCATGAACACTGCTCTTAAGGCTGACCTGACAACCAGCACCAGGTTGATGATAGCAGACGTGGTGATCAAGGAACAACTATCAAAGCAGAAACCCAGAGCCTACAAGGAACTCAACATTAATTCAGACTGCCAACAGGCCTGCCATGGCTCACCGGAATATTGTAGAAGAAGGGACAGAAAGATTGTAAGAGCCACAGAATGAATGTGACTTCCCTGAGGCATGGCCTACCCACTATCCTACTGGGACTGACTGAGTCCTTCATGACCCCACAGTGAACCTCATAACCTCATTGAAGAGGGCCCCAGGGAAATGGGAACATGGAAGAGGGAATAAAACACCATAATTAAAAATAAATAAATAAGTTCAAAAACAATCATATACTAGTAATCATTATACTGTGGAAGCAGAAGCAGACAGATAGATTCTTGGGGCTCACTGGCCAACCAGTGTAGCATAATTGGCAAGTTCCAGGCCAGCAGGGGACTCTCTTTTTAAAAGGTGGACACCATCCTGAGGAATGCCAAGAAAGTTTTTCTCTGGCCTATACACACATGCACATACACATATGAACATGCACAGACAAATTAGGTAACAAGCTGGAATAAAAGAACTCATAGTTAGAAAAAAAATTTTCTTCAATGGCCAAACAGAAATCTATAGATTGTTCACAAAATTTCCATGTTCTTCTAGTCATCGGTAGATTGAAATTTTCCATAAAGATGTGTAATGTTCCAGTCACACAGGAAGAGATGCTTAAACAAATAGTCCTTAAAACATGATTTGAAGTCAGTTGGGGAGAACTGGCTCCCTGATGCATGGGGCTACCCAGACGTCCCTGACTCTCCATAGGGTGCTAGATGCCTGCTCTATCATACTCTGTTCTTTCTACTCCTCTTGTCTTCTCATAATGAAATTAACATCATTGTGACATGATTTCTATGTGTATTTCCCCTTGTTATTGACTTCTAGTCACATTTCTGGTCTCAAAAATCGCACCCCTAAATAGAAAGGCTTAAGTACCTATCACCAATCCTTCATACCACAAATCTTTTTCACATAATTTTCACTAAAGCACTATTCTAGCTGCTTTTGGATATAGTTATCAATAAAATAGATGAAAAGTTCTATAAACTATTCTTCCATATGCATATTCATTCAAGCAAGTGCATGAGCAAGCAAGCAAGAGAACTAATTAACACATTAGGAATTTCCAAATCACAAGAATCAGATGAATAGGCATAACATTTCCAAATTTAATGTAAAATCAAATACATTACTTCCTCATTAGCCTTTTACTTTGACCTACTTTGACTAAGGTACTTTGGTAGAGGGTCTGTTCTTCTACTTGGTATATTCCCAGAAAAACCTAGCAAAAACAGTGAGAAAATGAGTAGTTGTATAGTAACATTGCTTAGTTTAGTCTTTTTAGGGCATCATTTTTCATAGGTTGGGCATGATATTTTGAGTTACCAATAAAAAATTTTGTTTTATCAGACATTCATTGACAAAGGGTCTTCTAATTAAGTTGAGCCTCTATTTAGACTTCTCTCCTTATAAATGTAATCCTTGGATTAGTTCCATCAATATCTCAGCCTTATCTACAGAAGAATCAAAATCCACTTAACCAAACTTTCCCAGTGGCTCATATATGCAATACATTGAATAATTTATACAACTATTATTTAACTATCACCGCATGTTGAAATAGTCTGGTGTGTTGTTTTCAAAGATAAGGAGAGAAGAAGAGGAAAACCCTATACTTGGGCTAAGCTCTAACCCAAGTCAGCTTGCATATGAGTCCAGGGATGGGATTGCATCTTTCTTTTAAGTTTCAGATAGTTCTCAGGTGCATGTCAGTTGAACAACACTGATCTTAACAAAAATAAAATACAATGATGGCTAGTTCAAATTTTCTGAACTGAAATAAAATTATTGGCTTTTTATTTAAATTGAATGAGATAAATTACAAATACATTAAAAACTGAGTAACTTTCTGATTTTAGGGCTAAATGGAGAAAAATGTTGTTACAAATACTTATTAAATGCAGTTCAACATGCATCATATTCCTGTCCTTTGCTTCAACATCACCTTAAGCAGAAAGGACCAATAACCAGAGTGGAAGTGAGTTAACGTAGAACTCTATGGAATTAAAGCCAACATCACCTGAACTAAAGAGGGGCAAAGGTTGAGTTATATTCCATCTTCAAAGCCTGACAGTTATTAGTCCCCCTGTGAGGAAAATCAGGCAAACCAATCCTTCCATCATGTTAAGTAGCATCTCACTGCAAGCTAAGGTCTGGCTAAGAATGTGGTAGAGATATTCAGGCTTATTTTCATGAATCACCAAAGGAGACAATTAGCTTAGTGTATTCTACTTTTATGACAAATGTTGGTGGAATAAAGACAGGAGATAGTCTGCTCACATTCAATGTTGAATCCAAAGAGTCTGTGAAAAGACGGGTTCACACTAAATGTATCAACAAACCAGAAAACTTAATACTGCTTTTTTTTGCTTATGAACAAAATTAAATAAAACCTGTAAAATAGGTAATGAAAATAAATTGATTCTTGGCCTCATGTAGTTATTATATCAACTCAAGGCAATGTTTATTATCACCTTAATTTCCAGAAGAAAAAATGGATGCCCAGAGAGGATAGATGAGTTGTGACGGCCACACTTCATATTTTATTGAGCAGAATTTCCATAGTGATTACGATAGTGGAGCCTGTGAAGTCAGATAGCTTCCCATGAAATTCTGTACTGTGCTACTGGTTATCCAGACTCTGTTGCAACAATGTGGAGGAATTCCTGATGTCTAGCATGGGGACTTACACCGAAGGTCTGGTGAACTTTATAATAGCCCTGTCATCTACTGTCTGGTGCCAACTGCCTTTTCTGTGAGAGAGTAATGCTGCATGGACAGATATATTGGGCAACTAAGGTCTATTCAGGAACACTGGACATCATCAACACCCTTAAAGGTATCATCAGTATGTATCTTGTGCACTTTCTAAATTAATAGTTTCAAGATGTTTCTCCATACATCTTCATTAAAAGGAGGACAGATGAATCTCTTGTTGCATAAACAAGTGACATAAAGGTAACTTAAGTTTGGCAAAACTTTGCACTTCCTAACAGTAACCTTGGACAGTTCTTAGTTTAATAACAGAGTTGAACCTGTGTTTTGGAGACAAGTTACTGATAAGTAGTCCTGGCTGGCTTGTAATGTGCTATGTATACCAGGCTGGCCTCCAATTTGTGGCATCTTTCTACCTCTCAAGTGCTAGGATTACAGGCATTCCCCACCCCACTTGGCCCACAATTAAATCTTATCTTAGCTGATTTTCTAACACTTTCTTCATCATATGTATCATTACAAAATGAATCTGTACCTAATGTTGAAATACAGGGCCTCTAGCCATTCAAATGCAGAGTCATCAACTGCAGGCAAGGTCATTTACATAGGTGAGGAATCAAATGAGTACTCAAGAATTGTGGGATGAAACAGCACTGGGTAAAGAGTAGAGTCCCACCTTCCCTTTTAATCATTTCCTGTGATAAGCATCAATCAAACACCTCTTTTCTACTTTATAGTACTCTACATCACATTTGATAAATCCAGCCTATCATCTGACTCTGTAGAACCATGAGGAGTGAATAGCTTTTATACTGTGTGCAAGCATGTTCATGTGTGTAGGTACACGCCATGTGCAGGCGCACCTACATGTTCGTGTGTGCATTTGTACGTGGAAGTCGGAGGACATTTCCAGTGTTTATTCGAGAATTTTCAAATAAATGTATGTATTGTAATTTGATCACAATCCCTTCCCTTTCTTGATCTCACACCCATTTCACTGAGCCCCTGCTTTCTAACTAGCCCCTCTTTCACCTTAATGTATTTTTGTTGTTGTTTTCATTGCTGTCCTCCACCACTCATCTAAAAATGATAATTGGTTCAATACTGTGTAGGTCTTGTAGAGAAAGCAACAGCCAACAGCCACAGTGAGGTCATGAACGTGCTGGTCATTTCATGTCTGGAGGACAGTGTGACACAGTATACCTCCCCAACCAATGGTTCTGACATTCTTTCTGTTCCCTCTTTTACCTAGTCCCCTAAGTCTAGTATTGGAGAGCATGATACAGATTTCTCACATACCACTGAGACCATCCACTTTTTTATGAGAGTCTCTCACTGTTCTGTAACTTATCAAATATACTAGGGTGGCTTGTCCAGAGCCTCAGAGATGTGCCTATCATTTTCATCCCAGTGCTGGGATTACAAATGCATGCCAGTAAACCTAGTTTTTTATTATTATTGTTATTATTATTATTTTATTTTATCTTATTTTAGAGACAGTGAGACAGACAGAGAGAAAATTGGCATACCAGGCCCTCAGCCACTGTAATCGAATTCCAGATGCTTGTGCCAACTAGTGAGCATGTGTGAACCTAAGCTTGCCTCACCTTTTGTGTGTCTGGCCTATGTGGGATATGGAGTCAAATGTGTCCTTAGGCTTCACAGTCAAACATCTTAATTGCTAAGCCATCTCTCCAGCCCCATAGTTTTTTTTTAATTAATAGATTGATTATAAGGATTGAACTTAGATCTTCATGGTTACAAAGCAAACGTTTTACCCTCTGAGCTGTTTTCCAAATCCTAGTTCTAGTAGTTTTAAATGAATCAAGATATTAATAATGTTATATTTTATGAAATATAAAATAATACAAAAGCCAATAATCTGTGTCTCGCACAGCTATGATTATTCATTTACTAGAGGTCTGTGGTTGTTCTGAGCTACAATGGCAGAAATGAGTACTTATGATAGATTCTAAAGCTTCTTTAACAAGCTATAGATATGATCCCGGGAAACACAGTTTCTATACAGCCCTTTAAGAAAATATTGCCAACCATTATAAGCTTCTTGCTCTCTCTTTCAGCTTGAAAACAAATTAAACTTTAGAAACGTCCATTTCTTTCTCAATATTGTGGTGATAAGAATAGAACTTGCTCACTCAAGGTGTCAATAAAGTCATGTTTCCCTCAGGCAAAAGTGCCAGCATCCTTTCTACTTTTCTGCCTCTCAAAGGTCTAGCTGCCTTTCTAAGATATGAAGAAATGCTCCTTTTGCACAAGAAAATGCTCTCACTTTAAGTGATTTGCTCTCTGTTTACCAGACTATTATATCTTAATCTGTACTTTCATTATAAATGCTCTTAGAAACAGAAATAACTTCTCTTTGATTTTTATTAACAATAACATTTGCCCATTGTATGAAGTATAGAGTGTAATATTTCAACATATATACAGTAGATAGTGATCAAATCAGGGTAATTGCCTTTTTATTTCTTTATCATTTATGTTTATAACATCGAGCCCCTCCTATCATTTTTACAAGTTATGTGCCATGTTGTTAAGAACTATTATCATCACAAGGAATCATTTCTAAAAATTCTATAACACAGAATATCAATCACTGATAGGACCTTATGCATATGTGATAGTTGTTCAACTTTACAAAATTCCATAGATTATTACAAGGATACATGCACATCCACGCTCTATGATTCTATATTCACTGTACCTAACAAATACAACTAGCCTAGTTGTTCATAAATTGAAGAATGGACAGTAAAATATTGCTACATAAAAATATGGTACACATATACAATGAATTTTACATAGGATGTATGAAAATTTCAGGGAAATGCATGGTACTGGAAAAATTATATTGAGCAAGGTAATTCAGGCTCAAAAGAACAAATGCTGCATGTACTCCCTCATAGGTATCTAGATTCAAAACTGTATACCTGTGCATATCAGCTGCAGTGTTTCCAATGTCCAGGAAGTTAGAAAAGGACTAAGGTGGGGGAAGGGAAGAGGTCTTAGGGGAGAATACAGAGGAAACAAGTGATATGAAAACAATGGTGTGGGATGGGGAAGGATGCTGGATTTAGAAAGGGCTAAGGGTGGGGAAAATGGGGAAGAAGAACAGGAGGGTTGACCAAGAATTGGGAAATATTGAAAAGCCATGAAAATTTACTATTTAGTAAACTTAGTAAAAAGATAGATAGGAATAAAAATACTAGTAAGAAGTGCAGAGGGGCACTATGCAGATGGATAATGCAGCTCCTAGTAGCCATGGACTATGACACAATATCAGTCCCAGGCAAGGGATGCCTCCCACTAAGTTGTTGGGCAGGGAAGCCTCTGAGGCTCCCAAATAATATAGGCTATTGCCATAGCTCTTAGTTTCCTAACTAGGACTGAAAGCTAAGACCCTATTTCTGAAGACTCCCCATGATGGGTACAGAAAATAAAGAAATCAAGCTGAATGTGAAATGGGAGCTTATTTTTGACTAGGTGTCCTTCTTAGTTCTGGAAGGTGCTATAAGACTGTTGGCAGAGAAATTCACCAATACCAGATAGCAGTGAATTCTGCATTCTGCAATACTGATCTAGCAACAAGATGTGACCTCTGGTAGAATACTGGTATAAAAGTCATGGGGGTGACCAACAGCACTATGATTGGATTAGAGGCCTACCTCTAAGGAGGGAATACATGCCTGGTACTGAAAACCAGTTCACAGTCCATGGCTGGGGAAAATGTGTACCCTAGTGAAAAGTCTATTATTACTGTATTGCTAGGCAGATATGTGGTCAAATTGCCTTCAAAAGTTTAACTTTACATGCACAAATCGGTATTTCTCTCAGCCCTAAGAATTTCTTTTCACAGTGGGAGATAGTCAATGCAGAAAATCATAACTGGTCAAGTATGGAAGATCAGTGACTGATGCTTGGCCCTAAATAAGACAAACACACCATCCCCGTAGGGCTTGGGAAATATTGTAAAGCTAGGACAGAAAGAATGTACGAGCTGGATAATAGGGAGAAGTACAATAGCATGTAGACATAATGAGGCCACTGTACTCATGAACTCATGCCAAATGGGTTTCCCCACAAAAGACAGACACTCAAAGAGGCCAATCAATATTTTGTCTTAGAAAGGGGAGGTATTTGAGGAGCCACTCCCCTCCCTAATGGGATAATGACAGTTAAAGGTTGCTAGAGAGGGGGAGTCATTCTCATCTGTGACATAACCTCTAATAGGAGACGAGAAGAAGGTATAACAGTAAAACTGTAAGGAATAAGAAATGGCAATGTGTAGTACATGCTATCAAAGTATTACATATATATATATATATATATGTATATATATATATATTTATATATATATAAATGCATGAAATTGTTAAAGAACAAAAGTAAAAAGTTACAAAACAAATGAAAAATGAAATGCATGCATAAACAGACAACCATCAGGAGCATTTAAATACTTTTCACTATCTTTAAAGTAGGCAGGGAAAAACTATCTCCAACCAATATCAAATATTGAACTCTGCTTTGTATCTGCAGTGCTCTATTTCCTTGCAAAGACATGTATTCTACTCTAGGATTTATTGTCCACATAAAATGCCAAGAGAATATCAATTGTGAGAATCAAATAAAAGCCTTTGTATACATTGCACATTTTTTTACTGAGTACAATCAGTCTTACTTTACCTCACCCTCTAGTTACTAGCCCAAATATTTCTATTAGTGTATCATTATCAAAATGAATCTGCCCTACATACCTCCTTGAGATATCACACACGCACAGGCACGTACAGCACACACACAAGCATGTAGTTAATTAAAACAAAAGGCAGTAGAGAATCAAGGACAAAGGTCTCAGGAGGCCTAAGAGACTGATTATGATCCCCAGTACCCACATAAGCAACTGGGTGCATCCACAAACAGCTTAATCCCAATCCCATGGGGAGCAAAGTCCTGGCACTCACTGGGGCTCAGCAAAAGCAGTAAACTACAGGATCGTTAAGAGAGCTTGTCTGAAATAAGTACTGGCAGAAGAGCAGTGCAGAGGGCCTGGTCTCCATGTGCACAGGCCCCCTGGGCTCTATAGGGTACATGCACTGTGAAGAGAACACACATACACATCACAGTACACAAATACACAAGCAAAAATAATTGCGGGCAGACTATTCAGACTGCAAGCTTCTGACATGCACATTACAAAATCATCCTTTCCTTTTTCTCTGTCAGGCACATTTCTCAACCATCTTCTCCTCTACCATAGGGGCTCTTTAGTGGCCTTTATCAAACACTGGACCTAACACCAGAGCTCAGGGTTTAAGTCTTCAAATAGAGTTAAGTGGATATGTTGGACAGAAAACACTTTTCTTTTGTCACAGGTAAATGTTCCCCTTTAATGAACTGTGAACTTTGTGCACAAATGTTGCACATCATTGTTATTTTTAAAACAGCAATAACCATGTGTTAGAAATAAAAATCATGTCTTTTCCAAGATTTAATATTCTTAATTTTTAAATATTTTATTATTTATTTATTTGTTTATTTGAAGAAGAAGAGGCAGGGAGACAGGGAGAGACACACAGAGAGAGAATGAGTACATCAGAGGCTTCATGAACTTCAAATGAACTCCAGACGACGCATATGCCACCTTGGGTAACTGGCTTATGTGGGTCCTGGGAAATCAAACCTGGGTCCTTTAACACTCTTAACCCATTTCCAACCACTGTCTTTGAGATTTTTCAGGCACCAGGCAGAATCATTGTAAATATAACCATTTGGCTGCTGGTAATTCATCCAGTAATGATTAAATGTGAGCTCTGGAGACAGACTATGAATTCCAGACCTAGGAATTACAGTTGTGAAAACTTGCTCAGATTCTCTTTGTGTAAAATGGAAATAGTAACAGAACCTACCTTACAGAATTATTGCAAGGATGAGTACATGTAGAATGCTTAAAAAGTGCATGGGGCTGGAGGGATGACTTAGAGGTTAAGGCACTTGTCTACAAAGCCTGACAACCTGGGTTCAATTCCCCATCAACCATATAAAGCCAGATGCATAGAGTAGCACATGCATCTGGAGTTCCTTTGCAGGGGCTGGAGGCTCTGGCATACCCATTCCCTCTTCTCTCCTCTCTCTCTCTCTCTCTCTCTCTCTCCCCGTTTTCATAGTCTGATAACTTTAGTGTGTTTGGTTGTTTGGTATTTTTGTTGTTGTTATTATTGTGATTGTGTTTGCTTTTGTTTTTGTTGAGACAAGGCCTTGCTTTGTATCTCAGGCTGACTACAAACTCATAGCCCTTCTCCTGCCTCTGTCTCCTGAATGCTAGGATTATAGATGTATCCCATCACATCCAATTACTCAACAACTTTTAATGTGTACAGAACTTTTCTTTACCTCTATGTGTCTGAGTTTATAAAAATCACTTCTATACCACCAAGGAGAGGAAAGCGGCTGAGAAGGGAGGGAAGGAAAAGAAAGCAGAGGAGAACAGAGGGGAAGGAGAGGAGAGGAGTTAAAAACCGAGTATTTACATCATTCTCATCGTTCACTATTAGGACCAGTTTGACAAAAAACATCATCAGTCATAATGTTATTTCCCCAGTGTGTAAAATTGTTGGGGCCAACTTCCATGAATTGAATGAATGGCTGTGAGAGTTTGCACATTGTTACTGAGTCCTATATTCTGAAGATAAATGGTATCCATCAGGTTAGTGACTACAGACTTCTTTTGTAGTCTGTGTTACTGAAAAGAAATAACTTTTATCAGCTAAGGATTTCAAGTCTGTGTTCCATACTGTTCCACTTTCCAAGGTCAGTGGAGTCAAGACCTGGTGGCTTATGGAGGGGAAATCTTTAATGATGTAAACTCTTAGGCTTTTTTTGCTCCAGTGGCCACACAGTTCTTTTGCTCAGAAGTCAAGCTTTCCCTGATGATTTTGGAACAATTTCCTACAGTTCATTGAAAAGTGAAAGCATTTTTCTTCCCTCCATGGAGCCTTAGGCTACATGTAATATAGGACTTAATTTCCTGTGCCTTACTTGGCAATGTCAAATCAATTCATGAATCAAGAACTGGAACCTTCCTTCAGAATCTCTGTTCATGCTATCTTATCATCAAAGTAACATTTCAAAAAAAAAAAATTACCTCCCTTATTCTTTTATCATTTGGCAAAGGTAACTAACAAAAGTAAAAGAAAGATATTAATTTAACTTCCTACAAACCAGATCAGGGCCCATAAAGGATACTGGGAGAGAGGGACAAACATGAGTGTTTCACAGGAACCTAAGTACTGTATGAGCCAAACCCGAAAAATCTTACAGGAATTGATGTATCTTATACTTTATATCTTCTTCACATTTTCATCAAGGATAAACTAAAATGAAAAAGACATTTCCATACTTACATAACCTCCATATCTATCGAGATTATAGACAAGAATAATGCTAGACTTTCAATTTAAATAAGAACAAAAATAGTAAGAGTCCACAATAATTTAATGAGAAGAATAATGAACATACTGTTGGTTTTGCTGGGAATGTTAGAATTCCACTAATAATGATTTGGATTGAATTTAAGTTGAACTGAGGAATAGGTTTTTCTTGCCATTCTGAGCTGCTCAGCTGGGATATTGCAGTTACCTCATTCCATGCTACAGGGACAGTTCTTGAGAAAACTGGACCATGAACAATCAATTAGACCATGCTAGAAATCTCTCTCCAAGTGTCATCAAAAAGTCATTAACTTTGGCACAAAACATGATGGACATTTTCTAAGCCAGGGCCATGCATTGACTCTGGTTACCAAGGAGCAAAGCCTTGCGTTAGAGCCCACAGGGCCTTTGTGCCAATGTATCAGGTAGATCTGATGACTTTGGGTGAATTACGAGGCTCTAATTCTCTTCAAATCATTTTTGGGTATCCCATACATTCTCTAATTCAACTTTTCTTGAGCTACATCCATTCATGAATTGTTGGATGTTATAATCACTTTATAAACAAGAATTGCTGTGGCTCTGGTCCTGATACCATTTGGTAGAAATTGCACTGGCAAGGCTGAAAAGTTGCAGTGGTAAGACAAAATGTGTTTTCGCACTCAGGTCCTGAATTAAACTTCCCTTAGGATATCTCACCTCTTTTAGGGTTTCTTTCTTCCTTTTTAAAATTTTTATTCATTAATTTATTTATTTGAGAGCAGGGAAAGAGAGAAGGAGAGAAAGAGATGAAGTATAGGCATACCAGGGCCTCTTGCCACTGCAAAGTGATGCAGTATTTTGGGGTTTCAGTAGGGGTCCCCTAAGACGATGATCCCCAACTTTGGATTCTGTTCTATTTTAAAAGACTAATGATAGAAACTCCAGAAGGATAAATTTTGAATTATTAAGTATTTAAGGAGGAACCCCAAATTGTGAGGTTTAAGGAAAACTGGAATCTGGTAAGAAGGCCTAAAGCAGAGTCACAAGTACATGGAAGGTTTGGCATGCATTCCTGTGGATGGCACAGCACAGTCCATGAGATTCATCTCAGAGAAATGGAGGTCTTCAAGGAAGGAACCTGGAGCACAGCCATAGGCATGTAAGAGATAAGACCTATGCAGAGAGATTTTAGAAGAATTAAGTGTGGGAGGCACAGCATCCATTTTGAGCTTCCCCATGGAAGAAAGTTAAAAGTGGTGATGGCAATGCACGACCCATTTACATCAACAAGGAGGGTCTAATGGGAGGGGGTAGATCATAGATGAGCCTAAACAATGGTACCAAACTGCCTGTATTTGATGAAAAGAAAACTAATAAATCAAATTAAAAAAAAATAATAAATAAAAGTGGTGATGGATTGAGACTAAGAGAGGGTGCCAGGCAGTGAGAAATGGGTAGTAAAGACAGTAATGCCTACACTTGCCCTCAGTGTAGGGGAATTCCACAGGCAACAGGCCCAGAGTTAAGAGAAAGCATCCAGGTAGTAGATATCTAGTGTGAAAGGAAGATATACACTTAGTAGATTCAGGGACTGGAGGAAAATCACACATGAAACTAAAGTGAGAAAAGCTCTCCAAAGTATATAGCAGAGACAAGGAGGAAAAACTACCCAGACCAAGAAGCTGTACTCTGCTCTCCCCCCACCCAGCCTGGCTGAGTGAGAGGGAAGCCACTCACATATACCCAAGCAGAGATCACAGAGCAGAGCGAGGGAATGCAGAGAGAGTGAAGGAAGAACGTGAACAGCTTTTATACTGAATTGAAAATTATTTCTTTTGTCAGTTTCAGGTATGCAAATGAGAAGACCTGATTGTTTGTAGATTTGAAGAGGCAGGCTCCAAGGACAGCCCACCTGGTGGTGAAGTCCTCCATGTAGGTAGCCCTACACTGTGGGCAGTAGGGGGCACTGCAGCTGCTGTAGATGAGTCTGCATCAGACCCAGGTTCCATTCCTGAGTTTCATTTGTGCCAAGGCAAGTTGGCATATGGGAAGGTATCTCCTGGTTCTCTCTTTTGGACTGCTGTTCCAATCTGAAACTGTCTAAAAGAACTTAGCTTTCTCCTCTTCTTCAAAAGAAACTCCATATGTATAGACACTTTTTGGACTTGGCTTTACATAGTTACTGTGGGATTGGATCTGGGCCAGCAGGCTTTGCGAGCAAGTGTTATTAACAGCTGAGACATTTCCCCACGACCATAGGATATTTAGTGTTGTCATGAAGCAAATGCCATTCAGTATCATTCTGTGCCCAAGATTGCAGCATCTAACTTTTTGTTTAAATATTTTTTAATATTTATTTATGTATTTATGTAAGAGAGAGAAGAGAAAGAAAGAGGCAGAGAGAGATGGGGGGGAGGGAAAAGGAGAGGGAGAGAATGGCTGCACCAGGGACTCTAGCCACTGTAAATTAACTCCAGAAGCATGTGCGACCTTGTGCATAAGTTAGTACTAGGGTCTTGAACCTGAAGCCTTATGCTTCTCAGGCAAGTGTTTTAACCCCTAAGCCATCTGTCCACCCCACCCCCCCGCCACCCCAGCATGTGATCTTTTATTTTTTTTTTAAATTTATTTATTTATTTGAGAGCGACAGACACAGAGAGACAGATAGAGGGAGAGAGAGAGAATGGGCGCACCAGGGTTTCCAGCCTCTGCAAACGAACTCCAGACGCATGCGCCCCCTTGTGCATCTGGCTAACGTGGGACCTGGGGAACCGAGCCTCGAACCAGGGTCCTTAGGCTTCACAGGCAAGCGCTTAACCGCTAAGCCATCTCTCTAGCCCAACATGTGATCTTTTAAAGAACACGTTATTCGAACCTTGTAGCTCTGTGGTGCAAAGCCTAGCTTGCCATTTCCCCCTGACCTTGTGCTTCACTCTACTTACGGTGTCTACCAACCCTTGCCTAGCTAATTCCTAAATTTTAATTCCTGTATCAGCTCAAACATTGCTCCTTTGGGAAAGTCTACCAGCTCTGATTCCTAAATTAAATCAGCCACTCTAATATATCACATCTGACTGTGTGACTGGGGACACCAAGTTTTGAGGATAACAGGAAGAATAAGCCTAAGGAAAGTTTTCCTGGCTGAGGACTTGAAATGGCCTTTAAACAAAAACAAACATCTGAAACAAACATTCAGAAATGCCAGAATGAATGATACCTAGATCTCTATGCAAACTTAAAAAAATAGATTATCTGAAGGTAATCGTGACTATACATGTGACACGGTCCTTTCATTTCCCTTCAGGTCCAGGGCATTTTGGTTGGACAGAAGTGGGAGAAATATTGTCTTTCCTTTCAACAATATCAGGCATGACTAATAAAAATGAAAGCAAATCTTGGAGAATTCAGAGTGCTACAGAAAATAATTAATGGCCCAAGTTCTTTAGTGTTATCTGAAAATGAAATAATCACTTAGGGACAAATTCAAAATGAAAAAAACATTCAGACAAACACAATTTACTCCAGAAAATTTTCAATAACTGTTATTGCTTTTTTTCGTGTGTGGTAACTGTGCCTCGAGGAAGGTTCATTTCATTTCAAACCCTTCTTTATCCTCTAACAGTCAGGGACAAAAGGAGTAGTACATATTATGAATATCCCTCATTGGATCCTGTGAAATTGCTATGCCAAGGTGTGATTTGTGAAATATGATTGCCTTATTACAGTTATAGCAACTTGAACCTAATTACCAGAAAACTATAAGCCATTCGACCAACTTGTCATAAAAGTCCAACAAGGGAAGCAGTGGTTGCATTTGCCTGTTACACATTCAAATGTTCATTCCATACTTGAGTAAAATAAAGAGGAAATTACATACTGATGAGGCAGGAAAACTGATGGCTTATTTTTCATAAAGGGCCAGTTTTCTGGGTTCTTCCTTTGTAGAACTGCACCCTGAATGGAAGGGGCCCTCCATCACTGGAAGAACTCAGGAGCTCACTGATAATGCATTTCAGGGTGAAGGTGGAAGACTCCCAGTTTGATATCCCTTTGCAAGAAGAAGAGTTGAGTAAGTTACAGGTCATTTTTCATGACCAGATGTAGGGCTGAAGAGACATGGTAAAGGGCCAGGCTGCCTGCAGACTAAAGTGGAAGTTACCTATCACTTTTATAAGTGAAAAAAGATCTATGAAAGCATTTGCTTCTTTCACAAGAAAGTCAATCTCCTCTTCCAGCAAATTTTGAATCATATTAATCGGTAAACAATGCAGACATTTGTGATAGACACTGAGTTTGTAGTCACCACTACTGCCCTTACTGCATTGGGAAAGGGTAAATAAGCCTGACATATTATATGCAAGAAGAAGAAAAAAACCTTCATAAAATACTGCCTGGTTTAACTAAAAAAAAAAAAAAAAAAATGTAGTAGGCTGCCCTGGTCAGATGACTAGAGTAAAGATAGGTTCTCAGCACAGAAAAGCTTAGAAGCTCTAAGAATGTGTATATTGAGCAACATTTCAAGTTATACCTCATTGGGAGCCAATTTGGTCTTCAGATGAAGCACCAGGAGTCAAGTTGTGTATCATGATATCACTGGTTGTTTGCCTGCGTGTGGCTCTGGGTGGACTCTAATCCATTCCCACAAAGGCCGTGAGTTTTCCTTCCAAAGGCTTTGCACATGCCACACCATTGGTAAGTGGTAAGCGAATGAATGAATGGATCTTTGACACTGAGACAGTCAAGACTCTGGAAAATTTACTCCCACATTCAAAAACTTCCTTTTTAAAAAGTGCTGGCAGAGATAATAAATGAGGGAGAGAGTCTCTGAGTACAGCCTTGAGCAGGCAACCTTGGAGATCGTTGTCTCTGCTTACTGCCTGCGCCCTTGTTGTTCAGCAGATTGATGCAAGGATATGAGTCTTCAGGAAGTGAAAAAGTGATTTTTTTAGAAAGTAGCCCTGAAAACAATGAAAAATGTCTGTCATCAGGGAAGTAATGATGGATCCCCATCAGGGGATAATTATACAGGCTGAACAAGATTGTTAGGAACATAAGATCTAAAATAGATGCCTCAAGGTTAATAAAGCACAATCACCTTTTGTGACATCGTATATAATCTCTTTTCAAGCTAAGCTTGAAAAACATAAAATAAAGAAGTATTAATATATATTATTTCCTACCTACTGAGAAATGCTGAAACTGTAGGATAATTCTCCCTTTACCTTCTTACATTGAAAGGGATAGCAAGGTAAAAATTCTCCAATTCAGAAGGTTATGCCATACTGTCTAAAATAACATATTTAGTTACTGTAATCACTTGCTGAAGTATTGTAGTGGGAAAATCAGAGACAAGAACATATGCACATAAAGTGTATTGCAGTAAGATGTTTCAAAAATAAATATCAAAAAATAGAAAACTTCAGGTCTGCTAATGGCATTTACATTTCACAATAAATATGCCTGTTAGCTCAGTTGAGAGAAGCCTTTTAGTAATAAAAATAGCAAAATGTTAGCTGGGCGTAGTGGTGCACGCCTTTAATCCCAGTACTCAGGAGGCAGAGGTAGGAGGATCGCCGTGAGTTCGAGGCCACCCTGAGACTACATAGTGAATTCCAGGTCAGCCTGGGCTAGAGTGAGACCCTACCTCGGGAAAATAAAAATAAAAATAGCAAAATGCTGACGTTAATGGCAAAATAGAAAACCCATTTTGTATTGGCTAAGCTAGTCAGGGTTTATGAACTTGGAGAGATAGAGGCAGGAGTGATAAGGGTAAAGTGATTTCTTCTTAAAGCTGCTACATTTATCTGGTTGTTCTGTAATGAAAGGCAATAATACAAGATTTGAAGCATATATAAGCATTTGATCTGTCATACTTGGTAACAACTTAGGGACATAATAGGGATGAAGAGTAGACTTAGAGTTTTACACAGACCTTTCCCCAAAGAAACTTTGTCCTCTTTGCATTAATCACTATGGAAAGCTTCACATTCTTTGGTTCCTTCAAGGTCATCAGTACCAAGCCCTTGGTTTAGATCTTTAGGAACCTTAAGAGACTAGTGTAGCCAGGCGTGGTGGTGCACACCTTTAACTGCAACACTTGAGAGGCAGAGACGAGAGGATTGCCGAGAGCTCGAGGCCATCCTGAGACTACATAGTGAATTCCAGGTCAGCCTGAGCTAAAGTGAGACCTTACCTTGAAAAACAAACAACAAAAATGTCTAGTTATATTTTCTTGATCACTCTTATGGGGTAAAAATCATTCTTAGAAAATGAAAACATCTGTTGAGTAACAACAGATTATAAAATCAAATATTAAGTAAGCAACTGCTTATTACTTCATTTTCCGGATTACCAGTGTTTGCAGTCAGCCATACATTCAGAGTCATTGAGGCCTGGAGGAAAAGGAGGCTTATGTACATGAAGGGCAAAACTGTGGAAGCAAATGTCCACTGAGTAGAACATGACTGAACCAATGTGACTGAGTCATTCTACTTGAGCGAACTGAGGTAGAGCAGAAGCACTAATGTTGTCCTCTCTTCAGAATAGTACACTCAGAGGAAAGTGATGGGCATTAACAGTAAGGGCAATACAATAACATAGAAAGCTTCTGAAATCTACTGCTGAGCAAAACAAGTGAATTTGTTTAAACTGTCTTCCAAGCCAAATTGTAGTTCCTAATGTGCTCTTGCAAGCATAGGGTATAGTTTATCCACCTTTTTTGATTCTAGTTTATTTTTTTATGTATTAGAGAGAGAGAGAGAGAGAGAGAGAGAGGGAGAAAGAGGGAGAGGGAGAGGGCACACACACCAGGGCCTCCAGCTGCTGCAAAGAAACTCTAGACACATGTGCAACCTTGTGCATCTGGCTTCCATGGGTACTGGGGAATCCAACCTGGGTCCATTTGTTTTGCAGGTAAGCACCTTGACTACTAAGCTATCTCTCCAGCCCTGTTCTAGTTTTCCATCAATATATTAAGAAACATTGGCTAAATACACATTTTATATATAACAGAATTTAATTTATTTTAATAAATAAATAAATAATAAATAAATTAGCATATTTTCTTCATTCATTTTTATAATGGATATTATAAAGTCATGTTTATTTAGCCTGTACCTTGACCACACTGAGCTCTATGCTCTTCCCTTTCTCCCCTATAACTCTCACACCTGATTTGGAATAGGAGTGAAAAGAATGACCTTTAAATTAAAGGAAGAAGTTGGGAGGCTAGAGAGATGACTTAGTGGTTAAGGTGCTTGCCTACAAAGCCTGAAGACCCAGGTTTGATTCCTCAGTACCCATATAAAGCCAGATGTACAAGGTGGCACATGCATTTGGAGTATATTGGAATGGCTTGGATGCCCTGTTGTGCCCATTTTCTCTCTCTCTCTCTCTCTCTCTCTCTCTCTCTCTCTCTCTCTCTCTCTCTCTCTCTCCCTCCCTCCCTCCCTCCTTCCCTATTTCATCCTCTCTCCCTCTGTAAATAATTTTTTTTAAAGGAAAAAGTGCTCAAACTGAGCTCTATTGAACTATATTGGATTGGGAAATCTACATTTATACAATTATTTTTTCTTCCTTTTTCAAAATCTTTATCTTTAATTATTTGAGAGAGAGAGAGAGAATGGGCATACCACTGAAAATGAACTTCAGACATATGGACCACCCTCTGCATCTAGTTTTAGTGGTGGATACTGAGGAACTGAACCTGGGTCCTTTGGCTTTGCAGGCAAGTGCCTTAGCCTCTAAGCCATCTCTCCAGCCCTTCCTGTTTTGTTTTGTTTTGTTTTGATTTGATTTTTAAAGCAAGACCTCACTCTGGCCCAGACTGATCAAGGATTCACTCTATAGCCCAGGCTGCAGTGGAACCCATGATGATACTCGTACCTCAAGCTCCAGAGTATTAGCATGATAAGTGAGGGCTACACTGCCCTATTAAGGGTCTCGCTATAAAGACCAAGCTAGGCTTGAGCTTGTGACAGTCTTCCTGCCTCAGATTCTAGAGTGTTGGGATTATAGGTATGTGCCATCATACAGATTCTAAATTAATGAATATTGTACAATTTTAAGACAAGTAAGGGATTTCCCATTTTTGAATGCTAATTTTAAGAATAACATACCATTTATATAGAAAAGAATACACCCATAGACATGGGAAAAAAATTCCCCCATTCATAAACTTTTACAGACTAAGGAAAGCAAAATTAAGTAGTATTTTTATGTCACTATATTTATAAGCCATATTTGTTTAATGTATAATTCACATAAATTTGCATGTATGTATCATGAACATTCTCTAGAAAATTTTATTTAATGCTGTCAATAGCTCTGTGAACTCAATAGGTCTGACATGTTATAGCTGAAGAAAATGACTCAGAGATCAATAGCTAATTGGAACTATATAGTGACACACTAAACTTCTAAGCATTTTATATATTTACTTCGTTTAATTCCCATTAAAAAAAAAAAAAAAAAACATGAGACTATCCCTACTATGTTTCACATCGTACAGACAATGAAACAGGCATGACAAGAAAGTCAGCAAGTGGCGTGGTCAATGATCACACAGCCTGGTTCCGGAGCCCACAGACTGAAGACGAGGGAGAGCACACAGCGAAACCATAACTGCTCCAGCAGTCCTGAGTGGGAGGCCCCGTGCAAATAGACAGCACTCAGCTGAGTCATGAAGAAGAAAACGAGATGTAAAATGGGAGGAGTACAAAACGGTTGCCAGCCCTTTGTTGTTTGGTGTGGGTAAACAATCTCCCTTCTCTGGGCTTGACTTTCCTCAGCTACAAAATTAGAAGAATTGGCTGGAGAGTGTCCAGAACCCTTCACAGACTTTGATTTGGTTTCCGAAAGAATATGTGTGAGGTGGGCCGGTTACACATATTAAAATATGCACACAATTGAGCTTAGCATTTAACTATACAGCTGATGAAACACTTAGACATTTACGTAAGAAATACTCTTGGGAAAATGCTCTTAACTTAACATGCAATCAAAAATACTTTTTATAACATGTCAACTGGATGAGAATATATGTCAATTTCAAAGATTTAAGAAGCTTAAGTGAAATTTTTAAGAGGGTGCAATGAGGCTATACTTAGATTCATTAGTATTATTTTTAGAACTGCACAGCTGTTTTGGCAGCCTGTTTTCTGAATCCTTTGCAAATGTAATGATTTTTTTTTCCAAAAAAAAAAAAAAAGGTAACTGGAGCAGATAACACATTTATTTCCTCATAGCATAGCATTAAGCAAGAAATATAATAAGAATTTAGAGTTTAAAAATGGAAGCCTGGCAACTTTATTTGCTAATTATTATTAGAAAGTAACTCATTAATTTAATTTATTACTTTGTACTATAATGATAAGATCTATGATGAGAAAATATTGTTCAGAGTTTCAATTCTTACATGTAATTATTTCAATATCCTGAAGTCAGTAGTTATTATACTACTTACTGCTTCTACCACAAATCTGGGGCTGCTGAGTCAGATATGTGCATCTGATGTGTTTTAGATACTTCCTGTCAGATCTGCAGCCTTTTATTTTCTTATTTATTTAATGTTCACATTCCTAGACAAAGAAATTACTACTCTACTCATTTGATATATGAGAAATTGAGGCAGAATAATTTTTCCACAGTGATCAGTTAGTAATCAAGTAGTTAAAGTGGCAACAGATTGTTGATAAGTACAAAATAAAAATAATAAAACAGAACAAAGAATAACACTAGATGTTTAATTATCCTAATATTTGATATGAATGTTTTATGCTTAGAAAGAATTTACTAAAGGTCCATTTGAAAAATATAAAATGTATGCCTTTGGTGAAGTTTTATGTACTTTTGGATTTAGTTTCATTGAAATGAAGGTTTGAGAAGCTCCGACCTATCAGAGAAATTTCATTTCTGACATATTTAGCACATTGATTGATAAGACTTCTGAATTTGGTAGTCTGCCTCCTATTTTTCCCAGTTTTCCATTTAGTGTGAGGGTGTATTCATGTCCCAGGGCTGCCTGACAAATGAGAGAAATATAAGCTGAGTAACTTAAAACAACAGTGATATATTCTCTCAGTTCTCTCACAGTAGTAGAGGCTGGAAGTTTGAAATCAAATGTTAGTAAGATCATCTTCCATGTTTCCTCTATAAAAGAATTGCTTCTTATTTTTGCTATGCCCTTGGGATTTCTGACAATTTTGGTAGTCTGGTTTATGGCTGCACCACCCAACAGGGCCAGTTTTCTTGCATGTTTTGACACCTCTCTTTTCCTTATAGACGCTAGTGTCTCTAGGTTGAAAGCAACCCTACATCACATCTGTCTTGAGATGCTTAACTACTTTTTTCTAGAAACTTCATTTCCAAATAAGGTCACATTTTGGATCTGTGTGGGCATGACTTTTGGGGAAAACTACTGAACCCACTACAGCCAATGGGGACATACTATAGCCTAGCAATAAATTGTCATTCTGTAATACATCTGAGACTTCCTACACTAAAAACATCATCCTTGTTACTGCTACAGGTAGCACTGTGATCTCAGCCTGGGCACTTAGCAACATAGGAAAATAGGTTTCAGAGATCCCTTGGGACTGGGGTAAAGAGATTAGGGGCGGGCTTCTGGCTTAATGTATCTAAAGCACAATAAATATGTGTCTTTTTCTTTTCCAAACCTGGTTCCTGTAGTCCTCGTGCAATTCCAGAATGCTCTCGTACCTCCAGTAGTAATCTCCTGATTACAGTACACATGTGGGCATAGGAGATTTTATACAGGCTGTGTCCCTAACCTCTAGTAATGACAATTAATTAGAAGCAAGAATTGACCTGAACTCTGCTGAATGACATAACAGACAGTGAATTTCTCACTCATGTACTGCCTGCAGCCTCCTTATTCAGGTATAAATATTATAACAAGTGACACATGATACCTTTAATTAGGGGTAAATGAATTTTGTACAGAATAAAGGTGATATTTTCCATATCTATCCCTAGATATAACACTGCTAAATATTTCTAAGCAATTATCTGGTTAATTCCCTAGAATGTAAAGTCTAGTGTAAAGTCTCAAATTTACCCCCAATATCTAAATAATTGCTTAATATATGCTAGGGACTTTCTTCAATTTTAAATGAATGAACAAAATGAGTAACAAAATATAGGGGCAAATAGAGTACAATATTGCTAGACAATTTCAAAACATTTCTCCTCATCTACAGAGTGATATATCTTTTTTACTTTTGTGGACACTCCTCTATATGCCCATCAGGAGAGTATTTATGAATATATTCATCAAGGAGTGGCTAAGTTTGTTATGCTTTGAAATTAAATACTAATAACCATATAAAACAATACCTCTGTTTTTATTTTAGCTTTCAAGTCACTTTTGGTCAATGTATTGCACCAAATATAAGAGCTCCATATGCCTTTCTTTTTATAGGCTCTGAATACCTAGTTTTTATATAAATGAATTAATCTAGTTTTTCAATTTTAATTTTCAGTGGCTTGAACTTTTCACTTATGAGTACTGTTACACTCAAGCCCTCTCATACTTATTGTGAGCTAAGACAAAGCATTTTTTAAAAGATCAAATTCTCCTACTGTGCTTCAATAGCATGATATAAAATGAATTTTCACTCTTATCTACTAAACTGAAATAACTCACTCTTTAGAACAGTTTTATGTTTACAGGAAAAAAAAAAGTCCAGAAAGTACAAAGAATTCCCAAATAGTCACACCCACACAGGAAGTTTCCCTTATCCAATGTAGGTCTAATTCAGAACATTCCATTCTACTACTGCATTCGTATATTTGTCCATTCTGTCATTAAAACCACACTGCTGTGATTATTGTACCTTTATAATAGGTCTTAAAGTTAGGAAGTATTAAGCCTCAAATTATAGCTATCAGTGTTATACTGGCTACCCTCATTCTTTTGACTAGAGCTTTGAAATTTGTTTTAGATATCCGTAAGTTTTCTTAAAATTCACAAATAATTTTATGGGATTTTGGTTAGAGGCATATTCAACATAAAGGGAAAATTGAGGAAAAAATCACATTTTAAGAATATTCTAGGGCTATAGAGATGGCTTAGTGGTTAAGATACTTGCCTATAAAGCCTAAAGACTCATGTTTGATTCTCCAGGTCCCATGCAAGCCAGACACACACAAGGTGACGCAAGGTTGCATATGTGCCCAAGGTCTGGAGTTCCATTGCACTGGCTGGAGGCTCTGGAACTTTCTCTGACTCTCTCATTTAAAAAAAAAAAAATCACCAGTTGGTTGGGCTTGCCTCAGGAAAAAAATGTTAAACAGCATATGTTAAGGCTGGAGAGATTGCTTAGCAGGTAAGGTACTTGTCTGCATAGTCAAAAGACCCAGGTTTGATTCCCCAGTATCCATGTAAGCCAGATGCATAAGGTGCTACACACATCTGGAGTTCATTTGTGGTGGCTAGAGGCCCTGTTGAACTCATTCTATCTGCCTCTTTCTCTCTCTCTCTCAAATAAATAAATAAAATATTTACAAAAAAAAAGAATAGCCAATAATCTATCTAGAAATTACTTCATTCATTAAAAACTTCAATCCTTTCACCTAAATTTTGTAGTTTTCCTTTTTTAGGTACTGTTATACATATTGTCTTAAAAATATCAGTTAGCACTTCATTTTCATACTAATACAAATGCTACTGTGTTTTTGTTTGTTCGTTTGGTTTTTTTGTTTGTTTGTTTTTGGTTTTGTTTCTTTTTTTTTTTTTTTTTTTTTGAAGTAGGGTCTCACTTTAGCCCAGGCTGACCTGGAATTCACTCTGTATTCTCAGGGTGGCCTCAAATTCACAAAGATCCTACTACCTCTGCCTCCCGAGAGATACGATTAAAGGTGTGTGCCACCGTGCCTGGCATAAGAAAAAGTGGAGGGGACTGATCCTCCTCCAACTGTGGCAGGACTGTGTGTATATATATGTGTATGTGTGTGTGTGTGTGTGTGTATAGACAAACATATATATGTTTATTTATTTATGTATTTATTTATTAGAGAGGGAGAGAGAGAGTGAGCATGGGGGCACCAGCCATTGCAAACAAACTCCAGACGCATGCTCCACCATGTGCATCTGGCCTACGTGGGACCTGGAGAATCGAACCAGGGTCCTTAGGCTTCACGGGCATAAGCCCCTTAACTGCTAAGGCATCTCTCCAGCCCAGGACTGTGTTTTTAATTTTGTATTTAATTACTCATTGTAATGTAAAAAAAATGAAATGATCATGAGAAAATGAAAATCCCTAACTGGCAACTTTGCTATAATTAAAGACTATGGGTGATTTTTGTGGGTTTTCTTCTTAATCATGCAATGTGCTTTAAAAAAAAGGGCTTATTTTTCATTCTTGATTTGCATACATTTCACTTCCTTTTATTAAACTAGCTATAACTTCCTTAATGATATTGACTAGGATAATGACAGGAAACACCCTGCTCTCAGACTCAGTCTAGGGAAAGACGGGGTTGGGCTTGATACCTCTTAAAAATGATGGTAAACATTGGCCTTCTACAGATTCTTTAGGAATTCTCCTTTTTTATTGAATGCTAGGAAATTTTATACTGATTAAGTTTTGTATTTTGACTAGTGGGCTTTTCTACATTATTACTATAATTGCATGTTTCCTTCTCCCTTTTGTTGATGTGTTAGATTATAATAACTAATTTTCAAGAGTTGAGATATACTTGCATACTTGAGATACATTCCAATTAGTCATGGTGTGTTATTTTCTTCTTTAATTTGCTACACTCAATGTGTTTATATTATGTTGAGTATTTTGCATTTATGTTCATGACATACATTTTTTTTTGTAATATATATCTGATTTGGGTACAAGAATGAGTTATCTGATTCTATTTTCTAAAAGACAATATGGAGAATTACTAAAACTTCACCTTAAATTTTTCTTGGAAGGAACAAGTGACTCTATCAGGGCATTGTGTTTTCTTAAATGAGCAGCCATTGGAAGGCTGATAATTTAATTTCTTTCATATAAACCTATTTGATTATTTTTATAATGTATTTGACAGTTTGTGTTTTTGAGGAACTCATCCATTTTATAAAAACTACTCAACTTTTTGGCAGAATTCTATTCATAATATTAGGTATTATCTTTTTATCATCCTTATAATCAACAGTGCAAGCCTTGTTTTCAGTTCTGATATTAGTAATCTGTAATTTCTCATTCATGGCTTGGGATCCATTCATCTTATTGACATTTTTCAAAAGAAACCACTTTTGGTTTGGTTAATCTTCATTACCTCTATTTTGAATTTCATTAATTTCTGCCTTATTTTTTTTTAGCATTTTCTTCCTTTATTTCAAATTGGTTCTTCTCTTTATAGTTCCCCCAAACAAAACATTGATCATTGCTCATAGCTCTTTCTTCATTCCCGATCATGCATCCAGCACTATGAATTGCTCTCTAAGAGCTATTTTCCTTTCACACTACAATGTTATCTTTTATTTTCATAGACTTTAAATAATTAATTTTTTGTATGTTATAGGATGATACAGGAAGTAGAAAGGTTGCTATCACTAAGCAAATTAACATATCTATTATTTCATATAGTTACTTAGTTTCTTAGTTTTTGTACCTAAATCAACTAAAAATTATTCAGCAGGAATGATATCATAGTAACATTTTACTATAGCTCTACTCTTCATGTGCATATTGAATCTAGACTTTTACATCTTAGATAGCTTCTGGGTCATATCCTTTGACTGTCATCTTCCCATTTTCCTCACCACCTGCATTTCCACCCCTGGCAATGACTGATTTATTATCCAACACTTTATATTTTGTATTTATTTAAGATTCCACAGGTAAGTGAGATCATATAATACATTTCTTCCACTTAGTTACAAATACTTCTTAATTTTGTGGAGTTTTCTTCTTTGACAGATGGATTGATTTACCTATAAATAGGTTTAGATATTTCTAGCTATATTTCAGGTATTTTTAAATTTTTCGTTTTTTATTTGTATTTATTTATTTGAGAGTGACAGACAGAGAGAGAAAGAGGCAGATAGAGAGAAAGAGAGAGAATGGGCATGCCAGGATCTCCAGCCACTGCAAATGAACTCCAGACGCGTGTGGCCCCTTGTGCATCTGGCTAACGTGGGTCCTGGGGAATCAAGCCTCGAAATGAGGTCCTTAGGCTTCACAGGCAAGTGCTTAACCACTAAGCCATCTCTCCAGCCCTATTTCAGGTATTTTTTCTCTAGCTTAATTTTATTGCATACTTGGAACATGCTTTATATTGTTTCATTAAGATATAATTTATGCCCTTGAATGTGTTCTATACTATTGTCTGTTCAATGTGTGCTTGAGGGGAATGTGAACTATGCTGCTATTTGATGAAGCATTCTATAATTGCCAAATGTAGAGTTGATTGACAGTGATCTTTAATTCAACATCATTCTCAGTTTTTGATGACTGGTCTGTACATAACTGATTAAGGGGTGATGATATATAATAATGGATTCATCTACTTCTTCTTGCAGCTCTATAAATAAACATCTCACATATTTTATGTATTGTCAAGCACATAAACATTAAGGGTTGCTATGTCTTTGTAGAGAATTCCTTGTTTCATTATTATGAGCTGCTTTTGATTATCCTGGATAATTTCCCTTTATCTGAACTCTTCTTTATCTGAAATGAAAAGAACACCATGTTTTTTCTGATTGTCATTGGCAAGACGTATCTGTATCCACCCCTTGACTTTACTGGGTTTCAGCATGCACTTCTTATAGACATCATATAACTTATTCTTAGTTTTCATGCACTCTGATCATTTCTCTCTAAATTTCTCTTTGCTCCACATTCAATGTGATTATGGACATGACTATATAACTACTAACTGCATCTGTGACTGTCTTTTGGCTCCAGAGGTATCCTCCTTCCTCACCCTTCATGTTCTTCTAGATTACTCTCATTCTGCATTTTCTGTTTTAAAAGTACCATGGCCATTTCCAAAAAAGTAGACCATGATGCAAACTCAATGACCCCTCTTTCCTGAATTTCTTATACTCCACAATACCAGGTAGGGTACCAATTTGTTAATCCAGGGGGAAATAAAGCAGACTTTGAAGAACAGGACACTCCTTGCGCACTCAGGCCCCTTCAAAAGAGTTTACTTTTTTCCTTTTGCTCCAGTGCAGTTCAGCTGGGACAATCTCAAAGATTGTAATCTCTTAATTGCAGCTGAACAGGCAGCAGCAATTAAATATATATATATATATAATTTTTTTTTCCTTGTGCCATACCCTCTGCTCACACCAGTTCATTTCTACACAAAGGATCCCTGCAAATTCTCAGGACACGGGCACAACAGCAGTCTTTCACATAAACTGCTCCTAGCAAAGTCCAAGCAAAGCTCTTTCTCACCATCATTAGCCAAACCGTCCATAGTTCTTACTGTGTTCAGGTCTTTTCATTCTGACCAGAACAATCCATCAATCTGTACTTACAGCACTGCAAGGAATCTCTTGGGCCAAGGTTTCAAATCCTTCCACATTCTTCTTGAAAATCAGCTCCAAAAGGCCAAAGCCACACTGCCAGGTGTCTAGCAGCAACCCCACTCTCATTACCACTTTACTGTTGTAGTCAGATTCTCAATGCTGGTAGAAATCACCCAACTAAGAGCAGCTTGTGGGAAAAAGAGGTTTATTTTGACTTACAGGCTCAATGGGAAGCTTCATGATGGCAGGGAAAACAATGGCATGAGCAGAGGGTGGACATCACCCCCTGGACAACTTAAGGTGGACAATAGCAACAGGAGAGTGTGCCAAACACTAGCAAAGGAAATTGGCTATAACACCCATAAGCCCGCCCCCAACAGCACACTGCCTTTTTGAGGTGTTAATTTCCAAATTTCCATCAGCTGGGAACCTAGCATTCAAAACACCTAAATTAATGGGGGACACCTGAATCAAAACACACCTACATAATTTTGCTTCTGTCGGACAAACTTATCATTTCATGCACAGTAATGTCAGCATAAATTACCTGGCCTAACGCAGCTTGTGGGGACTAAGGATTTATTTTGGCTTACAGACTTGAGGGGAAGCTCCATGGTGGCAGGGGAAAGCATGGCATGAGAAGAGGCTGTATATCACCTCTGCCACAGCAGGTAGAATACGGAATGATGGAACTGAGCTAAACATTGGCAAGGGAAAACTGGCTATGAAACCCATAGGAGTACCTCCAACCACACATGTCCACTATCAAGGCTCCTGTTTCCCAGAATGTCATCAGCTGGGAAGCAAACATTCAGAACCCCTGAGTTTATGGGAGACATCTGATTCAAAACACCACAGACCTCAATTTTCTGAGGAATCTAAAAAGAGTGGTTGGTTCCCAGCTTCTTCATGATTTATTCCTCCTCTTTGTCACTCTCTTCCTTCTCCTTTTCCTCCAGATGGTAGTGTTGACTTCTAAGCTTTGTACATGTAAAAGTAGAAACCAAAATTCACTATGTGCTGGTCATGCAGCACACTTTTCATACTTTTCTCATTTATATGTGCTTTTCCTTCTGTGTGGAATGTCCTTTCTCTTCTCAAATAGTAAGAGTCCCAACATCTTATTGTTCGATTCATGTGCTAAATCCTCTGTGAAGCAGTATCTATGAAAATTAATTTACTGTTCAACAATGTGATCTCATACTACTTATATCACACATATTACTAGATAATGATTATTTATAGCATTGTATGTGTTATAGAGAAACTGTGGGCAGTGAAAACTAAACAAATTAAGCACTAAACATTAATGATTTATTGATTTCAGGTTTGTTTCCTTTAGTCTCTGGCATTGGTTCACTAGCTAACTTTTATAAACATAATCTGTGTCAGAGAGTTTCTGAGATACTTTCTGAGATTCCAATGAACCTCATGGGTCTATATCCATCTTGGCAGGAGTAAACATACCCTAAAGAGAGATATTTGTGTGTCCAATCCATTAGCTATCAGATTATTGAAACAATGATCTCAAAGTAATGAATTTTCTCAGGAATGTCATGCTAGGAGTATGTAAAACTTGAAGCCTGATGCTAGCTAGTAGGAGCACTTGTCTCCTTGAAAGAAGCTTGTCACACCACCACACAGAAGACAATGATGGGCCAATGATAGGCAGAACTGCACCCTGACTGCTTAATTGTACATACTCCTTGCCCTCTACACACAAACTTCATGCTAGGACCCCTTTTCACTAATGTTGCTATTTACTGTTACTTGTCCTTTTAACTGGCCTATGGATGACAGAAGTCCAGCTAGGGATGCCAGGCCCAGCTCTGACCTAACAATTCCATTTCTGTCTTGTTCTTTAAAGACTACAACAAGTTAGATGAAAATTATTATCATATCCCTATAAGATTCTGAAGACTGATTGTTCCTTCCCATGGCTCATTAAATCCCCTGGTATGGTTAAGAAGTATCTTCAGGTGATCCCAAACTACTGCTGCATTAATCCACATTCACATCACATGCCTAGTCACTGTTAGAGGCTTCTTCCTTAAATGATCAGAATAACTTTCAATGTGAACAAATGAATAAACAACCAGACTAAACATTCCACCCACATTGAATAAATAGACTGACTCCCTTGACGGTGATAAGGCTTGCTGCAATAACAATAAAGACATGTATATGACGAAAGTGTCACTGACTTAAAGGACATAATGAGAATCACATTCTGCTATATAGTAAACAAAAAAGAATCATCAGATATTTGTATACCCAATTATTTCATTTTATTAAGTTGGCAGTGTCTTATAGAGAAATACACAAAATTCCCCAAAGGAACATTTTTTTTCTTACTACAGTATCTCCAAATTCTAGAACAGCGATGACGCGATGAACACTCCATATGTTCCAATTGAGAATAAAATGAAAGGACTTCCCAGAGCTTTACTATTAATAAAATACTAAAGTGTAAAAGATCAAGGCTCCTGCTTCTTAAGCTCTCATAAGATGCCCCCTCCCCCCCCAAGGAATTAACTCTCTTAATGATTGTCCTACCTATCTGGGAAAATGGAGGCAATAATGGAGAAGACTCCTGCCTGTATAAGAGTAGTAATGTCTCTCAGCTCATCCATGTAGGAAAGTTATGATGAAATGAATAATATCAAGCATGGAAGATTAAAAATGTAAAACTGATGTGAAATGTTACCTTGGTGTGCATGAGGATTAAATCTATATGCTACCTATCTATCCTATAAACTAGGTCAATTATATTATATTAATTTAATTTAATTAGTTAATTTAAACAATAATGCAAATGATAAGGATCAACCCTCCTAATTGCAGTATTTCAAATCAGTAGTTTGTGAGCACTGGTAATGTGTAGCATGAGGTGAGACAGAAAGGTTAGAGGGGAAATGACAGGCATGCAAGCAGACAGAGTAAAAGCTAACCATCATTATAGCAAACATGACAGCATTTCTTAGCATTAAAAGCTAATGCGAGGACTGAAGGGATGGGTTAGCGATTAAGGCACTTTCCTGCAGAGCCAAAGAATCCAGGTTCAATTTCTTAGAACTTGCATAATCCAGATGCACAAGGTAGCACCTAAGACTCAAGTTCACTTGCAGCAGCTGGATGCCATGGCATGCTTATTCTCTCTCTCTCTCTCTCTCTCTCTCTCTCTCTGCTTCTCTGCCTCTTTTTCTTTCTCTCAAATAAATAAATAAAAATAAAAATAAAAAAACTAATGTTGGAAATTTTCTATAAGTGCTTCTTGAAATAACCCTCTGAAAAGCATTTAAAGTATACCAACATATGAGAGAATTCTTCATAGTAAAAATGACATTTAATTATCTTAAAATTTGGGGCAAATGTAACCAATAGGAAGTTCCTAACATAGGATCTGGTACATGTGGAGCTTTGGCCCATAACAACTTCTTTTCCTCCATATAATATTAGCAGTAATAATAAACATATAGGCAGTCCCCCTTCAGTTGTGATACTGGGTAAAACATTCATCTGGTTTGCTTCATAAATAAAAATTACTATTTATTGGCTTTCTTTAATATCAAAGAGGCAAGTGAACTATTCATTAAAGGGTGAATGTAAGTACTTATTTTATTATTTGTATCATCTTTATTTCCCAAAAAGTTTGTAGATCATATCCACTCACAAACATACTCCAATAACCATGAGATCTAAATGGCTATGAAAGTCTGAGTATTCACTTGTGTACTTATAGGAAAGAAACCCATTTTCTCCTAGAAAAATAAATATTTACCTACCTCCTTTAACCAGATCTTGCAATTGCTATAACTACCTCTTCATTCAATAAGAAAGATAAATAGACAATTTTATTAGTACAGTTTTGGTGTTTGTTGGGTCATGGAAAAGGTGAACTAAAAATATGAGGAAGTCTGGAGAGATTGCTTAGTGGTTAAAGGCACTTGCCTGCAACGGCTGGGGACCCAGGTTTTATTTTCCAGATCCCACACTAGCCAGATGCACAAAGGTGAGGCAAGCACAAGGTCATACATGCCAAGTAGGTGGCAAAAGCATCTGAGTTCGAATACAGCTGCTGAAGTCCTGATGTGCCAATTCCCTCTCCCTCTCTCTCTCTCTCTCTCTCTCTCTCTCTCTCTCTCTCTCTCTCTCTCTCTCGCTTTCTCTCTCTCAAGTTACATAAGTAAATAATTTGAAAACCATGGGGAAAGTTCTAGTCAATCCACTTCACTGCCTGTGTTAGGGAGACTGAAACACTTACTTTACTTTCTAACCCATGTTCTGAGAACTCTGAAACAGAAGCAGGTTGTCACTGTCAAGGGCATAAAGGGAAACCTGTCATTCTCTCCATTCTAACATGACTGTCAGAGAACCTACAAAAGGCCAAACACCTGACAACCTAACACCCCTGTGGACCACTTATGGACACAGACTTCTACACTGGTACTCTCTGAGATCACCATGTGGAGCCTCAGAGACAAGGGCATGTGTTTGTCTCTTAGGTCAGTACTGAATGCTGCACTGAGTGCTAACTTTCAAGCTGAATGCTAGTCATTTGTCACTCATGGTAAACTGACAAACTGGTCCTCAAGTGTGGTGTACTCTTGTTCCTATTTTTGACAGGTTAGAAGGTATAGAAGAGAAAACAGCATTCAATCTGCCAAGCATCAATTCTAAACTGGAAAGTTCTGATGACAGAAAGCATGGAGTACTTGTTACACTTGGTGACATCCCCACCATCACAGAACATCTCAGTGATCAAACACCATAGCTTTGTTCAACTGCTAAAGCTTGATGGTTTCCACTCTGTCCTTCAAATCATCGTCAGACCAGGTGTTTCAAATATAATTATGGAAACACAGCATTAGCTTTGTCATTTGGCTTTCCAATGATAGAAGCCTGCCTAGCTGCATGGCATGGAATGAGAAAGGGGACGGAAGTACAAAAATGAAAAAATTGTATTGAACTGCTTGGGTATGTGAGAAATAGTTCACACTAAAAATGTTTCTTATATCCACCATTCCACAGGGAGAGAATTATGTTTGCCATGATTTCTCAAATCAAATCAATAAAGTTCAGAAGAAAAGAGAAAACTGCAAATCTCAGGTTCGCAACAACCGAGAATACAATGAGCTCTGAACCCCACATTATTATAATATGTTAGTTTTTATAGAGTCATAGAAGCATCAGGCTTAAAATTTTAAATGAGTTTCTGAAACCACTTACAAAACCATTGGGGAAACTGAACCTTTCACTCATTAGCCACCATGATATTCATTAAGTACAGGCTCCTAGATTTTTGGTGACACTGAAGTCAAATATGTCACTTATAAACACTTGGCATATTTAATACATGGTCTGGGAGCAGTTTGTCCCCAAAATGTGTGAATGGAGAAGTAACCTTTATTCAAAGAAACAATAAAGATGTATAATAAATACTTTAGTATATTTCTCACTAGTTAGGATTTAACATGTCTGGGAAAACTAATATTTCAAGCACTGAGATATGCACTGACACCTGTATAATTTAACTCACATTATTTAATACCCAAAATTCATCATGAATAATAAATACTTAATTCCCATGAGGTTGGAATTATCTTTTTTAATAGATGAATACTTGAGCCTGCAATAAATCAAGGGACTTGATCCCAAAGATATAGTGCATCATATGCAATGCCCTTTTCTGAAAATGTCATGCTCACTTCCCTACAATTTTGAACATGAATGTGTAGAACTTCTTCACCAAATCAAAGAGTTATAAAGACAATCAACTTATTCTGCATAGCAAAGGAAACAATCAGCAGATTGAAGATTCAGCCTACATGGTAGGTAAAAATATTTGTAAACTATTCACCTCACAAGAAATTAATATCCAAAATTTATAAGATACTTAAAACTCTCAATAGCAAAATAAAATCCAAGGAATCCAATTTAATATTGGCTACAAAATGTAGATGAGCATTTCTCTAAAGAAGACATACAAATGACCAACAAATTAAAATGTTCCACATCATTCATGATAAACATGCAAACAAGGACCATAAGGAGATATAACCTCACTCCAGTAGAAATGGCTCCTATGGAAACACAAAAGTTAACAAGAGTTCGAAGTATGTATTAATAAAGGAAACCTTACAAATTGTTTGTAAGAACATAAATTAATAAAGACATTACAGAGAACAGTATAAAGGTTCTTAAAGAAAAAAAAATATACCTCTACTGATTATATATGTTGAATAGACCCAGGTATATTATAGCACTATTTTTTTTTATAGCCAAGAAATGGAAACATTCCAAATTCCTGTGCAGAGCAAATGTGGTACCTATTCTGAATACGATACTACCCTGTCCTGAAAAGGATGAAACACTGTCATTTGTAACAGTGGTGGATCTGGTGATCACAATGTGAAGTAAAAAAAAAAAAAAAAAAACAAGTCAGGCACAGGTGCTGCATCAGGCACTCATCATAGAATCCACAAAACTTGATTTCATAGAACCTGGGAATAGAACAGTGGTTACCACAGCCTGAGGACGGCAGGGTTAATGGAGGCATGAAGCTAGGTTGATCAATAGGTAATGTTATACTTGTTAAGGAGATAAGTTTTGCTATCCTGTCATACTCTAGATTGACTATAGAGAAAGATATTGTATGGTTTATTTCAAAAAGAATAAATAATTTTGAAGGTTTTTACCCTAGAGAAATGATAAATACCTGAGCTATATGGTGAGTCTGAGGCAAGCCAGGGCTACACAGTTAGATACTGTCTCAAAAATAAAATATAAATATTTGAGGAGATAGATATTTTATCTAGATTTAAACATTTCACAATGTATACATGAATTAAGACATGTCATAGTACCCCATTAATATGTATATATTATATAAGAAAATTTTTTAAAGAATGTCATCTTATTTATAGGGAATAATTTATTTCCACTTTTTGAAAAATGCTCTGCATAAATAAATAAAATATATAAAGGATTTTTCTAAAAATACAACATAGGAAAGTACTTTTGTAAATAATTTTCTCATTATTAATTCTGAAGCTCTTGCTTCATTTCTTACCCCTCCCAGTAAAAGTGAAATGTACAAGGGTTTAATTATACTTTTATTTTTAGTGTTCACGCTGTGAACCACCTTTTAGATCAGACTAACATTTCTTTTTTTTTTTTATGGATGCCCTTAGCAATTAAAACTACTCACGTGAAGAAAATGAAAAACCACCTCCTTGAAAATACATCCTGTGGTGAAAGTATTTAAAGAATGAGTCCATACTATTTCAAGGTTATTTTGTTTGGGGAAGAAATAAGCAGAGATGATCAGACCAAAAAAAAAAAAGTGCACTGATTTCTTATGACTGCGAATGTTTGTGTTCTACGTGTTGGAGCCAACACTAAGAACCACATGATGTATGTCCATCCAACTCGCTAAATTGCAATCTGAATTTTAGTCACAGATAAGTTCAGAATAAATGTATCCTTTTTAGCAATATAGGCACAAATGGCAAGCTTAAAGAGGGAAAAGAATTCATTTCACTGAAGCATGTGAAGATTTCAAAAAGGTGGTGCTAACTGAGCCAAATTCTGAAAGAATAGATAGTTCTGCCTTAATGTGAACTTGAGCTCAGGAGGAAAAGGTTAGATCTACTCTGTGTCACAGGTCATGAGATGTCTGGCAGATTTCTACCACATGCATTGGTGCACCCATAAGAAAGAGGTGAATTTTCTGATGTAATTAGAATTCATTTTTGTCTCTTTAGTATGTAAGCCCCCATAAGGTTCTTGCCAAATCACAAAATCTTCCAAGTCAAACACACATCAGTGGTAGACTTCGGTTGGAAGTGTTTCCCTTCACAGTTACTAGTGCTGAACACTGGTGTTGCTGAGTTAAGAAGAATTTCAAGCACCCAAAAATCTGTTCTTTTCTCAGTTACTCAAAGCAATCTGCAGACTGACTGAACTGACTGATTTCTGGAGTCAGCATCACAGTTTTTGGTTGTTTTAACTATGCATACTAATGGCAAACATAGAGGTTTTCAATAACGACTTTTAAAAAGTCTTCAGAAAGACACATGAGACAGGATGTCATGACTGATTCACATAGCTGAATGAAAAAAGAAATGCTCATTAATTCCACCGACTAACACTTAAAAGGTTTATGGTGATATTTTCTCGCTGTGCTGAGTATGCTCTTCCAATGGATTTTTCCAGGTAGAATTATATTCAAGTGATCATATAACATAATAGTTCTATGAAAGCTAAGGAGGTGTTGGTCAATGATAGAAGCCGTGCTGCAGGTTAGGGGCGCCATGTAACTTGTCATGTCCACATAGATTACTACCCAGGCAGAGATGTGTACCCTGTAGGTTCTGCTGTGCAAGGCACAACTAAGTTATCACAATTGCTTCTTTGGAATTTATATCCAATCCAATTTTAAGATGGTGAAGCAATCTATAAATTGGAAACAAAATGCTGAAACTGAAAATTAATGATCAACATAAATGAAAACTCCATGAATGGCCCAAAAGAAGCTGAGTTCCCTTAAATCAGATATAAGTTAACTTCTGTTCTGTCACTTATCCTGTGTATCTTTGCTGTCATTTGGCTTAAAAATTGAAACATCCCTTGATCTCCTGGTTCCTAAGGACTTGTTTCCTTATCCCCTCACCCTCTTTTGTTGGCTGTGTTCTCTTTTTACATATGAATGAAGGAGGAAGTGTATCCTGTCTTCTTGGTACCACCAACACAATGTCAAGAGCACAGCTTTGTTCAAGGTTAACAGTCTGTAACATGCTACTGTTTTCTTGTGCTTAATTGTTCAGCCCACTATGTCAGAATAGATTGGAAACAGCCACATGGGTGGAGCTCTGAGGGCCAACCCAGGTGAAATTGAAACTCGGTAACCTGCTAAAGGCTTGGCAACACAGAGAAACGCTGACCTCCAAACAGCCTGGGCTCTTCAGTGAAAGGGCAAATATTGCAGAAACCTAAAATGTTTCTAAGAATGCAACTGGAAATAGCAAAATATTGATTTAGCATTCAAGTTCAACAACTGGGTAATAATTTTCTGCCAAGAGCCATGGAAGAAAGTGAGCTCACAAAAGTTCACACGTGGTATCTGGATCATCTCACTATTTATTAGAGTACAAGGATGCAGTCACAGTGTTCTCAAAAAAAAAAAAAAGTGACAAAAGGTAAGATAGAAAGAAGGAACTTTTAGCTCCCTTGATGCATCCATCCTAAGCCAAAAGGTGTTTTCTGTTGTAGAGCATTTCCTTGATGATCTTAGTCACAAAGAATGTAAATGAAACCTTCTTAGTACTTGTTTAATAAGGTATCATCCCTAGAAATAAGTTTAAAGGAGGGCTGTATAAGGAAAACAGCTCCCAAACTGCTTCAAGAGCTGATATATTTGGATATGATTCTGACTTGTTTCCCAGCTCCAGCTATGGGTCCCATATCACTGAGGGGATCAGTTACCCAAATCAAGAGCAGTTGGTTCCCCACCATGGCTGTGTGCCACTATTGCACTTGTGTGGGCATCACAACCGGTTATTTGTTGCTAAGTAGGTTAGACCATGAGTTGCTTGGAGAGATATTGGTCATTTCCCCCAGTCGCCCATGTAGCACCTTCTGGCACTACATACGCTGACTGTCTGGGGACTGACTCTCTCCTGGCTTCCAGCCATGCTGTTCCATTTTACGTGTCAGCTGCATATGGTGTCTTCAGCAATAGGGTCTTACCACTAACCTTTGGTGGGTCATCAAGCACTCTGACAGAAATCTGTCATTCTTTTAGAAAACCTTGTAGGTTTCTGTGATCAAAAGCTCACTGTGGATGATAGCCCCATGCTGGTACTGGGAGTCACAGGTCAGTGCCCACTAAGAAAATGAGGAAGAATATAACTAATATACAAGAGTTAGGGAGGAGATAGAGAGAGAGGGAGAGGGAGGGAGGGAAGATGTAGAAGGTTTAGATTAGATTGATCCTACCCTCTCCAGTGTCTTGTGGTTCAGGTGTTTCCTATAAGGGCCTGGTGAGGGTTCAACCATTTGGTCTGCCTTTTAGGAAGTAGAATTTTATGGCACCATTGCTGTTTGGGTCTAAATTACTGTCCAAACATAAACCCTCTCTCCAATATCAAGCTACCATCAATCATGGGCTACAAGAGGGCCTACACCTATTAAACTCTCTATAAAAAAAAAAAAAAGTAAGGGTTATTTCATTTGTCCTGGAACTAACTTACTCTCCGTTGGAGAATCTGCTTCTCTTTTTCACATAGATGCAGATCCTAAGGAGAGAGCCACCCCATCATACCTCAAAAGGGCCCCAGCTAAAACTAAGGAAAACTGGCGAAACAAGCCAGGGTGCTGTTTTCCTGATGAAATGGATACCAGCACAAGGGTGAAGGAGACCAACACAGAGCAAAATCAACTCTTACCAAATCAGAGAGCCAGAGCCTCAGAGGGCCCCAACACCTCATCACTGAAGCAGACCAAAAATTAACCCAACATGGTTCAGGGATATTTTGCAGAAGAGGGGGCAGAAAGAATGTCAGAGCTACATGTTGGGTCAGGATATGCAGAGACATTTATCACACCAATAACTGTGGGCTAATTCCACAAGGCATGACCCATATACCTCAACAAGGAGGAGCCAATGGGGAGGGGGTAGGTCATGGATGAGCCTAATAATGGTACCAAGCTGCTTGTATTTGCTGAATAGAAAACTAGTAAAAAAATAAATTAAAAAAAAATAATAAAAAGAGCTGATATAAATTTTGGTAGAAATGGCACATTCTCAAGCACAATATGAGCACTGGGAACAAAGATATTTGTGAATTATGCTATTCCTCCATGTAATGAAATGCCACCTCTCCCAAAATATTTTTTAAAAATTACTTAACAGAAGAAAAATAGTCCACAGCAAGGAACTGAGCAAAATTTATAGCAATTAATGCGATTACACAGATTACACCTCGTTACCAAGAAATATTAGTCTAGCTGAAGGCCACCCACACAAATCATGTGGGAGCCATTTATAAGGAAAACAAGGCAGCAAATCTATTTTCCCAAGGGATTCATGAATCTTCCTTCAAGGATTGGAGTTACACTTATGATTAAATTTTTAAAAGTCAACCTTCACTACATAGTGATTTTTTGATATTGTTAGTATCCAGATTAAATTTACATTTAAAGTCCATATGATACATGCATCCTAACCGATAACTCTACATTTTCAACAAATGCCTGAACAATCATGGCCATCTTATTTTTTGAATCATCCATTTTAAAGTGCTCAGAATTAGGGTCATAGTTATAGTACATGTACTCAAGCAAGTAGAATGTAAACAAAGTGTGTGTGTGTGTGTGTGTGTGTGTGTGTGTGTGTGTGTGTGTTTGGGTGTGTGCTTGCAAGGGCACACATGTAAAGGTCAAAGGACAATGCTAGATGCCTCTCTTTGCCTTCTAGTTTGAGGCATAATCTCTCATTGTTCACTGATGTGTGTACTGAGTGATTCTACTGGCTCTGACTCCATTGCCACTGTCAGTACTCTGGGATTATGGTTGCTCACGTTACTGCATACAGCGTCTTCTGGGTTTCAGAATCTGAATACCTGTACTGTAATTCCACAGCAAGCAAGGCATCCACTGAGCAATCTTTCCAGCCCTGGCCACCTTCTTTATTACTGCATTTTTAACAACAGGATAGATCAAATTTATTCTGTCTCAAATCCAATTTGTGTTGGTTGCCAAAGTGCATGAACAATTTTCAAAAACTTACTTTTCTATTTTGAATTGCTCTTTAAAGATTGGCTATAAACACTCAAGATATACAACAGAATACTTTCATTTTATAGTCTTCAAGGGACTGGGAAGATGGCTCAGCAATCAAAGTCATGCACTGGCAAAGCTTGATGTTTTGAGTTCAATTCCAAACCCAGTGATGTAAGCTAAATGCAAAAAATGTAGCACAGGCATTTGGTGTTTATTTGCAGTGGCAGCAAGATATGGCTTGCACACACACATACAAACACACACACACACACAAACAAACACAGAGACAGAGATAAACATAAACACACATACAGGTGAAAATAGCTTTATTAAATTCAAGTGTTTAAAAATATTATCTATTTATTTATTTGAGAGAGAGACAGACAGACAGACAGACAGAATGGGCATTCCAGGGCATCCAGCCACTCATACAAACTCCAGACATGTGTACCACCTTGTGTATCTAGCTTATGTGGGTCCTGGGGAATTAAACAGAGGTGCTTTGGTTTTGCAGGCAAACACCCTAACTGCTAGCCATTTCTCCAGCCCAATTTCAAATATTTTAATGTCTTCAAGATTTTGTAAGTTTTCATGTGTATCATGTTTCATATGCTTAGACACTATGTGAGCTTCTGTTCTTGATGTCAAAAATTCCCTAGGTCAGGTGCCCCTTGCTCTCCTAACACAGATGCAAATAAATTTTGTTAAGAAATCAAGTGACATTCAGGAGGAAAAAAAAACATTAACAGTCATTAAGAAACTGAAGGTTGCCCTTAAAATAATTTGATTAACCAGAGCCTATAAAACATATTTTGAGCAACAGCTGAAAATTATTCACTCTATGCATGAATTGTATGCTTCTGTGCCAACCCCCACTGTTAACTACTGGGGTGCAGAAACAAAAATGATAAAGTCCCTGGTATTGTGACCTTTCATTCTACCAAAGACATCAAGCAATTCCTACATGAAAATTACATCAATTCCAACACTGACAAGGGCTGTAAAGAAACCAAACTAGGTAAACCTAGCATGGTGTCACACACTTGCAATTCAAGCACTAGCAAGGCTGAGGCAGAAGGACAGTAAGACAAGGCCACGTTGAGCTGTACATGTATGGTGGAACCCTTTTCTCCACCCCCAAAAAGGAAAAAAAATTAAAAGAGGGCTGGACAGATGGCTTAGTTGTTAAGGAGCTTGCCTGTGAATGCTAAGGACCCAGGTTTGATTCCCCATTCCCCCCCATAAGCTAGATGTACAAGTTGGCATATATGTCTTGAGTTTGTTTACAGTGCCTGGATGTCCTGGCATGCCCATTCACTCTCTCTGTCTGCCTCTTTTCACTCTCTCTTTCTCTCATAAACAAATAAATAAAATATTTATTAGAAAAAGACAGAAGGTGTGGTTAGGAGAGGAGAAATTAAGATTTTGGGTTCCAGAAGAAAAATGAAAAGAACAAGTATGTGCAGTAAAGCAGAGAATTAAGAATTATAGATACAATGCAATCATGCTGGATGCTGAAGAAGTCTGGCTTAGACCTGGAGAAGAAAACAGAAAGGTTTAGGATGGGCTAACTCCATTTTTCACTATCTGCATTACGTGTAGAGTCAACCAAATTAAATAAATTTAGTTGTTACAAAAAAATAAGATAGCCATTTCTTGACTGGGCTGAATGCTGTGGAGTTCATTAGCTGAGCCCTTTGTCTATTCTAGATACCAATGTTCAGTGCCATGAACAGGTATCACATACTTCCTCTCATTTCTGGTAGGCAGCCTCTTCACTTAGTTAGCTGTTGCCTTTGCTGTACAGGTTTTCAGCCATATGAGGTTCTACTTGTCAAGTGTTGTCCTTATTTTCTAAACAACCAGAGACATATTCAGAAAGTTTTCATCCGTTCTAGAACACAATTTCTTATGTTTTTAAAATATTTTATCAATTTATGAATATCAATTTATAATAAGTGTCACTTCAATACATTGCAAATCATTAGTTACCATTTTACATTAATCATATCCTCATGAAGGTCTACGTATTTAAGATATATGGTTGTCCCCTGTCCCCTGATAATTACACTTAGGGATAGCTAATGTTTGATCTCAAAGGGTGATCAGGTTCATTAATGGTGCAGTCACTGGTAAGTTACCCATTCCATAGCTTTTCACTCATTGTCATGTGACTGTAATTTAACTCAATGGGCAAGAAAACACTTTAAAGGCGAGGAAAGTAATATCAGTATTAACGGAGAAGAAAGTTGTTAATAGGTGGGGCATAAAAGAGAACTGGGAAGAATATGTGTGTGTGTGTGTGTGTGTGTGTGTGTGTGTGTAATGTAACATACACAATGCCACACACACAATGCCACACACACTAACAAAGACAATAAATAAATGAAATGAATCGCATTAAGATTTATTAGTCCACATGACATAAAGGGCCCAATGGCCATAAAGGCTTGTGGTTAGTGGTTCACATACAGGACAGATGCCCAGGAATGAAGATGCAGATGACTGACACGTATAAATGACTCTGCCTCTGTTGAATGACACTTAGTACCAGTATTACAAGGCTAATTTGGTAGAGTCAAATCACTATTGCATTAATAAAGGGTTTCTTTAGAATAGCTTCCAAGGTTCTTACACATGGGTATTTCATGATAATATGTCAGGTATTTTATCAAAATGGACATTCTGTGGTTGCTGTCTTTACTTCCAAACACCCTGCAGAATGATAAGGATTTTCTATAGTCAAACAAAGCCCATGATTTGAGAACTTGTTGGGTTAAAAAATCATGCTACTATCTACCAAGGGGCAGTTTATCTGAGTTGATCTTCATTTCTTACTGAACAGAACAGAGGCAGTGATGGCCAGAGAACTGACACTCCAGTTGCTGTGGCAGCAAGGCTAGGGCAGGCTCCCCTCGGGCACCAGCACACCGTGGGCAAGCTGAGGAATTCCACTGTTTGTTCAGAAGAGGCTAATTCTTAGAGTGCATGTTATTAAAGTAGTTATTTAAAAAGTAAGTACATGCCAACTACAAGTAAAAGTAAGCCCGTGTCTTATTAAATGTTTTGTAGACTTATCAGTCCCAGTCTGGTAAGTTACAAATTTATTTAGTTTAAAAATATACGTATAGTGGGTTGTGGAACCACATGCTAGTAGGAAGTTCTAAAGAGGCAAAGGGAGGGGAAAATAAAAATAAAATCTACAAATATATATAACACATGCATATATAGACAGACCTACATACATGTATACATGACCCTTCATGTCTATATGCCATGTACACTGTCATTAGCTTTTGTTTGTTAAATGACGTTATATTATTGTGTTCCTAGATCATACATGAAATACTATTTGAGTATGCATAGACGGCACATGGTAATTTAGTTCCATTAACCTAAATAGACTTCTGTATATTTAAAATATCTAATTAATGTATATTATATACATATACATATATATGTATGTATGTGTGTGTGTGTGTATATATATATATATATATATATATATATATATATATGATATTCTGATATATGTATTTTTGCTTCATTCCCCAAATTGAGTTATGGGTATTTTCTTTTTAAATTAACATTACTGCCAGAATAATATTTCATGATATTTCTTCAGAATCCTGACATTTTCCTCAAATAAATATCTTAAGAAATACAAGCTTAGTAATACAGATCAAAATGTACATGCTAGTGCATAAATACATGAAACTTATAGAAATAAGAAGAGATAAATAGCTATATGGAAGTAGCTTATCTATGGAAGTGCATTCTTTCAAGTTCTAAGGAAAGTACTAGGATTATGTAATTTTTGACAATAAACTCCTGGAGTAACAGATTGTGAATCTTAATTAAAAGGAAAAACTCATATTTACCCAAAGTCCTTATGAAGCAGACTGTACTAGCATTGACAATATTTGTACTAAATTAGCATTAGAATAATACATCTAACCCAATTTAAATGATATTTGAGTGGAAATAGGAAGGCAATATAAAGGGATTTCACAGTCAAACTCAAAATATGTGCATGAAACTTTCAATAAAATGATTTAAAAAATCTCAAAGGAATCTACTCATGTTAAGTTTAAAATCACTCATTACCTTTGCTCATGAGCAAAAGTACATTCAGCATGTGTCTAAAGATTTGTTTTGTTCACCCATTAACCCAGCTAACTAGTTCCAAACCAAGTACCTTATTTTCAAATTCTTTTTAGCATAGAATCAAGAACATTAACTCATTTTATCTTTTGGAGCTCACAAACCTATGTGGTATCACACAGTAATGACTCTTTTAGAAGTATAGGGGTATATATAAATAATGACCATGCCTTCTTTTCAAATTCTTTTGGTCAGTGTTAATTTCTTGCCTCAGTAAGTAAAAAGGGAACCATTTTGGTTTTACCTTTCTATACATGATTTTCATTTATAAAACAAATAAAGTGAAGCAAAAATATTGGGGAAAATCATCCATTTATTCAATAATGCACACAACTGTCTCAACATCTAAAGTACTGAGATAAATGTGGTGGGCGGGAAATCCTTTAAAGGTCTGCATAATTTTCTTGTTTGTACAGTCAGTCTGACAAGTTCACTGTCTAACTAAATATGGATGTGTATGTGTATATGTGTGTGTGTTGATAACTTTATTTTCAGATAACATAGAATAATAGTACACATTAAGGGGCACAATGTGATGATTTGATACGTGTATAAAATTTGTCAGTATTAAATCAGAGATAAGCATATTCATCTCCTTAATTTATAATTTCTTTGTGGTGAGAGCCTTACAGCACTTCTCAGGTGAATTCTATTCAGCTGAATATAAAGTATATATTTTATACTTTATTCATTTATTTGCATGTGTGTTTGTGTGCACACCCATGTGGGAGGGGCATAATAGGGTCTCTTGCAAGTGTAAACAAATCTTAGATGTATGCACTACTTTTTGTGTATGGTCTACATGGTGTTAGGGAAATGAACCTTGGGCTGTAGTCTATGCAAGCAAGTGCTAAAACCACACAGCAATCTCCCCAGACTCTCAATTGATTTCTTGAGAGGCAATTTTGGTCAAATATTCTCTCAGAATTTCATTTAAACTTCTTTCCCAGACATCTAGATAAGGGAGGATTAAAGTGTGGGGAAAGATTTCATTTAAGCCAATCAAAGTTTTCACTAGTTAATCTAATTCTCTGCCCTTACAATGTTTTCTGAAAGAAAAAAAAAATGGTAGGGTATGGGAAATGAAAAATAAAACATTTTGCTGGGAATTAAAAGAAAATCATATGAAAAATTACTTGTTACCTTTTGTGAACAGAAGCGAAAATGAAGTGCTAGTATCAAGGGAGTTGCAGTCTTCTTTCCCCTGCTATATTCAAGTCTAATTTTAAAATAATTTTCAAAAATAAAACTTAGCATGTCTTTTCATCACCACCTCCCCAAATCCTCAGGTCAATTTGTTTTAACTACTTTTCTTGAATATACTCTTGTTAATAGTTTCACATCTGTATCAAGAAGATGTGCCAAATTCTGTGATTCGAAACAGAACAACTGTGGTGAGTAGAGAAAGCCTCAGCAAATGGTACATCTCAGGAACATAGCACGTTGCATTGTAACTCCTGGTGAAAAAGATTGGGAGATTCTGTAACTTTCATGCTTGTCTTCTTTTCTTGTGGGTTTGGTTTGCAGAGCATAACACTTCCCTGTCTTTGCTCTTGATTCAAGATTATGTCTTCCTCCTTATTCTCTCATGATCTGACTGGGACACTGTGATAAAAACATCCAAATAGATAATTTATATACCTTTCATGTTTACTTCTTGCAGTTCTAGAGGCTGGGACATCCACAATTTGGCGGCACTAAATATGGTACCTGGTAAGGGTTCACTTTCGGGTCACCTCATCGGATGGCCAAGGTGAGTTAGCTCCCCAGTGCCTCATTTAATAAAGGTACTAATACCATTTGTGAGAGTCCTCAGGAACTAATCATCTACCAGTAGCCTCAATTTTAATACCAGCACTAGCCAGTTATGACTTCAACAAATGAATGTGCAGGATTCACAAACATGCTAATTGTCAATGTGTTCATTCTTTCTTCTCCTGTATGATGTAGCACTCTTCATCTTCAGACAAAGAAATTAACCAAGCTTGTTACATAATCATATAGATTTTAGATACTATGAAGCAGGATAATTTCTTCACTTACAAGTAAAGCCCTAGAGATTATGTTTGAATATCTATTTTTGTTTTCTTTCTTTCTTGCCTTCTAGAGTATTTCAATTTGGAGAGAAAAGATTTGTACCTACCACATCAAAAATATGACATATAGTGGCAATCTTCTAAATGGACAAGAGAATGGGAACTTTAATCAAGGTGGATAATACAGAGTGGGAGTCAGCTCAGTGGGCAAAGGCTTTCCATGCACACAGGGGGCCCTGGGTTAGCATTGCCAGCACTCACATAAGGCTCAGTGATGGTCCAGCCCTATAGTTCCAGCCCAGTGAGGCAGAGATGGGATCTCCGGGATGTAAAATATTTCTCATAGACTCGTGCTTGAAGAGTCAATCCCCAGCTGGTGGCCTTGTTAAGGAATGTTGTGGGACCTTTAAGAAGTGGAACCTGCTGGCTGAAGAGATTGCTTAGTGGTTATGGCCCTTGGCTGGAAAGCCTAAGCATCCAGGTGTGATTCCTCAGTACCCACATAAGCCAGATGCACATGTTGGTGCATACATCAGATGTTCGTTTGCAACGGTCCATTGTCTGTCTCCTTCCCCCCCACCCCCCGTCTCTCTACCTCCAATAAATCTGAATAAAACCAAAAACAGGTGAAGCCTTGTTGGGGGAAGTGTGTCACTAGGGGTGGGCCTTTGGGTGTTACAGCTCAGTTCGGCATACTCTTACTTCCTCCTACACATTTTCCTGCTCCTGCCATGTGTTCCCCAAAATAAACCCTATCCTTCCTGAAGTTGCTTCTAGTTGGGTATTTTGTCCCACTAATGAGAAGTTGAGTAATACAGCTGTATAGAGGAAACTTCCTATCTCACTTCCATGACACCTTATATTCCTGAAAACCTTCTGTCTCAAAGCCAGAGAATCCAGTCTTGCACATAGGTGCACGAACAATATAAAGTCGAGGTGGCAACGCAATGCCCCAAATGAAATAACCTAGTGAATTTCAGGCAGGTTTTTATAACTTTTATTCTTTAAATATTTTGACACAACAATGGAACTTTAACCTTTTCCTGTCTACTATACAAATTATCAAGTAAAAGTACCAGGAATAGGTATGCTTGTTTAAAAAAAATATAAAAGGAAGCAGAAATGTCTGTTTGGCAAAAATTCTCCCAGAATCTGAGTCACTGCCCACAAACAGGGCTGATTCATTCACTTTCACACAAATAAGCTATAAAGCAAAAATTTAAAAGTGGGTGGTTGTCTTTGGATTGCTAGAATGGCTGGGATGCAATACTTTGAAGAGAGAAAAGTGCACTCTATGGTAATTGGAGCTCAAAGACCACATCCCATGCTGTTCAATGCCGATGTCTTGATTGGCATCACTAGGAATACAGAAATATAATTATTTTAATTACCAATTCACATGTCTAAAGAAAAGAATACATAAGACTCCCCAGAGGTGCTATTGTACAGCAGGAGTTTAATACATCAATGCAGACATTAGTGAAATGGGGGTTCTTGTCAATTCTTCACTGGCATATCACCCGCAGTATAACAACATCATTTAGGATTTATATGTGCCTTTCACTTGTGAGGTGCTTTACAATAATTTATCCTCAGAATACGTGCTTATAGGGGGAATGAGTAATGGATTATAAAATGAAAAAAAAAAAATTAAGCAACACATGGTTTTGAAAAGACCAAAAAAGAATTGGTGTTTTGAGATGACTGAAATAGAATCTTTAGTATTGCCAAAATTAGCAATGTAGCTTTGATATGACTCCCATGTCTAACATCTCTTAGGCACTAATAGCAGAATCACACTGTTTCCATTATGTTCACTGTATTTCTCAAAGCCACCTTTGGTATATCCATGAGTGTTAGATTTTTAAGAACCTCAGATTTTTTTCATACATTTTCAAAAATAGTAGAATCCCCATCTTTCTGGGTATCTATTCTTTAGCAAGTAAAGAATTACATAATTGTGAAAGACTTCCGGTTAAGATGGTGGCGTAGGTACCACGCCAAAGCAGCCTAGGGGGGAAAAAGACCAAAAAAACTCAGCAAAATACACACTTTTACTAAAAAGTGAGGTGTATAGGAAATTAAAGCGGCAGCGGAGAAGTAGAAGAGTTATAGAGCATCCAGAGCCTGCACAGGCGGGAAAAGCGGCTCCGGCAGCTCGGCGAACCGCCGCGGCCGCGGCGCAGCAGAAAACCGCCAGACTCGGCTACAGCCGCAGAAAAGCCAGGTGCGGGATTTTCCCCTCACACCGCGCTCTCCGCAACTCGGAAATGTGAGGGGAGAGCGGCAGCGAGCTACGGAGGAGCAGACCGCGAGGTAGAAGAACACATGGAGCAGCGAGAGAACCAGAGCAGCTACGGCTCCCTCCCCTCCCCCACGGCCTGAGCCCAGCTCCAGCGAACAGAGCAGCAGCCTGGACCCGGCCACGCCAACTTGGGCTGACAACAGGACCCAAGCAGGAGCAGAGTTCGGGAGCAACATCAGCAGCTCCAGCACCAGTACCAGCGGCCCCAGCAGCAGCGGACCCAGGAGCAGCAGCAGCGGCAGATCCCGCAGCAGCGGCTTCGGGGGGAGCAGCGGCGGGGACACGGCAGCAGCAGCTTCAGCAGCGGTGGTGGCTCCAGCGGTGGCAGCTACGGAGGCAGCAGCGGCGGCTCAGTTTGCCCCGTAGGAAAAGCAAGTGCCCAGCTCCAGAAATCAGAACAGCAGCCCGACGACCCAGGCAGCAACTTGACTGAGACCAAAATCACCCAAGGTAACTGGGATTGCACCAGGGAAGGGTCTCACTTGGTCACAAACTGACTTGGATCCCTCAACAGACCAGAAATCTAAACCTCTTTGTTGATAGAGGATCTGGTCATTATAATAACTACTCTTGCATACATACTCAGGGCTTTTTTTGATTGTGTACAGTGTTTAGTTAAATTTTAGAATCTACCTGTATTTTATTCCACTCAGCCTGCTTGAATACTCCTATAGCAGGGAAACTCAACCCCTAAGAACATCTTTGTAGATACTCTGAGAGTCTTAAGAGCCACACCTAATACCTTAAGGTCCTACCCTGAAAATATATTACATCAAATCAATTGATAAAGCTAAGAATACACAGCTAGCTAGAAAATCCAAGCATTAACTTAATCCAAGATGCAAAAATATATACATTATAACACAAGAAACACTAAAAAGCAAGACGATATAAATCCACCTAAAAGTATTAATGCATCAGAAATGTCCTCCACTGAGAAAGAGTTAGAGGAAATGCCTGAGAAAGAGTTCAAAACAGTAATTATAAATATGTTCAAAGAGGTCAAAGAACACATGAAAACAATCAAAGAAGAAATCAAAGAGGAAATCAAAGGAATCAAAGAAGAGGCAGGACACCAATTTAATGAAATAAAGAAGGCAATACAAGACATAAATAGGGAAATAGAAATAATAAAGAAAAACCAGTCAGAATTACTAGCAATGAAGAAACACAGTTAATGAAATAAAAAACTCTGTAGAAAATCTCACCAGTAGGATGGATGAGGGAGAGGACAGAATATCTAAGCTAGAAGACCAGGTGGCAGATCTAATGCAGTCCAACAAAGAGAAAGACAAACTTATAGAAAAGTATGAGTGGGAATTTCAAGATATTCGGGACACTATGAAAAGATCCAATATAAGAATTCAGGGCATAGTAGAAGGAGAAGAACTCCACTCCAGAGGCATAGTAGGCATCTTCAACAAAATCATAGAGGAAAATTTCCCCCAAATTGGGAAAGAGGTGCCAATGCAGATACAGGAAGCCTTTAGAACCCCAGCCAGACAAAACCCAGAAAGAACCTCTCCTCGCCATATTATAATCAAACTTCCAAACACACACACCAAAGAAAAAATATTGAAAGCAGTTAGAGAGAAAAATCAAGTTACCTACAAAAGCAAGCCCATCAGGATTACAGCAGATTATTCAACACAAACTTTTAAAGCCAGAAGGGCTTGGAGTGATATATTCCAAGTTCTGAACGATAACAACTGTCAACCAAGGTTACTTTATCCTGCAAAGTTATCCATTCAAATAGATGGAGAAATAAAGACATTCCATGACAAAAGCAGGTTAAAGGAGTATTTGAAGACAAAACCAGCTCTACAGAAAATACTTGATAGAATCCTCCATGCTGAACAAAAGGAAAAGCACACATATAAGGAACCTAGAAAAAACAAGCTATACTCAAATACCAGTTAACAGAAGAGAGCACAGGTAGAACCAGTAACACACACACACACAAAAAAATGGCAAACATAAATACACACCTTTCAATAATATCTCTTAATATCAACGGTCTCAATGCCCCAACGAAAAGACATAGATTTGCAGACTGGGTTAAAAAGCAGGATCCTACAATTTGTTGTCTGCAAGAAACTCACCTTTCTACAAAGGATAGACATTATCTTAGGGTGAAAGGTTGGAAGACGGTGTTTCAAGCAAATGGGCCTAGAAAACAAGCAGGGGTTGCTATCCTAATATCAGACAGGGTAGACTTTAGTCCGATGTTAGTCAAGAAAGATAAGGAAGGTCACTTTATATTGATTAAGGGCACACTCCAACAGGAGGACATTACAATCCTAAACATATATGCACCTAACATGGGGGCTCCCAAATTCGTTAAACAAACACTATTAGAATTGAGGTCACAGATAACACCAAAGAATTACATAATTGTTACTAACACGATAGACTACAGTGTCGTGGTTGCATAAGCACACCATATCTGTAACCAGAGGATTCCACTGCAGTAGCCAGCCATCTCTCCCATGATCCTTACTCAATAAGGAACTAATGCTCACTTAGCTTCATTCATTCTTTTATTCATTCAACCAATCACTATTTGTTGCATTCTTCTATTTGCATGTCACTATTAACATGAAAAGAACAAAAAAAAAGTGCCTTGATTGCATAGAGTTTATAATGCACCAGAGAGATGGATTAATAAGAGTTGAAAATGATGAGATACAGTAGAGTGGTTGGGGCACAACCTACTGGGTGAGGGTTCACAGCAATGCTTCACAGAAGATACAATTTCCTCTGGGTTTGGTGAGCCTGAATTTGATAGGCAAGAACAAATGAAGGGAGTACTGAAGACTGAGCAAAGACATAATGGAGAAACAGCTGTCCAGTTCCCACCAATGTAGGAACATTTATACCTAAATTTGTACCACTTTTGAATACACCTTGCTCAATCAAATTCCATTCCCTAGATAAAATTCTAGGTGAAAATGGCTGGTGATTAACATATAGATTTCCTGCATGTAAATGTATGCTTCTGCAGTAAATGAAGATGCTGCTTGTTCTTTCATGTATTTTAAAGACTCAGAAGGATCTGTTGATAATGGGTATTGTATTTACGAAATGGAAGAATTTAGGTCTCTCTTGAATGGAGGCCTGAAAGATGAGTCATACTACCCCATAATTAACTCTACGGAAACGTGTCAGCCTCCAGGGTCTCATCAAACATACCTCTTACCTGCAGTTTGTTCTATAAGGCGTTATTCAACATGGAGCATAGTTCCTAAAAAGGATGTCTTAACAGAGCTGGCATGCTAAAAGTGCTCAAGAAATTTTAGTTAAATTAAACATCCCCTAATGAGTTCACAGTTTCTGGGAAGGGAGAGAGATGGCTGACAATAAGGGAGAAAATTAAATGTGCTATGAAAGTTTAGTGGGACCCTCAGTGGAGTGAGCAAGCCACAAAGCACTGAGCCACCAGGACACTCACGTTATCCAGCTCAAAGAGCACACTTTTGACAGGTTCAGGTTCTCTTGACTATTTTTCATGAGGAGGATGTAATCTCAGTATGGGAAATAAGTGCTGCCTCGGGTGTTTATACTCTGTTTTTCTTCCATGTACTCCATCAGTCCCTGGAGCCACTTTTTTTTTTTTCCCTCTGTCTCTCTCTGTTTTGTGTTTCTGACCACAAAACCCATTAGGAACTCTAGCAAAACCTAGGGGAGCACACATGAGCTCCCAGTACTGGCTCAGGAAGACACTACCTAAGAGCCTCTGCAGACTGGGTGCCCTAGTTGGAAAATCTTACCTAGTCTGTCACAAGAAAACACTCCTCCAAGTACATGCCACCTGAAAGAGGTAGTTAGAACAATCTATCCTTTTTTTTTTGTTTTTGTTTTTTGCTTTTTGAGGTAGTGTCTCACTCTAGCCCAGGTTGACCTGGAATTCAATATGGAGTCTCAGGGTGGCCTCGAACTCACAGCGATCCTCTTACCTCTGCCTCCTGAGTGCTGGGATTAAAGGCATGCACCACCACATCTGGCTTCTTCTTCTTCTTCTTCTTCTTTTTTATTTGATTGTAATAAATGCTGGTGTAACGGGCCTTAAAGATAATTTGTATATTTCATAGAATATTATCTTTCACTGGGTCTTGTTATTAAAGGTATTTTACAGTTTAACAAGGGGGCTGTTTGGGAGGGATCTTATAGGGTTTCCTTTTTTTTCTTTTTTGGTTTTGTTTTTGTTTTAGCGTAAACTAAAGTGAAGTTCCCCTCATGAATAACCAATTCACTGCCTTTCAATTGCCTGGATCCAGAGCCTGGGGGAGAGGTGAAAGAAAGTGATTTAAGTAATACTAAGTCTTTTTTAAAGACAGTCAAAAGAACTGTGAAAAGTAACAGAGTGTAATATATTTTCAGTATAATTAACTATATTAAATTTCTTTAAACTCACATTTTATTTTTTAATATTATATTACATTTATGTATTTGAGAGAGTGTGTGTGAGAGAGAAAGAGGCAGAGAGAGAGAAGAGAGACAGGGTCTACAGTCACTGCAAACAAGCTCCAGACGATATGCTACCTTGTGCTTCTGGCTTTACATGGGTACTGGAAAATTGAACTCAGGTCATTAGGTTTAGCCAGCAAGTACCTTGACTGCTGAGCCATCTCTCCTGTCCTGAATGTGTTTTCTGTTTTATGCATTAAACAATATTATGTTGAGGCTGGAGAGATGGCTTAGTGAGTAAGGGAGTGCCTGAGTTATGAATACCAGAACTCATAAAAAGCCAGACAATGTGGTGGACATCTGGAACCCCAGTTTGTGTACGGTGAAAAGGAAGGTGGAGACAAAGGCCTCTCTTGGAAGCACAGGGCCAGCCAGGCTGGCAAGTTCAGATGTGAATAACAAAAGATGCTGCCTCAAAATATGATGGAAAGTCAAGACTGGCACCCAAAGCTGTCCTCTACCTGTACACTCTGGGACATGCACAACTACACTCACATGCATGCACACACACACACACACACACACACACAAGACACACACACACACACACACACAATTATTTTGAAAAGGGAATACATGAACGTCATAAACTGACAAATAGATCATGGCATATAAGAACCCCTAAAATTTATGCAGAATTTAATTAATATCAAATGTGTGGGGCAAAAAAGGAGACTCTGCTATCAATACAGAAAAATAAACCAAGGTATTAAAGTAAAAAGAAATGTAGACCTAAATTTTAATGTGGAAATAAAATACTATCCAAGTCAGGGGAGGCACTAAGCCAGCAGAGTTCTTGCCTTGTACATGTGAGGAGGACCACAGTTTGAGCTCTAGAACTCACATTCTAAAATAATTAAAAAAAAATAAAATAAATCCAAGTGTGATGGCACATATTTATTATCCCAGCAATGTGGAGGTGGAGACAGGGAGATGCCTGGGGTTTACTGGCCAACCAGTCTAGCCTATCTAGGTGAGTTCCAGTCAATGAGAGCTCCTGTCTTAAAACAGATGGGTTTTCCTGAAGAATGATGTCTGAGGTTTTCCTCTAGTCTCCAATGCCATGTGTATACAGACACAGAGAGAAAGAGAGAAAGAAAGCGAGCACTCACCTACAAGAAAATAGAGAACAGTTAGTGATATCAGAAACATAATCATTGGGCCTGGCATCAAATCTTGCTCAAGCTAAGCCTCACAGACCCTGGGGTACCTTTCATCTTATATGTATGTCTTAAGTGAGGGTCCCACTAAATATTCACTTGGCAAAAGTAAACAAGAACCATCAATTATTGCTTAATATATTCAACTACTAAATAAAATTGACTGAGAGCTTATTATGTGTCAGGTAACACAAACAAAGTAATAGGTAACCAATAGTATAAAACCTTTTAAATTATCTCTTATTTCCAGAAGCAGGAATTAAGTGAAAAAAGACATAAACCATATAGTTTATGATAAGCACTATGTAGGGAAAGAGGGATGAGGTAGAGAAGGTATATGCAGCAGGTCAACAACAGGGAAGCTCCCACTTTTAAGAGGAGTCAGCACAGCCAGGCAGTGAAGTGGGGGGGGGGGGCAGTTGTCCACATGCAGTAAATTCACAAGTGGACGTTCTGATGAATGCTTCTCTATCTCCAAACAGCTCAATTTGGATTCAGGAAATGAGGATGGTGATGTTGAATTGTACTTTTCACCTGCCAGAAGGAACTCGGGAGAGAAGAAAATAAAGGGACAGAGTACAGGGAGGGGCGAGGAAAGAAATAAGAATGATAGGCAAATCTTCACTTTGTAATTGCTTGATTGAGACTGATCCATTAGTTTTTTTCACTGAGTCTCCAAACCAGTGCTATTGTTTCTTTTTTGCGCCCTTTATGATAAAGAATATGTAAGAATGTGTGAAGAGAATAAGAGAAAACCAATCTCATTTTAATATTTGCTGGGAATCAAAACTATACAACTGTAAAATGTTAGAGTGAACAAAAATAGAGCCACAAGGTCTGCTTTGCATAAAAACTAGTGGCATGGTCCACAGGAAAATTCAGTAGCATAGAAGTGCAGCCATTAGCCCTCTGGGCAGCCTCAGGAATATCATGTCCCCTCTGGGATCCTTATTTTCTCATCTATCAAATAGCTTGTGGGTCTTTCCAGTTTTTGAAGTCCTTTCAGATTAAACACTATGCTACATCTTCTTGACTCCATAATCAGAAAATGCTCGAACATCCCTAAGTGTGGATGGGATCACAGGCACTAAGCATCTTTCAGGAGCCACAGAAATAACTATGGCTTTGTTGTTATTGGTTTATTCATCCACTGTCTCCCCTTAAATATGGCTTTGTGAACACCTAACCCTAGCTATTTAGAAATAGAGAAATATACATAATAAGATGCACTTCCTAATTCACCGGGGCTCATGGTTGGTGTTGGAGGATTGAGGAGTGATTTCCACTAGGACAAAATGTGGTACCAGGTGCGAGGAATTTAAAAATGCATAAAATATAGTACTTAGATCCGGGCATGGTGGCACATGCCTTTAATCCCAGCACTTGGGAGGCAGAGGTAGGAGGATTGCCATGAGTTCAAGGCTACCCTGAGACTACATAGTGAATTCCAGGTCACAGTGAGACCCTACCCCCACAAAACAAAACAAACAAACAAAAAGGTACAATAAAAATATAGTACTTGGAACTTAGACATCCAAGAAATTGGTAATAGTAATGGTCATGAAGGAGCCAGTAACTCCTGGGAGTTTATGATCCTATGCCCCCAAAGAAAAATGCAAATGAAGTATTTTGATGACATTACAAAGGAGTTAAATAAGTGCAGGTGGTATATGTGCATAAAGAAGAATCTGTGCGAAGTCTTACATGTGAGCATGACTTGAATGGCTAAAGAGGAGTTAAACAAACAAGGTGAACAACATTCTAGACAAAGAACATGAAACAGAAAGGCAAGAAGGGGGAGAACGAACATAACACTTTCCTTCCCCAGAGTCTATTTCAGTCACATTACAGATAAACACAATTTTAAACATGGGACGTCATCCAGACAGAACCATTCTTATTCTTCCATCAAAATCCTATGGGAACACTTTAAAAATCTCTTTTGTAATTGCTGTGAGAACGATGTGTCCAGCATACTTACTCAGAAAGAAAAAATAACACTTACTTCTCTTAATCCAACAAGATATTTCTTTCCCACTAGCGACAGAACCAATTTCAGCACTTCTTTTGTAAGCTGCATGAATATGGCCTGGCAGTAATTAGACAACAAGGGAAAGTAAAGAAATGGAGGAAGGAAAGAGGCTAAAATGAATTTCATAAAAAGCAAAGATATGCATCAACATCAGGAATTCTGTCAGTCTAGTTGACAAAAAAGAAAATGACTTGAAAGATGTCCTTGGCAGATGAGGACATGCTCCTTTTCTAACTACTGTCAACCTGAGCTCAGCTCCACTCAGAAATGCCTGCCTGCCTGGCAGCTGATGAGAGTGGACAACTCTTCCCAGCAACAGATGGAGCCAATCAAAAGCGAGCAGCAGTGATCCTTGCTGCTAAATGCAGTGGCAACTCATTTATCTGGCAATTCTACTGAAGAAAGTAATGCATAAAATAATTACTAGTCTGAAATTTACATTTCCAAGCTAGAAAACTGATTACACTTTAACCAGTTTGATTAAAATTTGCCTACATTTAGCCGTGTCTATGCATGCATACGTTATGAAGATTCATTGGGATGCAGTGATCTGGCTGCAAGTGAATAAATACATCTACCGGAAATTGCTTTGTAACTTAGCATCTACCTGTACTTAAGCATGCTAGTTTTCATGAGTTTGAATTCTTTAATCCATTAAAGAGAAAATCTACCTGCCTGACTTAACAGATTTTACAGAGGTGCTGTATTAATCATAAAAATGTAACATATAATAGCCATTTCAAACTGTCAAACATTACAAAAATGAGTATTTACTGACATTTTCTTATTATTAGATCAATCGTGCTCAAAAGTACTCAATAACAGTATTAGCTTCGGCTCTCATCTGGGTAGTTTTTGGATAGATCACTTCATTTTTTTCCCCCTTACCTGTTCACAGTAGGTAATGCAGGGGCGCAATTCTTGAAGAATGAATGAATAAACTTACAATGTCTAACTACACAATGAGGATTAAAAATGTTCACTAGCATAACTATCATCACTGTTACTCCATAATTTCATACTGTGAGAGCCCGAGGCCTTGTTAGCTGGATGGAAGAATTACCCTCAGCAAAGGGCTCTGATGCAGCGGGTTGTAGCGCTCAAACACATGCGGAAGGGGTTCTGCATAATCCTCTTTACCCTCCAAGCTGTCAACACAGTCCCGCCAGCTGGGTGTTGTTCTCCAGCTTTCTAATCTCCCTGCGGGTACAGAGCACAAATTTGCTTTAACTTGTCTCTTTACAAGTGGCTTCTCCATCATTCCTGAAACTACCAGCCTCCTGCTCCACAGAAAAATATCCATTCGGCTGTCTTCTAAAAACTTGTGGTTTATGTGCACATGTTACTAGTGCAGCTCTCACTTTGTGCGTCTTCTTTTTGCAGGTGGTGCTGATTTATGGGAAGAATCAAAACTCATCAAAGTGCTGAGAAGTGAAATTAAGTGATGAGTTCCAAATGAAACATGTCTGCATACTTGCCAAGTCTCAGGGAACACTGTAGAAGAGATGGCAGAAAGAATGTTAGCCAGAGGATGGAGAATAATGCTCTGCAATGACAGCTTCGAGACACAAAGTGGCCATTGAGCCATGGGCCTCACAGCAGCTGTTGTTATCTGAACCATATTGGGCTCTTCAACATGACATCATGGAGCATGGAAGAAACCACAATAAAGAAATAATTAAAGAGACATCAAAGGGGCTGGGGAGAGGGCTTAGTGGTTAAGGTGCTTTCCTTTGAAGCCTATGGACCCAGGTTCAATTCTCCAGATCCCATGTAAGCCCCTTGATGCACATGGTAGCACATGCAGCTGGAGTTTGTTTGCAGTGGCTAGAGGCCCTGGCATGCCCATTCTCTCTCTGTCTCTGTCTCTGTCTCTCTGTCTCTGTCTCTCTCTCTCTCTCTCTGTGTCTCTTTCTCTCTCTCTCTCTCTCCATACACACACACACACACACACACACACACACAATAGATTTCACTGTGCAATATTTGATTAAACAATCCTGCAAAGCACAAAGGTCTTATGATCCTGGTAAACAGTACCTGTTTCTAAATGGGAGGGAATAGAAGATTTCTACTAAGGCATCAAGAGTAGTCCGCTTCTCATTTCCCAAGGACTCCATTTGTTTATGGTAATTTTTAGTATAAAAAATGGGGGGGGGGCTGGAGAGATGGCTTAGCGGTTAAGCGCTTGCCTATGAAGCCTAAGGACCCCGGTTCGAGGCTCTGTTCCCCAGGTCCCATGTTAGCCAGATGCACAAGGGGGCGCACGCGTCTGGAGTTCGTTTGCAGAGGCTGGAAGCCCTGGTGCGCCCATTCTCTCTCTCCCTCTATCAGTCTTTCTCTCTGTGTCTGTCGCTCTCAAATAAATAAATAAATAAGTAAATAAATAAATAAATAAAAATTTTTTAAAAATGGGGGGTTGGAGAGACAGCTCAGCACTTAAGGCACTTGCCTGCATAGCCTGACAACCTTGGTTCAATCCCCAGTACCCATGAAAAAACAGATATGTAAAGAGGCACATGCATCTGGAGTTCATTTGCAGCAGCTGGAGGCCCTGTTAGGCCCATTCTCTCTTCTTTCTGTATCTCTCTTCTCTGTCCCTATTCTGAATCTTTTTTTCTCTCTGCTTATAAATAATAAATAGAAATATTTTTAAATGGATGATATACATTAACACAGTCCATACTTAACTATAATATGGTAATACAATCTATTAACTCAATTTATAACAGATTGTTTTACTGGATATGAAATAAAAATGGAATTTATCAGGCTTAATTTTCATACAAAGTCAAAAATGTAAAGTACAAAAGGAAGTTTCCAGCAGAGATATCGTCATTGGTCTGTGTGTTTACTTTCCTTCCAAGTGTACAGATCTGTATGCCCTTGTCTGCCCCAGTCCAACACTGCGCTCAGCCAGACTCAAAAGCCAGTCTGCTCTCTCCTGCTGCCCTCCTGGCTCCCACACATTGGCGTCACTGTTCAGACACACGTCTCAGACAAGTTTCTAGCCACCAATGAAAAACAAATAATAAAGGTCTGAGAAAACCTCAACTCCTGTAGGTGATGGAACATTTTTTCAAATGAGGGAGAACAAGGAGCCTTAGGTACAAAATACAAAAATCTTACAGCAGACTGTGTACAAATATTCATGGATAGAAAGTCAGAAGGCTTGGTTTCAGGTACAACACTGTGGACATGAGCCCCTCCTGCATGTTTGAGCATCCTACCCTGTGCCTGATATGGTAAAATATGCTACTATGGTAAACTCAAGGTTTTATTGCATCCAATATGATTACAAGCATGAAAAGTTCTTGAATTTAAATTTTTAAAATGTAAGTAAGATCACACAAATATGTTCTGAATGCCTGCTTTTGATGCTGTCAGGAGGGGCCGGAAACCTTGGAAGCACTCATAAGCTACCCATTACTGAAGCTCTAACCCACCAATCCTCCTGCTCCCATCAGTTATGAGGACCTTGACCCACAGCTCCAAAGGGTTGGGGGCGATAGTTCATAATTCAGAAACCTGTGAGAAGCTAAAAAGTATGCCATGCTTCTGAAAAGTGTCAAGAAAACTGCCAAGAAACAGGCAAGTGAAAAGAACCTCTCTATAAACCGAAAAATAAGATGTTTTATAAAAATGCCTTTGGAGGTTATGTGGAAAAACTAATACAGACTAAAGCTGTGAGGAGGAACCTGAGCAGAAGGGAGAGTAAGGAACAGAAACGACTAGTTGGCTCTAATGGGTTTATTGAGAATTGCTGATTGAGACATTCTTTCAGTGTGTGAAGATGGATATGAGGCACGGATGCCCATTCTTCACTTGGCTTCCGTCGGGACCTGTGTTGTTGTTAAAGGAGAGGCTGAGCTTGTGGATACAGAAAGCAATGATAACGTGTCTGAATGCAAACGCCACATAGCACGGAAACCCAGCTCCAGATCTCTGCTCAGATTTCCAGAAAAGGAAAGGAATGAATAAGAAAGCGCAGGTAGGGTAGAATGTCTACGGAGCAAGGATAATGATTTTCCTACAGATCCAGATTTTTAGTGTTTTGCATGGATATAAAGCTGAAGAAGTAGCTCTCAAGAAATCTTAGGCGTAGGAAGAGCCAAATACTCCAATGAAAGACAGTTCAAACTCGAGCTAGGCACAAGAAAATCCAGAACATGCAGGAGCAGAGGACTCTGGTCCCCTGACTGGTACCCTTTTTCTGAGACATAGTTTGCTTTTCTGGAAACTCAAGGTGCACCTCAGAAATCACCTACAGATGACATGAAAAGCTTCTTATATAGAAAAAAAAGGAGGCTCTCAGAGGCATTGGTGTTGAAAAGCACAAGTGAGAATACAAAGTAGAGAGGCTTGTTTTAAAGGTTAAAGGAAAAAATGGAAGGGGGTGCTGGGTCGGAGGATATCTAGGAAACTGGGAACTGGACAGGAATTTGATGGGAAATAAAACAACAGCTTTGTGTTCAAGATGATCATAGATCAGTCCCAGAAACAAAAGTCCAAACCAAGTTTTAAGGCAGAAGAAGAGCTGCTGGAGTTTGTTTCAGTGGAGAAGCCAAACCTGACTTGAGAGAAAAGGGGAGAGAGCACATGAGGTGGGGGGGGGGGGCAGGTACTGAGACTGTGGAAGGTGGTATGGAATTATGAAATGACTCAGAAGAAAGAGAAAACATGTTTTTAAGGGAATAGAGATGAAGCCCTAAGTTAATTTAGGGTCAAACTTTTCAAAAGCTTTGAAAGCCAGTTTAGAATTTTATCGTGTAAGTTACTACAATTCAATGGCATCTGTACAGGAATCAGTCACTGGTGGTATACCTCTGAAGTATTAATACAAATAGTAGATGCACAGCTGGAGAGATGGTTTAGTGGTTAAGTGCTTGCCTGTGAAGCCTATGGACCCCAGTTTGAGGCTCGATACCCCAGGATGCACCGGGGGCACATGCATCTGGAGTTCATTTGCAGTGGCTGGAGGCCCTGGTGAGCCCATTTTCTCTCTCTCTCTCTCTCTCTATCTGCCTCTTTCTGTCTGTCACTTTCAAATAAATATGAAAAAATAAACAAAAAAAATTTAAAAAGACAGATACTAGATGCAACAACATCACAGACCCTTCCAGAATCTTCACAATTGAGGTCTGAGAGAAAGGGAGACCTAAAGTTAAGGGAGGAAATGAAGACAAAGGATGAGAAGAATAGCTTATTTCCACTTAACCAAAATACAAAAAAAAAAAAAAAAACTTTCATATGCAGAATGTGCAGGCTACACCGAGCTATATTTTATCATGCCAAGGGTCTTGACATTTATAGAAGACAGGGAAAAACCTTATATTTATTGATTGTTTATTATGAATTTGAGAGTACTACCTACTAATACATTTCCAAATTCCTCTTATAAGCTGATAAATTAGATTAGCTATCTCCCTTTTGGAAAAACTCAAGAGGAACATGGAGACAATAAATAAGTTATCCCAAGTGAATCAGTAGCAACAATGAAATAGAACTGAAACCATATCACATCCCTCACTTTCCTTTGGGCCACAGAAGCTTTGGCAGTAGAAGGAGGAAACCTATCGGTTTCAGGAGGAAGAGGAAACTCCCTACACTGAGCTGAATGCCCTGGCAGAGCCTGATGGCTCCACAGGGAACCATGATCATGGCTACCTCAGCTAAATTGTAGGGAATGTTTTCTGACTTCCTTAAAACTCTATTTCACAGTATTACTTAAAGTTCTTTTATCTTCTTTTGTAGACAGTCTGGATTAAACTGCACAAGGTTAACTACATATTTAATAGTTAAGTTGGGGAAACTTCTGAGAATGAACCCTATCCAGTTCAAATGAATGTAATGTTGATTGACCTGCCATTAGCCTTCAGTAACAGGCATAACAGTCTATGATGAGCACAAAGGAGCCGTGGTAAAATAACTGTCACAATGCCGAGAGATAAAAGCTGGATTAATAGCCACACTTCATGAAATAGGCTGCCATTAGGACATTGGATGTGCTTATTATGTGTAATGATAAAGATGAAATGAAGTGAGCTGAGAGCAGCAGAAGACCCACACTGCCCCTCCAGGCACATCACTTCCGTTTCCTAGAGGTGAAACTAAGTGACTCTGTCACATTACACATAAACTAATATCAACATTTTATTAAAGAAGGCATGCTTTCACATAAGTCTCCCAATGAGCTTTAATATTCATTTAAAGCCTATGTAAAACATTTTTAAAAACTGTACCATAATTTAAAATTTCCAAACATATACTAAGAAGTAATATGCTGGCTTGCAGGGGATACATACATGATATTTCTCTCTCTCCTCTCTCTCTCTCTCTCTCTCTCTCTCTCTCTCTCTCTCTGTGTGTGTGTGTGTGTGTGTGTGTGTGTGTGTGTGTGTGTGTGTGTATTTGGTCAAATAGCCCCAAAATGCAATTTTAAGGCATACAGTGTTATAATACCTCAGAACACAGTTTTAAGTTAAGCTAAAGAAGGTAAAAATATATTATGTGTTGTAGACATACACCTATTTAAATTCAACAGCTTCTTTACAGATATGTCCATTGGTATAAAGTCCAGAAAATGACAATGTAGAAGCCCAAACTCAGTAAGCTAGAAAATAATAATCTTACAGGGAAGACTGTACCCCCGCAATGACCAGAGTTTATGGGTGTGAAACACCTTCCCTGTGAGAATGTGGGTCTATCTTGTTTCCATTCCTTTCCTCACATTTTGCTCCAACTGTTAAGTGATAAAAATCTGTCTCACTTCACTCAAGTGCAAAAATTCACACCTTTACCTTACAATAAACAAAAACAAAAAAAAAATGCAACTGAGTTGGAGTGTGCTGACAACAATAAGAAAATATATTTTACTTTTGAATACCTTAAATTGTGATTAAAGTGACATATGTATTAAAATTGCCATTTAAAAGTCACAGCCCAACTGACTCATTTACACACTGTACACTTGACTAAATACAATTCTATGCAGTTCAATGGTTTGGATATGAGCATGTGATTGTGAAATCATTACCCCAGTCATCCTGTGAGGGGCCAGGTTTTTAGGAATCCTGACAGGGACTTGCCCACTTACAAGTCATTCCCTCACCCCACTGGCTTCAACTCTGCCTGTCTCATCCAGTCAGATCTCTTTCATGCAGGCACTCTGCCCAGGTGTAGGTGGATTGCTCCTCTGAGTCCAGGCCAACTGGCTGGTATACCTGGCGCAGGTGTGCCAGTTACTTCTAGAGGGGCAACTCCGACAGAGAAATGTTGTTGTTTCTTCTCCTCTTTGTCCCTTTAGCTGTGCGCAGCAACATGCCGCGTCTTAGCAATGGTAAGATTATCCCCAGCCTGGCAGCAGGCTGGGACTTCTTTTTTATCTTATTTTCTGTTTTTAACGTTTTAATCTTTTTTGGAAGCACACGCCTTTTTTAAACCTCTTCTCACAATTTTTGAATCCAAGGTCCATGATCGTTTACACAGCCTCCACCCTCCCTCACATCCTTGTTATGTTCAAATAAAATGTGACTAAAAATCAGTCTATTTAGTCTGGATTGCCAATCCGTTGCTTTATTAGCAGACGCGAACTCAGGGCTTTGGGTTTCAGGATTATTCCTAGGCACCCTGAATTTGTCCGTACTGCCCTTAGAACTTGGAATCGACCCAGAAAGCAGTCCACACTCTGTAACAGTGATCCCATCTCATTCTTTTCATCCAAATGTGTCACTATATATGACTGATCTACTTTCATGATAGTGGCCTATTGTGTATATTTAATGTTGGATGAAGTTATACAGTATCTCTTCACATAGCACAAGATTTCTACAGCTCATACATTTTGTAGCATGTATCAATACTTAACTCTTTTAATAGCCACAGAATATTCCAATGCATGAATATGCCAAACTTCATCTATTAGTTAGTTGGTGCATTTTTGTCTTGCTTCAACGTGGGACCTAATATTGGTTATGGTACTACAAATATTCATGTATAAGAATTTTTGTGTAGAAGTGGGTTTTATTTCTTTCTATTTTTTTGGTGCACGAGTATATATAATTTGTATGGTGTGATGTATGATGTGATATATGTGTAGCATGTGCATGTGTGTGCACAGATGCACACACCCCACAAGCACAAGTGAAGCCAAAGGAGAATGCTATGTGTCTTTATTGAACACTCATCTACTTTTTTCCTTAAGAGGGAGTCTTTTCTCTGTCCAGAGCTCCTCTTTTTGGTCAGGAGGCGTCAGGGATTTTCTTGTCTCTATCCCCCACAAGACTGGAGTTGCAGCCATGCAAGGCAATGCTCAGCTTTTTTTGTTTTTTAATTTTTATTTATTCATTTATTTGAGAGCGACAGACACAGACAGAAAGACAGATGGAGGGAGAGAGAGAGAATGGGTGCGCCAGGGCTTCCAGCCTCTGCAAACGAACTCCAGACGCGTGCGCCCCCTTGTGCATCTGGCTAATGTGGGACCTGGGGAACCGAGCCTCGAACCAGGATTCTTAGGCTTCACAGGCGAGCGCTTAACCGCTAAGCCATCTCTCCAGCCCAATGCTCAGCTTTTTAACTGGGTGTTATGGAATGGAATCCAGATGGTTTCAGGCCTTTACAGCCCTCATGCTTGCATGGAAAGTGCTCTTATCCAGTAATCCCCCCCCCCAACCCCTGCAAGCCTAGGTGTTCATTTCTTTTCAGTAATTGCCTCATATTAGAACTGTTAGATCATATGAAACTTGTATTTGATAGCCAAAGGAATCACCAAACCATTTTTATGAAACATCTCCAACATGTTACATTCCCACTAGCAATGTATGAATACTTCACTTTCTCAATACATGTGATCACAGTGTCTATCACATGGTATCTCTGTGTGTCTTTAATTTGAATTTTCTTGATGACCAATGGAATTGAGCACCTTTCCATGCAGCTACTGACCATTTTCTTTTGAAATATGTCTACTTCGATCCTCTATGTTTTACCATTGATGAGGATGAAAGAGGACATCGTACAAGTTGGCAAGCTCTCTACCCAAGTCATATCTAGACCCATTTGCATACCTCTAACTAGTCTGTATCTTATTGTTGTGAAAGAATATGTTTTATATTTGCATCATGTATTCTAGATATGAGTTATCAGAGAGATGATCTTCCAGGGTGTCATTCTGTGGATTAACTTTTCACTTGATTTTGTCCTTTGAAGCACATAAATGATAAAATCCAATTTATTTACCCATTCTTTTATTGATTATAGTTTTGGTATCATTTCCAGGAAAACATTGCTTAATTCCAAGGTCATGAATTCCTAATTTTATAATTTCTTCAGAGTTTTATAGCCTTAGTTCCTATCTTCTGACTTCTAGTTTCATTTCTGCTATGAAAACTAGCCTCCAATATGAAAACTGGGATTGGGTCTATGTGTTGTCAATCAGACTTCTCAAGATATTGTAAAAAACACCAATGAAAGTCTTTTTTTATTGAAATAACTAAGGACCTTCCTGGAAATCCTGCAAGCATGTTAATAATTTCAAAAAAGCATCTTATTATGTAGTACACAAAAAAGTAATATGCATCTGACTCATAGATTCTACAAATTGATATAGACAACAGAAGGAGATGAGTTAATAAACTTTTTAAAACATTTCATAGCAACACTCAAATATAGCATGTTGTTTATAACCCTACTTCCCAATTTCTTTCTGCTTTTGCACAATTATAGCATCTACACTAATATTCAGCATATGACATATGTAAGTATTCAGGATTGAATAGGGATCAAGTGAACAAGCATGATGAGAATGGCCAGGATGCAGATGTAAGGAGGGGAGGCAGAAGGGGTGAGAGCCAAGGAGGGTTACAATGGCTATAAATGCTTCCTGTTTTGTTCCTCTACTCCCAGCACTCTCCTGCTTTGGTGTTTGATTCTCCCCCTATTGCTCTTTAGTTTTTAGCTTAAATTTTATCTTATTAAAGAATTTTCACACTGGTCTTGTCTAAAAATAGTTCCCTCCATTATTTTCTATTACAGAATAGACTGATCTTTGGATACAACCAATACTATAAGGAAAATGTTTGTATTTACTAGTCTATCATTTTATTCCCCCACCCTAGTGAGGCAGTTTCTCATTTTATTTTCAGTGCCTAAGATAATGTGTGCACATCACCAATTATAACTAAGTAGGCAGTGAGTAGCTGGCTGATTGGAGCATGTGGAGCCTTATTATCAGGACTTCCAGGGGCTGTATATTGAACTATAGGCAAGTGAATTCACTGCTATATAGTTCCCTCCATGGTAGCTTTCAATGTGCTCATGATCTACTGGTTCCCTTCAGACAGAACCTTTCCCTATCAAGTTAAATAGAAGAATGCACAGTAAGGAGCTAGGTTTATCCATCTTTGCCTTAGCTAGAGAGAATAATTGCAGGGGAAAAGCCAGCAATCTTCTATGAATACTCAATAAGCAAAAAGCTTCTATCTAAATCCCAGGTGAGATCTAATCTATTTGATCCTGAAAAAAATTAGAGGTAATTGTTCTTCCCTATAGTCTCTAGAGTTCAATATTTGCTTTGTAGTAAAGTTCATAAACTTGACAACTAATATTTATGATGACTCAAAGATCTTATGCAACCTAATGAAGAGACTCCATATGCAATTTTCACTTCAACATGCTCACTTTTCTAGCTTTTTTTTTTATTATCTTAACATATTAAGTGTATACCCTATTTTCTTGTCTTGTCTTGTCTTGTCTTGTCTTGTCTTGTCTTGTCTTGTCTTGTCTTATCTTTTGTCAAGAGAGGTATGGTAATCACCAGGTAGGTACTCAATATCCATTCTTTACTTAGCCTTTTGCCAAGGACTAAATATTTATATTACCCCGTGTTCCAGTTATCTTCCCATTGCTGGACCAGACACCTGACCAGAGGGAGCTTATGGGAATAAGGGGTTTATTTCAGGTAGACAAATGCAGAGGAAGCTGGCTCACTTCATCATAACATCTGTAGCAGAGAAACTAAAAGAGAAATCAATGCCAGGCAGAAACAGCTGAAGGAACACACACCTTAAGCTGGAATCAAGATCTACCTCTAGTGAAACACCTCTTCCAGCAGGGATATGCCTGCTAGAGACATTAGTAGAAAACTAAATCATAATCAAATTACCTCAGGACAAGGAGGACATTTACATTCAAACCATCAAACCCCACATACAATGATATCTGGAGCAAGAGCTTTGAGAAGCAATTAGGTCATGAAAATGGAGCTCTCATGAAAGGTATTTAGTGATATTATAAGAACAGAAGAGGCCTTGCTTCCTCTATCTCTTTACCCTTCCCCATAAGGGGACAGTAGAAAGAGGACCAACTTCACCAATGAAAGACAGCATTTACTGGACCTAAAACGTGTTAAGACTTAACAGCCTCCAGAACAATGAGAAAGAAGATGAGCATTTAAGCCACTCAAATTCTGTAATGGAAGTGCAAACTGACAGATAACTATGATTTTTGAGGGAAATTATAAAAAAAAGCTATAGCTTAAAATTATAAACAAAACCAGACAAACAAAGCACACATGACAATAGGCATTACTCAGCTCTCTTTTCATCAAAAGTATGATGGGGCCCAGGTCTGTACAATGATCTACAAATGAAATTGGCTAGAAGTGCTGGGAATTTTTTCTGATAGAAATCTATGCCACTCTCTGCTGCCTAGAGTGTGCACACACGTTAGCTCAGGAAACAATAGCCGTGGTGCACTATAAGGAGAAAATCGGAAGACTAATTCCCACGGGGAATATTGGGTCACCCAGTGAGCTGAGTAAATTTCTCACTCATTTTGTTAGAAAACATAAACCTCTTATCCTGTTATGCTACTGTTAGGGCATTTCTGTCACCCACAGCCAAACCCAATTCCTAAGTGATACAGAGAAAGGACCTTACAAAAACTACCATTCACCTAGTCATGTGTGATCCCTATATACAGAAGGCTAAAGCAAGAGAATCATGAGTTGGAGACCAGCCTGAGCTGTATCAGGCCCTGTCTCAAAAAACAAAAACACCTATCACTGAAGTAGACTTAACATGCTCACAGAATGGTTCAGGGAACTTTATGGAAGAGGGGCAGAAAGACTGTTAGAGCCAGAAGTTGGTACATTTTGCACAGATACATTACCTCCTCCCCCCATTATGCATTACCCACAATTCCCATGAGGTTGACCTTCATCCCCAATGAAGAAGGCCTCTTCAAAAAAGGGCAGGGAAAAGAGAAAGGATGGTACTAGCTAACGTGATGTTTACATATAAAATATGTCCATATCTAATAATAATAAGAATAGCAATAATAATAATAATAATAATAATCATGAACTTTGGTCCCAGGAAGAAAAATTAGAGGAGACAATTTCAAATTCGATCTGGGGGTTTTGTTCATATAGTGGTATCTCAAATTACTCCTTGAGTAGGGTGCGGTGACACACCTTTAATCCTACAGTACGGAGGCTAGGGTAAGAAGGATTGCTGAGTTTGAGGCCAACTTGGGACTATATAATAAATTCCAAGTCTGCCTGGACTACAGTGAGACCCTACCTGGAAAAAAAAAAATGTCCCTTGAGTCATATGCTAGATCATGTGCAAGGCATGTATAAAGTGACTGTTGCTCAAATCCTAATCCAGGACACTGGTGAAGTCTAAATTAGTTCTGTCAATAATTACATTGAGAAATCAGCACAGGCTGGAAGTGTTCTGAATGAACCAGGGCATATTCTCACCCCAAGGGAGACTGATGTTCTCAGTGGCCTCAAAAGAATATTTTTATTTTCTGGAGCAGATTGAAATATATGTCCTTTATTCTTTTAATTCATTTCCCCATAGTAAATGCAAGATTTTAATCTGGGAAAGGCATGGAAATAAAGCTTGGGTGTACCACAAATGTAACTTGCTGTGGACTTGAAAAGGATGCATAGTGTGTGGCTTGTCTGTATTTTGTTCTCTTATTTGACCACCTATCACATGTGTTTTATTACCTTTCATATTCTTTCTCAATGTTGTCTCTTCAAAGAGTCAACTTCCTCGTAGACTTGTTTATATTAATGATTTGTGTCTGTCCCCCTATTTTGCCACATCCTTATTCTGCTCACACCACAATTAAAAGTGAAAAATAAATGCCAATAGAAAACCCATCAAGTTTCTTTTAGTTTAATTTCATTCATAATTCCCTTCTTTCTCCTTAAAGGCCAAAGATGTAACGGACAATAAACTGATTTTACATAATATGCTTCCCTCCACGTGACTTACATACAAAGATAATTCAAAGTAAGAAAAAAAAAAAAAAAAAACCTTGGTACTGAAAAGCTGCTGCTCATGCTGAGTGAATAAAGGAAAATAATTTCTCCATACATTTTGGAGATTTTCCTAAAAAAGCCACAGGCATATTCAAATGTCTAAATTACCAATTTTCATCTTGATATTGGAGGGGGAAGACAAGGGAACGCAAGATGAATGCAAGATGAATCAAGACAGGGAATGCCTTTGTCACTCAAGCTAGAGCAGAAGCCATAGCAAAGTTCTAGCTCAGCAGTCAGGAAGCCACAGGTGAAAGTAGATGACCTCAGTGTTGATTTACCAGGTAAAAATCACGCAGCCCCCCCAGGTGATCCACACTAGAAGGGCAGCTGTAGCCTCATGTCATGGAACAAGGCTGGACATCAGGGGCACCTCCCTGGGCAAGTTCAAAGATACTGCTGAGATCTGCTTTTTCTATCTCTTGACCCAGACCTTCTGTCCTTTGAGTGGTAGTCATTCATTGCTCCTTATGGTGTTAAAGTGGCCTCTCAGCTCCAAATCAAATGGTTAGTTTTTATTTCTTTCTGTTAGTTATGTTTTTAATGTCAACTATGGTTCAGATACGGTCAAGTCTGAGACATTAAGCTCATTGACTTTAACTAGATGAGAAATATTCTGAAGCCAATTTCCCCATAGCCAACGTGACTAAATTTCCCCATAGCCAACGTGACTAAAGGTACTTAATTACGTGGCTGAGAATCCACTACTTCCTCCCAAGGATGGAACTGAGCCTTCACAACTGTCATGCACTGATACAGGCGGTTGCACTGAGCCTCTTCTCTGAGGAATCGACTGCTGCACTTACACAGTGGCTCACACCTAAAATCTCATTCCTCAAGAGGCTGGGACAGGGAGGATCACAATGTCTAGTCCTGTCTGAGCCACACATTGAGTTCTTGACAATTCTGGGCTACAAATGACACCCTCCCTTCAAAACAACATAAACAGGTAAATAATACACACGTTTATGTGTGTTTATACACCCGTGCTTATATGTACTTCCACTGCTATTGCTGCTCGTGACTCACACTGAATGGGTCTACTGTGTGCTGCACTTGAACTTTCCACATATCCTTCATTTAATATGTACTATAATGCTAAGGGCAGTTACTTTTAATATTATGCTCATTTTGAAAATCAGGATATTGAACATAGTATCTAAGTTAGAGTTCAGTTCAGTTTTATTTCTAAATGTAAGATTTTTAAATGCTACTGAATACTATCTGTTGCAATGGTGAGTCAATGAGTGCAATTTAATCTAGAATCTTTGGAAATGGGTCTCTCCATTGGGTTAGTGTGCCTGACAGCAAGATAAAAAGGAGAACATATAAAATTTAGTATCAATTTCAAATTATTCAACCGATGGTCCTCATTAGTTCTGCTCTGAGAAATAAAATCTTGTTTCTGTTCTTTAGTTAGATATTGCTAGCAACACATATGATAATTTTCACAATTAGGTATAGCTCTAGAGCTCAAGTATTAACAATTTTTGGAAGTTTCAAACTCTAGGAGGAAAACCAGTAGCACTTATTAGGAACAGCAGGACAATCAGTCTGCTCAAAAGTGAGCCAGTAACTGCATCACAAAACACAGAGAGTCACAGTTCAGAAACTCTGACAGAGACCATTATGAATAGACAGACAATGAATTACTGCCACAATTAACTGCATGATGCTTCCATCGGCTTCTTCCACAAGATCCCAACAGATGCCTTCATATGGTAATTTGAAGCTTGTAATCCTGTGCAATATATAAATACACATAAATCTATTATTTTCCTTAACCTCAGATTACCTGTAGTCAGATAGGATAGTAAGGTATTAAAACAATTAATTCACAAAAAGAAAGGAAATATTCAAGTAAATGTCTCAAAGTACAAAATATTACACATGGTAAAGTGGTTCTTACCACCAGTTAATACTTGGTGAATGTATAACTAATGACACTGTTTTTCTTCTTTTTCTGAAGAATGGCAATCTAGCCAAATAAAAAAATAATTCCTGGGGCTAAAAAAATGGCTAAATGGTTAAGGCACTTGCTTGCAAAGCCTCACAACCTGGATTTGAATATCCCGAGCACCCACTAAAAGCCAAATGCACAAAGTGGTGCATGCATCGGGAGCTCGCTTGCAGCAGCTGAAGGCCCTGGCAAGCCCATTCTCTCTATCTGTCTCTCTGTAGCTGCTTGCAAATAAATAATAGGTAAAAACATTTTTTAAATACCTATAATATTTTCAAATAACAACTGCTGTTGGGATTCTTATTTTATTTCTCCCTTGTTGGACACCAAAGTGCAATTAGGTAATATATATGGAATAGGAAAGAAATAGACACAATAAGTTATTCTTGCTAGGTTCTATGTTCAAATTTTTTTTTAAATGTAAAGAAAAAGGTGTAAAGTTCATGAAAACTATAACTCAGGGAGAATGTGAATTGTCTAGATTCTGTAATTAACAATTGAATTGTTGGAACAAGCCTGCGTGATGTGGTCTTTATTTTTTCTCTATTCAGGTGTCACTAACTTTAAAGCTCAATGATTCCGTTTACATTAATGACTAATGATTTCTCCTCCAGCCCCCCATCTCTCGCTAATTATCTTTCCCCTACCCCAAACCAATTCCACTTGCTTTCCAAACAGATACTGTGAAAGTCTCAGATTTTACATTTTACTGAGGACATTGTTAAGAATTCCACAGCATATACCTTCATCCTTGTACATCACTACCACTTCTTTTCAGGGTGGGACAGAATTTTTTTCTAAGACTGTGTAATTATATGGTAGCTTCCCTTAAAGTTGCCTTGGCTAGTTCTCTGTGCTTGCCACCTTTCATTTTTACTACACAAAGTAAAACATGGCCATACCAGTTCTTAAAATTTCAGCACTAGTCCAGCCAAGGTGGTGTGCACCTTTAGTCTCAGAACTTGGGATGCTGAGATAGGAGAATTACTGTGAGTTCAAGGTGAGTCTGGGACTAGTGAGTTCCAGATGAAACAGGGGCCAGAGTGCAATGATACATTGAAGAAAAAAATAAGAAGTAAAATTTTAAATTAAAAGAAGCTTTTAGCAATACATCAATCCCAAATAAGAGGAGCATGGTCAGTGCCACTTGCAAGTTTCTGCACATCATCCAAGGTCATGCAAGTTTGACTGCAAAGTTGGTCATGTCACATTGGGAATGTGATTTCAAAGACCACTAACACCAGACAGTCAATTAATTATTGCATGAGTAAATTGAGTAATGTCTCTATTAACTTGCTTAACAAGATTTTACAACTGCCTTCTCATGAGGATTGAAGAATTCTGTGCTGAGGGACAGTGACCCATGTTACATGGGATCTTTCAAGTATCAGGATCAACAAGGCATGAAAACTGTTAACTCTACTAAATGAAAGAAGATATAAAGATAAGTATCGTCTTAAAGCACAAAATTGGGAAAGTACTTTTTAAAATTATTTTTGTTCATTTTTATTTATTTATTTGAGAGTGACATAGAGGGAGAGAGAGAGAGAAAGAGAGAGAGCATGGGCACGCCAGGGCTTCTAGCCACTGCAAACGAACTCCAGATGTATGTGCCCCCTTGTGCATCTGGTTAACGTGGGTCTTGGGGAATCGAGCCTTGAACCGGGGTCCTTAGGCTTCACAGGCAAGTGCTTAACTGCTAAGCCATCTCTCCAGCCTGGAAAGTACTTTTGACTGCAGAAATTGTGAAAATGCATATTGGATGCTGAATGATGGAAAATTTAGACCTCTATGCTAGTGCAGGGTTAAGCATAATTAGAGGAGGAAACTACAGAGCACTTTCCCTCAGGCTCCAATGTGTGGGAAGAAAATGGTTTCCTTACAGCTTTTAATACAGCTTTTCTTTTTTACTCCCTTGGAAGCCTCCTTCCCCATGTTTCTCAATGACACCTAATATTGGTGACCATCACACCACCCTTATAATGTCTCTTACTATTCCATTTCCTAGATGACATTATTTCAGTCAGCAGTAATAACATCATACTCCAATGTCCTTATGAGATAGTGTATATGAAAGGGAGGAAAAGAGAAAGAGTTCACTTTGGAAAGGTTCCACTGAGTAGGAAGCCAAGGACAGAATTGCATTTTGTTTCAGTTCAAACCTGGATTAGGTCTTTGTCCAGTTACTCACTATTTAAGCCAGTTGCCTTTCTAAGCCTTAGTTGATCCCTCTCCACCCTCATCCTTCTCACAAAATTGCTGTGAAATTTAAATATATGCCCAATATTCCTTTCAAAGTAACAAGTAAACAACGTTTATTATTTGTACAAATATGCCATTAACACTGCTACTATGACTTCATTCATGACAACTTATTTAGTGCATTAGAATATAGACTCACTTGAAAGAGTGAATTTATCCCTAGTATGGGATTCAATATAACTGCTGTGGGTTAAAGTAGTGTTAAAAGAAAAAAAAATAGTATTCATATAATATGAACTTATATCTTAATTTAAAAATAAAGCTTTCATTAAGCTCTAAACTATCTAATTCAAATTTGGAAAATCATTATTCAACATTTATTAAGTAAACAATAATTATAGTAAAAATAGAGATCTTTTGCAAATATGTTAATCATTATTAATCAGCTCAATGTCATTGATATGCTAAGCATCTCAAACTATTTATTAAAATGCAAATTATTCAAATTTATTTATTTATTTATTTTGGGTTTTGAGGTAAGGTTTCACTCTAGCCCAGGCTGACCTGGAATTCACTATATAGTCTCAGGGTGGCCTTAGAACTCATGGTAATCCTCCTACCTCTACCTCCCAAATGCTGGGATTAAAGGTGTATGCCACCACACCTGGTTTCAATTTAATTTAAATGTATTTTTTTTCCAGATACAAACGTCAAGACTCCCAAGTTTTCCAAACCATAACTTCATGTTTTTATTTCTCAAATTCTGACATGCCAGAGGTTCCATGCAAACTTCCTTTTTTTCCCTCCCAATTCCTTCTTCCAAGCTGAGGTAAGAAAAGAGATGGGAAGGAGCAGGAATTTGGCAGGAAGCAAAGCCAAAGTCAATTAGAAGGCCTTGCATCACAAGGAGAATATAACTTTGCCCCAAACAACTGGGAAGTAATCCATTTGCCTGAGGGACAGGTCTAAACAGGAAATAACAACTGCATTTGAGAGTGGGGGCTGTGGGTCATTCACCCAAACTGAGATCAACCCTTTAGGCAGTCCAATCATGCCCCAGAGAGATTTCTTAAGACAGAGGCTCAGGAGAACTCCTTGGCTGACAATAGTCCACCTATGTTGCTGATTGGTACCAGAAGATCATCCTATCTAAGTTTCAGGCTGGGGAGATAGATCCATGGGTAGGAGCACTTGTAACACAATCATGAGGAATTGATTTCAGATTCCCTGCACTCATGATAAAAGTCAAGCAAGGTAGTGTACCAGTACTGAAGGAACTCAAACACTGGCGGATTGCTATGACTCAGTGATCAGCCATTCTAGCAAAAAATTAGCGAGGGACCTTCTCCCAAGCAAGTAAGTTAGAAAAGCCTAGAGAAGAAGGCCCATTTTCCTCTTCTAACCACTGCACACATGCACATGGGGTCATATCTGCACACATATGAACACATGTATATGTAACCACATAAATACCACAAATGTACACACACTCACACATTCAAAAGAATAACTCTTGGTAAGCTTTATTTTGATAGTAAATCTTCAAAAAAGAGAATGGTTTTGTGGTTACCTTAAACTTACATTTGGTGTCTGAAGTAAGAGTGGTCTTGGAGATTGTGACATCTAGCTTTATAATAGCCATAAAAAAAACTCAAAAGGCTATTTATGACAATGAGTGCAATCTTTAAAGAAATAAGGTTCTTTCCCTTTTGCCTATCTCTATATGGTTGTTGTGTTGTATAGTGCCTGGCTTGTGGGAGAATTTAATAAATAAATAAATAAATATACATAATGAATAAATTTCAGGTTCACTGAGATTGACTTTGAGAGCAAACTGGCATTAGTGTAGTGGTCTAGAATGTCACCAGTAAAGCTTTATCCAATGTAATCATTGTTAAATTTCCCACTATTACACAGCATTTTTCCATTTATATTTAGAATATATAAGTCATTAATATTTAATATGCCTTTATTGAAAAAAATTGTTTAATAGAGAGTATGCTTATTGCTTTTATTGGGGAAAAATGTAAGTCCCAGGCCAGCCATGAAGATTAGTGTGATATGAATCTTAACCACATACAAAATTGAAATCAAAGAACTTGGAAATAGAATCTGGTTCCATGTCATGGGCTGAGAGGACATATTGGGTTACACTAGAACTGAGCTGCAAGAATGAATATGAATGACAGGTGCAAAACCAAAAAAGCAAATATGATGGTATCAATAATTTCACTGTAAAATTTTTATCCTTCGAATATTTTATTACAAATATCATACAGTAATTATTGATAGCATTTTATCTCCTGTTTACTGACCACAATTTAAAAATAATCTAACTTGACACTAGCATAACAAAGGATGCTCACAGTTGATTGATGTATGCAAGGTTCTGTTCAGAGTATATGTGAAAGATATGAATAATAATACAACACACTTCAGGCTCTGCCCTCTCTGTGTATGATGACAGTGTGACCCACTCTCTTCAACTCCTATATAAACATGACCATTTAAGAAAATTTAGATGGTCTTATAAGCATTTCCAAATAAAACTAAAACTCTATAACTTTTTAAAGGTTGAAGTTTAAGTCAGAACTTGTTAAACTGCATTTTTTAAACTAAAGATTCTCTCCATCTAAGGCAATTTTAACAGAAAAAAAAATCTGTTTCAATAGATTATTGCACAGAAGTGTATTTCTAAATGACATTCCAGAAACAGGGGTTTCTAACACCTGATTTGCTTCTTTTGTTTGAAGGAGGGTATAAAGTACTATTATTTTCTCTACTTAAAAAGAAAGTGTTATTTAAGGATACTAAAATTATTTTGAACATTCTTATAAAAAGGCACATTAAGTTTGAATTTAAAAAATTGAAAAACTTAAACATTTAAAAACCTTCTTTTACCAAAAGAAACAATAGAAAGCTCCAAAAACTGAGATGATAGCCCAAATCTATGCACTTAATGCTGTTAAATATCCATATGGCCAAAAGCAGTCTAGACATTCCATTCAAGTTCTCAGTGGACCTTTTGTAGAATCTTAAAATTCATATTAAGTAGCCAAAACAAACTTGAAAACAAATGAGTAAGTAAATACAGCAATAGGACTTAAGACATACTACAAAGCTGCAGTAGTAAAATAGCATAGTAGTCACACAAGGGAAAACATAAGGATGAATGGAACAGAATAGGCAGCCCAAAGCAAATCCTCCCATTTATGGTGGAATCAGCTTTGCATCAAGTTCATGCATGCAGACAGGATAATTTCTCAATAAATGGTGTTGTAAAAATACATGGCCACATATAAAGGAATGAAAAGGGGCCCTTACTTTATATTTGTTACAAATTAACTAAAAATAGACTAAACCAGATGAAAGGTGGACTCTTCTTTCAATAGGTATACATATACATTTTTAATGTGAAAAAGGTCCATAGATGTGTTACACAGTATTACATAGTGTTACATAGTATTAAGGTTACTAGAATATCCACTCAGCTTAAGATGAAACTTGGAAGACGGCTCACTGAGTATGAAAACCTGAAGCACAAGTATAAGGTTCCAAGTTGGATCATCTGAACCCATATAAAAGTCCAGGTGTGGCTGGCACTGAGGTGGGCCGAGACAGGAGAATCACAGAGGCTCACTGGTCAGCTAACCGAATGTAAAAACTGAGAGGCCTGGGTTCAGTGAGAGACCCTGGAAATATGGAACTAAGGCAGAAGAATGATAAAGGAATACAACCAACATCCTTCTCTGACCTTCACAAACATGCACACAGGGTGCACACTTCTGCACAAATATATAAACACACACATGCAAACACACACAGATATGCACACACCAAAAAATAATAGTAAATTAAGATCTTAAGTATTGTTTGCTTTTTATGAGACACAGAGAGAGAGAGAGTCATTGATTGCCCAGTACCATGTACCCTTTCTGCAAGCAGGAAGTATAAATGAATAAAATATAAATGTAAGGCTACCAGGGTCAAAGCAAGGAAGGCATGACAATGAAAGAGAAACAGTACCAAGAGAAGAGCAGCTGTATTTCTGCCTAGCTTCAGGTCCTAAAGAAAGCCCTATCGCCCATAATTCACTAAATCCTGTTGAAGCAAAATGAGGACCAGAGCCAGCCAGGCTGCTAATATCCTGAGTTGAACCACAGTCATCCATTGAACTTCAATTCTGGGAAAGTTAGGTGAAAAGAGGATGCTCCGACCTTGCAGGAGTCCTAGGTAGAGCCTCACAATGAGTGCACGTAAACCAAGCCTCACTCTCACCCACCTCTTGCCCTCTCTCCATCCCTACATAAGACAGGAGCTTGAAAATGACTCAAACTCTTATCCTAAAGCTGGGCGTGGTGTCACATGCTTTGAATCCCAGCACTCAGGAGGTAGAAGTAGGAGGATCACCATGAGTTCGAGGCTATCCTGAGACTACATAGTGAATTCCAGGTCAGCCTGGGCTAGAGCAAGACCCTACTTTGAAAATCCAAAAAACAAAAAAAAAAAAAAAAAGAAAAGAAAACAGAAATCTTACCCCGAACTAGAGCTACTGCAGTCTGCATAGAAGCACCCAGAAAACGAGCATGGTTTTAAGAGCAGACCTCACAGGAAGGATGAGAAAAGCAGACCGAGGGAAGACCATGACCAAAGGCCAAGATCCTAGATATATAAAGAATGAATTCTAAAGTCTTATCTAAATCTAATTATAAAATGACAGCCAAGAAAATCCATGATTAAAATGTGAATTGAGAACTTTGTAGGAAAGGCTGACACATTGTGTCAGAAAAGCTCCAAGAGATAAGCTAATAACTGTGGGTTAAAAAAAAGCCATATAATACAAATGGGAAGGCATAAATCAAGAACAGGAAGATGTTAAAGAAACAATTTATCATCGAGAAATGAAAAACACTGGGACTGAAATCACAAAGCAGCATAAATTCTGGACTAGATGAATTTGAAAATTTTTAGTTTACATCATAAAAATAGCACAAAAGACTGGAAGCATGTAGAGAAGCAAAATGCATATGGGATGAGTTAAATTTTGCTAGAATTGGCGAATTATCAGTCTTCAGATTGTTAGCACATTGCAAATTCCTAACAGGAAAAGGTAGATTCATAACTATATATGACAGTGAGTTTGTAGAACAAGAAGTTTCAAGCCTCTTTAAGTTTCCATAGAGATTGCTTAGAAAGAAAGAGCACTAAATTCAGCATACTTCCAATATTAAACTGACAACAGATGCCAGAGACCAGGGGGATATTACTTCATGAATGCTGGGACAGAATACTGCTCTAGCAAGACTTACACTAGCTGGAATTCAACATAAAAGCACAAGGAAGGCATCTGCATGGATATCTAGATGCAATAAGTTATACACAGGCTTTCACACACAAAGCCCAGCAAACCCACTACCAATAGAGTTTCACACATAAAACAGTGGTGTGTAGTTTAAAAGCCAAACGTCACATGTTCTCTTTCATATGTGGATCCTAGCTACAAATGATTGGACCACTGTGTGAGTAAAAACAAAACTCAGTAACAGAAGCCAGTAAGCTAGAAAGGAGATATAAAGGCAATAGAAAGGGAGGGAGGGGGACTTAATAGGATGGTATTGTATATATGTAAGTAGAAGAACAGACTAATGGGGGTGAAAAAGCCTAAGGGAGGTCAGGGATAGAAATTGAGTAAAGAAAAGTTGGAGGGAGGGCTAATCAAGATATAAGAGGATATAAATAAGTCATATGGAAACCTACATTTTGGACAATGGAACACACAGGAGACAGAGATTGTTACTAGAAAATTTTCAGTGCCAAAGATGGGATACCTTCCAATGAGTTGTTGCCCAGGGAGGTCACTGATACCCCCAAAACATTACAGGCCATTGTCGAGGCCCTTGGTTTCCCATCAGGAATAGATGGCAAGACCCTATTGCTGAAGACTCCATATACTTGGGCTACAAGGTCACTGAGAAATAATGTTGGACCTGAGCTGAAAACCTCCTCCATGTAGACCAGCTGACAGAAAGCTGGAAAAAGCCATGCTGCATGCAGTTCAATGGAGAGAAATCACCAGTGAAGTCACTCAACAGTGGATACTGCAAGCTTTATATATGGCCAGCCAGGCCAAATGAGCTAACAGGTGAATAGTGGCATGTCTGTAATGGGGAAAACTGACCATCCACTAATTTGACTGGAGGCCTGCTCCATGGGAGAGAATACATCCCTGATACTGAAAACATACAACAGGGATAGTCATAAGCCCTAGAGGTGTAAAGTCTGCTAGTATCTGGCTAAATGTACATACTATGCTCACCAAACTACCCAGTAAGCACTTCTCTTAATGTTCATACCCATATATTAATGCTACTCTCACATTAGGTTAGAGAACCTTCTCTTTTCAGATAGCAGTAACCTTGGGATGACTCAGAAGGCACCATGGTGCTGAGAAGTGACAGGAGTGCTCAGCCCTGAAATATCTCGGTCCCACCTTCCACAGCTCAGGGTCCATTGCAGAAGAGGTGGCAAAAAAATGTAAGGGCCAAAAGCAGAGTAGGACACCTTACAACATGCTCCTCTAGGCACAAAATGGCCTGGATATCCATGACCTCACAGTGCCTGACACTACCTACACACAACCATCATAATAGGAGGAAAATATCATGACATCAAAATAAAAGAGAGACTGATTGAGAGGTGGAGGGGATATGATGGAAAGTGGAGATTCAAAGGGGAAAGTAGCGGGGAGGGAATTATTATGGGATATTTTTTACAACCATGGATGTTATCAATAAAAATATATAAATATAAAAAATAAAAAGTATACTCAGTAGAACCAAATTTGATATGCACCTTAAAAAAAGTATGCGTATAGAAATTATTTTCAAGGGCTAAAAAGATACCCAGTAGTTATAGGCATTTGCTTGCAAACCCTGACAGCCCAGACTAAATTTCCCAGTACACACATAAAGGCTGATGCACAAAGTGGCACATGTATCTGGAGTTTGTTTGCAGTGGCAAGAGGCCCTGGGATGCCCACTTCTCTCTTCCTCCCTACCACTCTCTTTTTCTCAAATACATAAAAATATTTTTTAATAAATTACTTTCTAAACTGGTAGAAATTTAATGCTTACTTATAAAATAACTAATTATTTTAAAATGCAGGAAATCAAAATTTGTGTGAAAGATGGTGTTGTGTAATAGTCAAGAAATACCCTAGAGTCAATGAACTGTTTGGAAGTTAGAAACACAAAAAGTATCAATGTATATATATGTATATGTATTTTAAAAATAAAAGTGACCACTAAAGGATCAGAAAAAAACAGCTCAAGTTTACAAACGAGCATAAGAAGGGAAAATATGAAAACTAATCATGCAACGGAAATTGAAAAGGAAGGGAGAGAAAGCAAATGGACATTTATGGGCACAAATTACAATGGCTAAAAATCAAATCTAACTTACCAGATACCAGCTCAAAGGGGAAGAAGACCAACACAGAGAAAAACCAACTCCTACCAAACCAGAGAGCCAGAGCCTCAGAGGCCCCCAACACCTCATCACTGAAGCAGACCAAAAATGAACCCAACATGGCTCAGGGAAATTTTGTGGAAGAGGGGGCAGAAAGAATGTCAGAGTCACATGTTGGGTCATGATATGCAGAGACTTTTATCGTACCAAGAACTGTGAGCTAACTCCACAATGCACAACCCACTTACATCAACAAGGAGGGGCCACTGGGTGGTGGTAGGTCATGGATGAGCCTAAACAATGGTACCAAACTATATTTGCTGAACAGAAAACTAATAAATTAAAAAAAATCAAATCTAACTTGACTGTATACACTGAGTACAAAACTAATAAAAAAGGTAAATCCAGATATATCAACAACTGTGTCAAATATATGGATTCAAGGTGTCTAGTTTTCAGAGTGGATCTTTAAAGCACTGTGTCTACAATTCCTAACAATCCATCTTCACTCTTCTCCTGCATCTTGGTATCAAAATCAGAAATAACAAAGAAATGCATGTCTAGCTTAAATCTGACCAGAGGCCAGGTAAATGACACTAGACAGATGACATAACTTGAGAACCCCTGTTGGATTCTCAATTAGCATTTCTTCACGACTTCCTACTTCTCAAAGCCCCACCCACAAATCCAGGAATGGCATTTACCTGTGTGTTCAGATGCACAGGTCATAGGAAACAAGATACTGCCATTCAAACTATTTCAAGCCATGATACATCACAAATTCATTCTAGGAAAGTCAAAGTTAACAGGTCTTTATTTAACTTACCATAAGATCCCTGTTTCGGTCTCTCACTGTGGCACAGGTGACAAAAGAGTTGCATAGAGAGTATGATGAGGCTGCTATAAAATGATAATTGACCCCTTCAGCCCTATTGCACAATGTTAAGACCTATACCCCCTATTTAAACTTAAACACCAGCATTCATTTCATCAGACTAAGCCAGAGAAACACTCTGGAGATGCTCCACTTGGAGTTATAGAACAATTATTCCCTGTGTCTTCACAGTACAATTATAGAGGGAGTCCCCTGATTCTGCATATGATGCAAGCTTAAGAAGGAAGAGCTGAAAATCCAGTTAGCAAAAGTAGGTAACTCAACAAGTGGCCATTAGTACTGGATTTACACACATGTAAGCTGTGTTACATAGGGAGAAAAATAGCTACTTCAAGCAAAACTTCTAATTACTTTTAAACCTTTCCACCTTGCCAGCACCAGCTACCTGTGCCTTAGTGTCACTTATAAACAGGAAGAAAAAGCATGCACCCCTGAAAAAGCTGCAGAGAATTAAATCATATCCCTGCTTGTCTTGCCCACTCTACACACACACATGCACACTCACACAGAAGGGGTGGGGCGCAAATCTTTTGAATACTGAAGTTTGAATACCACAGTTAGACTTTTGGCATTTTTCTTCTTACTGAAATGTTAGCAATAAACTCTAATTCGCTGATCCAAAATCTATAGCTTCTGTGGTATTACAACCTGAATTGCAATTACTTAAATATATTATTAATCTATATTTAGGTGTTTATTTGATTGTATATAAAATCTTTAATATTATCTTAAAATCAGCTCCAAAGTGGAGTTTTTATTACATTCAACTTTTAAAAGTTTAGCTTACTAGGATTATCCAACCTGTTACCTTCCCTTTTTTCTTGTTTAAATTATTACATTTATTTATTTTTATTTTTTGGTTTTTCGAGGTAGGGTCTCACCCTAGCCCAGGCTGACCTGGAATTCACTATGGAGTCTCAGGGTGGCCTCGAACTCACGGTGTTCCTCCTACCTCTGCCTCCCGAGTGCTGGGATTAAAGGCGTGCGCCACCATGCCCGGCTAATTATTACATTTAAAAATCAACTCATAAGAGGCTGGTAATGTAAGTTAATAGCAGACCACATGCCTAGGCCCTAGGCCCTGGGCCCTAGCCCAATTCCCAACACCACAAAAACAGTAATAATTAAAAAAGAAATAGGGGGTGAAGAAATGGCTTAGTGGTTAAGGCACTTGCTTACAAAGCCAAAGGACCTCGGTTCAATTCCCCAGAACCCATGTAAGCCAGATGCACAAGGTGGTGCATGCACCTGGAATTTGTTTGCAGTGGCTGGAAGCCCTGATGCACCCATTCGCTCTCTCTTTCTCTCTCTCTCGCTCTCGCTCTCTCCCTCTCCCTCTTTCTCTGTCTCTCAAATAAATAAATTAAAATATTGGAACAAAAGAATTAAAAATGAATTCTTGAAAATTTAACATGAAAAACTGTTACATGACACACTAGAATTACTGCTTGTTAACTAAATTAAAAATATATTTATAATCTATAGACATAGCACTCTGAATAACCTGATCTCATATCATGTGAAAATATATTCACCAGTATTTATAGGTATTATTTAGAGTAGTAACTTGAAAACTGTATGTGCATATATAGCATATACATACACACACACATATATATAAATATATATTCAAATATGATAAGCTTACAAGTAAAAATTGAAACTAATATTTTTATAATATGTTTTTATTTCTCCTATAGTAATTGTCACTGTACAAGTTTATGGAGCACCATGTGTCATTTCAATAAGTATATACAACATATTATAATCATGTCAAAGTAATTGGCATATCTGTACCCTTAGAGATTTATCATGCTTTTTGATGGAGAACATTCAATTTATAATACTTTAATTTTAACATGAATGGTAGATTATTACTAATAAGCAAGTATATTGTATGATATTCATTTAATTGGTCATAGGAAGATACTATTATTCAATCTTAAATTTACAACTAAAGTGACAGATGTGTACTTCCTAAATTACCTACATAATTGACTAGCTCACAGAAACAGTAGGCATCTGAGCTATGACTTTCAAATAACCACACATAGGTCATTCTTAGAAAGAAGAAAAAAAATAGAGAGAGACAGAGAAAGAAAGAATTCAGTATATTATTAATTTTGAGAGTGAAATAACCACCAAAATATATGCAAATTTAGATTTGAAAGAGATGTTCAAGATGGTGAATAAAAGCCTCATTTTAAAGGTCCAGAAATTAATACATAGAGGGGAAACAATTTGGCCAAAGGGGCTGAAATGGAAATAATATCTAAATATCCCTGCTCCTAAACACTTCCATAAATTTGCATCAACTTTTAATTAAACAGCTCATCTGAATATATGACGTTAGAATATATAGACTTATTCAAAACCAAAAAACAGCAAACATAGTCTATGAAACTTCCTTCTTAACAATAAGCTAAATAAAACCAACCCCTATGTCACCTTTTATGGGATTGCAGTTGAAAGGAAAGGTGTCTTACTCCTGAATTACACAGAAGGGCTACATCACAAAGGTGCTCTATGGAAGCTGATTCTAAGAACTCATATCACATGAATAGCTACTGGCTCTATTTCATTCAATAGGTCATGATCTTTAATGTTTTCAATGATAAAATCCTTAAAATTAGATTTGAAAATACAAGATGAACTTTTCTCCTAAAACAATGATTACCTCATCACCTCCTACTGCTAGCACACACACACATTCACACACACGGCTACTTACTGAGCTGTAGAGATAGCCTTCCCCATTCATGGCCACATACAGGCTGGCTTTCACCCCTTGGATGGCCACTACACGCAGTCCCACAGGAATGAGATTGAAGAGGGCTAGAGGACAAAAGAGAACACAGAGTGAAAAAAAATTAATTACTCTGTGAATAAGTTACCTTGTTTCATACAATGTTTCCTTTGATGGTAAATATATGTACTTAAATATATATTGTGATATTAAATATACATTAAAATTTATATATATATATTTCTAAGTATTATATCATGATTATATCTATTACAAACATATATATATATATATATATATATACATATATATATATATATATATAACAAAAATATATCAAAGCCAGGCATGGTGGCGCACGCCTTTAATCCCAGCACTTGGGAGGCAGAAGTAGGAGGATTGCCATGAGTTCAAAGCCACCCTGAGACTCCATAGTGAATTTCAGATCAGCCTGGGCTAGAGTGAGACCCTACCTCAAGAAACAAACAAACAAAACAAAACAAACAAAATATATATAGAGAGAGAGGCCTCAGAATATGGAGCTGTGTAGGTTTTTCTTCTTGTGTTTCTGCAAAACCACTAATCACTCACATAAGTCCAAGTATGTTACATAGCTCATGTGGAATGAAAAGGTTAGTTCTGAAGGACTTTCAGGTAAAGGACACACATGAATCTGAATGGCTAGGATCTCTGCTCCTTAAAATGAACATATACTCAAAAACAAGATATGATTTTTTTTCTAGCAAATGACTTATAAAAATGTTTTTCAATAGTAGAAAACAACTTTTATTCACAAATAATGATAAAACGCAATCTGTAAAACAAATGCCAGGATTGTTTCTTTCCTGACTTGTCTTATGACACTAAACCCTGAATATTGACTGAATATAAAAGGCAAATATAAAATCCATGGGCTAAATGGTAGCAACACTGGGACAAAACTTTTCTCTATTACTTATTTACAAGCATTAATAAGCTGCCTTCTGTATGCCAGATAATTTTCTAGGTACTGGGGATATGTTAATGAGCAATATAAGTTCTTTGACCATTAAAATAAATGAGGATAAAGAATACACATTATTCATAAACAGTTTATAAGCTGTTGACTTGATATTTGTGTATTTTTCTTTATATATATTTAAAGAAAATACTGTTTTAAAAATAGTAAACCCAGTAATGATTGTAATGTGTGAAAATAGAAGTAGATACTTATAATTATGTTGAAGAGATACATAGTAATTCAGCATAAAAAACTTAAAGTCACCAATTGTAAGTAAAAACTTCAGTAGATTTAATATATTCAAAGCTGTGAAGCCATTATCACATTCACTTTAAAAATGTTTCAACATGTCCTGCAACCAAAGCAGCAACAGCAACAACAAAATTCTGAATCTTTTAACATTAACTTCCCATGGTCCCCAGTATCCTGGGCAGACACAGCCATTTTTTTGTTTACAGATAGGCATTCTGGACATTGCCTATAAAATTCAAGCAATTCTCTTGAATTTTAAGCTTCTCATGCAAATGAAGATAGAGTAATAAATGTACATGTGACTTATGGATAGTTTGAGCTAAACAAGATACATTTCTCAGCTAATGCAAAAGTACTATATAAAAATATTATATATTAAGTCCACATATTTAATTCATCAAACTAAAATGAATTAGGACTATGCTTGTGGCCTTTACATATTTGAGTTGACTCTAACTCAAAATACTCAGCAGGCAAGACATTCACTAGAGAAAAAAAAATACATATATACTAGAGAAAAGACAAAGATTATTTTCTATTTATTTTCTAAGAATGTTGCTATGAACTCTTTACAACTATCACTATCCCAGATACTTTTTGTGCTATACCATCATCATAAGAAGAAAATATTACCCTAAAAAATTTACATATGGGAGGAAAGAAATCACATAGCATAGCTCTGAAGATGGCATTACAGATAGGAATTAAATATCTCATGAATGCATGCATAAAAGAACAGTGCTGCAGTTCACTTTAACACCTTGACTAACATGTCCTTATCCACATTCTCTATAGATGAAATCCCCATCAATTCACAGCCTGTCAATTTTTAATATAAGATACACATAAATTAATCCAGTTGCTGCCTAGTTTTGCCCATCTTCGGGTAATATGCTATACTCACACAGAACCCCCCCCCACACACACACACATACACACCACATTTTGAATTTTACCTAAATGTTCAGAGGATATCACTTAGAGGATAGACTGTTTTACTGCAGCGTTGCTGTGGCAGGACAAATTCCTAGTTGACACTGGTTAAGTCTCTTCCTCATCAAACCTCTTTCATTTGCCAAAGAAGTTCATAATTATTGCTTAAGGATAATTACTGTCTAGATTGAAATCAGGACTAGTTTTAGTTTTTCCCATAGTCTTACTGTTGAGCTTATATTTCTAAAATGGCTTACAAAATACAAGACAAAGTCTAATTGGGGAAAGAAAGTGAAGACATATGAAATAACCTGATACAGCATGTGATTTATTTCTATAATTAAATATAATATATGCATTCTCTCTATATATTTTGTATGTTTCAAAAGTTCAGATAAAAAAAAGAAGATCTGTGTGACCTGAAGTATTCAGGAAATGCTTCACACAGAATATGGGACTGGAGTTGACACTGAGCAACAGAGGCTGGATTCATTCTGGGAGAAAAGAGCGAGAAAACATTTACATAAACAAGGATCTTTCCACTGTTAGAGATTTATATGTTACAAATGGGCAATGAGAAGTGTGGCCCATGAAAACTGAAGACATGGCTTTAAGCCATCCAGGTAACCTCCCAGTTTCAGTGTTCCTATCTGTAAGATGAGGCTGATAACTTACTCTGCAGTCTATAGAAAAAAGCAAATGCATTATGTTCAAAACCAACCCATCTGACATCAGTATCTAATGCTTCCTGTTACCCAATAAGGATGAGAAGGATAGAAACATTAATGTATTTCCTTGGTAATACTTTAATTTACATTCAATGATACTTGATGGTAACGCTTACATTGTGTATTATTTTATTTTCGATAGGAGATACTGACAATCAATCTGATAGAATGATTGCCTAATAGGTACAGAGTAACTCAGATTAAAAAGTACCTCTAAAGACTGTACTTGTTTTTCTGGCTCTCTAATGTTGATATCTGGATAAGATAACATATTTCAATTCCTAAGATACCTGTTCTTGCCTTCTCACAAACTACCTGATGATGACTTAGTTCATTCCTCAGCACATATAATGTCCGGGGTTAGCTCTTATAAATTCATATGGCCAATGAGACGTTAGGCAGACAGGTCTTTACCAGTTTGAAGAACCCTCCTGTCAACACTGCCTTTTGCTGTTTGGAAGGATGGGGATGTGGCACTCCAGACATCTCAGACTTGAAACAAAGGGTACTCCCAAGGGAGTGAGGGCAGTTGAGCAGGAGCTGAGACCCTGATAGCTTTGTGGAGAGCAGCAGTAGTTCTGTGCTCAGTGACTAGCTCTGGCTTTCAGGATGGAAAGATTATTTTATAGGAAGAAACCATTCCAAATTCTGACAGATTGGAAATAAAAGCAGAATTAATATGAAGACACACATTAAATGCAAGGTACTTACACACTGCAAATAATGGCAGCTACCAAAACCACCAAGTTAAAGGATATTCTTGTGAAATAGAAGGAAGTTCAGCACTACATCATGAACTCACTCCCCAGGATAAATGCTAAGCACATTGTCTCATGTAGCTAAGGTGGCAGAGGAAAGCAGCTCTATTGCTCTTCCTATGTGAAGAGCTTAAGAAAAAGCTAATGCTAGTCAGGGAGAAAGACCAGAACCTATGAAAGTTGATATAAATCACAAGATGAAAGTAGTTTTCAGATAAGATTCTATGGGAGACACACTGAGCCACCCCCCAAATAAATCAGTAAACAGTTTTAAATTAGGCATATTAGTGGTAAGAACTAAAAATCTATTTCTCAAGAAAGGTCCTTTCTGTTTCTTAAAACCCAATAAGGTGACAAAAGTCTGATCCTTATCTCCTCTTTGTCTTCAGTGAAGTATACTGTGGATCACAGAAGCTCTTCACATCCTGTCAGAAGTCCTCCTGAATCTGCCCTCCCTCTTTATCCTGAAAACCCGAAGCCTTGATCACTGAGCTACTGGAGCCACACTCCTCTTCAGATTCCTTGTATCTACTCATGTCATTTCCCTACTAACGTCCTCAAGTATTTCCTCTTTGTCCCCAATGCCCTTTACAAGCCACCACTAGCTCACATTTTAATTTTTAATTTTTTATTTATTTATTTGAGAGCGACAGACACAGAGAGAAAGACAGATAGAGGGAGAGGGAGAGAATGGGCGCGCCAGGGCTTCCAGCCTCTGCAAACGAACTCCAGACGCGTGTGCCCCCTTGTGCATCTGGCTAACGTGGGACCTGGGGAACCAAGCCTCGAACCGGGATCCTTAGGCTTCACAGGCAAGCGCTTAACCGCTAAGCCATCTCTCCAGCCCACTAGCTCACATTTTTAACACCACCTGTTGCACATTACATCCACTTTAATATGCAAAATAAAGCTACTAGAAATTTCTTAGCTTCCCCTTGACCTTTTACTGAGCTGGTCTGTGTGCTATTTTATCCTCTAATCTCTTCCTAGAAAGATAACCTTCCCACTTGTATATTTGTGTTTTTTTAATATCTTTTTTTTAACTGTTTAAAAAGATTTTTATTTATTTATTTGATTATTTGAGAGTGACAGAGAGAGAAAGAGGCAGATAGAGAGTGAGAGAGAGAATGGACGCGTCAGGGCTTCCAGCCACTGCAAACAAACTCCAGACACGAGCGCCCCCTTGTGCATCTGGCTAACGTGGGACCTGGGGAACCGAGCCTCGAACCGGGGTCCATAGGCTTCACAAGCAAGCGCTTAACCACTATGCCATCTCTCCAGCCCCCCACTTGTATATTTGGAGAACTCTTCATTCTTGAAGTTGTACATTATATACTCCTACCATGTCTTGCCACAATCCACCAGACATAGTAGTTTGCTTTCCAGAATTGTTTCCAGAAATGTTTGTTTCATAGGCATATGTCTATGATAACCATTGGGATTTGGCCTTAGAACATTTACTTTTGAGAGTCTTTTGGAATTCCAGTATTCTCCAAACATGTGAAAGTAACTGGAAATTTTTATTGTTATTCATGTTACCCAGAATGGAATCTTGGTCTTAGAAAAAGTGCTATGTAATATTTGCTGAATAAATCAATGCCTCAGCATTCTCTAACTTTATTCATAGCCTTTCTAGGTCATATTTCCGTAATTGAACATGCAGGAAACTAGAAGATAATATTTACTATACATAGAATATACTGCAATGTGGAATCAAGCAAAAAAAGAGAAAATCTCCACAGTCTGAGATGGCAGAAACACCATGAGCATGTGTCTGTGTGTCTCTATATGTGCCAGTGATTGTGTAAAATAATGCAAGACTCAAAGGAAGGAGAAAATAGAGTTTAGAGAATCTACTGCAACCATGATATTAGACATTAGTTTAAACTGTTGTATAAGTAAAACATTATTTTGTAAAATGCTATGTTCTGTTCAATATAATTTCTACCTGTTTATTATCCATATCAAATGATTCAGTGATAAGAAAATAATCAACCAATGACAAAGGCAAAAACACACAAAGAAACTTTAAACACCAGCCAATATTAATTACAAGGGAAATAAACATGTAAAAAAGAGAACATTTGCATTTTAAAATCCTGAATTTATTTTTCCAGAGTAAGCAATGATAAGAACAATTCACCTTATAACCCATTAAAAGTCCAAATGGAAAATACTAAGAAAGAATGAAGATATTTTGGTTTATCATCTGTGCACTCTTGATGTTTGTTCCCCTTTAAAACTCAATCTCATGTTCTACATTTCTAAACCTTCTCAATAAAAACATGTTGTTGAAGTTGCAAATAATACCATATAATAACAAATCTTGACCTACAAACAAGCTGACATGGGCTGTTTTTTCCTATAATTCCAAAGGAACATAGACCATTTGTAAATATAACATTTCTAGGTCACTCAATTATATTTTCCTTAGTCATGAAATTAATCTTAATTCTCATATGTATCACCTGTTAAAGCCTATTCCACAACTTCTCCTTTTCAGTAAGAAAATAACATTGTTAAATATTCATCAAACTAAAAGATAGTCTAAACCCTTTAATCCTCTAATGCAAGGGTATTTATATAAATTATGGTAGAATGCAACATTCTCCAGTCAAATTGATTATTCATTCTCTCACCCTGATTCCACAGTATTCTATACACAGCAGTTGTCACACTTAAAAAGATATTTATGTATTTCTCCAAGTTTCCCTGCAAATTAGATAGTTTTCAAGAGTATTAAATGGAAATACTGGTGATCTTTTAGAAAATTTGCCATTTTCTTAAAGTACGCTACCTACGCTAACTCTAAATTTGCAAGGATTATGTTTTTTATTCATTTTAACATTTTAAAAAAATTTCTATAAATGTATTTGTGAGGAGAAAGACAGAGAGGGAGAGAGAGAGAGAACATGCTAGGGCCTCTTGCCATTTCAAAGAAACTCCAGACCCAGACACATACACCACTTTGTGCATCTGGCTTTCTATGGGTACAGGAGAATTAAACCCAGGCGGGCAGGCTTTGAAATCAAGCACTATAGCAGCTGAACCATCTTTTCAAAACCTGCTTTTGTATTTATAAAGGTGAACTCAGATTGTGAAATTAAACTACTTATTCATTTTTCTTTCATTAAAAAAAATTGCATGCTTTTGTTTTGTTTTATTTTTTAAGTTTTGGAGAATCTGAGTGCTTTGTACAGTAGAACTTTACATGAATGGATTTTATTCATATATATATATGTGTATATATACATATATATATATGTATATGTATAATTAATTTATTTATTTGACAGAGAGAAAGAGGGAGAGAGAAAGAGAATGGGCACACCAGGGCCTCCAGCCACTGCAAATGGACTTTAAACACAAGTACCACCTTGTCCATCTAGCAAGTATGGGTCCTGGGGAATAAAACATAGGTATTTTGACTTTGCAGGCCAATGCCTTAACCGCTAAGCCATCCCTCCAGTACAGATTTTATTATTTAAAACAGCATTTCTTACAGATTTTTTTTTTAATATCATGACTGACTCCATTCTTTAATTTTCGAGTCACAAAAAGAAAGACTGGGAGGAAGACTGAACTTTATTCCAAAAGATACAGCTTTGTGCAATGAGGCCCCAGCTGAGGAAGAGTCTCAGCAGTTAAAGGTCCTTGTTTGGTAAGTCTGACAACTCAGGTTCAATTCTCTAGCACACACATAACGTTGGATGCAAAGTGACATATGCATATGTGATCCTAACATCCCTGGTGCCTACTAGCATGGAAGGCAGAGCCAGGAGAATCAAAGCTTACAGACCAGCTAGCTTTGCAGTCTGGCAGTTTGTTTGCAGCAGCAAGTGACCTTGTTTCCAAGAAGGTCACAGACAAATCAAAGTTGTCCTCTTGATATCCACATACTCATAAAGCACATGCACGTGCACGCATGCTCTCTCTCTCTCTCTCTCACACGCGCGCACACACACACACACACACATTTTCTTAAAAATAATAACTTTGTGACCTTGATGAATAGCAATTATCTAACCTTTTCTGATTTTTTTTATTCTTTTCTGCTCTGGATGAATCAGGGAATTATTGTGAAACTTGAAAAACATAATAAAACAACAAGAAACCAGTCCTGCAGCTCTCCAGGTGAGATACAAAACAGGACAATTGGCGATGTTGTTTGAGTTTTCTTGTTCTTATCACTGTATCTCCAAATCTGGAGTCTTCACTGGGTGGAGTGAGGGGCTGGGTGATCATTAGCCCATACTTCACCTTGATTTTCTTAAAAAAGCAATGCATTTCTTCTTATGCAGATGTTGATCCAGCAAGCACAAGCAAATACATGGTATAAATGAAACAATCCACAAGGCTGTAAAAACCAGCCCCCTTTAGGCCACCCCAGCTCAGTGCTTTCAGTATGATGAGGAACAACGAGCCAAGTAATCTCACCGACTGATTTGCTTTCCCCACGGAATTTGCTGACTTAAAAAGCTAATTAGTGGTTTGCGGCTTAGAGACTCAAATTTTTCTTGCAAGCACTGCCTGACAAGACACAGTGTAGACTTTCAGCATGGTGGAAATGAGCAACATGGTGATTTCTTTCCTTAATGTGTTCCTCAGCCTCAGGAAAGGCCCTGCTTTTGGTTTTTGACACTGGGAATACCCTACCAACGTTTCTATAGTACTTCACAGGGGTTGAAAAAAATCTTGCATAATTAACAAGTCAATGTAAGATTTTTTTTTTCTTTTCAGATGAAAAATGAAGCACATCACCATCAATAATGGAAGCAAATGCCTGTCATCACTCATCCTCTGCAGCCAATTTGTCTTCCACTGAAGACTGTCTACCTCCTACCCCGCCGGGGAATGCAAAAGCAGCACAGGTGTCCGTCTATAAAATCAGTAGGCAAAAGCAAAGGTACCATCAAAGAAATTTCTGGATGTTTTAAGATGTTTAGAATGGAATCTTTCAAAAATATTCCATCAGATGTTGTATCACCAATATCAACACTATTTCCTGTTAAGTTTACTCACTAATTCAGCACCGCTCCCCAATATTATGCTAAGCATTTTGTAATTGAAGGGTGAAAAAGAGAAGTACAATCCTTGTCATCGTGGTTAGTCAGAAATATATTCAAAAATTGAATTTCTGGGTTGTGTATCCATCTTTACTGAACACTGATATGGGAAGATGTGGTTTCCACAGTATCATAAAGTTAGCTAGTGGAACAAGTAGGATATGAACCTTGGTGGCTTCAAGGCTATGTTATATTCTTAAATAAAAGAGAAAATGAAATAGTAACAATCCAAAGAGTTGTGAAGGTAGTAAGAAAAACAGATCTATAATAAGCAAATTTAGAACCCTTAAATAGAATTTTGGGGCTACCTGAAATATTTTAGCTTAAAAAATACAAAACCATTAGTTCTTAGATACAATCATACACATGATGCATGCAAACTTACTTGACATATTCAACTAGAACCTAGAACTGTGTACTTCATTACTATTAATTACTAAGAATACATTGTTGCCTAATACTAAAAATATTGTGCATCCATAGAAATCAATACATTGTGGTAAGACTTTTAGAAATAGAGGAAGAAAAAGGATTTTATAAATAAGATGGTGCTTTCTTTCTTATTATTCTCTGACTTAAATTTTCTCGTACTCCTTTTCTCTACTATAAACTGTAATTGGGAAATTTAGCCATCACTCAATTTCAGTGCTGGATACCTTTCATGAGGCTCTATTTCCTACAATACGAAGTTTAAACTTCCATAAATGTGATCTGAAGTACTCTGAAACATGGTTCTACAACAATCTTTTTCCAACTCGTTTTCCTTAAACACAGCAAGTACTTGCTCCACTATATGATTTTGTGTCTCCTTATCTGAAATCCAATTTTGCTTATTTTAGCTAATGTATCTCTTGCTCCTAGTTTTCAAAATTCAATTTTAAACTGAGCATCATGGCTCTGAGAGATCTCTGACCTCTGCAATCATAGGATTCTTCTGATTGCACTGGAGAACCAGTGACACCTTATATTTAGTTCTGATTTAGAAAGTTCAATCTCTATTCCTCTGACCACAGACAGAAGGCAGAAGTGATGTCAAATTCATTTTTCCAACCAAGTAACTAGAATGCAGTTGGCCCTCAACATGTTGGTGTTAATGAAAATGTAGCATGAATGTGATAATCACAGCAATAATCCCTCCATTCCATGGTAGCTGCCTGAAGTAGTATCCCCAGAAAGTATTTGAAACCAGGCAACAATGAATGCTGAGAAAATTTGGTGATGTCTCCAGTACACATGGGAAGGGTTTCTTCTTCTGCTAACTTACCATCTCTAGGTTGAAAGCCTACTTTTACAATGAACTATAACACAACATTCCAGGAAAGCATGCGATGATTTGTATTTTACTTTATAATTAAATATAGTTTTAATAAGACAAATTTACAATGAAAACTTTAAGACTGAAAACCCAAAAATAATTTTTAAAAGGCTACATCACTTGAAGTTTTCTAGAAAGGCAGAGTCTCTGGGCCATCCAAGATTTATTGTATCAAAATAAGCATTTTAATAAGTTCTGCCTGTGATAACTATATACTTCCCAACAGTGGTTCTCAAAGGATGAACCCTTTAGAGATGTAAATTTTCCAGGCTTCTAAATCCCACCTCCAACCTTCTAAGTCAGAAAACTTGGGTCAGTGTCCAGTAGTACAAACTATAGCTGCTTTCCAGATAATCATGGTACGCCCTGAAGTATTAAGCAATGTAGAATAAGTCACTGCTTCCATACTAAGCTACACCTGTGTTATTTTACTGCATTCATTTCTGCAACAAGGTCTAATGTATCCTAGGCTGATCTTGAACTCCCTATATAGCCAAGCATGATCCTGAACTGCTGGTCCTCCTGATTCCAACTTTGGAGTCCTGAAATTATAAAATTACATCACCATGCTTGACTTATGTGGTGCTGGGAATCAAACCTAGGTCTTCATTCATGCCATGAAAGCAGTATACCAACTGAGCCACATCCCTAGGTCCTTCATCAGGGTTATTTTAAAGGTGATAAACAAATTTGATATTTAGAGATTCTGATCTTATACTTATGGATGATCCAGAGGCAACATTTTAAATTCTTCAAGAGGGTTTGGATATGTAAGCATGTGGGCTATCTCTCTTTGCATTGGAAATGCTAATTTCCCTGCCAAATTATCACCATCATCAAGGACTGAAAACGGTAGTTTCAATCTCTCCAGTGTGAAACCCCAGTGCAGCAGTGAAGTTGTAGTGTGTGGTTTAAAAAAAAACATTAATTATTATTATTAATAATCATCATAAACTTTACTCCTAGAGAAAAGAAGAAAGCTTCGTAGGCTCAGGAAACGAAACATGGAGACCTCATGGCAGTTGCAAAATTTGTAAGACCCTTCCTCAAGGTTACATAATCCTTAAACAATTGTTGAGGGAAAGGGCATTCTTTGGTGGAGCTGCCTGCAATTTGGGAAGGGAGCTCCATGTATGCACCCATGCTGGAGCAATGTCTTCCTTTTTCATGGGTAAATCTACCACTGACACACATTCCAAGTAATGGTGCCTCTGTAATCATCACCATGAATATATATTCACTTGTCATTTTGAAGATATGTGTAACATTGCTAAGTGTTTTCCTTTAGTATGACTGCTAAAATCTACTTTTCTAAGCGTACTTAATTTTCTTCCTATTTTTTATTGGCAAATGACTTCCTTATCTCTCCTTTGAAGTCTGTTAAATTATCTGTCATTCTCCTAGCAAAATGCAAGCAGTATCTAATTTGCATGAATCCTTCAAGCTTGGTGTTATTCCACAAAAGCATACTTATACTTGATGAAGTTGTTCTTTTAATCAACTTTCAGGCATTTATTCAACAAACACTGAATGCCTAGTATGTCCCCAGTACTGTTGTAGACACTGGGAACACAAGTGTGAAATAAAACTCCTTGAACCAGCAACTACTTCCATTCACATTAAATTTTCCCATTGATCTGTCAGTTTCATTACAGTTCTGTAGCTATCAATATACCAGCTCTATAGAGCCAGTATTTATACATTACTAAAGTCTTACCATAAGCCAACAGAGAGAGAAGACAGGCATAGTAAATGCACTCAAAGGACATACAATCTGAAGGAAGTTAAGCAGTTCCAAGTTGTAAACACAATAAATACATGCAGATGTAACTGTATCACTATATTTAGAGATACATAATTTGTTCAGAGGAGAAAGTACACTTTTCAGTTAGAAAAATCAGAAAAGGTGGGGAGGAATTTTCTAAGACAAATAGTCAACAATCTTGCTTTCAGAGGATGCCCTAATTAGAGAGAGAAATAACATACACAAGTATGGACTGGGGGAAACGTGTGAGATATATAGGGAAAATTTAATAGGGATAAAGATAATTTCAGTAGGGGAGAGAGTAAAATACAAAGTCTATTAGTGCTTATAAAGGAAAAAAATGGCAAATTTTCAGTAGGCAAGGGAGTGTGTTCATCATAGAGATGGTCATCTTATAAATTTGCCAATTTTCAGATTCAATTTCAGGTCATGTTTTGCAAATATCTCATTTTACAGAGTAGAAAGTCAATGAACCTAAGTGTAGTGTGGCCTTGTAATGATCACTTGGTAGTTAAAGAAAGAATCTGAAGTGGAAACCACAATCTGACTCGTGGTCCTAGCTGTCATGTCTTACAATTGGAGATGGTCAACTGCATACTATTCCTGTATTGTGTTCAGGGTTTGTCACCATCATTGCATGAAATCCACAGGTATTTTCAGGATCTAGGTATGTGGAAGGAAAAGGGGGAAACACAGATGTGTCCATTATTTACATTCATTCATTTATGCCCTTAAAGTGTGCCAGCTAAATGAAACCCCTTTGGTCACTGAAGTTTGCAATCTTAGAAAAAGCCTATTGTGGTACAACACAGAAGGTCAAATAAGGAAGTCATAACCTAAGGAGACACATAAAGTCAGTTCAGCAACTTCAGTATAATATGACTTATTTGGCTATAAATGAAAGCATAAGGATCAAGTGGAGCAGAGTCAAGTGATAGATATATGGGATTTTGTAGAGGGAGGGCAACAGTTCAGAGGAATAGCTATAGACAGTACCACACAGACAGAGAGTAAGTGCTGCAGGGGGTTCTAAAGTGATAAGGGTGGCTTACCAGCTATATAAGATTGGTGAAGATATTTCAAGCAAATGGAATTAGTATGTGTAACAGCTCAAAAATCTGTATCACATATGACTTGTAATTCTTCTATGTTATGTTTATTCACACACATGTCTAGGGTTGAGGTGGAAGGTATGTACTTCTAAAAGTCCCAGATGATGCTTCAGCTGAAGAGGCTCCACATGTTGTGGTCCACTGACTTGACACATTCCTCAATACTTCCTATCATAATTGTTTCATATAACAGCATACAAAATGTTTCATATAACAAAAATAGCCATTATGAAGAATTCTACTTCTATTCTCCTAAATGGCTGCTATTTATGGGCTTCTTAAAAAAACACTAAGATTTCGAGCTCTTCTGACAAGAACAGCAATAGATGACAGTTATTAAGAATTAGTGTGTTCTAGGTATAGACTGAAACACTTTTTTTTATAAATCGGCCCATTTAATCTATATGAAATCCCTGTAATGTATGGAATATTCTCATTCAACATGAGAGAATTAAGACATGTAGAAGTTAAATAACTGAGCCCAAAGCATATGCAGTTGGATAATCTCCAGCCTGACATCTATGCTAGAATATTAACTCTATCTCCTGTGGGGAGTAAGGAGATTTGGGTTTCTGTTGTTGTTGTTTATTTTGTTTTTCAAGATAGGGTCTTACTCAAGCCCAGGCTGACTTGGAATTCACAATGGAGTCTCAGAGTGGCCTCAAACTCACAGTGATCCTCTTACCTCTGCTTCCAAGTGTTGGGATTAAAGGCATGAGCCACCATGTCTGGCTTTTTAAACTTTGGGTTTTAAATACAACTTGACAACACAACTCAGAAATTTGCAAACTGAAGATTTCTTGTCTGTTGACAAACATACCATTCAGGAAAAGTACAAAAATAACTTTTATTTAAGGAAGCTGAAACTATAAATTATTTTTCTGAGCATACATATATTTCTATACATAAAATGAAGGAAAGAACATCCAAACTTTATGAGATTTTCCATTTCTCTAATCCTGTCCAATTTGTACTTATATAAATTGAAGACAGTTTATGAGTCTTGACTACAGCAGGTATCAACCACCTTGCAGAACCAAGAACAGTTTCAAATGGTTCATGTTTTGCTTCCCTGAGTATCCACAGCAAAGCAGAACATCAGAGCAAGAGGAAAGTGGAAGCAGTTGTTCCTTTTTGATTTATGTGATGGGTGACAGACTTGGGTTCTTATTCAAGCCTTCTACAATTATTATTTGGAGGAACTATCACTAAGATTAGAGAGTAATAAGAAAATATAAGTTTCTAAGAATCCTTAAGAAATCTAAATACCAAAACCAACTTGTCACCCTAGTCCTTTTAAAACTTTTTTGAGAATTTTCATATTTGTATATAATGTATTTTAGTATAATCCCTTCCCATTATCTTCTCTTTTATCTTTGTTCAAAATATAGCAGAATAAGGAAATGAGCTTGTAGGTGAATGGTGAGGGAGATTGTGCACTGTAAGGGTAACAACATTCCATGCCCCTAAGTGTTGCCTGAGAGGATGAAACCAGGTTACTACATGAGTTTCTTTCCCTTTTGAACCCAGACTATAGGTGAGATTTCACATGCAGAACTCATGACATAGTATTAACATACATCTAACATAAGAAAATAAAATCTCTACAATTTGACGTGGCACAAACACCTGCTCCCCAGTAAGAACTATCATAAAGATGCTTGAGCTGAAAGTGACGAACAGCCTCACCAGAACAACCCACTGTCAGGGAGAAAGAACATCCTTAGAGCTCCCGGCAGCATGCACATGTGTTCCAACAGTAAGAAATTCAAGGCTGCCTTGATAATTTTCACTAACTCACCACTGGGATCATGTTTCTGTTTAGAGTGTAGCAATATGAGCCCCCTGCTGGCTGTGACTAGAACTTTTGACTACTGTTACCAAAACTCTGCATGTTTGGTTTTGTGTGCAAACTGTAACTAGAAGGAATAATATGTACATTCAAACTTGGATTTCTGGAACTGACACACAGGCAACTTTGAAATATCTTTCTTTATACTGAATTAATAATTATTTCAATATAGTCACAAACTGTATTTATACTTATAATGGACATAAATATAAAATATTAGTATCAAAAGATCTCAAGAAATGCATTCCAAAATTTTATTATATGTTAACTATAAAACGCTGAAACACTGCATGAATAAATCAAAGCATTGGAGTGTTCCTTCATAACCTTGGGATAAGTAGGGTTGTTCTGTGGGTTGGGAGGGTGGTAAGGTGGGGGTAGGAACCAGTTAGCTAGAGATTAAACATACAGCCTCCATCATACTAAGCAAGTGCTCTGCCACTGAGCTATATTTAAGGCTTCTTTTTACTTTTAATTTGAGACAAGTCTGTCTAAGTTGCCCAAACTTGCCTTGAACTTATTCTGTTTACCCTCAAGCCCCAACTGTTCACCTCCTAGTAATTGAGAGTACAGGCTTGTGTCATCAAGGAAAAATTAGAATTTTTTAATGGGAAGAAAAAGTATAAAGCAATATAAAAGTAGATTAGAATATAAAGTTATTGTCAAATAGCTCCAAAACAACAAAATGAGCAAAACTGCTATGAAACATATTTAAAAGAGATACCAATCACTAAAAATGTAAAAGGTCTGTATTATAGAGTCAAATGCAATCAGAAATAACAGAGGAAATGTAGATGTCTCTTATGATGTATAAAGAAGAGTTCAAACTAACTCATAGTAAAAAAAAATGTATTATTTACATTTCAAGGTGACCGAAACCCTCAAAAATTGATTAAACTATGTTATCTATAACATAGAAAAAGATACTCTCAGTATAAATGTGTAAAATGGTGAGCAATTAGCTGACATCTCTCAAAATTAGGAAAAAAAAAAACACATGCCATTGACCCAGTAATTCCATTAAGTATTCATCATACAAATATATTTGAACACATGAAAAATCGCTTTGTAACAACAAGATATCAAAATTGAGATGTCCACCAATAACAAAGTTATGTCTTCTAAAAAATCCACTTAAATTTGTATTAATTTAGAAAATGTTACAGTAATATTAATGGAGAGAGTTACTAAAAATATAGAAAATAACATAGAAAAATATTGCAGATATTCATTATAAATATAAAAGTTGATAACTGACAAATTAGACGAAGAAGTATAGAGATGGAAAGAATAAATGGTATGTATATCTTGTTTATGTCTGTACTATATCTGGACTAATACCAAGAATGTGTCCAGCTGGTAGATGGAGTATAGGAAAGAGCCTTACTTTTGACTGTGTCTATGTCTATCGAACCAAAGAGTATCAGAAAAATACTTGTGGTTGAAGAAAATTGCACTTAATGACTCTACAGCAAGGACAGATAGACATGCACCACAGTAAACAGCAATGTCTCCTTAAGTGGGTGCAGGAAAAGACATTTAAAGTGTATTAAGTGATTCAGAGAGGGCTCCAAGACTGGTAGATTTCCTTCCCTAAGAAGGTGGGAGTAATTCTAGTGTTGGGTAGCTTAATAATTCTGATCAAGAATTCTGTGTTTGATTCAGCAGCCATGTCCATGTTCATCTGAATCCAAGATAGAGAAAGATTGGGTCATTTTTTTTTATCATTTTTTTGTTTTTGTCCGTACTCAGGCATGACTACAGGTTGATCTTGTCTTTATCATTACCCACACCATCACAGCAGCCTGTCTGACTGTGCACTGTGACCCTGTCTGTACCCAACAGCACACTCTGTCGTGGCCTTACATGTCTGTAACCATGCAGTTATCTTTCCTATTCAAAATAATTTGGAACAGACTCTCGGGATGCAAGGGGACTTGTAGTGGGCCTCTCCCTCTCGAGCAGGATGCTAATAGAACATTGATCAGAAAATGGCTCTGCGTTATCAGGCAACCCTCCTCATAGTGAAAGAGCTGCTCCTACCTTTTGTTCAGGGTAAAGAAAACAATACATTTGGCATCTTAGTCATTTTCTTCCAAGCCTTTTTAACCTCTTCAAATGCATCTTTTATCATGGTAACTTGTGAAGTAGAATAATTAGCTTTTAAATTTTATGTAAAACACTCCTATTAATATCCTCCAAGCTGCAATTGTCTTTTTGTGTGTGTGTACCAGTGTTCCAATGGTCCTGCATTTTTGTTATCATTACACTGTAGAGATTCTTATCTGTTATTGCAGACAACCCCATTTGTGTTTGTACTCAATTACATATAATTAGTCTTTTCTTTCTGAACAAAAGAGCAGGTGTCTTTATCAATTCTATGCAAGATACTATAGTAAAGATGGTTGGACCTAATGATGTCAAGTGAACCAAACAGCACATTTCTGACAGATGCTCATAGTAACAAGATTTTTTTTTTTTCAAGCAATCAACTGCTTTTACTCTTTACCCATATAAAGTAGAGGGGGAAAAGACATTTTAACAACTTAGGGGTTTATAATTTTTTCTATTAAGAAACATGAATAGAATTTAAATATGCCCCTGACATTGTTTAGCAATAATCTCCACTCAGAAAAGGTATTTATAAAATTATTTGTTTTCACTTGAAATTTTTTACTGAAATATGTGTGGTGAGGAAGAGCACGAGAAAGTTTATCCTCTGCAAATCTGAATAAAAGAAGTAACTCAGTGTATAGGTCTGTAACAGTGTTCATGTATGATTTTAAAAATTGTACTGCTGAGCTGAAGAGACAACTTAGCAATTAAGGCACTTGCTGCAAAGCCAAAGGACCCAGGTTTGATTACCCAGGACCCACATAAGCCAGATGCACAAGGTGGCACATGCAAATGGAGTTCCTTTTCAGGAACTGGAGGCTGTGGCCCATCCTCCCTCTCTCTCTCTCTCAATCTCTCTCTCTCTCTCTCTACCTGTCTCACTCACTCAAATAAATAAATAAAACTTTTAAAAACTTGTAATATTGTTATGTGAAGCAGTGTCATCAAAGAAAGCTGGAGTAGGAGTAGGAGTGTAAAAGTGCTCGTGCATTGCAATCATTCTGGTCGGAAATGACTTCAAAAGACAATGTCAAAAATATGTGGCCAGGGGCTGGAGAGATGGCTTGGCGGTTAAGCGCTTGCCTGTGAAGCCTAAGGACCCCGGTTCGAGGCTCAGTTCCCCAGGTCCCACATTAGCCAGATGCACAAGGGGGCGCACGCGTCTGGAGTTCATTTGCAGAGGCTGGAGGCCCTGGCGCGCCCATTCTCTCTCTCTCCCTCTATCTGTCTTTCTCTCTGTGTCTGTCGCTCTCAAATAAATAAATAAATAATTTTTTAAAAAAATTTAAAAAAAAAAGTGGCCAGGACTGGGGAGGTGACTCAGTGGAAAAGTGCTTGCGACACAAGCATGAGGACCTGAGTTCAGATCCCCAGCATCTGCATAAATGCCCCTTGGGTGCAACTGCTTACATATAAGCCCAGCAGTCAAGAAGCAAAGACTAGAGATCCTCAGGGCAGGATGGATACTAGACTAAGCAAATCAGTAAGCTCTGAGTTCAAGTGAGAAGCCCTGCTTAAGCAAACAAATAAAAAGGGAGAGTGATGGCAAAAGAGACATGCAATCAACCTCTGACTTCTGAATGGACACATGTACACACATGTGCCTACATACATACATGTATAACACATATGTACACAAAGAAAGACAACAATATGTGGCAGAAGTATTTTTAACCTAGAAAAATTCTTGCACGTATTCACCAGAGGACCTTCATCCATTTATCCTTTCATTTAGTACTGAATGCTTGCTGTGAGTGACAGACCATTACAGAGAAAGTGAAGGACTGAAACAAAATTTCTTCCATTGTGCAACTAACATTCTGCTGGGAAGGTTAATCAAAGAATAACTAGCAATGATATATTTGTCCAGTTCCCAGAGGAGTTAGTTACAAGCGGAAGTAAAACGAGTCTGGATTACCTCGTGCAGGGTACTATGGAAGCTTGGAAACTATGAGAGGTGGTGCCTAGTGAGAACTGATTCACTCATTGGGGTAAACCGTCAGTTCAGATTGTGGGACCCCAACTTTTACCCCCTGTTACTTCCCAGACGATGTAAGCAATAGGCTTCCGGTCCTGGTCTTGTGTGCCACCATAGTCCAAAGCAAGAGGGCTAATCACTCATGGGGTAGAAACAGTAACCATTCCCCTTTTCATGTTGATTTACTATAGCTCTCCATTGTAGTAACAGGATGCTAACACAGAAGATTGTAAAAAAGAATATCAACATAAGATATGTGTGAATGTTTTAAAAGATGATCAAGGAAGATGTCTTCAGTACCACATTACAGCAGAACAATTCTCATTTCCTTGAAATAAAAAGGGCAATAACTCTCCAAAAAAGAATATGTAAAGTATTTTACAAAACATGAAATAGATACACTAAGTATGTCACCTATACAAACATCACAACCATAATGGAAATGATTAAAATACATTAAATGAATTTAATTCCCTCTCTTATAAAAAGCTTAAATATGTAAAACAAAATCATGAGTCACTTAAGTATACATTTATACAAAAGATATTTAAAATCTGAATGGAAATAAGCAAAACCAAATTTAGGAAAGCTATACCTAGTAATAAAAAAGAGTAGTATTTTGTAGAAACAAATGCACAGAGGGTTCAAATTTATTGAAATTTTCAATTAGTTTTTAAGCTGGTAATGAGTAGCCATGTGAATTTATATTATCCCTTGTATTTTGAATATCTAAATCACTTATTATCAAAATGTGTGTAGGGTAGTACATAATTTTTAAAAAAAGGTTTAAATTTGTGAGTTTAAACAGAACCTGACAAAATCCATCATGTTCAGTGTATGTGGTGCAGATATTTCATCCATTCCAGTGATATAAAATTTGCTGTATGTATAGCTACATTAGATAGATTTATGCATGTATAAGTAGGCATGGGTCCAGATTGGTGATGGCCTTGGCCTCAACAGACCAATAATTTTCCACTATTTTTCTAGAAATAGTGAAGGAAAGATTTGTGTGCAGTTGATTGCATGCTCTTGCTCTTACCCTTGTGTTCCCTCCTTGTGGAAAGTACCACAAGCAGAACATCTGGCTGGGGTTCAGGTCACATCCTGGGGAACTGAAAATGATTATTTGTCTTGCTTGGAAATTCAATGCATTTTCTTCAGTTTGTAATTTTTCCATTTTTAAAAATCTGGTCCGTGCTGTTAGCAGAGGGTGGTGCTACCATTATGAACTCTAGCCCCACCGCCCGATGTGAGCAGAACACAATGACAATGAGAGACACTTCAGCATTAACATGGGTGACACAGCTAAGCAGCTCCCTGATTCTTTCCGCTTGTAATTGCAGCCTCTCTAAATAAACACTCAAATACAGATACAATAGATAACAGTCATGCATGAAGAGAAGAGTGTTTCCATTCTTCCCTCCTGAATTGAAAATGTGAATCATTTAGATAATTCGTTCACATAAGTACCAATCAACAATGCCAACCACAATAAGCTAATCAACTACTTTGCCAAAAACTGTGAGGAAGAAAACTGGGATGAAATTCTTTATGATAAGATCTTTTCTTTATTGTAATTCATATTTTTAATGTGCAATGTTAAGTGAACAAAGAGAATTTAGAAGCCATGATAAACAGCATCTCGAAATTTTATGGATTTGAATCATTTCTCAAATATTATTTAAAAACCATAGCACTATAAAATGTATCTGGTTCGTACCTTTTGAAGTTTGATAGATTGTCAGTCTGATCACAAAATCACAGTGATTACAACCACAGACCAATTAGACATATATTACATGTATATGCGTGAGTGCACATGTGTGTATGCATGCATGCATTTGTATGTGCCCGTAGCTTTCCAAGTAAAATAGACTGGAAAGTCGATGAGGCCCAGGGTCCTTACTCTTGGCTCTGCCTCCCCTGTGACAGGAACACAGGTGCATGCCACAATGCCTGGCATTTTCACACAGGTTCTGGTGACTGAACTCAGGTTCTCATGCTTTCAAGGCAAGCACCTGAGCTAGCATCCCAGCTGGACACATTGGAATTTTTATAGTATGTCTTTGTTTTTGTTTTGAGTCAGGAATTCATGTAGGCCAAGCTGATCTTAAACTCACTGTGTAGTCTGGGGTGACCTTGAACTCCTGATACTCCTGCCTATTTCCCAAGTGCTAGGATTAAAGGAAGGTGCTTCGACATCTGGCACATTTATTAAATGTTGAAAACTGAAAATCTAGCAATAACTACAGATAAAATAAAATAGCATGAATTTATTCTAAGGAACTTATATGATGGTGTTGAAAGATATAAGAGCTATCGTTCTTGCTTCTGAAGCTTGTATTTGAAAATTTTCAAAAATACAAATATACTCTGTCATACCCTGATGAATACATTTAGCTATTGAACTCATCAGCTCTGAATGTTAAATAAAAACTATTTGTAGATATTAGTAGAAATCTGTTGATATTTGGCACTTTTATTTCAAAAATATATTTTAAGCAAAGTATGGTGGTGCATGCCTTTAATCTCAGCACTCGGGAGACAGAGGTAGGAGGATTGCTATGAGTTTGAGGCCACCCTGAGACTCCATAGTGAATTCCAGGTCAGCCTGGGCTAGAGTGAGACCCTACCTCGAAAAACCAAAATATATATATACATATATATATATATATATATATATATATATATATATATATACACATATATATAAATTCCATGTCAGGTCTACCAGTCCTTATTACCCTGCTCCTACTGCATATATTACAAAAGATCATAATATGTAAATATATTTAATTTTATCCTTAACCAGATGAAATAACACACACACAAATATATGGATGGATTCATTATTTACCTTAAGAAATAATTGTTTTCTGTCAGATATTAAGGTCTAAGAATTATAACTTGCTCATCACTTGGTTCCAAGATTTAAATAGTTTCTGTATTGAAAGCTCTGTTATTCCTATGAGTAGTTATCAACCTAACAGAAAGCACTACAGTGGGACGAAAATCCTATCTGATGACCTACTGAACCCCTTCAAGGTTCATCTTCTCTCTTCCTGTGTAGCCTTCCTGCCCTGATGCTTCTCTCCGTAGGGAATTCATGACAAAAAAGATAAAGAACACGCACAGACTCTCTCATCACCCAATAGTTAAGATGCTACCCTGGCCAGGCTTGGCCACACATATAATCTGTACTTCATTCCAAGAAGCTCATGGTCCTTACTGTAGTCGCTGTTCTCGTCCTTGGTCCCATCAATGGTACCATCTGGATGCATCTGCAGGAAATATCCCTGCTGGCTGAATAACCTTGTCACGATTCCTTTCAGCTGGGGTTCTGCAAAACAAAATGAAATAATTATTCACATTTTTTTTAATTTTGTCGATAAAAATGCACACTTGCAAGTTGTTAAATACATTCTGTAAGTACATGCATAAAATGCCAAAGACATAAATATTTAAATTAGCGATCGGAAGGGGAACATTTCAGTCACATATCTATAGATTTTTCCCTTCTAGAGGCAGAACCATACCACTTTGAAGCAGAGTATCAAATGTAAATAAATAAGAGAGAATTATGATTAGGAAAATACGGAGGCATGATAAACAGTGAATTATCTGCCCTCCCTTGTGCATCTACTGTCTGACTGCAAGATGCCACAAAGTTTACAGACCTGTTCCAGAATCACTGCTTAAGACCAAATGCCACTATCACCCCTCCTAAGATCTAGGAGTTTTAACCTGGGCCTGGAAAATTTCTATTTCTGCTGGATGTCAGCTAACACATCAGAAAGCTTGGTTTTTGAAATTCTGATGTTTGGCCATCAAGAACCACAGATACAAACACCACCAAACCACCCCACCCCTACCATGGCCATGAAATATTGCCTGGAAATGTGAATACTGGCTATACTGCACACTTCACTAAGGAAGAACCCCAACACTGCAAAATCATTTCTCTAGTACATTAGAAAAAAAAAAATCACAAGCATCTTTCTAAGTATTTTAACCTAGAATTGGTCCTCTCTTTTTAAATTCTCTACACAACTATAGTGTCAGACTGGCTTTGTACACCACATTTAGGTTTTTGTACATCAGCTAATATCAATATTTAGAGCTTTCTCACTGTGATGCTGGCTGCCAACAACAATTTGGTTTCCACAGCATCACCATCTTTTCATCTCTAATGCTGGATAAAAATTATTCTAGTACATTTATAGTCCTAATTATTTCATAATGAGAAGGAAAAGAAAAATGCTGCCTCTGGTCATGAAAATGAGGCAAAGATGAAAACCTTATCTTTGCTAAAGTAGAGGTATGGTATCCACAGAATGACAATCACTGATTTATGCTCCTCTACTTCAACCTTTGCCCCAAGAATCTCTTTATTTTTCTTCTATCCAGTGATATGCCAGGCACTAGATGTTAAGCTGGGTGTTTTTGTTGATGTTTTCAAAATAAGGATGAGATGTGTTTAACTAAGACAAAGTTCCCATTACCTATAACCTACATCTATGGCTTGGTGTTGTGACTTGAAGACCTATTTTAGGTATATATGGCAATGCCTGAGTTACTTTGCCTTCTTCATAGGACTCCTGAGAACCAGAAGAGAAACCAAGAAAATTGTGAATGAGGAAAGGCGGTAAAACAAACTGTACTAAACACTGAATCAAGCACTGATTAACAAGTATCTATTCTCAAGTTAAATAAACACATTTAATTTATGGGTCTCAAGTTTCTTATCAGTGGAATCTGTGAGTCAAATTGAGTGGAATTTAGTTCCCTCCTATGATTCTCTTTGATCTTATTAGCAGGATTTTCTTAATGGGTTCATCTTCAAGGTTTATCCTCCAGAGACCACCCAGTCCAGCATGAATACTGAGACTATCAGACAAGTGCACAGCTCACTAGGGAACTTTAACTGTGTCATTCTACTGTGAGGCTACGTGGCTGTCAGAAGGCTTTAGTTCAGCCCAGATGTGGAATCACAAGACCAACTGAGAACCCCAGGTATTGTGGGTCCTGAGAAAGTTATATAATATCTACTTTTCACTTGTATCATCTGGAGACTGAAGGGACAAACCATTTCTATTTTAGGGGGCTAGAGATATGACTTAGTGGTTAAGGCATTTGCCTGCAAAACCGAAGGGCCATGGTTCAATTCCCCAGGACCCACGTAAAGCAAATGCACAAGGTGGTGCATGTGTCTGGAGTTCATTCTCAGTGGCTGGAGGCCCTGGCTCACCCATTCTCTCTCATTCTCTCTCTCAATCTGTGTCTGCCTCTTTCTCTCTTGTGCTCTCTCAAATAAATAAATAAATACTATTTTAAAAATTCCTATTTGAACTATAATCATTGAGGAAGACAAATGAAAGGACAGTATGAACTAGATGACCCTACAAAACTATAAGTTCAAATTAAAGTATAATGTTTCAACTATGAAAGTCAAGGAAATAGTGCGCATCAGGTGAAGAGGACATGCAGAGCAGATATTATGTTTTCTGGCTCTGTACCAGGAAATTATTGATTGAACTTGTAATGGGGCTGACACAAGCAGCAGTCTGAGAACTGAAGGTAGAGGACAATAAAAGTGAAAGAACAATGGTCCCTTCCTATTCTTTCTGATAAGCTCAAGGTTACTTGGAGAAGCCATGTTTTCTTTGGTAAGGAGATGTGTGGCAGCCCTGTCATTAAAGCATGCAAAAGATTGCTTGTTTTCTTCAGGCTCCTCTTTTTGCACCTATAATTAAACACTTCTTTTGCCATGGTGAAGCTATGCTCCTGTTGGCACGCTGGGAATTCATGGTGGTAACTCCTGTTCAAGATAATGAGCACTAGACTTTTACCCCAAGTCCCACTGCGAGAGAATACAGAGCAGGCTCTGAGTCTTAATTATGTAATGATCTAGCAAAGCAAATGTCCCACACTACAGAAGTTTCACAGGTAACCTCACCGTCTACAGAACCAAGTGCAAAGGCCCCGCTCATAAGTGCCTCCTCCAGCAAGCCTGGCTAATATGAATGAAGATCTTTTGTAAAGGAGGAGGAGGATGGCAATTTCTAAAGACCACTTACCAGTGTAACTAGTATCTTGGGATCAATCAACAAATACACATATTGTTTGTCAGACTCTACTTGGGAATGTAAAAGGGAATAAAGTCTGTGCTATCCTCAGGGAATCCCCACTCTAATACTCAAAACGTGTGTGTGTGTGTGTGTGTGTGTGTGTGTGTGTGTGTGTGTTTGTGTGTGTGTGTGTGTGTGTGCATGAGTGCATGTGTGTGCATGTATCGCAGCTATTAAATGAGGGAAACGCAGTGGCATGATGGCCCAGAGGAGGCAGGACTAACTCTATCTAGGTTAGGCAAAGAAAACTCCTCTGTTACTTGGGGAATGGATAGAATTTTTATAGACATAGAAAAATCAAGCAGAGGCAAGACGACACAGCAGGCTAACTGCCAATGATAGAGTACAGTACAGATAGAATGTAGGTCAAAAGTTCATAGAGGCTGAAACACTAGTACCTGTAGTCTACAAATTTTGGTAGGATCAATAGCAAAATTAAGAAAGCATAGCCAATTAAATAATTTGTTTTTTTTTAAGCTCATTGTTTGCTTTCAACAACTATCCTTCTGATTTCAAGATTTTGTTCTCCTACTACTTTTTCCTGTTTTTGAGTGAAATCATAGCTATGTTATTAGAAGATTGGAATGGGAGATGGCATGTTAACTTTTGTGTTCTTAAGTGGTGTGGTAATACTGCAAGCATTTCACTAAAATCTGTTTCCTCTTTCTCCTGGGCACCCAGCTCGACCATATGTCCTAGCCTCCCTTGCAGTTGGGTTTGGCAGATGAATGAGTGTCATATGGAATGTAAGGGAAGTGATGTGTGCCATTTTCAGGCCAAGGATTTTAAAAGCAAACATTCTCCTCCACATTCCCCTTTCCTTAATGCTCACTGGACTAATCTGGCAAAACTCTAGAGGATGACAGAGCCACAGAAAGGAAGGTCGGTAAGAGCCTGAGTAACTGATGGGAAAATCACAACAGTTACCAGAAACATCCACCTTGGGCAGTGGGGTGGATGAGAAATAGACTCTCACTACCTGTGTACAATGGCTTCTTTTAATGAGAGCAGTATGAACAGGGAGTGAGGAGTCATCTCACAGTGGGAACCGGACAAAGCCCTATGTCACCCACATGACCGAAGTCAACAGCACAGTCATGAATCATGCTGATAGCACACGCCCTCAGTATGCTGAACTAAGATGGCACTTTGCCTCTTTAGCTTTCCACCAAAGAGTTACAACCTCTGTTGTAAAAAATACACCAGGCAAACCCCAATCAAAGGACATACAGAACATTTGATTATTCCTCATCATGACCATCAAGGTGGGGCTGGGGAGATGGCTCAGCAACTAAATGTGCTTGCCTGCAAGTCCTGCCAACCTTGATTTGATTCCCCAGTACTTACACAAAGCTTGATGCACAAAGTGGCACATGCATCCAGAGTGTGCTTACAGTAGCAAGAGGTTCTGGCATGCCTAACTGCTCTCTCTCTCTTTCTCATAAAAATAAATAAACATTTTAAAAGACATCAAGGTCATAAGAGAAAATGTCACAGGCAAGAAGAATCTAAGAGGACTACATGGAGACATGATGAATAAATGTAATATGGCATCCTAAAGCTATAAAAATAATTTGTCAATTAAAGCAGTGGAAGCCATGCAGGTGTGTCGATAGTATATGCCTATAATCCCAGCCCTTGGTAGGTTGAGGCAGAAGGATCACAAGTTTGAGACCAGAATCAGTTACAAAGCAAGACCCTGTCAAAAAAATGAAAGACAGAGGGAGAGAAGGAATGAAGAAGGAAGGGAGGAAGGAAAGAGAAGGGATAAAGTGTGCAACTAGTTTATCCTAGTGCATCAAAATTGATTCTTAGCTTATAATACAAATGTACCATATTAATGTAAGATGTTTCTAAAGCTGGACAATCACAGGAGATATAGAAACACTACAATATCTTAACATTCCAATTAAATATTATTAGAGGGCTGGAGAGATGGCTTAGTGGTTAAGGCATTTGCCTCAATAGCCTAAGTACTCATGTTCAAATCTTTAGGCCCCACATAAGCCAGACGCAGTGATGCAAGCATGCAATGTTGCACATGTGCACAAGAGGGTGCATATATCTGGAGTTCATTCTCAACAGTTGAAGGCCGGGGCTTGTCCATTCTATCTCTCTCTCATCTCTCTTAAAAATGAAATTTTAAAAACTATTAGAAAGCAGCTGGGTATGGTGGAATATACCCAGTAATCCTATAATCCTGTCACTTGGGAGGAAGAAACAAAACAATCAAGAGTCCAGGGTCATCCTCAGATGCATAGTGAGTTTAGGTAGGCCTGGCCTGCCTATAAGTAACCATGTTCCAAAACAAAACAAATAAAAAACTATTATAAAAGCTTATGAAAATTGTAATTATGTCAAAAATTAAAAAGAAAGAAAGCTTTCACTCTTCAGAGAGGTTGAATAAAGATAAAGCAGAGGACAGATTAGAGCTCATATTCAACATGTCTTCCCTTCAGGTAAAGGACAGATAAGGTCCTCACATTCTTCACCATGGCTTCCCTTCAAGGTGATATAGTACTTTCAACAAAAGAAAAATAAAAACAAAAACTGACTCCTGATGGAGCTTTCTAGACATTCCTGTTGGCTTAACCTGCAGTGTTAGGGAAGAGTGGTTCACAGTGGAGGCCCAGAGCAGAGACACCCATGGGAGTTTGAGCACACACCCTAGGATAAACACCAGACTGCCAAAAATAGGATGCCCTTCAGAAATGGGAACAACCCTGGAATCTAATATCTTCTTTCACTCACTATTTTTCTTTTTTGTTGTTGTTTTTTTAACAGGGTTTCACATTGTAGCCAAGGCTGGCCCTAAACTCCTGATGCTCCAGCTGCCTCAACCACCTCTATGCTGGTATTAAAAGTGTTAGCCATCTCACCTGACCCATCAACAGTTTCAAAGATAAAAATCCAATCAAACAATAAACTGAGGCTCAGATCAAAAGTGCTGATCCCAAGGTCACCAGCTGGCACACACATGACTTACCACGGCAATTCATTCTATATTTAAACACAATTCTTTCCTTTCCAAAGAATGGATAAGGCACAATCCTTGTCTTGAGCAACCAGTAGACATGAGGAGCAAGAAAGCAAGAACGAAAGAAGTGGGGAGGGAGCAAATAAAGAAGGGAGATGACTACTGAGCTGTGCTACTTATTGGCATTCTGATTCATTATTGGAAAGTAAAGAAAGAAAATAATCTTTGAATTAAAGAGAGGGGCATATGACAATGGTATAAAAAGCTATTCAACAGGGAATAACTTATTGTTATTTTCATAATAATGCCTATATTTTGAACCTACCTCTCTTGTTCCAGACACTCTTTTAATTATTTGCTGAGCCTTTATTTACTCCTGACAAGAAGTGAATGTGTCAGGCACTCTCTCCTTATTTTTTATGTAAAATGACGGGTAATCACAAAAATGTTCAGGACTATAAATGAAGAGACGAGTCTGGCTTATGAGTCTAGGGTCCTTACAATTTCTAGCATTGTTCAGTTCCTTTATGAAGTACTCCAAGAAAACTGGAGCAGGTCCAGAAGAAAAAGAGCCAAATAAAGAGGGTACAAAGGACTGTCATGTGAAGAATGGCTGAATGAGCAGTTGATATGCAGCCCAGAAAAGGGAGGACTCCGGGGAGCTCTGAGCTGTCTCCACATTCTGGAGAGCAGACACAAGCAAGAAGCAGCCAATTTAGTGTGTGGCTCCACACGGATGGAACCAGGACCAATGGGGAAAAGATATAAGAAAGCAGACAAAGAATTTCCTGCAAATTATCTTCAAAGAGGGAACAGGTTGCCTAAGAAAATCACTTTTGCCTTTGTTTTCTTTGTGGGCAACCAGGGAAAACAGAACAAAACACAGGTCAGAGCAGTCATGAAGGGCATGGGTGTCTGCACAAGCTGATGTATCTGAGTAACAAAGCAAGGTCCGCTGTAAGGTCCTGAGTCCTGGTGTCACCAGGAACCTTAGGGGTAAAACAGATGGCCTGCTAAATACAATTTCAGTTTTCTGTTCTCTTAGTTTGTGTTTTCATGGGAAATTAAAGACTGCTTACCAGGCAACCTGCAAATGCAAAGTTCTCTGAAAATGTTAAACAAGGATGCTAATTTGATATTTAGTCTCTGTGGGCTTGCAAACAGGGCCTATGCTTTAAAGTTTGGTACTGTCCACCTAAAAGGAACTGAGATTGAGGAGGTCATGAAAGTGAGATTTTTGTCGTTTCTGGTACCTTCTACCATTACAGATTATAAAGTTATTCTATGGGGGATGGAAGGTTTTTCATAAGAAAATATAAATGTGACCAATCATAGCTAAAGGGATAGATGTACCATAGATCAAAAGCCCAGATGACTCAGAAATGGAACATAGTACATCATTTGAAAGAAAATAGAACTTTCCTAGACTTTTGGACATAAAGCAAAAGTTACAGCCATACAGAGCTATAGGGAGTCATTAAAAATACATGCTCTTTAGTAAAGGAGAAGCAGCCCTGAGGGTTCTCATTCACCACTCAGTAGGCTAAGTGAACAGACACAGGAGCACCTTGCAGAACTGGTAGCAGAAGGTTGGAGATGGGTCACTGCCACCTGGAAGGGTCTGCTTAAGGCTCAAAGAGAGCCATGTCCTGTCAGGAGCCATAGCCTCTCTATTAGTAGGTAGAGTAATGGATACCATCAACAGTTACCTACCTGCAACCATGGATATTTTCACAGAATGCCAATAATTCCAATTTCAGAATCTGAAAGTGCAAATCTATTTTATTAACAAGTACTAAGTACTAACTTAAAAAGTTACTTATTGAGCACCTGAGTACAAAGCAGTTATTCCTCTTGGCAGGGGATAATGCCATTTGAATTAAAAAAAAAAAACTGATTTCTACAGCGATGAATTATGGAGCAAATATTTCATTGGGGCCAATATTAATCTGTCCCTTGACACCACAACACAAGAAACTGGAGCTGGGAATGACCACAGTCAGCCCCACCTCAACACCAAATTTAAAAGAGAGTAGGACATGAAGCACACATGCCCATGGGAAAGATGGAGAAGAAATAGATGGACCCTTAAGTATAAAGCTGTGTCAGAGGTACTCTAGTGAAAATTATGGCAATAAAAAAAAGATAACTTTGAGGAAATGACTGTGTATGGTGAGCAGTATTCAGAAGAAAAACCACAGAGACCTGGAGGAAGAGCCAGAGAAAATTAATGGTGTCATTGAGGAGTATTCCAGGTGCAAGGACACTAAGTGAAAAATATTGCTAAAACTTGAAAAGTTAAGACATGAGCAGATCCCATCAAATTAGGGGTTCTCTGAAGAGTCTTCCTCCCTCTAGGAAAAGAGTCCACAAACTATAGCCTTGTGGCTGCCAACTTAGTTAATAAAGTTTTGCCAGAACACAGCCAAGCCCGTTCATCATTGCCATTATATCCTCTTTTGTGCTACAAACAGAGATAAATCCTCGTAACAATGACCTTAAGGCCTGCAAAGCCAAAAATATTTACTATCAGTCTCTGTGGAGAGTTTACCAACACTTGCTTCTGTAATGAAATGTACCTCTGCCTTCTTCTATACCAAGACTCCCCACAAGGCTCCTAGACAGACTTTTTGTTTTGTTTTGTTTTTGTTTTTCTAAGGTAGGGTCTCACTCTAGCTCAGGCTGTCCTGGAATTCACTGTGTCATCTCAGGGTGGCCTCGAACTCACAGCTAGCATCATACCTCTGCCTCCCAAGTACTGGGATTAAAGGCATGCCCGGGGTCTTCTTCCCTGGATCCCTACAGTAAAGTCATTTACTCGCATTTTGACTCCCTTGTGCATTGGCTAGAAATCACAATACTCTCTTATAGCTGCTTGTTAACATGTCTGTCTGTCTGTCCATCTGTGGATGAGCTGTGTGCATCTCAAGGGCAAAACCATGAATCATTCAATCAAGACTCCATTGTATTTCTAGCACAGCACTAGGCACAGGACAGGTGGCAGGTGTTCAAATGTTGGGCAAATTAAGTTGCATCTGGCATTGTCCATTGTCACCTGTGACTTTCAGAGGAGCTCATTTGTACGACAGAGCTGTTGACAGCTTCTTAACACAATGCCTCCAGCCTTCGGTGTGTTTCTTTCCATTCTCCCTCCACAGTAAACAGTGTGACAAGCACAGCAGCAGTCACCACACACTGAACCGTCTCCAAAGCGTGGAGTTGTCTCACACTTCAGCAGGAACCAAGTGACCTTGAGACAGGCAATCTTTAACCTACATGCGGCCTCAGAGCTAAACAGAAAGGAAAGACATGCTTCTCCAGAGCATCCTTTCACCAAAGCAGTCTGACTGGGAAGACAGGAGAAGCAAGACAGAAAACTGATCTAAGATATAAAAGGACAACAGAGATAAGATTTATTTTTTTCAGTGAGCCAATTTTATTCCTTATAACCTGAACCCCCTTCCTCCAGCATTCTTCCTTTTAATATGCTCATGAAAATTTAAAATAACTTAAATAGTTATTGACTTCTAACATGCACAAGGTGCTGGGTGCAGAGAAGAGTAAGATGCACTTCCTGCCTAAAAGGCACCCACAGCCTCTTCAGGAAGGTATACACACACAACTGATGATTTTAGCTCCGAACATGAAAAACTGCTGTCACAGAGGAACAAACACGATGCCAGGGAATCACCGGGAGACGCTAATTTTACTTGGGATGAAGAGTTCTGAGATTAGAAGTAATTAAGAAAGACTTTGTTGATGAAACCCAGGTTGGACTTCCCCTTGGCAAGGCAGAAGGCCTTTCCTCTGGATAGAAGTGGATGGAGCAAAAAAAAAAAAAAAAAAAAAAACAAGAGGGAGCAGAGACTTGGTACATTTAAGGTCATGGCAGGCAGACAGGGAGCCAGCTAGTGGGGATATAAGCAGATCCAGGCAGGGCTGAAGAGAAAAGCAGAAAGGAAACGGGGTCTGGAGTACTGGAGGGTCTATAAGCAAAGCAAATCTAAATTTTATTTCATCCTATAAACCAGTGATCTCCATTTTTTATTATGATTCCTATCTGTAAGAAAATTTAAACCTGTAGCCTCTATATGTATATGTATTTATTTATTCATATAGGTCACATACATGCACTATTCTACAAACCATATATGTATTAGGAAACAGAACAAATTGATGGAAAGGTATAACTAAACATAGATACAGACTACAATATGTCAAAAGACTGTCCCATATGTCAAAAGATTGTCCTTATAAGTAATATAAGGTATACACTAATATTTGGCATATATATATATATATATATATATATATATATATATATATGCATATATATATATATATATATATATATATATGCATATATATATATATATCTGTGTGTGTGTATCTATATATATGATATAGATATAGAGAGATTAGAAATAGAGATAGATTAAGAAACTGACCAGACAAGAAACTGGAGCTAGGCTTGAAGCCCAATCCCTCTGCTATATAAGCTTCTCATTGCTAATCATCGATAGTCTTTTGAAGTATAACATGCTAGTTTAGCTCTACTTATATCTTGAGCTGCAATCAGTTCCCCCAAACTTTAGAAATGCTCAAGGGAAAAGGTGAGGATTAAATGGGAAACAGTGATCTGGAGGTGAAAACATAGCTTTTGGCCTCCTGACATGAAAATTAAATTAAATAAAAGATAAGATAATAAAATAAAATAGGAAGAAGGAATATAGGCACCTCTATGCACAGAAAGATGATTCTATAAACAACAGTTTAAAATTTCCTATTGCTCTTAAACTTCCTCTCTCACAGACATTTCTTTTGGCACCAGAACTATCTGACTAGGCCACATTGTTTAGGAGAGGTGAGGCATGGCAATTCCCTACATCAGAGCTGCTGCTCAAATGCGGGGTGTGTCCTATAGCTGCGACTCGGAGGATGCAGCCTGAGTAATCTCCTCACACAGCAAATCCAAATGACTTGCAGGTAAAGCACTATTGTTGCAATGTGTGATTTTAGTTTACCATCTATTCTATACCATTCACCAAGAAAAATCTGCAGAGTCAACCAAGGTGAGAACAAGTAATAATTCTCTTCACAAAGCAGTTCAGAGCTCCATGAATACAGTATCCATTAGCCTCTACCCTGAGATTCAGGACAGTGAGTGTGCACAGTGGGAGGCATGGGTAACGGACAACCAGACATCTGGGGTCTGGTCCTCACCGCTACCTCCACGGCTTCTGCCACCACCTCGCCATACCATCAAGAGCTCCTGTCTGGCTTCTGCCAAAAGCTTCTTCACTTACACTAAAGTCAAGGCAATATTTTACAGTATAAATTGGCTTATGTCACTCCTCTGATTGAAGCCCTTAAATAGCTTCCTATTTCTTTTACAATAAAGCACTCAACCCTGAGCATAGCCTAGAGAGCTTTGGACCATCTGGCTCCTGCCTGCCTCCCCATGAGCATCTCAATTTACTCTCCCTGGTCCACTGGGCTCCAGACGCACACCCCTTCTCTCTATTCACAACTAGAGATACTTGCTCCAGAATCTCCCTCTGCCTGAAATCAATTCAAGTCACTCCACTGAGGTCCTGCTTAGCCCCCAATCTAAATCTGCCTCTATATGTATATTCATATTCTCTACCAGCACACTATGTTTTCCCCTTCATAGCACGTATACCAATATATAAATACATGGCTATTTCTACTCTACATCAAGATTGTAGCAGCCCCAAGCATGAGGCAATGTCAGTTTTATCCACCGAAATATGCCTGGTACTTAACATAATGCTTATCAATACAACTCAGGAAACTGATTTTTCTCTCTGTGCTGCAGGTTCCATGGTAAAATGATGATATTTTTTTTTATTTTATTTATTTATTTGAGCACGACAGACAGAGAAAGACAGAGGGAGAGAGAGAGAATGGGTGCGCCAGGGCTTCCAGCCTCTGCAAACGAACTCCAGACGCGTGCGCCCCCTTGTGCATCTGGCTAACGTGGGACCTGGGGAACCGAGCCTCGAACCGGGGTCCTTAGGCTTCACAGGCAAGCGCTTAACCGCTAAGCCATCTCTCCAGCCCTAAAATGATGATATTTGAAAAGTTCAGTCATAGCAACAAATCTAGCATGCAAGATACTAACAGAGCTCAAAGGTATACACAGATACATACAAGGTACTTTTACTAAATTAGAACTGACAATAGAGAAAGCATTTTAAATAGATTAACCAATTTTATGAGTGTATATTAATAAACATTTTAAATGTTCCCATTAAATTACAATATGTACAAATTAAATGACAGCAATTAATTTATTTCTTGGTAGCATACCATACAAAAGGTAACTGGAAATATGTCTCAAATATAGTACACTTAACATTCAAATGTGTATCATAGCCCAAATGCACTCTGGAAGTGCATCTCAAGTGCAACATAGGTACAAGGAAATGCCACAGTTACCTGACGATGAGGGACTGTGATGTGGACTCTTAGATCCTATGGGGTGGGGAGATATAAAAGCTCGGGAGTTAGTTAAGTGGTTAAAGGTCCTTGCTTGCAAAGCCTACCTGCTTACTTTCAATTCTCCAGTACCCACATAAAGCCAGATACATCTAGAGATCATTTGCAGTGGCAAGAGTCCCTGGTACACACATTCCCATTTCCATTCTCATTCTCTGTCTTTTCTCTCTCCATTTCCCTCCCTCCTTCTCTCTTTCAATTTCTCTGTGTGTGTGTGTGTGTGTGTGTGTGTGTTTCTCTCATAGGTAAATAAAAAGGATATTTAAAAATAGAGGGGGCCGGGCATAGTAGTGCACTCCGTTAATCCCTGCACTTGGGAGGCAGAGGTAGGAGGGTTTCTGTGAGTTCAAGGCTACTCTGAGACTACACAGTGAAATCCCAGGTCAGCCTGAGCTAGAGTGAAACCCTACCTCTAAAAAAAAAAATAAATAAATAAATAAAATAAAAAATAATATAAAATAAAGGAGTGGTGAAGAGATTGCTCAGCGGTTAAAGGTGCTTGCCTGCAAAGCCTGACTGCCCAGGTTCAATTCTCCAGTATTCACTTAAAGGCAGATGCACAAAGTGGCACATGCATCTGGAGTTCTTTTACAACAACAGGAGGCTCTGGTGTGCCCAAACTCACTCTGTATTTTTCTTACTCTTTCACTCTTTCTCTCCCTATCTCAAGTAAATAAATTAATCAATTATTTTTAAAAGAATAAAAAATAAATCAGCTCATTTTAGCCAGAATAAAAAAGATGAATTTCTCAATAGTAGCTACTCTGATTGCCCTAGTCACCAACTAAGCAAGGTTGTCTCCTTGCTCACTACAAGGCATATACTTCACGTTCTAATACAAAAGTGATTCATTTGACCACAGATAATGAACACCCAAACCTCAAAAAGTAGAAGACATTAATACTCAAAACCTATTTTTCAAATTGCAATCAATTCTACACTTATATGTTACACAGTGGTAATAAAAGGCATGGTCTCTATCAACAAAGGACATACTTGTTTGGGAAACATACTAAACATTAACATATATCTTGAACTTTGTCTGTACTATAGAATCAAACCTCTAAAAATTGTGTATTTGATATTTCAGACTTTTAATTTTGTTCAATTTTTAAAATCTACTTTGATTTTAGAATCCTTCTGAACAACAATCTCCCCAGGGACAAGAAGCTTTCTATCAGTGTAAACTCAACGCATAATCAGTCATAAGTGGAAACCAAAGTAGGTAGAGTACTCATAGATTATTTTTCTTTGAATTTTGATGCTGACACCTAACAACTTCCTGATGTGCTGTGTAATAACTTTGATGAGCTTTTTTATTTACATTTTGGTAAAGATTATCTTGATTACAATTTAAAGATTTATTGTAATTTTACCTATCCACTGACTATTTCATTTCTTTAAATTTGCTTTTTACCATGAAGTAGTTTCAACACTCAGGAAGTAAAAAGATAGTAGTTATTCTATATAGCAATTCCTATGAATCTGGGACCACAAAGCAACTTTTTTCAAATTTTTATTTATTTATTTACTTTTTAGCAGGAGGAGAGATAGACAGACAAAGGGAGAGAGGGAGAGAGAGAAAGGGAGAGATAGGGCATGGGCATGCAAGGGCCACTGAAAATAAAGCTCTAGATGCATGTGCCACTTTGTGAATCTGGCTTTACATGGGTACTAGAAATTGAATCTGGGTTGTTAGACTTTGCAAGAAAGCGCCTTAACCACTGAGCAATCTTTCCAACCCACAAAATAACTTTAGAGAGAATTTTTAGAGAGAATTTACTCCTTCAATTTTGGTAACAGCTCTATGAAGTGAGTATTCTTCCCTGTCATATCATAGATAGAGAATAAGGCACAAAGAAGTGAATGTAGTGTAAAGTCCCACATTTTACAAGTAAAAGCCCTGAGAGAATTTGAGCCAGCATGGCTCCATGATCCAGAGAGTAGACTACAGCAACTATAACTGTCCATCAAATACCCATACACACCATCAGAATTGGCCAACACTAGAATGTTCCAAAATTGCTTTAAGCTATTTTTCAGAATTTAAACAATACAATCATCTCCTTTACTTCACACCATTACTTTACTACCAGATATAACTGTATTTTTGATTTTTGGATGTTGCTTATTATTATTTTTTTGTTTTGTTTTGTTTTTTGTTTTTGTTTTTTGCTTAACTTCCTTGGCCCACAAACATTGCCAAGTGAGATTTTTGTGTATTATACATTTTTTTAAAATTTTTTTTAAATTTTTTATTTATTTATTTGAGAGCGACAGGCACAGAGAGAAAGACAGATAGAAGGGGAGAGAGACTGGGAGCGCCAGGGCTTCCAGCCTCTGCAAACGAACTCCAGACGCGTGCGTCCCCTTGTGCATCTGGCTAACGTGGGACCTGGGGAACCGAGCCTCGAACCGGGGTCCTTAGGCTTCACAGGCAAGCGCTTAACCGCTAAGCCAGCTCTCCAGCCCTGTATTATACATTTTTACATAAAAAGTGGCATGCTACACAAATTAAGTGATTTATTTCATTCTGTTCTGAAAGCTTCTTAACAACTAACCATAATCATCTTGCATTCATTACAATCTAATATATCTGCTCATATCTTATCTTCTTAACATGTTTTTTTTATTCTGTATGCATATTTACTTATCCTCATTTCCTTCATTTGCATTGGTCTTCTTCCCCTTAGTCTCTATTTGGAAATTATATTTCTGTTTCTATTAATGTAGTGGTACTCTTTCTGGGTGGGTTGGTTGGTTGGTTGGTTAGTTGGTTGGTTGGCTTATTTGAGACAGGATCTCATGTAACCCAGCCTGGTTCCAAGCTGGCTATGTAGCCAAAGATGGCCCTGAATAGCAGATTCTCTTACCCGTACCTTCAAAGTAACAGGACTGTAGGTGTGAACAACCACACTCAGCTATGCTTTCATATTCATTGTGCATTTGTAATTAAAACAGTCAAGGGGCAAGGATTACTGTCCAGCTACTATCAAGTCATACAGACATCTAGAAACCCAGAAATCCATTCTCTCCTATTTGGGTCTAAATTTCTTTTTAAACCTAAGAAACTACGTCATTGTTATTGTTACTTGTTAATATTTTTTTTAATTTATTTGTGTATGTATGTTTGTTTTCCCAGGTTTCTTGCTGCCGAAAACGAATGTTAGTTGCGTGAACCACTTCTGTGTCTGGCTTTGAGTGTGTATTAAAGAACTGAACCTTGGCAGCAGGCTTTGCAAGTAAGCACCGTTACCCATTGAGCCATCTCCCCAGCTCCCCTACATGGTTATAGCAACATGCTTGCCATCTTCTCCACTCACTTTTGCATCTTTCAACCACTTTCTCTCAGATTCATTTTCCTCCTTATAAACCAGTAAGTAGGACTAATAAATCAGAAAAGTTTCTGTTTGTCATTACTCTCTCTTGCTTAATCTACCTCTCTCTCTCTCTCCCTGCATCCCCCTCCCTTCTTGCCTCTTCCCTACTTCTATCTCTTTAATTGTAGTCAGCTGATTATGAAACATTAAAATGATGCATATTTACCTCAGCATTCTGAAAATATTATCCCATTGTCTTCTGACAAGTCTCATTGTAGGTGGTAAGTCTTTAATTAATCTTTCTTTCATTTGTAGGTAATTTAGTCCCCCCTCCATTGATTTTAGATAATTTTGTTTTAGTCATAATGTGACTTTGTCTCAGTATTTTTCAGGTCTGGGTTTTATTTTTAAGGAATCCATATGATGTAAAGGTGGTCATATTAACTTTTGAGCTTTGCAAGTTCTTTTTTAATCTCTTTGGTTACAGGAGGCACTGTCTTTCCTCTTCTTTCCCAGAATTCCTGTGAAATTGTATTCTAGCTTGTCTTTCTACTTCATTTCTTTTAAATGCTCATTTAGTGTCTTCCACTTATACATTAATCTTTCAGTGAAGCATTCAGAGTGGTTTATCTGATTTCATTTCAAATTCAGCAATTTTCTCTTCTATTGTGTATAGCCTACTTTTGAGTACATGCATAGATTTTTCTTTCCTAATATAATTACTGCATTATAATTCTTACATTTTAAACTTAGCTTATTTCCATACAGTCTTAGGATTTCTCTTTGCCTTGTGCTTTCTGCTTCTTTCCATTAATAAATATTTCAAATATGCTTGTTAAATTTACTTCAGATTTGCCTCCTGCCTTGAAATTAGCAGTATAACTTTTTGTTTGTTTGTTTAGTTCGTTGTGCATCAGTCTTCTTTTTGGTGGTTTATGTTCTTGTCTGGTTTCAATGAATAGACTAGACTGTGCAGTTTTCTTTAGTGGGAGTCTAGGGTTCCATGTGAAGGCTTTGCATTGGCCTCAAGCAGCATGATGTACTGTCTCAGAGAAGAACTACAACTCATCAATTAGAATTTGATAGTGGATCTCACCTAGGAAATTGTCAGGCTATCCAGCCACACATTACCCATTACTGTTGTTGGTGGAATCAAGCTCCTTTCTATTTTCTGTGACAGGTGGGGCATTTTGTTAAGTCACTCCTTCTCAGGAAGGAGCACTACTTCTAACCTCATGTGAGCCTCTACCTAGCTAATATAGGGCCAGGGCTTCCTGTCCTGTGTCTGCATGAGGGTTCTGCCCAAAACCCAAATGTTGATGCCTTATCTTATCTGAATCTTGATAATTCCCCATGAAGCACACAAAATCACCTTCTGCTAGTCCTTGTGAATATAAACTCCCTCTTCAATTCTAGCAACAGGAGATCCCCCTCTTTATTCTGAGCTCAACTATGCATGTTAATTCTTGTTCTTGTTGGTGTTGTTGCATTCTTCCTACAGATGCGCCTATTTTAAGTGAGAGGTATTTATTTTGTAACAGCTCAGAATGTAACAAAGTATTGTCATTTCTGCACCAATCTTTCTTATGCTTCCTGTTTTTTTTTAACAAATGGTAAGTTACGAGACTAACAGTAAACCTTCGTCATACTTAAAAATGTACAAATGAGACATAAACAAAAGAAACTCTAAATGCCAAGATACCCCCACATACTCATCTCATCCCAAGTATCAAGTTTTCAGTACAGGAGTGAGAGCAAGGCCAGACACTACCCATGGAGCATAGAATACAATGTGGAACTTTTGAGTTACTTATTACCAAACTTCAAATTTTAAAGAAAAAAAAAAAAAACTTTTTCTTTAACTCATCTATTCTGGTGCTTCAAGGAGAATCACAAGTTAATATAAGTATTGCCCCTAGGAGAAAACAAATCACTGCTTAGAAGGCTGTTATTCCCCATCCTTATTTTGCAGTGAGATATTTTCTAGTGTGGGAGCCCCCACTATAGAAAAATGACTTTTAGTGTGCATTACACAGTCACCAAAATTAAACCAGATACATTTTTAAAATATTAGTATTTTAAGAATGCACATATATAAGCATAACTACCTTTGAAGTTAGATATCTAACTAGATCAACCTTATATTAATAATAAACATAATTTTAGTTTGTTTTTTTAAAATTGAAGATTTAGAAGTAATCCATGAAATGAATTATATCTATTTGGGTTATATTGCTTTTCTAAAAGTAATAGGGCAGGGGTTCATTTTCTTTATGCTATAAGAAAACACTTTGAGAATATTTTCTGGGACATTTACATTCTGATTTCAAAAAGAAACTAGATGATGAATTCTCTCATTCCATTGTAACTGCAGAACTGAGCACTTCTTATCTGGCTTCAATAATTCATGCCTAACTTCCTCATATGATTATGTAACATATACATGGATGCAAGCCTAACTTACCAAACATGCTAATGAACATAAGTAATAATATATTTAGGAGAACAACTAGCAAAATGTCAAAATTGTCTTGGGTCAGAAGCAGATATAAGGTAAAGATCTGTGTTTTCCCCTCAGTTTTATTTTTAACCTAAATCTCCTCTAAATCATGGTCTATTAAAAATGTCCTTTTGTACTCTGACATCTGCACTAATAAAATAAAGTAATATAAGAACATGAGGGACACTTTCAAAGTCTCTAAGTTCTTTTGGATATCTGCAGCAAAGCAATAAAATTCATAAGCCACCTATTCCCCAAAATACCATGGAAATTTATCTCTATCTCTTTGTCTCTGTCTCTAGCACTCCCTACCCCCATAAACACACAGACAGATTAATATAAGTTAATATAAGTTAATATAAGTATTAAGTATGGGGGGGGCCTTTTTCTTACATTTCACATACCTAAGGAGTCTGCCTTATCTATCCAGTTTACCAAAACTAATTTCTAGTTATGCCATTGACACTGATGCATTCTCAGGAGAAGTTAGCACGACCACTGCACTAGAAGGCACAAAACCGAGCCTCTAACCTCACCACCACTACTTCCACAGTTCACTTCATACCTCAGTTTTCTCATGAAAGAAGTCAGAGGATTTTCATCCTGAGGTCTTTTTCACATCTATCTAAATGGTTTTAAAACAATACTTGTATTAAAGATAAGTCATTAACATAATTTTTCTTATGTGTTAGTTATCTAGTATTAAAAATATATTCAGACATGAACAGACTCAAACCAGACTTGAACAGACTGCAATATCCCTGTCGTTTATAACATTTATTACAGCTTAGTACTTGGGGGAAAAACAACTAGATATTAGTAACAAGATTTAAACTACAGGCTGTGCCAGAAATCTCAAAGACTCTTAAATCAGTTCCAACTTTAAGCAACAATAATTAATAATATCTGCTAATAATTAAGTGGATGATGTGTAATTTTGGTTCCAGGTGCCCAAGCATTGTCTGCTTATCTCATTAGTAAGAATTACAATGGACTGTGCTGCAGATAAAGCTTTGAGCTAACTGTACTTCATCTTTGTGCTTAATGGACTGACATCTTCTTGGAATCCAGAGTTCTAAAACAGGACTGGAGGGATAATATATAGCTGATTTCAACATTCTCTTTCACATTAAGAAAACACTCATGGTATTCAAATCTTGAAACTTTCTCAGCTTTCATGTGCTTACATGAATACACCAAACCACATTCAGAATTTAACACAGGAAACATAGACAGTGATGCTTAGAGAAGAAATTCACAAAGGAAAGTATATAAGAAAAAAAATGGGCTAGATAGATAGCTCTGTGGTTAAGGTACTTTCTTGCAATATCAGACAAATGGGGTTTCATTCCCCAGTACCCATATAATGCCAAATGCACCAAGTGTGGCATGTATATGAAGTTCATTTGCAGTGGCAAGAGGACCTGGTATTCCCATTCTCTGTGTGTGTGTCTCTCCTTCTCTGTCTTCCTCTCTGTGTTTATAAATCAATAAAAAAAATATATATCTTAAAAGCATAAATTAAGAATGTGACAATGCTATTTCAAAAATCGTGTTCATGTACAAAATTTCTACTTATGACAGAAAAATCAGCTCCTAATTAGTCAATAGGAAGAAAGTAGAGCATCTGACTTCTTAGCAAAACAATGTTGAAAACAGCGTCTTCGATTCTCCACATTGTGTTCTCTGGCCTTGAGGTCTAGTAGCAAGAGAAAGAATGTTGTATTATTCTCTTTGGTCAGTAGTCATATCTGACAACACCACAAAGCAAACCTTGTAGGCAATACTACAGTACTAATTTATTGTAGTCACATTTAGAAAAGGAACTATGTGATGGTTATTGGACTTGACTTAACATATCTTAAATGTGTATCAAAGATAACATTTTCTGAGACCTTTATATTCATTTTCTTTATGTTGTTATCAAAATCCACTGTATATTTAACAATTTCAGTACATTTTACTTAGAGCTAACCATTTCTAAGTGTTCAAAAGCTAGGTGTAATTGGTGGCTACCACAAAGCACATAGCCCAATATGACAGGCATATTTCTTCAAAGACCACTTAACCACTGGCTTTAGGAAGTAATCTTTATTTCAGTGACCCATAATGTGAGTCACTGCCAACAAGGTACAAGTAACCAAAAAGCACATATGATTATTTTTACATTTATAGTTATTTATTTGCACATGTGTATGTGCATATGGGTATAATAGAGTCTCTTGCTGCTGAAAATGGCTTCCAGACACATGTGTCATTTTTGTGTCCAGCATTACATAGGTGCTGGGAAACTGAGCCTGGACTGGTAGGATTTGCAAGCAATCACCCTTAACTTCCGAGCCATCTCCGCAGCCCCATCCACATAGGTTCTAATAAATGCACCATCAAAAGAAAGTACAAGACAAAAGTTATGTCCCTTCATTCCTCCCATCCTTCCACTAATCTTTTCTTCCTTAACTTCCTTCTCCTTGGTTCTATGCCAAGGAATACAACTGTGAATAAGACAATTTTGGACCATATCCTGGTGATATTGACCCTGCCATAGGAAAGACAGAACCTAAATAAGTAATTCTACAATTAATTACAAATATAAGAGCTCCTTTGAAATAATCTTGGATGCTATGAATAATGAGCATTATGTACTCTCTATGAGAAGTAAAAACCATGGCTCACCTTAGGACATGACAGGAGCTAAGTGAAAATAATACCTTGAATTTGTTAGATGTATTAGATCAGGGAGAAGAAAACATGGTAAACAAAAGATAATAACATTACATGCCAGGTCATAAATAAGAGAAAACGTTCAAGGGCATAAAGGACTTTGTTGATTTTAAACACTGAAAATGTGGCTGCAGTTTAGAATGTGAGAGTGAGCATCAGTGATCTCCCTGGCCAACAATTCACTGGAAGGTACCCCATCCCGGGCACTGAAATTTTTCTAGTAACAATCTATGGCTTCTGGGTGTGACATTACCCAAAAAGTAGACTTCAATATGGTTTATTCATAACATCTTAAATTTTGATTAACCCTGCCCCACCCTTCTTTTACTCAATCTCTTCCCCCGACCTCACTGAGGCCATTCCATCTCCAGTAATTTGTTCATCTATTTACATATATACAATACCATTACTTAAGTCCTCCCCTTTACTCCCTCCCTTATACACCCTCTCTAGCTTACTGGCCTCTGCTACCAATTTTTACTCTAACTCACATACAAGTCTAAACATTTGTAGCTAGAATTCACACATGAGAGAGAACATGTGGCATTGCTTTCTGGGGCTGGGTACAGACCATTGCCAAAGCTCTTGGTTTCCTACCAGAAATAGATAGCAAGACCATATTGCTGAAGACTCCACATGCTTTGTCACAAGATCACTGAGAAATCAAGCGGGAGCTGAGCTATAAACCTCCTCCCTGTAGACCAGCTGACAGAAAGTTAAAAAAAGCTATGCTGCATGTAGTTCAGTGGGAGAGAGAAAAATCACCAGTGAAGATTCTCAACATTGGGCACTGCAAGCCTTAAATTTGGCCAGCCAGGCCAAATGAGCCAATGGGTGCAACAGTGGCATGTCTGTCATGGTGGAAACCAACAACTCTCTAATTGGACTACAGGCCCACTCCAAGGGAGGGAATACACATCTGGTACTGAAAACCTAGTCAAAAGCCTATGACAGGGGAGGTCATGAGCCCTAGGGGTATATATATGCCTGCAGGTATCTGGCTAAATGCATATATTATGCTCACCAAATAGCCCTGTAAGCACTTTTCTTAACATTCATACCCACATATTAATGCTACTCCCATTTTTGGTTAGAGAAGCTTCTCCTTTCAGATGGTGATGACCACTAGGATGATTCAAAAGGCACCATAGTGTTGAGAAGTGACAGAAGAGTGCTCAGCTCTGAAACATCTCCATCACACCCTCCAAAGCTCAGGTCCATTCCAGAAGAGGTAGAGGAAAGAATGAAGCCAAAAGAAGCATAGGACAGCTTACAATAAAATCTTCCAGGTACAATTTGGCCATGATATCTATGATCTTGCAGTGCCTAGTACTACCTACACAAGATTCTCATAATAGGAGGAAAGGGTGACAGACATCAAAATAAAAGAGAGACTAATTGAGAGGGGGAAAGGATATGATGAGAAATGGATTAATGAAGGGTAAGTGAGGAAGGGGAGGAAATTATCATGATGTATTGTCTACAATTATAGAAGCTTCCAATAAAAAAGGTTTAAAAAAAGAGCTGATGGTGGTCCAAGATAATTATAGATCATCCAACGTACTATAGGCCATAGTACAAGAAAGCTGTAATAAATCAAAAGTCTTGTGGGGGCAGTACTGGGGAGGAAGCAGAAAAAGCACACTCAAAAAGGGAGCTAGAGTAACACTTTTCACTGGGCTTGCCATCAACCAGACAATGGCACAGTAGTCCCTTTACACTCAGGCTAGCCACGTCTGGACCTCTGTGCACAGCTATGCTGGTAGTGTAGAACCTCAAATACATAGCCATAAAAACCCAAATATTCATGAACAAGTATAGTCTTTGATTTCCTCTACTCAAAACTAACAGCCTTTCTTTTCCTGCAAATTATTAATGTGGTGTTTATCACTTTCAGCAGAAATGAAACACAATGTTGTTTAAAAAGAAGAAAGGAAGGAAGAAAAAAAATACAAAATCACTTAAAGAAATGGCTAGGTATCCAAGCACTTTTCCCTTTTACTATTACTAATCTAGAGCAAATAATCAGCCAAAGAGAATGCTCTTAAATCAATCATAATAATGTAACACTTATAAGCCATATTTACACAATATACCTTACTCATTTCTTTTAAATAATAAAAATATATTAATCTAAAATAATTACTTATTTGAGTTATAACATTTATTCTGAAAAAAATAATATCAATTTACATATTTCACTTTTTCAAGAAGTCATAGAAAAGTTTTACACATAAAAATATATAACCTAACCTGGATTTTAGCAGCTCCATAGAAAATTCTAGAGCATACATAGCTGAAAGCATGGGTATGGATGCAACTGACAACAGTTATAGTCTTCTAATAAAGACAGGACAGTGACTTGGATTAGCATTTGTGGTGACAGACAGCAGCTGAGGAAGTAGAACTGTCTTGATTCACTTGTTATTTGCATGTAGGCAGAGAAGGAAATGGGGGGCAGCAAAAATAGAAAGTGAAATATATAATTCTAGCGACACAGAATTTCCTTAATAGAGTAGATCCTTACCTAATTTACTTCCCCCCAAATAACATACATTTTCCTCCATTAAAATGTAGGAAAGAAAACTAAGAGGTTACCCTTCACTAAGCCGAAGAGCATGCTCCCCTGGTGAGGTGGATGGAGTGGCAGCGCAGCAGGCTGCTGGGAGAGGTAAGGGAGCTGAAGATGTGCAGTTCCACTGAAGAGCTGCTCCTCCAAGCCTATATCCCTGCTCCTGTGTGTGCCCTGTGCACTGTCCACATGCTGGCGTGCTACTAAACCAGAGCGTGAAAAGCAGACTTAAAACAAGTCCAGTTGGTCATTCTCGCCAGTCTGTAAACACTGATAATCCTCTGTGGACAGACCTCCTTTTATGTACCATGTAGGATTTCATAGTTATGGACTTAAGCCAGGTAGGTGGCAGCATTATGTGACGAGGTGAATAGCTGAAGAGAAACAGATCTGAGCATCAATCTACAAGCCCAGTTTGAAATATTTCCAGGTGAAAGTATCAAGTGGAAGTTGAATACACAGGTGAGAGCTCAGATGAGCTTGTCTGAAGACATCATGCAGAGTAGTTTTGGGTTTTGAGCAACAGAGAAAGGACAGAACACAGTGCTTCAGACTCAGCTCAGAGCCATGGAAATCTACACAGATGGAACAAAAGGTGCCACCTTATTAAGGAGACTGAGGAAGAATCAGAAAAATGGGAGTCATGGGTATTTCAAAGGAAGGACTGACCAGCAACGTCAAGTGCCACCCGGAGGTCATGTGAACACACACTGTAGCAAACACCTAACCAGCAAAAGTCCAGGAGAGCGAGTTCATAAGGGTAATGCATCTTCCCTGTGGAGACGAGAGTGGAGGAGATTCAGAGCACAGGAGAACTAGTCTCTGCTAGAATAAAACATCTTCATTGAAACAGAAGGAAAGAGGGAAAGAACAGATGTCAATTTGCTTATTCAGATGCAGAAGTGTCAAGGAGCTCCCAAATATGGTAGCTCCTCTTTATAGCAAGCAATTCTCACTCAAGTTCCAGTACATTTGTGAGAATTCTTAAAGAGAAAAATAAACCTCTTTAACTATACTGAGGAGCTTCTGGATTTTTTTTTTTTTTTTTAGTACACTACCACATGTTTTCCTCTGATGAGTGCCATTCACACAAGATCCAATGAATGTCGGCCCATGAATCTGGCTAAGCATCTTCTATCACACACAATCCTTTCCGGCCAGCTACCCTGTGCTCTCCATGCAAACTGAAAGAGTATAGGGGCTTGTCTTACATGTCACCCACAGCCGACTCTATCTCTAACATTGTTGCTTGCCTCTTGGGTAAGCACTTGCTTTCTCTGTTTACAATATCCTCATCTGTAGGAAGTGGCAGCAGATAGATGATTGCCAGATAGATAAGTATATGATAGATAGATAGATAGATAGATAGATAGATAGATAGATAGATAGATGATATAGATATATTAGATAGATAGATAGATAGATAGATAGATGACATAGACATATTAGATAGATAATAGATAGATAGATAAATAGATAAGTAGATAGATAGATGATAAGTAGGTAGGTAGGTAGATAGATAAATAGACAGACAGATAGATAGTTAATATGCAGGCAACTGGAGGGACGTGCATTTGCACTGTGTGAGCACTGTGTGAGCATCATGTACTGGGGCTGCATAGAATTAATCAACTATCAATAATAACATTAACTGTGTTACTCATGTTTAATGGTTTATATTATGATAAAATAATAACTAATCGTAAATGTAAATACACTTCCTAACAATATTTTATATCTATATATTATTTGCTCCATAAAATGAATTTTTAAGTTGGTAATTATACAAAGTTACCCCTAATAGTTGTAAGGCTCAGGAATAATGAAGGCCAACATAGTATCTGACTAATATTTAAGTTTATAAATCAAGATAATTAGCTGTTAAGCATGTCTGATTATGTTACTCAAAAATTATACCTGTCTAATTTTAAATGTGTATCCCAGGCTGGCCTCGAACTCCTGATCCTCCTGCCTCTGCCTCTTCATCAATATTCTACTGGGATGTACCACCACAACTGGATACCTGCCTAATTTAAACATTTCTTTTACTCTAGTCTTGCAGCAAATGAGGCAGCATTCCCTCAGTTCATAACTCAGAATACTTCTCATCCTGGGCTCCAGGCAACCAACACTGCTGGGGTCCTCACATGGATTCACACCATGGAATCACACATGTCCACTCACCATCCACACCCCTTAATATAGCCTGTAAACTGACATTTTCCCTTGCAAATCGTGACAGGGAAGAGAACTACACTGCTCTTGTAATGGCAAGGAGAGCTGGGCAAGAGTTTCTCGAGTTCCAGACATCAACAATGTGGTTAGAATAGAGTATTGTGGACCCCAGCTGAACATGCACCATGAGTTCCTCAATTCTTGATCCATGTACATTATACCCGATGAGAGTTGGGTCCAGGAAAAAGGCTTTGTCTGTGAATTAAAGTACTCATTAGCATTTCCATTAAACTATTTTAATATTAAGGATATTGTGTTTAAGAGGGGTAAAGCACCTGCTTCTTTGCCCAATTCATACTACATGGAAAGCTCTCAAGAGGGTCAATCAGTAAAAAACAAATGATACATCTCGTTCATGACATGGTTGTGACATAAACAGACTTTTCTCCACCTCCAGAACTAATTCCACAGTTCTAGGCTGAGTTAAATATACACTCCATAGGTTTTGAACACTGTTCTTCATAGCTCATCAACTCATGTATGTATGTTTATGTTAAGTGTACATGACCATATGCACATGCAAGATATGCTATTTGCTCTGCAGCTTGGGAGTGTATATCAAATACAGTGCTGAAATTACTGTTTAAGTCTCCTTTCATTTTTTCCATTTTCCTTACACAGATTTCAGCTGTCATAAGCACTAATTTATGAATCAGGGATGCCAAGCTTATAAACTTCACCCTCCTAAACAGCATTCGAAATCATTAAAAAGTACTTTCCTCATTTTGTTAAATTTATGGTAGACATAAAGTTCTATCACCCAACTAGAATCAAGCAGAATAAAAATAAATGTGGAAGTTTATTTTAAAAATTAGCTCTGATATAATCATTACTGGAGTGACTTATAAATTGGTTTTATTTTCTCTATTCTTTGCTTTTATATAATGACAATGTATAAATAGAACAAGATGGGTACCTAAAGAACCCAGCTGGAAATGCCCAACTGAATAGGTTCAGAAGTTAAACAGTTTCTGAATTACTTAATAAACAGACAACTTGGAGGGACAACCTTGTATGAACACTGGTGTTGGAGGCAAAAACTAGAAGAGCAAAACCACACTAAAGTTTGTTGACCACTTAACACTGGGCTTTAGGCAACCAACACTGCTGGAGTCCTCACATGGATTCACAGCATGGAGTCGCAAGTGTCCACACACAATACATGCCTCTTGATGGAGTCCATGCTCCAGACACAGGGCTGGGGCTTTACGTACTTTAACATTGGCGTTAACGTCAAACCTGGCATCTGTTCGACACAGCTTCATCAGTACCCCCTCAGCATTGACATTAATGTCGTGATAAATAACCTTATAAACAATGATAAAACTACTAAAATGGGCAACTGCTGGCAGGAGCTTCACTGTCCTCAAAAGAGTACCAGAACACGCTCACGGTCTTCCTGCTCACACGTGATTATGATACGATCATAATCAAGTTCCATTACTCTCAGTGAATCAGGACATGCCCTGGCATGCCTGCCTATTGGTACACTGCAGCAGAGCTGGTTAAAGTTTTATAACGATTTCTCAGAGGAAGAGCTGGAATGACACCTCACAGTTGGCACTTTAGTGATTTCACAGAACAGAAGTGACAAATCTAAGACCAGTTAGAAACTATTGAAAAGCATGAAATTTTTTCATAGGTGTGTGTGTGTGTGTGTGTGTGTGTGTGTAGGTGCACATGTGTGCAAGTGGACATGCATGCGTTATGACATGTGGTGCCTGAGGATAACTTTGGATGTCATCCATCAAGAATACCATACACTGGCTGGAAAGATTGCTTAATGATTAAGGCCCTTGCTTGTGAATCTTAAGGATGCAGGTTCAATTTGCCAGTACCCATGTAAGCCAGGTAGACATTGTGGCACATGCGTCTAGAGTTCCTGTGCAATGGCTAGAGGCCCTGACACATGAATATTCATTCTCTTTCTATCTCTCCCTCTTACTCTCCAATAAATAAATAAAAACAAGAATTCCATCCACATTTTTTATGCAGGGTCATTCATCATGCAAAGAGTTCACTAATGAGGCTAGACTGGCTGATCAGAGAGCTTCAAGAGTCTTCCTAGCCTTGCCATCTCAAAGCTGGTATAACAGCTACATGCTACTATGTGTGCCATTTTTGTAAGGGCTGAGGGAATTGAACTCAAGTCCTTCAAAGCAAACACTTTACTGAATAAGCTATGTCCCTAGGACCAGAAACGCAATTGTTTTCAAAAATTACTTGACAAATTTACACAAAATATATATTTGATCAAATCTCCTATTGCCTTCTCATGTCCCTTCTCCCTATCCATCTTGAACTAACTACTTCTTCCCAGATAGTTCCAGTTCCACATTGATGTCATTTTGCCTTGTGTCCTTTATATCATCTACTGCATTTAATTAGGGTTGCCTGCATAAACAAGGGCAGGGGATTATTCATCAGAACACATGAAACTTATACCACCATGAAAACAAAATGTCCCCTGCTTCCTCAGCAACCATTAACTACAAACACCTCCTTAGGGAGGGATGGAGGCCTCATACCCATTTCCATCAACCATAAAGGAATGTTAATGGACCTAGTGCTGTGTAGGTCTTTAAAAGGTAATAAAATGCTTAGTATATTAAGGTTCTAATGAACCAAACCATGTAGTTAAGTGATTAAATATCAAAAAGATATTTTCCTTTTTGGGTTCAGATGAGAAAATAGAAAATGAAAGATTCACTAATAAACTAATTCAAAAGTTCATGTTTTCTTTAAAAAACTTTGATAATTTCTAAATAGATTGTATGTCTTACCTAAGTATCTTATTAAATCAGCATTGTTATTGTGAAATAACCAAATAAAACTGAAATGTCATAACTTTAAAAGAATGATTCTGTAAGTATCCTAACACGAAGCTTTTACTACTTTTATGCAATTGAAAATACATAAAATATGTTTATGAAAACAAGCAAAGATTAAGAATCCAAATCAATGCAATCTCCAGTATAGAAAGCCAATAGTTTTGTTAGTGGGTATTAGAATTATTAGTTTATTTTATTTAAAAAAATTGTGTAGCATTAGAGGTTGCTACACATATATTAAGTAGTTTTTTTTTTCTGTTAGCTTCTTTTCTTTTGTCTGAGGTAACAGAATAATGTGCTCAAAATTTGCACACATTCTCTCTCTCTCTCTCTTTTGCTCTCTTTCTCTATCTTTTTCTGTCTCTTTTACAAATAACTAAAAAATTAAAATTAAAAAATAAAAAAGATTTGTATCAGACAACATATTGAAAAATATACTCATTTAAAAAATAAAACATGTGGTTGGAGAGATTGCTTAGTGGTTAATTCATTTATCTGCAAAGCCAAAGGACCTCAGTTCTATTCCCCAGGACCCATGTAAGCCAGATGCACAAAGGAAGCATGCACCTGGAGTTTGTTTGCAGTGGCTGGAGACCCTGGCATGCCCTTTATCTCTCTCTCTGTGTTCTTTCCTCTGCTTCATTCTCTTTCTCAAATAAATAAATAAAAATAAAATATTTAATAATAATATTTAATAAATAAATAATAACACATGTAAAAATAATAAAATCAACTAAAAATTTTATTTATATATTATGAAATATAAAACAATGTCAAAATGTTGTCATTTATTTCCTGATATTGATGTGCATATTGAATTATTGAAAAAATAAACCAAGAATAGGAAAGAAATAAAGGCAATCAAGTAAAAAGATAATCATTTATTTATTGAATTATATCTGGATGACAAACACATGTAAAACACCTAAAATCAATATATATTCACAGTTTTCAAGAGGTCTGGGAAAACCATAACTACGTATTTCCTCAGAGGAGAAGCCCTTACTTGCTATCTTTTCAACATAAGCATCCCTTTTTTCCACATTAGACTTCAAAACGATTCTAGTAATGCCTAGTCTTAGTGTTAATGAATTTAGGAAAACAAAAAGTAATAAACACCAAAAGTAATTTCACTTTAATTCCTCTAAAAATCAATTTTAAATACTTATTTCACATACAGGCATGATCTTATGATTCATTAAGTGTAAAATTCACATTTCCAAATATGTAATTTCCTAGAGGTTATAAACCAGTGACATCAGGTACAAGCTGCAATGAAAATAGATAATGATGCAAAATTGAACCTAGGGACAAATGGTGAACTAAATCTGGTATCTACTAAAACTCATAATTCACAGTATATGTGTCATCAAAAGCATTTCTTTTACTTAATATACTTTTATTTAAATATAATGTTTTCAAGATGTCATTGCAATTATAAAATGTTTCTTCTAAACCAAGCTCCTATTATAATCCAGGTAGGCCAAAAAAGAGCTCCAGCAGGTTGACTGAGTCGGAGGCTTATTGATTTATGAAAAGGATTCGTCCATGAGTCCTATTTTCCTAGATCAGAGTACATCTGAAGCAGCTGTTTTTTGTTTAAAAAAATGAGAGGGAAATATCAAAATTGAGGGATGGGGGAAAGCCCTTTCATGTCAGTTATTTCTGTAAAATGTAAAAGTTTCTGTAAAATGCTAGGACATGAAGCCAGAGGTCTCCCATCTACATTTGTTCATTTATGTGTTTATTATCATCATATTACTGCCCCTGGAAATTCCTCTCATTTTCCGTGGAATAGCTCAAATCTATGTTAAAAGTGTGTGGGGGTTGTGGGTAAGTACACAAAAATAACCATAAAGAGACTGGCAAAGGGACAGGATTTCAGGGAGTCATAGGGCCATTTAAGGTGCTTTCATAAACAGCTGGGAACCTTAGCAAAAGTATTTATAGGAAAATATAACATGACATTCAGGGTGTTTTCAATGACTACTCCTAAATCATTTTACTATCCCTTATCATTCCAGGGAGGCCTTTGATAAATGAACAAAGGAATGAAACCTTGCAGAGATAAGATCGGATCTGTTGGGTGTGCTGGATGTAATGGTAAAAAGGAGTAGGTCAAGGATACATAGAGCTCCCAACTTGGAAGACAAAGAGCTCAGTGTCAAAAAATTACCAATATGTGCTGAGTGTTTACTGGATATCATTAGTGGTGCTATTCTCTGAGACAGGAAAAAAAGATACAGACTGAAACTTGGAAGCAGATAATTTCACAATAAGGCAAGCTGTATTAGGTTACTGGTGGAACATCTATAAGGAGCTATCCAGCATGTAGTTAGATTTGGACAAGGGGCTCAAATGTCAATCCATGGATGAGGCCTATAGAGAAGACAGGTGAAATTAATAAAGATGAGCTCATTCAGGAGAAATCACAGCAAAGAAAAGAGGGGGAGAAATAAACAAAACCAAGTAAGACCACTTAGGACCATATTATTCAACAGTCATTAATGTTCACAAAAATATCCCAGGCCTCATGGATCCAGCTATCACCAAGTCCAAAAGCTGCATGAAATAAATTATTTCAGTAAACCAGTACAGTGCAGTAATTAGAGACTCACAGAAAGAGTGGTCGAAGGTAGAGACTTTGCTTAGGAGTAGGTCTGCATGATGAATAGGGGCTTGCATGAGCTCAAGAGAACAAAGAAAATTTCCATTTGGGAATTAGCAGGACGTGCATCACTTCATTACATCAAGTTTACTGACTGTAAAGTGAAACTGTGAACAACAATATGCTCAGAGGTCTTAAAACTAAACACAGAAAGGTCTTCAAGCACATAGTTCACCTGCTGTGAGTTCTACCAGTGTGAAATCACTGGAATCAATCCAGCTGAGGTATAGATCAACTGGAGACTTCACTTACAATGCAGGCAAAAGCCTCTTATGAAAATTCTAAGAGTTTGGTTAACATTAAAAAATAATAAAATTCCTACTGTGAAATTATAAAGTTCTTTTCTCAAAGCACATTAAAAAACAGCAGTTGCAAGGACAGCTAACCAAATATTAATGTGCAGAGGAATAAAGTGATCTCCTGAAGGGCTCATAGAGTCGCTAAATACCAATCTAGTCTGAGGATATTTTACTCTGGCTTTATCATACCAAATCTGGGTTGTTGTGTTTGACTGCGAGCAACACCCTCTACAATTATTTTGATGAACTCGTGTTTGTACACTGGGAACTAAATAGGATGGTCACCGTACCTCCTACATGCAGACAGTTTGAAGTGCTATAAATTTTTCATTTCAAATAATTACTTTCTCAATTTAAGCCAAGTTAAGTATCATCATAATTTTCAGACTAGAAAGCCAAAGATAATAACATTTAAATATCTCAACTATATCTCTCTCAGCTTCCAATTTTTTTAACTTTTCTATACATCGTATGCCTCTGCAGAGGAGCCTATTGTAGGGAAGAATGGAGAAACTAGGGAGGTAGTAAAATAAGGAGCAAGGAAGGAGAGTGGCATGGTGTGGCATAACTGAGCTTTAAGTTGCCAAAAGCCTTGCAGGTCAACGTTGTCACGAGATCATCAGCAGCAGCAACACCTATATCCCAAGATTGTTCCAACCCACTGAAACAGTCTGCATTTTAACAAGGCCTCTGATGGTTTATGTGCACCTTAAAGTCTGAAAAGCAATGTTCTAAATAGTATACAAGAAAGGGATTCAAACAGCATTTTTTTTCTTTCTTTTTCCCCCAGACGTCATCAGCTCTCAGGAAGCAATTTTGTACTAACATTCACATGAAAAAAATCACATGAAACATCAGAGTCGATAATATACCCCATGGTTGGTCATTGGAAATAGTAAGGTTCCTGACTGCCTAACCTATTCAAGTAGAAAAATGGATCACATTCTTGGGGATCTTACCTCCACTAGCCCATGACCGCTTTAGAAAAAAAGGACTCTGTATTCTCTGTTGACTCACTATTCAGTACAATGGATGTTTGATAAATAACCAAAACTGCAAATGAGTAAAGAATATAAATTGTCAAAGAAACAAATTTCCTTTAATTCCAACCCATAAGACTATGATTGCATTAATGGAAGATAGTTTTGTTTATAGTTGTACCTATGTGTGAGAAAGAGCTGATCAGAAAAGTTCCCAATGAACAAATGTCCCTGAGGATCACAGTGTATATGAACATAACTACTTTGGATGAGACTCTCCGAGACTAATATTCAATGTGTGCCTAAATTTACTATGTCACTGGTAAGATTTTTCACTCAACAAATGAATTCTACGTGGTATTTATGTGTCAAGCAGTATTCTCCATTTTCTTTTAGCATAAAACAGAAAAATAGCCATGTTCTGTGACTTTATTTGCACCACAATATTAGTAAGCCAGCCAATGATTCAACAGAAGCCTACATTAACTCTCTTATTGACACAGGGAGAAAGGATGTTATAGGAGCCCTCAAAAATTGTTTTTCTAGAGATTCCTCATGTGAGGCAACTTTGTACTATTATGGCATTCTCAAAAATCAAGAATCTTGGGCTGGAGAGATGGCTTAGCGGTTAAGCGCTTGCCTGTGAAGCCTAAGGACCCCGGTTCGAGGCTCGGTTCCCCAGGTCCCACGTTAGCCAGATGCACAAGGGGGCGCACGCGTCTGGAGTTCGTTTGCAGAGCCTGGAAGCCCTGGCGCGCCCATTCTCTCTCTCTCCCTCTATCAGCCTTTCTTTCTGTGTCTGTCGCTCTCAAATAAATAAAAATTTAAAAAAAAAAAAATCAAGAATCTTTCCCATGGAATGATGGAAGTTGAATAGTGTTACACTCTAAGTTCAGAAAGCTGGATAAGTTTATGTTTGGTGACATAACATAATAAATGGTTCAAAAGACAGAAAATGTTAAAATACTAGTAACATCTGAAAGGATAGATGATAGATAAATAGATGAGAGAGAGAGAGAAATGTAACAGAAACTCTAAATTTTAGAATCTAAAATATCATTTAGGCGATATTTTAACTTAAATATTTTATAAAATTTCTATTTTTAGAAGCACATTTTTTTTTTGCCAACTTTCCATAATATTAGGTGTGCTGATACTAAGCAAACATCAAGTCTGATATCCAGTAAGTGTTGGATTCTTCCTTCTTTAATTGATAAAATGCTGATGGAAAATGTACCTAAAGTATAATCAGGGTTTGCAAAATCATGTAGCTTGATAAATAAGGCAAGAGTTTTCTCTCTACCGCCTCTAATTAATATCCTGTACTTTCCCATATTTCTTCTGCTTAATTCAAAGCTGCATCTTGAAATACAACATTTCACATTAGCCTATTCAGAAAATCTTTTACCCAGTATCATATTATTCCTTTCCTGTCTGTGTTTATTGTTAAATTCTCTTTGAGCCTACACTAGTGTGTTGGTTTCATTTAAGTCTCCCCCATAAACATAGATGTTCTGAATGCTAGGTTCCAAACAGATGGAGATTTGGCAATTAAAGCCTACTAGCGGCAGTGTATTGTTGGGGTCGGGCTTATGGGTGTTATAGCCAGTCGCCAGTGTTTGGCACAGTCTTCTTTTGCTATTGCCCGTCCTATGTTGGCCAAGGGGTGATGTCCACCCACTGTTCATAGCATCATATTCCCATCCCATTATGGAACTTCCACTAGATTCTGTAAGCCAAAATAATTTTTTTCCCCAAAAGCTGTTCTTGGTGGGGTGATTTCTGCCAGCAATGCGAACCTGAATGCAACAGCACTGTTGGTACCGAGACTGGGGTCATTTGCTGCTAGACACCTGACTGTGTGACTTTGGCCTTTTGGAGCTGACTTCAAGGAGGAGTGTGGAAGGTTTTGAAACCTTAGCCAGAGAGACACCTTACAGTGCTATAAGTTCAGCTTGACCATTCTGGTCAGAGTTCAAAAACCTGAATGCAGTAAGAACTGTGGACTGTGAGGTTTGGTTTATGCGGATGAGATGGAACTTTGCTTGGACTGGGCTAGAAACAGTTTGTGTGAGAGGCTTGCTACTATGCCCATGTCCTGAGAACTTGTGCAGGATTGCAGTGTGTAAAAACAGACTCATGTGCACAGAGGGATATGGCAAAGAAAGAAATTTTGGGGCAGAAACTATTGCCTGTTCAGCTGCAATTATATGAGAGATTACAACCACTGAAACTGGGCCAGCTGACCTGCACTGGGTCAACAAAAAGAATGCTTTTGAAGGAGTATGAATGCTGAACAAATGTCCTATTCTTGAAAATCTACATTATTCTCCCTTGGATTAACAAGTTGACACCCTATCTGGTATTATGGAGTATAAGGAATGCAGGAGAGCGAGGGTCATTGAATGTGCAACATTGTCTTGTGCTTTGGAAATGGCCATGGACAGTGTAAAATAAGATTGCCTGCATGAAGACCTGATGGTTCTGTGAGGATGAACCATGGGTTTGCAGTGGAGACCCGGTAGAGAGGTAGGGACCATGAAATGGTTGCTAAGGAAAGCTGCTAGCCCCAGATGAAGTTTTCCAGGACTGTGAGTAGCCTAGCTGGAGGGGAGGAATTGAAACTCCACAGGCCTGTTGCTGATTAGAATTACTGGACTTGGAGATATGTCACTGAAGCGAATTGTTGGACTTATAGCCACAGAGTTTTTTGTTTGCTTTGCTTAAATCATGTATTGGTTGAATATTTCTTTACTATGCCCAATGCCATCTTTTTCAGTGTGAATGTTTATTTTGTGCAATTATGGATTTGGGGGGGATTTTTTGGTATTATGACTGAGTTAAAAGACCTTGGACTATGGGGATGTTTGAACATTATGAACATTGATTTAAAAAAATTGGGATTTTTAAAGTCCCATCATCCCCTCCCCTGCCATCATGGGGCTTCCCTTCAAGTCTATAAGCCAAAATACATCCTTTTTTTCCAAAATTCTCCTCTTGGTAAGATGATTTCTGCCAGCAATGTGAACCTGACTGCAACAACTACTAATTATATGAATGTATTTCCACCAGAACAAAAACTGCTTCAAGTTGTATTAAATCTCTCTAGTGTTGAGGTCCAAACTTATGTAAAAGTCTCTCTTCACTGATGAACAGCTAGACACTAAAATAACATAAAAATTTAAAAGGACAATCAATACATGCTCAATTATATTAATGAATTTAAGAAAAAATATATTAAAAAACAATTAAATATATTTGACAAATTACTGTTATTCCACTCAATATGCTTGTAAAATCTTTTAAAAATCTATACTAGATATATCATTATGTACACACACACATGCACACACACACACACACACATATATATGTATAGATATATATATATATAGATATATAGATATATATATACACACATACATATACATATATATATACACGCGCATATACATGACATAGAGATTGCTTGGAGTTGCTCAGTGATAATTAATGGAAGAAGTATACATCAAGAATTATAAAGCTGATTTCTGAATCCCCACTATTCTGAAAATGTGGAAACTGAGTTAGAGGACAATGGACTTCTCCAGTGTCATAAGAACTGACTACTGCTGCAGTAATACATCTTACCATAAACTGAATCAAAAACCTAGATTTAAAAGACCAACCAAAAGAATAAATACAGAGGATTGTGGCATACACAGAAGACTCAGTGTTGTTGTCAATAGCATTAAACAGAAGAGATGAGGAGAAGAAGGCCAATGAGAAAAAAAAGAGTTGACATAAAGCTGCTGTTTCATTAGGAGCAATCGATATTGTAATCCCCCACCACTTCCTGCTTCACCCAGGAGAGCAAGAGCAGAGTAAGTATATTCCTGCAAGGGTATTTAACACTAAACTGATTTTCTGGTCTCAACTGTAAATGTAAAGATCAGGCATAACTAAATTTAAAATCAATAGCAAAGGTTATTCCTCATTAACCCAACCTTAATCAAACAAAGCCAATCAAAATAGAAATAGACTTTTTTTTTCTTTTTCCAAACTGCTATTCCACTCATTCCCTCTTGGTTCCTGGGGAAAAGAAATACATTAATAGAATGATGCTCCCAGGGCTGGTAAGATGACTAAGTGAATAAAGCACTTGGTACACAGAAATTAAGACTTGAGTTCAGATTCCTAGCAGCCATGTGAATGCTGGATGAGCATGGCTAGTACCTAAGACCCCAACACTGGGGAGGGGGAGACATGGGCAACCTGACTACTTACACTAGCTGAGTCAGAGAGCCCTGTGTGCAAGTGAAACACTCTGCCTCAGCAAATAAAGTCGAGCTTGAGTGAATAAGAAACCAGATGTCAATCTCTGATCTCCACATGCATGCAGCTACATACATATACTCACACATGCATGTGTCCACATACATATGATCACATATACATGCATGCACACCATGCACACATACCCACTTCAAAAAATGCTTGTTTGTATCCCATAGAAACTGCCTCCTCCCCAATTGGTTACTCTGTTAATAAAAAGGAAACATATGGTGCTGTTGGTATAGTGCTGAACATAGCTTCCTTTCAAAGAGGAATCATGTGATGCTAATAAGCAACAAGTATACTGCATTAGAAGAATGTCAGTTAGGAGTTGGGCTGGTGAAAAAGAAAAGTTATGGAGTTCCAAATATTTATCTATAGCAGAATATAAAATGAAAATAATTTGGGGCTGGAAAATGGCTTAGTGGTTAAGGTGCTTGCCTGCAAAGCCTAAGGACCCATGTTCTATTCTACAGATCCCACATTAGCCAGATGCACAGATAAAGCAAGTGCAAGGTTGCCCATGACCACTAGGTGGCCCAAGCACCTGGAGTTCGATAGCAGTGGCTGAGGCCCTGGCTCCCTCTTCTCTCTCTCTCTCTCTCTCTCTCTCGCTGTCTCTAAAAAAATAAAAAATAGAAAATATGTTAATTTGTTACTTTAATAACAAATGAAGAGAAATTAATGTTAAGCAAAAATAGTGATTACTTTCCCAGGATTTACATGCTTGTGCACAAAGCTTGATGAGTGCCATGAGTATACAAGACACTAACTAAATCAATGTTGATTGAATGAGGTCCTTCTAACCACCTACTATGCAGAAAGTTTGACAGGATAGACTTATAACATCCCGGAACTAACCCTCCAGTTGCAGATATGAGAAGTTACGCTGTCATTACAAGAGAAACTGAATGTCACCCAGTGCAGGTACAAAGTCTGTGACAGGAAGTGATTCATTACATTTGGGTGGATCTGAATGATCTGGAAAAAGAGATGTGAGCTGAGCTGGGTTTGGAGCAATGGCAGGACTGCAGCAGAGTGGATAAAGATAGGCCTGCCTCTTCATGACTGAAGGACAGGTATGGAGGTTAGTGCTGGCCATCACAGAGTGAAAAAAAAGAAAAAGAACTGGAAATTAATAAGAATGGCAGGCTGGAGCAAGTATTCTAGGAGTGTCAAGACGTCGGGGTTGGAGAGAGCAGTGTGCAGGAGTGAGTGAGAGATAATCTTCATTATGTCCCCTGTCCATGGGGACAATACGAATGTTCTCAGTCAGGCCTTGAACTCACATGTGCATTTTTAAGATACAGATTGAGGATTTTTAAAATTAAGGAATTATATTTTAATATAGGCATTAAAAGATAAATTGTCTAAAAGAACATAGCAACCCTACAACTTTGAACACAGTAATATACATTTGACCAAAGTTAGGGAATCTTGATTTTATGTTAGCCTGGTGGTAAAGGACAGGGAAGGACCTTCTGGTTAGTTCTACAGTTCATTTCAAAGTGCATGGCATGCAGAAATACAACTGACCAGTAGGGATGTAGGACAGATACTTAAGACAGATCCTGCTATCAGCAATAGACAGTGTCCCCAGGCAGCTGTTGGGTAGCAGGAAGGCATAGAATTTTGTTGAATTTCTCACCTTTCTTTACCTCTTCTACTTGTATTTCCTCACTTACCCACTATGAGTCTCAGTTCTCTTTACCACAAGATGGTGAGTTGATTGCAGTGAATTTTGATGTTTTCCAATTCAGATGCCCCAGGATTTAAGTCTGGTATATAAGTGTACACATTCCAGGACTAAAGTCAGAAATATTTAAACATTTATCTTTAAGGGGTGTAAATGCTAGATAGATGATAGATGGTGATGATGATGATGATGATAGATAGATAGATAGATAGATAGATAGATAGATAATAGATAGATAGATAGATAGATAGATAGATAGATAGATAGATGATAGATAGATAGATAGATAGATAATAGATAGATAGACAGACAGACAGTAGACAGATGGGTGGGTGGGTGGGTGGGTGGGTGGATGGATGGATGGATAGATTCATAGATTGGAAGATAGATGATAGATAGATAGATAGATAGATAGATAGATAGATAGATAGAAGAATCCTAGCTAAAGTGCCATTTTTAACAAGAGTTTTTAAACAGAATTTCAGATATTTGCCTTGAATCTAATAATGCAAGCAGGTGCAGGACGTTTGCTGCTCTCCAGACTTCCCAAGTGTACCCATCAGCTCAAAGGAAACAAGTCTCAAGCTTCAGAATGTGGAGGCGGCTTAGCCACATGCCTGCCAACTACTTTCCGGAATGAAAGCCACAAAAAATTATGGCCCAGGACCTGGCCAGGAAAAGACATGTAAAGCAGAGAAGCAATTGACATCCCTTTCTAGGATAGGAAGGGAAAGAAAATGTCAAGTTTCTCAGAGGGATGTCCATTAAGAAGAAAATGCAATGTTATCTCCACTCCTAGAATTTGGAGAGTCTGAACTACTACCTCGTATGCCATTCGCCCTTCCACTCATGGGCAAATTTTAGTTACAAAGTTCTTATTGAAAGCAATAAAACACAGGAGGACATTTTTTAACTCTGCCCATAATGTTAACCTGGTTTTCCTTAGAATTTAAGGTTCTCGGTATTCTTCAGCACTGTTTTGTTTCTCAGACATGGAAAAGCTTTCTCTGTTCCATCTGCTTTGGTAATTTAAATTCACTTTTAAAACATAATGCCATCAATGAAATGGATACTATATGGACAGAACAGCTAAAGCTGTTTGAAATAGAATCAACTCTTATTCCAACCTACTCTCTGAATATGGATCCCATTTGTAGTACTTTTTAAACTTTACCTTTGGCTCTTAAACTATCTAGTGAGTATATTGTGATCTGAGGGTACCATAAAGATTACCTGGTTCATTAGCTGAACCCTCCAAATCAAAATACAACATTTAAGTGAAAAATACAATAAAAGTAAAATCTCTTCTAGAAATGTTCACCTGTGTTTTTCTCTTCATAATAACTTATATAAACTCAGAGATTTTTCTGTTGTGAATCTCTTTCACACCTCATTTCAATCCCATTTGACCTTAGCTTGTAAAAAGTCTCAAACACTGCAACACAATGGATCTAATTCCTAATCCTTGGAGACAGAATAAGCCTAAAAGTGGGAATGAACAAATAAAGACTGAGATTTTAGGAAGGATGTCTTTGTTAGTGCATTGCAGGTAATTAAATCAAGGAATTCATTTATGAACACCCAAACCAGTACACTAGAAAACAAGTTTCATCCATCCTATTGAAGCATGAGATAGCAGCGGACTCTTGTTTTATGTCTTTAGCCATTATTAGTTTCTTCAGTAAAGAGAACTGCAGTCATTAGGATTCTGGTTAAAAGTGTCCTTAGGTATGCCTCTTGTTGATAAAGAAGGAAACTGGGCTCCATTTCTAAACTGGTGCAGAAGAAATAATGGTAGATTAGGACAAACAGATATAAAATCAGATCTAGAATCAAATTCGAGCCAGTTCTGTGAAGTTGGAAACCCTTGACTTGCAGTGTTTCTGAATCCTTATATGTGGGGTAGACAGAGATACTAACTTAAAGATACTTCTTCCTTGAGGCTTGCTCAGTGAGTAGCTATAATGTGCTCATTGATTTAACATCTAATGAAGACAAAAGCATTGAGAACCTAGTGCTAACCAGGACCCTGGTCCTGTCCTTTGGAGCTCACACCCTCACAAAGCATATTAGCATACACATACACAAATGCATTCTTGGATCAGAGGAAGCATTACAGATTCAACAAACTAAAAGGAAGAGACTATAACTTCATGTTTATGTAGCTCTTCATAAGGTAAAATCCTAACCTCCAACATGATAGAATTAGGAAGGGAAGCCTTTGTGTGGTGATTAGGTTGTGATAGCAGAGCCCTCATGAATGGGATGGATGTCCTTATAAAAGAGCCCCAAGGGAGTTCACCTAACTCTTCTGCCAGGTAAGAAAGCAGCAAGAAGAATATCATCTATGAACCGGGAAGCAGTTCTCACTGAACATCACATCTTCCAGAACTAGCCTCTAGTGTTGAGAACTAAATACTCACTGTATGCTATTTTCTTATAACCACCTGAGTAAAGTAAGACTACATTATAAGTAAAGCCAGTATTAATTTCTAATCATCAAAAATGCATTCCAAAAGGCATGAAAAAATAAAATAGTTATGTCTGGTTTAAGGTCACAAGGTGCGAAAGTGATTGATTCTCAGATCTACTTATTAATATATCCTAAGATGTTAAAAACCACAGACAAGGGGCCTGGGAGATTTCTCAGTAGTCAAAGGCACTTGCTTGCAACACCTGCCAGCTCAGGTTCCTTCCCCAGCCCTGCATAAAGGTGGAGACAAAGTGGTATAAATTGCAGTGATTGCAACTCCAGTGTGTCTAAAATATTAGCTTCATGGAATACCTTTGCAAGGTAGAAGAGTTGGTCAATAGGGTGAGTACTCTAGGGTTTCCTTGAGAGTTCAAGAATAAACTTTAGGGTTGGAGGGATGGCATAGTAGTTAAGGCATTTGCCTGCAAAGCCAAAGGACCCAGGTTTGATTTCTCTGGACCCACATTAACCAGATGCACAAGGGGGTACATGCATGTGGAGTTCGTCTGCAGTGGCTGGAGGCCCTGGCGTGCCCATTCTCTCACTCTCTCTCTCCCTCTTTCTCTGTCAAATAAATAAATAAAACTATTTTTTAAAAAAGAATAGTTAACTTTACATAGATGAGCATTAAACATCTGTGGCAATTGATAAAGTTACATAATAAATAATTCTTAGGGTCTTGCTTTAGTATTGGACGGTGCTTTAATGTCTGGCACTTACATTGCTTCTGTCATTAATGTGCTTTTACCTCAGCATTCCTCTGCCCGAGGAGGAGGAAATCACTCTTAAACTATTAACATCTCTGTTTTGAACTGTTCAAAGAATTTCCTTGGTATCATCCATGCCTGACCCAGTCTACCACTTACCAGGGTCTGACTGTCCCCTCTACCCAATGTTTTCATACCTAAGATCATTACCTTGTGGACCTTGTAGTGTGATGGTATCATCTATAGCCTAAACTACAAATTCTCAAATGTCTTTATCATGATCTTTTATAAACGTCTACAAACTAAGTAACCCATAGAGCTTTTGTTCATGTGGCTTATGGATCTAAACATTTACTGTATTTATAAATTACAACAGAAAATTTTAATATCTGTTTAAAGTTAATAATAAACTTTTTAAATGTTAAGAAAGCATTTTTAATGAAACATAACTATATTTTTCTTAGTTGTCTGTGAAAAGACATAAACCTACTTGGAAATCTCTCCACTGACCCACTTAACAGAAGGTAGTTGAATTCTCAAACCCACTCCTGAGCTGTTTCTTCCCATACATTCTTGTGGTAGATTTATGAAGATAAGCTGGCCTCACTCTGAAATGTGGTTGAAAAGGAAAGAAGCAACGAATGAGGATTTGTCAAACAGACACTAGGAAACATCAAGGAACACTTATGACACAATGAGAGGGGGAAAAAGACAAATAATTAGTATTAGATGAAATATTTTAATGAAAACAGTTTTAGATTGGTGTATCTGCTGTACCAAACTCTGGTAACTCCTGGCCCAGACGCATCTCCCAGCTTCCTTCCCATTCATTGCTTTACTTTGCATCCCTTATGTCCATTCTCTTCTCACAGAGTACGCATTGAAAAATGAGAACCATGTTAGAACACCTCCACTACTGACCCTTTTTTTTTTTTCTAAATTTTTTTTGTTGTTCATTTTTTTTTATTTATTTATTTGAGAGCAACAGACACAGAGAGAAAGACAGATGGAGGGAGAGAGAGAGAATGGGTGCGCCAGGGCTTCCAGCCACTGTAAACGAACTCCAGACGCATGCGCCCCCTTGTGCATCTGGCTAACGTGGGACCTGGGGAACCGAGCCTCGAACCGGGGTCCTTAGGCTTCACAGGCAAGCGCTTAACCGCTAAGCCATCTCTCCAGCCCCACTACTGACCCTTTTAAGATACCTCATTAATACACAAAATCAGGTTTCTAAGATCCCGGGCAGGTTGGGCTTGTAATCCTTTCCAACGTCACCTGATGCTCTCCCCTAGTTCGCATGGCACCTGTACCTCAGTGTCTTCTGAGGCACCAACCTGTCTCATGTCAATCTTCAGATTTAAAAATTGGGTAGTGATACACAGAAACATTGCCTCCTACCCATAACTGACGGCTAACCCCACATGCAATCCATATTCCCCAATGAAGAGGGTCCCTGCGCAGGGGGAAGGACAGGAAGGAGGCTAAAGATGGTACCAACTTGACTGTATACATTGAGTACAAAACAAATAAATTAATTAAATAAATAAATAAATTGTGTGGACTGGGAAAAAATAATTTGCTCTGGGAAAGGCATTTTCTGATCAAATACAAAAGAGACTATCTCCAGTTTACAAGTCAGCAAACTGAGACTCAGAGGGATTGATAACCAAGTGTTCACAGCACACTGCAGAGTTCACATATGTAATACTTGTGCCACGTTGTCAGTTACATGGCAACTTAAGAACAAGAGAGGCAAGAAGAATAAATAATACTACAAGACTCTCCTAAACTTGGTTCTCACCTCTTCATATTTGAAAACATCTGAGAAATTTCTATTTTTTTTAAATATTTTGTTCATTTATGTATTTATTTATTTGAGAGTGACAGGCACAGAGAGAAAGAGAGAGAGAGAGAATGGGTGGCCAGGGCCTCCAGCCACTGCAAACTAACTCCAGACGCCTGCGCCCCCTTGTGCATCTGGCTAACATGGGTCCTGGGGAAAGGAGCCTCAAACCGGGGTCCTTAGGCTTCACAGGCAAGCACTCAACCACTAAGTCATCTCTCCAGTGCACATCTGAGAAATTTCTGAAGCAAGCATTTATGTTTACAGTTAAGAAAGTGTGTTCCTCTGGGCCCAGGCTTGCCAGTGGGACCTTAGATGTCCCAGGGGCACCACTTGATGTTGTGGAGGCTCCTGGCACAGAGAGGGAATCCCAACCAGAAGCCTGGCCTAGTTCATAAAAGCCATGTGAGACCTTGAGCACTGGCTGGAAGCTCCCCACCATCAGCTTTTCCTCAGCTCACTCCTCCTCCCTGAGGGGTTTAGATGCCTCACAGAGTGAAGCAACCAAACCATCATGCAATCATGTTCTTTCTTTCCAGACCTTTCTGAAAGATTTCTCCCAACAATAGTCTTCCAATATCAAAACAATAAAGTTATTCAGAGTCAGCTCTTCTTAGCTCAATGTGACAGAAGGCAGGCATAGTGAAATTAGATGGATGGCTTACTCACAGTAACACTAGCTTGTACAAGTCTCTGTTACTTTAAGAGTTAGTGTCTTCAGTTCTAAGATGAGGTAACTACCTCAACGGATTGCTATAAAAGAGGCAAAATTGTGAAGAAACTCTTTCAATGCTAATGTCATATGGTCAGGTTAGTTGATGGCATGTCATTCTAGTAATTTCAAAGGCATCTGGCATCTGAGGTCCTTCTCAGAGATAGATAGAGATGAGCGCCTTTTGGTTGTGGCATATCTTTCTTTAAAGATGAAAAGTAGTATAGCTCCATGGGCAAGCCATTTAGTAAAATACAAAATGCAGCACAGTAAATGTGCTCCCATGTCTAACAAAGCTATGGTTTAAAAGGTTCATAAAATCTATAATATTCCTAGGAGGACAGATTGTTCAACGAAGATACAAGAAAAACCCATCACTATTAACAAGCTTACATTGCAACATCCGTGCAGGTATTAGTTTTACTGTCTCCTTTTACTTGACAAAAATATGTTTAGAGGAGGAAGAGTTTCTTTTAGATTAGGGAAATTCTAAATTATAATCCATCAGGTCAGGGAATGCATGGAGGCAGGGACTTGAAGCAGAGCTGGTCACATTCAGCTCACAGTGAGGAGGCAGAGACCAGAACGCATAGAACACATAGTTAAGGTGTATTTTCCCACCTCCATTAACCAAATCAAGACAATTCCTCACAGACACACACAAAGGCTAGAATAACCCATCACACGTGATTCTAGGTCCTGTCAGTCTAAAAATCATAAACCACCACAATGCATAAATTTCTTTCAGCAAGAATAAAAGCAAAGCATTGCTATGTTAATAAGCCTAGGACATTTTTAAAAATCCAGGCTTATGAGGCAAAATCCTAGTTTCTGAAGATATTCCAAAAATATTCCTATTGCTTTTTTGAATACAGAGACTGCCTCGTTTCCTGAAAATTGTTTTTTTAATCCTGTTCAAGAATACCAACTTCATTAAAACTTTAAATTCTTAATGCTGTGTTAGGGCTTGATGAGATCTCCGTGGGATGAAAGAAACCAAGAGATCACAGTACCTACTATTTTAAAATGTTCTTACAATAGAAACATCATTTGTTGATGGCAATGCTTCACTGTAGAAGAAAAAAAAAAAAAAAAACAGAATTAGGGGCTGGAGAGATGGCTTAGTGGTTAAGTGCTTGCCTGTGAAGCCTAAGGACCTTGTGGTTCAAAGTTCAATTCCCCAGGACCCACGTAAGCCAGATGCACAAGATGGCACATGCATCTGGAGTTCATGTGCACTGGCTACAGGCGCTGGTGTGACCATTTTCTATCTACCTGCCTCTTTCTCTCTCTGTCACCCTCAAATAAATAAATAAAAACAAAACCAAAAATGAAATTAAAAATACCGGGGCTGGAGAAGATGGCTTAGCAGTTAAGGCATTTGACTACAAACCCAAAGGACCCCGGTTTGATGCTCCAGGACCCATGTAAGTCAGATGCACAAGGAGGCACATGCATCTGGGGGTCATTTGCAGTGGCTGGAATTCCTAGCATGCCCATTCCCCCTCGCCTCTCTGCCTCTTTCCTCTCTCAAGTAAATAAATAAAATATATATTTTTTAAAAGAAATATGCAAAACCTAGGTTGTATTTTCCCAAAGAGATGCCTGTATTTTGGGTTTGATGTTTTGTTGTTTTAACATTGTGCCAAGCATCCTCTAATTTGGCTAATTTTGAATTTCAGACATGAGTCATACATTCAAAAGAGAAAATACAACAAAAGTACTTGCTACAAATATAAAAATATCACCTATCATCATTACTGAGCCCTGATCTATGTGAAGACCATAAGTATTTCAATTTATCAAAATATAATTTACATTCTAAAAGGCAAATGATTAATATTTTTTCACCTGTGTTGACATCTTTCTTCTTTGATTTTACTTTCTGTGATGGGTTCTTCCTCTAGGAAAAAGGTTATTTTTAAGACATTTGTTAAATGTTTTGATAACATGTTTAATAAGTATGCTGTTTACATGCTACTTTACAGATCTACCAAATAAAGTTGGAGAATTACTGAAATATTATGTACAACTATAATTTTTATGACATTAGAGAAGACACAACAAAATGAAAATCAACAAAATTTAGTGAAAGTACAATCATTTTTCTCTGATTTATTTTGGCACAGGCATAATTATACTACATCATTTTTAAAGTGGAATGGAACATAAAACAAGATATTTGAATTTATAGAAAATACTAATGCATTTTAGTGAAAGACTTTTCCTCACTGGTAATGTCATTTATTGCTTTAAGGGAAGTACTAAATTGCACAGAGAAATAATAAGAACAACAAAACACACAGCCTTAACTTGAAATGCATAAGGTTAGGCTCATCTAGTTACTCTTTGTTTTCTAGAGAGTTTCTTATTTGTAAGATGAGGACACTGTTATGATTTCCAAGCAACATGGCCACTTAGGCATTTAATGATTCCATAAACACCTTTCCTTTCTTGTTGCTTAGTAAGACCTATTGCCTCAGTGACTTCGAAGTCAAAACAAATCTTTTAGAGTTCTTCCCATCAAAATAAAAGAAATGTTGGAAATGAAGAATTCCTGGTTTGGGTTGTTTTCTTGTTTGTTTGTTTTTCATGGTATGGTCTCATTCTAGCCCAGGATGACCTGGCTCTCACTCTATAGCTCCAAGCTGTTCTCGAACTCACAGTGATCCTCCTACCTCTACCTCCTGAGTTCTGGGTTTAAAGAAATGTGCCATATGTACTAAAAGCCTAGATATAGTAAATTAAGTGGCATCAACTTTTTAAGCAAATATTCAAGTGAATATGGCTTATACAGACATTTCACACATAAAAAAGTGCCTCAAATAAATACCATAAGACTGCAGCTTTCCTTGGCTAGTGTCAGCCAACATGCCAGTCCAAGATCTCCAATATTTCATTTCCAAAGCACCATAATGATGAAAGAGCTAACTCATTAGACCTGCGCGGGTTATATTACTGCACTAAGCGATTGACTTTAATGATGTGTACTGTCAGTTGGTGGTTATTTCAGAACTCCAACTGCCTTTTGGTTTGTGCCTGTCTCTTCTATGACTTACCTCCTCTACACTGTCTCTTTTCTAATTACAAAACAGTACTGATAATCATAATAGTACAATCAACCTCCAATAGTTTAAAAAAAAAAAACAAAATTATTTCTATCAGTTGACAGAAGACACCCATCTCTTCCTCCTCTACTTTTTCTGAGTTGCACTGGAAACAGGAAAAGCAAAAACAAACAAACAAAAAAAAGCCATCAACTAAATCTAGTCCCAGTCGTAATTTTGCCACAGTCTAGCTGTGTGAACTCACAGACAAATGACAAACTAGCTGAGACCCTTGGGTTTCTCATCTCTAGTGCCAAATACTGCTACACAATCCAGAATGCACAATCACCAAGCATGGATGCATACTGTGGTCCTGAGGTCCTGAAACCATGTGGCATGACATCCTGTCTTGCCATTTTCAAACATTTTCATTTTACTTTCTGTGATTTAAAGGAAGTGAGCCCTGTACCATGAGACTTTCTCCATCCTTGCTGTGCATACAAGACTTCATTATACATATTCAAACTTGGTGAGCTAAGAAAAGAGACCAAGACATGCACATGGTATCAGCACTGAGGTCAGAAACATGTCCATGGCCTTCCACTGTGCACCCTTGGTTCAGCCTTCCTGCCTTAGCTAAACTCTCCTAGAAAGTCTAATCAGTAAAATGATGTCTCAGTGACAGAAATTCACAGTGGACCTTCTTTATCGGGGTGAAGTATTCCATTTCACCACTTTACCATTTGTGACTGCTTGCAGTTCACAAGGATATGGTCTGAAAGGACCATTGATTTGAAGAATAACTCAAACATGACTATGAAATCAAAGTACTTATAAACTAGAGAACAGATTCATTCAAATAGTTTTCATTTTTCTTTTTGATATTTTGAAACTTCTTCCCAATCCAAATTCCTAAAGCATTTGATGTGGAATTGAGATGAAGAAGGTGGCATCTCTCTATAAATAGGTTCATCCCATGCTATATGAAGCATGGGTGCTGACAAAAGATTTGCTATTTGACTTTGTTAGTAATGATAATAGCACACTATCATCTTCCCAAAATTGTATCCACATCCCACATTCCCATTCTTTGGAGCTAAGTAAGCTTTGGAATAAACTGGAGTCCTTGGTATACAAATACATTCCCATTGCCTTTGCACGGGGAATGTGTTAGCAGTTCCTGCAACCTCTGTGCCACGTTATCACCGTGACACTTTAGCTAAAGGAAGTCACCAGACAAGATCCTCCATGGCAAGATGAACACTAAATATGCAAAAAAGAGAAGCAGATTAAATACAGACTAAAGGAAATAGTAAGCTCAAAAATTCTCCTATTTTCCAATGAGACATGAAGGAAGTAAAGCACAGCCTTTCCTTCCAAGTCAAATTAAGCCATGCAAATTGCTCATCTACAAATCAGCTTCCACACAGATTGAGTTTACCTGATCTATTCACATACATAACCCATAAATCATCCTGATTACCTTTTTTTAGTTGAGAAGACCAACTAGGATTGACATAAATATAATATTATTATCCCAACCAGAGTACAACAACCACATCATGTAGGAGTCACATTGAGCTCAGAGCCTTTAGTCCCCTGCCGACCACATAAACTGTAAGAGAAGGATCCCGTGCAACAAGACTGGAGACCTTTTTCTTCCCCTAAAATGAATTTTTTAATATGCAAAGATATTTTGCTTTTGCCCAAGTCCTCACTTTATCAAAAGTACGGGCTATATTAATTGCACATAAAATACTAAAGATATTACTAGCTCTGATCTCAGGATCATTATTTTTCTTTAATCTAAATTTACTATTTGGTGGCCAATCACAGTGTATTGAAACAACTAATAAAGTGACTAATGTCATGAAAACTCAATGCAAAATAAGATGCCTTCCTCCCATGATTTAACCTTAGATTTCTAAACTAATTTTGAGTCTCACTTGAACATAACCTATGTGCTTCATTTGCAGAATCCAAGAGAATAAATAGCAAAGTCAGAGTTGCTAAGAGGCTAAGTTAGTCAACACACCACAGAACAGGCTTCCAGTCCAGCCAATCTTTCCTTTAATTACCAGTTCTAAGGTTAAAATTCTTCAGACTGCAAAGGACTCTGTGGCCACACCCAGAGGATCAATGACATGATGGAAGCAAAGATCATAACATTTCGTTTCTGTCCTCTGTGGTGTGACACTAACCTGGCTTGAGCTAGGAACAATCACCTTGACACTCTAAGTATTCAATTGCCTTTTGCAATTAGAGACATATCAATGAGCAATCATTGGCACCTAGGGCTACAGAAAACAATCAACTTCTGAAAGGTTTTGTCATAAAATTTCTGGTAAGCCTGAAAATGTCTTTAGACTCTCTGGAGCCATACTGTGAACATCAATTTGTTGGCTGAATGTCTCAAAAGTCTGAGTAGGCAGAGAATGGTAACTACATAGAAGTTTCTAAGCAGAGCCTTTGGAAACCATCAACTGGTTGAAAGAAGAGAAGAAGAAACAGTAACTATGCTAAAGGAAGTGGACAGACATATAAGAAAAGAGTAAGGTGAGAAATTGGGATGCTTGAAAGAGTGATATCATGAGTTGCGGGAAAAAGAGAAAATCCAGGCAACATTAAGTTCATCTGGTGAGGTTTTGAGCGATATTTGGAAGAGCTTTTTTATCTTTAAGATTGCTCTGTGCAGTATAAGTCCTGTATAGGTAGATGTGTGAATGCATAAAAGAAAGGGGGCCACATGAATAACCAGACGGATGGATGGGATGGATGGATGGATGGACGGACGGACGGACGGACGGATGGATGGATGGATGGATGGATGGACGGACGGACGGACGGATGGATGAAAAGGCCCCTGCCCTCAAGGACTCTACAGACTTTTGAGGCCTAGATGCATGTTTGCATGTGATTCTTATCCTAGTCAAACAAACTGTGGATTGATCACAGCAGAAAGTGTTTTCCTGAATATGGGACAAGAAGCTATTCACTGACACCAGGTGGTTGAGAGAGAGAGAGAGATGTGAAGAAATCAGGGAAGAGGGTGGGACAACAGGAAAGAAAGGAGTTCTGGTTTCCTTCCAGGAGTAATTCTGGAGCTTTAAGTCATAGGGAAAGGGTGTCGGCCTCCTCGGGGAGCCACTTTTGGGCAGCTACTGACCTGGTCTCCGCCTCACTGGCCTCTTGCGGCCGCTGCAGAAACGCACTTTGCTGAACACCCCGAGGACGTGCCTCTCGCACAGGGAGCGCCCGTCTTTGCTTGGGCTGGAGCGGCGCTTGGAGGCCGACACCCGGTCGCTGTTGGACTCCCTCGCCTGCCGCTTCTGGCGGATCAAGGAGCTGGCTATCGCCGCAGCCATAGCAGCTCAGAGCGGGCCCCAGGCCCCGGTGCTCCACTGCGCCCTGGGTCTCGCGCTCGGCCGGGGTGAGGGCAGGACCTCAGGGGCCGGGAGGTGTAGGACCGGCGAGGGGAGGCAGTGCTAATACTTGAGGCTGCAGTTCTGAAAACCTGGAGCCGACAGGGTTCGTCAAAGTCTGGGCAGTGGCAACAGAATGTGTGAAAATCCAGATGTAAACTTCCCCAACCTCTGGCAGCGGGGGCGGGGCAGTCCCAGGCCTTTCTGCGAAGTAGTCCTTTGCACCCAAAACTTGCACCCCAAGACAATCCACGTCCAAGGGGCAGTGGAGAGTTTGGTCACACTGCGTTCAGAGAACCAAGTAAAAAGGGCAGACAGATGTCCAAAATACCAAGCACTGCCCCTGTTGGAGAGGCGCAAGCGTTGTAAGGTGTCCAAAGTATATCTACACATACATACATAGAAAACCCGTTTACAAAGCAGAGCCTGGACCGAGGCGAGGAGCGTGCCCCCAGTTTTAAAAAGAAGAAATACTAAAAAGTGAATAGAACGTTCTTTTAGCAAACAAGCCACCAACCGCACGAGAGGAGAGAGAGGAAGGCAGCAACTGAACTCCCTGCGGCCCGCGGTTCAGGAGATGAAGAGGTCTGTGCAGGCTGAGTGAGGTCTACGGAATGCATCGCACCGGCTGCGGTCCTCCAGGGGCCGGCGGCCCGAGTTCTGGAATCCCGAGAGCCCAGAAGTGGGAGCGCTTAGCCAGAGTCGGGGTAGGGGCGCGGGGCGGGGGCAGCTGTTTCCAGCTGCGGCGAGCGCGCCTCTCCTCCAGCAGCTGCACTGCAAAGAGAGCGGGAGGGAGAGAGGGAAGGAGGGAGGGAGGGAGCAAGGCCGGGAGGGAGGTAGGGAGGAAAGGGAGGGAGATCCTCGAGGGCCCAGGCACCTTCGGGGAGAAATCCACGAGAGGAGATCCGCGGGGGGTCCCCGAGAGCGGGACGCTATTTGGTCTTTCTGCCCCGCGTTCCGGCACGGAACGGGCACAGTTGGTGATTATTTAGGGAAAATTCTAAATGTGGAATGACTCAGTCGTCTAGAGAAGCCCCCTCTTTCCACAGGCAGCAATGCCGAAGGTGTCCTCTCGCGCTCGGCACCCGCACGCCTTTAAGTGGAGCTCCCCGCCATGGCGCTCCGCGGAGCAGCCGCCGCACCGAGCCGCTCTCCCCGCACAGGCTTCACGGGGAGCTGGCCACGGAGGGAGGGAAGAAAGGAAAGGGCACCCTGGCGGGCTCGGGATCAGGTCATCGCCACGGCGCCCGGGACCCCAGGCTAGTGCGCCCCGGCAGGTTGTCGGCAGCTCCCAGGCTCCGGATCAGATGGGGGTGACCCGCGCCGCGCGAGGCCGATCCCTCAGTCCCGCGCCGCCCATCCCGGCCGGCCGAGGAAGGAAGGGACCGGCGCGCAGCGGAGCCCGGCGCGTCTGCCGCCGTGCTGGGGCGGGGGCTGGCTGAGGGCGACGTAGGCTCGAGGCCGCTGCGGCTCCGGGTCCGAGCGACCCACCACCATGGTCTGGGGCCCGCCCGGACACAGGCGGGGTCCCTAGGACACCCCGGGTGACCGCAGGAGACGGCTCTGAGCGTGCCACCAGGGCCTTCGGGGGCTGAGGGTCGGGGGGGATCAGGAGGCTGGTGGCCACGTCCGCCAACTGGCCCCAACTTGCTGGGCCCGAGGCGACTCAGAGCCCCGGGCAGGCGGGCTGACCCTGCCGTCTCCTCTCCCGGCCCTGGAGGGGGCGCTCAGGGCGGAGTCCCATTCATGGGCTGAGGCTCCCCGCGGGCGCGCAGAGCCGCACTGGCTCTGGTTCTCAGTTGGAGCGCTAGCTCGGCAGGAAACTCCAGGCTGAGACGCCAGCCGCCGAGACGGCGGGTGGGATGGGGAGCAGGAGACTGCTGGAGTTCCTTGGGCTCCAGAAGGCTTAGCGATGCACTGGATGGGACTGAGCTAGGGGCCCAGATGGCTCCCAGAGCGCAGAACAACGCGGCGCAACTCGGGTCCGGCTTCCTTTCCTCTCTGCTCGCAGACTCCCCTTCTTCCTTTCCCCTGTCACCCCCACCCCCACACCCCCGTCTTCTGTCTCGGTCTCACCCCTTTTCTCCTCTCTACGCAATCCTACGTGATTGAGGTTTGGATGAGAAATTCTCAGAGGCAGAGCAAGGGAACTGCAGCTCGGGTCTGCTGCGTCCGGTCCCTCCCCCCCAGAGAAAAACACAACCTCGGGGGTCATTAAAGGACCCTGGGTGTCTAAAGAAAGTGACGGGGTGGGAAGCTGAGAAAATGCCATCTGCCCTGTTCCCCCAACTATTCCTTGTCCACGAGGGAAGTAGACACTGGTGAAAGTAGCAATGACCCTTTAGTCTCTTTTGGGGACCCACATTCGCCTCGTTTTGAATAGCAAAAAGTGTTACCATCTTTTCAGAAACCAAATGTCTGGTTCTGTCTGGAAAGCTATGAAGTAGACCCAATCCTTTAAAAAAAAAAAAAAAAAAAAAAACAGTAGGCCACCAACCTATCCTAAGGTTGAATAGTGGGGGGTGAGATTGTGGCACCAAGGGCAAAGACAGTGAACGACCAGCTTTGGAGTGCAATCGCGTCTCCATAAAGTGCTTGCAGATGAAAGCTGATGTACAGAAACCAAGGAGTCAAACAAGTTGAAATACGGCACTAGAGACTGGCAGTGTGAAGAGAGTAGTCACCCTTCTTCACTCATTCATGTGAAGCTCCAGGAGTGGATTGGAGTTGTTTTTACATATCTTTTTCTTCAATCTTCAAGTAACCCTAAGCTCTCCTTTTCACACACTTCCCTAAGCATCAAGGGGAATGCTAATGGATAGAGTGGGTGATCATGAAAGCAAAGAGGAGAAGATGCTGGAAATAACCTAAGAGGGAAAGAAAGAAACAGGCACTGGAGGTAAGTGAAAATGGTCCCGACCTAAGAGGGGCCCCAGGAACTTTCTAGATGTGGGTACAAATCTGGCCTAGCAGAGGTTCACTTGGGCAATTGGAAGGACTGAAGTATGTGAGGTTGTTCAGAGCAAGCACTGATGTGATATCCCAACACTGCCCAGGGCGAGGAGCCTGAGCCTTCCATTGGCTGGACAAGTCAAAGGTTGTTGTCAGACAGCAGGTGGGCCAGACAGCTCCTAAGAGAATTAAGTAGCAGTGTGGCAGGATGAGCCTGATGGGTTCATTCTTGGCATTCTTCATTTATTTTATTTATTTGATAGAGAGAAAGAGAGAGATTAAACAGAAAGGGTGCACCAGAGCCTTCAGCTACTGCAAATGAACTCCAGACCCATGCACTACCTTGTGCACCTGGCATACGTGGGTCTTGGGGAATCGAACCTGAGTTCTTTGGCTTCAAAGGCAAATGCCTTAACTGCTAAGCCATCTCTCCAGCTCCATTCTTGGAATTCTAATGACACAGATCAAGGCAGGAGAAAAAGATGCATACACCTCTCTGCTCCAAAGTGCATGTGGATAGAAGGAAAGACTGCTTAAAATAAAGTGGTAAAACAACCTACTAGGGAGATGTTCAATTTTCAGAAATAAACTTATTTTTTTCTTTCCTTGGCCACCAGAAGACTTGTCTCATTTTTGATCAAGGCAGGCACAGACAGTACTGTCTGGCTTGGTGGGGGGCTGTTGTAAGCAAGTCAACACCCAACAGAAAAAGGTCAGCTAAGGGGAATCTTAAGAGAACTAAGAAGCAATGGGGCTCTTAAGAAATCACTGCTAAACCTGGTCTCTTTTTTAATTCTCAAAAGGGGAATAATCATTTCCACCTACCTCAAAGAGCAGAATGTATGTGTGTAAGCATTTTGAACACTGGAAAACACCAATTGAGTGAGAGATGTTGACACTGTTTATAAATGCTTGAATGTCACCTGAAATGCTCATTTTAAAAAATGCTTATTTTCTGATCATATCTAGAAATGTAAAACAGAAATCTCTGTAACTGGAGCCTGGGAATTATAATCCCTCACAAATTCTCCAATTCAAAATTCAGGAGCTTCCTATATTGAGGCAATCTAGATGATACTAGAAGAAAATGTAAGCTTAGACTTTCAAAACTTGGCACATTCCCCCTAAATTGGAGTCCTTTCCCTCCTCCCATCCCCAACAGAAAGCCTAGAAGGAGGGTATGTGTTCTTAAATCTTTGTGTGTTGCTGTCTTTGTTTTTTATAGTCTGTGAGAAGTGAATGTTTGAAACAGAAGGTAACCCATATAGAAGCCAAGGGAGGAGAAAGGTTGAGGAGGGAAGAGATGAAAAGCAGATAACAAACAGTTGCTGCTTGAAGTTCTCCTCTCTGACTTGGCATGGCAATATCAAGTTCGACATTTAAAGCACAAAACAAAAACTTTCAATGTTCGCTTTCCGAGATGGACATGAGTCGGGTCTTTAGATCTCTATTAAAAGAATGGGGTGTTTTGGATTCGATGAGACAACAAAGACTTGACTTTTCTCCCCTTGCACTTCTGTGACTGTCAGGAGGGCACTTTAGCTATTTGATCCTTCAAATATCAGCTGCATCATGGCCCTCACTTCCCAGGTGGAAAGAATGTGGAGATATAGCAAAAAAGTGTAAAGGTACCTAGGATTTGAATACATAGCAGTTGTTGCAGTTACCTTCACACTATTGGGATAAAACGCTCAAGAAAAAGCAACATATGGAAGGAAAGGCTTTGTTTCAGATTACAGTCTGGAAAGGAAATTTTGTCACGGCATGACAGAGCAGAGGCTGGACATCCCAACTTACTACTGTAGCTAGCAGGAAGTAGCAGGAGAGTGAGCTAAGTGTAGCCAGCACTAGTAAGCTAAGCTCACAAGCCTCAAGGTCTGCCCCTAGAAATACACCTTCTTCAACAAGGTTCTACCTCCCAAAGGCTCCACCAGCTGCCATTTGAAAATGTGGCTCAATTACAAACACATAAGGCTATGTGAGACACATGATATTCAAACTACCACTGCAGTTGAACTCAAAAGCAATTAGACTTCATGAATTAGTGCATAACCTTTCTATCTGGACCACTAAATATTACAAGCCCTTCTTCATGCTTCTCAGGATGTATTCACTGTTTTTGCAATTGCATTCAACCTACTGATGATATTGATATCTCAGAGATGTCAATGCTTTAATCCTTATGTTCTCTTTCTTGGGACAAGTAAAGAATATCCCTTTCCAATTTTGAGTCCAGTCATGAGTGGGAAAAGTTTTAATTACTTTGGAGAAAGTTGCCAGATACAAATTGAAAATACACTTATATAGTTATATTTATATTTCTTACCTCCAGTCAAACAAAATATAGACAGTCTTAGTCATCTCCATATTTTAAAAAGAAAAAAAGAAAAACCACAGAACATTTAATTGTCTTTGGCTGGCTCACAGGCCAAATCTTCCAACTCCCAAATCTAACTAGGATTACTTCACACATCCATTTAAAACATTGTATTGAGTGTACTTTCTCCCAGGGATCCAAGAGACCAAGGGAACTTCCATATGCCTACATTCTCTTTGCCCTGAACAAGATTAGAGTCTATGCTACCACTATCATTCTTTGGCTTGTGTCTTAATTGCCCATGGTCTGTAAGCTCTCATAAAAATTAACAAACTTATCTACATCACAACCACAGAGCAGACAAATGACAATGAAACCAGAAGTATATAACTGAGGTCTAACAATACCAAAGAACTGTGACAATTATGTAAATTATGAGAAGGAACATCACTGTCTTTTAGATTCTCATTTAAATGAAGCTCCCGCTATAAGTCACAGACTTCTCAAAACAGTTAAATATACCTTGGGATTTATGTGCATTACTATCACTCCTCGGCATGTGTTTAACAGAAGCTGAAAATCTTAAAATGATTAACCCTGATCTTGTAATAACAAGCAGAAAGTAGAATATTGTCCATGTCTTTGTCTATTGGAAACACAAACAAACCCAGCTCTGCCCATAGATCATCCTGCTGGGAGAACAGAAACCAGACTCAAAGCTCAGGAAGTAGGAGCTCAATGGGTTTGGCCTTCTCTCCATGAATGATCCTATGTACACTCATTGTCCTTGTATCTCCTCTGTGCCAGGTTGTCAGTTAAAGTAGTCTGGCCAAAGCAATAAAAAATAATTACTTTCTAATAATCTGTGAATTCATTTCTGTAGCAAATTCATTTTTGGTGCTTAATTCAATAAGTCATTGATGGAATTACGTTTGCATGCGTGTGTGTGTCTTATTTGGATAGCTCGCAAAACAGGAATAGGATAGATTCCACGTTCACAACACAGAGAAGAGTCATGCTTTCATTTGCCTAGAGGAGAAATTTTCAACTTATGAAGAATATCTGCTTTGATTATAAATATAACATACAATGAATATGACTAATGCTAAATGTGTTTCATGCTTCTAAATACATTACAATTACTGACAGACTGAATCCTTATACAACCCTAAAATGTAAGTTCTAAACATACCTTCATTCTATAAGTGCAGAAACTGAAGTACAAAAAGGCTAACTTGTTTAATGTGGGACATTTAGCAAAGAATTTATAGAATATAGATTCAAACTCATTTTTCAGAGCTTTCATTTGTAATCTATGTAATAAAGCAAGCCAATAAATACAGTACAATGAAAAATTACTATGATATAACAAATTTAATAAATAAGAATATGATTAGCATTTATAAAAATAACCTGTGCTACATTGTGCATCTGGCTTTATGTGGATACATAAAGAATTGACCCTAGGTGTTAAATTCTGCAGGCAATCACCTTAATCTCTGAGCATCTCTCCAGCCCTGTACTTTATTTTTAAATACTGTTTTTCATGTATGAGCACACCAATGCTCAATACACTTCTGATTAAAGTTAAGAAGGCAAAAAAGTTTTACACACCAAGAACTAGAAATCTCCCAATATCACAGTATCAATAAAGACCTGTGACTTAAACTCAGTGTCTCTATTGCTCTGGGATCACTTAGAAAACAACCATAAGAGTGGCAAGTGTCCTTTCACTTACTGCCTCTAGCATAGCTACAATAATGACCTTAAAGGAGAGAAACTGTATGATGGGAAAGGGGTACAAATGTCTTGCTACAACTTTTACCTCCTCTGGGTCAGGGAGCTAAAGTTATGGTTTTACCATTCTTGGCTAGGAGAGGGTTCTTATCCAAGAATTCAAGTTCAATTTCGTAAGTAAGCTATCAGAAGAAATATAAAGGAAGCTTGTAAAGGAATGGATTTATAGCTTATTATTCCTATTCCTTAAAAAAAAGTGCACTGCCCTGACATGCACAACTCAGAGGTTGGTGCGGGAGAGGGAGTCACCTGTCTATTATCCTTTCCAGCTTGAAAGTATTAGAAAACCTACTACAATAGAATGCCTACCATCTCCACTAACCCCTATTTTAGGAAGTGAGATCCACAAGGAAAGCATTGTGTTTGCTTGGCTATTTCCAAGTCTGAAATCCTTTTCAGCATATAGCAGATACTCAACAAGTCCCTGAATAAATGGTTTAATTCATCAATCCACTGGCTTGAGCTCAATGCATTCCTTTTTTCTTTTCTTTTCTTTTTTTCTTTTTTTTCTTTCTTTCTTTCTTTCTTTCTTTTTTTTTTTTTTTTTTTTGGTTTTTCGAGGTAGGGTCTCACTCTAGCCCAGGCCAACCTGGAATTCACTATGGAGTATCAAGGTGGCCTCAAACTCATGGCAATCCTCCTACCTCTGCCTCCCAAGTGCTGGGATTAAAGGTGTGTGCCACCATGCCTGGTTTACAGTGCATTCTTAACATGCCCTATGCCATTGAGTCTATCCTCAACTCCAAAATAATGACATTCACCCAGCCATACACACATTATTTTCAAGCAAACAGGTGCATAAGTCATCCCAAAGGGAAGAATGGAACATTTTCTCTTTGTAGCAAGAAATCATCTCACCTAGGACAAGGTTGCCTCCACATTCACATATGGTTTATTTGCTTTGTTAATGTGCTCTAAACTTCTCTGCTTCAATTCAATCTATTTATGAAAATTTGGTACCATAATAGGGTACCTGGACCCAGACATCTGTTCTGACTATCCAATTATCCCCCATTTTTAGGGATATATTTTCAGATCTAATATTCTCTCCTCTCTCTCTCTCTCTCTCTCTCTCTCTCTCTCTCTCTCTCTCACACACACACACACACACACACACACACACATTCACAGAAGACAAGGAACATACAAGTAAGGCAGAGAGACACAGACATCAGATAAAATTATGAACCAACTTGTAGTCTCTGAATACGACTATAATAACTTTTAAGTGGTCTGATGATCTTAATAGTCATATTGTCACCCATCTTTACTGGGCTCCTTTCTCCACAAGCCATTCCTAGTTGCTATCACTTCTAATTTTAGATTTCAAATTTTCAAGGAATGGATCTGATGGAAATAGCAATCTCTTCCACTGCCCAGCACATGACTGTCACTCAAAATATACTAGAAAAGTCATAATAAGTTCATACTTTTGTCCTCTGCAATGTACACAGCATTGGGCACAGAGAAAATAAGAGATAACTAATTAGAGAGTCTACTGGTCCTGTGCTCACTGTGGTAGATACAGATAAAGGTTTTTCTGAAAATTACTGAAATGTGCCAACTTGTTAGGACAAACTAACAAGGATCAAATGACAGTTTGCACAAGGTGACCAGTAAGGTCATTTTTGGCACCAGGTTTAGAGAACTCTCTAACAATAAAACATAATGTAAAGAAAGCATGCAATTTAAAATAAGTGATTTATGATTGTATAGAGCTTAATCTGAGCCTAAGTTTGTCACTTACAAAATATATATGTTTCCAAATATTTAAAAGAGCATATTAAAATTCTCACAATGGCTTTCATAGGAGAAGAAATATGAATAAGGGAATGAATGAGCAGGATGGATGAAGCATAGCATCATATGCACAGTTAAAATTTAGCCTTGTTGGGCTAAGCAAAATCACCCCAACTGAAAGTTTAAAATATTTCAGAATCTTACTTCATGACACTGGGAAGAGACGAAAAGGAAAACCCAGTCATGGTCACTTGGTTTTCCTCATGAACCTTGTATAACTTAAGGCAAACCTCATGTTACTTAAACTGAACCAAGTTCCAAGTGTGCATTAAAAGCAGAAATGGATGGCTAAGCTAGGAAGAAGTAAAAAGGAAGCTAAGGGCCATGCAGCATCCACATGCACAAGGCACCATGCTGTCTCTCATGAATCCTCCTAAGAACTCCATAAGGTCCACATTGGCATCTGTACTGTACAACGCAAAACCTGAAGGTCAGAAAGTCGACTAACGCACACTGGTCAGCTTCAGATTTCAAAACTAGTTTAGGTCACTTCTAATTCAAAGCATTCTTAATGATTCTTAACAGAAGAGGAATTTATGGAATCAAGTAGCAAGGCATCTATAGTACTATGTATATTTCAGAGCAAAGAAAACCCATAAACAAAGGCCAAAGCCTGTCAAAGGATCCTATAGTTTGTTCCTCTGAGGTCTCAGCCATAACTGAACTGTTATTTTTATAAAATTAACCAAGAGAAAAGAAAATAAAGAGAATAATGCTTACTTTCATGTGCCTATTGAGTTCTCATTGAAGAAATAAATTAGTATTTTGTGTGGCTGGATCCAAACATTTATATAGGGATAGTTACCCTAAGCAAATACAGACTGCCCATGGAGTAGACTGCCTCAGAGAGGTAGGCAGTATGTTGTCCATCACCAGAGCCAAGTCAAGGTTTTGGAAAAGGTAAGAGGTAAGGGTGAATAAATGGTGGTGTTGAGATGTTTCCTCTGCACTGATACATTCTGTACTGCTGGGAGAGGGAGAATCATATATAAAGTACATGAAACTTATAAGGCTCAGGAAACTCATGAAAGTTACACACTTCACAAGGCCCTCTCCAAGGCTGTATAAGCAGAAACACTTGCTGAGGAGAGGAAGCTCTCCTATTGGCAAAGCTGCTTGCCAAAAATACAGGGAGTTTCAGGGATGCAGCTTTCCTGAATGGTCACCCATGCTGGGATAGGCTATTTGGTGATGCAGCAACCTTTGAGTCACTCCTACTCTTGTAAATACCCCCATAAACTCACTGGTTTAGTAAGATGAAGTTAGGTCAACTCATTTCTTTGGGGTAAGAGATATTTGTTCACATCTTACCAGTATATGTCACAAACACACACACACACACACACACACACACACACACACACAAAATAGTGGTGAAAGTGACCACTGGAGAAAAATAAAAATAGAATAGAAAATTCAAGGAGACTGTCAAGGGGAGCTTATGAGAAGAAAACACTGAGACCAAGATTTCTTTCACGTAGAAACTTATATGTGCTGCGGCTAGGCCAGCTGAATAGAAAAGACGCTTCTGAGTGATTATAGGTGAGGGGTAAAGACAGCCCTCAGCTTTGTGGCACAAGAAAGTAGGGAGGGTTGCACCTGTTAAAATCTAAATGAGGAAATTCGGGAAGAACCAGTGTGAAACCACAGTGAATTCTGTAGAAGATGTTCATTAACTGCAGGATTCTGATGGAGGAGAAAGTCCACATTATTAAGGCAAAAGACCTCAAAGCAACCAAACACTGAGGAATGTGAAAGTGATCGATCGCAGGAACAGGAAATTAGTCAGGAGGGCCAAAAGTAATTTCAGAAACTGCATAATTTCAGCACCTCAGGTCTGGTGTTGGACTGAAGTTGTGTGGGTTACTATAAGTAATCGAAGAATATGGAGACCCAGTGTGTGGTAGAAAGAGGTTTTTTAAACTTATATAAACTCATAACTTTCAAAATTGGTGATGGAACAGAGCCTTGCTACATGGTCCAGACTGACCTCAAACTCAGAATTCCCTCATAGCATCTGAGTGCTGGCTTTGTAAATGCTCTCCATCCTATCCAGCTCTACTCAAGTGAGTGTGTGTGTGTGTGTGTGTGTGTGTGAGAGAGAGAGAGAGAGAGAGAGAGAGAGAGAGAGCATGTGTTTGTGCAGGAACACTGTGTGTATCACTGTATGAATGCTGTATGGAACCAACCTTGGGTGTGGCTCCTCAGACAAAGTCTCCCTTTCTTGAAACAGAGTTTCTCATTGGCCTGGATATCACCAGTTAGGTCATTGAAGCCCATGTATATGCTAACCTCCTCCGCTCCATTGCTGGGATTTCAAGTATGGGTCACCACAATAGGATTTTTTGTATTTAACATGAGTTCTGGAGATTAGTCTCTTATGTTTTTATATATTATTTATTTATTTATTTGCTTATTTATTTATTTATTTTACACAGAGGAAGAGAAAGACAGAGAAAGAATGGGCATGCCAGGGCCTCCGGCCACTGTAAATGAATTCCCAACACATGCACATGCTAACATGGCTAACAGGGGTCGTGGGGACTAACCTGGGTATTTGGCTTTGCAGGCAAATTCCTTAACTGCTAAGCCATTCCTCCAGCCCAGCCCCTTATACTTTTGAGGCAAGTACTACGCTGACTAAACTGCATCTCCAGCCCTGCACTCAAAGATTTGAATGTGGTATCTTTGATTGACTATTTTGGAAAGATGAAGAATCTCAGCTCTGAAAATCTGAACAACAATTTGTGAAAAGAAATCTTCACCCAACAATTTCTCAACTAAATTTGTCAAAGCTCAGTGAAGAAACGAAGAGGTCAGACATTTTAGACATTGAATGGGTTGTGGCCACACCTGATAGCAATTATGATAGGCTATCTTCCATCTTCAGCTTGATGTGTGTGTGTGTGTGTGTGTGTGTGTGTGTGTGTGTGTGTGTGTAAGTACATGTGGTGCCATGGTGCACATGTGGTGGTCATGGGACCACTTCCTGTGTCAGTCCTTGCCTCCCTCCAGGGGTGAGGGTGTGGACCTGAGGCTAGCTGGCTCTGAGAATCAGGAAATGCTCCTGTCTCTAGCTCCCTTCTCCCTGCAGGCATGCTGAGAGTACAGATGCCCCTTTCTTTTGTTCTTGTTTTTGTTTATTTATTTTTGTTCTTGTTTTTATTTTTGTTGTTGTTGTTGCTGTTTCGTGGTTTCTGCATATATAAACTCTGGTTCTCATGATTGTGTGGCAAACATTTTATTCTCTGAGACTTCACCCTAGCCCCAGCTTGACATTATTTTTTTGGGGGGGAGGGGTGGCTTAAGGTAGGGTCTCACTCTAGCCCAGGCTGATCGGGAATTCACTATGTCATCGCAGGGTGGCCTGGACCTCAAGGTAATCCTCCTACCTCTGCTTCCCAAGTGCTGGGATTATAGGTGTGCGCCACCACACCTGGCTTTTTGTTAACTGACTAAATAACCCTTCAAAAACTGGAGAATATCCATGCGCCCCACTAGCCGGCAGGGAAGTCGCACAACACAGAAAGGTCATTTAACCTCCATGCATCAGTTTACTTGCCAATAAAATGAGTAACTGTGAAAATAATTACTTGTCTATTTTAAGTCTGTTGGATGTATTCTGGAACCAGGAGAGCCAGACAACCGTAGCCATTCTAAAGGACAAGAAAGAGCATGGGATTCTCAGGTATAGTAATAGTTTTAACAAGACTGCTTCCTTGAAAAGGAAAGTCATTGGCAGTTTGGGCAAAGCCAGTCTAATCTCAATGAAAGCCTGAGGCTGATACTGTATTCCTGTTGTATCTCAAATCAGGTGTCTATGTCTAAGTAGGAGTCTCAGACATAGACACATAGACACCCAGTGGTGATTCAGAAGAAATAATGAATGCTCTGTTCCTTGTGGACATGAAACAAACAAGCCAGAATCAAACTGTTCCTACCAAAATTGAAGAGGAAAGATTTTTGTTCAGTGTTTTGTCGTTGTTGTTTTTCTGAGTATTATTTCTATATTGTATCAGGATATCTTAGATAACCATTGACTGCTTTGTAATAATTCAGAACACAGGAAGAAATAATTTTACTATGAGGAGAATCAATGAGAAATAGACCCTAATTGACCCATTTCTATCTGAACTAAATTTTCCTTCTGATGCTACTTAATAGGGAAACCTAGATAATATTTTTACTTCTAAGAGTCCAAATTCTCATTCTTAAAATGAGATTAACCTGGTTAAAGAGAAGGCTCACGGTTAATAGCATAAGGGCCTGAGGAGGCCTGAGAGACTGCCTGGGTTCCATCCCCAGGACTCACCTAAAGGGCTGGGCATGGTCACACACTTTTGTAAGCCCAGTTTCATAGGGGAGCAGAGGCCCAAGAATCACCTCACTACAAGTAAAGCAGTGGAAGAGTGATGGAGGAGAACACCTAACATTCTGCTCAGGCCACTGTGGGTGAGGGTACTGTGCTTCAAGAAAATGCACGAACATGCTGTATGGACACATACATGTTTACACACCACACACACATGCAAAAACAAATAAAAAACAGATTAGCTGCATGGTTGTGCAGTTCTTTTCCCACTCTAAAATATTATGATCACCTGTAATGCTCATCAGTATTTACACAAAGCAAAAGGAGATGTTGTCTCACCATCTTGCAAGTGCAGGGAAGCAAACATAATCACTCATTTCACTTTCTTACCTGGATATTGTGAATAGTGAGTAAGCAAAGGTCTAAAAACCTTGGCTAGAGAGAGGGCTCTGGGGTTAAAGGTGCTTTCTTGCAAAACCTGCCAGCCCAGGTTTAATTCCTCAGCACCCAGGTAAAGGCAGATGTATGCAGTGGTGCATCATCTGGAGTTCCTTTGCACAGGCAGGAGGCCCTGAAGCCTGACAGTCACATACTCGCATGTTCTTTCTTCTCTCTCTTAAATAAAATGGCAAAAAGGTTTTTTTTAAAAAAAATAAATAAAAAGTGGCCTTGAGAGATGGCTAAGCAGCTAAGGCACTTGCCTGCAAAGCCTAAGGACCTATGTTCAACTCCCTAGAACCCTACTGCACAAGGGACACATGCATCTATAGTCCTTTTTCAGTGACCCTGACGTGCTCATTCATTCCTTCCCTCTCTCATAAGTAAATAAATCTTTTAAAATGTTAAAAAGAAAAACACTGGGTGTGGTGGCACACGCCTTTAATCCCAGCAATCAGGAGGCAGAGGTAGGAGGACTGCTATGAGTTCAAGGCCACCCTGAGACAACATAGTGAATTCCCGAGCTACAGTGAAACCCTACCTCAAAAAATAAATAATAAATAAATAATAAAAACATATTTAAAGGGAAGGATTAAGAATGAAACACAAGCCTGTGTCTTCCACCCTCTTCCCGGGTTTTGTGGGGCTGCTGGTGGCACTATGATGCCATTATGGGTTTTCGTCTTTGTCCGATCAAAATGAAAATGCTAGCTAGGAGGGAAAACTTGATGTGAAGGAGCCCAAGTAAGAGGCCAGAATCAAGAACACATGGCGTCCCCTCGAAGACACCTGACAATCTTAAGTAGCATCAGTTCTCACATTCTCATGAGTTTATAGTCCTATCTCAGCCTTGAAATGCCACAGAATCTTACTTCAAGATCGTTAAAAATTTATGGGCAAAATTTTTCCTGCTTCTGAAGCCGAATCAGGCCTCAATATGACCTACTAATTTTCTTCTTTGTCAGAGAGCCCCCTGTTGCATAATCACTGTAATTGAAGTGTGTGTGGCTTTGCTAACCAAGTCTCCTCAAGTCAGTAAAATGTGTGAGATTTAAATATATATATTGGCAACAACCATAAAATGCCAGCTTGTGATTTTCTTTTCAGAGCATTCCATCCTAGGGAGCTGCCATATAAGTCTACATCCAGAGAAGAAATTTAGCTCAGCATTAAATCACTGAATTCTGGAGGGGTGGGGGAAAGAGGGTGCATTGTAATGCATTGCTGCTATTAGCTTATTAAAAGAGCCTGAAAACAGCTTACCCTTCTGTTTCTTAGGGTCATTTGAGAAAAGAATGCAATACATTTTCATGACAAAGACTGAGCTGTGGAATCACCAAGCTCAAGAACTGGTTTGGAAAGAATCCTCAGTCACTTAGACCACACCTTCCTCTTAAAGACTGAGAAAGGCATTGTGCACGCTTCAGGCCACAAGATTCTTGATGGCCGAGCTGTCAGTTAGCTTCCTGAATCCAGGCCTAGGGATCTCTTCAATATAAGGCTTATTGTATTAGGAATACCATATTTCAGCAATAGCCATATTTTGGTTTTTGTTTATAAAAAAAAAGCGTAAAAAATTGATATTTATGTCATACCACATTGTATAATGAAAGGGACTTTGCATTCAGTCCTTGCAATCATCCAGTAAGATACTTATAAACACTTTACATGCCTGATTCCCAGATTTCCAATCAGAAGCCGGATGGCTGAGGAAGTAATCCAAGGCCATACACCTGGTAAACTGTGGCAACAGCACTCCAGCTCTGAGCTTCCAAATGTGATTTGTTTTAGAATTTTTCTTCTTTGGACCATTTCCTCACTCTTTAAATTTAACTGTTTCAGATAAGGCCAAATTAATATAAAATGTTCAGAAAAGATTGTAAACGCTTTCCTCAAAACTGTCACCAACCAAAACACAGAATTATTTTTCAAAACAATAAGTATTTCTCTTCTGGACTTATTATACAAGATAAAATAGGCATAGATATTTTTATACCTGTAGAAATATGACCAAAAACAGCTGGGTATGGTGGTGCATACCTTTAATCCCAGCACTCAGGAGGCAGAGGTAAGAGGATCGCCATGAGTTCAAGGCCATCCTTGAGACTACATAGTAGATTCCAGGTCAGCCTGGACTAGAATGAGACTCTACCACGGAAAAAAAAAAAAAAGAATTAAAAAAATACAAAAATTCTCCCTATCTACCAGGAGTATTGCTTGCAAAACACCTGGTCAGCTTGCCAATCACACATGGACATGAAAGGCATGACATGTCTTTGTGTCAAGAGACTCTCCACAAGGAAGCTTCAAGACATTGCCTTTAATGTGTGTATAAGATGCGGGAGCAACTGATAGTCCCATAAATGATTTCCCTAATGAGTGTATCCCTTGTACTTATTTAACTTCAAAGATTCAATTAAACACAACTTGCAATGCCTTGCAGGGATATTCATTAGGCTGAAAGTTATCCTTACAAATAACTATAGCCTAGGGGAAAAATTCAGTGAAGAAATGAGTTTGCCCATGGCTTGATATATGTAATCTGAATCACATGTTGGGACAGTAAGTCTGTAAATAGCTACATTCATTCTCCACATCACCTCACTTCCTATATTTATAATGCTCAATAATTTATTTCCAGTTAAGTTTAATGCTAATAAAACTTCCAGACACAAAATGGCCTGTATATCCATGACCTTGCAGTACCTGACACTACTTACACAAGACCATCATGATAGGAGGAAAAGATGATTACATCAAAATAAAAGAGAGACTGGTTGAGAGGGGGAAGGTGTATGATGGAGAGTGGAGTTGCAAAGAGAAAGGGGGGAGGGAATTATGGGGTTTATTGACTATAATTATGGAAATTTTTAATAAAAAAGAAAAAAAAATTTAAAAACTTGGTAATAGCCCATATTTCTTTCAGTTCTTCACCAATTTCCTTTCTTTAACTTTTGAAAATTGTATACATATCCATGAAAAAATCAAATTTATATCTCCATTTATATATCCATTATATATGTATGTGTGTGTGTGTGTATATGTATATATATATATATATATATATAGCATATATATATATATATATATATATATATATATATATATATATATATAGCATATTTATGCCAAAGCATGATTTTTACTTTTCTGTACATCAAGGGATGAATATAAACCAGTAACAAGGCACTTAACATATACCAAACAGCTTATCAGGTAGACAGCACAAGGAAATAAGACATAATTTCTCTCCTCAAACAATTTCCAGTTGGGATGGGGATAAGCTCAGTCAGTAAAGTCCTTGCCTTGCAAGCATGAGGACCTGAGGTCACTCTCTAGTAATCAGGTGGTTTTTGTTGTGGTTGTGGTTATTTGCTTATATATTCTTTTAAAGCCAGGTGTGTTGACACGTGCCTGTAATCACAGTACTGGGGAGGCAAAGACCAACTGATTTCTCCCTGGGTCTTCCTTGCTGGCTAGTCCAGTCTACTTGGAGAGCTCTGCACCAATGAGAGACCCTGTTTCAAGAAACAAAAAATTTGATGGTAGCTGAAGAATAAGACCTGAAGTTGTTGTCTGGCCTCTAGATGTGTACAAATGTACAAGGCATACACACATGAATACACATGCACGCATGTATGCATGTACACACACACACACACACTGCATAGTAGCAGGGCCCAACCTTTTTAGTGACAACAGAATGAGATGGGTTCGATCCTGGTATATTTAGAAGATAAGCATTCTTCTGAGTCATAGGGTCCTTGCCAGTTTTTGTCAGGAAGGAACATGAGAGCTACCCACTCAAGGGTAAGTGGGATGCGGTCTCTCAGGAGCAGGAGTAAGCAAGGCCTTCTACACAGCAGGGGAGAAGAAAAGCACAGGGGCTTAAACCAGTCTGTGAATTACTCCAGAGAAAGGACCTGGGGCTTGCTCATTATCGTATCTCACATGCAAAACACATGACAAATAAAGTTGTTCGTTATTTTAAATTTTAATAAATGGAGGTTTATGATGAGTAATATAATACCTGAGCTTGGTTCTGTTTTACTATGAACTGGATCAAAGAAATTGAGCCTTTCTGTCTGTTCCTCAGCTCAGAAACCTCATTTGTAATGAGAGGAAGACTGTGCCCTCCATAACCAGTCTCTGCTCAGAAATCATGATTCTAGCGAGGTCTCTGCAACCAGAACCTCAAACAGGACTTCCATCAATTCCCATACTTAACTCCAGAGCGGCACTGTGGGATAACAAACCCCATGGTGTTCTCTACGGGGAAAGCACAATATCCTTTGCTCTTCTACAAATGTACAAATAGAAGAGCTAAGAAATGAGGGCTAACACTACATAAGAATACTATCTTACCCATAATTCTAATTTTGAAAATTATGTTTCAAATTTGGAAATCCAAGCAGCTATTCCTTTCTACCCCAGAGAGAACCTGGTTTCACAAGATGACAGTAGAAGTAATATTCTTTGTTAACTTCTTAAGTAACTTGAGAATTGTAAGAGAGAAAAAGTGTAGTAGAGAAAAAAGATGGTGACACCCTAGTAACTATATTAAGAGATGGAGAAACAGTACACGCATTTCCTTTTATCCTTTGCTGTGTTTGGAAGAGACACTTATGCAAGAAGTAGCAAGATTCAAAAGAACCAAATGTCTCAAGTAGAAGAGTGTTTGACTTGTGATCAGAAGCCTAATTTTAAATTTTAATGCTTGAACTAAATAGCTATGGATTAATTGCTAACTTATTATTTCTTATCCACCTTCAAAATGAAGCTAAAAATACTAACATGGTTATTTTGCAGAATATGGAGGAAATATTATAAATATTAGAATGTTCCATAGTAAGTGCTGAATAAATGCCAGCTGTTTCTGCTATGATGTCACCACTTAGAACTTTTCAATGACATATGTAAGGCTTGTAAAAGGAGGTGAAGGGTTAGGGGGGATGGCTAAGTAGTTTCAGGCACTTGCTTGCAAAGCCTTTCAACCCAGGTCCAACTCCCCAGCACCCACATAAAGCAGGATGCAAAGTGGAACATCCACTTATGACCCAAATTTGCCTATGAGAATGAGAAGCGCAGCCAGGAGGATACAAGGCTCTCTTGACCCATTAACCTGGCCTTCATTTGTAGTCTGGCATTTCGTTTGCACAGGCAAGAGACCCTGTCTCAAAGAAGACAAAGCACAGATATCTTGAAGTTGTTCTCTGACTTCTACATGTGAGCTGTAGCATGCACCCCCCTCCTGCACACATACATACACCTTAATAGTTTTTTAAATAGAGGTGAGAGGAAAATAACATTTTCATATGACATATGAAGCAGTTCAATTTCAATGTGTAGTTCGTATGCACACAAAGTATAGTATAGGATGTTTCCTTTATTTGAAAAATAGAAATAGCAATGCTATAGTGGCTCCTGTATTTCATTTAGTGTCCATGGTATGTGTGTAAGGGAGGAAGTATAGGGTAAAATATGAAATAAAATTACACTGAGTATCTCCTGAAGTGAATTCCCTGGGATAGCTCTGACAAACATCAATCTGACTGAAGATTCAGCAGCAGACAGCAAAGCCCTTCTGTGTAGTTTTCTGCTGAGCACAGAGGCAGCCCACTTACTGCAGCCTCCTGCCTAGAAGAGATGGGGAGACAAGACTTCTCAAGCTTCCTGACATCTGAGAACAAAACAATGCCTCCTCTGGATTCTGTTTTCTTAGATCAGAGTACAGACTCAACCTACTCACTCATGTAACCAGTCACACAGCATGTCTTAATTTGTGTTTGCAATGAAGGCCAAAAGTACGTTCATGCTGTACAAAGTTGAGTCAGGTGGGAAAAGCTTTCCTTATTTAGGTCCCTCAAAATCCCTCCCAATTTCAGCTTCTCTTGTGTGGTTCAAGTAAAGTTCCTCTTCTGGATGTCTAAGGAATGTTCTACTTGACAGAGGAAAGGCAGCTTCTGACTTGCATGAAACTGATTTGCATCTTAGCCATGGCTTACTACTTCTTCTAGGCTAGGATTTCCTAGAAGGCAGGGACTCTTAACCGTTCATTCTAGAAGCTTCATTCTAGAAGCGGCCATTCTATGTGTGATAAAAAAGAAAGAAACAGAGAAAGAGAGAAAGGAAGGAAGGGAAAGAGAAAGAGAGAGAGAGAGGGAGGGAGGGAGGGAGGGAGGGAGGGAGGGAGGGAGGGAAGGAAGGAAGGAAGGAAGGAAGGAAGGAAGGAAGGAAGGAAGGAAGGAAGGAAGGAAGGAAGGTAGGAAGGAAGGAAGGAAGGACAAAGGAGGAAAGGGAGAGTTCACAAATTCACACGTATGAAAATAAGAGGAACATTAGCATGACTGAAAACAATAATTTTCTTTCTGTCGACTTCTCTTTCTGGGGTCCTAGACTATGGGAAGCAGCTGTCTCTTCCTCACATTGAAATAGAGTCAATTGTTTTAGCTCCTGCACAAGGAGCCTGATAGTGGTAATGAACTTCATGATTTAAAATGGTTAACCCCTGACAGCAAGTAAAGACAAGTGTTCAATGTCTTATTTGTGGAGAGGTGAGTGCGATGTAAGCCACTCTTTCCCAATGAATGCAGATATTTGTTTCATTCAATATTTATCTGTGAAAGCCCCTCTTCTTGTAAGTCTCATGGCCAGGTGTGGACTTTTAGCATAGTTCCTGCACCACAGGAATTCAAATCTGATTGGGAAATCAGTTTATAAATTGTTCTTAGACAAATAGTACTGGAGGCTGTAAAGGTTAATACACTGAAGGAGTCAAAAGTGAGTTCGAGGGAGAACTGATAAGTGACTTGGGGCAAACCCAGAAAATTTTATTCCAGATAGTAGGAATGTCATGTGTAGATTCAAGGGGGTGCAAGGCATGTAAAATAGTTAAGACAAAAATCTTCTTTGCTTTTCTTTTGTTTGCTTGTCTAGTTGTGCTGGGGATCCAAGCCAAAGCCTTGCTCATGGTGAGTGAGTGCTCTACTACTGACCTGTGATCCCCAATCCTAATCTCAGATTTTAATCTCAAATTTAGGGCCTAAAACAACTCCTAAAGTTCTTTCTTTTTTTATTTTTTTAAGTTTATTTATTTATTCATTTATTTGAGAGAGAGAAAGAGGCAGATAGAGAGAAAGAGAGATAATGAGCACGCCAGGGCATTTAGCCATCGCAAACAAACTCCAGACACATGCTGCCCTTGTACATCTGGCTTACTTGGGTCCTGGGGAATTGAACCAGGATCCTTAGGCTTCACAGGCAAATGCCTTAAGTGCTGAGCCATTTCACCAGCCCTCTTAAAGTTCTATCATTTCTTCCTATAAAATATACATGTATTGGCTACACATTTTTCTCAAGTGCTTCAATGTTTCATTACCAACTTTTAAATAGTTACTTCACAATGTTCATATATTTCTCACAGTAGTAGGCAAGCTGGTTAGAAGATACTCCATTAGTTTCTTGAACAGTATTTTGTATTAGGTAAAGTAGCTGTATGACAGAGAAAAGAGGGAAGTCATTTCAGAAACTGTAACAGAAACATAACCAAAAGGTCAGTGCTGGGAAAGTGTAGTGAGCACTAGCAAGGGACAACAAGAGTCTATTAACACAGAATTGAAAAATCTGCTCTGATCTAAAACTGGTATCCTAGTCTTCCATCTGTCATTGGAATTCATAATCACTTGAGTTTTCTAAACAATTGGGTTCATGCCACACATCAACAGTGTTTAAATTCCATGGAATATTTCTTTCTTCATCCCAGAGATACCCAAGGAGTTCACATTTGCCAAGTAACAATGCAAACAAACCACTTCTCCAAAGCACCAGATACTATTTTGAAGAAATCATGTAAACCAAGAATAGAGAAAATGCTGAACAGACTATCTTGAGAAGTCAAAAGAGAAGGTACCAGAACAGAAATTGTTTGTATGATGTGTAACACAAGCATATCCACCTTTGCAATCCCCAATGTATCTCAATGATCAATACCCTCACAGGAGCTGACTCTGAGCAGAGAAACTTCTGGAGCACCTGGAAACTACAGTAGGTTGAAACCTTTCAATTTTGAGTCTCTATCAGGTTAATTTTGTTGAGTCAAAATAGAAAGAAGCTAATTAAAAGAAAAGATAAAGAAGCTTGAGTCCTTGATGGTAGACCTATATAATAGGAAAAATCTTTGAAGAATTTAAAAAGTAAATACAAAGCCGGGCGTGGTGGCGCACGCCTTTAATCCCAGCACTCGGGAGGCAGAGGTAGGAGGATCGCCATGAGTTCGAGTCCACCCTGAGACTACATAGTGAATTCCAGGTCAGCCTGAGCCAGAGCGAGACCCTGCCTCGAAAAACCAAAAAAAAAAAAAAAAAGTAAATACAACTTTGTTCCTCTGGTTCTGTTGCCAATGTGACTATAAAATCTACTGAAAACCAAGAGCTCCTTTTTATACTATCATTCTACTTCCTCTCATCAGAAATGACAGGGAAAGCTGGGCATGTAGCACACACCTTTAATCCCAATACCCTGGGATTAAAAAGGCAGAGACAAGAGGATCTCTGTAAACTCGAGGCCAATCTGGGACTATAGAGTAAGTTACAGGTTAGCCTGGGTTACAGTAAAAAAACGGCAGGGAAATATGACAACTTAGTTCACAAAACATAATCTGATAAACAGCAAACAATTCCAATAAAAACAGAACACTACCCAGTCATGGGAGCAAGCACAAAGCCTATAATCCCATCTCTTGGAAACTAAGGCATGAGGATCATGAGTTCACATTTGGGATGCATAAGGAGTTCTCTCAAATATGCACCAGCAAAAGAAGAGGGGGGGGGAAGGGAGGGAGAGAGAGAGGGAGGGGGGGAGGGAGGGAGGGGGGAGAGAGAGAGAGAGAGAGGTGTCACAGAATTTTGAGAGAAGTCTAAATTTTCCATCATTTTGTGTTCACAATACTTGAAAAGCCATAGTGATAGCCATCCCTGTCATCTGAGCCTCCTTCAGCTTTGGTCAGCTATGCCTGTAAAAATGTCCTTCTATTAAGAAAACATGTTTCTTTTCTGGCCCTATTTCTATTCTTTGGTGCACTAGGAATTATTCTAGAATCTCTTATGCAAGAAAGCTTTTTTAGCTTTTTGCAGAGAATTTATCTTTTATGTTTTCTCTGGTCTCTGTTGAGAAAACACCTTTCCTTTAGCTATTGCTCACATAGCCAGTCTGGCCTCTTATACCCAAGTGAATATAAACTTCAAATGCTTTTCTTAATCATAACATCTTTGTTATCTCTAAATAGATTAGTCCACAATCAATGTTACTATACTTTAAAATGACTATAATTTTTGATTTAACAATGAATACAAATTACTTTCCTGTATATGTTTCAATATATTACTATTATAAATGTTATAGATGACTCTTTAGACTGCCCAGAAATTCTGGAGAAATATTGAATCCACAGGTCCACCAGTCTATCTTGACCACATTGCTTGTCAGCTAGCAGCATTAATCTCTATCTTGTCATTAAACAAAAAACACAGAGTATCCTCTTTAACTCTATCCAAACACATCCTCCTAAATCCATTCACACTTTGCTCAGGGTTATCCCCACAGTGTTTCTAGGTTGCCTTCTTTCTGTTCCTGCTGTGATCCTCTTATGCAGGACTTCCAGCAACATGCACCTGGGCAACATCATTCACATCCAGTCTGGTTTCTCTATGACTTCCCTCTTATTCCCCAGTCCTCAAGGAACTTACTTCAACAGCCAGATTTCTGTGTTTACTGCCACTAGTTATGCTCTGGGCACTGCCTCATGGGCTAACAAATACAAAACAAACCATGGCCTTTGCTTTCAAGTGAGAGACTTATGGAGGTAACAGAATGTCATAAGACTGACACAGGGCAGTATGAATCAAATATGATATTACCCAAAATACTATGGGACAAAGGATAATGGTAACATTGGATCTGACAGAGTAAAAATACTCAGAACTTCACATTCACTAAAATGAGGTCAGGGAAAGAGAGATGGCTTAGCGATTAAGGCATATGTCTGCAAAGCCTAAAGACCCAGGTTAGATTCCTTAGTACCCCCCGAAGTCAGATGCACAAGGTGACACATGCATCTAGGGTTTGTTTGAAATGGCTAGAGGCCTTGGGTTATGCGCTCGCTCGCTCGCTCTCTCTCTCTCTCTCTCTCTCTCTCTCTCTCTCCTAAATAAATAAAATAGTTTTTTTTTAAATGAGGTCTATGGGCTGGAGATATGGCTTAACAGTTAAGGCACTTGCCTGAAAAGCCTAAGGACTCTTGTTCAACTTTCCAGGTCCCAAGCAAGCCAGGTATACAGTGACACAAGCATGCACAGAAGGGAGTGCATGCATCTGGAGTTTGATTGCAGTGGTTGCAGGTCTTGGAGCAAAATTTCTCTCTCTCTCTGTCTCTGCCCCCGCCCTGCCTTGCATTAAAAAATGAGTTCAACTCTGCCCATGTTCAGAAAAGCACAGCCAGCACTGGTTCAGTCATTTGAGGTAAGCTTAGTGGGTGGGAAATAAGTCAGGTCCACCATTTAAGAAGAAACCTTAAAACATGTAAGAGAAGTTGTAAAAATGCACTAACTAAATATTTGCAAATGTACTTCCAAAGTTTTAATAATGCAATCATAGTATCAAATGAAATCATATAAGGAGGGCTGGAGAGATGTCTTAGCAGTTAAGGTGCATGCCTGTGAAGCCTAAGGACTCCTGTTCAATTCTCTGGGTCCCAGATAAGCCAGATGCACAAGGTGGCATATGCATCTGAAATTCGTTTGCAGTGGCTAGAGGCCCTGGTGTGCCCATTCTCACTCTCTCCTTCTTTCTGTCTCTAATAAATAATAAAAAAAAATCTTTAAAACATAATGCAAGGAAATAGCCAGGCATAGTGGCACACGCCTTTAATCCCAGCACTCAGGAGGCAGAGGTAGGAGGATTGTTTGAGTTCAAGGACACCTTGAGATGACACAGTGAATTCCAGGTCAACCTGAGCTAAAGCGATATCCTACCTCAGAAAACCAAAAAAAAAAAAAAAAAAAAAGTAAATAGACAATAGGATTCCAGAACAATAAATGTGTAAAAGTACTTTCCTCAATATATGCAACTTTGCAGACAACCACGTAAATGGACAGAGAACTACAGAAGTGAAAAAAGAACTCAGGGAATGTTGGGGACAAGTATGTTTATGTGAGCAGGATCCATGTGCTCTGTAGCAGCAGGATCACTCAGTGGAGAATCAGTCTCAATTACAGTGTTGTTACCTCTTTCATCAGTAGTCTTGATGGGGTGTTAAGAACAACAATGGCAACTCTAATCAAAACATCAGAAGCAGCAATGGTGAGGAAAGTGTCAAGATTCCTATCATAGAATGACACGTGTTAGAAGAGAAAACCCGACTGGGGAAACTTCAGTCCTTAAAAATCCACCACAGGATCCTTCAAACATCAACCTTGTCCACAAAACCTCTAGAAGCTCCAAAGACAAGGGTGAAGTTTCCTTCACACCTCTGGAGCACCTTGCAGAGCTCTCTGTGAATCTGTAAAACTGGAGTTGTTATAATTACAGTTGATACTAGGGTGTCGCCCAACCAAGTCATTAATCCTCACAAGTGTCTTTCCAAACGAGCTATGCAGGTGAGAAGAACTAAAGGTCAGAATGTGGAAGTGACAAGCAAAGGAAGTCACTTGTGCCCGGGTCTCTAGATGGCTCATGCATTGTTTTCTCTAGTGAGGATTCTTACAAGAACTAGTGTTTCAAACATACCCTGATTAATTTTCATTTGCTCCAGGGATTTTCATATGGAATATTCTACAAAAATTTTCTGAATTAAACTGAAAACTTAAAGTTAGCCAATTTAAAATGTAGTAGGCTAAGAAGGGGAAAAATAAACTAGCTATAAGAACTGGTTATTGCTTGTTACACATACATTATGTTTACTATGGTGTGGCCCCTCGGAGAAGCAAGACACATCAAATTGATTTTACATTTCCAGTAACCCACCAGCACCCTTCTATGCAGATAAAGAGATTGCTGAGCCCATGTGGTGTGCTGAAAAGATGTTGGATTGTCAGGTGCAACAGAGAATTATTCAAATCTAGATACTCTTTCTCTGGTCCTAGGAAAATTATTTTATTTTATCTCTTTACCAGGGATTGAATCTAGGGCTTCCTGCATTTTAAACAAGTGTTCTACAACTGAACCAAATCCATAGACTTATTTATCCTTTTTATTTTGAAAAAAGGTCTCACCAAGTTGTTCTGGCTGGCCTTGAACTCACGGTATAGCACAGGAAAGCCATGTGATCTTCAGCCTCAGCCTCTCAAGTAGCTGGGCTTATAGGACTGTGCCACCAAGCCCAGTTTCTTGATCATGAAAAGGGTAATCACGACCACCTGAAATTATAACCTAATTCTAAGATTAAAATGACAAATAAAAATAGATTACATACGGTTGACACTCAAAATACACTCCTGGGGCAGCGGCATTGTAAGAGGGCTTCAGGGTCCCTTTCCTTGGCAAGCACATGGGATATCACTCCCTGGATTAGGTTATGTTGAGAAAGGATCCTCCTTAGCTGACTGGAGAGAGAGTCTCCTGCTGGTCTGGAAAAGCAAGCTGCTGCACTGTGAACTACCCATGGAGATGGCCACATGGCAAGACCTCAGAGCAGCCTGTGGGAGCTGAGTGGTCATGGCTGACAGCTAGCAAAAACCACAAGGCAGTGGAAGCTGCCAGCAGCCTGAATGAACTTAGAAAAATTCAGCTGAATATGAAAACCACAGCATGGCAGACACCTTGACTGCAGCCTGGTGAAACCCTAAGTGAAGAGCGTCGCTGAGCTCTGCCCATACTCTTTCCCCGCCACAGAAACTGGGAAGATGACGATAAGCATCTACTGCTTTAAGCCACTATATATGTGATAATTTGTTATTTAACATAAGAAAAATGAATACAGCCTCCCTGAACAAAATAAGCCAGGTGATCTGGAGGATTGGGGAGCTGAGAATGCCACATCATTTCAGAAAATCTCTAATTGCCTTCACAGTGCCCAAAAACAATGCCCTTCACATCACCAAGCCGTGGATCTCAGACTCCAGCTGTCATCATCCTGCCTCACCCATTCCAGTGACGCCCCCTCACCCTATATTCTACATGGGAATTCTATAAAGGACATTGATTCATCATTTATTAATTTTTTATTTTTATTTATTTACTTGAGAGCGACAAACAGAGAGAGAAAGAGACAGAGAGAGAGAGAGAGAGAATGGGCACATCAGGGCCTCCAGCCACTGCAAACAAACTCTAGATGCATGCGCCACCTGTGCATCTGGCTTACATGGGTACTGGGGAATCGAGCCTTGAATGGGGGTCCTTAGACTTCACAGGCAAGCATTTAACTGCGAAACCACCTCTCCAGCCCGTAACTCATTATTTTTAGAGTAGTTATTTTCAAGGGAAATGTAGAGACCCTAATACACCAAAAATAAAAATATCACAAACATCACAAAATTCAAGTATAGCTTTAATAATTAAAAATTTTAATTTTAATTTCCCCTCTAATTTTTCATTTTATCTTCTTTCTGTTTTTCTTCATATAACCACAGTGGTTCAGGGTTTTCTGTGGAGAAGCCAGATGATTTCCTCTAATTTGATTGATTTTCTTTTAGCTAAGGAAAATTAAAGAATGTTAAATTCAACTTTATCACTCATTACTGCTATTGTAAGGTAAATATTTATAATCAGTGATAAATGTGGTTAAAAACAAAATGTTTTTTAATTATGTGAGTTATACAACTTGAAAGAATTTCCCAGAGATTAATGCCTGTGCTTTTCTCCTCCATGTGGTAAGACCTACCACGATACGAGCTCCAGCTCTGCACTTTGTGCTATATCCCTCACCGAGTTAGCACATGGACAATTGGACTCTTTCTATCTATTTTGACATCAAGAGGGCTGACAATGAGCTACTGGTAAGTACCTGTGAGCATAAATGATACTCCTATCAAACTAACGTTATTTCCCAAAGGAAACACAGCCAGATTCCAAAAACGGCAGCCGCTACTCTACCATCCCTCAACAGGGAAAGTGACAGAAAGAAAGATGATAGGAGCCTTAAGTAACTTCAGTCAAAGACATTGCTTTGGTGGATTCACACAAGCCACATGAACATGAGAACACCGTTAGGCCAGCAAGGAGCCTGAGAAGACACGGCTGTGTCAGCCTCCGCTCAGGGGAGGTGAGGACCAGCAGCTCACCGCAGAAAACTCTGAAATGGCAAATCCCTCTCCTGAAATGAGAAAAAGAAGACATGGGGAGGTTCATTAAGTTTCCAGTATGACAGCTAGAACAGGACAGAGCTGGAATAGACCTGAACCCAGCCTTCGCACAGTTTACACTGCACGGACTGAGTTAGGAAAAAGCTTAAGACTGTGTGCTCATGCACATGTGTCGGTGAGGACATTCAAGAGAAAGCAAATGATGCACTTGGTAATTCAATCCTAATGTGGCATTGCCATTTTTTTTAAGTCTTTGACTGTTCCACTTGATTACAGTGAGCACCCATAGGAACAGAGAATGGATTGTGGAGTTGATGCTTAGTTTGATGCTCAGAAGAGCAGTCACTGCTACTCAATCTTTAGTTGGACTTGCCAATGTTTACAAAGCCCTACTCAAGGCTTCTTCCCAGAACACTGTATAGTATCTAAAACCCACATGGTGAAGACAACACAGGAAGGCAGACTGACTCATGAAGGTCGTTCGTTCCATCGAGTGGGAACAGCAGTTTTTTGCATCACCTCCTTGTCAGATCTATGAGTACTTTCGCCAGGGTATACTACTAAGAGACTCATCTCATGTTCCATTTTCATGCTTGGCTTCTGTGACAATATGGACCACTCATATCCTCCCCCTGGGCCTCAGTTTCTTCAGTGGCTCAGTAATTACACAGCAGTCCCAATGTTCTATATTCCTAAAGCATAAATTATCAGCATTTTCTCTTTAAACCACAAATCAAAAGACAAGGCATTCATGACTGTGAAGTTAAAGGAATGTTCTGATTTCTCATATCTCTTTTTGTTCAGAGCATCACTTGGATAAAAAAGACTTTAAATGCCAAATGAGGTGTGAATTTTTAATTATTGTTAAAGGAAATATAGTGAGATTTTCAGTGTTGGAGTTGTAAAACACTTATTAGAAGTGTAAGATCTTAGTAAAGCTCATAAAAGAGCTCTGGCTGGCTGGCTAGATGCCAATAATCCCCTGGCTCATTGATGGCCTAAACCCCAATGTCCAGGAACTCTGTGAGCCATTTTGGACATGTGGCATAGCTGAAGACTCTCGGGTCTCAGAACAGCACTGCTCAGCCGTGGGGCTGGACAAGGCTACCAAGCTTGCTCCCCTCAGGAAGGATACATGACTAGGTACTCCCTTAGTCGTTTCCGTTTCAGGAATCTGTGTTTTCTAAAAGGCATGTTACTCTAAGAATGAAACAAGTTCTTTTGCTGAAACAGCATACCAATCCTTTATCAAATCCCTTCTAGTTCTTCTGTCTGGATCCTAGCAATACAATCTGGGTCTCTGGTGTTCCCTGTGCAGAATGAGGTGTGATGTGATACTGTGCTAAGACTCTTTATCACATTGTTGGGAGCCTAAATGATAAATAACATTAGCCAGATTTTCAAATCTCATGACATTTTCTGTGGAATATTTATTTAAGTAATATTTTTAGAATGACAACATTTAAGGAAAACAATATACCATTATGAAAGCATCTATTTTTTGAGTTAGACCAAAAAATCATCAACGTTTTCTTCTCACTGTGATTGGATGCTTGCTTCACTCTAGCCTATGGGCTGGGTTTGAGGGCTCTGAAGGGAAGAGATAGCATGGGTCACAGTGTCCATCCTCTAGAGGTTCCCATTCTACGTGTTGAAACCACTTTGATTAATATGAAAGAGAAGTCTTCTGAGCTTCCAAAATCATGTGATGGGGTGTAGTGAGCTGTCAGGACGAAACACCTTCCATTGTACCTAGAGTCACTGCTCTGTGACCCAGATGTAATGGGAGTCAGAGCTGAGAGCATTTACAGTGGTTATCTAACATGAAAACTCATCACAGTCAGCCAGGCCTCAAGAAACACAGGCTGTTGGACCTCACTTGTGGGTTTCTGATTCAGTAGGATGGGGTGCAGTACAGTGGGAATGCTAGCAAGTCCTCAGGTGGTAGTAATGTGGATGTCACCCTAGACAACCTGCGTTGTGAAAGAGCAGCTATGCAGGGAGTTCTTATGGTTTTAAAATGTCCTCAGCTGTGTCTGGTGCACAGCCAGCCGGAGACACTGGATTAGATTACATGATTCTGTTTTCTCAAAATAATTACCCTTAAAGACACTTTTCAGATTATTGAGTTGCTGAAGAGCTTGTTTGATTAATGATTTCTGGTTCTGTAGACTCAAATTTTCAGGCGAAGTTATCCTGCAGGTGATATTTCCCAGGGAAAACTGGAGTGCAGCTGGACTCCTGAGAGCTCGTAGGCGCTATGCTGGGACACCCGACAAGGAACTGGAGGGTGAAGCGCAAAGATGAGAGCCCACATCAGGCTACACGGACATTGAAGGACAAAATGGATGGCTTTATCAGCTTTTTCATTCAAAAACGTTCATTCTTAGTTCACTTCATGCTGTGTTAAAGCGTTCACTTTTTCTTGTCTTTGAAAACTAAGCCGGGGATGTGGAGGTTGAGGCAGAAAGATATCCCCAAGCTTGAGGAAAGCCTGTATTACAAATGAGAACATCAGGCTATGCAGAGCTTCATGGCAAGACTCTGCTCAAAGAAGAAAGAGAAAGAGAAAGAGAAAGAAGGAACAAAAGAAAGACTCAAAGAAGGAGAAAGTGGGAGAGAGAAAGAGGGAGGAGGAAGGAGAGGGAGGGAGGAAGAAAAGAAGAGAGGAGCAGCTACAGAGGTAGAAGCTTTTATGGATGAGAACAATGAATTGCACCTTAGCACTGTGTATGATTTAGGAGAGTCTAAAGCAAGAGTGGCTGAGACCATCATAGTCAAGTAAGCAGAGGAGGAAGGAGAATTATTTGGGAAAAGAAGGAAACCAACGTTATTGTAGAGAATAGTGACCATGGAAACAGCCTTATAGATCTGTAAAGACTATGATTAAATTCCCCTGAAATCTCAGTCTCAATGCCATGAGGAAAATAGAAGTATTATCATCATTGTTACGAGGAGTCCATCAAGTCAAAGATAACAATGGAGAAATGTGCTGCTTACATAGAGAGCAAGTTGGGGAGTGGCACTGCCTGTTGTCTGGAAGTTTTAAGGAAAATTCAGAGGAATTTATAAAAAAAAATTCTCAGGGAATTATTTGCTATTGTCCCGTCCCCCCAGGTTCCAGTTCCAAATCTGTTCATTTCTTCGTGAGCTGGAAACATGACCGAATAACCTTTTCTACTTCAAATTCCAGCTTCCTTTGCCTCTAAGAACTGCCTCCTACTCTTGGCCCACTCCCTTGTACAACTCTACTTCCTTCCTCTCCTTTCTTTTGTCCCTGAATAAAATCGTCCTCTGAATTCTATTTTTCTCTAGCAGTTGTGTCTAAATTAACTAAAGAAAAGATTATCTCTATAGTGATGAACTCAACCTTTTCCTCAAACACCTACAAGCACCCTGAGCTTGTGTCTTTCATTTCTACTATTTTGCAAGTGTATTTCCCTACTTAGCCCATGGCCATCTTAAACTAGAGAATAATATTTTACTCATATAATCCATTGACAAGACACTACTATTCTTTAAAATAAATCTCGGGCTGGGAAGATAGCTTAGCAGTCAAGGCACTTGTCAGCATAGCCAAAGGACTCAGGTTTGACTCTCCAGTATCCACATAAAGCCAGATGCACACAGTGATACGTGCTTCTGGAGTTCATTTGCAGTGGTTAGAGGATCTTGCACATTCATACTCCCTTCTCCCACCTCTCTCTCTCCCAAATAAATAAATATTTTAAAACTAAATCTCAAATATACTATGAACGAATCTTTAATTGAATATGATTTCCAACTTTTAACCTTCTTTCTTCCTCTAATATTGCAATATGCTCTTGGCTTTTATGAATTCCTTCCTCCTCAGATGTAGAAGTTATTAGCCTCTAGATATCTGCCTTGTTTGTCTATATATCTGCACCCTGATATTTTCACAACGTTCAAATTGGGGAGGGGCCAAGGTCACACTTGCTGAGGAAAAATTAGTCAGGTAACTTTATTTTGTTTTCAAAAAAATCATCTCTTGGACACACTTCAGCCTAACAGTAAAGCCTACTGAAACAAATAGATGCTGGTGGTTGAGTCTTCTTATTGGCTGCTCATCTCTCCTGTTACCTGAAGCCCAGGTCCCTGCTGTGATAAGACCCTCCCCTCCACTCCCACCAGGTGGGATGAGAGGTGGGCTTTACTATGACTTCTTAACACTTTAACCCTTATGGGAAGGAATGAAGAAAAGGCTAACAGCCTTTGTTTCCTCCGTGTGTGTGTGTGTGTGTGTGTGTGTGTGTGTGTGTGTGTTTCTTTAAGCTCTGACCCCTTTCAAATTTCCCTGAAAACCTTCCCACTAGGCCTTTACCACCTCCCACCTTCCACATGGTGGGAGTCCTCTGTTCTTCCTCCTCTTCCTTCTCTTAGTCTAGCAAAATCTCTTTAAATCTTACCCTCTCATCTGTGCATTTTAATTCTTTAACTTCATAAAACAAGAATCAAGGGACACCCAACATTTATTGATTCATGGGTACATATCAGTATATTGATGAGGAACACCAAGGCTCCAGTTACACTATAAAGATCTCATTTTAAGCCTTCCTAGACACTTACAGAGAATCTAGCGAAAACTATTTGCAGCAAAGGGAGGAGAAATAGCTTTGGCTCTCCTAATCAATCCAGAGGTAAGGCCAGGGACTCCTGAGCTTCTTAGTTCCTGATGCTAGATTGCTAGTTAATGACGCTCCCGCTCCAGGGCAGGAGGCACAAAATCCAGGACAGACTCCTCAGAAAGGAGACCAGGAGGCTGCTGTGCTCAGGGACATATCACTGGGGAAATACATGCATGTCAAAGTGAGACAAGCTAGCAAAATCCCAACACAAAAAAAAAACACCCAGAGCTGACCATTCACCATCAGAACAGCTCTGCAGTGGTACCGAGGCAATGAGCCCATGTGTGCCTCAACACTACAAAGCCCATTTGTCCTGAGCCTCTCTGGCTTTACAAAGGCCCCTCTGGTTCAAGGGGGGCCGAGCTGGATTTTTTAAAAAAGTGCCTCCACAAGGCTGAAGTTTCTTTGTCTAGAACTGCACTGTGTGTGGGTGGGGGGGGGGGGGGTCCAGTCACAGATGTGGTCGTTCTTTCCAAGGGCTCGCCAAGAATCACCCAAGGAACAGTGCCACCCATGTGCGGGTACCTGACGTCGTCATGTTCAGATGGGGGATCGTTAAGGGCAGTCAGATGTGGAGTTTAGGTCAAAAACTCAAGGAGGTATTTTAAAGTATCTAAAGGCTTTAGTAGAAATAGAACTCTTTTTTTTTTTTTTTTTTTTTGCTCTACACTAGATTCTATCTTATCAAACTATTTTCCTCTCCCATCAGTGTTCTTTATGCAGATTTCAAAGCCTCCGCTGGTAATTCCTTAATTCATTAATATTCCTCAGTGTCCAACGTATTGCAACATTCTTTTGCTCCTCATGGTGGGGAAATGAAATTAACTTTAAGCTTTCCTCAGTGTAATGTACTTCCTATAAGGTCCCTTGTAAGCCAGAGCTGAATCTCCCTGACCTGAAATTAGAACTGCACCTTCTCCCACTCACTTGACAGCGTGCATGTGCTGGGCACTGTGCTTGGTACAGGAATCCAATGGTGAGGGAAACAAACCTGGTTCTGGCCACAGCTTAACTGACAGTCTAGTGCTGGGAGATAGGGAAGAGGATCAATCCCTTGAGTTAAACGTGAAACTGTATTTGTGAAGAAGGAAGGGAGAACATGCAAGACAAAGAGAGGACAGTTAGGGGAATCTTTACTAAGAAATTAAACATTAGTGTGCGGTTGAAGGGTTGAGAATGTACATACCTCAGTGAACACCTTTTCAGGTGGTTCATAATAAGCCTCCAGTGTGGAAGAGCACAAACTATAAAGGAAAATGTTTATAAAGGACTAAAAAGAATTAACCGAAATAAATTAGGGCCTGGGAAGATGGCTGAATAGGTAAAGTATGTACTGTGCATGCATGAAGGTCTGAGTTCAGATCCCCTGGACTAAAGCAAAATCCAACCTTGACAGCCCATGCCTGTAATCCCAGCACTGGGGAAGCAGAATCCCTGTGATTTACAGGCTAGCTAATTGTGGTTATTTGGTTTTAAAGTGAACTCATGTGTTTATGATTAAGCCTCATACTTAAACCACAGCTGATGGAGGCTTTGGTAGGTGGAGCCCTGCTGGAAGAGGTGTGTCACTGGGGTGGGCCTTGAGGTTTATTAGTCCAGCCTGGCTAAGTGTTCATAAAACGTCACTCTTGATGCTTCCTCCCTATGGATGCAAAAAATGCAATACTTAGCTTTCCCTGCCACTACGAAGCTTACCGTAGAAACCGTAAGCCAAAATGAACCTTTTCCTTCCATCAACTGCTTCTGATAGGGTGTCTTTTTTTTTTTTTTTTTTCCCAGCAATGAGAAGGTAACTGAAACACTAGTCTAGCCAAATTGGTGAGCACCAAGTTCATTCAAAGATTGTTTCAAAAAATAAGGAACAGAGTTATTGGTTCTGACACATCAGCCTCTGTCCTTCACATACCATTCCATGCACACATGCACCCCCATATGTGCCCAGGCACATATAAACACATACACACACACACACTCCATACATATATATACACATTAAAAATAAAGAAAATAAATTGTACTTTTAAGAGCAAGAATGGACTGGGCATGGTGGTGCATGCCTTTAATACCAGCATTTGGGAGGTAAGAAGATCACTATACATTCAAGGCTGGGACTACAGAGTGAGTTTCAGGTCAGCCCTGGCTACATTGAGACCCTACCTTGAAAACTCCATAGACAAAATGGTTTTAAAGAGGTAGTGGAATGAAATTTGGAGAACGAAAGTTCATTTTGAAGTGCATACCTGGTGAAAGTGCCAAAAATAAGTGGCTACTACATACATGCTCAGCGCTAAATGGAACATCTCTTCCACCACCCCCTTCAAGGTTCAGGAAACATCACCACTTAAGGGGCTGACAGAATGTTAAGAGATGCAGGACAGGGAGAAATGCTAAGGAATTCTATCTTTTGAACACGAGATTTACTCTCATCAGCTCAACAACAGTAGCAACAAGACAAAAGTAGTGGCAAGGGGCAACGAGTGATTCATCAGATGGATTTGGGCAAATGCAACAGTCTGAGTTAAGGATGATCTCCAGGTATCTGCAATGACTGGAAATTCTGAGCCCCATTATCCAATCATGGCAATATCACCAGTGGACAGACAGTGAGAAATAAGATCATGAATTTCAACTTCAATGTGTTGAGCCTAACAATTTTCCCTCACTAACCATCTTCCTCCTAGTTTTTAATCATCTTTAAAATTCTTTCATATGGAAATGCTGTAAATCGAAAAGAGTGCAAGGATACTAAGAAGAATCTCTTGAAATCTTCTGCTTTTGCAGATGGTAAGATTTTCAAACATCTGCCACATTTGAAAACTGAACTCTATTTACTCTTCTAATACATATTAATCATTCAACAAATGGAAAGTAAAACAAGTGATGTCTTACTCGATGTTGTAGTCAGTTTCTCATCACTGGCAGAAAGCACTCAACCAAAAGCAATTTATGGAGGGAAGGGTTTAGTGTGGCTTACAGACTAGAGGAGGCTCCATGGTGGCAGGGAAAACGAAGGCACGGGCAGAAGGTAGACATCCCCGCCTGGCCAACATCAGGTAGACAACAGTAGCAGAAGAGTGGCCCAAACACTGGCAAGGAAGAACTGGATATAACAACCATAAGCACACTTCCCAAAATACACTACCTCCAGGAGGCTTCAATGCCCAAATTTCCACCACCTGGGGACCCCAATATTCAAAACACATAAGTTTATGGGGGATAACTGAATCAAACTACCACAGTCAACAACCACAGGATTTCAATCAGCAGTCTCCAGGCATTGGATGGGGCTCTCCACCTCATAAGATAATTAATTCTATTTTGGTGATGACTCTTACAATGTTATTTAAATTTTACACATGTAATTCCTCTCTCCAAGTTCACTGTAAACTCACTGATGGTACGAACCATGCTATACTTTCTAGGACATTGTAAAAGATTCTCCAAAATAAAGTCCTTCAATCCAGATACAATAAATGTGTGTTTTCTAATCTCTAAGATGGGTTTTAACACTGGTAAAGATATTTCATACATAGCATGATTAAGAAGCCCATACCTGAGGACTAGAAGTACAATGTCACCACTGCCATTTACTTAGCTACATAAAAGTGGGATTATGTCACTCCTCTGAGCTTCAGTTGCTTCAAGTATAAATCTCAGACTTCGCTAAATGAGGTACAAGATTTGAAGCCTATGTAATTGTCACAGAGCCCAAGAAAATTTTTCTTACCTTTCTTATCAAATGTTGAGTAAATCAAAGTGTGAAAGAATGAGTGTCTAGTGAGTGAAGCTGAAAGGGATGGGGTCTATTAGTGTGTGTGCTCTGTGAACAAGACAACCAGACTCTGTTAAGCTACTGGTTTGTTCTCTGATCAAGTCAGTCTCTTCTTCTTCTGTGCCTCAGTTTCCTCCCTGTAACTCCTGTCTTGGTGGGTGACACTGCACATTTTTTCTCGCACACTATTTTCGCTGTCCTTGCGCCAAGGAGTCATACAGAGAAGCTCTTTCCTCCATTATATCCTTGTGAGAATGAAGAAAGGGACAATCAATTGAAAGCCTTGTTACTTTCCAGTGAAAAGACCTCTTCAAACAAGGAGTGACAGCACTTAGATTTCCCCTAAGATTCTGTCTATATGATTTTCTTCTCTTAATTTTGGAAACAGCAGAAAACTTTCCACTTTAGAAGTAAGTCCTTGCTGTCCCTAAAGGCAGAAGCTTGGTTTGCCAGTGATCAACTCCTTCCAATACAAAACTCCTCTGTTCATAATCAAGGGTCCTCCACGTACCAACATTTCATTTTATAGGGCAGATTAACCCAATGTAGTTTGTTTTCTTGAAAAAAAAAAATAGCTTAAAAAAGGGGAAAGTGGGCTGGAGAGATGGCTTACTAGTTAAGGCACTTGCCTGCAAAGTCAAAGGACCTTGGTTCGATTACCCCAGACCCACGTATGCCAGATGCAGAAGGTGATGCATGGATCTGGAGTTCATTTGCAGTGGCTGGATGCCCTGGTGTGCCCACTGTTTCTCTTTCTCCTTCTCTCTCTCTCTCTCTCTCTCTCTCTCTCTCTCTCTCTCTCTCTCAAATAAATAGAAATCACATATTTTTAAACAAGGAAAAGCTTTCTCACTGCTGACTGACAACAGTACATACATTTTAGAAGCCTAATTCTGATCAACAGTAGACCATGTGGGTCAAAATTAGAGTATGGTTTAATGGCAATGACTTTGTTTGCCTACAGTATTAATAAATATAAAAATCTTACAGTAAAATGATCTGGGAGACATGTGTGATTCAGAGATGCCTATGACATTGTGTACTGAAGAACAGGGCAGAAACACAAATTCTACTTTCTTGTCCAGCCCTGTGTATTCACTTGCTGGTATCTATCTAGAGTTTCCTGCTCAATACCAAGCCCCGATGAAATAGTGAGACAAACAGATCTACTCCTCAGATGGAAGCTGCTACTGTAGCTGTGTGCTTGTTCCAGCATGGACACATAGGACTATTTGTTGAGCAGACACATGAGACGATGGACCGAGATCAGTAAAATTATAAAACCAGAGATTAGGTTCAGGAAAGACTAAGATAGCGATGAGTTTAGTTGGATACATTTTTTGAGGTGCTACAGAGACAGTCATCTGAAGTTGCCCCAATACATAGTATAGTTACAAATGTGCTACAGACATACCAGACACAGGGAAGAGGTTATGGTTAGACATACGGATTGTCTGGGAAACAATGTGAAAACATGAGGTATCATGAAACTGAGTCCAAATCTCTGTGTACAAATGAGTTCTCTTATTCAGATGATACCAACACACTGCTGTTAGGTAACTGAGATGAGCCCCACCTACAGAAGCATTGTCATTACCAGCTGGAAGAACAGAAGCCATGTGCTTTGCATCTTTACCAACGGGGTCTTTTATTAAGCTGAAAGAAGGAGATTTACTTGCAAATTCTGGATCTCAGCTAGACACAGAGAAATTCAGACATCCACACTGGTATCCATCTTCCTTATAAAATGTGGGAAGATCAGTTACTCGGGGATAACCTCGATACTGTCAAGGCTCTGTATAGCTCTGACACAGCAGCTTGGAAATCCAGATTTGAATCAACACTGGATGGAACAGGTGGAGTGAAATGGAGTGGATTGATCTTTGCTTTTGTTATATAAAAGCCTCCCAAAAGTATGGGAAGCCCTGTGCAAAGAAGATACTTTATAAAAGTATAAATGACTTACAGGAAGTAGCAAAACTGCCATTAGAAAGATTAATCAGAAATTTAAATATTTAGTTCAGTATTTATATTTTAAAACAATGAAGAGTTTGAGAAACTAGGTGTGACATAATCAGATACCTGCTTTAGTAAGTGAAACGAATCATTTTATTTTGGCCTGATATTTCAGTTAACATTCTGTCGACCCTTCAAAATGTTTCCTAATACACATTTATGCTTAGAACACAACAACCAAAAAACTAAACATTTCTAGGTTAGTCAAATCAACATTTTTGTTTGGACACTGCTTCACACAAAATAAATTATGAAAGGAAAACACTACCTTTGGGTCAACTGCAGGTCTGAGATGTAGGTGCCAAGCTCTGTGGCTTGCCGCATTAAACAGAGCAGCAAGTAGGGCCCATAAACAATGTGTCTGCTCAGATCTCCCACCTAAGAAGCACTGGTCCTGTGGGGATGCTGACACCCACATCCAAGGGCTCCTCCAAGGACTCTTGAGCCTGCTCTCAAATTAAGGGACAATGGAATCCCAGAATTCTGTAAGTCTCAGGAGTGCCTTAAAAACTAATGTCCTTTTCCTGGATCCCACACATTGTGTGGGCTTTGAGGTGTTGACTCTGAGGAGGAAATAAGAAAGTGATTATCAGCCTTGACTTCTGCAGAAAACCAGCATGTCACGGCTCGTAACCTAGTTTCCTCCCCATCTGACCTTGAGAGCTGACACTGGGGTAAGTAGAATCCCGAATCTCCTTTCACTTCCCAGTGTTTGCTATTCTATGGGATACTGGAAGGATTGTATGGTTGCTGTTTTCTTTTTTAATTCTCAGACCTTTCTCTTTTTCACCTTTTTCCTTTCCCCCCTTGTCCTTGTAGAAATCTGTTTTTATTTCTTTAGAGGCGATTGATCCTGACATTGTTTCTGGAACAGGAGAGTGTGACCTTCAGCATTCAGACAAGGCTGGAACAAGTTGGAGAAGAGCAGAGTATATTGTCATTTTGTGTTCTAAGAATAATTCAAACGAGGCTGTTCCATAACGCTGACAGGATCTCCCTGTATTCTTTGTGCGTTAGACACCATGATAGCATCCCAGCTCCGGTGCCAGGCCTGGGAAGCCAGGAGTGGTAATACACTGCCACCTCGTGGTTCAAATGGGGAAACCCTCACTCTGGAAATCAGACAGAGCCATTTAGTTCTCAACATACGTTGACGAAAATTGTATTTTTAAATGGCTTGACCACCTTCCAGTCATTGAAGTGAAGCCTGAATTTATAAATTCTCTGACCTAGACATTATATGACTAGCAGGAGACATATCTGTGTGATGAATATGTTCTCGAATAAAATTTAAGGTGAAGGACAGTATAGGCTTCTAATTTACATAAAGGATTTGGATCTTCTAGAAATTCAAGGTGGTGGGGAGGTGAGGATAAGAACTAATTATGCAAATTGTACTCAAATTAAAATTTACATAGACCTAGAGCAATAAGCCCTACCTATGCTTTAAATCAGAGACCTAATTTCTATTCTTGTATTAAATCATCCTGGCTAAAAGCTCTTACCTAGGAATCACAACCCAGTTTGCAAAGTCCAGTTACATTTTCATATTTAACAGTGGTCAGTGGAGTGGTTTACGGGTCATTTTCATTGAAGTCATCTATAATATTTTCGTAACGTGAAGCCTCTTGGGCCCACTCAAGATCAACTGAATAAAGATTTCTGGTATGGAAACTTATGAATGGAAATTTGACGTTCGCATCCCCGTTGATTCTCTTCAACATGGTGTGCTAGTTAGATTTCCGCCCCTACACCCTGCTTGGGACACGGCAGAAATGAGACACTTTAGGAGAAGAATTCCCTTATTTCCTGCTTCCCACAGCACTTCATCCAGGAAGCTTTCCCAATTTATTCCAGAAAAGTCCTTCATTCTCATCATATCCTTACAATGTAATTATATTATTCCATTTTGCTTTAGCTCATCAGAGATCTCTAGGAAGGTGAGATGTTCCCACATAGGTCTTCATGTCCTGACCACCCCCTCACTCCCACCACATACAATGCAACATGTAGAATGTCGTGTACACAGCAAAGTTCATAGAGTTTATCCCAAATTCACAAATTTTACACTTGGCATTCTCTTAGCTTCAAATAATTAAACAAGCAAAAGCCTTGCAGGGCAGCCCCTAGAGAACAAACGGCCCACAACGCAGTGGCACCTGCTGCCTCACGCGGGCCTCGCACCCCAGCCCTGAGACTGCCGTCGCCCAGACACACGACATGCTGCCGGGCTCGTCCCTGTGGTGGTCCAGGAATGCTGAGCAACAACGGACGTGGTCATCTGTTCCGCGGCCCAGCAATTGTGTCATTAAACAAATTGTTCTGTAACATCAAAAGAGGCACTCTTTGTGACAGCCAAGTGACATAATTTGTCTTGATTCCAGACATCAGAGGCATCTGTCTGGGATTTGTGCTTGTCATTTGATGGTGCAAGTTGATCTGTGGAAGAGTGAGGCCAAAGCCAGATACCAACTGCAAGAACAAACATTAAGTGACTACTTAAAAAGCCATCATTTTACCTTCTTAGAACAGATAGTATTTTTTTTTTCTAAACTGCATTTCTTGCAGAAAATGAAAAACAAGGATTTTTATTCTCAATGGGAAAAAAAGTACTTTAAAGAACAACAGGTAGACTGAGTTGCTTGAAATATTGACCATAACAATAGTTCTATGTTTAATACACAGTTCACTGGGACCAAACTGCTAACAGTGATGTCTCAGGGAAGCATTCCACTAAGGAACTGTTCACTAGGTATCAACTTACATAAAGAACCATTAAATATGGGATGAAAGGGAATGAGAGCACCCACACAGTTTGGCAACTCTGGGAGAACAGGCTCTGCTTTTTGCTGGCCTTACAGGATGCACAGCGTAGGTAGGTGAGGCAGAGAAAACAGCATCATTCCCACCTGTCATCTTTCTCAGTGGTACTAACGTCCATATCTTGTGATGGTTAATCTTATGTTAATTTGACTGGATTTAGAAATGTCTCAGGTGGCATCCCATTGTGCATGCTTACTCTTATTGCAGGTAGCACTGGCCCTGAAGCCAGAAGCAAGATAGAACAGGAGGAGAAGGCCTTGCCTGTTTGCTTTCTGATATCCGTGAGATGCACTGCTTTGCTTTGCCACACACTCCCAGCCAGGATGGAGTGAGCTCCTGGAAATCATAAGCTAAAGAGTTATTTCCTCCCTTAAATTGTCTGGGGCTACAGGCATTTGCAATGGAACCTGAGGTAATTTGAAAATGCGTAGGCCCATAGATGCAGGTGTTTTATTAATATGAAGCATGTAACGTGGATCTCCAGCCACATGGCTGGAGAAGATGTCACTGTGAGGGTAGCTGCTGGAGTCCAGCCCTGAGGTCTCACTGAAGGTACATCTTATTTCCAGCCCCAAGGTGTGGAGAAAGAGCCTGAGTTCTGGTTGTGGTAATTACTGTGTGTTTTGGGTATTTTCTGGATTTTTTTTTTCTCTCTGCTTGGATCTGAGAAAGGAAGCCAGCTTCTTCTGCCATTGATGGAACTTCCCCTGGATTTGTAAGCTTGAAATAAATCCCTTCCTCCCATAAACTGCACCTGGTTTGGATGTTCACTCCAGCAATGTGAAGATGGCTACAACAGTGCCAAGCAAAGAACGTAGTTTCACATCTAAGAACAGCTTTCCGATCACCAGCATCCTCTCCATGAATGTCGCTTCCTCTGTCCCACATAACCATGCACATGCATGGCACACGTAGATTCATGCTACTTCTGGTGCCTTTCTCTGGAACAAGCCACTCTGACTGACTCTCTCAGCCCTTTAGTTCTTCCCTCCACCACTCCCCAAACAGGCCCCAGTGTTACTGAAGCCCCCGGCCATTGTCAGCACGTCCCAGCACCACATGACCCATCCCTCTGCAACTGACAGACTGCTTCTCATCTGTGTGATCTTTACCTAAACAAAACTGTTTCTGCAGCAGCAACATGTCTTTTTAGATGGATATGATCTCCCTGTTATAAACAATTTCCTAGCACACTAAATTTTCCTTATCACTCATATATTGCATTCCCTAGGAGAATGGAAATTCAGACAGCAGAGGGTGCTGTCATTTTTATCAGTTGCTGTGTAGCTAGAGAGCCTGGTAGGGAGAAAAAAAAGAAAGAAAGAGGAAGAGAGAGAGAAACTGGTCTTTGGAAATCACTTGCTAAATTAATAAATAAAGTGTTAAGCCCTAATTTCGTCAAGGTATAGCACATACTAAGCATCGGGGAGAATTCAGACTGCAAAGTCAGATAGGAGCATGGGCCATTCTGGGAAGGAGGCTTGTTATGGGTAATGGGAACCCCTGGGGTCTTTGAAGATGAAGAATTACCCCCAAATACTCTTTATAATAACTAGCATGGATGATTATTAAAAAATATCTCTAAAATTACTGAGGGGAACCAGAAAAACCTGGTGGAAAGATGAAAAACTACCTCTATGTATAAGCACTGCTAACATTTGATGTATTCGCTTCTAGCTCATATTTTTTCTAGCATTTTGTTTTTTTTTTATTGACAAAATAAATAACTGGTCATGCTCCCATTGGGTTATACTCTTACGTTCGCTCTCCCCCACCTCCACTCCTCTGAGGGCTCCCCTCAGAGGAGTTACCAATGGCCACTGCAGGGTGGGGTCACCTGTCAGTCTCTGTCAGGGACTGATGTTTCAGAATACATTTTCCTGTCCTGTGGCTCTTACATTCTTTCTGACCCCACTTTTCAACAATGTTCCCTGAGCTTTGTAGGGCAGAAATTTACCTTAGTATTGAGCTCCCATCAGCCTCTAATTTTCTGTTTTGATGAATTTTGAGTATCCTCAGTAGACATTTGTTTCACAAAATGTGGATAATACAGCTCATTCAAATTTGGACTTTGCAATGATAAGAGGAAAGAATGCCACCTAAGTGAACTTCTTCATTACTTAAACTCTTCTATCCAGCTTCCTATGACTGCCTTACAGTAAATCTTATTACTCTACATGATTTAACTTATCAAGTCCCAGTTTAAAAAATGTTTTTTTTTTTACAAATTTCAGTCATTTTTTTATTGAAAATAAATATACATCTGCACTTAAGAACTTTCACTTTTCTACACTATGAACTTTACAAATGTCTTTGCCCAAATAGTTGCTACTCAGATCAAGCACTTGGTATTAACAACACCCCCAAATCTACCTTTCACAACCATTCTCAGGCAACATAAAATAAGCTTTTCTGGTTTTGAACTTCATAGTCTTTCCTTCCTAACTTCCATTGCTCAATATAATGTCTGTGAGGTCCATCCATGCCTTTATGTGTAGCAATATTTTGTTCATTTTCTCTGTGTGTTTGCATGTGCACATGCATAAACCTGTGTGTGCAGATGGACATGCTCCTGTGTCCATGTGAACGGCAGAGGAGAACACAGAGTTTCCTCTTCTCTCAGTCATCTGATTTATTCCCTTAAGGCTGAACCTGTCACTGCATGTGGAGCGCTGGTTCTCTATAAGACTCACTGGCCCGTGGAGCTTCAGTAATGCTTTTGTTTCTCAGGGCCACAGTTACAGGCATGTGTGGCCACATCTATTTACATGGGTAGAGGAATTTGAACTCGGGTTTCATGCTTGTACTGCAAGCACTCTTACCTGCTGAGCCGCTTCCTTAGTGCACCCATCCTCTACATTTCCATTTATTTAAAATATTTACCCTACATGTGTAGCTTAGGGGTAGTGCACTATCCTAGAATTTGCAAAGCCTTGGGTTAGATTTCCATTACTTCAACAAAGTTTTCTTCCTTAAATAACTCTGTGATGCTCTATCAGTTCCACTGTTGATTCAAACTTGAACGATTCCCAGGATCATGTGATCAGCAATAAGTTTTGTGATTATGGTTTAACCTAGTCATAGGTTTGTTAGCAGAAACACTTCTTAGAGAAATGAGTTGTAGAAATCTACTAATGAGTGAAAGATGTTACTTTTTCAGCTGTTCTGCCCTTTGAAATTATTTTCTGATGTTAGAACCAAACAGCTATGAATTAATTTCTGCTTGCCTTCTCTTTACTTCCAACACCAAATCTGTTACTAAGAAGCTCTAAATGAAACATCGTCCTATAAGAAGGGCAGCAAGGGACTGGAGAGATGGTTTACTGGTTAAGGCACTTGCCTGCAAGGCCAAATAACACAGGTTCAATTCTCCAGGACCCACATAAGCCAGAAGCACAAGGTGTTGTGTGTGTTTGCAGTTCTTTTTCAGCAGCTAGAGGTCCTGGTGTGTCCATTCTCTCTCTCTCTCTCTCTCTCTCTCTCTCTCTCTCTCTCTCTGTGTGTGTGTGTGTGTGTGTGTGTGTGTGTGTGTGTGTGTGTGTGTGTCTGTGTGTGTCTGTGTCTGTGTGTGGCACACACACACACACACACACACACACACACAGAACAAGTGTATAACAGGGATCTACAGCACACAGATAGCAAAGGTCCAAAGTAAATATGCATTTTTACAGCTCTCTGGCTCTCTCCTAGGTTTGGCAGAGACTATCATTCATTCCACAGTAGACACACAGGTTCTAGAATCAGAAAAACCTGGTCCAATTCCTACAGCACCTCTTAGGTGGGTCCTTGTAAGTTACTCCAGCTCCTCATTTATTAAGTGATGAAAATAAGAATATTAATACTGGCAAGAGTAAATGCATGTGTGATGCCTGGAACATAATTAGCTTTCAGTAAAATATTATTTTGATACTTTTGCTAAGATGACAGACTACATGTATGAGCCAGTATGTGAGAGAGCTAAAACAGACTCTTTTCCAAGCAGAAAAAGGAAAGAAAAGCTTCAGAAATCCACACAGGAAATGAAAGGCTTCCAGAAGCAAGTAGAAAAAAATAATTGGTGGTGCAGAGAAAGAAGCCAAACAGAGCCTCGGCTACGTCAATTCCCAGACAGAGGCAGGGAAAGGAGAAGGTGCTTCCCAGTGGATGGTCCTACTCCCAGGAAGGGCCCATGGTCCCCATGAGCTGCAAATCCAGTTGAGGGTTTCCATGAGACAATGACTCCTGCAGCAGATAGGTTGGCGTTGGAGAGAAACGCTATTCCGTCACCCTTTGTGACTCAGAGGGCAAAGGCCCAGTCCAATGTTAAAAGAGAATCTATTATTAAAACTGAGCTAGTCTAGGGGCCTGAGACTGGGGAACTACAACAGATAAGGTAGCCTCAGCTTGGCCTGCCACACCTTCTGGGTGAGCTAAGTCCAGAGGGGCAATGTAGACAGCAAGAGGGCTGAACGGTGACAAGTTGAAAGGGGCAGGGGACAGGAGGTTTGCAGCTCAGGCTGAGAAGTGTATAGGGGGAAAAAGTCTCACCCTTGGGTTCCAGGAACAAATTTCTAAGAATTCCCCAGGCCTTCAGTTCCAGACTGGAACCCTGTATTCTCTTAAAGCTTATTTAAGTGTATCCCACCAGCACAAGGGCCACCCGTTCTCAGGAAGGATTTTCCTCCATCTGTCAATCCTTCCTGGCAACATCCTCAAACATCAAAAAACATGACCAAGATTGCTTGATTCCCAATGTGATCAACTTGGCAGCAGAATTTAAACATTAGTCATGGCACCATCAATACAAATATGAGATCTTATGGGAGAAGGGAAACAAGAGAGAGTAAAAGAATATATGAAGATAAGAAAGCAGAAAGGGGTACTGTCTGGGGGAGGGGCGAGAACCATGGAGACAGCAGGGGCTATGGAAAAGACAGTGGGAGGAGGGGAACAACTGATAACTACGTATAATGACATTTTTTTTATCTTAAAGATTTTTATTGTTTAGACTTGATTCTACCCAATAATCATATAAAATAAAGCTTTAGCAGTATCTTTTAGGGGTTCACATTTACACAGAGCTTAAATTTAATGACAACATACAGTTAGTTAGTAATTATAAGAATCATCTGCTGGATTTATTTTAGAGGAACGACTTAAATTGAACACATGTGGGCAAGGTAGATAACTTGACATGAAAAGTAGTTGTCAGAATTGGCATCAGAAAAATCGTAACTTGTCTGACACGTAATAGCTAGAAGATATTATTCTGTGTGCTCACGTAAGTGCTACAAATCCCGAGAATGTTACTAGTTAAACAAATTAGGCACTACCTTAGAACTAAAACCCACTTGGAAACAATTCTTTAAAAAAATGCATCTGAGGTACAATTCGCCTGTACATGAAACATGAAGTTAAACGTGAGGTTTTTACATTTTACAGAGAACTTAAATGTATCAAACGACTGCGGTTCAATGGCTCTTGACACACCTATCAGTCAGGCTCAAGAACGCACTGCTCCACGACCTCGCACAGGCTGGGGTTCTCCATGGCGGCCGCCACTCGCTCCTTGTCATTGATCTGCTTGTTGATGTCTTCTTATGTTGAGTAGGTTCCTTCGAAAATGTAAATTTCCAACTTGTATTTAAATGGCAAACATCGTTGAAGTTTCACTCTTAAGCATAGCCCAATAAGAGTTGCCAAAGAGCAATGAGGTACTGTTGGTGTGAACCTGATGATGACCAAATAGCCGTCTTCATTTATCTCCTGAACCTCCATACAACGCTCTCTCTTACCACTTCCAGTTCTTCTAATGTATTTGGCTTTTCTGGGTCCTGAGTAGTTCGGATCAAATCATAAACCTCTAGCGCCTTCTCTTCCATGATCCGGAGCTGCCAAGCAGCTCCCTGCTCAGAGAGGCCTGAGAACCACAGGACCCTGCTCAGCGTCCAGGAGAGCAACCCGGACACCCGCTCCATCCTCACGCTCTGCCATCCCTGGCAACTGTCCCAACCGAGCCACCTAATGACATTATTTTGTATGATAACCTAAAAAACTATTTTAAAGTTTTATCTGGGGGCTGGTAAAACGGCTTAGCAGTTAAGGCACTTGCCTGCAAAGCTTAAGGACTCATGTTTGATGCTCCAGATCCCACAGAGAATATGCACAGTGACGCAAGCACACAGTGCACACAAGAGGGCGCACACATCTGGAGTGCATTTACAGTGGCTGACGGCCCTGGTTTGCCCATTCTCTCTCTCTCTCTCTCTCAAAATAAATTAAAAAACCGTATTACTTTGACAATAACTTATGACCACCCGCAAGGAGTATATTTTAAATTTTTTTAAAATTATTTATTTATTTGAGAGCGACAGACACAGAGAGAAAGACAGATAGAGGGAGAGACAGAGAATGGGCGCGCCAGGGCTTCCAGCCTCTGCAAATGAACTCCAGACGCGTGCGCCCCCTTGTGCATCTGGCTAACGTGGGACCTGGGGAACTGAGCCTTGAACCGGGGTCCTTAGGCTTCACAGGCAAGCACTTAACCGCTAAGCCATCTCTCCAGCCCAAGGAGTATATTTTAATTTAGGAGCCCCAAATAAGTTTAAGTTTGGTTCAATATTGTCCAGAGCGATTCTTTAGTAACTTCCACGAAATAAAGAACTGTTTATATGCTTCAAAATAATCTGTCCAATCTAACTCAGTCACACTGTAGATTTACATCAGCACTGGGGTTAATTACAGTAAATTATAATGATAGCAATAGTGAATTTCTATATTCTGTTCTGAGCATTTAAATCTAAAAGTAACTCAGTCTTTTTGATAACCTTATGGGCAGCATCTGTGTAAGACATTAATTTGTTATTTCTCAGATTAAATCCACCATCACTATGCATTATGTAATAATAATAAGCTGAAAACCAATTCTCTTTTCTTTGTGATGATACATTGTTTCAGCAGTAGAGGGCGTCGGAGGAAGCATTTTTTTTTTTTCCTTTTTTTCCTGTTTTTCTGCTCTGGTGTACTACTGTATGAATTGTACTTTTATTCCCGCTGCCTGGCAGCCAAGGGTTAATTGGCTTGGAGAATCCAGTGTTGCTCCATCCCAATCATACATCCAGATGGTACAATCCCTTAGTGTGTCTGCATCATCAGTCCCAGCTTGGTGCCCATCTTGCCACAGACCTCCTATTACTGGTGGATAGGACAGATCCCAAGCTTCATGTGGCTTCACCAGAGCCAGGAACTGCTATCCCAACACTTCAACCAGCCACCAGCTCCTGCAGGGTGGAGGTTTTCTGCGACATTGGCCTGTTTCACAGAGCAGAGCGTTGCTAGCCTGGGGAGCTGCAGCACCTGGGGACTGCCAATGCCCAGCAGCTTCCCACAACACTGACTCCAGCAACTCTGCAGCAGCCCTGTGGGGCGACATCTGGCTGTGGGCCTCTTTCCCTCTACATCAGAGGGCAGGCTTGCACCAAGTCCCAAACATGAGGCCCACCAATGACTTTTCCGCCACCCAGTGAGCTGTGATCACTCTCTTGTCTTCGAAGGAGTGTGGAGCTCAGCATGGGGTGCGGTTGGAGGACTCATTCTTGGCTCTATGTTAGACTGGTGCTCTTTATATGTTACACTGCCACGATGCCACTCTCTCCTCCTTCTCCCTCTTCCTTTAAAAAAATTTCTATGACCAGCACTTGGGAGGCAGAGGTAGGAGGATTGCCATGAGTTCAAGGCCACCCTGAGATGACAGAGTTAATTCCAGGTCAGCCTGGACTAGAGTGAAACCCTACCTCAAAAAACCAAAAAAAAAAAAAAAAAAAAATTCTATGACAAGTTTCATAAATATAAACAATATACCATGATCATAATCCCTTCCCACCACTCTCCCCTTTCCCCCTTCAAGAGCCCCCTTCCTCTGAATAATTCCCTTTTCTACCCAACTCTGTTCCTACCTTGTAGTTAGAAAATCTTGTATTAAACTTTCCCATTTCAAATTACTAAGAGGTTCTGTCTCTTGTTTTAACTGTAACTAACACACCATATTCCAACCAAAATGATGACATTCAAGTACAGCCAAGACAAACCACAAACAGAAAGACAGACCCTGTAAACCCCAAACCTTGCAGATTCCCACTGCACCAAGAGATACTTCCATGATTAAAGGAGAAAAAAAAAAAGAATACCTAATTCAATGATATAACCTGCATATTGCTTTATAGCAGCCCCCTTAAAAGCCATTTTCCTAAACACAGAGGCAAAAGCATCACACTACACCACATGCTGTTTGGGGCTACCCACTACAGAGATAGGCTTTTCAGACTGATTAAGAATCAGCCAGTGGGAATTATTCTAGATATACCCAAATGTTAGAAACCACTGGCAACACTCAACACAGGTGAACTCAAACACAGAATCCCAAGCTAAAGGGCCATAGGTAAAAGTGATCACAAGGTGTCAGATTTACATTACAGGAAATGACTATAGGATTGCAATGAGCACAGTGTGATCAGCAGTCATAGTATATTTTACTACTCAAATAATCCAAATGGAATGAAAATGATACTTGAGTCTTCATCGTTACAGTCAAGAGTCATTTACTTGTGTATATAAAAAGTTTCCTGTTAAAATTTTAGCTCAAAACTCCATTGTATGTAATGGATTGAAGTTATCAGGTTGTCCATGGTCCCATCTTAACTAATTTCTGATAGTTAACAGTGTGTGTGTGTGTCTATGTCTTTGTAATTTTGCTGATTCAAGTACACTTCAATCATAAAGTATTTTCTAGTCTCCACCAACAAAAAGAAATGTGATTTCTCCATCACTGGACACCCCAAGCCCCACAGACTGGAATGAATGACATGTTTCTTTAATGATAACCTATGTTCCGGTTTACATGTTTACAGTACTTGTATCTTCCTTAGTCTCTCGAAGAGTTGTAAGTTACCCCAGAACAGAAAATAGCCCATTGATTTGAGACGTTGCCAAAACTGTGCACGACAGTTTTTCTTACTAATAGTAAATATACAGAAGACTTCTTAAATGAAACAGAAGGTACAGCAAATGACAATGAATAGAACCCAAGCCTCCCAACTTTCTAGAATTATCTTTGTATTGTGCCATTGTAAATGTCAAGAGATGAAATTTAAAGGTATTAGCATGAGGTTGTTGGGTCAGAAAATCACAAGAATGGAAGGATGAGAAGAGGTGGCAGTCTGATAGCAGGGACATATATTATGTTTGGTTTCAGAGTAACTTCTACTGTTAGCTCAGACAAACCATGAGAACTGGAACCAGCTTATCCAATTCGAAATTCACATACGCCATTTTGAATATCAATTAGGAGGGCATTATGTTAAACATTATGATTCTAATAATTATCCAAATTAAAGCAAATATCATAGGAAGCTAAAACGATTACTGAAGTTCAAAAAAAATACCAGCAGGGTGTGGTGGCACACACCTCTAATCCCAGCACTTGGGAGGCAGAGGTAGAAGGATTGCTGTGAGTTCAAGGCCACCCTGAGACTACATAGTGAATTCCAGGTCAGCCTGAGCTAGAGTGAGACCCTACCTAGAAAAAAATATATATATACCAAAAAAGCCTAAACATTAAGCCAGGTGTGGTAGAGCACACCTTTAATCCCAGTACTCAGGAGGCAGAGTTAAGAGGATTGCAATGATTTCAAGGCCAACCTGAGACTACATAGTAAATTCCAGGTCAGCTTGGGCCAGAGTGAGACCCTACCTAGACATACTTGTCAAGATGCTGTGGGGAGATGTCTCAGTGGGTAAAAGTGCTTGTTGTACAAGTGTGGCAGTCTGAGTTCAGTTCCAGAACCCACATAAAGTGGAACACAGTATCATGCATCTGTAACCCCAGCACCCCAGGTGTAAGATGAGAGGTTCATGAGTCGTAACACATCGCTGTAGTTTTGTTATGAATGCACAGTATCTCTGTGAGAACTTAGCAAAGTTGACTTCTCTGTTTCACTGTTGATGGTACCTGCATTGTCACAGCTATCCTAAATCATACTGCTACAGGCACTCCTGTGTGTGTCTCCTGGTGACATGAGAGCTTCACACAGAGCACCTGCCCCATAGAAGAGGAGGTCATGACAGAGTATTTACACTTCTGTGTTGATACTTTTTTTCTTTGCCTCGCCTTTTTACTTTATAAAGGCTCTTCAGTATGAAATCAAAGAGAAGCAATCAAATGGGTAACCGTGCCTTATTGCCAAAGGAATAGGGAAGTTTTCAATGCTTCACTATTCATTTTGAGGTAAGCATCCAACTGATGGTTTACAAGTCTAGGTTACTAGAAGATGTTTGTGCATGACGATGAAAGTATGTTTAATTCTGATAAATGCTTTATCTGCTTCTATTGTGGTAATTATGTTTACAGATTAAAATATAAAAACTTTTAGTCTGTCAGTATGGAAAGTTGTACTGATGGATGTCTTTTATGTGATAAGCCAAAGTTGTTTTCCAAGGATAAACTCACTTAACATGATGTTATTTAAATTGCTAGACTTAATTTGTCAATGTCTCACACTAAGGATTCTGATGGCTCTGTGTAATATATTACCTTCTGCACTAGTTTTCTTTACTTGTCATTTTTTTCAGGTTTTAGTAGCATTGCTCTATTAATTTCCTAAGTAGAGGTTTAAATTACTTTTTCCTATGCTTCCTGAAAGATTTTGAGTCATTCTTTGTTTTTGATTTTGTAGGTCAGGGTGTTGAGAGGTGAACAAAGGGTCTAACAAAGAGCCTAAGCATGCATTCTTCCACTAAGCTATATCCCAGGCTCATTGGGTAATATTTGAAAGATGGTTTGTTGGATCTATAATATGTATCTGATGTTGCATTGGCCAAGTCTAGGAAATAGTATGCACACTAAATCCAATGTGAGTGGCACTGTACGGAGCTGTCTACAGTCTGAGTGGTTTCATACACTTGCTTTGTTTTCCTCAGAAAGTTGAGGTGATTGGTCCATTCTCTTCTGTCATTTAAAAACTAATTTATTGGGCTAGAGAGATGGCTTAGTGGTTAAGCGCTTGCCTGTGAAGGCTAAGGACTCCAGTTCGAGGCTCAATTCCCCAGAACCCATGTTAGCCAGATGCACAAGGGGCGCAGGCGTCTGGAGTTCATTTGCAATGGCTGGAAGCCCTGGTGCGCCCATTCTCTCTCTATCTGTCTGTCTCTGTCACTCTCAAATAAATAAATAAAAATGAACCAAAAATATTTTATTTATTTATTTATTCATTTATTTATGAGAGAGAGAGAAAGTGGTTATGCCAGCACTCCGGGCACTGCAAAGGAACTCCAGAAACATGCATCAACTTGTGCATCTGGCTTACGTGTGTACTAGGGAATGGAAACTGGGTTCTTAGACTTCATATGAAAGCGCCTTAACCACTAAGCCATGTCTCCAGTCCCAAATTCCATTTATTAAGGGCTCACTTGACCTAATTATTGTTCCCTTTCAGCCAATCAAATCTTCTCTATGTGTGGTGATTTGATTCAGGTGTCTCCCATAAACTTACATGTTCATGAAAGCTTAGGTTCCCAGCTGATGGAGATTTGGGGATTAATGCCTTCTGGAGTATATGACTAATGTCAACTGCTGCTTTGTGGAAGCCTCCTTTTCCTAGACAGATTATTTTACTTCCATGTCTAGAAATAACATCCTCGTCAGCTCTGGAGAAGACAACAGAGCATTGTTGCCACCTACAGTGCAGCAGGCCCGCCTGTCCCTCTGTACATTCTGGAAATTTCTATGATGTTGTCATTTCTTATACAGAGGGCTGGAGAGTTGGCTTATTGGTTAAGGCACTTGCCTGCGAAACCTGAGGACGCATGTTCAATTACCCAGTACCCACATAAGCAAATGCACAAGATGAGGCATGTGTCTGCAGTTGCTGGAGGCCCTAGTGTGCCCATTCTCTCTCCCTATCTGCCTTTTTCTCAGTCTTTCTCAAATCAATAAATATGGGATCTAAGGTAGAATATTTGAAATTAAATTATACTCTAAAATTTGAAATGTACTATCTATCTAGTGATCAGAAGTGAATTTGTGCTTTGCTGGGTTCTGTGTTAAAGAATCTAGGAAACCCACTTGGTTATGCCACTGAACAGCTAGGCTGAGATGGGGATCTCTCAACGCAAAGCTTAATCCCAAGCACAGGTGGGGCCTTGAGACTTGGTAAGATTAGATGGTTCTGAAAAATGTAGCAAAAAAATATTTTTCAGAAGATACATCTTTCTTATTATGAACATGCACATGGTTATTACAGAAAATTTTAGATGTATTGGACTCACTTAAATTCAACCACCTAAAGATAACTAGTGTTAACATTGAGCACTTATGTATAATCTGCTTTATTGGTTGAGTTGTCTCTCTTTCTCTTTCTCTCTCTCTCTATCTTTCAGCACTAGATATTTTAATTAGCACTAGACATTTTCTCTTCAAAAATAATTGACTTACTAATGAATTGTGTTGGTAGGTGAGTGGTTATGGCCCAAGCTTTTCTTTTTTCCGTACATTTATCCCTTCTCAAAGACCTAGCTAAAGTAACTACTCAAATCACACACATTTCATTCCTAATCATGTTCCAATTGGGTAGAAAGAAGACACTCTTCCTCCATTCAGAGACCTGCCTGAGTTCTCTGAACTTCGTATTCAGTCAGAGAAGTAGCACGCACAGAGCCCCGAATGTCCCCTGAGGGACAGGCAGGCAAAAGTGGCCCAGTGTCTTCTCCAGAGCTGAGATTTGGGGAGTGAGTTTTCTTCAAATTCCCACAAGAATTTCACCTTTGCTCTTAAGTTTCAAGTATTCGTGTGATTGCATGAACGGGGAAACAAATTTACCTAACTCAGATGTGAGCTTTACTTTGGCCATATACAGATAAATGCTCTGAAGCCAACTAGCGTAGCCATTGGGTTCAGTTCTGAAAATGGAGCAGGCTGGGTGAGGAAAGACACTGGGGACTGAACAGGCTGTGGAGTTGCATCTGTAATAAATTCCACATTTCCTGTTACACTAGCCTTCCTCCCCCCAGGTGGCTCCTGCAGTTCCTGCATCATTCTCTGTTCTCAGTTTTCCCAGGTGGCAACTTGCTCGTGGTGGTGGCCACGAACCCCTTAGTGAATGAACAAACTCCCAGGAGGGAGAACAGCTTCTCTTTCCTTCCGACATGACTCCGCAGGCTGTTTACAGCATTCTCTGTTTCCCATACTGAGGTTTTCAGCAACACTGGCTGAGTTAACAAGGATTCCCCAGTGAATTAATGCTTGGTCCTTACATTGTTCTTCTGTTTTTGAACAAGCAAAAAAATAGGAAGAAAAGAATTTGTGCTGGTAAGAAACAGCCTTGGTGCTGGTATTGGAAAAACAGAGGTTTTCAAAGAAGATTGTGCGATTATCAACCAAAAAGAAAGAGAGCTTTCTAGATCAAAGCAGTCCTGGTGTTTTTGCTCAACAGCAACACATAAGCATACATCATGGCTGTATTCTCACCAGTGCTCCACCGTTGGGAGAGAGTGGAAGGTAAGACTTGTGCATTCATGTCTCTAGTCCTTTCTCCAACCGGGTTCCTGTAATTGCATTGCCATTTGATCCCTAAATACAATGCTCTATAACCAGCTAGGACAAGACTGAGAAGCCCTCATCCCCACCCCCAGCTGCTTCCCAAGGTTAATCCTTCATTTGCTAAAAGACCTGTGTCTCAGGGAAGAACAATAGTCCCACCACCCATCACATCCTCCCCTACCAAACCCCCGGCTCTTTGAATTCAGAGACTTTCAAAGGAAGTAATTTTCGAAACCTGTATATATTTTCCCACCAATGACTATTGCACTGTTCAATAAATGTTGAATTTAATGTTAAAAGACACAGATAACTAGAAAAGAATTTCTTTTCCTGTCTCATGAAATATTTGAAACATACATATTTAAAAAAATTTTTTTGTTACTTTCATTTATTTATTTGAGAGTGACAGAGAGAGAAAGATGCAGATGACAGAGAGAGAGAGAATGGGCGTGCTAGGGTCTCCAGCCACTGCATATGAACTCCAGATGCGTGCGCCCCCTTGTGCATCTGGCTAACGTGGGTCCTGGGGAACCCAGCCTCAAATAGAGGTCCTTAGGCTTCACAGGTAAGCGCTTAACCGCTAAGCCATCTCTTCAGCCCGAAACATACATATTTTTTGGGGGGGATTTACTTTAAAAAAATCCATTTTGAATTCAGATAGCATTTTACAATTAATTGTGTGTTTCTTTTTCATCTGTTACACAACTTGCTTATATCATGTGTACTCTGACTCAGTTAGGGTAAGGACTATGGGGCTCTGAAAGTGAGTGACATCTCTAATAGTCCCATCAATGGAATCACAATGAGATGCTGACCACTTTTACTGTCATGTGCTACATATCATATGTGTGCTAGCCTTTCCTTGACAAATTACATATAATCAGTGATCACTTGCTATACTGAGTGACAGGGTGAAGGTGTAGTTTCCAAGTCAGTAAACATAAGCTCTGCTTCAAGGAGCTTAATGTGTATTCTGTATCATAAAATATAAATATAGAGAAAGAAAATACAAATATAGAGAAAGTAAAACTTCTTCCCAGAGAGTTTTCCTAAAAATGCAGTCATATAAAGACTGGGATTTTATGAATGAATATTGTAAACATCCATTATATTTTTGAATGCAGCTTGAATTACATTAATTGGGACATGGTTAAAAGAGTTGGCACGTCCCATGTGCATCTTTCTAATCCTGAAACTTTAGACTTTTGGAATCATAATAACAATAGCAACAAGTAGTTAAACAGAATCTTCCCTGCACACACTTGCCAAATTTACAATTATGATGGACAATACTGGCATTGTGATGTTGAAAACAGCACTAAAATATACTAAGTTCTGTCACATAACCCAAAGTAACAAAAAAGCAAAATATTTCTATGAAAGATTAATATGACTAGAATCACATTTTGTTGGTAATAGGAACTGCAAGCTGATATCTAAGAAATACTAACAAGCATTTTTACACTATGTACCTTTTCTTAAAGAAATTGTATGGCATCATTTCTATAAACTCTACTATTTAGATGATAGCTGAATTTACTTTCCAACTTCCTCATCATAAAAACGTATGTGTGGAAGGCAAGAGGAGATAACTAAAATAAATAAATAAATAAGCAAATAAATAACTTATTAGTTTGGCATCTGGTATCCTCTATCATCACTCTTTGCTTTATTTCCTTGGTCAATATCTCTAAATTGAACCCAATGACTCTAAATTGATTTGGCTACTTTGGTCAACTTGCCCTGGGGATCCCCTTTTTTGTCACCTCCCACACAATGGAATTACAGACAAGCCTCCAAGTCCACCCAGGGGCAGGAGTGTCTGAACTCTGGTCCTCACTCTTGGATGGGAAGCATGTCATCCATTGAGTTGTCTCCCCAGCACCTGTTTGTAGATCTTCACAGGGATCTGTCAATCAAAAGTCCTTTAACGGTAGAGTTCACTGAAATGAGACTAAGGGTAAATAACACTGACTTTGACTTAGAAGCTCTACAGAAGAAAAACCTTGAGGGGCCTGGAGAGATGGCTTAGTTGTTTAGGTACAAGCTTATGAAGTCTAAGGACCTAGGTTCTATTCCCTAGTACCCATGTAAGCCAGATGAACATGGTGGCACAGGTGTCTAGAGTTTGTTTGCATTGGCTAGAAGCCCTGGCACACCCATTCTCTCCCTCCCTCCCTCCCTCCCTCCCTCCCTCCCTCCCTCCCTCCCTCCCTCCCTCCTTCCCTCCCCCCCTCTAATAAATAAATAAAAATAAAGGCTTGAAATAAAGAAATAAAAAAAACTTGAATGACAAAGTTGCACATGGTGATATGCATTGATCATATCTCTCATTTCTTTTCTTATTTAAGTAATTTAATAGGAGGCACTTTGTAGAGCCTACACAACTGTAATTGCTTATGAAAAACCTTCAGGCACACTAACAATAAGGTTGTGAAAACGTGCAATCATAACCATGCTATTGTACCACATGAAAAAAGGCCAGCCAAAACAACAAAAAAAAGAAACATCAACAACAACAACAAAAAAAACTTGCAACTGTTAACAAAATCTCAGGTATTTTGGCTGGAGGCCAGCACCAAAAAGACCAGAAATGAATAGAACTGCCCGAAATTGTTTGCTTTGGCTGAAAGAAGATGTTGGGGTTTCCCCTGCCCTCCATAATCAACACTTCACAAGGGAAAGTAGGCCTTGTTTCCAATAACTAAGAAGGCTGGTGATGGGTTAAGTTTGGGGGAATGAGTTCTTCAAGTTACCTAGTCATTTGGGAAAGTTAGTGTAACATATGCTGGAAGCATGTTGATTCCCAGTTGAATTAGTAACTTCATTCCTGAGACAAAATATGCGAGAAAAAATCAGTTTAAGGTAGGAAAGGTTTAGTTCCACGTAGAGTTCTTGGTTCCTGTCCATCATGGCAGGAAAGACGTGGAGAAAGGAATGGGTCACATTCAGTGAGGAAACACAGAATACTGTTGAATGCCACTACGCAGTCAACTCTCTCCTTTTTATATATCCCAGGACTCAGCTCAGGGAAGTGCAACACCCACAGTTAAGGTGCTCTTCTCACATCAATTAAGCTCATCAAGATAAGCACCTCTCAGGTAGCTGCAGGTCCTGTCAAGTTCACAATCAATACAAATTACCATACCTATGAAACAGGAGACACTGGCTCCCTAAAACCCATCTTTATTGCGCTTTTCCAGCTCTTGGCACTGTGGTAAAATCTGATAAAGCAGGCCTAAGGCTACTCTGCAAAAACAGCCAGCTGCGTGAGGGGGCTGCCCCACTCCCCCAGTGCCTTTCAGAAATGGGGCTGTCAGAGCGTTCCCTTCACTGCCCCACTGACAAAGGTCTCTGCATAGGCTGTGGATGGCTGCTCAATACTGGCTCTCCTTTGGAGTCAACTTTCCCAAGTCGCTTCAGAGACCGCCAAGTGCAGATGGGGAAATGGAGCACCAGAGGAGGAAGCCTGAGCTGGATAAGGGAACTCATAGAGTGAAAAGGAGCTAAAATCAGACCCAGTTGTTCAAATGCCCACCCTGGCCTTTGTTTCAGTAATCTCCCCAAATGTGGTTTGCAATAGGCATCATGACAGTAAAATCGCTTCATTAGCCTTCATGAGAAAAAAAAAAAAAAAGGCCACGTAAAGAATTCCCATAATTCTCAGTTGTAGTCTGCCTCTCACAAGTTAAACTACCCATTCTGTTCTGTTTACAAATAGTATCTGTTTCAGTTTATACTCTTTAGTGATTGGTTTAGCGGTCTGTAATAAATACATAGAGTGAAATATAAGGAAGACAAATATACATAGACCTAATCCTAAAAGGCTTCAGAAGTTTTCTTTTTTTTTTTTAATTTTTTTTCCTGTGATCATGCCTTCATATGTGTTTGAAAAATTAATTGCTAACATACTGACCTTGGTTCTGAGCCTGGTCAACCACCGACAACTATGTCACAAAGATGGGGATGTCCTCCTCAAACCCTGGAGATCAGTTTCCTTACTTACAAAGGGCTCAGCTGATATGACTGGGTGTCTTCCACCTCCTTAGATGTCTGTGATTCTGAAATTCTTCCTGCATCTTTGTTTGGCCATGCAGTACCTATAAATTACCACATGATGGCAGCACAGTTCTACTTTAGCCAGTTTGTGAGCCCTGTGGGTGAGTTACAAATGCATGGTGAACCTGACAATCAGCCCCAGAGTGGAGGAGACAGACCCTGAGAATATTCAACATTTACCAAAGCAGAGATCCAGAGGCTCCTAAGAGCTCATCACTGAAGTAGACATAAAACACACTCACCATGGCTCAGAGAATTTTGAGGAAGGAGGGGCGGAAACAATGTAAGAGCTGGGACATCATACCCAGAGGTATTCCCTCCATGCAAAAACTGACTGCTGCTCCCAAAACACTTAACCCCAATTCCATGAGGAATACCTGCAACCCACTGAGGAGAATCCCCAATGGAATGGGGGCAGGGACAAGGAAAAAGAGGGTACCAACACATGATGTATCCATATAACATATGTTAATAATAAAAACTAATTACTTATCCAAAAAAAGAAATGCATGCAAACACTACTGATGGGAATTAAGAGAGGTTATATGGCAATTACCCTAGTTAAGCAGAAAGCATTCAAGTATTTGTTTTTATTATTATTATTATTATTATTATTATTATTATTATTTTGGAGAGATAGAATTGTCAAACCAGGGCCTCAGTTACTGCAAGTGAACTCCAGATGCTTGCACCACCTAGTGAGCATGTCCAACCTTGCATTTGCCTCACCTTTTGTGCATCTGGCTTACGTGAGATCTGGAAAGTCTAACATGGATCCTTATTTGCAAGCCAAGTGCCTTAACTGCTAAGCCATCTCTTCAGCCCAGAAAGCATTCACCTCTTGACTACTTTTGACATGGACATGCTGAGGCAAGTGACACCACCTCATCCTTGGATAAGAAGGGTTACTGGAGAATGATAATCAAGTGGCTAGCAAGTGTGTTCACTGTAGCTGGAGTGTCTTTGTTTCATAGACCTGCTCTGTGAGTAGACCTAGGAGACAGATGCACACTTATATATATATAAATATTTATCTCCATCCATCCATCCAACCATCCATCCATCCTACAACTTTGTACTGATACTGCTAGATCTAATCAATCATGTGCAGTATGTGTCTTGATGGTACTTGTGGTAGAATGAAGGTGTGTGTGTGTGTGTGTGTGTGTGTGTGTAAGTGTGTCACACGCCTATGTGTGTACAGATGTTTTGTGTGCCTTATGGAATCAGAGAAGAACATCAGATGTCCTCTTCTATGGATCATGTATATATTTCTCTAAACCCAGAGCTACAGTTTTCCTGAGCTCCAGCCATTCTTCAGTCTCTGCTCTCCTCAAGACCGGTGTTATAGGCATGAATGGTTATATTCCACTTGTTTGTGTGGGTGCCAGGGAATTGAATACATGTTGCCTTAGGACCTTTCATGACCTCATGCTTGGGTGGGAAGGACTCTTAACTGCTAATCCACCTCCAAGTCCCAAGAGACCTTTCTTCATTTGTAACTTTTTTCTTCAGCAATGAGAAAGTGGGCATTTCCTATTACCTACCCAGTCACGACAAAAGTGCTTATGCTTAGCAAGCTATATGGAATTGAATAAGGTAGGATGTGAGTTACATGCTGTATGGCCATATGACTTATGACCTAAAGGAACCATTCTGTCCTGTGTTGCCCAGGTCCATAAAGGAATGTATGTGATAATGATCCCTGCAGTGTTGCTTGTGAAATTTGTGGAAACTGAAGACTACCTCAATGTCCATCACTGAAGTATAAGGGAATGGGTATATGAGCTATAGGATAATAGGCAGTCTCAAACAATGGTGAATGAAAACTTCAAATAGGATAAATAACAGCATACATTAAAAGCATGCACCTACATAAGATATGTGAGTTTTCAAAGATACATGCACATATGTGGCATGTGTCAGACTGTGTGTGTAATGGTGGTGGGGGGGAATGAAAGTGGTGGCTAGAATAAGATAAAATTACTTTAAAAGAAAATAATATAAATTTTCATTAAACCAAGTTGATTATGTGTGATGAATTGAAGACTGTCACTAATTCAGCAACTAATGTTGCTCACATTAGTAAAAGTAAAAACATACAGCATATAAGGAGTCAGTGAATTAAGAAAAGCCAGCTGTAAACTGAGGAATTTAAAAGTACATTCATTCACATTACATCTGGTATTCAGTTTTAAGGTTAAAGAAAATAAAGTCAGTAATGACAACATTTTAATTTAAAATGGCATGTTGTGAATTGTGTAAATACATTATATTGATATGAAAATGCAACAACGGAGCTATTAACTACATTGTTTTAATTATGGGGTTCAGAAACTATGATGAGCATTCATCATTATCTACATACATGCATCCTTCCTCCAGGATTTAAAGGATTGCTTCTCTTTAAGGACAGGGGCTGGGCTGAGTGGCAGAGCATTAGCCAAGGAGGCACAAGGCAACTGGGCTTGAAATTCCACCAATAAAGACCAACCTTTTATAACCCATTTTCACTTAGCCCCAGCACAGGAGGCCCGCTTTTGTTGCATTGTTGTTACCACTGACCCTTTTGGCAGGATTACTCCAACTCCACATTTTCATGCCATTGGTTGTCCAACCGCCCACCTAAGCTCCTCTCCCTGCACCATCCACCACCCACCATCCTGCTCACTTATTCTCTGATTTAACGTGTTTTATTCCACGTGGTTAGTTTCACTCTTTCTCAACGGATTCTACACGGCAGCAAGCACTGGGCGCTCCGTCAATGCCACACTCTAGCAAAGACCTGCCCATGACGGGGCCAGTCAACATTCTATTATGCATGCGGGGGGGGGGGGGTATGAGGCCCCACCCCTCCCCAAGGGGCTAATGACAGTTCTCAGTTGCTGGGGTAGGAGTCATTTTCTGGTGGCACAGCCACCAATAGTGGTGGGAAGAAGAAAAACAGTGACACTGGAGGACACGAGGGCAATGTGGGAGGCATGCGATTAAAACACAATATTATACATGTATGAAAATGTCCCCCTCCAAAAAAAATTCAAAAACAAAGAATACACTCCCTGAGGAATGTCTCCAGTAGATGCAGTCTCCATCCCAGGATGAGCTTGCTCTGGATCACAGCCTCCTTTCCTAGCTTCAGGAGCCAAACCGTGTTCTAAGTAGTTCATTGGACCCCAGAGAACTGTCTTTCAAATATCCCTTCATATGGAACCAGATATTTTGGTAATGTTAATAAAAATAAATTGCAGTATTTTTTCTTGAATCCTATACATACTCAGGCCAGTAATACTGTGAAACTAATACAATCATAAAATATAAAAGAGCACTGAGCATAGTTTCAGGAAAGTGGCACACTGTGTGTGGCATGGCATAGGCTCTACCACACTGTGTTGAATGTTTGACCAACACTTTCCACACAGCCACAGCACTGAAGTCACGCAAGCTATTTCTTTTCTTTTAATTTTTTTTCTATTTCTTCATCTTCTTTTTTAATATATTCTTTATATTTTAATTTTTTAATTTATTTTCTTGAAAGAGAGAGAGAAAGAATCAGTGCACCAAGGCCTCTAGCCTCTGAAAATGAATTGCAGATGCATGTGCCACCTTATGCATCTGGCTTTATGTGGGCACCGAAGAATCAAACCTGGCCCATTAGGCTTTGGAGGCAAGCACCTTAACCACTACCAATCTCTCAAGCCCTATTTCTTTATTTTAACAAATCCCTGTTGATTTTTTTTTTTTCAAATCTCCTATTTAAGTTCAAGAACAGATAGATACAAACTGCGTCCAAAATGGGCTGGAGTCTTCTGCACTGTCACTGGCATCCTGCAAATGAGCACGCTGAGACGTCCGCTTGTACTGAGGTTTAGTGGTAGGACTTTGGAAGCCTCCAAGTCAGCTTTCGTGAAGAATACCGTGTTTCAAAGAATCAAGTGACTTTTAAAATGTGCTAATTTCGAGACTGCATATATATTCTTAGCATTCAACAGGAAGCAAAACATCAGAAGACATTTCAGGACACAGGAGCTTGTTGTCACTGACACCTTTAAGAAATGTCTGCACCACTGGTAACAAAGGCCATATGGATTTGACTTGACTGAATAATGTTCCTCGGTCTTCTACAGTAGTTGCTTCTCCTCACTGTCAGTACTGGGACAGCCCTCTCCAGCCATCCCTCCCATGGCATAGCTCGTATCCTTGGGGTGGAACTTTTGATTTTTGATGCTCTGATAACATTCTCCTTCTGCGTGGGGCATGGGCACTATACCAGAACTTTTTTCCCTTTTGATTTCTCCCATGGCCTAGAGATAAAATGTTCCTAAAGTCTCATATACCAAGGCCTCTAAACATTTAAGATAGTCTGGAAACTCCAGAATTACTAATACGGAGGAAGTCCTTAATAGCACCCCAAAATTTGAGTGGTAAGAGAAGGGGGAGAGGAGGGAAAGGTTCTCGTGTTCTGCCTTCTTGTCTCTTCAGTCCTGTCTCAGCCTTCCCTTCCACCCGGTATCCCTGACTACTTCCCGTTACGGATTTGAACAAAGAAAACACCAAAGGTCTTCATTTTGAGCTCAGGCTTGCTATTCTGACTAGCTGTTTGGTACTTTTCTGTGCAGATATGCAATTTTATCTTAAAATTTCTCCTTTATTTATCCATATGCCCAATCATAGGAAGTCTCTCTCTGTCCCCCGCCTGTCTTCTCAGGCCGAGCTCTAGAAAACTTTTATGCTAATTCTGTACATGAATAAAACTTCTATTATTCTGTATGCTATTTTCTTAGTGTGATTTCTTACAGAGCAGGGCCCATGAATTTACTCATCTTTGTAATCCTAGCTTAATATGTGTTAAAAATGATGAATGCAAGTTGCCTGAAACAGAAGGAATAAAAAGCACAGGACATGTTTGGAGCCAACTGTACCTGAGGATTAGAGAGAAATGCTCAACCACACCTCATACCTCAAGCCACAGAAGTGTGACTTCACCTTAGGAGTGGCTGAGAAGTTGATTTATGTGTGCTTTCGCTGACTCATTCCCTTACCTACTTCCAACAAACATTCTAGACCAGTTGGCTTTACTTGAAAACCCTTTACCATTGAGTAGGAGATTACTAGAGGGTAAGCAAAGAAGAACGCAGTGGTCATCCAAGGGTGGGTTCCTAGGTAGTCAATCCAGGAAGCCAAGTACATAACTGGCATGCAGCTGACTTCACTTGATTTCCATCTACCCTCGAGAAAAATATTGGAAAGGATCAATCATTTGCCAAGTATTTGCTTTTTTCCAATACACAGAAATGAATGACCAAATCCAGTATTTCTCTCTACTCATTGTGGTGTGATTTGTCACACATTATGTAGAGAAGGCCACATTCCTGTCTCATAGATTCTACCCTTGGCCATGTAATAAGCACCAGACCAAAGACTGCACAGATATTTTCCAAGACTACAGACAGGCTGCAGATCTGCCCAGGGTTTATTTTTATTTTTATTTTTTAGACTTAGATAGACTTTATTAGATTAAAAGAAGCAAAGAGAAAAGAAGGTACAGCAGGAAAGAACAGCCCACATGGGAATAGCTGGGCTGAGACAAGGGGCTTACCAGAGGAAAAACCTGGAGGCTCAGGACAGGCAAAAAGACAAAAGAGAGGTGCTCATGGATTTTTACTCAGGGCCACCAACAAAAGAGCACCATGTTCTTTCAGTAGTTATTCTTTCAGTACAAGTTCCAGAACGGAAAATGTACAAACCACATCTTCCCTGGCTCTTGCAGTCATACCGCATTACTTATTACATGTGAGCTGGGATCATATATTGATTGATGTAAGCCACTGATTTTTGTGATTAGTCAATATGCAATATCAAAAAGAAAAATCTAATACCTAGAGTAAATTATTCTAAATGATTTTCATTAAGTTTAGGGTTAAAAATGTATCATATTTGTGTTTTTATACTCTGGCACATTAAAATTACAAAATAAATATTTTGGATGATTATAATTTCAATAAGGTAAAACAGGCTTTGTTTAGTTATGTAGAAATTAAAATTTGAAAAAAAATAGTTTCACTCTGTGTGTTGGACATCTGTTGCTTTCATCCATTCTAAATCTCTTCTACTACTTCCAGGCATAGTGGCCTCCCTCTTGTAGGGGAAACTGGTACTAATTAGGATCCCAACCAAAAGACACTGGCCTATGGAGTGAGAGGAGGGTTAAGCAAAATTTAAGATGTTATGAATACACCATGTGGAAACTTACTTTTCTGATAGCTAGTAAGATATGTTGATTTTTAAAAGGAAGGAAGGAAGGAAGGAAAGGGGGAAGTAAGGAAAAGAAAAGACAAAGAAAGATTTAGGACAGAAGTATCCTGTGTAGATAGATAGTGTTGTTCCCAGAAGCCATATATTGTTATTGGAACTAGATGGCAAGACAGTGTTGCTAAAGGCTTCACATGCTTTTGACCCTAGGGATGAAGTCCATATATTATACCCACCAAACTGCCCTCTACATACTCATACTTGTTATATTAATTCTACTCTCACTTTTCGCTAGAGAAGCTTCTCTTTTCAGATGAGTAACCTTTAGGGTGACTCAAAACTGGCCAAATTGCTGAGAAGAAGTGAGAGTTGAGTGTTCAGCACTAAGCGAGACATATTTCCCACACCCTCCAAAACTCAGGGACCATTGCAAAAGAAGTGGTAGAAAGAATGTAAGAGCCAAAAGAAGGGCAGAAGTGTTTACAATACTGTCTTCCAGACATAAAGTGGCCTTATATTCAGGACCCACCTACACAAGACCTTCATAATAGGAGGAAAAATTGAAAATGTCAAAAGAGAAGACAGGGCTGGAGAGATGGTTAAGTGCTTGCCTGCAAAGCCTAAGGACCCAGGTTCAATTCTCCAGGTCCCACATAAGTCAGATGTACAAGGTGGCACATGTGTCTGGAGTTTGAATGCATTGGTAGAGGCCCTGGCATGCCCATCCTCTCTCTTGCTTAGTTCAGTTGCTTAGTTGGTTCCAATCCTAAATTAGTAAGGGATAAGCTTGGATTGCACCTGAGCATTTCCAGAGCCTGTACTCACAACTAGACAAGTCACTCTTCATCTCTACACTGACTGGGACATAGGAAAGCAATGCACTCACAAAACATGTGATTGAGCTGGGTGATGGTTCAGCAGTTAAAGGTACTTGCTTCCCAAACCTGTCATTTGTATAGAAACAAGAGGGCATAATGCACATGTCTGCAGGATTAACATACCTGGAATGACAGCTTACTCTAAGACTGTCCTTCCAGAAACATTAAAATAGGGCTGGAGAGATGGCTTAGTGGTTAAGATGTTTGCCTATGAAATTCCTAAGGACCATGCTCGACTCTCCAGATCCAACATAAGCCAGCTGCACAAAAGGTGAGGAAAGCGTAAGGTTGAACATGTCCACTAGGTGGTGCAAGCATCTGGAGTTCAAATTCAGTGGGTGAGGACCTGGCGAGCAAATTCTCTCTCTCTCTCTCTCTCTCTCTCTCTCTCTCTCTAAAAAAATATTAAAACAAATTCAGACAACACAAGGAAGGTACAAACTCAAATGTTTTCAAGGCACTGGTGGGAAGGTTATAAAGCAGAACTGAGCAGAAAAGGCCACATGCCTGAAAGTGATGACAGATCCATCATTAGCACAGGCCCAGCTCTTCACCTCATAACACAATTATAACACAGATAACATCTAGCTCTTCATAACACAAATAAAATCTACTCATAACACAATTTTACAATGACAAAGGAATGATAGTTACAGCTCATTATAGTCACTGTTCTTGTGACGGGGAAGTTTAGAGGGCAACAAAGAACTCCTAATGTGTTTGAAATATGATTTTGACTTAACATTCATAAGACATCCTTCCAGAAGATTGCTACTTGTAACTCTAAAGAGGATAACGTTCTACTAAAAAACTGGATAAACAACTTGGCAAATATTGCTATAGTATAAGATTTTCTTAAACTATCACTGAATAAGAAATATAGTTTTTTTTTAAATTATTTATTTATTTATTTGAGAGTGACAGACACAGAGAGAAAGACAGATAGAGGGAGAGAGAGAATGGGCGCGCCAGGGCTTCCAGCCTTTGCAAACGAACTCCAGATGCGTGCACCCCCTTGTGCATCTGGCTAACGTGGGACCTGGGGAACCGAGCCTCGAACCGGGGTCCTTAGGCTTCACAGGCAAGCACTTAACCGCTAAGCCATCTCTCCAGCCCAAGAAATATAGTTTCTTGATTTCTATGAAAGTCCAACATTCAAGGTGAGTTAGTACTCGGTCTAGACACTGGGACAGACCCACTGTCATGCAGCTGGCCACACATGATATGAACACTGGCTTCAGGAATCACCAGTGACCTTTATATTTGAAAGGGGATGACAATGGGAGAAAAAAAAAATGATAGCTACAGTGTTGACACTTTTTAGTGTAACCATTTATGTAAATGACTCAGGAACAATGACTATCACATTTTTAACATAGTATCTTGGTTTATAGATGAAGAATGGAGCTCAGAAATCCACTCATGGGCAGAATGCAGAAAATAAACTCAATTGTTTGACTCCTGACTCTTCCCCTCCCCCCAAGCTTCTTTTGCCCCTGATGAGTCAGTCACCATCATCCTATCATTCCACACAGGAAGTGTTTGGTAAATATTTGATGAATGAATGAATGGTTCGATAGCCTGAAGTCCTCAAAGGCATGTGTAATATAGCCTCTGTGATTTCTATGATGTCATATCTAGCTTTGACTTTCATGGGATGATCACTCCTACTATCCACGCCGTGTCAAACTGCTGCAGAAAGCTTGTAGATTAGGATCTAAGGACAGAGGCAAAGCGGTTTTTCCCAAGGTGACATACTGAGAGTTACAGAAGTACTGGGTTATCTAATTTTGCTACAGTAGTGGGTATCTGGAGAAGAATAGTGGTAATAAAGAAATAAAGACCAATTACATACTGATTTTTAAACAAGCTTAGGGGATCTTTCTGATGAAAAAAATAGAGACACTGAATGGGTTTCAAATGGAGGAGTAACACGATCTCAGCCTTGAATAAGCAAGTATCAAAAGGATGTTGTTGGCATCAGATTGAAGCCCTCAAGGAAATACATGGCATTCTTAAATTAGGATCACTTGAAAATGGCTTCCCTTGAAACAAAGTAATTACAGAGAAGAGGATGAATGAAGTTACAGGGAGCACGCAGGAAGCCACGTCTGTCCATCTTCAGAGCTGGACTGACTTGCGTGGCAATAAAAGGGAAAGACTGCACCAACCCACAGGAAGAAGATACTGTGTTGTACAGGCTGCCCAGTAAAGAGCAGAGTCAGTCTGTCATGGGCAGCCTCAGACTGCTTCCAAAAAAATAATTACAGAATAAATGCTTTGATCTCATCCTGTCTTTGACATGCCTCTGTCCTATGTCTCCACTTTGCGCAAATGGAACTGGAATATGCAGAAAGACCTAGAACTTCAAATGGACAGGCTTCAGGCAAACGCAGAAAAGCAAAGAGGGAACCTGGAGGTTCAAGCAGAAGACAACCAGCCCAGGGTCTTCCCAAAGTGAAGAAAATGCCATGATAGATAATTTTTAGTTACTTGTGCCAACAGAGATGAAGAAGGATAAGAAACAATGTTATAACTGATGAAATTATTATCAGTGTACAAGACACTTAATTTCTAATGATTATGAACAAAATTATATTTGTTTTTAGATACCAGACTCATCTACATTGTTCTAATTGCTATAAATATGCCAGCTACCAAGATGGAGAGGAGGATATGGACAGAGGAAGAGGCGAAAATGACTCAAAGCATAAGCAAGGTAATCTGATCTACTGTGAAAAATTAGCTGGGAATTATTCATAGCAGACATCTGAGCACAGATAATTAAAAATTAACTTCACTTCAAGCCACATATTGATATTAAGAGTTTAATATGCTCTTTGATCAATTATGTTTTCCAAGTTCATGACATAGCAGGAAGATCCCATAAGCAGGAATCTGAGTGCCTCCTAAGCAGGCCAAAGGGGTTATACTTCATGGCATGTAACAACTGACTTGATTTAAATCCTAAAATATGGCTTTTGCACGTGGGCATCCAGAAATTGCATTTCTGTACCAACGACAAGTATTCTGGCTTCTCAAAACCATTTGCCAAAATTCTGCCTACATTTTTTTCTGCCTAGAATTGATAAAAATTAAGATATTCTGGTTAGCCAAAAGTCCGATGTCCTGTTCCTTAATTTCAGCTACTTAATCTTGGACAAATATTTTGTCCCTTCTAAGAAAACACCTTTGTTGTACCTAACCTCTTATAGAAAAAATATTCACAGTTAATAGATATTCAGAATTAATTCTCCAAGTACCATGTTTATATCATTTGTTTATCACAACAAGTTAGAAGTTGGCTTGACAGTTTTCTCCAGTTTTACTGATGAGAAAATTGAGGCATAATAACATAGATTAAGTAAATGACCTATAGATTTATGGCTAGTGTATCAGTTACTTTCTCACCATGAGGAAATACACAACCAGAAGCAACTCATGGAAGGGATAGGGTGGGTAGTCAGGCCTGGCTGTTGACCTGTTCAAGGAGGGATGCATGCTTACATCAAAAGAAAGAAAGAAAGAGGGAGAGAGAGAAAGAGAGGAAGAGAGGGAAAGAGGGAAGGAAAGAAGGAAAGACAGACTTCACGGAGGGAAATAACTGAGCTTTGGATGAGAACACATATCTGCAAGAGGTTCCAAAGCGGTCTGAGACCCAGTCTCACTTTTTCATTTGCTAGCTGTGGTTTGAGTATAAAATACTCCCCATAGGCCCATGTATTTGAATACTCAGTGACCCCCTCCTTGCAACATGAACACACTTTCCACTCTGTAAACTCAAGCATAGAAAGACCCTGTCTAAAGTTTCAGTCATTAGGAATATGGGACAAAGCAAGGCAGCACTCGACCATCGTACCACATAAAGTGTAGACTACTCTCAATACAAAAGGACAGTCCCTCACACTTTGAAGCTTAGAAGGGAATCCAAAGCAGCTTAAGTGCATTATCTTGTGACATTTACCCATTACTATTGATTGATCAAAGTGTTTTCATTGTCTACATACTGAGCTAACATAGATTAATTGCTACACTATCCATTTCAGAATTAAATCCAAGGATACAGCATCAGACTTGGTTGATCTAATCATGAAGGCAGGGAAGAGAGGAGCACTAGTTAATCTCCCAGATGTCAAATTTATTTTCCTAAGAACGTCAAACTTAACCCACCCCCAACCCCTTGCACAATGAAGTAACGGTAACGCTGACAGCTAAGATGCTTCATTTGCCGCACACCTTGCTCCAAATGCCACGTGTAATGGAACTTAACTTCAAAGAGCTCCAGGACATGCTGAATACTGACTGAATCAGCAGGCATCCAAATAAATTTCACAGAAAGTTATGCAGAAATAGTTTTTTAAACAAAATTCATTAAAATGAGAAAAAAGCAAAATGGGTTGAATGATTTAAAAATTTTCATTTATCCAGATTATATTGGATATAATCTATTTGTACAGATACCTATTGGGATATATATATATATATATTTGATGTGGACAGACCCCCAGCTTGGGGAAAGTTTTCATTCATCTACATCCACAAAATAATACTACTCACCCTGAAAGGTAAGGTGGCTTTCCACCAACCAAAGAATAATTCTCTAGCCAGAAGGATTTCTTGTTTTGCTCAGTGGTACCTACCACGTACCACTCTGTGTCGCCTGTTTGCTTCAGGCAGCCTCCCCCCATCTAAGGCCTCAGGAGAACCAGCTAACAGCACTGTAAACAGTGAGTGAAGGGTGAGAAAAACCAAGTTCTCTAGGAGAGTAGCACCACTCAGCCAGACACCCTGAAGTCTGACCCACCCCTAGGTTTTCCAGTAAAATAAGCCAAATGATCACCTTGGTGTTTAAGTCAATTGCATCCTACTTTCTGTCATTCTGCTCAAAAACGCCCATACCACCATGCCATGTGGACAGCTCAGTTATTCAGAGACTGGAGTAAGGAACTGGGACCTAAATATTGCTGATTGTCCAACAATACTTTTGTCTGAATATAAAGACGTTAAAAAGAAAAGGCTATCTGAAGAAGGCAGTATAACTTTTAGGAGTCACAACTCATGGGAACTTCTGGATCCAAGAGTCTAATGCTGTGTCAAATGCTATGTCATTATCCCACACTGGTCTACTCACTGCTGAAACAAGTGAGGTCATCTCACTTAACATCAGGACCATTATAGGGTTCCAGTTTCATGTCCTCAACCCCAGTCATAGAAGAGACTGCAACCATAGTGTCAAAATCTGACAGAAAGTAAGTAAATGTGTAAGAAAAAAAAACCTACAAAAATATCTTCCTTGATTATTTAAAATTCTTTCTTTAAATAAGGATTTACAGTTTATTGGGGAATAAATCAGATGAGAAGTCAGACACGACACTCAAGGAGAAAATCTTAGAGCATGTGTAAGATATAGGTACTTTCCTGAATCCACATCTTTGCTGTGTGACTTTGTGACAATTAGTTACTCCAACTTTCTAAGGTTTACTCTAATGTAAGAAAACAAAGTCAGGGGGTTCAGGCCTATAATCATGGCTACAGGATAGGCTGAGGGAGGAGAATCAAAAGTTCAGAGCTGGAGAGATGGCTTAGTAGTTAAGGCACTTGAACTAGGTTCAGTTCCCCAGGACCGTCATAAACTACATACACAAGGTGGCAGATACATCTGAAGTTTGTTTGTAGCAGCTGAAGGCCCTGGTGTGGGGTCTCTCTCTCTCTCCCTCCCTCGTTCTCTCTCACCTACACAAATAAATAAGTAAACAAACAAATAACAAAAGTTCAAGGCATGCCTGGACTACAACCTGGGCAACTTAGTAAGGCTGTCTCAAAAATTAAAAGAGGGCTGGGTGTGTTGGCAAATGCCTTTAATCTCAGCACTCAAGAAGCAGAGGTAGAAGGATTGCCATGAGTTCAAGGCCACCCTGAGACTACATCATCCCAGATACACTATATACCAGCCTCTGCATCCTCACGTTTTCCACTTATATGCCTTGGTTCTTACTCTTTCTCTAAAGATATTCATTCCCTCTCTCTCTCTCTCCCTCTCTCTCTCCTCCACCCCATGTCTCTATATTAATTATTCTCATTAAGTTCATTGATAATGTGTTTAATTTCTATGCAAATGACACACCCATTTATGTAGCTTCATATACCACCAGTATATGTGAACTCTTACTCTCTGCACTCCTGTAACCCCCTATTGGTAACTTGTTTGCAATTCAAAGTAAAATAAAATAAAAGAATAGAATTATATAATCATCACATGAGAAAATATCTTGTCTCTCTAGCAGAATCATGTGAAATATGGTTCTATTTCCTAAAGATGCTAAATAAAAGGGTTCACAAAAATGTATTATTAAATATCAGCCCAATAAACAGATATGAGGACTCAAAGGAGAAAAATGATGGGAAGGAACTAATGTGACATGCTGTACGCAAGTGGTGAGAAGGATTAAACCCAGGAGTCATCAGCCCAGCATCAGCTGCACCTAATTAATACAAGTGGGGCTGAGGCAGAGCTTATAGGAAAGGCAGGATCTGAAGTCACTGAGAGAAGAAAGAATCATATAAGCAGTAGCCCAGAAGGAAAGCAACCTTCATTTGCAGCAAAGTTATAGAAATAGCCCAGGTATTATAGTTTGAATGCGAAAACCCTGCTCCCTCCATAGAATATTGTGTTTACACACCTGATCCTCAGCTGATGGCACTGATTTGGGAGATTGTGGAACATTTGGGAGGTGAGGCCCAGATGCTAGACATATGTCACTTGGGGTAGATACAGACAATTATTCCTACCTCTGGTTCCAGCCTGCTGTTTCTGTTTTCCTGCCTGCCATGGTGTGACCAGCCACCTCACTTCCAACCACTTGGGCTGAGCTGTTCCTGCCACTATGCCTACCCTTTCACGATGGGCTGATACCCTCTGAAACTGAGCCAAAATAAATCTCTACTCTCTTAAGTTGGTTCTGTCAAGCTTCTTTTTTGTCACACTAATGAGATAAGTAACTAATATTTGGGGACATGCTAGATAGCTGTAGAATCTGATGTTTTGCAACTCAAGCAGGTTTCATGCTCTTTTCTGTATGATGCAGCTATGAAAGAAACATTATCTCCTTCATAATTAACTTCAGCACAACACACATTCTAAAGAAAAACGTGTCAGTTATATGTGACTTGCCAATATTGAAGAAATTTAAAGCAACAACTTAAGTGTTAATCTGAGAATTTGAGCCTAGAAGATTGTGGCACTGCCCCTATCCCCAAGAGAAAGGGGTGTACCCAAAGGGTCACAAGTTAAATAGGTAAGATGGGAGGCTCTATTTTAGACTTCCTGAGCCAAAGGGGAAGGCACCTTGGGAGTGATGCTGTTAGAGCAAGCATTTATGTGCAAGATCACTATTATCAACACTGAGGTGTAAAAATTCTAATGTTTGTACACAGGAATACCCAGTCACCAGAATCTCATTTAACTGAAAGGAGGGAGGTATAGAGAAAAGGAGAGGGAGGGAGAAAGAGAATATAAGAGAGGGAAAGAGAGATAGGTAGGTAGATAATAGATAGATGGATACATAGATAGGTAGATGATTGATTGCCAGATAGATAGATAGATAGATAGATAGATATCCAATTTCCTCTAAAACCCAATATAAACACAGATTTTGAAATGCCACACAGCTCTTCAGTTTATCCTGGCATGTGATGAAAGAATATGTGACGGTATAGACCACACCTCATATGCCTGCCCCCAAGAGAAACATACCCTATTGTTCTACCTTATTATTCTATGGTCAGCATATCTATCATTTATACAAGTTAACTTTCAGGACGTAAGTATCTTTGAGGGAAAGAAACTTCATTTAATCCATCACCAATGTGAACATTTGGCTATGACAGGAAGGATGGAACCAGTTCAGATTCTCTAGATGGAAGGAGAGCACAGTTACCCTGGGGATGGGAACACACATAATATATTTTCCAGAATGTATGGACAGACACATACTGCAAAGCTTCATGGAACACCACCACTACTACTATTGTATTTACATGAAGTGGCATGTCTTAAAACACCATCTACTATTATTACTATATTTACATGAAGTGGCATGTCTCAAAGCACCATCTGTTACTATCTATTACTACCAATGCTGTATTTATATGATGTGGCATGTCTTAAAGCATTACTATCTATTACTACTAATACTGTGTTTACATGAAGTGGCATGTCTTAAAGCACTATCTGCTACTATCTATTGCTACTAATTCTGCATTTATATGATGTGGGATATCTTAAACCATTACTATATATTACTCCTAATACTGTATTTATATGATGTGGCATATCTTAAAGCACCCTCTGTTACTATCCATTACTACTAATACTGTATTTATATGATGTGGCATATCTTAAAGCACCCTCTGTTACTATCTATTACTACTATACTGTATTTTTATGAAGTGGCATGTCTTAAAGCACTATCGCAAAAGCTATGCAAAGATGTTCTCAGAACTATGTGACATATCGCCTTTCCCCAGACCAAAACTCAGTTCAAAATAAACAGTGGGTAGTTTCATCTTATTCAGCATATTATTAGCTTAAATCAACATGTTTTGAGACTGGTCCTTATTTTACAGAGTCAAAGTCTAGAATGCAGAGATTAATCTATGGTGCGGTGCACATGGATAATCCTGACTGGATCTAGAAGCACCTATGAGATACATCTCTGGGCATGTGTACGTGAGGGAATTTATTAGGTTAAATGATGTTTAGACCCATACTAAATCTTAGTGGCACCACCCTATGAGCTTGGATCTTGGACTGAATAAAAAGGAGAAAGCTTCTTGGGAGTCTACTGTACCTAGATGTTTAGACTCTATTGCTGAAGATGTTATATGCTTCAAATATAGGACTCTGAGAAATCAATCTGCAACTAAACTGAAATTTCACTGCTAGCCAGTGTCATAGTGCTAGGAAGAGCTTTTCAGGCTGCTAGGGGAGAAAAATCAGCAGTCTTAATCAGCAATGGAACTATAGCATGAAGATATACAACTGACCAACCAGGTAAGTTGTGCTCACTGGTGAAACAGTGTCATGACTGTTATAGGAGTAATGAACTATTCTCTGATTAGATCTCAGGCCCACTCCATTGGTGGGAACTTGTGCCTCAGATGTAAAACTTGACAAAAGTCAGTGGCTAGGAATCACAAAGGCCCTCGGTGGGAGGGGGAGCTATTATTGTTATTTGGCTAACTGGAAATGTTTGCTCATAAAATGGAACTCTAAATATTTACATTTGTACCATATTTTAGTGCTGCTCACACTTTTAGTAAAAGAAGCTCTTCTTTTCTTTTTTTTTTAACAGATGGTAGTGACTACTGGGGAGACTAAATTTGTCAATGTACTGAACCTATGTAGCTACTGAGTGCTTAGCCCAAATGAGACATGTCTATTATGGCCCTCAAGACTCAGTGAACATTTGCAGAATAGAAAGCAGAAAGAAAGTAAATTTTATAGGATAGGGAGGGGAGCTTTGAAACACTGTCTTTTGGACATGAAGTGGCCATTGAATTAATGACCTCACAGAGACTACTGTCACCTACTCAAGACTGAACAATATTGAGCCCATCAACATCATGGATGATAGAGAGAGGTAAAAGCAACCAAAGTAGAAGGGGGATTAGTTGTAGCAAAGAGGGGTTTCAGTGAAAGGAATGTGAATGAGGGGTACAACAGAAGTTAATAGGAGGACATCAGGAAAATAACTTGGTAACTGATTATTGCCAAAACTACTGAAGCTAATGCTTCTGGGTTTTGATCACAATCTGTTTCACTCTATGAAAATATCAGATGAAGTTTCTACTCATTAAGTAAAATAATGTTTGTGGCAGTTCAGCTGAACAGATGGAGAAATCACCTGGCCTTTGAAAACTCAAAGTATTTATGCCTAAGTTGTAAGGAGACTTTTCCCACTGTAGACATCTTAGTCATTGTAACAATTTATTCATAGTTAGAATAAATAGAAAATATTCAATGAGATATTTCTCTATTTCCAATACCTCTATTCATTCATATAGCATGTTAATTTAGTTTTCAGCAATGTTGCTTTATTTTTAGAGTGACACAATTAAGTTTAGAATTTCTAACAGATACAAATTCAACTATACATGTAATCTAATCATTCTCAACTCACAAACAAAGCCAAGAAAGTGTTAATACAATTCTGTCAAATATTATGTGAATGAATGTTCTTTGCCTATTATGCTATTTAAAGAAAATCACATAAATATTTAATCAAGAGATACATCACAATGAATATTAAAAGTAATGAATTTTGTGGCATCAAAAATCACCTATAGCATTAGATCAATATTATTAATATGAACTGAACTACTTTTGTATGAACTTATAAATTAATTTGTAAATTACAAGTTGCATTACATTATACGTAGTATGGATAAAATTACAGCTTACATATACTATGTAATGAAACCATTTAAATTGATACTGAATGATCCTAAGAAACACTGTTCTAGAAGATATGGGTCACAGAATGTGACAACAATGCAATATAAATGAGGTGAAAATCTTTTAGTACCTCTTATGCAGTAATTTATTCATATTCAGTGAATGTTTGCTGTTGCTTGACAGTGTAGTTTTATCGGTAATCAATATAAACATGATCCATATCCCCACGGAGCTTATAATCAAATGAGTGAGACAGATAATTAGCAAGTAATTCTTAAAAAAGGAAAACAATTTCATTGCCTATATGAACAAGTAACTGAGACAACCACGTGAGGCTGACTGATCTGAGGGGTCCTCCTGGAGAACACAGTGTTGGATGATTCCCAGAGGGAGGAGGACTTCCTGTGCACAGAGTGGAACTGAATGGCAAAAGCAACTAATTGCAGAGGAAGGAAAGGAAGAACCACAAGCCTCTTGTGTAGAAGCTTAGCATGTCCTGGGAAGTCAAAGAATAACTGGAACATAGTAAGTCATGAGAATGGTATGAGCTATCTGTAGAGTGAGGAAAGGAGTAGCAGCTAAGAGTGGGGGAAGCTGTATTAAGAAATTTTTGTATTACTCCTGATGAAAGGAGATGCCACTGAGAAAGACAAGCAGTAGAGAAGCATAGTATAATTTATATTTCATTAATGTCATCCTAAAGTGGGTAGAACAGCTAGGTATTTCATTGACATAAACACTGATGATTGAAAATGGTCAAAGATACAGTCTCCTTCCCTTGGGGCCAAAACTGGCTGAGAAAAAGCCGGTGTGAAGGCAGTGTTTATAAAAGTGTGTCTTATGTTTTAATTGATTATAAGACTTTACCTAAAATATCTGGATTCAATGCATTGCTGCAGATCCAGTAACATTGTTCCAGCACTTCAGCCTAGAACCAACTGAATCCAGCCAGGTAGCAGGGGCTCCAATTGGAAAATTCTACCATGTCATGCTTGGAATTTTGTCATTTCATGCTTGGCACAGGAACTCCCCCACTGCCTAAGTGCTAGCCTATTTCATTCACTTTTCTCACCTGTAAGGTACATGTAGACGTACTTACTGCCTCTTCAGGGGACACCAAATTATGGTCACATCCCCTGACAGCTGTCCTTTGTGACACCTCAAAACTCTGAGATAGAAACTTTACTAGACCCAAACTTTGTTCATTCAGTGCTTCATTGTTGCTTCATCATTTGTCCTCCAGCTCTATACCAGAAACATCCACCCATCTTGCGTGCATATATACCCTGGTCCTAGGCTTTGATTTGTAACCCATCATCCCAGGTTTCAAGTGCACACTGACCAAGCCTCTCAGTGCAGACATTCATTCTTTAGATTCTGTACTGACCAAATCTACTATAACAGTCATTTCTCGGATCTTTGTATACCGCAATGTCCTAAAGCAAAATATATGCTTCCTAAAGTGTTCTATAATTTAATTATAAACTTAAAAACAAGATTCCAGAATTCTTACCACATAAGTGCAATCCTTTCAAGGCAGATTAACTGAAACTTGTTTCTAGTTTTATTCTTTTTTCTCATTATCCTAGGCTCTACACAATTTTGTTAGGTCATGAAAATGCTTCTCTACAAACATAACAGCATTTATTTATTGTTCCACTTTCAGTACCTAGAGGACTTGTACAAGTTAGCATCTCATTAAATATTTTGTTAACTTGTAAGTGAATGTCAGGCCATTGGACACACAGCACACCATTTTATTTTGAACATATAAAGCTACATTATAGAAGACATCATTGTTTTTAAGATGTCCAAAGTAATAAAAGCATAGTATATACTATTACTTAGCCTAATACCATCAATTTCTTAACTGTGAGCTAGAACATATAGCTCATATGCTGTTTTCCTAAGTTTATTTATTTTCAGAAACTATAACATCTCTCAGAAATAATGAAATAGACCCAACTAAAGCAGTATTCCTCTTAGTTCTCTACATACTGTTGAAACAAACCAATGGCATCATACTTATAAAGTGACAAAAACATCTAGATAATTCTTCCTAGTAGGGGAACATGAATCTCACTGATAGTAGTAACCATTTGTGAAAATATATGTAACAAAATCTACTGTCCAACCAGGACTGAGTTGTACCTCCCAATTGTTCTCTGATTTCTTGTTTTATTTTGATTGTTTTTCTCTCTGAGTAAAATGTTTTCAATGGACAGATATTTATTTTAGTCATTATCAACTGAATTCTGCAGATGATAGAGCTGTGTTTTCATTCTTCCTCTGCAGTTCCTCCCCAACCCTTGAAAAATGAATACTGTCCCATAAACCCTGATAAAATAATGAACAACCAGAAGACAACCAAGCATGATCTGTGAAGCTGAACTGAATGTTCATATTATTTCGTTACTTGTAGAAAATAGGAAACTAAATCTGTAGACTGACCTCATTTCCAAAATTTACTTTAATCAAAAGAACCTCATCTGACCATTTTTCTCTTCATAGGCCAGTACGTATGGGCTTTTGAAATAATATCAGAATCAACAAATTTTCCTCTTCACCAAAGGCAACAGATTTTATAACAAATTAATTCATCAGAAGTCAACAGCTTCAGGTTAGAAGGTAGAGATGAAGTCACATGAAAGCCCAAATCAGGGCTATTTTGGATCTGCTAGCCTTATGATGAGATGGTTTAATTTATGCATCATAGAAATCTCTTTACACCACTTTGCAACAGTTCGCAATGCTTGCTGCCTGTTCTGTGGTTTCATTTCTGTTCTGGGAAAGCTAGTAAAGTATCATTTTTATGTAACTGGTGATTTTCTGGGACAAGCTCACTTTAAGATATGGTATCTGATTATATCTTAGCTCACTCTATTAATAGTAATAATAAAATAAAAATAGTTCAAACAAAAATGCTTAGTAAGTATGAAATCATCAAACAAGATAATACATCAATTCTCTCCTACAAAATTGACAACTTTCTTAGTTTTCTACATGAGATAAAACTGCTTATTATCTAGAGTCCTCTACTTCATACAGGCAATTCTTTATTTGAGATCTTCGCTGTTATGAAAGATGCATATAATTGCCTGTGTCATAGTTCTTTCTTTTTAATTTATTCTTTAACTAGAAAATGAGAGTGGGGAAGGAGAGAATAAGTATACCAGGGCCTCTAGCCACTGCAAAGGAACTCCAGACACATGAGCCACCATGTGCATCTGGCTTACGTGGGTTCTGGGGAATCAGATCTGGGTCCTTAGGCTTGGCAGGCAAACGCTTAACCTCTAAGCCATCTCTCCAGCTCTAATATCTACTTCTTTCTGTTCCAGTTTCAGAACAATGTGTTCATTCCCAGAGACTGGATAATAACTAGTAAAAGCTAAACTTACCAATGCCATGTCACTGCTATACCCACTTTTGGTAATGAGACATGAGAAGAAGGCTTTGAGGAAGGGTTGGGAAACTTACTCCTCAGATGGAAAGAGAAATGGTGTGGCTGGCATGTCCTATCACTATCCTTGCTGCTTTGCATTTAGATTTGATATCTGGAACCAAGTAAATATGAATGTAAATGGCAACCTTCTAAGGATGCCAAATGGAAAGATAGCTCTTAGGTTCTGGAAGGCTTTATAGAGGTCCCCATGGGAGCCAGCAAAAGAGAGTATGATAAAAATCAGTCGTCACTTGACTAAGACACTTACTGAAGTCTTCTTTGACTTGAAGCTATATGACATATAATTCCTTTTCTATAAAATAGTTCATCTCCTCAAAAATCTTCCATGTTTTTTTACTTTTCAAATACTCATGCTCTGATAGCTCTCAAACACCACACATATCCATCCACCCAATTATTCATCATGCTGCTAATTCTCTCTGTGGCCCACTAAACATCTTTGTAAAAGGTTGCTCTTCCATCAAGGAAGTCATTTGCCATCATTATTTCCCTCCTCAAAAATGCTGTTAGCTTGAACATACCAAATCTACCCTTAAAAATATTCCCACCACTAATGTGTATATATATTCACCAAACACAAGCACTATTCATGACTCCTAACTGGAAACAACCTAGATGACCGCAGCTGGTAGAATGGATGGTTAATGTGTGCTGTATCTACAGCAATAGTAATGAACAAATGACGATTTCAGTTACATGTAATGACATGGTGGAGCTTGAAAAACATAACAATAAACAAAGCATCTAGGCACAAAGGCAGATCTACTGTATTGCTTCGTTCATTTAAAGTTTTAGAACAGGCCCACTAATCTGTATTGTTGGGGCAAGATAATTGCTGCCCTTGGGGAAGGCAGTGACTGGAAGGAGGCACACAGGAGCTACCTGCATGCTAGTAATGTTCTGTTTTCCAATCTCTATGAAGGCTACATAGCAGTGTTCATGCTGTAAAATTACATAAGCAGTATATTTATAGGTTATTTACTTCTTATGTATATAATATTGAAATAACGGGCTTTCAAAAAGAATCAACAATATATCCCCTTCACAATTTTCCTCTGTTATCTTCATCTCATATTAACTTTTTCTTTCTTTTATTTTGTTTTTCTGTTACCAAAAATCATCCATTGGGTTTTGTTTCAAATCCTCCTGCAATCTCAAACCAACTCATCAAAGGCAAAAGGCAAATTGTATACACATATTTACATGCAGAAATTTTGGTAGAAAATTAACACATCATAATGCTTACGGAAAATGCCCGGTGTGCCACCATTTGGTTACATATTTCAGTTTATCCCAATATGTGATGAAGCATAAATGTGACATTTGATATTATCACTGATAGTTAATTCTGTGAGCACTTTAATATTTTTAGACACCCCAAGATTTATATTTTCCCTCTTTATGTGAAAGTGAGAATTTAAATACCAAGTCTTTCTTTTATGGTTCCTAACCTGGGACTTTTTATTTTTTATTCCTCCATAACATTTGTCTATCTTTATCCTGTAACACACATCTTAGGCTTCTTTGTAATAAAGTGCTTTTATGTGTATATTCCCTGACCTCCCTGATCATAAAACCATCGTCTCTTTGAAGGCACTTATCTCTGTCAGATCATACGGTAATGCACAAAATAGATCACTAAAAAATTTTGGATGAAATTTTCTTTCAAGACAGCTTCCTATATATGTCCTCAAGATCAGCTGATCATGTGTTTACTTTTAAATATTTATATTCTAATAACAAAACAATTGGAAATCTAGAGGCAGATATATATTGTAGCAGAATACTCGCTGGATTAAACATTCAATGCATTCCCTTCAAGAAGCTTCCTTATTTCTATCTTGGGCTTAGGAAAGTTATACTTATAACCTCACCTCCCAGAGCTCCAGTTTTCTTTATTTGAAATACAGAACATCTCTGTTTGCCTCAAAGAAATGTTATCTATTGCAGGAATGTTGTTATTCCTAACTGCTTTGTAAAAAAAGCATAGAGTACACTAGAAGCAATGTTCATCATTGTCTTACAGGATATCAGAATATCCCTGCCTTTTGCATGTGGGATAGAAACTATAGTTACTGTATTGTATACTATGAATAGGTAAATATGGATATGGGTTGAAAATGTCTATGCTAGTAAAATATAAATCTATTGGAATTAAAATGTCTGGCTTGACAAGATCAAGGTGTTTTGTCTCCCCTTCAGGTTACATGGGTGTTTCCAGTGGTCTAAGGAGCTCAAACACAAAAACAGCTCTATGACACAGATAGCTTCCAGTATCATCTAGAACCAAACAGGATTGTTACCCTTCACTTAAGAGCATTCATACCACAACGTCCATCCCCAAACCTGAATTTAAGATCTTTATTTATGCATTTATTGATGTCTGTGTGGACCACCTTTTAGTATCACAATAAGAAAACCTCTTTAACTTGCCTCCATTTAATCTTACATCTATCAAAGGAATAAATTTATAAATAGCTGATCAATATTTGAGAAAGGAATGCTTATTTCACACACCTTCTTAATCACTTTTTAAGGTCAGATATCTTTATCAATAGTGGGTGTATAAATGGGACCCCCAATCACTACTTTTCTAATAAATTATTCTTCAATTATTTCCTCCCTACTTCCTCTATTCCAGTGGGCCATCAAAAGGTATATGTACACATATACAATTTCTCTGAAGTTACTAAAATACTGGGGAAGTTAGAGAGGAAGAATGCTTATTTTACATTGCTAGAGCCAAAGGTTCACTTAAATAGTTTCATTTCTTCAGTATTTCTCAAAGAATGGCATGTAAAGTGATTTTAGCTGGCATCTAAACTAACTTTTTAAAATTATGATGATACTGGAGTAATCATTTTCCATATTAGAAAAAAATAAGCATGTTAAACTATTTCTGAACAAGCTAAATTGACTTTTTTTTTTTTGGTTTCTCGAGGTAGGGTCTCACTCTGGCTCAGGCTGACCTGGAATTCACTATGTAGTCTCAGGGTGGCCTCGAACTCTCGGCGATCGTCCTACCTCTGCCTCCCGAGTGCTGAGATTAAAGGCGTGCGCCACCACGCCAGGCTAAATTGACTTTTTTAAATTGTATAGATTTAAAGAAAAAAAAATGACACTGGGAACATACCCCTACGGTGAAATTGTAAAGAAGGTATGAGAATTTTGATACTTTTGAGCTGCTTGTTTGTAATGTTTGCTCTTCAGAAACAATTATGTGTGGTAAAAGTCTCCTTGAGTGCACTTTCCTCTGGGACAGTTACCAAAATGCTATACCAATTTGTTTTTGAAAATGGTATTGATAAGAAGTGAGACAGAAAGATAAAGTTACCTCCAGGAAAACTAAAAAGTAATCATTTCCTCATGTAATTCTGGAAAATGCAAACTGAGGAGACCACTGGAAACAAGAAGCATAGCTGGGACAACGGGTGATAGAAGTCTAGGTCTAGGAGGATCGTCATGAGTTCAAGGCCAGCCTAAGTCTACATAGTGAACTCCAGGTCAGCCTGGGCTACAGCAAGACCCTACCTCGAAAGCTAAGAAAAAAAGGGGGGGTGGATCTAGGTCTTACTTTCAGTTCTAAGACAACGTGCCTTTTAGCTGATTCCTTCCTTGAATCTGAGCTTACCCATCTGGACAACACCAGATCACCTCTTCAGTTCCGTGCAGAAGCATCAGCACATTTGTCAATGTACAAAACATAACTTGGCAGGAATGTGGTTAGTGTAAGTATGTCAAGGTGACTTGCTAAGTGGCCATAAATTAGATTATGGCTTCAACACTCAATTATCAAGCTATATGTTAAAGGTTTTCTGATTTTATAGTGAAACTTACCCCTTTAAAGAAAATATAAAGAGGACACAAAGGTTTACTAGTGTGTGTAATTTAAAATAAATCAAACCCTATATGCCATTAATACTATTCCAACTCCCTCCGTCAGCATGGAATGAGAGAACAGCATAGTCCCAGTGGATTGTCTCTAGGATTGAAATGGCAAGTTATGTGTCCCTAGACAGCTTCTGAATTGAAATCCTTTCTACTGTTGGGCATAACGAAGCCCACTTTGTCTGTCCATCTTTCCCTGAGCCTCCCAACTGACAACTTCTACCAGAGCTCAGTAAACTCACTACCTCTGCTTCTCATAGCATTAGATTTGGCACAGGGCATTAGAGCTAGAAGGGACTGCACAGATCACTGGTTTCTGCTTCCTAGCAGATATTTCAGTCCTTCTGCAATATCTCTGCTTCACCCAGAATCTGCATGCACAATAATAGTTCAATACATTCACTGCATACCCTCTGCAATCATTGCTTTGTACTTCTTATAGAGCACAGAGTACGTTTCAGCCTATCAAAACTACTTCTGTTCTATGAAATCACCAGAACAGTATAATCTACTTGCTTCCATACTTATTTAAGACAATTTTACAGTTTACCTGCTTTCTATAAGTCATGTCTTAAAATCCTGCTGATAACTCAGCCCTTGTCTCTTAGAACCAAATGTGATAATATGCATTGGAAATCAAGCCACTCAAGAACTGAAATGGATTTCTCCTTCCCACCTGTGGTTGTTTTGTGATCTTTATGGAGTACCATGGTACAAACCACATTGTCATTTTATTCCCTTTGCAAAATAAAAACTACAACCTGGTTGTAGTATAGAGAGAAACATCAAGGGGAGCTTTTGGGATTTCTACCACATTTGAAACTACCACAGGAAAAACTTGAGGGACCAGGCTAATATATAATTTCTAGTCTTATTACACATGATTCAAAATGTTTCCTACTCTCTGAATAGACATATGGAAAATAATAGTAAGCAAATAATACTATATAGTAACATACATATTATACATGTATGCAAATATATAAATTGACTTTACACTTTAATCATTCTCATTAAACATTGTAAATAAATATATATTTATGCATATATATATTTATCTATCTCAATCATGAAATATTCTTCACTTATTTGATATTTATAAGGCGTGTATTAGCATACTCAATTTCATATAGATACAGACAGCTTATCAAAATTTATTTTCACCAATTTTCACTGGTTTCATCTAGCTTGGGTTGAGGACTCAGTTTATCAGGTACAAATCTCAATGGTTTCCTTTAACCCAATTACTGGGATGTGTTTTAGCTGGGTTTGGAAGTCTCATGGCTATTTGTGCATATTATTATATGACAGGAAGGCACATGATCCTCACTCTTTAAATGAGTAACCACTTGATTAAACTCCTGGTTAAGTATTTTCTAATCACAAATAGTGATAGCTAAATAGACACTTCAATAAATACTGTGTCGAGAGCCCACACATACTCCAAACAATGGCCTATTTTGGGGACCAAGCTCTCAATACAGGAATCCTTGAGAGACTAACCCAAACTATCATAGAAGTTCCCCCCTTCCTTCCTTCCTTCCTTCCCTCCCTCCCTCCCTCCTTCCCTCCCTCCTTCCCTCCCTCCTTCCTTCCTTCCATTTCTTGCAACCAAGAGTGTTGTACATACAAGTATTCAACCACTAGCGTCTCTCTTACTCTCTGTTTCTCTCTCTGTCTCACCGCCCCCCCCCACCCAACAGGCTTTAAGGTGAAAAGCAGAGCCTTGAATTGACTCTGTACCCCAGAAAGGCCTTACATTCTCCTGTCTGAGCCTCTCAAGTAGCTTGTATTACAGGCTTACCCCAGCAGGCTTAGCCAATGTTAGTCTGAAGAGAGAAATCCAAAAGCTTTCTAGCCACATCTGCTGCCCCCAAGCTAGTGGATTCTTATAACACTGTTAGGCCTCATGTTGTTTTAAAGCAAATATCCCCAAGTCTGACCCTATTTAATAATTATGGCAGTGCTAGCAACTGTACTATATCTCTACAAAACAATGCTCCCTTATCTCACATACCCTCATTTCTCCATGTAACTTGAGTGTAAAATTCATAGAAAGATTATTTTATACTTACTATGATTAGCACTTCACTTTATATTCTCCTACATGCATTTAAATGAGGCCTTCACATCCACTTAGCCATTGAAATTGTCCACCCAAGCTACTAAAGACCTCCACACTTCCTAACCTAAAGATCCTTTCTTAGTCTAGATGCCATTGGCTCTCATCATCTTATACGACAGCCATTTCTTCTAACCACTTTCTTCGTACACCTCCTGTTTTCACACTGTCCTGAATCTTCTCTATACTCCTCTGTGTCTCCTCAGATGGATTTAATTTCTGGTGGCTGTATTGAGTACCAGTGGTTACTTGCAAGTCTCTGACCTATCAAAAGTAACTCCCTAGCTAACTTAATACAAGTTTGTGGTCCTAAATACTACCTATATGCTGATAAATCACATCCATTTCCCTAGCCCCTGGCCTCTTCTAAATTTCATGATTATAGCTTGTTACTTAGTGCATCTATTCTGTTTCAAGATGAATACACTCAAAAATAGACTAGGGGAGTTGTTTATTCATGAAGTTACCTTATTCTATGTTGTTTTCAATGCATTAAAGATGTCACATTTTAGTAGTGCTCAGGCCTATTGATCTCTCAGGCTCCCCCTATGTCAGCCAGTTATTAAATCTGGTCAGTTTTACCTTCAGATGTATACTAAATCAGATTGGGTGTCTGCATCTCATCCATTAGTATTGTGTTCCAGGGATTTCACCCAAAGTGCTTCTACTAAGGGGTATTCCTTTATACTGTCCTTTTTCATACTTGTAGCCAGAACGATCCATTGAAAACTCAAATGACATACTATAGCCATGTTCACAACCCCCCACGACATGTCAAAATCCTCAGAATGAACTACGTGTTTGTCATGGCTTTCAATAGCAGAGATAACATCCAGTCCTATCATTCTGTGCATTGCTCTAACCACACCACCACTCTTGCTCCTCTTTGATCATGCCAACTTAATTCCTTCTTCAGGACCCTTGCTATTCCTGTGGCTCAAGTGCACATTCTCAGAGCATCTGCTGGCTTGCTCCACCACAGCCTGTGGTCATTCCCTTAAAGATGACTGTTGCCGTCAGGTTCACATTGCTGGCAGAAATCATCTGACCAAGAGCAGCTTTTGGGAAAGAAAAGGATTTATTCTGGCTTACAGACTCAAGGGGAAGCTCCATGATGGAAGGGGAAAACGATGGCATGAGGAGAGGATGGACATCTCTTCCTGGCCAACATAAGGTGGACAACATCAACAGGAGTGTGTGCAAACACTGGCAAGGGGACAGTGGCTATGACACCCATAAGCCCACCCCAACAATAACACTGCATCCAGGAGGCATTAATTCCCAAATCTCCATCAGCTGGGAACCTAGCATTCAGAACACCTATGTTCATGGCAGACACCTGAATCAAACCATCACATTCTGTCCCAGGCCCCCCATAAACTGTTAAACATCCATGGTGTAAAATGCAATGCATTCAGTCCAACTTTCAAAGTCCCCACATTTTTTATCAATCCTAATGATGTTCAATCATCCCCATAGTCCAAGGTCTTTTAACCTAGCCATAATACCCCCCAAGACCCCCCCCCAAAAAATCCACAATGGCACAGAATAAACACTCACACTGCAAAAGATCGTATTTGGGCATAGCAAAGAAATATTCAACCTATACAAGATTTGAAACAACCAGGGCTGACATCAAACTCTGTAACTCCAAAACTAACAACTCTAACCAGTGACAAGCCTCTAAGTTCAATAAACCTAACTAGCAACAAGTCTTTGGAGTTCCAATTGCACCCCACCAGCTAGGACCTACTCAGTTCTGGAAAACTTCATCAGGGACTGGCAGCTCTTCTTGGCAGCCATCTCATGATCCTGGCATCTCCAATGGGTCTCCACTGCAACCCACATTCCATCCTCACAGCCCCATCAGGTCTCTATGCAGGCATCCAGCAAACTTGCTTCACACTGCCCATGGCTGTTTGCAAAACACAAGACTGTGCTGCAAATTCAATGACCCTAACTTTCCTGCATTTCTTACACTCCATAATACCAGGTAGAGTGCCAATTTGTTAACTCAGGGGTGAATAAAGCAGGCTTTGAAGAACAGGACTTTCCCTCAGCATTTAGGCTCTTTCAAAAGACTGCATTCTTTCTGTTGTCCCACTATAGGTCAGCAGCCCAATCTCAATTATTGTAATATCTCATACAATTGAAGCTGAATGGGCAGCAGTTTCAGCCCAAAGATTTATTTCTGTGTCATATCCCTCTGTACATACCAGTCCGTTTCTACATACTGCAACACTACAAAAGTTCTCAGGACATGAGCATAACAGCAAGCCTCTCACACAAACTGCTTCTAGCCCAGTCCAAGAAAAGCTATTTCTTACCCTAATAAGCCAAACCTCACAGTCCATAGCTCTTACTGCATAAAGGTCTTGCAACTCTGACCATAATAGTCCACCAAACTGTACTTACAGCACTTCAAGGCATCTCTCAGGCCAAGGTTTAAAATTCTTGCACATTCCTCTTGGAAATCAACTCCAAAAGGCCAAAACCACACAGTCAGGTGTCCAGCAGCAAATGAGACCACTCCTTGGTACCAACTGTACTGCTGCAGATAGGTTCACACTGTTGGCAGAAATCACCAGACCAAGAGCAGATTTGGGGGGAAAAGGGATTTATTTTGGCTTACAGACTTGAGAGGAAGCTCCATGATGGCAGGGGAAAATGATGGCATGAACAGAGGATGGGCATCACCCCCCGGCCAACACAATGTAGACAATAGCAACAGGACAGTGTGCCAAATACTGGCAAGGGAAAACTGGCTATAATACCCATAAGCCTCCTCCCAACAGCCTCCAGGACGCATTAATTCCCAAATCTCCATTAGATGGGAACCTAGGTTTCAGAACACCTAAGTTTATGGGGGACACCTGAATCAAACCACAACAGCTATCTAAAATGTTCTTCCTTTCCCCCACTAACTCCTAAGTGCATTTGCTTCTCCTTACAGCACTTAGCACCATCTGACATTACATTATATGCATGTGAATTGTTTATTTATTGTTTTGCTTCTGCACTAGAAAGTAAGCTCCTAAAATAGACATTGTTTTGCTCACCAAGTCCTTAGCTGTTAGAAGAGTACTTGGCAAAAATTTATAAGCCATTGATAAATGAGTGAAGGAGTGAATGAAATATTCTTGCATAGCTTTGTACTTTAGAGTGTATATTTTCCCTTTACCTAATATAGCTATTGCTTTTTCTTATCATCTTCCATACCAGATATTTTAAATGTAGCGTGTCATCTACCTTCCCAGATAGCCTTCTATGAACCCCCACACACAAACGCATGCATGCGTGCACAACACACACACACACACACACACACACACACACAAGTGCACATCCAACACCACCGCTTGCTCTTTGCTCTTTGTTCCTGGAGTAAGCTGTTCCTACCCGAATCTAGCACCTGTCCATCAAGATGGGTTTGTTGCCTTATACATTTACTTCCTTGTCATAATTGAACACCCTTGAAGCAGGAGTTGATTTATCTTTGTATGCCCCGAATCCTGCACATACCAAGGACCCCATAATGTCTGTATCTGTCTGATTGATAGTGTACACATGAGATTTCATTATTTCCTTCTGCAAACTGTGGTTTCACTAGTAATTATTGTTCGAGAATGTTACTATCAGGCTTGAGAAATGGCTTAGCAGTTAAGCACTTGCCTGTGAAGCCTAAGGATCCCGGTTCGATGCTTGATTCCCCAGGACCCATGTTAGCCAGTTGCGCAAGGGGGCGCACACATCTGGAGTTCGTTTGCAGTGGCTGGAAGCCCTGGCTCGCCCATTCTCACTCTCTCTCTCTGCCTCTTTCTCTCTCTGTCTGTCGCTCTCAAATAAATAAATAAATAAAAACGAACAAAAAATTCAAAAAAGAATGTTACTATCACACCTAAAAGTGCCTCACCTATTTTCTCTGTTTCAGAGATAAAATATTCTATAGGAAGGAATTAAATACAAAAAAGTATATATCCCTCCCAATGCATTCTCTAAGAGTCAGAGGGAGATACACTTAATAACAGAGGTGTTCTGGATATTAGAGCTCATTTCCACACAAGTGTAGTTGTTAGTTAATTACCAGTGAGAGATTTTAAAGTGAACCTAAACTAACAATATGCCTTAATTTTATCATGTTAGCTATTTTACACTTCAGAATGATTTGCAGTGGGCTAGCATTCTTTTCAGGCATTAACACAACAAAGTGCAGCAAATAATGTAGGTAGCAAGATGATGTCAAAGATATAAGTATTGCAAAGAAGCCTGCTATGCACAATCGTGCACTGGATGACGCTGAAACTACACAAAATTGCTTAATGGAAGTGAGAATGAATGTGATCACCTCAGAAAAGAATCTCACTGAAGCTGAGAGACTAGCATAAATCCTAGCATTGAGTGAATAAAAGGGCCAGATTTCAACCCAGGTCCTTATTATTCAAATACCAAGTGCAATAAGAGCTAAAGACCTGTGTTGAATGATTCAAGCAAGGCATAAAAATAGCAGACTCTGGACAACCATCTTAATTTTGCTGGGCCTCAGTTTCTTCCATCTGCCCAATAAGAGAGTGTGTTCAATTCCTACAATTGCTGCTGCCAATTGTCAGGTATGATCCTACAATTTGAATCACTTATAGCCTATTTAATATGAGACTTTGTATCTATTCACTATAAAGCTACATTCCAAGCATTATCATTGTCGCGTGACATATATAGTATTATGTGGAAGCCTCGTAAAGTGGGAGATAACAAGAGTGGACACTAGCTTACTTCGAATGACTTCTTGAAAATACAAATTTCCAACTTTGTTGAACATATTGGCTATTTCCAGTTAGAGGGAACTTGCTGAGGAGGTTCAGGTGGCTGTGTGGACACAGAACTAGTCAGGGGCTTTCTCAGCTTCACCTTTCATTTGTTTTGCCTCATTATCACCTGTAGGGGTTTGCTTCACCTTCCTGTGCTCAGTCAAGTCCTAGCTAAACTAAGAACCCCTCCTGCTCTATGTAAATGTAGAATGCTCTATGTACTTATTTACAATTTCTGCTAGAGGGGAGACATGCAAATCAGAGGGGAACTGCATTTCTTAAGCTCCTGACTTTCCCTTAAGGTAGAAGTGAATAATAAATCCTATTGTTTATATATGTCCTTAGGAACAATCAAGCCACTACAGATGGATTTTGTAAAGTATCTGAGCATGTGGCCTGGAGAACATAAACAAAAATACTCATTGGGAGTGATCCATGAGGGCTGAGAGGCAGGGAGCTGTAGGTTCTAGTAGTTTTAATTTTACCTGTAATGTTTGGCTTATTCATTAAAAACCGAAGTACATATATCAACTTGTTCATTCTGTTTACCAATGTCTATTATATTATTTTGTGGCCACATTGTAACCTTTAAAACATTTTACCACACTTTCCTTCTTGTATTTCCAACACCACTTTAAGTTGAGATCACGGAATCCACTGCATTGTGGAAAACAAAATCCTGACCCAATAAACGCCACTCAGCTTCATGTTAACAATGAGAAAGCACATTAGCCAATTGACTCAATTAACTAAGCACAGATAAATAATCATAGCATCCAACAGCAATTATCAGAAAAACTAACCAAAACCCCAAAATTTGGGGGAGAATCTATTTCTACTCTGAATGTAGTCTTTTCTAGAACAATGGCAATGCTAACTAAAACTAATTTTTTATATGTTAATCCTTCAGTTAGGATCAGCTAACTAACTGAAATTTGCATTCTTGGACTGGAGAGATGGCTCAGTGCTTAAACACACTTGCTTGCAACATATGCTGGCCTGGACTCGATTCCCCAAGACCCATGGAAAGCCAGATATAAACATGGTGAATCAAAGGTGTTTGTTTGCAGTGGCTAAATGCCCTGGTATACTCATGCCCTCTTTCTCCCCTTCTCTCAAATAAATTTTTAAAAAGTGGTGCATGCATCTGGGGTTCATTTGCAGTAACAAGGGTCCCTGGTGTGCCCACACACAAATGAACAAACATTAGTGCACATCTTTAATCTCAGCATTCCAGAGGCAGAGGTAGGAAGATCACTGTGAGTTCAAGGTCTGCCTGAGATTACATGGTGAATTCCAGGTCAGCCTGGGCTAGCGCGAGATGGACCCTACCTCAAAAAAACAAACAAAAAAGGCATTTTTTTTTTTTTTATGATGGAGCACATTCACATCAATACTGAGGCACATAGTCTGGGTCTTAGTGATGTTGGTTGGAAACACATAGAATTTCTGTTATATACTCAAAACATCTTTGCTTTTTCCAAACTCAAAATACTTGACTCTTTATGAGTAGATAGATAGTTTTAGGTGAGTTAGTAACTTTTATTCCCTAGGAGATTTAAAGTTCTACTTTCTAGCCATAGATTTAATGGGGTAATGAGCAAGAGATGCTTGCTTGGTGAACCTGGTATCAGCACAAGGGTGAAGGACACAGACACAGAGAACACTCAACTCCTACCGAATCAGATATCCAGAGACACAGAGACTCCCAAGCCTCCTGTTATTGAAACAGAGCTAAAATGAACCCAACATGGCTCAGGGAAATTCGCAGAAAAGGGGGCAGAAAGATGGTCAGAGCCATAAGTTGGGTCATTATGCAGAGACATTGCCTACCCCCATAACTGAAGGCCACCCCACAATCTGCAGGGGTGGGGACAACAGGGAGAAGGCTAACGATGGAACCACCATGGCTATATACACACTATATACATAACTAATAAAAAATAATGAAAAAAGTAGAGCTTTCTACTTGTGATGCAATTGTTTCGTTTTGAGGTCTACCCTTTTGAAACTCTGTTAATCATACAAATATGATTTTAAGTTCTTTGTTCTTAGAGCCTCTGCCATCATTGTAACAGATACTTCCATCAGACATGTTACTTTGTTTAATAATTTAAATTATGTGTTTTGAACTGAACCAAGTTCATTAGGATAATATTCCTTGGCATTTAGCCTGTCATATTTGAAAACCCTTGTTTATGATTTTTTTTTCAAGACCTATCTTATTTGTCCTGAGGGGTCCACAAGAGATTATGTCAAGGAGACCATGAGAGACTTGTCTCCTTTGCAACCCACATGGAGTGAAAGAAGGTCGGAAGGTACAGACTAGGCTCCTAGTATCCCTGTCTAGTAGTTAAAATGGCATAATGCAAATATTTAGAACTGTGCTGGAAGCTACTGTAACTGCTTCTCCCAGATGAGTCATGGTCAAATCACATCCCATGAAGGGAGTGTTTCTCCTAGCTAGCATGGAAGCTGCATTCTCAGGCCCCCACAAGAAACTCAATGACCCTGGAAAGGGAGAAGGAAGTACTTCATGATCTCGCTGGAAGTGGGAAGTGTGGCAAACTGCTGAAAGGGACCAAGGACTCTCATTGTGTGATGACAGACTAAGGTTAAAGAGTTGGTTAGAAGACTGTCTTAAGGAAGGATATTCCTTCTATGGTAGAAAAAGTGTGTCTTTAGATTTCTATTCAGTGTCATGCAAGACATTTCTGCCTTCTTCTGGAATTCATTAAGTTACTCCAAAGAGCTAATCTGTTTTTCTTAATAATGAAAGAAAAGAACAGCAAAATTCTTGCAGCACACTGATTCAGAGAGAAGAAGGCTAGTGAAGATATCAACATGCACCAGGAAAAATTACGGAATGTGTGAATCCCCATCAGTATTTTCTGGAAGTTATTTGGTGAAGGGAATCAGCAATGAATGGAATAATCTACTAAAGGCAGCTGTCAGACATGAAAATACAAGTGAATTTACTTCACAAGCAAAAGCTGATGGGGACAAAAACGGTTTGCAGTCATCTCGGTTCAACAATGATTTAATATGATTTTTGCTTGCCTCCTGTTTTGATCTTCTAAATAATTTAGCAATGCAAGAAAGAGCTCAATATTGAACATAATGGAATAATTCAATATAATGGACTATTATACAAACTTTCATTATACAAAATTAGTTTAAAAAATCACCCAAATAATCTGTTAAAATTAACATCAAACATAATTTTATTTTACTATTTTACTTTATTAAAATAAGAATATTAGATATGAAGAGATGGCTCAGCAGTTAAAGACACTTGCTTGCAAAAACCTGATGACCAAAGTTCAATTCTCCTGTACCCACATAAAGCCAGATGCATAAAGTAGCCTCTGACATATGTATCTGGAATTCATTTATATTGGCAAGAGGCCCTAGAATGTACATTCATTCTTTCATATTTTCTCTCTCTCCCCGCCCCTGTCTGTGTGTCTCTCCTCTCTTTCTCCTTGCAAATATATAATACAATTTTTTTAAGTAATAATGTTTTCATTTAATTTTTGTTTATTTTTATTTATTTGAGTGCAACAGACACAGAGAGAAAGAGGCAGACAGATAGAGAATGGGTGTGCCAGGGCCTCCAGCCACTGCAAACAAACCCCAGATGCATGTGCCACCTTGTGATTCTAGCTTAAGTGGGTCCTGGGGAATCAAGCCTTGAATTGAGGTCCTTAGGCTTCCCAGGCAAGCAGTTAACCACTAAGCCATCTCTCCAGCCCAAGTAACAATGTTTTTTTAACCAGATCTCTATAGCCCAGGCTATCCTAGAACTCATTATGGAGCCTATGTGGCCTTGAACTCACATCAGTCCTCCTGCTGGAGCCTACCAAGTGTTGGAAGTTTAGGCACAAAATACTATGTCTGGCCCCAGTATCATTTTATAATGTTTCTATAAATGAACTCAAATCTATTTTTTTCTTGATTTTATGGATAGTACAGTAGTGATGAGCTTTGCAGAAATGATTAAAGGGTGACAAATAGATGGTATATGATAAACAAATAGACAAATGATACACAAATACACACCTATTAAAAGGATGTGTTAAATTTGTCATGCTATGCATACATAAGTAAGCACTATGGAATCATTAAAACTTTTTTTTTTAAGCCAGGCATGGTGGCGCATGCCTTTAATCCCAGCACTCAGGAGGCAGAGGTAGGAGGATTGCCATGAGTTCAAGGCCACCCTGAAATGACAGAGTTAATTCCAGGTCAGCCTGGACCACAGTGAGACCCTACCTAGAAAAAAACCAAAAAAAAAAAAACAAAAAAAACTTTTTTTAAAAAAAAATACAAAATACTTCATATAGAACACTCTGGTGACTAGATGTTACATTTAAAAATTTACCGAATAGTGTGTGGTGTGATAATATTTTGTAAAAGCATATAAAATACATTTCTGTTCTTTTTGGTTTATGCATTTAATGTCATTAGAATTAATTTGAAAAATGTGAAAATTTAAAAAGACATAAATAGATGCATACATGATTTTTATAGACCAAAAAATAGAAATGACGCACAAACTCCAACCTCCCTATAAAATGATTTAAATGCAAATAAAGTTAGTATGTATAAGTCTTTTGAAACAGCACAGAAAAAGAAAGAGCAAGACAATTTTCATACCACCTTGAGTATTTATCCAACAACTATTGCTAATAGCTTTTATTTATTAAGAAAAAAATTGAAGTATCTCTGTCTGCATTATTTTCAAATTTAAAATAATTGTTCAGCTCAATAAAGAAATGAATAAAGCATAATTTTCCTAAGGTAACTTTTGTGAAATAAATTACACAAATAGAATGTAGGGGATTATATTAGATAGGGTTTTGATTTTATAAAATAATTTTATTATACAGAGGCTTTATATTTTTAATGATTTTGTTATGAATAAAAACTATGTATTCTGAAATATCTATGACTAGGTCTTATCATAAAATGAACACATTTCTATAAAAATTCAAATTATGTGGACATATGTTAAAAAAAAAGTTCTCCCATTTGACCCACATGCTAAAGTTGCACTTAAATATCTGCCATGAACAATACTGAACAAACATATACACATATGCATATAAGTGGACTGATATTTTACAAAGGTAAATTTGTTTTTAAAATAAAAATTGGAGGGCTGGAGAGATGGCTTAGCGGTTAAGCGCTTGCCTGTGAAGCCTAAGGACCCCAGTTCGAGGCTCAGTTCCCCAGGTCCCACGTTAGCCAGATGCACAAGGGGGTGCACGTGTCTGGAGTTCGTTTGCAGAGGCTGGAAGCCCTGGCGTGCCCATTCTCTCTCTCTCCCTCTATCTGTCTTTCTCTCTGTGTCTGTCGCTCTCAAATAAATAAATAAATAAATAAAATTTAAAAAAAATAAATAAAATAAAATAAAATAAAAATTGGGGGCTGGAGAGATGGCTTAACAGTTAAGTGCTTGCCTGTGAAGCCTAAGGACTCCGGTTCAACGCTTGATTCCCCAGGACCCACCTAGGACAGATGCACAAGGTGGCACATGCATATGGAGTTTGTTTGCAGTGCCTGGAGGCCCTGGCGCGTCCATATTCTCTCCCCCTCTCCCTCTCTCTCTCTCTCTCTCTCTCAAATAAATAAATAAAAATAAACAAAAAAATTAAAAATGATAATCTTAATGTGGGACAGATGTGGGGGCTCATGCCAATAATCCTACCACTAAGGGATTCAGGTAGGATTGCCATGAGTTCCAGGCCAGCCTTGGCTACATTGTGACTACTGGGTTATAGTACACACACACATGGACACACACACACACAATTGTTTCTGGATGAAATATTAAAAATTTACAAATGTAAATAATTCGTCAAAAGGTTTTTAAAAGATGGCAAAGCCCCAGTGTCCTAGTTTGCATCATATAACTGTGAGGAGCTCGGCTGTCCTACCCACTAAGGATGAGATGCACAAGATAGCAGACACCAGTGATGGTTACTGTTCTCATTTTCCACACTGTGACCATTTTAGAAAATGCAGCTTCAACTTTTCATTGAATTTCTCAACCTTTGCAGATGACCACCACACTCCTTGTGGTACAGGGCTATAACTAGGTGAGCACAGACCATTGCTGCCCCAACTTTCTGATCTCCATCTTGTAGCCTGCGCATAGAGAAACAGGTACATCCACTGTTCAGAGTGATGACATGGGCTGGGGGAGGAGATCATCACCATGTTTGTGAGAATGAGTTTGTATCTTCAGTTGTGCCCCACATATACTACTTGCTCAATGTCAAGGTCAAACATGGAGCCAACATGGCCACTTCCCAGTTCTCAAGCTTCTCCAAGTTAAGCAAGTAATTAGTGCCTTAGAAAATGATGCGGCTAGCACCAACCCCTCTCCCCTCAAAAAAAGAGATTCATTTTGCGCCACCAAGTTTTATTTAAAGACTATGCAATCGCATTCCAGCTGGCTTCATTGAAGCAACAACGTGGGCAATCAGCGACACCAACTGCAATGCTATCGTTTCTATAAACAGTGCCAAGTGGAGGGAGGGGGTAGGATGGTACTCGAAGCTGATGTATAAACAAGAAAAATCATTTCAGCAAGAGAGATTGTCTTGGCAGATCCACACTTTCTCTCAAATTGGCACCTGAGTGACTCAAATGCCCAGTACTTAATGACTTTACAAGAAATAGTCTGACACCATGTTCATAGCATTGTGCAATGAAGACAACGGGGCATAAACAGAGCAATTGCATACATTAAGTGAGGAAAAGCTAAAGAGTTTCATTGTTTAAGACATTCCATAGAAATTGAGAGCAGATCTGTCAGTATTCCTTGGATGTTCCTTTATAATGGCATTTGAGGCTTTCAAAGATGAAATGTGTATCTGGCTATGAACAAATAGGCATGTTGAGTAGGTGCTGAGCAGAGGTATAATATAGACAATTATGCATGATATATGAATTTGGGTAATGCTAAGTTAATTACCTCTGTTAATTATTTTTTAAAAATATTTTTATCTTATCATTCAAACACATCTTCCCCATAAAATGTACAGAGATGTTACTCCCTTGAATTCCAGCTGTCACCTGCCATCCATACTCTGGCACTTCCTTTTGAAGTCCTAGGTGTTTCAAGCTCAGGAAAATTAATATGAGTCATGAAGCAAATAAATTATTCCTTCCTTATTATAGTAATGATAATTATTATTAATGTATAATACATTGCATTATATATAATTTTTTTGTTTAAATTTTTATTTATTTATTTGAGAGCGACAGACACAGAGAGAAAGACAGATAGAGGGAGAGAGAGAGAATGGGTGCGCCAGGGCTTCCAGCCTCTGCAAACGAACTCCAGACGCGTGCGCCCCATTGTGCATCTGGCTAACGTGGGACCTGGGGAACCGAGCCTCGAACCGGGGTCCCTAGGCTTCACAGGCAAGCGCTTAACCGCTAAGCCATCTCTCCAGCCCTGTATATAATATTTTAATGATTATTAGATAATATATTGCTCTATATATAATATTGTAATAATTGCTATTATACCAAATTATTCCACCAAATATTAACTCAAATGAAAATTTGTTAAAGTGAAGCAAACTGAAGTGAGGCATGGCGGCACATGGCTTTAATCCCTGCTTTAGGGAAGCTAAGGCGAGAGCATTGCTCCATATTCATAACCAGCTTGGCCTACAGAGTAAAGTGGGTTCCAGGTCAGCCTGAGTGAGAGACCTTACCTCAAACAGAGTGAAACAAATGGAGGCAGTACTACGAGCACTTCACTTTGGGCATGTAACATATCCTGCCTTGTGTTTTCATGTGCAGCTCTCATTATGTCTTCACTGCCAACACAGGATGTTCTGCTGGATTCCAATATGGCACACCCCAAGAGCAGAACGTGTTTAACTTTCTACCCACAGAAAGAAGACACAAGGAAGAAGGAGTGTCCTTTGGAGTGGGCTAGTCAATATGTTTGTGAGAATGCTAAGCTTCAGAAAACGCCTGGCTTGCTTCCTCTCTTCTGCTATACTTAATGCGTCCATGACCCAGATGGGATCACTGAGCCCAGTATCTTCCCCATGAAGTGCCCTTATTGTCTTCCCCAAACACACATGCTGTAGTGTACAAAACTGGAAAAGCTGTGTTTATGTATTCTTTTCTTTGCCTTCAAAACTGCAGCAGTGAAGAGGGCGACAACATCCTCATTGCATTGCGAGCAAAACAGCTAGATTGGGGGCATCAGAAAGTAGTTTTCATATAACCAGGAACTGTTATCCTTAGCAACTGTATCCTTAGAAATCTTAGAATTAAATCACAACTTTTAAAGGAGAATCACAAAATAGATGGGAAACATCAGTGCAGACTTCATACAGCTTGGGTAAAATAAAAAGTGAATAGCGTATGAGGAACAATGTATCAACTTGACTAATGTCCCTCACTAACTTACCAGAAGAGTGCTAACAGAACTTCATACATATGATAAACTAATCATTTGGATATCTTCAATGGAAATCAAAATATCTATCCATTATATACTACAGATGATATTGACTGAAAAATTGAATTGACTGGAAACAATCCTCAATGTAATTCAATAATCCTCCATTAAATGTAATTATTTTAAGTAGCACTGCTCTATTATATTAGAATGGGCCAGATAACAAACTACTTTAAAATGAAATGCTTATGAACAGGATTTTGACTGTCCGTTTGCATTAAGCGTCCATCATGGGTCATGCAGTGGGATCTCTTAATAGCAGACACTCAGGTACAAAGGCTAATGGGGTAGCTACTACCATGAATAGTGGCATCAAGGATACTGAGTTGAATTGTATTCTACACTATTAAAGCTGCCATATGGAAGTATGTTGCTGGCTCACATTCATAACCAATTCTGACCAAGATATGGAACACAAGGATGCTTGTAGGCATGCAAGATGGCATAGCTACCTTAGAAGACACTGGCATTTCCTTCTAAAACTGATCTTCTTTTACTATACAGTCCAATACTTGTGGCCACTGGTGTTTATTCAAATGAGTTGAAAATTCATGTCTACACAAAAGCATGAATCTAAATGCTTATAGCAACTTCCATCATTATTTCCCAAACTTTAAATAGCCAAAATGTCTTTTGATAGGTGAATAAGAAAACTGTGTAAAGTATACCAGATAATGGACTATCACTGAGTGCTAGAAAGCAATGTGTTAGCAAGGCTTTCAATGCTCATTCCTAAGAGAAAGAATTCAGTATAGAAACAACTACACTATGTAGTTTACTACGTTAGCAGTATGACATTGTAGAAAAGGCAAAACTTGGGTGATGATTTCTAAAAACCAGTAGCTTTTAGGAATTAGGAAAGGGATGGTGATTAGGTAGAATGCAGATTTTGGGTACAGTGAACATTACTCTGCATAACACTACAATGTTGGGTATCTGTCCCGATACATTTGTCCAAACACATAGAATGTGTAACAACCCAGATTCTGATGTAAAATATGGACAGTTCCATGGTATCATTGTAAGTCTGTGAATTGTAATAAAGATATACCTTTGATATGGGGTGCTGATAACAGATGAGACTAGGCCTGTGTAAGAAACAGGGTTTATAAGGCACCTCTTTAGATTCCACTCAATTTTGTTGTGAATCTACACCTACTCTAGAAAAGTAAGGATATATAAAAAGTCCTAATGACAATGCATTTCTTCATTTATGCATAGTAGACATTAGTAAGAGTAGACAGTAGACTACATAAAACAAATACACAATAACTTGCTGAGCTTTCTGAATTTACATTGAAAATCTCAAGGAAAAATAATAAAACCAAATTGTGTGTGTTGATGTGTGTATGCTGTGCAAGTATATATGCAAGTTCACATATGAGAAAGTGCATATATGTGTGCAAGTGTTTGTGCATATGTGTAGAGGACAAAGATCAACATTGACTGTCTCTCCCTATTAATCTCCACATTATTGAAACAAGGTCTTTAACTGAACCAATTCACCTAGTGTAGCTAAGTAGCTTGTCCTGGGGATCTGATACATGTGGCTCTGCCTCCCAAACACTGTGATTACACACACATGCAAGCACATACATGCGCACGTGCTCACGCACGCACAAACACACACACACACACACACACACACACACACACACACACACATCACCATATCTGGCATTTATATGGGTTTGGGGGATCCAAACTCGGGTTCTTATACCTGTGTGGAAAGCACAACTACCAACTAAACAATCTTAACAGACTCCAAAAGTACTTTTAAATAAAATACAAAAGAAAGTAATGGACATTTTGTATGTTAAATAGCATTCACTTTACTCCTTGAAATATCACTAAAATAATGAATTTTTCAGCTTAAGATGCAAACTCCAGTTCAAAGAAAGATCCTCCAGGTAATTATCTAAACACTCTTTCTAAATTACACCTACAGCCCCTTGGGTCTATCAGATAAGTTTCTGAGCATTGCATCTGATATTCTTAACTACTAGATACTTTGATTGCATCTCTCCTGGTTGTCGACAACATTTGTTGCCCTTACCTTAGAAGAAAAAATGAATGGGAAATTTTGTTAAAGTAAAGGCAGGGTGGCATTGCCAGTAATTGTTAATATTGTTCGAAGAGGGTCTCTTCCTGAGAAATAGGCTTACAATAACCACATTGCAAAGAAATATTCCTTTTTGTGAACCATTTCACTGTAATATAGAATAATTAGAGTCTAGATCCCACAGGTCTGATAAACAGTGTTTGAAACAGGTAGTCAAAAATGGGCAGTTTGTGTTAGGATACTGGTGCTACACTATAAAATAATGTTGCTGAGTCCTCATTATGTGCTTTTTAAAACATAATTAACTGATGCATGATTTATGCCCACAGTGTTTGACTTCATGTTAAGGAGACTGGGTATAAGTATTGAACTACATCTATTATACCAGATCACGTTTCATGTTACCAGGCTGAGAAGCGCTTTACTTAATATCACTTAAGTCACAAGCACGCTTTTGTGTGATTTCCCAGAGTAAGTAATTGGCAGCACAAACAGTGTGCATACACCTAACCACACACTTAAGCTACTCCTCCTAAAAGGACCTACTACCAAAAAGAACTTCTCTTTTCTTTCACACTGAGACCTCGGGAGCCTGGATGGTAAGACAGGAATCCCTCTTCTACATAAAAATTGTCTTTACTGTGGAAGTAATGAGGATCTGCATCTTAACTTTCTTGCTACTGCTCGGCAGAGGAATGGGACAGGCATGAATGCCATTGTTTTGATCACTGTTCTTTAGGAAGCCTGTTCCTTATTCCTGAGAAATAAATGAACTCACTTCATTCTCCCTTTAAATTAAAAATATAGAGCCGGGCATGGTGGCGCACGCTTTAATCCCAGCACTCGGGAAGCAGAGTTCGAGGCCACCCTGAGACTCCATAGTGAATTCCATGTCAGCCTGGGCTAGAGTGAGACCCTACCTCGAAAAACCAAAATATATATATATATGTACTATAGTATGGTATCATTTTAATAGAAATACTCTAAGCAGGATTGTTTAGAATCTTAAACTCCGAAACTGTCTTTTAATGGAAGGGTTCCATATGCTTAAAAATCATTTCATTTTGGCAAATAAAGAAAACACTAATAAGCTTTGGAATTTAGCCTTAAATAATTGAGCTTACCATATGTAACACCATCAACTATATGATAGTTAATGTTATCTCTGTCCTTCTGAGTACAAAGGATTTATAAACTAGTAAAATACTTAAGCTACAAAAGACATTAATGTTTAATAATGTCAATGAAAAGCAAAAGCAATGAAATAATTACACTATAAAGCTGAAAAACATTGATTAATTTGCAATTTAGCCCCATTTATTTGATAAAATCTAGCTAAAGTACTGAATTTTTTTCAATTTCAAAACTTGAAAATGTTTGCCAGGCGTGGTGGCACATGTCTTTAATCCCAGCACTCGGGAGGCAGAGGTAGGAGGATCACTGAGAGTTCGAGGCCACCCTGAGGCTACATGGTGAATTCTAGGTCAGCCTGGACCAGAGTGAGACCCTACCTCGAAAAAAAAAATTGAAAATATTATTAGATTCTCTTAATTTATTATATTATATCCCATCTCCCCTGAGACCACTATTTACCTCAACTGTAATTGAGAAGTAGCTGGGATGAAACTGCAATTACATACTGACACTGTTCAATATAGTGCTGAATTCAATTTAACAAGTTTAAAGAGGGCATCATTCTAACTTGTACTACCTAAACTCACTCCGTGAAAAATTTCTGATGTCTTTACATCATATTTCATGTAAACATTGAATATACCAACATTACATACAGAATTACTGTAAGGTCATACTAATAGCATAGTAACAGTAAAAATAAAATAGAACATAATATAACATCTAAATGTACTGACTATGTTGCATTTGAGACACAATGTCTTGATAAGTTTCTGCCATGCAATAAGAGTTCATTTAAGTATTTAGCTTTTATTAATTCATTTAATACTACCTGTAAGCCATGTACTGTGGATATTTATTTGGATATTTGTACAAACTGAGAAGCAGCAAATTCATATTGATTACACACAAGCATAAGCTAAAAAGAGACAGAATTTAAATAAAGGCCATGCATGTAATTCCAGAAACAACCTCTGAGCAAGTGACTACATATTACATCTGTCTGTGAAAGAGTGGGATAAACCTCTCATCTTCCCTATGTGTGATGTATCCTATTACAAGAATCCCTACAGACAGTTGGTTCCCCAAAATAAAATATCTGCCCCACTGAGTAAAAATATACATATAGGGCTGGAGAGACGGCTTAGCGGTTAAGCGCTTGCCTGTGAAGCCTAAGGACCCCGGTTCGAGGCTCGGTTCCCCAGGTCCCACGTTCGCCAGATGCACAAGGGGGCGCACGCGTCTGGAGTTCGTTTGCAGAGGCTGGAAGCCCTGGCGCACCCATTCTCTCTCTCCCTCTATCTGTCTTTCTCTCTGTGTCTGTCGCTCTCAAATAAATAAATAATTAAAAAAAATATATATACATATAAATAAAGCATCACAGTTTTCATACAATCACATGATAAATGCAGGATGACGCCAGGCAAGAGCAATCATTATTTCCAGTGTTTTCAGATTAAAACTGATGTTCACAGAGTTAAAGTGACTTACTGAGCCTGTGTTGTAACTAGACCTTTTGATACTTAAGTCCCCACACCGGCAACAACCTGTACTACCCAATTATACCAACTATCTTCTTTCTATTTGGGAAATTAACTCTACTAAGATGACTAAGATGGTTGAAGATCCTGCCTAATTTTATGGAGGGAAACATTTTTGTTTTATTACTCACTACATATACTTTAACTTTTTGACATTTAGGAGACATATATCACCGTGATAACCTATTCACATTTTATAAATGCAGACAAAATAATTAAGATGACACTACAGGCTTTCTGAAACACATATATTTACAATAAAACTTTACTGTAAAACTTCTTAGTTGAGAATACAGTGATATATATTTGTAGCACTCACAAATGCAGTGGCAGATAAAAAAGAATTTAAATCATTTTCCGGATCACATAAAAGTATAAGGATGAGAACTTATTTCTAATTTCATTACACAAGTGTTCTAAAATTTCAGAAATAGTTAAACTATTTCATTAGTTCTTTTTAAATAGTTTTATATATTTCATTACGGCAAGCAAGCAATCAGAAAGAATGAACGAAACACAAATATATGTGTATATAAACTTGTACATGCATGTGTATACGTGCATACATATATTAATCTTTTCAAATGTAATTTTCATAGCTCTAGAACAAATCACTATTACCAAGTGATTTAGACCACACAAAATAATACATAAAGTTTCAAACACAAAATCTTTTATAACATTGAGTTTTTAATGCTAAAATTACTTGAAATTTATGAACCAAAACTATAATCTTTTGAAAAACACTTGTTTAGACTTATGGTATCTTTCCTGTCTCCTTACACCACATCCTCAGTTTTAAAAAAGCAACAGCCCAGAGTTAGCACTTGCTAATTTAATAGAAGGTTGTTTTAAAAGCAGCTTTCATCTTTAAAAAAAATTGACAATGGAAGAAAATGACATTGAAACACTAACTGAATTGACAAAGTTTCTTCAGAGAAAAATCACTTAGTTGAGTTTGAGGCTTTCTATTCATTAATTACACGATTTTTCTCGATATCCTAGATTATCTATCTCTTCCTTCCTGAGGTACCCCAGTGGTCCAGCCCAGAGCTAATTGGACGCTTCTGCTTCAGCACCAAGGACAGAAACCGCCCACCGCGTTTCAGGGGAAAGCAAACACACTCCCAAAAACCGCCAGACGTGACTTTCCAGACAAAGCAAGAAAAAAAAATTTTTTTTAAATGAAAGAAAAGAAAAAATGATACCGGCCAGCCAAGCCACCTGTTTACAGTCTCCTCTTCTGCAGAAGGCGCGGCAACTTCTCCGCGGGGGACCCTGGACACTGCAAGTTCCCGGCGCAGCGCTCGGGACAGTGAGAGCATCTCGTCGGAGCCCGCGCCAGGCGCCCGGTGCGGAGGACTTCCGCGGTCAGCCGCGCGCGCACCCGCGCGCACACGCACGCACACACACACACACACACACACACACCCGCGCACACCCCCGTGCCCACACCCGCGCGGCCCAGCCCGGAGCCCGGGGCCGTAAGGGGCTGTGCTCACCGCTCGGGCTGTCGCTGGACCTCAGGCTCCTTCCACAGAGGCACTGCAGCATATGCACTCCTTTCCTCAGGGAGAGTTCAAGAATCTTCATGGAGAAGCGCGCGCGTGGGGCTCGCCGACTCCCCGCCCACCTCCGCTAAGCGTCCAACCAGCTCGGAGAGGCGACCTGTCCGGGGCCGCGGCGTCCCCGGCCCATGGCGCGCGCGTCCCGGGAGCCGCGGGGCTCCAGCTGCCTCATGGATCTCGGGGAGGCCGAGAGGACCTGGAGGGGGGAATCGCCGGGGATTCCGCTGGATTCCACTGGACTCCGCCGGGCTCCGGTGCCCCGGCCTCGGCCACGCCTTAGTGGGCTCCGCGCGCGACGCTTTGGGACTGTCCCCGAGACCTGCTGGCGGGCAGGCGCTCCCGTGCGGGCGGGAGGGCGAGGGCACCGCGACGCCGCCGCCGGGCACGTCACTCCGGCTCGCTGCCTCCTTCCAGGCGCGGGACACCGAGGACACCTCCGCCCGACCGTCCCTGCCTCAGCGTCCCCTCCCCCACGCCGGCACCACCCACCCTGCTGCTGCCCACCAGGGCCAGAAGCTGGGGGCGGGGCCGAGGCCGGCAAGGTTGGGCTCCCGCGGGCGGAGGGGCGAGGGCGTCCTGGGCGCGCGGGAATCCAGCGGAAGAGAGCGCACGCAGGAAGGGCTGGGAGGCTGCGACTCCCGGGAGCTGGCGGGAGGTGGGGGAGGGGGCGTGGCATCCGGAGAGTTTTCCTGCGAGGACGGCGAGGAGGTAAAAGAAAGAAAAAAAAAATAAGTGTGCCAGGGTGGGTGCAAAATTGTGGATGTGGCAGTCCGGCGGCTGGGATTTTTCTGGACTGGGCTCTGTGACCTTGGGTAAACCTCTTGCCACCTTGGGAGTCTCACCATAAATCTGGGTGAGGAAGAAGGTGTAAGATAAAGATTGGCAGCGTCGTACTAGTTTGTCCCTGGCTGGCCAGTTTCCTGGACGTAGTTACCATAGGCTCAAACAGAGGTTATGTGAGGCTGGAAGGGAACAGCTAGGGTGAGGCAGGCATGCATCTGAGAGGGAGCAGGCATGCATCTGAGAGGGAGCAGTATGGAAAAAGTATTCTGGTACTCTTGAACTCTGCCAGCCTACCCAAGGGATCAAGGACATTGCCAATGTCCAATAAGTCTCTGTAGGTTTGAGGGGCTGGGATGTTTTCCACAATAGCACTTAGAGGATCCCAGTTCACCCCATCTCCAGAGGCCACCGGTTCCTTTGGGAAGTGTAATGCGGAAGCACTCAAAGCACGCTGTGTATGGGGACAGGACCCATCCTGTGTGGGATCTCAGTGTGAAAGGGACCTTCGAAGATATCTAGCAATTCAGGATGATGTCTTTAAGAGGACAAACGCTGGAGGCAAAAGTCAGCATTTTCATCTTTAAAACAAAGTTAATGATCACATCTACCTCACACCCCTTTTGCTGAGGGTTAAGGAAGCACTAGTTATAAGTAAATACTATAATATTTGTCATTATTGATCACCCTTCTCTAGAGTGTCCATGCCAGAATCTGAAGTCAAGTGATCGTCAGCAGCTGCACAAGTAATTCACCACACAGAACCCCTTCAAAGATTTGTCTTGACCCTGAGTCAGAAGTCACCTCCACCCTTTTTGTGCCCGTTGTTTCCACAGTACCTAACACTACCTGACTTGTTTTTTCCTGCAAAGGAAAAACTATAGTTCTCATCACCCCCACCTTTATTCTATTCTCTCAGTCAACTTGTACAGGTCCTAAGTGTTTCCCAAAAGTGGAAGCAAGTGTTCAAGTTTCCTGGAGGAGGCAACTTCTTTTCTTGGTGCAAAGGTGGTAAAAGAAAATCAGAACATGTGGAAGGCCTCTAGAGTCCACAGACACACCTGGGTCCATGCCCTCTCACCTGATTTCAGCAACAAGCTCCTGGCAAGGATATTTTGAATGGTACCCAGAATCAAGGCGATATCTCCAAGCCTCCTCCCAGTCCTGTCTTGGTCCCATTGTCCAGTGCATCATCAAATCTCTATGGGCGTCAAGGTCCTTCCTTGAAGACCTTGCTAAAGCCACCTCTGTCATCTCCAAGGAGGTTCGCAGGCCCCAGAGCAACAGAGCCATGACTTTAGTCTTCCCTGTCTCTTTGGGGATTAGTGAGAAAATTGGCTCATCTGGGATTCTAACCATCACACTCCCCATGGAGGGAGAGACAATTAACCAGAGGAAAACATCTAAAAATAGAGTTCTGTGCAGCAGAAGAAGACAGTTTTCCGGTAGAGTGTTCTGCTTGGAAACCCAAAGCCCAGAGCTATTGCTTCACTCTGAGAGAGGTGCTCTTCCAAAAAATGTAGCAAACGCTGTAACAGGACCAGGCCTTGGCTCTCACTTCATACAACTTAAGCAGAGCTAGCAGGTAAAATCAAAACCCACATGAGCATCCATTTTTAAGCCTATTACGAGTTTCTCTGCCTTGCTGGCAAGGTTCACAGGATTCAGTGGGGTGAAACACGTGAAAGTGCTATGAAGGTTCTAATTATCTTTGTAAGATAAGGTGCAATTACCAGTTTGCCTAGGTTCTAAGTGTTGGGCTATTAAGTCTAACATAGTGGCCCTGAGATTGTTTGATAACAGGAAGTGCTTAAGTGTGAATCTTCTGACTTCTCATCAGGCTGATATCCCCTTAGAAGAAGGGCAAGCAGTTCAGTCAACTCTGTGACAAACCACTGTCCCAGGGGTGCTTATGACCAGGTTGTATTCCTCTCACATGAATTGTGACAGTATTTATGAAAAGAATTTTGTTTCTTGGACCTAATTTTTTTTAAATGTTATCATGCCTAGCGGGACTTCAACACACGTGTTTCTCAAAGCAGTTTAACATATGATTGTTATGCATATCCACAATTCACTGTACCTAAAGCATCTTGTACAAGACTTCAGAGGAATTCATTTTCACATGTACCATAATGTACAAAATGGGTCAAAACAAAATAAATACCAACTGTGATAGCCAGGAACCCAGGGAGAGAAGGAGCTTGGCAGATTTTAATTTGAACAAAAACTTTCAAACTGTCTGCTGTATATTTATGTCTAAGTCAAAATCAAAAACTTTTTAGCAGTAATGATATTCTTGCTTGAAATGTAAATTGTATTGTTGTTAAATTAGGTTATCTGTTTATAATTGAGATTTTTTAAGGTAGCTGTGTTTTCTGTTTAAATTGACCTAGATTGCTTGGACCAATGTTAACAAGTAACTCAGCACTATGGTTTCACAAAAGAATAATTTAACACTTTTTTGCGACAGGGTCTTGCTGTGAGACCCGGGCTTCACTCGTACTCATGATCCTTCTGCTTCAGCCTCCCTGGCCTTGGGATTATAATGTGCAAGACCACACCTGGCTTAGTATTTTTTGAGAAGAAATGAGAAGAATGGTGCATAAAAGGTGACCATGTTTAAATTTCTGCTTAGTAATTTTTATTTTTTAAGAGTTATACTTACTTACTGTTTGTATGAATAAGTAACTATGTGAGTGGGTTGTGACATTTTTAAATGCAGGCTTATATAAGTATTTTTTGTTCATATTAAACACAAGAATCTGCTGGCTCTTGGCATCCGCTGTTTGATTAATCAATGCATTTATCTTCTTGAAATTCCATGTTAGACCAGTAATAACCTACTCAGAGTTTGCCAGGTCCCAAAGTTTTTAGAAACTATTAATGAAAAATCACTATTGAGTAAAAATCAACTTTTTTCACAGAAAAATCAAACTAACATATAAAGTGAAAAAAACCAGAAATCACTATGAGATCAAACTTAACATATTTTTATGTTATCTCTAAGAGTGGAAAACATGCCTATATCTCATGTCCTGGAAATAAGTTCAAATCTAATATTGATAAATGACAATATCAGTTTCTTAGATAATGTGACAAAAAGTCACCAGTAGCTAGCTTACTTTATTAGCAACATATAGCCTAAACTGTTTTCCAAAAAGTAAACCCAAGTTGTATTTGTTTGCTATTTCTTCAGCAAATTTTTTTAGAAATGAAACAAGTTTCCACTTACAGAAAAGTTAAAACAGTAGTGTTCATGTACACTTTATCCAAAGTATGCTGATATTCACAACTTATATAACCAGTGTACAAACATGAGACTCAGCATCTTTACACCTAGGAGTTAATAACTGCAAACTTTCTTTAACTCTCACATGTTTCTCCCTTAATATCCTTTTGTTTTGTTTTGTTTTTTGGCTTCAGGATCCAGCTATGCGCCACATTGCATTTCATCCTCATGCCCTATCAGCTGCTGTCAACCTTTGTAATAGACCCTTGGTCTTTTCTTTCAGAACTTTGACACTCCATGAATATTGATCAAATATATTGTGCAATGTCTTTCAACTTCCTAATTGTTGGCCTGCAATTACTCACTTTGTAAAGAATGCCATACATGACAGTGATGCTGTGCCCTAGTCTGACATTGGTAGAAGACTTCATACTCCCAACGAGTGATATTAACCTAGCATGTGATTGTGCTTAAGCTGCAAAGTTCTACTTTAAAACTCATACCTGAAACCTATATCAACTAAGAAACTTTAGCTGGGTGTGGTATCTCATGCCTTTAATGCCAGCACTCAGGAGGCTACTATAGGAGGATTGCTGTGAGTTCGATGACAGCCTGAGCTACAGAGTAAGTTCCAGGTCAGCCTGGAATAGTGTCCTCAAGGGGAGAAAAAGGAAACTTTGAGGCAATGCTAAGGACCCCTTGGTACTCAAACTTTCACTCTGTGATTTCAGAAATCAAGGGTAGATCTTGTTTGCAACAAGTAGTACTATAGTGTTTGCCTAATCATGTGATGCTGTATGTCCTTCATTTCTTCTATAACAATGGCAACTTTTTGGTAAGAGCTATCCCTCCTCCCCAACTTATTTCCTTATCTAATTGCTTATATCAGTCTGATTCATGGAGATTATCCTGTGGGTTGTAATCCCACTACATTCTGTAGTTAACATTCCAGCATTAGTCATTGTCTTGTGTACTTTTGATTGTTCCCATTTGAAAGTTACTTCCTTAGTTTTCTGGCATAATATAATGTTCCAGTTTTATTTTTTAAATTTATTTATTTATTTATTTTAGAAAGACAGAAAAAAAAATAAAACACTAGGGCCTCTTGCCACTGCAAACAAACTCCAAACTCATGTACCACTTTGTGCATCTGGCTTTCTATAGGTACTGGGACAACAGATTTGGGCTGGCAGGCTTTGCAAGCAAGCACTTTTAACTACTGAGCCATCTCCACAGCCCCTCCAAGTTTGATTTATTAAATTATTTTTATTTGTTCTTATTTTGAGAGAGAGAGAGAGAGAGAGAGATGCAGATGACAGAGAAAAGGAGAGAGAGAGAAAAAAAAAGAGAGAATGGGTGAACCAGGGCCTCCAGCCACTGCAAACGAACTCCAGATGCATGTGCTACCTTGTGCATCTGGCATACATGGGTCCTTGGGAATCGAACCTGGGTCCTTTGGCTTACACGCAAGCACCTTAACCGTTAGGCAATCCCTTCAGCCCCAAGTTTGTTTTTTATATTCATTTATTGATTTTCCTGGTCCCAGCTTGGAATCAACTAATTTTCCAGTAATTCCTGGATCTTTTCTGCATAATAGTATTTAAGATCCAGAATCTAGGAGCTAAGGGTAAAAATTGTTGCCAAGGTGTCACTCATCCTATCAATAATAGTTACAGCAACTCTTACTCACTAGAGGGAGGCCTTGTGTTCATAGACTCAAAAATCAACAAAATTTCCTATAGAAACTTAATACTGAAATCATAACAATTCTCTGGGAAAGTCCCTGATGTCTATCAGACTATCCCCTAGGCAATTACAGTTCCCGAAAAGCTCCATAGGACTTCAGATCCTCTTCCACAGGATTCGTTTTATTCTGCCTACTCATATATCTTACCTGTGGTGGTTTGATTCAGGTGTCCCCCATAAACTTAGGTGTTGTGAATGCTAGGTTCCCAGCTGATGGATATTTGGGAATTAATGCCTCCTGGAGGGAGTGTATCATTGGGAGCGGGCTTATGGGCTTTATAGCCAGTTTCCCCTTGCCAGTGTTTGGCACACCCTCCTGTTGCTGTGGTCCACCTTACGTTGGCCAGGGGGTGATGTCCACCCTCTGCTCATGCCATCATTTTCCCCTGCCATCGTGGAGCTTCCCCTCGAGCCTGTAAGCCAAAATAAATCTCTTTTTCCCACAAGCTGCTCTTGGTTGGGTGATTTCTAACAGCAATGCGAACCGGACTGCAACAGTAAAGTGGTACCGAGGAGTGGGGTTGATGCTGGACACCTGACTATGTGGCTTCAGCCTTTTGTAGCTGATTTTCAAGAGGAATGTGGAAGGATTTGAAACCTTGGCCTAAGAGATGCTTTGCAGTGCTGTAAGTACAGCCTGATGGACTCTTCTGGTCTTAGCTGAAACACCTGAAGGCAGTAAGAACTATGGACTGTGAGGTTTGGCTTATGAGGGTGAGAAAGAGCTTTGCTTGGACTGGGCTAGCAGTTTGTGTGAGAAGCTTGCTCTTATGCCCATGTCCTGAGAAGTTGTGCAGGGTTGCTTTGTGTAGAAATGAACTGGTGTGTGTAGAGGGATATGGCACAGAAAGAAAAATCTTTGGGTGAACTCTTGCCCATTCAGCTGCAACTGAGAGATTACAACCTTTGAGACTGGGCTAGCTGACCTGCGCTGGGGCAACAAGAAGAATGTCAACTCTTTTGAAGGGGTCTGAGTGCTCAAGGAGTGTCCTGTTCTTCAAAGTCTGCTTTAATCCCCCCTGGATTAACAAATTGGCACCCTACCTGGTATTGTGGAGTATAAGAAATGCTGGACAGAGGGTCATTGAGTTTGCAACACGGTATTGTGTTTTGGAAATGGCCATGGGCAGTGTGAAGCGGGTTTGCTGGTTGCCTGCATAGAGACCCCATGGAGCCATGAGGATGAACCGTGACTTGCAGTGGAGACCCAGTGGAGATGCCAGGACCATGAGATGGCTGCCGAGATGCTGCCGGCCCCGATGAAGTTTCCCAGGACTGTGAGTAGCATAGCTGGAGGGGCGGAATTGTAATGCCTGAGACTTGTCACTGGCTAGAGTTGCTGGACTTGAAGCTACAGAGTTTGATGTTTGCCCTGGTTGTTTTAAATCTTGTATTGGTTGAATGTTTCTTTGCTATGCCCAATGCCATCTTTTGTAGTGTGAGTATTTATTCTGTGCCATTATGGGTTTTTTGAGGTTATATTTTGGTATTATGGCTCAGTTAAAAGATCTTGAACTATGGGGATGTATGAACATCATTGAGATTGATAAAAAACTATGGGGAATCTTAAAGTCAGACTGAATACATCATGCATGGATATCAGTTTATGGGGGCCAGGGGCAGAATGTGGTGGTTTGATTCAGGTGTCCCCCATAAACTTAGGTGTTGTGAATGCTAGGTTCCCAGCTGATGGATATTTGGGAATTAATGCCTCCTGGAGGGAGTGTATCATTGGGAGCGGGCTTATGGGCTTTATAGCCAGTTTCCCCTTGCCAGTGTTTGGCACACCCTCCTGTTGCTGTGGTCCACCTTACGTTGGCCAGGGGGTGATGTCCACCCTCTGCTCATGCCATCATTTTCCCCTGCCATCGTGGAGCTTCCCCTCGAGCCTGTAAGCCAAAATAAATCTCTTTTTCCCACAAGCTGCTCTTGGTTGGGTGATTTCTAACAGCAATGCGAACCGGACTGCAACATTACCCTAAAAGGTTATAATGTCCCATGTCTACATGCTTTTGTAATTGTGTACATATATTTCACTTTTATAACTTGCTATGGAACATATAAGAAATATGTTAATAAAATTAAACAGTGATTCAATAAAATGGGAACTCTTTGTAGGGTTTCCATCAGAGGAAAATATTTGAAAGTCTACATTAAATTCAAAAACTGTAAATCACAGAATCTTTTAAAATGAGTGTATAAGCTCTGTGGGACATGAAATTTACCTTACCTTTGAACAACAAAATAACAAAACCAGGTTCAGTCATAATAAGAGATATACATAAAATTATATCATATTATTTATCAATAATTCAGATTTCAAAGGTAAGACAATTTGATAACAGGTTGTGCTAGAGAGAATTTAAAGGAAATGCAAGTTCTTTTATAGTCTTGGCAAAACTAAACAACAAGGGGTTGGAGAGATAGCTTAGTGGTTAAGGTGCTTGCCTGCAAAGTCAAAGGACCCAGGTTTGATTCCCCCGTACCATGTAAGCCAGATGCACAAGATGGCACATGCATCTGGAGCTCGTTTGCCATGGCTGGAGGCCCGAGTGTGCCCATTCTTTCTGTCTCTGTCTCCCTCTCTCTTAAATAAATAAAACAAAAATAATTAAAAATTAAACATTGAGGCCTTTGCGAATGAGAATTTGTTTAACTTCCAATTATTTCCCAATGCAAGTCCTTTTTCATGTACTAGTTTCCAGATATAGTTGCACAGCATACAACAGTGACCCCTGCACAGAAAGTCATGTACTGTTGTTGCTGTTTCCTGGTATTAAACTATGCCAATGACATTGATCCAGTAAAAACCTAACTAAATTTTGGTTTATCCTTACAAAGGAATGTGGGGTATCTTAATATATATATATATATATATGCACATATGTGTGTGTTTATACGAATAAATCTATAAAATTTATTACCAAATTTCAGTAATAGTACTATCCTTCCTTTTGTGTAATAGAGAAAGTACTGTGAATTTGTAGACTCTCAAAAAGCACACAAGAAATGGATCAGATGTAGTGTTAGGATAAGTGATTAGGGGTCAAACACAGCAGAGGGGAGAAATATGGCTGCATTCTATTTTGGACTTTTAAAACTTTATACTACACAGCCTTATTTAAATAAAGTTTCATGCATAAACTTAACAAAGCACATTTATTACTAAATCTCATTAAAATACAAAATTGTAGAAAGTGAAACAATAACAACAACTAGAAGTTCTTGCAGGTTATAGTCTTGATGCTGATGAGCCAAAACACTTAAAAGAAAGCCCAACAATAAAGCCTTGGTCCCCGAAGGGGTGCAGGTGTTGGCGAGCCTTATTCTCTAATGGGAAGTTGATACTTAAATAAAAGAAAATGTCAAAATGATACAAATTTGAGCTGCTATTCTTATTTCACTTTAAGCTGTGCATTAATTTGTAGTTACAACTTTATCCTTTTTTTTTTTTAAAGGATTTTGAATCCCACACACCAATATACTGTTCTATAATCTTGAGTATTAGGAGCACAAAAGCAGGAATAATATCCTCCATCAATTCCAACAATAATCAACTCCTTTCAGGTCTCACTTTATCTCACCTTCAAAAGAAAGTCATGTTAAATTCTATAGAAGACTGCCAAGTCTACATGTTAAATAGAGAAGTGTGAAGACTGTCGTAAGACTATGGATGAAGGGAGCATTTTGATTTACCAGAAGGAATAGAAAACAACAAAAATCGCCTGCCAGGCTGGAGAGATGGCTTAGCAGTTCAGGCGTGCTTGCCTCTGAAGCCTAAGGACCCCTACTAGGTAAGCCAGATGCACAAAGGTGAGACAAGCGCAATGTCGCACATGTCCACTAGGTGGCTCAAGCATATGGAGTTCGATTGCATTGGCTGAGGCCCTGGCATGACAATTCTCTCTTTCTCAAATTAAAAATAAAATAAAAGTAGACTGAAAGGATGGCTTAGTTGCTTAGGCCCTTGCCTGTGAAGCCTAAGGACCAGTACGCAGATATGCCACATGCGCACTGCATGCATGCATCTGGAGTTCATTTGCAATGGCTAGAGGCCCTGGTGTGCCCATTCTCTCTCTCTCTCATAAATAAATAAAAGTAAAAAATTTTAAATATTCATTAAAAATATAAATAACTAAATAAATTTTTTAAATCACTTGGTAATATCATGCCATCTCTCACTTTCCAAAAATATTGGTAGAAAAAAGGAAAATTATGTGTGATATGACTTCCTTCAGAATATTATGGAGCAAATATCAATATTTCAAATATAAGTGCTTAGATTTATAAAATTAATAATTAACTCATTTAGGGGGCTTGCTATATATGAAGTTACAGCCATAGCGTTTTCTATCTCTTTGCTTCTCCTGAGACCTCTGATAATTTTTGTCTTGTTTTATCTCAACACATAAACATAATGTGACTCTTCCTTAAGTCTTCTGAGTCTCAGGGCACTAAGACTGTAACCTGTTAGCCAGTTTGGAAATAATAATTCTTAATTATTTTATTTATTCACGAGAGAGATGGGGGGGAAGGTAGAGAAAGAGATAATGGGAACACCAGGACCTCCAACCACTGTACATGAACCCCAGATGCACCTTCTGCATTTGGCTTATGTGGGTATTTGAGAATTGAACCTGGATCCTTAGGCTTTGTAGACAAATACTTTAACTACTAAGCCATCTCTCCAGCCTTAGAAACAATATTTATTTTTATCACCTTCACCACCTACAATTTGTATTGAATTCAGATATGTTTATTATCTTGATTAACCCTTTAAAAAAACAGACCAAAGGAAACAGTGAGTCAAATATCTCCTAGTGACAGAGCTGAAAGTCAGTGACTCAGAAAATCTCTGAGGTTTCTGCCTTATCTTCATTTCTATCAACACACGAACATAACCCCATCCATGTCCATGAGTCACGCTATATCATTCTCATGTCAACATACATTCACATGTGCTGTTCCACTTGCTTGGGATATTCTTCCTTCATTCTTACGTGTATGTATAGCCAACCTTCAAAATCCAAGCTCAGCACCACCTCTCCAACCCCACCAAGAGACTTTCTCTGATTAGGATAGCTTCTCTTCTTTGGGGATAACCTATACATATTTCTCAATATACAACTTTCACACAGTAACATCTGATTTATTTTATTTATGACTTTTAGGTCTAATTTATTGGCCAAAAAATGAAGTGCTAGTTAGGAATATATCCAAATCATTATACAAACATACAATTGCAACTCTGACACATGGGGCGGGGCTTGATTCTATTATATCTAAAGAGGGAGTGAAGGTGTTGATTTATCTGGAAGAATTGGAGAAAAGCTAAGGCTCACTATAGGTTGTATCACAATTAGTTGAGTATAGTAATATATATATTTTCTCAACTCAAGTGAACACACACACACACTTTTGATGTCCTTCATGGAAAGTCAGAAAATATGAGGTGTATTCACCATTTAATACTGCCAACAGTATATTTTCCCATACATATGTGTGGCACAAAATGTGTTCAATAATATATGCTGAATAAGACTGAAAGTTTCACAGTTCCAGGATAATTATGTAATTCTGCTGTTTTCAATATTGCCTTAAGATTATCTGATACCAATTTACTATTGTAGCCAGCTTCTCATTGTTGGAACAAATATGCAGCCAGACACAGTTTATGGGAGGAAGGGTTTATTTCAAATTTATCTAAAGATAAGCCCTTATCAAATTTATCATAACCTCACATTTCAGTTAGGTATAAAAGCATCACCTGGAATGTGTCCTTTCCTGAAAGTCAATGATGTATGTACCAAATGGTTTCAAATATGATGATTAAACTAGAGGAAGTTACTTTTGGTTTTTTTGAGGTAGGGTCTCACTCTAGCCCAGGCTGACCTGAAATTCACTATGTAGTCTCAGGGTGGCCTCAAACTCACAGCAATCCTCCTACCTCTGCCACCCGAGTGCTGGGATTAAAGGTGTGCACCACCATGCCCAGCTTAAAGGAAGCTTTAAAAGGAATAAAGATTAACTGAAGCCTGGATAAAAGCACTTTCTTGGGCCCCTAAATTAACTGGTCTAATATTAAATGAACAAGAGTCAAAGATGTGTGAGGAATTTCTATAATGAGTATGAGACTCCATATTGCACACTTTGAAACTGTTTTATTTCTGCTTTATAATTGCTACAATAAAATTGGCAGAGCCAGAAAATTTTAGTTTCTGTAGTCTATGCAATTGTGATCATGTAGATATAGAAATGTAGTGATTTTAATGTGTGGTCTCATAGACTCAGGCTTGCATCCTAATTCTCTAGTGGGCAGATACCCACTGAGGAAGAGGTATATCATTTGGGGAAGATCTGGAAGTTCAAACCTAAGGTGTATGGAGAGTTGGGACCTCTGGTTATTCTGATGAGCTTGGCTTATGAACTTTCAAGAGGGAAGTGCAGAAGCTTTTGGAACTTGGGTACTGGCAAAAGGGTTGGTTGCATTCTTCTTCCCATGCTCTAAGAGTTTGAGCAAGATGGAATTGAAAAGTAATGGACTGGTGTGCTTGGCAGAAGGTATAGAACTGAAAGATGCATGGTTTTGTGGTTCATCAAAGGGAAAATATAAGACAAGTTTGAAGTTGAAGTTATTAGCACAGAGACTGGTTTTAGACTACTGAAGCTTTTGCAATTATTTTGAAATTATTAAGCAGATTACCACCATTAAAGGTGGGCCAACTGCTTTGCATTGAGACAATAAGAAAGATGCCTGATGATGAAATCCACACAGGACTGGCTCAATAGGTAGGAATTAAAACTCTTTTACTAGGAAGTGATTTAAAGGAATAGTTCTAAAGGTACATCTTGCTCTTCAAGGTCAAGGTTTGTGTCAAATTTGGTACTGGTTTTGGAAGCATTGAAAATGCTGGGAAGCAAGTTAAGTAGTGCATGTGGTTCCAGAAGCTTCTCCTGAGATGCAGCATGTGAAACAGGGTCCAATCCCTGTGTAGAGGTCACCTAAGGCTATTGTATGAAGAGTACCAATTCCAGGAATCAGCTTCAAAGATGTAGCATTTTGAAGGTCACTGTATTGGAGGCCACAAACGGCCATTGTGTGGAACTATAAGGATGGACTGTGGTTTGCAGTGTAGGCCTGTAGATGTGCTGGATATACCAAGACTGTACACTAGCAGCATTGTTGGCTTCGGATGAAAGTTTTCCCTGGGCTACTCAGCCCAGCTCGAGAGGTGAAATTAGAAACTCCAGTGACTGTTATCATGGGTTATAGATGTCAGACTTGATGTTGGAGTTTTATCCTGATGGTTATTGATTTGTATTAGTCTAGTGTCTCCTTCTTATGCCTTTTTGCAAAGGAAATGTTTACTCTGTGCCATTATGTATTGGGAGTTTTTAACTTGTTTTGCATTTACAGGACTCACAAATAAGAGACAGTCTTAAATTTCAGATGAGACTTGGGACTTTTGAACAATGCTAAAAGGTTGGACTAAATGCATTTGCATTGTGATGGTCATGAGTCTATGGGGAACAGGGATGGAATGTAATGGTTTGAATGTATGGCCCTATAGACTCAGGCTTGAATTCTGAGTCTCCAATGGGCAGAACCCCTCTGGGGAAGTGACATATTACTCTCCAGTGGAGAGATTAGAGCTCTGGCAGTTTGTGCATACTGGGTCTGTGTTTGCTGGCTGTTTAATGGTGTCTCTCTGTTATTAGTCTATGGAAGTGAGCCAGCTTCTGCCATTGATGGTGTTTCCTTTGCATCTGTAAGCCTGAAATAAACTCTTACTTCCCATAAATGGTGTCTGGCTGGATATTTGCCCCAGCAATGAGGAGCTGACTACAACAAGAAATCATTAGGACATGCTTCTAGGAGCCAGTATCATTAAACCATCTTCAGCATCCTGGTTTCCATAAATACTACATTTCGATACACACATTATTTTCATTTTAGGATTGGTGCTCTTTTGAACCATTTCCTTTTAATTTCTAGAACTGTGGTTAAAGCTTGTACTTTACACCAAAAATGAGTTGATTTCTCAATTCTGACACTTAAATGATTCTACTTCTGAAGTTTTACATTTTTCCTTTCTGTTCAGTGGAGTTGGTATTAACATCTACTTAACTGAACTGTTATCAGAATTAATGAATATAGAATCAAAGAAGAAATCTCAATATAATGCTGGCCAAGTGCTAGAAAAGTGTTGGTGATGATTTCCTCACTTCTTTGTATTTTGTTTCACTCATTTGAAAATGAAACTAAGAATTTTCTTTGTGAGCTATTGTACCACATTCCCCAAAAAGGTTGTCTGTATGTGGTAGCTCATGCCTATAATCCAAGTATGCAGGATGCTGAGGCAGAAGATTCACTATAAGTTTGACCACTCTGCATCACATAGTGAGCTTCTAGGCTAGCCTGGACTACATGAAAAACCAAAGGTGTCTCAAAACAAGGAGGGGGAAGAGGAGGATGGGGAGGAAAATAGAGAGGGCAGGGAGTGGCAGAGCTGAGAATTTAGCACTAAGCCTACTTCCTAGATTAGCACGTACCAAGATAATTCCTTTGTAATTTAATTAATATTAATATTCAAACATGAAAACACTAGCATGTAGGGTGAATGAAGAGCCTTTACTATGATTTGAACTGTGCAATGCATACATATATTTATCATATCTATATGAGACGTGTGTGTATACATTTCAAATGTACAAAATATACAAAAATGCAAAAACGTAACAGTGGTTATTTCTTCCAGACTTTTTTTTGTTTTTTTTTTTTTTTTGGTTTTTTTGAGGTAAGGTCTCACTCTACCTCAGGCTGACCTAGAATTTCACTATGTAGTCTCAGGTTGGCATCAAACTCACAGCAATCCCCCTACCTCTGCCTCCCGAGTATTCCAGACTCTTTTAGTGATGATTGTTGACTGAGGAGAAGTAGCTGAGCAATGTTGCAGGATTTTGCAAAGGCAGAATTTAAAGACTTGCTGTGAGCAACATGTGACACACACACAACATCATTGACCACAATGTTTTTAGCCTAGTAAGAATCAAATAATCTTGCTTTGGCTTTCAAGTATCTTTAATAAAGGAATATGATCAAAGAGAAATAAGTATTATTCCTTGAAGCTTTTGCTCGTGTTATTTTTTGCTTCAGGAAATTACTCTTGCATTTTCACAAAAAAGTCACCTGGGGACAACACACTCTGAACATATTGATATGATATGACTCCCAGAACACTGCAAACACAATCTGAAATTACTTTCTCTCCTCCTATTTCTCCCACATACCTTCACAAGGAAACAAATACTAGATGTAAATATCTAGTTTCAAAAGCATTTCATCTGATATCATTATCTTCCTCAAAATAAAATATCACAACTTTCATAATTGTTTGAGGAAGGAATTTTAGAATAGTGTATGTTCAGGAACACAAACCAATTTTGTTAAAATATCATTTACTGGCCTCTTCAAAAGACTATGTTTCTTTACAGTGTGAAGTCAAATTTCCAATATTTACAACTTAACATTCAAAACATATACCCATCCTCACCAAGCTTTCTGGTACAATGTCTACAACACACCTTCATCATAATTGTATCAGGTCCATCATCCCTTACCTGAAGCAATTAGAACCCAGGTTGTTTTGGGTGCTCAGAATTTTGGGGTTGAGGCACTGTTTGTGAAAAATAAAGCAATTAGTGTATATTTTTTATATTTCTGTCATAAAATTCACAAATAATTTCTTAAGTGGACTAGATAAAAGGCCTTGGTTGTGTCTTCAAATGAGTAAAAACCTGAGTGGAACAAATGGTTGTCAGAACTTCTTGGACTGAGAACTAATGGCTAATGATTTCACCCTCTTGCACTTGCCTTACTTAGGCATTGACCTTTGAATATTTTGGGCCTTTGCTTATTTTCCATCCTAGCCAAGAAAGTCCCCTGTGTCAGTTCTACTTTAATAACTTCTGGCTTGGACAAACCTAAATGCAAACTCTACTTCTATAAAGCCACACAGCAGAAGCATCACTCTTTCTTGCTTTGCTGTTGGTATGACCATCTCTCCTCCTCAGCCACAGCATACCCAGGAGGACTGTGTAGGACTTGCCTTGGTGTCTGTGACTGCTGGGAGTTTATTCTCCTCAGAAGAGTGCATAAATGGCATGAGGCAAGTCTCCTGAGGTGAAAATTAACAGGACTCACCCAAAGCCTCAGTACCAGGTTCAGTTTCTCTTTATAAATAGGGTCTTTTATGAGAAGACAGAGTTGGAGTTTTTAAAAATTACTTTTATTCAGACTAAGTCTTATCTAGTCAAATGCTTCATAGGGATTCTAAGAAAAATTTACCCAGTTTTCCTTCTAGTACCACTCTGAGCAGTCCTCCAAGAAACCAGTTTTGGCTTAGTGCAATGCTTAGCATGAGTTTAATAAAATAACTTTTTTATAATATATAATTTCAGAAGCCAATGTGCTATATTGAATTTGAAATGTGCCTTCCCATTCTGTAGTCATGGTACTGATCTGAAACATGTGTGTCTACATTTATTTATAGAATAATCCCAACAGCATAGGGGGAAAAATAACTATGTTCTGTCCACTCTGTCAGGACTTGTAGGCAAACCACCAGACTACAGCCAACTTCTATTAATATTTCTCAGAAATACTAAACTATCTTTGACAATTTCACATATTCCAAGAAACTGTTTTAACTATATGTTGCAGTTACCTTCTCATTGCTGGAACAAACACCCACCAAAAACAGCTTATAAGAGGAAAGGGTATATTTTGGCTTATAGACCCCAAAGGAGAATCAATGATGGCAGGGGCAAACTTGGCATGAGCAGAGTCTGGACATAACTGCATGGCCATAGCCAATGACAAAGCAGTGGCTGGAGAAAGAGCAAAAGAAAAAGAAGTAAGGGAAAGGGATGATCATTATAACACTAAGAAGCATGACCCCAGCAACACACCTTCTTCAGCAAGCCTCCAATTCACAAATTACTATCAGCTGGGAATCAAGCATTCAACAACACATGAGTTTATTGGGTATACCTAATCAAAACTAGGGCTGGAGAGGTTGCTCAGTGGTTAAGCCACTTGCCTAAAATCCTAACAATCTTGGTTCTGTTCTCACATAGCCATGTAAGCCAGATGTACTACGTGGCACATGTGTCAGAAGTTCATTTGCAGAGGCTAGAGGGCCTAGCCTCCTCTCTCCTCTCTTCTCTCTCTCTCTCTTCTCCTTCTCTCTTCTCTCTGACTATCTCTTCCTGCAAATAAAATAAAAAGTAAATAAAATATTTAAAAAATTAAACCACCACATTGCATGCATTTCTGTAAGTCATACTAGAAACCTTTCTGGAAAACACACTGGTCCTTTCTGATAGCAAGGGGAAGTAGCAGCCTCCCAGGGCAGATGCCCTGATGGCAGATTTACTAGCTGTTCCTTCTGAGTAGGTCTCATTGAACCTGTTTTCCTGAGCCTCATCACATTACAGAATCCATCATAAGACCACAATGCACTCCCAACTTACCCAAGTGCATCAGTTTCTTTACAATATTCCTGCTTCTCTAGGAAACCTAGCTTCTCTCTTTTCAGCCCCTCAACTATACCAAATTAACTGGGGGAAAGTGGTCTTTAATTACTTATTATTATATTTTATCATAGGATAAAACCTTTGCAAAGGTATACTGTAGCCAATAAACCTTGATACTTATACAAATTTAGTTTGCATTGCAATAAATTCAGCCACATAAAAGTGACAGTGGATTCTGAAAAGCTTGATGAATACAGAACTCAATCTAAAGTTAATAGGACGCATTCTCTTATTCCTTCAGAATTGCTGATCTAGGCTCATAATATGAAATTAGCCTGTGTGCCACAGCACTGGCTAGGGTTACCTGTTGGTCACTGTGGTAAAAATTACCATTTCTTCTCTATAGTTTGTCTCACATTTTCTTGATCCTATGCTAAGATTATGATATATTCTTTTGAAAATTGTTCCCAGTTACTAGTTAGATATTTACTGCATGCCTTGGTTAGAACCATCAGCTTCTGAGCTAATGCAAGAAATCTTCAAGTTAGTACATGATTGGGAATGAATCTTCTAACTATACTTCAAAGTGAGTTCCTTTTTTCTTTTTTTTTTTTTTTTTTTTTTTTTTGCCTTTTTGAAATAGGATGACCTAATTAACTGTGACCCAGGCTGGGCTCAAACTCACAGCAATCATCCTACCTCAGTCATGTCCCAAAGGCTGGGATTCAAATCACTTACCATCGTGCCTGGATCTAAGTATTTAAAAAAATACACCTTTCCCTTTTCTTTTTTTTAAATTTTATTTTTATTTATTTATTTGAGAGAGGGAAAGAGAGAGAAGAGGAGATGGAGACAGAGAGAGAATGGTCATGCCAGGGCCATTCCAGCCACTGCAAACAAACTCCAGATGCATGCGCCACCTCTTGTGCATCTGGCTTACATGGGTACTGGGGAATCAAACCAAGGTCCTTTGGCTTTGCAGGCAAGTGCCTTAACCACTAAGCCATCTCTCTCTCCAGCACCAACATTTCCCTTTTCTTAAATATCAGTTTATGCTGATAGACCAAAGGGAAGGCATGATGTTTGATCTGTTGAGACCTCTTATCAGTTGAACTGCTGACAGCAGATGATCTTAAATACTTTAAAGAAAACCTAAATTTCCAAATTCTTGATACATGGTCAAAATATAAATCATGAAGTAGAAGTTTTAAAACTCCAACCTCATTTTGAATTGACAGCTTTCAGATATCACAGAGCCAGATGCCTCGATGACAGAAATCGTAAGCACTGGGGGCTTCAGAGAGAGTAACCAAATCATAAAGGATAATTTCCCAACCTGGAGCAAACATAGGGCCTTTGCATTCCAGAAGGTTTTGCAGGGAATTTTTCTAGGTTTCTTCCAGTTTTCAAGCTGTGTGACTTCCACCTGTCCTTTCTTTGGCACTAAAATGACTCATCTACCATACTTAAGATAGAAGTCAATTTATTAGCCACAATCCGAGCATTATATTAATTCTAATGGAAGCTATTCGCTAATAACGTCCCTATCCTCTTACAGAGGTGGATGTGTCAAGAGACAGGCATGCATTTACTGAGCTGAAATCTAATACCACACCCAGCACATGCACTTATGTCTTACTCATCTCATCAATCACAATAAATGATACTTCTTAAAACTGGTACTATTAACTACAAAATTGGAAGATAAAACTAATTCCTGTAAGTGATCTACAGTGTGTTCCTATGACAATAACTCATTAAAATAGAAACATACCTAGCTCTTAAAACCTGGGAATTATTCACTTGAATTGCTTCCATCAAAATCATCTTTGTGGGCTGGAGAAATGGCTTAGCTGTTGGGGCACTTGCCTGTGAAACCTAGGGACCCAGCCTTGATACCTCAGGTTCCAGTAAGTCAGATGCACAAGGTGGCACATATGTCTGTAGTTTTTTTGCAGTGGCTAGAGGCCCCATCATGCCCATTTCTCTCCCTCTCTCTCTCTCTCTCTCTCTCTCTCTCTTTGTCTCAAATTTTTTTTAAAAAAAGTTTTTCATGCTGGAGAAGTGGCTGTCATCAGTTACTCTCATCAGTTAAGGCACTTGCCTGCAAAGCCAAAAGCTAGATTCCCCAATACCCACATAAAGCCAGATTCACAAGGTGAATCATGTGTCTGCAATTTGTTTACAGTGGCTAGAGGCCCTGGTGTGCCCATTCTCTCTCTCTCTCTCTCTCTCTTCCTCTCTCTCTTTCTTATTCTCTCTAAAATAAATAAACTATTTTAAAAAAAATCTTGCATAGGTCTTTATATGACTTTTATATGACATTCTTATAACCAACCATTCTTGTTCTGCCCCACAGGCATTGATATGGACAATGACAGCTGTGCTTTCTAAACCATACCATATAAATTCACCACACTAATGGTTGTTTAGGCTAGGAAATCTGGTTGTTTTATCATATAAAACCACAACACATTTTAACTTGGCATAGTTCTGACATCACATTTGTACTTCAAAGAGATTGCCTTGGTACTAGACTAGAAGTAGAGAAGAGCAAATTGATCAATCAACAAAGTTTATCCTACTCCACAGTAACTGTAGGAGAGACTAAGATAATGCAGTTTGATGCTTGGGTTATGCCACTGAGAGAATGTAGGGACTGACTGCATGGATTGGGAAGTGAAAGGAGGAATGCATTTGAGGGTCCTGGCATTACAATATGTAGAAAAGGGCTCAGAATCAAAATGGAGACCTATAGAGACATGTTATTCATAATTGAATAATGGCTATTCATCACTGACTTGTGATGTTTCATGTGTGTGTTGTGGTTTCAATGAGCAATGTCCACCTCCACAGACTTATGTGTCTAGGCACTTGGACTCAGCTGGTGGCACTAGTTTAGAAGACAGTGGAAACTTTTGGAGGTGAGATCTAGCTCAAGAAAGTAGATCACTAGAAGGTAGGCATTAAGGGGTACATCCCAGCCATTTCTGGCCCTAGCTTTCTATTTTCTACCCGTGGATGCAATGTGATTAGCAGCCAACTGCTGACGCCATTGACCAACTCACTACAACTGCCAGTGTTTATCTGCCATGTGTACTCTAGCCCTTGAACGTAGAGTCCAAACAAACCTTGTTTGCCTTGAATTGTCCTGTTAGGTATTTGTCTCCAGTGAAGAAAGTAACTAATGAATATGGGAAACAAATGGAATGAAGATAAAATTACACTGAAACTAAAACCTAAGGAAACTATGAGAGTTAATTTTACATGCCAGTTAATTTTACATGCCAGTTTTACTGGGCCAGGAATTATTCTGGTGTGTCTGCTTTGCTTGAGTCAGTAGACAGAGTAACCAGAACACTTATTTAGAGCCACTATTCAATCAATGGAAAACCTAAATGAATGAAAAGGGCTAAGTAAGAAGAAACTCCTCCAACCAGACTGCCTTGACCTGGGACATGGGTCTTTACCACACTTCTGTTTCAGACTGAAGCATCTCTTCTGGAGCCTTTACTTGCCAGCATTCCAACTAGATCATATGCCATCCATATTATTGCTTTGCCAGACACAACTCAAAACTGCATATCTACTCTCCTGGGTTTCCAGCCTGAAGGCTAAAGATCCTGGGACTTCTTATACTACATAGATTGATTGGCAAGCCATTTTGTTACAATATTTATTACCTCTCTCTCTTTCTCTCTCTCTCTTTCTTCCTCTCTAATTGGTTATATTTCTCTGAAGAGTCATGACTAATTTAGAAAACAGCAGTAATGAATGAAGTACATTTAGTTTGTTAAACCTTAAAGAAAAGGAAGTCTCAATTCAAATCACTACAGAAACAACTACTACAGCATCAAGTCACAGAAACAAAGAAAAAAAAAGTCAAACGGTAGATTGGAACTACTAAATGAAGGAATTCTGATGTATGCCTAGATGATTCAGAGTTAATGTAAGAAGAAAAGACAAGACCTTATGATACAGGCCTGTAATCCCAGCCACTTGAGAGGCTGAGACATAAATTCAAGGCCTGCTCAAAAAACTTGGTGAAATCTTATCTCAAAGTAAAATGTAAGTTTTTTAAAAGGCTGGACATATCATTCCATGCTTAAGTGCTACACTGGCATGTATGAGGTCCTAGTTTCAATATAAACAACCCTATGACCCCCACCCCAAGAGAGAGGGAGAGAGAAAGAAAGGATATAGGAAAAAGAGAAAGAGAGAGAGAAAGGTCTATGACATTTTAATTATCCTTTCATTAATGAAATGATAAGAGTTCTGGAGATAGCTCTGTGAGTAAGGTACTTGCCTAGAAAATAGGTTGACCAAATTTGATTCCCAGCACTCATGTAAACAATGCTGGGTGCAGTGGTGCGTGCCTATAGTCTAAGCACTAGAGGAACAGAGGTGAGAGGACCCCTACAGCTGGCTGGCTAGTCAGTCTAGCCTAATTGCTGAGCTCCAGGTCAACGAGAGCTCCCACCTCAAAAACAAAGTAGATAGTGCTCCCAAGGACAACATCTAAGGTTGTCCTCAGACCTCAATTCACACACACACACACACACACACACACACACACACACACACCCCACATAGACACACACAAATGAATGATAAAATGTACTATAAAATGATATTTTCATCCTTTAAATAGTTCAAGTATCTTAAAGGATAAAAATATATTTTTTCTCCCTTAAAAACTGAAGCTGGGTGTAGTGGCTCACACCTTTAATCCCAGCACTTGGGAGGCAGAGTTAAGAGAATCACCATGAGTTCAAGGTCACCCTGAGAATACAGAGTGAATTCCAGGTCAGCCTGGGCTAGAGTAAGACCCTATGTCAACAATCCAAAAAAAAAAAAAAAAAAAATATTGAACTGAAAGCTTCACCTTAATTTTTCATTTCACTCCTTGGAATATATATATACAAGATTTAGCAAATCATTTGATAAGGAGATTTAAATATGAAATGTCCCCCAGAGCTTCATGCTTTGAATACTTGGTCCTCAGCTGGTGGCAATTTGAGAAGGTTGTGCAGCCTTTGGAAGGTGCAGCTCTGTTGGAGATGTGTTTTCAAAGGAAGATCTTGAAGTTTATTAGTCAAGCCCACTGGATGTTCAGAACTCACTCAAATTACTTCCTTCCTGCTTCTGTGATGAGACATGACACCCTGGCTGCCTGTTCTGCCATGCTTTTCCTGCCATGATAAAACTTCCCCTCTAAACTGTGAGCTCAAGTATTCCCTATCCTCATATAAACTGCTTTGCTCAGATGTTTTGTTCCAGCCAGCAAAGGCAACTGCAACACAAAGCAACAAAGTATAGATTTCCGTATGGCATGATAAATGGAAATGTAATGCACAAGGCTCTTGAGCTTATGTTTCTATACCAATCTTTCTCTTTAAAAAAACTGGAGATAAAGGACTACTGCTAAACTTTGTTTATGAGGCTAGTATTACAAAAAATTGGCCTCGATATCCATGGCTTCATAATGCCTGACACTACTACATAAGACCATCATAAGAGGAGGGAAGGATCATGGCATGCAAATACAGGAGAGACTTATTGAGAAGGGGAGTGGATGTGATGGAGAAGGGAATTTCAAAGGGGCAAAGGGGGGAGGGGGTATTACCATGGGATATTTTTTATAATCATGGAAAATGCTTAATAAAATTGAGAAATAAATAGATAAATAAAACAAAAACAAAATTTATGCTGTAACCCAAAGGGACCCTAAATTATAACAAGAAGAAAGCTGAAAGCTTCAAACTCCCTGTCTTCAACATTTTGTGAAGTAACATAACCAGAACAGCATGGTGCTAGCATAAAGTCACATAAACCAATGTAACCGAGTACGGAAGTAAATCCATGCTACGTACATAAATGATCATTGACAATGCTGCTAAGACTATGCAATATAGAAGTAATAGTCTCTTCAAAGAAATGGTACTAGGACAATTATGATATCCACATATGAAGAAGAAATTGTATCCTATTATTATCCCACAACGAATAATCAACTCAATATTACATGAAAACTTCAATGTAAATCTGCAACACTCTTGAAAGAGGGAGAAACCTTCATAATGTTGACCTTGATAATGACCTTAATAATAAAGGACCTGACAGAAAAGCACAGGAAACAGGAGCAAAAGGAAATAAATGAAGCTTCTGTGCAACAAAGGAATCAAGCTAGACAGAAAAGGCAACCAAAAGAATGAGAAAAAATACTAATAAATTCATATAGCTGATAAGAAGTTAATATACAAAATATAAAAAATATTCTTATAGTTCAATAATAAAAAGTCTAGATTCTAAAACTGTTTCTAAAAATGGACAAAGAACTTGAATAGACATTTCCCCAAAGGTAACCTACAATTGGTAAATAAGTATATGATAAGATTCTCAATGTCACTATACATGAAGGAAATTAAAATCAAAATGACAGAGCTGGAGGGATGGCTTATCAATTAAAGTGTTTGCCTGCAAAGCCAAAGGACTCAGATTCAATTCCCTAGGGCCTACATTAGCCAGATGCACAAGGGGGCACACGTGTCTGGAGTTCTTTTGCAGTGACTGGAAGCTCTGGTGTGCCCATTCTCTCTCTCTCTGTCTCTCCCTCTCCCTCTTTCTCTGTCAAATAAATTAATAAAAATTTTAAAATAGGGCTGGAGATATGGCTTAGTGGTTAAGCACTTGCCTGTGAAGCCTAAGGACCCCAGTTTGAGGCTCCATTCCCCAGGTCCCATGTTAGCCAGATGCAAAAGGGGGCACATGCATCTGGAATTCGTTTGCAGTGGCTAGAGGCCCTGGTGCGTCCATTCGCTCTCTCTCTCTCTCTCTCTCTCTCTCTCTCTCTCTTCCTCTCCCTCTTTCTCTCTCTGTCACTCTCAAATAAATAAAAATAAACAAAAAATTAACAAATAAAAATAAATAAGAACAAAAGCTAGAATAATAAAAATATTTTTTAAAAATCAAAACCACAATAATCATAACAAAACTAAACAAAATAAAAATGAGGCTGAGGAGAAGTTGGAACCCTTTCAACCTACTAGTGAAATTATTAAGTCTAAGAGAATATGGCATTTTCTCCCCAAAATAAACATAGAATTACCATATGATCCAAAACTCTCACTACTACATACATAGAGCAAAGGGAAATGAAATCAGCCCATTGAAAAAAACCTCATCACTACTCTCAGCAGCCAACAAACTGAAACAACCTGAGTCCATCAACTGACAGATGGATAAAGAAATTATGGCACATACAAGCCATGGGATATTAGTCAGCTTTTATACTGGATGAAACCCTGTCACTTGAAACTTGATGGATGGAATTGATGGTTACGATATGAAGTCAAATAAGGCAGGCATAAAAAGAAAAGCCCACATGATCTCACTCAGAGGAAGAATCTAAAAGAGTTGATCTCATAGAAGTCAAAAGTAGGATGGTTGTTACAAAAGGCTGTGGAGGTGGAAGCAGGGAGGAATGGAAGTGGTTCATCAAGAAGTACTAAGTTGGGCTGGAGGGATGGCGGTTAGGCGCTTGCCTGTGAAGCCTAAAGGACCCTGGTTCAAGGATCGATTCCCCAGGACCCACATTAGCCACATACACAAGGGGCGCAAGTGTCTGGAGTTCGTTTGCAGTGGCTGGAAGCCCTGGTGTGCCCATTCTCTCCCTCTCTCTCTCTCCCTCCTTCCCTCCCTCTCTCTCTCTCTCTCTTTCTCTGCCTCCTTCTCTCTGTCAATCTCAAATAAATTAAAAAAAAAAAGAAGTACTAAGTTACAATTCAATGCTGGCAAGAAGATCTGGTGTGCTATTGCACAAAAAGGTAATAGTAGGTAATAATAATATACTATGTATTTCAAAACTTCGTAAGGAAATATTTGAATAAGTTTCTCATAATCAATAAATATTTGAGGAGCTAGATATGTTTATTATATTTTAAATTATATAATAATTTATATTTTAAAACACTATATGGTACACATATATATATAATTGTTTGTTTTTATATATCAGTTAAAATATGTACACTTTAAACAATGAACTACTATATGATCTAGTAATCCTATGTCTAGGTGTTTGTCTACATGGAAAACAGTTTCAAAGAGGCATCTGTTCTTCCATATTCTCTGTAGCACTAATTTACAAGAGCCATTAATAAAAGCAACTAATATGTTTCAGCACACAAATGGGAAAAAAATGTGGCATATACATACATGGGATGCTGTGCCCATAGGACAGAAGAAAAGCCTACCACAGTTTACAACAGTGATGAACCTTAACAACATTACCCTAAATGAAATCATCCAGTCACACAGCGGCAAATACTAAATGATTGCATTTACGTACAGTATCTGAAGTAGTCAGCTCCCAGAAGCAGCACACAAAATAATGGTTGTCAGGGACAGCAGGAAGAAAACAGAGTTGCTGCTCACTGAGTCCAGTTTCAGTTATGACAGAGGGACAGTACTGTATATGCCATACAATGTGCCAATAGTTAACAAGGATGTCTATTGTCAGGCTACAATGAAATTAAGCTAGAACTCTATAACAGAAAAATATCTGAATATCTGAAAAGTCCACAAATCCTTTGAAATTAAACAGCACAGGTCTCTATAACACATGGCTCAAAGAAAAGTAAAGATTGCAAATGGTGGTGCATTGGTGTTCAGTTCTTTTGGAGTGGTTAGAGACCCTGATGTGCTCATTCTATAGGTTTTAAAAAAAATCTTCAGTACAGTTCCAGCAAGTCAAATCTAATGAAGTATAAAGTATACATGGAGAAACTATATACTTGAATTTATACAATGAAATATTGGGCCACAAAATGGAAGGAAGAGTTGATCCATTCTACAAAGGCAAATCTTGAAAACATGCAAAGGGAAAGAAGTTAGTGACAGAAGGCCATGCATTATACAATTAGCAATTCTATGTGAACTGGAGAAATGAGAATTGAAACACACACACATACACACATTGTATATACTCATACCCTTTAAACATTGATAACTTTATATGAGGCAACACACATTTTTAAATGACCAAAAGATATAAGCAGGTATTTTAAGAAATAAATATGGAAATCATAAATAAGCACATTAAACATTATTCAGTATCATTAGTAATAATGAGGATGATGCAAATTAAAATAGTAATGAGTACTTCATCTTAAAAGGTTGGCAACATTTTATGTTAGTGAAGATGTGGACTGAATGGAACGCTCATACACTGGGAGTATCCACTATGTTACAAACAATTGGGAAATCACATGTCTTTTTTTTTTTTTTTTTTTTTTTTTTTTGGTTTTTCAAGATAGGGTCTCACTCTGGTCCAGGCTGACCTAGATTTAACTCTGTCATCTCAGGGTGGCCTTGAACTCATGGCAATCCTCCTACCTCTGCCTCCCGAGTGCTGGGATTAAAGGCATGCACCACCACGCCCAGCAGAAATCATATTTCTAAAAATATCACCTAGCTCTAGGTCACAAAGTTATTTGCTATTCCATTGTAAAGCTAAGCATATATTTATACTGATACAAAATTCATTCTCAGGTTTTACACAAAGGAAGTGAAAATAACCCAAAAGTTTTATACATGAGTGCATCTGGAAGCTTTATTCAAGATACTTTAAATGTGGAAGCAATTTAAGTATGTACCAAAATGAAAATATATACCATAGGCAATTTATACAAGACAATAATATTGTACAATTAAAAAACAGCTACACAGCAGCATAGATGAATGTCAAAAATTTCATTCACATAATCCCATTTTCTTCTTTTTTACTTTCTAGCTGCTGCCATTATTTGGATATCAGAGTCTGAGGAGAGTTGAGGGCTATCAATGGTAATGCTCAAGGGGAGCATTTTGATTAGGATTTGGCAAGTTTTGACACAAATCAACACAACTGTACCTCAAATATTGGCCACAGAATGTGTGTGCCTTGTCAGTAAGTATATACAGCAAGTGTGTTGGAACAGAAATTTTCAGTATTAACTCTGTCATCATCACTTGATAAATGTGACAGTGCATCTTAGCAGTTAAAGCTTAGACTTTAGAGCCAGAATGTGTGGTTTAGGATCTCAGCCTCACAGTGCCTCAGCTTTCCATGGGTGTTGAAAGTTGCTCTGTCATAAATATGTGACATAGATTAAGTTAATCTCAAGCTAAAGAAAGGTGTTTAACACGCACATGTACTTGTTATTATGATCAAAGGATCATTCCCATTTTGTATGCTGACACTTTCCAAAGTCCAAGTTTTCTGAATTTGGCCTTTCTTGCTGGGGCATCTAGAAAGTCAGGCTGCTGGTACCTCAGCGGCTGTGTTCCCAAGTCCACTGTGGGCTTTGGGGCTAGTATTCCAGGAAGACTGCAGCCCATGCCAGCAGCCAGAGCAGCAGGTACTTCTGGCTAGGTCTCACAGTATGCTAACTGAATGGAATCATTCCCCTACTGTAACAAGCCTTAAAATACTCTGCCATTGTGTTCTCCAGACCATCTCCACATACAGCAGAAAATCTTCACAGTTCATTATCGCATAGAGTGTTGCTCCCAAAATAAGCTACAGCAAGTTGAGGCCCGATGCAACATGTATCCAGCTTGAGCTTGCCTTTATACTTTCCACTGGGTTTAGAAGTTTAAAAAAAATGTCTGTTTTGATGAGCAGAAACCTCATCTCAGAATGGAAGGCAAGCATTTGAGGAGAATGTATTCATAGCATGGAGGTTACTTGGAGAACATAAGCTCTTGGGACAAAGTGCTTTGCTTCTAACATGGCACTGCCTATTGTGGGGACTCACCCACACGTTTTATTTTTTATTTTATTGAGACAGCATTGATTTCAAAGTTCATTGAGTATTTAATTAGATTATCCATATGAAGTGTTGTGAGCCAAGCTTATCACACAGTAAATGCTCGATGAAGTATGATTGTTTTTTATGAGCTATAACTATGGGAAGTTTGAAAAAAAAATCTGTATCTTGTCACATACAAACCATGCTATGTCCTTAGGTTAGCCTTGATGAGAATTCCACGAATCAATCTGAATGTTTCCATAAAAGGTGAATGAATCTCTATTTGCATATCAAAAACACGTTATCAAATTACTCTAATCAAAGTATTATATGGACTTGAGGATATAAAGAGAAATCAAAATCTCTTTTATTCAAAGGAAATTCAAAGAAAGCGAGAACCACGAGTGAACACTGCGTGCTCGGTCTTGCGAGGAAGTGGACACTGACAGCTTCCTGCTTCTGTGCAACACTTCGTGAACAACAACCAAGGAAGTGTGCAAGGCCGAAGAGGAGGCAGCATGATGGAAGCTGACATGGTCAGGCAAAAAGTAACAAGGGCTGGAAAAACACGGGTCATAAAGACCAAAAGCCAACAACCAAACAAACAAACAAACCCCAGCAAACTATAAGATAAAGAAGCAAGCTTTGGTGGGTGGGTGTGAGGAGCCCCGGGAAGTTTACAGCGACATCCGATGGGTGCCCATTTATTCGAGAAAATTTTGCATCTCAATCAAAGAACATTAAAAAAAAAAAAAACAGACTTTGACAAACTACGAAACGATATTCCTTCCTTAATAAGGGGCGCTTTAAACGCCCGGCGGAACGGCGGAGCGCAGGAGCGCAGGAGCGCAGGAGCGCGGGCGCGCCCCGCCGCGGCCACACGGTGGCAGCAGAGCACGGCGCTCGGCGGCCGGCGCGCGCGCGGCCCCGGCCCGGGCGTCTCGCGCGTGCACGCGCACCGGCCGCGGGCTGCTGTTTCTGTTTCTCCCAGGTTCGCGCCTCGCCGGGCGGCGGAGAGGACGCGGAGGCCGTCATTGCCGCACAGCACCTCCCGCTTCCCATTTCTCTCATCCGCGCTCAACCCCGTGCTTTCTGAGCCCCGCAGATGCTTGACCCTTTGAAGGATAGCGAGCAGTTTCACTCCAGGTACCAGAAGCGCCTCAGAGGCTCCAAACATTGTCATTTCTGTTAACGAACACTGAAAAGAATTCTCGCGGACTGTTGTACAAAGCTTAACCGAAAAGAAATATGCCCGGGGTTGGGGGAAACCACTGACCCGCCAAGCGGAGTTTTGCATCAGTTTCATGCTGTGACAAACTACTGTTAACCACTGGTCTCTGTTGTCAGATTCTTAAGGTCTTACTCAAAGAATTGAACAGATAGGGAAGTAGCAAGAAATTTTATTAAAAGCATCTAAGAGCCAAAAGAAAGGGACGAGTGCTTTGCAATACTGTCTTCCAGCCACAAAGTGATCATGAAATTCATGACCTCACAGTGGTTGACACTTTCTACAAAAGACCTTCCTAATAGGAGGCGGGGGGGGGGGGGGGGGGGGGGGGGGGGGAGAAACGTGATGAAATCTAAATAGAAGAGACTCTAGTTGGAAAGAAGAAAGGATTCAGTGGAGGGAGGATTCAGAAGGGAAAGAAAGGAGGATGGTGGGATTATGATCATGATATTTTGTCTTTATGTATGGAAGTTGTCCATTTTTTTTAATAAAATAAAAACAAAAATTTTATTAAGAGCAAAGTGGCCATAAAAGTTTAAATACACTGCCAAAAGGGGCAGAGGAGCACTCCAGAGGAAAGTATTCAAGGACTTGGGTTATTTCTCAAAGCTTCTTTTTAAGGAGTCCAAGAAAAGAAGGAGGTCAGTTGATAGGGTGCATAGGATGTGTAGTCCTCTTGGTATTATTGACAGGTTTGGGTTATATAACCTTTTCCTCTTCTGCTAATGTCTCTTCCCATGATGCATCTAATTCTAATCATATTTATACATATGCACAAGATGGTAAGTAGGGTTTTCTCCCTAAAAAGTTTACTTGGAGGATGCTGGTTATTTTAATGCATATGCACCCCAAACCAATCCATGCTGGATGGCTTCCCGTTGTTCTGATTGGCAGATATATCTAAGAACCTAGGTTGCCACCAAACTACTAGGACCATTGTATAGGAAAGGAAACTTGTGTAAGACAACGGGGGACCCAACAGCTAAGCCATTCCTTATGCTTGCCTTGCTCATCACCACAAACCTGGGGGCTTACAGCAACTATTCTGGAGGCCTAATACACAAAAGCAAGGTGTCCATGGGACTGTGCTCCTTACAAAGACCCTAGGAGAACATCTTCCCTTTCAGTCTCAGCCTCTGGGGACTCTCAGCCTCCTTTAGCATGTGCAGAGTTAACTCCACTTTCTGTCTCTGTTTTCACATGATCTTTAGCTCCATGTATCTCTTTGTGTGTCCCTCCCAAGAGCATCTTCATTTTGTTTAATGTCTACTCACATTATCTTGGATAATCTTAGTCTGGAGAATTACATCTGCAAAGACCCTTCTCACAAGCAAGACCACATTCATAGTCTGTCTATCCATGGCTGGGGTATGGACACAGTTTTTCAGGCTCTACATCTAACCCGCTGTAATGTCCGTATGGCTTTCCCTCCTCCAGTCTGCCAGAAGCTCACAAAGTGCCTATTATTGTTCCCTGAGCATTCCTCACATTTTCTTGTTTTACGAATAACATCAGACTCCACCTGCAGTCTGAGACTGCCTGCTGTATTCCCTGTTGGTCTGTTGGTACTCTTCTTGGGGCTAATCTCACCTATACCAATATAAATTTAGACCAGCCAATTGTCACAAAATCAAAAACCTGCTAGGATACAGGAACATGGAGGAACCTAAGTGGCTTCAGAGCAATAGGAGCATTTACGCCGCACTCCAGACAGTTGTTACAGCACAGCTGCCTGTGTTCTCTCCCTTGCTAGTCTGGGGAGCACCATCGTGTATTTTACATTCTATTAAATATGTACCTGTAGCAGAGACTGTTATAGATTCTGAAGCCATAAAGATGGCCAAGACAGCATCTTTCTTTCAGGGATATCCAACCTAATCAGAATCAGATGCATAAATGTTACTGTGATCTAGCATCTAAGGGCTAAGAAAAATGTACTATATACAACGGCATACAGACAAAGTGACCCACCCAGCTTGTTAGGGTCATCTTTGTAGAGCACTGGGCCCACCGAGTTATGTAAGTATCAGCTCCCAAGCAAAATAAGAGAAAATAACACGTGAAATAGGCATGATGTTTAAAAATGCAAAGATACAAAACAGAAAAGATGTAGATACCTTGTCATTTCTGTTTCTCAGATTACCACTGAAAGTTTAGTAATGATGACGTTGTCTGGACAGATAACCATTAACCAAAAACTTCCCTCATGCCAAGTGTGATGTTCTTGCCTTCACATCTTATTTTATCACCTCCTTATTCTTATCGCAGACTCTTAGACAAAATATGACTTTAGGGTAAGCTGTGCTTGAGGTAACAACCCCCAATCCTCAGCTGCCTCCTCCAATGAATTCTTATTTCCCACCCACACATAGCTTGCTGTGAATGTGGGTGATTCTCCAGGACAGCTGTCTTCTGTGTGTTGGCTCAGCACTCAGTCTCCATGATACTCAATGGAACCTTCAACACCAAAGCATGTTTTCACATCCATCAAAGAGCCCATTGCCATTAACTAAGTGCTTCTATACAGAAGTGACTGTCACTTCTGTAGATATTTCTTTAGCTTAGCAAGTCATGGAGACACAACCTCTCTTCAAGGGTCAGAGAACTATTTTGTCCAGAATTAGAGGAAAAGCAACTGCTGAGAAAATGGAGTAAGACTAACTACACAGTAACCATTCTCATTTTCTTTTTTAAACATTTTATTTATATTTACTGATTGATTTGATAATGAGAGAGAAAGAAAGAATGGGTGTGCTAAGACTTCTAGCTGCTGCAAATGAACTCCAGATGCATACATCCCCTTGTGCATTTGACTTATGGGAGTTCTGGGGAATTGAACTTGGGTCCTTTGGCTTTGCAGGCAAGTGCCTTAACTGGTAAGCCATCTCTTCAGCCCCTCATTTTTCTTCTCTTTTCTTTTTTACAGATGAGGAAATCGAGACATAGTGAAGTTTTCTAAAGTCAAAAGGCTGGTAAGTAGAAAAATAAAGACTTGAACTCAGGTGGGCTGGAGAGCATACACTTCATGAAAAAATGCATGTGCCTGCTAATAAGTTTGAAGGATATTCAATCAGGAATGGAGTTTCTAGAAGGTATGAGCAGAATCCAAGTCATATTTGTATTTCAGAAATATGTTTTTTAAAATTGACTGAAAAAGGACAAGAAAGAAGACGTGCACATAGCAGAGCTCTTATTAGAAGGAAAAGGATAAGATATGTCATTGAGCAGTACCAGTGAGGATCAAGGAGAGGCAGTAGATCCAAATTTAATAAATAACTGGCTATGCAAGATGAGGAACAAGGAGTGAGTGACAGAATATAATGACTAGTATAAACAGGGATGCGAGAGAAGTATCAGATAGAAAGCTCCAGAAAGCACTTAGTAGACAGTCTCTTCAATTTATGAAAAGACGATCTAGTGACAGATAAAATTTGCTGGGGAACGTAATTGTGATGGACCAGATCGTGTAATGGATAAAATTTCCAGAGGAGGGGAATGAAGGAAAAAGTGGGGAGGACAGTGAAACTTGAACTAAATTGTGGAATATAACTTACAGTGTACCTAAAGTTAAGAACCTTTGATTTCTGAACCTATATAGAGATGAAATTCAAAAGATTTCTCTGAATACCACTGGCTAAATTATGAAACAGAAAATGCTCCATAGTGCACACCATCTGGAAATAAGATTAACAACCTCAATATTCTGAGGATGGCATTGTGCATACTACATCTAGCAAGATGCCTGTCCCTAAGTGTCACAGGCCTTGCAGTCACCACAGACATCCCATTTTTAATTTTGTAATAAAATATCTTATTTTTTGAGCCTATTACCCAAAGGATACATAGTCTTTGCAAGTAAGAGCTGTGGATTCTGTAACAAGAAGCAGAACTGCTTATACTTCCACCATCTCCACTCTCAGTAACTATTCCAGACGGAGATCTCTCAGAAGACAAGGAAGGCAAATGACATAGTAGGGAAAGAAAAAGAGAAGAACCAACAAAGAGTTCTATTCATTTAGAGTTCCACAATTCCATTAACCTTCCTATGCTTCAGAGCAGCTCCACACCTTCCAAATTAGTCTTCTCTTTCATTTCTACCAGTGGGGGGAAAACGAATAGCATGCGGCTTATTAACTACACATAAACATCTTCCATTAAGCTGCTCTGAAGTTATTACCATTGTTAACACAATTAATGGACTGTCAATGTCAAATGTGAAATCCTTCTCCCAGTGAGGCAACGACTTCGTGAAACTGTTTTCAGAGCTCTAACAGAGAGTGAGGTATTCTGGAAAGTCACTCTTTCTGCAAACATCGCGGCCTGTGAAATCTGCCCAAAAAAGCTGATCATATGCCTGTTATACCAAAATAGCACCTTCCTCCATTATGCTGAGGTTCAGCGCAAAACTGACTCATGCAGCTCCGGGCTGGCTGCCAGCGCAGTGGAGCGCACCCAGCGGTGCCTGGACCAGACCAAAGTGCCATGGCCCAGTGGCATAGCACCCCCACTGAGCGGTGGGTGTCTTCACATCCCAGAAAGCCAAAGCTCTCAGATCATCTCACCAGAGGCTAGAAAGGTGAATGGGGTACTAGATGTTAATAAAAGAATTTGTCACTCAAATTGCAAGTTTTTGCCTCCTTACTTTTTCCAAGTTGCACCCTCCAGGCTGGGAGGGGCATAGCTTCTTCACATTTCCACACTTGTTCTTCCAACATTACAGCCATCATAGAGGGGCTGCTCTTTGCATACTCAAATCAGACCACTGCCTTCTCATCTGTGCTGCAGTAGCCATCTGGACATTCTTTCCATCCTTACTCATAATGCCCACACACCCTAAGATGTTGTAGTGGAGCCCCAGGAGTCACTTCTTCTCACATAAAGTTTCTGAGTAGTGACACTCTGAACTATTTTGTAAACACTAGAAATATGAATATTTAAGTTTAATATATCTATCTATCAACCCTCAACATTTCTGATTTATCCACTAGTATGACTAGTATGTGACAGGCAATTGCAGAAACAAATTAATCAATAGACATGTGGAGGAGCAGTTAGAAAACTAGCATTTCTCATGAACCCTTAGGCCTCCTGGGGAGATGACTGTAATGGACAGTCATACATGATTTTCCTTTTCTACCTTCCTTGATTTTGTGTCTAAGGAGAGATGCAGAGAACAAGCTCTTCTCTTCTCCCAGATCATAAAACCCACAACTTTCTCTAAATGATTATTAGTCTTCATCACTGAGATTTTCTTCACCCAGGTCTCCAGGGTATTGTGCTTCATGTATCAAGGATAATGTGCATAGCGATATACACAGATGAAAGTTCTATATGCTGTTGTTGTTGATAATGATGCCAAGAGATACAAAAGTATATAGTAAAGGAAAACATGTATGTACAGGCAGCAACAATGCTATTGTGACAAAAAAAATCCCTAAGGAGATGCAAAGTGGTAGGGGGTGATATGCTAGCATCATCTTTACACCCAATAATTCATTGCCAAAATTATGCGAATAATTATTCAAATGAAGAGCAACACAATGCTACCACTGGCATCATAGGTTACTTATAGAAACTATCTATTAGACTTCCTCAAAAGCACACCATGATGTGTTCACAACAATTCATGCCAACCATTCCAGGTTTTGTCACAAAATTTAAAAAGTGCAGTCTGTTGTTACAAGGCCACTTTAGAGAATACTTCAAAGCCTACAGAGGAAAATTAGAGTTCATTTTAAGGCCATCTTCAGTTTTTCCAGCCATTGGACATACTTTACATGCAATAGATAATCAATAAATATTATAGGACAAGAAAGCAAGAGACAAGAAGGATAATGATATAGTTCTATTGGGTGAAGTTCTAGTATTTAAGAAAGGTGTGTTTGACAATGATCCAGCTATAATCTGAATTTACGGGTGAAATTTTATGCTACAAATCATATTTTACATTGGATGAACAGATATAGAAAGTTCATCTTGAAAAGGTGATTCTTGTATGGTAGAAACTCACAGATGTATATGAAATATTCATATATTAACCTTAAACAGAACCTTGAGGATGGGTACTGATGGTGTCTTGGGTAGCTGAAAAGCAAACAGTATTCAATATGCCTATGATGTTGACTTTATGTAACAACTTGACTGACCACATAGTGCCAATTATCCTAGGCACTGATGTGAGTGATCTTACAGTGGAGACTGGTGGTTTGAATGCATGGCCTCATAGACCCAGGCTGGCAACTTGAATCTCCAGTGGGTACAGCCCACCAGGGGAAGAGGTTTACCACTGGGGGCAGATCTTACCTCTATCCCTAAGGTGTGTGGAGAGCTCTGGTAGGTTTTGTGGGGCTAGCTTTTGATGGTATCTTGGATCTATGGAGGTGAGCCAGCTTCTTCTGCTATTGATGGTGTTCCCTGGAGTTTGTAAGCCTGAAATAAGCACTGTACTCCTATAAGCTGTTTTTGGTCTGGTGTTTGTCTCAACAGTTAGCAGTTGACTGCAACAAGGCTATTCTTGGTATCAGTAGAGTGAGGGGAACAGGTTGCTCTTGATGGTGGAGGGTGGACCTCCTCCATTCAGATAAAGTCCTACATAGAACAAATGGCTGACCTCTCATTCAGTGAGAGAGAATGACTTACATGGCATTTGGACCTGGGATTCTGACTCTTCCAGCCTCTTAAAATAGGACATCAGCTCTGCACATTTTGTACTAAGCATCTTCTACAATTACTTGATGTAATTTGTTATCAAACACAAATAAATCACATGTTCATTGCATTTCTAAGGAGAACCATAGCTAACATAATACTTATTGTTTTTCTATTACATCTATTAACTTAAAAAATTCTACTACATTTGGATGTACAACACATAAGTGAGAACTGTGAGTGTGATATGCAAAGATATACCAAATAAATAGTGCCAAAGGACATTTTCAGGGATCTGGGTTTCAAAAATCTCAACACTACTGATGTTGCTGCAGCATTTATTTACTGTCACACCAGTGTTTCCTCATTTTACATATCCTGTAAATGTTAGTCTTCATTTAATGTACAAATAAAAGTGCAATGAATGACATATTTCACCTATTTTTCTCTTTTCTCAGACTCTCTATCCTGATATACCTCCAAAGCAAGTCTATGCCATGGAGAGAGAAGAGGAATAGGAAAACAAAGAGGAGGAAGTGGAAGAGGGAGAGAAGGATGACCAGATCGGGGACAAGATAGAAGAGAAAGGATAGAAGACGTCTCCCATGCTGTGCTCTACCTCTCAGCAAGCTTTCTATACTGGAATCATTTTCATTGTTTTCTTCTTCCTTGGTTGGGTCCACCTGTCCTCTAAGCTTGCTTTTGGTATCTTCTCTTAGCACTTAGTTTCTTTCTAATTAAGAGCAATTTTTAAAGATCTACTCTGGATCTCTTTCCTAAGCGATTTTGCCCCAATAATGACCTTTCATCCCAACAGCTAACCTGTGGGATTGTTAGTGGTATGATACTTGAAACACCAGCTCACCACTGTAACTTTTGGGGCATGAGATTCATCATAACTAATATTTCCACTAAAAAGTAGTAGTTTATGGTAAGGATAAGAAAAGCATTTGGAGAGGAATGGATAAAGTTTTCTTTCAATGATAGGTTTGTTTTTCCTAATGGACATTTCAGAACTGAACTATTATCATACATATAAACCATCATTTTATAAATATTTATTTATGTATGAGAGAGAGAGAGAGAGAGAGAGAGAGAGAGAGAGAGAGAGAGAGAGATTGAGAATGGGCATGCCAGGGCCTCCAGCCACTGGAAACGAACTCAAGACACATGCACCCCCTTGTGCATGTAGATCCTGGAGAATCGAACCTGGGTCCTTTGGCTTTATAGGCAAATGCCTTAACCACTAAGCCATCTCTCCAGTCCTAAACCACCATTTTAAAGCATCAGGTAAACCCGGTCACAGAGCAACAGCAGTGAGCTGGGGTTAACCATTAATCCTTTGGGAGACAAGGCAGTTGAACAGTGCTCTTTTCCAGCACTTAATGCAGTCTATTCTCAGCTTAGAAGTAAAAAAAAAAAAAAAAAAAAAACAGAACAGAACAGAAAGGACAAACAGAAGAGTCAATTTTGCCTTTGGGTTAGAAAAATAAAGCACAAGGAGAGAACAGGCTTTCATTTATAATTTCTAAAACAGCTTTGTATTCATCGTCTCACCATCCCCACAAGGCAGCAAGCTATCCTGAAGGCAGGGACTGAAACCTTTGCCTCAGAGTGGGACAGAGGGAAAACATATGAGGTGGCCTGCCTGGCACTGCACAGGTAGGTCAGCATTAGAACTGCAATTCCAAAACTCCTGTACATCTCCCACAACTTGCAGAAGTACCGCAGAAAACTGTTTGGAAAAGGACATGATATCTGGAAGAGCTGGGTGACTCAAGCTACATGTCTCACAAATGTATTGAGGGGAAAGCAGGTGAATGTTTTATTTGAATGCAATATGGCCTATACTCGTAACAAGAGGATGATTGAATAGGCCATAATTAAATCCTTCAGATGGCTCCTTTAAGAACATTTAATGATGCGGGAAAATGTCTACATTTTAAAGGAATGTTTGAAAAGAACCATAGTTAGTCTCAAATCTGTTAGGCAGCAGGGAAGAGAGATAAATATGTTCACCTATGAGTGGTAGCTAGGTTCTTTCTGATTCTGATGTTATAAGTGGTTTGGAGGTGCTTTATGCTTTTCTGTTTGTTTTATATAAAATTTCCTGTTTTGAACTATGAGCATGTATTGTTTTCTCAACATAAGAAAAATAATTACTTTTTAAGATCAATCTGTACTATAATCCCAGTATTGGAGTGTGTGAAGGGGGCCGAGGCAAGATATTTACTGTGAAATTCAGGTCAGCCTGTGCTGCCTGATGAGATTTAGGTCAGTCCAGGCAACAGAGTAAACCTATCTCTTAAAAACAAACAAACAAAAATGAACAGAAAAAAGTGATTGAATTTTTTTTTGATAAAGGTACTGATCTATTAGATTTTTGGCTCCATGTACTGTGTGTTCAATACCAGGAGCCAACCCTTCACACAGTGTGGCTCTAGCAGGTTAGAAACATGATCCTGCCAGTTCTACCTGGAATGCTATGTGCATCTTGGCAATGCTAGAGAGGAAAGAAGCTGGGATGGAGAACAAAGGAAGAGGAAACTTGCCATATGGCACAACAGAACACTGTGACATTAGCAATTGGAGATGGAGGCTGAGAGAGACTGAGAGGATATGAATGGGGTTTATGGCATCATCTGCCATAGATGTGAATGTGGAAACACCACAGATTTTAATCTAATAACTAACCCATTGACTTTTGAAACTTTTCAAAATATGCATTGTTCTAGCATATGTAGGTGCCCAGATGGAAGTGAAACGACTATCATTCATCTGAATAAACTTGAACTCACCCAACAAGTCTTGAAATACTAATCTGGGATGGTTTCATGAAACCCTAAAAGAAAAATTTAGTTAATGGAGCTGGGGTTGAGAGGTTCAGTGTTAGAGTGCTTGACTAAAATGAATGCAGCTCTGGGTTCTTTCCCTCGCATTGCAAAAAAATAAACTTTTTTAAAGTCATGTTCTTATGAATAGACAATACCAGGCATCAAAAAATGGCAGGCAGACTACAAAGGAACAGAGGAGCACATTGTAAGTAGTAAACTTTACACTTATAATGGCAAGTCACTTCTTTAATTAATTTTTTTTTTTTTTTGAGGTAGGGTCTCGTTGTAGCCCAGGCTGATCTAGAACTCACTATGTAGTATTACGACGGCCTCAAACTCACAGTGATCCTCCTGAATCCTATTCTTTAGAGACAGAAAAAAAATATTTTAGATACATTATCTAGAAGGGAAATTCAGAGCCAACTGGAATAGTAGTAAATAAATATTAATCAAGGAAGCTATTATTTTTAAATAGCAATTATGATGTGCCAAGAGCTGTTCAAAGTACTTAAATACATGGACCAGCTTGACCCCCACACTCCTCCTCTGCTAGGTGTTATTTTTATCCTGCCCTCTCATCCCTTACTGAAGCACAGGAAGGTTGAAGGTCGAGTGGCATGCCCAAGGTCACACCACAGGAAGAAGTAAGGATTGAATTCGAATTCCAGCACTCTGGATTCAGAGTCTACATTTTTAACTTTCTACTCTCTTTGAAGAGCAAACAACATCAGCATGTATATCTACATATATTTCAAGATACATTATTAATTGTTTCAATTCCTTAACATCTTAGGAGTTTTACCTCTCAAGCAGAAAATACACCTTCACATTGTATCCCAACTTACCCCCATGATATTCAGCATTGTTATAATCATACAAGAGATAATTTTTCTGTAATGAAGTGTCTTATCTCCATGTGCCTGGCATTAAGATTTCTTTTGAAAATAGTACCTTTTTCACTCATATTTTCAGCTGAAAAGAAAGAACAACTCTCTAGATAGTTAATAAGAAAATAAGGAGAACTGGGTCACCATATGTGAAATGCTTTGGGGATTTGATTTCAGCTTTCCTATCATTGCAAAGTGAGTAAGCTCATATTATTCCCACCTGCAAAGGAACAGCCTTCGTGAACTACATTTTCATTGCAGAGACACACACATCCACTTTCTATAAGAATGCTCAGCCCATCTGTTCACATTTAAAAATATAAATCGAAGACCTCCCACGCTGCCTTGGTTTGTAAAACGTCTATCACCAAGGAATACTTCATTGCAAAACTCCTTTAAGTTGATGATTTCTTTTCTTTCTCTTATTTTTAAAAATAATTTTCAATAGTTAGCCTTCAATACCTGATGGTCATCATAAACATTTTCTAAAACAGACAATGCTCTTTAGAGTGCAATCTTTCAGCTTGGTGGTGTACCTCATGTGAGAGCTCTGGGCTCAGTTTGAAACAAGGCAAAAATTGTCAGGGAGAGAAAAGGATTTCAACATTACTTCTATCTATTCTGTGTTTCATTTTGAGAAAAGTTTTGTTACTTTGAAAAAGACAACTTTGTAGGTAGGTACTATGCCTGTTTCCAACAAGGAAAATTAGAAGCTTCAATTCTTCTTAATATGCTACACTTTCTTACAATAACCATGGAAAATAACCCTTAAAACACAAAAATGATGTAACTAGTGGCACAAGTCTTATATCAGGTATCAGAAGGCTAAGGCAGAAGGACTGAAAGTTCAAAGCCTGCCTGCAGTGAGTTTTAGTCCAGCCTAGGCAACTTAGTGAAACTCTCAAAATGAAAAGTGAAAACAGGGCTGGGGATGGAGCCCAGTGGAGAGGACTTACCTAACTTGCCCAGGGCTGTGGGTTCCATATCCAGAGCAACACACATACACACACACACACACACACACACACACACACACACACACACACACAGGTTTGTTAGTATCTTCATACTGTTTCCCATACCAACTATACTAAATTACATTCCAAGTAACTGTGGATAAAATTTTCTTTTTCTTTATATCCCTCCAGCATTTATTGATAATTTTTTTTGCCTGCTTGAATAGTGGCTATTCTAAGAGGGCTAAGACTAGAGCTCATTATTGTTTTGACTGATTTGATCCTTACATAAAGTATTATGCTGTCACTCCTTATATGGGTACAATGATTCCTGCTAGATTCTGCTTAACAACTACAGGAGGTCCTTGTTAATGTGAAAATAGCCCCGAAGACTGGGTGAGCTCAGGACATAAATGTGATCCATGTTGTTGTGAATTCTATGTTCTTCTCATAGCCTCTGGGTTAGTGTTCACCTATTCATTTGTTTCACCCACTTATTCATTCAAATATTCCACTTGACCTTACTAAATGCTGCTTGAGACATTCCTGTAGAAAATATAACAACTCAACAACTCAAATGGCAGATGGTTGCTCCATGACCTCAAGAAACTTATCGTCTGGGGATGACAGAACTGCAACACTGGTGCTCTTGGTTTAAATTAAGTGTTCTATTTCAGAAATCTGAAACATGCAGCGCTACAGTTTTCCTATTTATTTGCTAACTCAGTTACTTTTGTGAGGTACTTTATGCAAAAATTTCAATGATGTGCAAAAGACATAATCTATCACTAAGTGAACAAAACAGGTAGGAAACTATTTGTTTAATTTTTTTTGTTTATTTTTATTTATTTATTTGTGATAGACACACAGAGAAAGAGGCAGATAGATAGAGAATGGGTGCACCATGGCCTCCAGCCACTGCAAATGAACTCCAGACGCATGTGCCACCTTGTGCATCTGGCTTATGTGGGTCCTGGGGAATGGAGCCTCGAACTGAGGTCCTTAGGCTTCACAGGCAAGCACTAAGCCATCTTTCCAGCCCAAAGTATTTGTTTTGAAAGATGATAAAATATATTACAACGTATGGTTGAAAATAAGCAAATACAATGTCCACCAAAATGACAAGCCTGTTTAACAAGTGGGTCTCTGCTCAATTTTGTCCTTCCCTGTTCAGTCAAGATCTTCTTTCCTCTTCAGTTGATTCACTCAATTCCCACTACTCTCTTGATGTACTCAGCCTTACTCATCCCTCATATAGCCATTCAGATCTCCTCACCACCCTACCCGTCTCTACCTGGCTAAGTGTCCCTGCTACATGTTGCTTTAGCACCCTTTCCCTCATATCACTTATCACACATTCTACTGCAATTGCAATTTTACTTGTCCAAGACATAACTGAGCTCTCTAAAAACTTCTACTACATCTGTGATAGTTAAACCCCTGATGCCTGTGTCTAACATACTGTTGTGACACATGGTTTTGTATTCTAAAGACATTTATGGGAAGAGTAAAATTTTTCTGGGTTGAACATATTTTCCTCAATAAACATTTATTCGTTTGCAAGTCAAAACGCAATGGATGTTGTATAGGCTGCTATTGCCTCAAAGATCATCTTTGGCATGTAAATGAAAACATTTTACATGGCCTCAAAATTTTCATCCTTCACAATTCAAATGGCATGATGGCTTCTTAATCCATCTAAGTACACTATAATTGAAAATTTCTCTACATCTTTCAGAACCTACATGGTGTGCTGAATTCTTAATCCATCAATGTGATGAGCACATTCACCTAAAAAGACCATTATGTTAAATTAGCTAAAAATATGAACAGATTTGAAAATTCTAAAGCTGTGAATCTTATTCTCTTTCAGTTATTCATATGTTCTGACAGAATCAATGTCGTGCTCATTAAGAATATTTCGGCAATTCTGTGCTCATTTAGGATTTGTGGGAAAGTAAGATCTTGCTGTTTTCTTAGGGAAAATTCAGTTTGACCAGTTTCAGAAAGCTGCTCAGTGGTTCTGAAAATGGCATTCTTCTGAACACGTGGCTGTTAGGCAGGCATCTGTTACAACTGTGAAAATGCTAAAATGAGTTTAGCATAATTCACCTTTGCAATTAGCTTTGATATTTTATTTCAGGATTACTCAAATCATGACAGCTTTAAAATGGCTCTAAACTTTTAAAAATAATTACAGATGTATATTTAGATTCTCTATAAGCTATATTTAGGCCTCTAGCAGAACTTCCATTGTCCACTAAGTATTTAAAAAGTTTCACATTTTATTTTAGATAGTTCCATAAATATACTATACCATAAATATAAATAATAGTGATTGTCCAATAAGTTGTAGAACATTCCCTTTTTTGGTTATGATCTGTATCTATCTCATTCTGACTGTTATTCCTGGGTTGATACTTCTTAGTGAATTATATTATCCCACAAGATATGGGGAAAGCTGGTTGACCTCTGGCAAGAATAAAGTTTTCCTGTTACTAAGCACTGTAAGATTTGATGCAGAAAAGATTAAAACAGAAAACACCAAATTCCATGTTGGGAATGGGGCAGCCTTGAGGGCCTGCAGGTGGAAACATGCAGAATCTCAGTCAGCATGGTTAGTGATAGGAGATGAGGTAGGGAATGCTTTCACAGTTATCAGGATAAAATCCTTGTCTTAACCCATGTAAGCATAGATTAGTGAGACATGAAAATCAATCAGGATGAATGGGAAACAAATGTGGTCCAATAAAGCACTGCCTGGGTTCTCAGCAGGAACCTCATAGGCTGGCACCTCACACTCTCCCTTCTTTCAGTCCCCAGACTCAGCATAAGCATGCATTCTGCTCTCTTCATTCCTCATTCTCCAGCGGGCTCAGTGTGCTCTTCTACCCCTCCTGGCAGATGTAGCCTGACCTGACTCTGATTTGATCTGTTCCTCAGTCTTCATTCCAAACGGTCCCTTCTTCTACAAGCCAACTCACATCTTATTTGTTCCCTCAAGTGAAACTTTACTAGTTGAGTTCTTGTTCATGTCTCCCATATCTTAATCTTTATTTTATACAGATGATGCTCCAGGTGCTCTCTGATCATTTTCAAATAATGTGCACCTTTAATTTATCCTCACTCTCTTCTTCTTCTTTTACATTCTCTACAGGACCTAGTTGTAGTGTGGAAAATGTTGAAGACACAAAAGTTATCAGGTATTAAATGCTGACTGTGTAAGGACAATGCTGCTTATATATTTTTTTTTTTTTCTAAGTATCTTCACAGTCTGATCTTACTTTACTAGTTGTTGATTCTGAGATGATAATTATGGAAATAATAGTGAGCCCCTTTCATGTGCTTTAGTGGAGGCTTTCAGCCTTTCAGAGATGGAAAGAACAGTTGGTAAAATTTTGAAATTTGGAGATGAGGTCACATATAATAGCCAAAATGGACCAGAGCAGTTTAAATTTTATAACACCAAACTTGATTCTTTATAAAGATGAATTGGGAAAATAAAACCTGTCCTTTAACTTTCAGGTACCTGATTTCATCTTATCCATCACATTAGAGCAGCTCTTAGCCTTGACCAAATGAGACATTCACCAGTTTCTGCTGCCAGGCAGGTGTCCACAGGGGCACCACTAACTGGATTCCTGTCTCCCTAGGAGTCTTTTACAAGGGCATTGCCTTCAAACCGTGAATCTCAATGTAGCCTGATTTATAGACATTTAAAAAAATTGCTCCTGAAATCATAGTTTTATCTTTTTCTATGGTAATTTAAATCTCAGAGAAAATGCAGTGTAAACTGTTTCAGAAAGCCTGCTGAGCTGCTTTGAAGAATAGGATTCTTATGGTTTAAAAGGGGAAAAAAAATCTGAGCTCATAATCTTCTTTAGAAATACTTAGGAAGATCAAACTGCTAGACCAGGGCATCATGGGCTTGAATGATGTAGGTGCCTCTGAATTCAATCAGTAACTATTTAAGGAATCTGAGAGTAGCTTGGCTCCATACCTGTTTTTTTTTTTTTTCTCTGATATTTCCATGCTCTTTTCAAGAAGGAGTGAAAACAGTGAAAAAAATTCCTGCTACATCAATCATGATATTTACTCTTTCTCTCATGCATTTGCAAACCTTTCATGTCACTGGGCATTTCCTAAAGACAGACTTTTAGACTCTCTCATGTACATGGATTGATTGGTAATTATCTTCCATCTCATGTGAAATTGTATGGATTCCTATGTAAAGAGCAGTATGAGCATTCATACTTTTCCATCTGTGAATAGTTATAAGAATGGAATGGTTAGCGTATATGTCACAAAATTCTAGAGATACACCAAGGCCTCATCACAAATCAGAGGCTTCCCTGGGCCCTCAAGAAGAATTTACCGTGTGAGTTTAGAGCCTGTGTATTCTAACTTGAAAGTTTCCAGCCCAAGGCTCTCTACACCCAACAGAATCTCTACACCCAGCAGAATGTAGCCCACAGGTTCTGAGCACAGGTTCTCTATACCCAAAATGCTGTTTTGCTCTTGCCCTAGATTTCTGTAAAAAATTTTCACATAGGGGATTTGGCTTTCTTCAGTTGCATACCATAATGCCAGCCACATTTCCTATATTTAGTTATCCTCTTTGTTAACTGATTTTCTTATCTCTGTGATAAAATACCTGAAAGAAGCAATTTAAGGCATGCTGGATATAGCTCAGTGGTAGATTGCTTGCCTAGCATGCATATGGCCTAGATTCAATCCCCACTACTGGAAAAAACACTCAAGAGAGAAAGGATTTCTTTTGGCTTGTGGTTTGAGGGTGCATGGTCCATTATGGGGTAAAACTGATGTTCCCAATTTGTAGGATAAGTAAGCATAGTGTAGGCTGAATTCAGAGCTGGGCTATCACTCATACAACCTACCTCCTACCAGCCATCTACTTCCCCCAGCTAGGCCTTGCCTCTACATGTAGCGCCATGAACTGGGGGATCAAGTGTTCAAACACATAGGTCTGTAGGGGATATTTCACATGCAAACCCAAACATCCTCATGCTTGGGTTTTTTAACCAAAATTTGTAGCGCCTGCCCCAACTCATTAAGGCTGTCTTTACTTGTCTATTCTTTAGGCCATCTCATTACTAACTTCTGAGATTCTTTCCTTTGATTTCTCTGTTTGGCTAAGGCACCTCTTTAGCAACCTCTCGTGGAAAGTAACTCAATATTGCTTTTCCTCTATTGATTCATTCTTGTGCAACTCTCAGCCAAACTCTTTTCTTCCACAAAGACCATTCTCATCTTCAGAAAGCTTTTAGATAGGATAATAGCTTATCCCAGGATGGCTTTAACTAAGTGCATTGTTGAGGCAAGGGGATCAAAGACAAAGCACAGGTCTGTTACTTACAGAGCATTTCCACTCTGAAAATAGCTTATTTTGTTGGATTCCACTCTGCTTTCAATAAAGTGAGAACAGTGACAGTGGGAGCTAATTCAATATTTAAAAGAAAAACTGTAGGCCAAGTCAGTTCTTTTCCAGGTCAGGAATAAATAATAATAGAGTTCCTAATAAATGCTGGATACTATGCTTCCCGCCAGCTTGCACTGATCAAGTCCTTAGAAACAAGAAGATAGAATCCATGATTTTGGCTCCCAGTCACCAAAATGTCTTAGTAGATAGAAGAAAATTGATTTTGATCCTTTTTCCAGCTGTAGGAGTAAATGATGCATTTTCAAGTACACAATCAAATCCAACTAGGTTGTGGTTTGGCACCACCTGGTGGCAATTTTTCTGCTCCCACTATGTACCCATAGGGATTCTAGGCTCAGAGACTGGATGGAACTTATAGAAAGGACAGTTATTCTTTTTCCTATCTCACCAGGTCGACCCAAGGTGATTGGACATGCAGAGGACTACAGGACACTAATGAATCTGTCTTTTTCCTTCCTACTTCATGTCATTTCCTGTCTATCTGTATCCTGTGTTTCTCAACTTCCTGTACTTACAACCCCTACCATCAACCAAAATATAACTGTAATGGAGACAGGTGTCAACAGTCAAGTACGTTGAATGGAAGTAGAAAGGGGATTAGGTGAGGGACAGAAATGTGCTATCATGTCTAAGACTTCAGCTTCACTGATAAAATGACATAATTATTTATACTTAAGCAAATATCATTATATAGCTTTAATTGAGATGTAGCAAGAGCCAAGAACATATAGTAGTAGCAGATATAATACAAAGATACATTATTCAATTGAGCTCCCTTGTCAAAAAAGGATATTACTATTGGAAAACAGAGAAAAGTCCATGAAAATACACATAGAAATTTACCTAACATACATGTGAGAAGGCACCACTTGGTCATTGAATAGTCACAGTCAGCTAATTAAGCATTTGCAGTTTTGGAGATTTGGAGGAATTATACCATCAGATGGGTATGAACGGCAGATAAATAAAATATAGTATTCTCCAAAATTGACCCACCACCTAAGATTAGCAAACAGGAAAATGACATGCAACACCCCTTAAGCATGAATCCATTGGAATATAGACACAGACATTGGATTTTTGGCTATGTTACCTATGTAGTAGCTTTGGGAACCTAGAAAAGTTACTGTTTCTGAATTTCAACTTCTTCATCTATGTATCTGAAATAGTAACATCAATCTCACCGGTTGTTATGAAGAGAATATGAAATAATGTAAATAAGGGGTTTGGTATAACATATCACACAATAAATCCTTGTTTGTTCAGTATACACAAGCTAAATGATTAGCTATTATTTTTCTTTATTAGTTGTATTAATTCATTAAGAAATGTTGCATGTGCAATTGACTTTAATATCAAGAAGCAGGGCTTGGGTACCTTTGACACATCTTCTTTTGCAAGATAACTGAAGAGCCAGCACGTGGGGCTCTGTTTTGCTCCAGAAGCACCAATCAGAAGTATATTTGAAATTACTATTTCAGTTAAAAAAAAAAGGGGGAAACTTTAGGAAGTAGACATGTAAGTTCAATTAACTCCACAGAAATCTACTCTCATGTCTTCATTTGGCTATGGGCTAGAACAAACTAATTACTACTTTTGTTTGAATCATACAAGTCTTGTTTCTGATTGGCTGACTAGAAGGATCTTTCTATTAAAATACTGACAATGGAGCATCTTGTTAGTATGGTTTCCATGTGCACATTTACCCTGTGTGTCTCTATGAATCAAGCATCTTAGCAAAATCTCAAAACCAATCTAACAAATGTAACAGAAAATAGTCTTACAAATTTTGGAGCCACTGACCCCTCAGGACATCCTCAGAGTAATACATATAGAGATTAAAGGTCTTGATTGATGTCAGAATCACACTGATTCTTGAGGATTAATGCTAACAAGGCTTTGAAGGACGGGTGTCACACAGATATCCTCTATCCAGCACTTCTTTCAAAGAAAACATGCTACTTTCTGGTAGTAATGGAGACACAGTCTTCAGTGCAACACTTATGTGAGTCTGAATTCACAGTGACTCCCAATCAACTCAATAGCAGCAACAATCAAATCAGGATGGATGCTGTTGATAGAGTCTCCTGAAAACTCGACATATTATAGGAGTTAACTCATTTAATTGCTGAATTTTGGAAGGTCGAAGACCACCCTACATAGAGGTTGATGTTGGGTGGTAAGAGAGATTTTGACTGGCAGAATATGAATATATTTCAATATTATAATAGATCAATTTTATTGGTAGGTACTACATAAAACAGGCATTCCCTTTGTGTTTATATATGGTGGTGTAAAAAAAATCATTTCATGCTCAGAATAAGATCAAATTATTATTACAAATGTGAGAAAGAAGAAATTATAGTTAATCCTAAAATCCTAGACAATACTTTCATAGTACATGAATTAAAATTGTAAGTAAGCTTATTTTCCTTTGCTTTTTATTATCTAGTTCAGCTATTGTATCAGTGATTGTTGCAGAATTTCTTTGGGAATCTATGATTTCTTGGGTTTTACAATATTTGTTAAACAATGGGAAATTTAGGAACATAGAATTTGATATTACATATTAAAACCAAAAATATAGCAATCATGGCATTGCTATGATCATAAAAGCTCTTATAGCAATTCTACTTTTCACGCTTTAGACTATATTATCTTTCATATGCTAGCTTTTTTAAACCATGAAACATCTTACAATACAAAAATTGTCATCCCTGTTGTTCTCTATATGAAGATATTAAGGCTCAGAAAGTTAACTCAAGGCTACACAGTACAAAGAGGGAGAAGCTGGGCATGGTGGCACATGCCTTTAATACAGCACTTGGGAGGCAGAGGTAGGAGGATCACCATGAGTTCAAGGTCAGCCTGAGACTACGTAGTGACTTATAGGTCAGCTTGGGCTAGAGAGACCCTAACTCAAAAAGAAAAAAATAAAGTGGGAAAGAGTACCCATACACAGATCTTGTGATTTGAGCTTATTTTCCACTATGTTGACACATCTTAGAATTCATAACTTTTCTTTACACAGAAATCTATAGTAATTCAGAGTATTTGTTCTAAATATTAATATAATGAAGCACATTATTTTACTTTACTAGCACTGGTAGATATTTATAATCATTTCTTGAGATCTGATATAAGAAACTCATATCCAAGTTGTTGAGAATAACTGGGATGTGTGTGTGTGTATACTTTTAGTTGTTGAGACTAAAAGGTATATGTGTAAGTACCTATGTCAACATCAACTTGGTTACACACTTTAAAATCCAAGTAGCTTCTTTTCAAAATTTATCCATGCGATTGTTTTGCTCAATACATATATATCAGACATAGTAGCTTTAGGACTTTTCCTATTAGAAACTAGTGCAATTATAACTGTATCGGGTAGCAATCCATTTACATAGGCAAGTTGTGCTAACTTTCCAGAAGACACAAATTTCTCACAGGCTTGTAAATCATAACATTCTGAAATTAAAAAACAAAATTAGCTAGCAAGAGGTAAAATACTGATTGCTCCACAGGAAGCACTCAGCACATTCTATTAGCCTCTCTCTAAGCTCAATTCTTATCAGAACACCTGGAGAGTCTGACACAGGATGACCACGATGTGCATAACTCTGAAATGCTGTTGCATTCAGGAGATGGAGGAAAGGCATGGGCAGCTATAGAAGTGTGGATCTGCGATGCGCTGTCACCCTAAACTCCTGCACGACAGCACTGCAGCCAATTCCTCACAATCACTTCTCTCCTTTTACAGAAACGGCAGCAACAAAGGGGACAAAAATCACTTCATCAACGTCACACAAATGCAGTGTAAAATGAAAAATTTAGAAAACACACTGTGTAATAAGCAATGTGTTTTATGGGGAAGGAAATTAGTCAGGAATGGAGAGCACTTGTTCATTGCTGGGACAAAATATGCAACCAGAAACAGCTGAAGAAAGGGAAGGGTTTATTTGGGGCTTACAGTTTTAGCAGCCCATTATGACATGGAAATCAAGGCATGGGCAGGAAGCCTGTGCCACATGGTCACATTAACAAGGAAGAAGCAGAGCAATAAATACTCATGCTTAGCCAGCCACTGATTTTCTTCTCATAGTCTAGGACCCTGCCCACAGTTAAGGAGGAAGTTCCACTCTCAGCCAAATCAAAACCATCCCTCACAGGTGATGTAGGCCCTGACAAGCAGACAAAATAAACCATCACAAATGCAGCCTTTGTCAACTTGATGGCCAGACATATCACACTTAAGTCACCTCTTGTCTCCATAGGTTCATAGCCACCTCATAATTCAAAGTCCATTCAGTCCATCTTCAAAAGTCCTCGTAGTCTCACCATCCAAACACTGTTTGAAAGTATCAGCGCAAGGCTGGAGGGATGGCTTAGTGGTTAAGGCATTTTCCTGCAAAGCCAAAGGACCCAGGTTCCAGTTCCCTAAGACCCACATTAGGCAGATGCAAAAGGGGGCGCATGCGTCTGGAGTTCACTTGCAGTGGCTGAAGGCTCTGGCGCACCCATTCTCTTTATCTCTCTCTCTCTCACTCTTACCCACTTTCTCTGTCAAATAAATAAATAAACAAAACATTTTAAAAGTGTCCTTGCAGAGTCTCATGCAAACACTTAGGTATATGCTTTCATAACATCAAAACCTGAGCTGCATATTTCCAACGTGCATCAGCGCAAAAGGTAAGAGTGGGGTCATGGCAAGGAATGATCATACCAAAGTGTGACTGAAACTCAGCAGGCAAAGCCCAAATTCAGCACCAACATGTCTGACAACTAAAACTCATGATAGGATCATCTGGGATCCAAAATAGCCTCCACCCCTCCAGCTATGCCTCTCTTGGGGTAGCTCCACTCCAAGTATACATCTTTCCTGTGCAAACTTCTGTGGTTCCAGCATGTCCAACATCCTGGAGACTCAAAGCAATCTATGGTTTTCTTGTATAGCTTCAGGCATTGGCCTGTAAGAGGCTTCCTGCAGGGACTCTGACACTGCCACGTATTACCTGTTTTCAGTGGCTCCCTGGACCTCATGACCCCCTCAATGTCACACCTTTTGGAGAAAACCATTACCATGTGTACAAGGTGGCCAAGTTCTGCTGTTACCTTGGGATGAAGCTTGCTTGGCCTCTTTGGAACACAGCAGTGGAGAACTCATTATGCTTTCCAACTGACTTTGGAAAAACATTTCTCTAGGCTATTAAGTCTGAGTAAAAAATCCCCTCACTTTAGTCTTTCTTCCTTCAAATGCACTTGGAATTTCACAGGATTAACCCTCTAATGGCTGGGGCTTTGCCCTCACAGCACCTTTCCTAGTGTGACAGGGCAGCATGGAAGCTTTCTCCTGAGTGATTCTGATTGCTTTAACAATTACATCTGCTTCCTCAGCACCAGCCTGGATATTATCCTGTCTTGAGATTTCCTCCACCAAAAAAAAAAAAAAAAAAAATTATCCCCCTGTGTTTAAGTTCAGTGTCATTTAAGTTCTCGGGGCATGAACAGAATGCAGTCAGTTTATTTGATAGCATACAAGAGCTGCTTTTAGCCCAGTTCCCCATAGAGTCCTTGCTTCCCTCTGAATGAGTCAGGCCTCCATTGTCTGCACTTCTCTTAGTGTTCTTGTCTTCCAAACTCCCACCAGAATGGTTCATTGAACTCTGTTTACAGTATTCAATGGGTTTTCCTCCCCTAAAGTTCTAAAGCATTACGCATTCCTACTGAAGATCAATTTGAAAGGCCTACAAACCACATAGTCAGGCTCATCACAGCAAGGAATCTGTAACTTTCTCATTGTTGGGACAAAATACATGACCAGAAGCACCTAAGGAAAGAGAGGGTTTCCCTTCAGCTTAGTTTCAAGAGGAAGCCCATATGGTGGGGAAACAATGGCAGTAACAGGGTGCCTGTATCAAGGCTCTACCTCCCAAAGGAAGATATGGCCAGCTAGGGAGTGAGAGTGAGGAGTAATCACAAATACATAAGTATATTTTACATTTAAATTCACATTCAGAGTTATGAGAAATTTTGGGCTTTCGGATGCAGCACATCTAGGAAGTAGCCTTCTTGCCCATCTTCCAAAGATCCCTAGCCAGTTGTTGTCCCATGGCCATACTTCTACCACACAAGAGGCAACACTTCTCCATAAGATTCATAGTTGTTTCAGTGGGACAAAGTTTTCTCTCAAACTTATTCAGAACTCTACACTTTTCTTTGATCCCCAGAGCTCAGCAAGGAGAAGGAATGTTGAGCATTTATTGTGGATTCAGTCTGTGTCAGTCAGCTCAATGCATAGAATCTCCCATCACTCTTTCTGCTCATTATTCACAATCTTGTTTCCTTTAGCGTCATAGCAGCCCACTTCACTGTTCAAAACACATACAGATGCCATGAATTCTTCATCGCTCCATTGTTAACATAATGGTCTCAGCTCCTTTCATCCTTCTTTATTCTTGCAATCACGTCCTAACTGGTCTATCTGCCTCCATTTCTATGTCACTAGTCAGTATTCAGATAGCAGCTACAGCGATCCATTTAAAAACAAGTTACATAAGATTATCACTTTGTTTTGCAAAAGCTTTTGTGGTTTCTCCTTCCACATAAATAAAATATAAAGCTCTAGCATTGTCCTGTATAATTCTTGAATCTGGAATGGCCCCACCCCCACAGGTTCATGTTTTAGCACACAATCCCCAGCTGTTGGCACTATTTTCAAGGCCGTGGCAGCTTTAAGGGATGGGACCCAGATACAGTGTACTATGGGTGGGGCTTTGAAGACGCTTGCCCCTGGTTCCGATCTGCATTCTGTGCTTTGTGGTCCCTGATCATGCAAAGGGTCTTATCACATCCTTCTCCACCATGAGCTCAGCCACACCTTCCCTGCCATGACGGACTGTGACTCTGAAACCACAAGCCAAAATGACTCTTTCCTTTTCTAAGTTATGTCTGTCAGGTAGTTTATCACAGTAATGCAAAGTACCTATTCCAGCGTCCAAAGATGTATGTGCTATTACCTTCCCTCCTCCTCTGTGGCACACTGGTCAGCCACCTCGTGCCTTGGGCCTTTGCAACGACTGCTCTGTTTGCTGAGGATGCTGAGTCTGTGTGGCTTCCCCCACCCCCACTGCCTTCAGGTCTGATCAGCTGGCACACTTCAGAGTGAGCATCATTCCCTCGTGGTTTATAACATTGTGACCCAGCCTCTTTTGTGATCCTTCTCATCTCATCCTTTTTTCCTCCATGACATTTGTCACTATCTAACGTAGCAGTTGTTTATTAGCTGGTGTACGTATTGCACAGTTCCATCTCTTAGACTTGTATTTCATGAGAACAGACGGCCTTGTTTGGTACTGTGTACCCAGCTACCAGAGTTTTATAGATTCATTTGTTTTGCTTTGTAATCAGTATATTAAGAAGTCATTCATACATTTCAACAATTGCTTAAATTCTGAAACCCAGATTTAAACTGCGACTTTAAACATACAATTAAAACTATTTATCATAGCTTGCTATTCAACCAACATTCACAACAGTTTCTTTGGAGCCTCTATCAGTTGCCTTGTGAACCTGTAACATACCTGAGGAATAGTTCCTGGATTATACATGCAAATTACTTCTCCACACACAGGTCTCTTCACTGCAATTTCTAGGCTTCCTAGTTCTGGATGTCATTACCTCATGACTCAAAGACTTATCATGGTCCAGAGAGAAGAAAAGAAAAAGAATGTAACTAGGAATGGTCAACATAGATTTGAGTGTATATATATATATATATAAATGTATGTATACCTCCATTCAAAAGAAAATGCATCCAGAAGGGAATGCATTCTAGAAATGCAAACATTCAAACAGCACAAACAGTGGCACATTGTGATGAACTACTTTGGAAAGGTATCATTGTTGTCATTGATAACATAAGGAAAATGATGTATCATGCCACTTCAAGTAATGGTTTGAGAAAATAGACTAAAGAGGAATCACAATGAGTCCACTTAATACAAACAATGAGATAGATAAATACCTCTCTACAATTGTTTTTGTTTTTTGTTTTTTTCTGATTGCCAGTTAAATACAGTTTTAATTCCATACCTTCATAATGAATTGTCATACAATGAAGTCAACATACATACCTAGAGTTTTGACTCTAAGTTTGTCCATGTACTCAGCTAAACCAATGACAAGGTGTGGCCTAACAGATGCTATGGGAACTTTTTTTTTTTTTAAATTTTATTCATTTATTTGACAGCGACAGACACAGAGAGAAAGACAGATAGAGGGAGAGAGAGAGAATGGGCGCGCCAGGGCTTCCAGCCTCTGCAAACGAACTCCAGACGCGTGCGCCCTCTTGTGCATCTGGCTAACTTGGGACCTGGGGAACCGAGCCTCGAACCGGCGTCCTTAGGCTTCACAGGCAAGCGCTTAACCACTAAGCCATCTCTCCAGCCCCTATGGGAACTTTTTAAAGTAGTTTTTTTTTTATATAAAGATTAAGCTTTATTGTGCACACTGAAGTCATTATACACGCAGGGAAAGTCAGATCTTTTATATTGGCCTTTATTCTTCATTGAACATTAAGTATACTACTACAGATGACTATTAACACAAGACAATAGTGAGTAGTTAGCATATTATGATTATAGTCCTTCTCTTGTTCACTACAGCATATGAAATGTCAGCATTGATACTCTCTACCCCACTAAGAGGTCTGAGACTGAGCACCACCTCTGAGATGATGGTCCTCATCTGGTCCTTATTCTTTTCTACTGTAGTGTATGCTCTTTTCTGATTTGAATGAAAGTCCACTCTTCCACCTGCTCCATTTCACCAGTCTCTCTTCTACTTCTTTTCTCTCAGGAGGAGTTTTTCAGCAAAGATAGTTTCTCAGGAGAGGGAAAGCCATTTTTTTTTCAGAAAAACTGACCTTAAACTTGATGATTAGGCATCCATTTACATATGGTCCATGATATATCAGCATGACCTCACTTAGAACACATTGATATCTCCATGCTTAACAATATGACCTGGGTGAGAGGTGATGACTATGGTTCAATCGTCAAGAGTGGATTTGGACATTAGAAGTCACACAATGCTTCAACTGTGTATCTCCCAACACATGAAGAGATATTCTCCTTGTCAGGTAAAAACCCTAGTCCTCATCTAACACAATGATAACATCTCCTGACTCCTCTCCTGGTTCTTGTTCTCCATCATGGAACGTTATTTTCTGGCCATCTTTCATGCCTTTGTCAATATGGGCTTCCAAAAACTCTCAAAATGTCTTCCCTCCACTGCAGCTTCACATTTATTGGGAGGGGTAGAGAGGGGGCTCAGTGCTTAAAGGCACTTTCTTACATTTATCTTTAGGACTGATCCAGTCTCCATGGCCCTGGCACTCCATGCACACAGACTGAATGTGTTCAATCATTCCTGTCCTAGCTGAAGAACCCTTGTTTGTGTCCCACCATGCCAGCAGCAGGAGAGCACTCCACTGCTTCTTTCTTATCACCTCAGCCTTCACATTCACCACAAATCACAAGTTCTTCAGATCCACTTTTCTTGTTGTGCCATTATGTAATTCTTTTAAGATTACTGAGAGCTGATGCACACATTTTCCTCTCTACATCCTTCCTCTTCTTCCTCCAAAATCATATTAAAGATGTCCATAGTGGAGCCAAAACAAGAACCTACTCCACCCTCTCTGATTTTCTATTCTCTTTTGTCATGTAACTTTCCCTTCCCTTGGAATCAGAAAGAAGTCTGTAAGCTTGATAATATGTTTGAAATTTTCTCCTTCATTTATATTCTTATCAGGTTGGTACTTCAAAGACTTTAAGGCCAGTTTCCTTTAAGCCTTTTTCAATTTTTCCTGGGTAACATTGGATTTGATCCTCAAAGTATCATAGTAAGAAATCTTTCACCATTGCTAAGTGGACTGTGGTCAAAGGAAGAATGAACGAGGCTTCTAGCAGAGAGCACGGCTCAGGGAACTGCTGCTTCTCAGGTTTTTACAGAGGGTCCTGGTAAGTTCCCTCATTATAAATATTTAATAATAATTGTATCTAAGTGAAGGAATAAACACAAAGCTAGGACTCCATAATTTTTTAGGAAATATTTTTTTTATTTATTTATTTATTTATTTATTTATTTATTTATTTATTTATTTATGAGAACATAAAGAGGCAGATCATATATATGGAGAGAGAGAGAGAGAGAGAGAGAGAGAGAATAAGAGTGTGTCAGGGTCTCTAGCCACTGCAAATGAACTCCAAACACATGCACCGCATGGGCATCTGAGTATTCAGGAATCAGACCTGAGTCCTAAGGCTTTACAGGCAAACACGTTAACAGCTAAGCCATCTCTCCAGCCCAACTCCATAAACTTTGACTCTAAATACAAAGTGAGTTTTCCAGAAGTGATGAAGAAATCTCACAATAAATCTACATTGGGTTTCATGCCTATTTTCTCTTCTATGCACTTTGGAAAGTCTACTTTGCAACTCAAAGCAGAGCATGGATTTCTTTCATCCAAGTTGTATCTGCCCTTTCTCTGAAGTCTGAAGGATGCTCAATAGGTAAAAGGCTTTGGAACAACATAAGAATAAGTAGAAGAAAAATCCTCTTTTTATAAAAATCCCTAAATCACAATTTCTACCTAAAATAATATTAGGATTTTAACTGATTGGCCCTTATTTTGCTTAGATGTGTCTTTTAATTTTTAGTCTTGTCTTGAATCCCTTAAGTATTGATAAGGTAAACAGCTTGTCTCATAAGTTGAAATTATGCAAGAAAGCAAGCCTGCTGGTTTTTTTTTTTCCTGAACAATACAGGTAAGCTGAGTCTTGAAATACCTGTAAGAACATTTGAACAAATGACTGCCCTGTTATTTCTGCTCTCAGAAGTTGGATAACAGGCTTTAATAATGAAACAGAATGCTTCCCTGGACACAGTGGTGAAAAGTAATAGAACTGATGGCATCAAATGATGAATAGAATATATTTGAACTTTGGAAATGCAATAATGGTTTATTCTCAGGTTGCCAGGTAGCACACCACAGTTACTGATCCTGAAGTATGCTTTTTTAGTTTATAGTTATTAATGTAAAATATTCATATAAATCCTAATATTGATTTCCTTTAAAAAATAGCAGATCTGCCATACTTGCTTGTAAAGAAAAAAACTATGGTCTGGAGAGATATCTTAGTGGTTAAGACACTTCCCTGCAAAGCCAAGGGACCCAGGTTTGATTCCCCAGAACTCAAGTAAGCCAGATACACAAGGTGGCACATGCCTCTCAGTTCATTTGCAGCAGCTAGAGGCCCTGACATGACATGCACATTCTCTCTCCCTCTCTCAGTTTCTCTACCTACTTCTCTCTCAAATAAATGAAAATAAAAATAAAATTAAAAAGAGGAAATTTATCCTGCAAGCCCTGGTGGCACAAGTCTATAATTCCAGCTACTTGGGAGGCTGAGGCAGGAGGACCACAAGTTTGAAGTCTGCCTGGGCCTACAGAATGAGTTTAAGTCCAGTGTGTCAATTTAGTGGAATACTGTCCCAAAATAGAAAATAAAAAATGAAATTACATGCAATGGTATAGTACTTACCTGGCATATGCCATACTACTTTCATTCCCCAAGGGCCACAAAACAAACAAAATAATCAAATTTCAACATAAGGAGGAAAATATTCTGGCATGTTCTTTCTCTCATAATGGAGCATTGTTTAATAATCATGTCTAAAATTTACATGGGCATTTATATCTTATATTCTTGGGATTTAATATTGGTTGTTTGTTCAACATTGATTAGTTATAAGACTGTAAAGTTGGATGCAAATTATTTTTGTACAGAACAAGTAACTCCATAGGTTTCATTTCCCTTTAAAGTATTAATCAGCTCTGTTATGAACTTAACTTTATTTTAGCATTCTTTCTTCTGTCAACTTTATAATGACCCAAGTGTCTCATTTTGTCTTGGAACTACTTTTAATGTCTTGCTGATTTCTTATTAATGAGTTAATCTTTGTCATGTGCTCACTATATATGTGCAAAACAGCCATGTTTTACCCCTTGGAACATGCTAGTTGGACTTGCTTCCCATTCTTAAATGACAAGCAGATCAGGAATTGTTACTAGCTGTTCTTATTGGGCAGAACTACAGCTAGATTGCTACTTGGAGTAGGGTTGCTTACTCCCCTCCTTTATACATATGCCCTTCTTGGCTTCTAGGAGTCACTGGGTTCTTAATTACTCTTCTTGGAGTTGTAGTAGATACTTTTTTTAAATTTTATTTATTTATTTATTTATTTGAGAGCGACAGACACAGAGAGAAAGACAGGTAGAGGGAGAGAGAGAGAATGGGCGCGCCAGGGCTTCCAGCCTCTGCAAACGAACTCCAGACGCGTGCACCCCCTTGTGCATCTGGCTAACGTGGGACCTGGGGAACCGAGCCTCGAACTGGGGTCCTTAGGCTTCACAGGCAAGCGCTTAACCGCTACGCCATCTCTCCAGCCCTGTAGTAGATACTTTTATATTTAAACATGCATCAGCATCTACAAAACAGCTCATAAAATAATTGTAGGGTTGTATGCAAAGCCTAAGGACTACAGTTGGTTCTCCAGTACCCATGTAAAGCTAGATGTACAGTGGTGTATGCATCTGGAGTTCATTTGCAGTTGCTGGAGGCCCTGGCCCACCCATTCTTTCTCTCTTTCTCTTCTCTTTCTCTCTTTGCTTACAGATAAATAAATTATATATATTTATATATTTATTTAAAATATAGATCCCTTCTGATGAAGATTAGGAACAATTTTGTAGATAAAGACAGAAGTTCAAAAAAACACAGGTGTCACCCTACCCGTGTAAGACTAAAAGAATTCTACTCTGAACTAAACTTGATTCATCAAGATGGCAGTATTGAGCATCCCTCTCTTTTACTGACTGGTTCTTCCCTAGTCTAGCACTTTTTTTGTGGGCTCCCCACCCTCAGCCAGCAGGCTTATTCTGAAGCTGTGCTCTACTCCCTGAACCATCAACCTATCAAGGTTCTCCATATTCATTTAAACTTAACCAGTATAGTGCAATCCTACTCAGTGTCTAATTTATATCCCCAAGAAAACTAGATCCAAGTCATTATATGGGCTACCTACTCAGGACCACTCTCAACTGGGGAGATTGTCTGCATTACTTTCACTTTTTTCTCTACTTCCTTTTCTATATTTTATTTTTATTTATTTTATAGAGAAAGAGGGAGGGAGGGAAGGAGGGAGAAAAAAAATATGAGAATGGGCATGCCAGGGCCTCCAGCCATTACAAAGGATCTCCAGATGCATGCACCCCCTTGTGCATCTAACTTATGTGGGTCCTGGGGAATCAAATCTAGGTCTTTTGGCTCTGCAGACAAACTCCTTAATCACTAAGCCATACCTCCAGCCCCCTACTTCCTTTTCTAATAGACCCTTGTTTAACCTGCCCTTCTACCATGTCTAAACTTGCCAATTCTTTGTGAGTCATAAGACACAAACTCAGCCACCAGTTTGAGACGCTCCAAGGCCAGTAAGAATGCTTTCTATCTCTGAATCTGTAGAAATGGGAGTCTCGAGAACTGTTATACATAACAATTTGTCAGTGGACTACTGAGGCTGATAGAGCAATGACTATTTTTGGAGAATCATTACTGTCATCATTAGTGGGACTTAAACTTGGTCCTGAATGGATAAAAAAGTAATGGCTACTAGAAAATGCAAAATATAGTATAGTAGATTTTAATTTTAAAAGCCTTAAATATGGGTTGTATAATATTAGATAATTTAGTTTTTTTTTCCATGATGTTTACTTACTTCAAAATCAATTACTAATAGTAAAGGAACAATAAGCCAATTTAAAAAATATTGAAATGTCAGACCCTGGGGGACTTCTAGCCAATATGGCTGATAAGAAGCTATCTTTGTGTGACCCAGTGAAAGGGAATAGTCAGGATAGAAAATATAATTTATTTGATCCTTATAAGAGAAAGAGCTGAAGAAAAGAAGAAATTAACATAAGTGGAGTGTTCTTCCTAAGACAGCTGCCAACTGGCACCCAGCTGTACTATATAGTGCTTCCATAAAGCCAGGATCACCAGTAGCTGACAGAGTAATCCTCCCACCTTCTGGACATGGGCACTGAAAGAACAGTGACCTAGAGAAAAATGGGCCAGGCCTAGAGACTTGACCAAGGGCCAGGTACACCACACATAGAGAGATGGCCAGAGCAGAACAGAGTATGGAGATGGAGGCAGATATATGGCATAGAGCCCAAAGCTGAGATTCTCTGTGGTCACCCAGGAAGAAATGAACCCACCACTGCCTGAGTGAATGACATGATACTTGTGAAATACACCAGTGAACTTGGTGCAGTCTTCCCAATGGGCAGGTTGGGAAGGAACCACACAGTGAGAAATAGACATCTCCTATACAGAACAATTCCCAAAATACAAGAGAGGAAGTTGTGAGGATCAGGCAGGTGGTGTCAAATGGGAGAAGCCCAGCAAAATGCTGAGCCCCACACAGAAATCCCTCTTGGCTGGAATGACACATTGACTTCACTTACTTCAGTTACTGAGACTGGCATCCCTTCCCCCACCCACACAGACTGCTGCAGATGACACACTAGGAAAAACATACTGACTTCATGATAACTTCTATTTCATTGTGTAGTTTATTTTAATTTTTACTTAACCTTTTATACTTTGTTTAGTTGATATGTTTTAGTTTATATTTTATCCAACTAGGCTATCACAACTGTCTTTTCTCTCTTTGCACCTACTCCATAGTATTTCCTCTATTATTTTCATATCTCTAGACCTTTTACTTTCCCTCTTGTTCATTCTTACTCTCTTTCCCCCCTTTTTGCATGCTCTCCTTATTTCACCACTTAGTTACTAATATGCTTAGCTTTTAAAAATACATCTTGTACACTATGCATTCTCAGTCAGTTCCCCAGTGACATTGTCACTGAACCATATTGATGATATGAGTGACATACACAGTTGTCTTCTAGTACATTATAGTGGCAGGATTTCTGTCAAACCATTGTATCAAAAAACATGATGTAAAATTCAGTAAGGAAATTGTGGCACTGAAAGAAAAACCAAACAGAAATGGATGAGTCAGTCAATCAAAAAAAAAAAAAAAAAACCACCTTAAAATGGAAAGAATTATCAACCTAAAACAACAAATAGAAGAAAGAATTTCAGGCATAAATGACAATGATGCATCCAGACAGCATAATGAACATGATCAAAACTTCCAGGAACATATTACATGTTTAAAACGCCAAAGCCCAAGAACCCACAGGGTAGAAGCATCTGAGAGAAAAGTCTAAAGGCCTAGGCAATTTATTCAATGAGATTATAGTTGAAAATTTCCCAAAACTAAAAAAAAAAAAAAAAAAAAAAAAAAAAACCACAGGCATTCAGAGCCCCAATAGAACTTATCAGAGACAATCTCTCTCTTTTTTATTTCATTTTTTATTTTTCTCACTCTGGCCCAGGCTGACCTGGAATTCACTATGTAGTCTCAGGGTGGCCTTGAACTCATGTTGATCCTCCTACCTCTGCCTCCCGAGTGCTGGGATTAAAGGCGTGCGCCACCACACCCGGCTCAGAGACAATCTCTTTATGACATACTGCAATCAAGATGTCAAAAAACACAAAGTAAAGAAACTATATTAAAAGCTGAGAGAGAGAAACAACTCACATACAAAGGCAAGCACATCAGAAAAACATCAGCTCTCTCATCAAAAACTAAAAGCCAAAAAATCATGGAAGGGCATATTTTATACCCTCAAAATAAATAGCTGTCAACTGAGATTGCTAGCCTAGGAAAGTTTTCTCTTAAAATTTATGGAGAAATAAGAACATTTCAAACCAAGTACAAACTAAAACAATTCATGACAAATTAGCCTGGATTGCATATAATATTTAAAGGAATACTATGTACAAAGAAAGAAGAATGTCTTATTTATAAGAGCACACGAAAGATTAAGTTTTGTCAGGGGAATATGTGAACATAGGAGAGTTTGGAAGAATATGTTTCATTCAACACAGTAAACCAATAAATCCGTAATGCTGACTAAGGAGAAAGAAAAGAACTAGGAATAATGCAACAAATCAAAACAATAGAAAAAAAGTAGAAAACTGCAAATTCCTCTTAATAATAACCTTAAATATAAATGGTCTCAACACACCATTTAAAAAACAAAGAGGTATGCTATTCCATAGGGACTGAGTGAGGCCTTCAAGACCCCACAACTCCACTGAGGAGGGTCCCAGGGCAATGGGAACATGGTTGAGTGGATAAAATAATATAATCTGTCATATATATATATATAATATAATTATAATTATATAATTATATATAATATATATAATTTTAGAGAGACAGAGAAAGAGAGAGGATTGACATGCAAAGGCCTCTGCCACTACAATCAAACTCCCAATGCTTATGCCTCCTAGTGGGCATGTGCAACCTTGTGCTTGCCTCACCTTTGTGTGTCTGGTTTATGTGAGATCTAGAGAGTCAAGCATGGGTCATTAGGCTTTGCAGGCAAGTGCCTTCACCACTAAGCAATCTCTCTATTCCAATACAATATATATACTTAAGACAGACTATCTGACTAGATTCAATTATGCTATCTCCAAGAAACAAATATAAATTGCAAAATAACCTATAGACTCTGAGGATAGAAATCAAACTCTCAAGCAAATGGAAGCAGACAATCTGATGTAGCTATTCTGATATCTGATGAAGTAGATTTCAAACAAAAAATAATCAGGAGAGATTAAAAAGCCATTATATACCAATAAAGAGAACAATTAAACAATAAGATATAACAATTGATAATAATTCACCAACTAGTCAGATTCCCAGTTTCATCAAACAAACACTGATTTCCCAAGGCATGGGAAATCAGATAGGTCCATACATAATAACAGTAGGGGGCTTCAATACCACACTTTTATTTTTAGATAATACATCTAAATCAACAGAGAAACACAGCTAAGTTGTACTATAGACTAATTGGAATTATTTGCATCCACAGAATATTCCATCCAAGAGATATAAAATAGATATTATTTTAAAGGTCCCACTGAATCTTCTCCAAAATTCATCATATTGTAGTTTAAAAAGCAAGCCTTTATATAAAAGCATAAAAATTTGCTGGGCGTGGTGGCACACACTTTTAATCCTAGCACTTAGGAGGCAAAGGTAAGAGGATCACCATGAGTTCAAGGCCACTCTGAAACTACATAGTAAATTCAAGGTCAACCTGGGCTAGAGTGAGACCATGCCTCAAAAACAGTATAAAAATTAGAAATATTTTTATATTGTAAGATCATACTGGAGCAAAGCTAGAAACCAATAGCAAGAGAAACCATATAAACTACACAAATACTTAGAGACTGAAAAATACACTATAAATTACCAGTGGGTCTTGGAATAAAACCCAGGAAGAAATTTAAAAATTCCTAGAAGCAAAAGAAATATGATAGGATAACTCTGAATTTATAGCCAGACAGTTCTAAGAGGAAGTTTTATGGCTGCAAATGCTTACACTACTAAATCAGAGAGATCTCAAATAACCTGAAGATATACCTTAAGGTTCTAGAAAAATAAGCACAAACCAGAACCAAATATAGTAGACAGCAAGAAGTAATAAATATTTGAGCAGAAATTCATAAAATTTAGACTAAAAGAAGAATGCATAAAAGAAATCAGAGTTGATTATTGATTATTATTGATATTTGGAAATATAAATAAGAATGACAGATACACCATACAAACCAAAAGAAATAAAAAGAAAACTCGAATTGATAAATTTAGATAAAGTTAGAACTAAAAAGGGAGATGCTTCAACAGATATCAGTGCAACCCAAAGCACTATTTGGGGATACTCTGGAAATTAATATGCCAAATACTGGAAAATCTAAGAGAAATGGAACAATTTCTAAACATGAAGTACCTACCAAAGTTAAATAAAGATGATAAAGAGCATCTATAATGTACTTATATCACAACTATAATTTAAATTTTCCTCACAAAGCAAAGCCAAGGACTGCATACATTTGATGCTAAGTTCTACAAGCCCATTAACAAAGACTATTTCTTCATTACTTCTCAAACTATTTCACAAAATACAAAAGTAAGGGAAACTACCAAAATAATTGCATGGAGCTAGGGTTAGCCTGATACAAAAAAATGTTCCAAGATCAAATTATAGAATGTTCATGAATAAAAATTGTCAATAAAAATTTTAATAATTGTATAACAAAACACAAACAATGAAACCCCATTTGCATCATGAAAATGAGTGCAAAAATTCTCAACAAAATACTCATTAACAGCTAGGTGTGGAGACGCACACGCCTTTAATCCCAGCACTTGGGAGGCAAAGGTAGGAGGATCGCTGTGAGTTCGAGGCCACCCTGAGACTCCATAGTGAATTCCAGGTTAGCTTGGGCTAGTGTGAGACCCTTCCTTGAAAAGCCAAAAAATAAATAAATAAATAAATAATACTAACAAGCAAAATTCAAGAAGATATCAAAAATTTCAATCATCACAATCAAGTAGTTTCATCCTAGGGATGCAAACTTTCTTCAACATAGGTAGACCCATAAATATAATAAAACACACACTTTGACTTAAAGCCAGAAGTTACATCTCACATCTCAGTAAAGGCAGAAGTCATGTGAAAAAGCTCAGCATGCCTACATGATAAAAGTCCTTAGACGCAAGGAATACAGGGAGCTTGTTTCAAAGTAGTAAAGGCTGCGCACAACCCACTATAGTAATAATTACACCTAATGGGAAAAATCTAGAACAAGGCAAACCTGTCTTCAATATAGTTCTCAAAGTCTAATCTAGAGCAATAAGGCAAGGGAGAGAAATCAAAGGGACACAAACAGGAAAGGAAGAAGTCAAATAATTTCTATTTGCAGATGACCTTATTCTAAAATAAGTGAGTCTATGGATGCCTCCATAAAACTCCTAGAAATTACAAATACCTTGAGCAAAGTAGCAGGATACAATACTGACATCAAGTCAGTAGCTTTTCTATATACAAATAACAAATGCTGAGAGAAATTAATAAACATATTCCATTCATTATAGGCAAAAATAAAAATGAGAATCTAGGGATAAACAACTGAAAAAAAAAATAAAAAATCAAAACTTTAAGACATTGAAGACACTAAGAAGAGGTTAGGTAAGGGAAATACTCCTCATGATCATGGATTATCAGAAATAATGTTGTGGCAGGGGATGGTGGAGCACACCTTTAATTCCAGCTTGCAGGAGGCAGAGGTAGAAGGATTACTGTGAGTTCAAAGTTATCCTGGTCCCTAAGACTACATAGTGAATTCCAGGTCAGCCTGGCTAGAGTGAGACTCTACCTCAAAAAAAAAAAAAAAGAAAGAAAAATGAAAAGTATGGGCTGAAGAGATGGCTCAGCTTTTAAGGCACTTGTCTGCAAAACTTTAGGAGTGGAGTTCCATTCTCCAGTAACAATGTAAAGTCAAATGTGCAGGGTGGTGCACAGGCAGCTGGAGTTCATTATCGGTGGTTAGAGGCCTGGCATACCCATTCTCTCTCTTTCTCTCTCTCTCTCTCTCTCTCTCTCTCTCTCTGCCTCTTTCTCTCAGTCTCTCTCTCTCAAATGAATAAATAAATGAAATATTTGAAAAACAGAATTAATATTGTGAATATTGTGAAAATAGTTCCAGCCTATAGATTCACCATAATTTTCATCAATATTCCAATGACATTCTTCACAGCAATAAAAATATCTTATAATACATATGGCAACACAAAAGACATTGAATAGCTCTAACAAACCTAAGTAGAAGGAACAATATTTAAGATACCACAGTGCCTGATTTCAAATTATACTACAGAGCCATAGTGACAAAAACATAGTGCTGGCAAAAAAAAAAAAAAAAAAATGGCATGTAGACCATTGGGATAGAATAAAGGATGCATAAACCCACATATTTAGATGCATCTAAATATTTATTTATTTACTTATTCATTTATTTATTTGAGGGACAGGGAGGGAGAGAGTACGAGAGACAGGGAGAGAGAGTACGAGAGTAGGATTGCACCATGGCTTCTTACCACTGCAAATGAACTCCAGCTGCACGTTTCACCTTATTCGTAGCTGGCTTTATGTGGGTACTGTAAATAACTGTATTCATTATCAAAATAAGGATGGGTATTTCTAAAATCAGACAAACAAAAACTGAAAATAGAGCTATAACAGTCAGTAAAATCTTGCTGAACAAGCATCAGGACCTGAATTTGATCAGCTGAACCCATGTGAATCAGTCAAGGGTGGTGATGCATACTTTGAACCCCAGGTCCGTGGAGGCAAGGAGGTGAATCCCTGGGGATTGCTGGTCAACCAGCTTAGTCTAAATGGTGGGTTTCAGGCCAATAAGACATCTTCCTCCAGTAAAGGGTGGGATGGTGTTCAAAAACACAAATACCAAATATTTTATTTCATATATGGATTCTTCATGTTAATTTGTGTGCATATGTGTGTATGGGGGCTGATGGGAGGTCATTAAAGTAGGAGACAGACCATGAGAGAGTAACAAAAGGTCATACTGGGGAGAAAAAAGAAAAAGAGAATAATGGAATACATGTGCCAAGAAACCAGAAGTGGGGCTATTCTGGCGAGTTAGGGAATGAGCTGTAGGGGTGGGGTGTGGGGGAGAAGATGGAAGGAGGGGGACTATTGATAAAAACATATGTACTAAAACGCCACAATGAAGCCCATGATTTTGGGTGCTAACTTAAGAACTAACAAGAAGGACAAAGCACAGCCCAATGAGTATAATTCTTGTGTAACTACATTTTCAGTTACTCAAGGGAAAGAACGTTCTAGTAGCTCCTTCAGCACAGGCCTATCCTCAGCTCTCAGACTGGGTCTGGCAGATACCTACAGAGTTCTGATGATTCAATTCTGTGTGTCTGTATGGGACACATCTTTTATCTCATTCAACACTTACAAATAGTACTTTGAATAAGGGCATGTGCATCATCTTATTTTTTTTTTAAATTTTTATTAATTTATTTGAGAGCGACAGACACAGAGAGAAAGACAGATAGAGGGAGAGAGAGAGAATGGGCGCGCCAGGGCTTCCAGCCTCTGTAACCGAACTCCAGACGCGTGCGCCCCCTTGTGCATCTGGCTAACGTGGGACCTGGGGAACCGAGCCTCGAACCGGGGTCCTTAGGCTTCATAGGCAAGCGCTTAACTGCCAAGCCATCTCTCCAGCCCGCATCATCTTATTTTATAGGTAAATAAACTAAGATTCAGAGGGATCATGTGGCTTTCCCTAGGATGCACAGCAAACATGTTTGTGTCTGGCTGGCCCTTCCCAGGGGTTCTTTACTGACAAACAACCAAGAATAGATTGAAGATACCTCAATGATCTGTAGGAATAAAAACGTTTCTTAAGATGAAATTAGATTCACAATATACAGCTCACAGATAGCAGAATATACCTATTTTTTTAAAAAAAATGTTTATTTTAAATAAAACAGTTTGTCAGTGACCAGTTGAAATGAGATTAAAAACAGATTCCACTCCACTCAATTAATCAGCATCAGATAGCAAAGAAGTATGATGAGATTAAAGAACTGAACATTGTGTGAAGAGGAGGAGAAACGTGGAAGGTGGATAGATGCAGGAGCCAAACTTCCACTCTGCCATTGGCCAGCTATGAGACCTTGAACCATCAAATGAGTTCTAATTTCCTCCTTGTAAAGAAAAGCATATGTATAAAGCCTTTGTCTCATAAGGATATGGAAACCTATGACTATGAAGATAAAGTACACAATTCAGGTCACAGAGACATAAAATTGCCCAATGTAGCTAGCTGCTTCCTCCAAGCTGATTCATAGGGAAAGCAAAAGAATGTGCAGGAAAGGTTAGGACTTGAATACCAAGAAAGATGACAATCTATTTGCTCATTCCCACTGACTCCTTATCATTTTGTTGAACTGTTCATGCAACAACCACAGCATATTCCAGCCTAAGCAAACACAAATATACATTGCAGTACCAATACAACTCTAGACTACCGACTGCTGTACTAAGACGCCATCAGCCCTCATTAGCACCATACCAGCTGATTCAAATTGATGTCAGGTGCAACACATTGTATTTCTATTTGACTGTGTTGCAATGCACAAATAAATGGGAAAGAACCAGGCAACAGCTTGAGTTACAAAGGATAGAAAAGGATAAAATTGGATGAGTAGCATTCATCCTGGATGCAGAAATGTTACACGATTATAAGCAGCATGAAAAGAAATATACATAATTATAGTCTGTATATAACTCCGGAACAAATGGAAGGGGAAGGGGAGCTGTGGCGAGCGGGGGAAAAAAGGAGAGATAGCTGAGAAACTGGCCTCTCTGCAATTCAGGCACAAGAGGGTTTCCTCGGTGAACAGCGTGCTGGCTAGACTCGCCAGTCATGTGTATGACAAAGCAGAAAACAAAGGCACTGATGAAAACACTAAATTCGTCCTCAGACTCCAGCCCAGCTGCAAGGCCAAGGCAACATCAGCTGGAGGTGGATCACAACCTGGCATTTTTATGCACAGATGCTGGGGCAGTTGACATACCTGGAGCAGCTACATTTATTTCCCCTGGTATAAATGCTCACAAGCTTAAGTGGATAATGAGGGTTGAGCTTGGAACAGAGACAGCAGAAAGCAGGCAACACTTTGTTCCCTACTGTAAGAACACAGCAGCCTCGGGTTGTGCTGAAGTGGACCTCCCACAACTTCCCTGGTGGAAATGCTGTGGGATGTCTGTGATTTGAAGTCGAACAGCAGCCTTCCCTGGCATCTCTGATTACCTCATGATTGCAGATGGGGTGCATTCTGGATTGTGTTCAGAAATCTATCCACTATAGTTAGGAATGCTTACAGTTTGCCAGATACCCACTCTAACACAGCAAGAGAAAAACAAACTGAATTTTCTGTGCACTTAAAAAAATTTTTTTTGTTTATATTTATTTATTTTTTTGAGAGTGACAGACAGAGAGAGAAAGAGGGAGAGAGAGAGAGAGAGAGAATGGGTGCGCCAGGGCCTCCAGCCACTGCAAATGTACTCCAGACGCGTGCGCCCCCTTATCCATCTGGCTAATGCGGGTCCTGGGGAATTGAACCTCGAACTGGGGTCCTTAGGCTTCACAGGCAAGCACTTAACCGATCAGCCATCTCTCCAGCCCTTCTATGCACTTTTGAAAGGGAATGTTATGATGTGGGGAAGCTAGAAGCTAGCTTATTCACCCTCTGCTACACTCAGCCTTTTTACCTGGCTGATGTTTCATTTCTTGGGTAATTTATAAGATTCAGAATGTTTATCAAGTGCTAGGGAATGTGATAAGCACTTTTCAATAATGATCATCATCCCTTCATTTAAAGTACCAACAATGCTGGAAGCTGAGACACAGGTCACTAGTCAGGGGAAGGGGTTTGGGATCATGATAGTCCTTACAGGCATTATTTCTCACACACACATATCTCATTCCTGCAAATCTGGAGATTTTGTCAAAGTACAGACAAAGCATCAATGGGTCTGGAGTAGAGCCAAGCCTGTTTCTAAGAATAGCCAGGTGATGCCCTAAAGCTCCCAGCCCAGCAAGAGTGGATGCTGCACAAGGTTAGGTAGACCTCAACGAGCACTGAGGCATCTAAGTACCAACCACATTACCAATTGAAGGTGTGGCATGAATTAGCAGGGGGTTTCCTTTAGTTCCAAAGCAGTTAAAGAATGTCAGCTTTGAGATCTTATGAGGCTGATTTGGGGCCTGAACTCTGCAATTTATTAGCTATGAGACCTTGGGTAAGTTATCATTACCTCATTTTCATACCTGCAACTTGGCAAGACTGTTTATACACATTCCACATTTCTGGTTAAATGGTGCCTACTTCCAGGTGACTATAAGTGTTAAATTAAATAATGCACCCATAGTGGATACAGTATTGAACCCAGAGTATAGGAAAAAAAAAGACAACCAATATAGTCCTTGCCATTTATATATATCCAATCACCAGTTTCTCACATTAGAAGAAAGATAATGAATAGTTTTTATAAGGAAAAGATTTACCAAAAGATTGACTAAACTTACCAATAGTTATTGAGGGTTATTTTTGACCAGCCTTAGTCTAGCATTGGGGATTACTGCATTTTAAAAGTCCTAAAATGACACTGCCTTCACATAGCGTCATGTAATTGGAGGAAATAAAAAACAGTAAATAAACATAAAATAATAGAAATCGTGGTAAATACTTGTGAGGAAAAAAGTACACTATCTGGTGGGACATGGTGGCATACATCTGTGTAATCCCAGCAACTAGAAGCTGGAGATCAGAAGACTGTGAACCCAGTCCGGGCTATTCAACAAGCTGTAGGCCACCTTGAGAAACAGAGGGTCTCTTTTTCAAACCAAACAAACCAGAAATCATTCTAGAAAAAGTAAAAATGTAGAGACAATAGAAAGATTAGTCATTTTCAGGAATGAGAGGGAAGGGAGGAATGAAAAAGAATAATCGGGACTTTCAGAACACTGTAGCGAAGCTACTCTACTACCACAATGAAATATGCACGCTGTACATTTGTTGGTGCCATAGATTGTACCTCTCCGCAGATGACTGCTTTGGATATCATTGATGTACGATGTGGGTTTGTCACTTGTAACGAATGTATGCTCTGGTGGGGATGCTGCTGGTGAAGATGGTTCTGCATGTGGAGGACACACAGGAACTTTCTACTCAGTTTTCATATGAGTCTAAAACTGTAATTATTAAAACATAAATAAATAAGTAAAGCAGTATAAAAGAGCGAGAGAATCAGCTGGCAGGATAGTGGGTTTCCCGAGATAAGGAGATCAAGGGAGGTCCCCTCTAAAAGGTGGTATTTGTGCAAAACCTGAATAAGGAGCAGGAGCCAAGTATGCAAACCCCTCCTTTGCCACTTCCCTGAGATCTGATGTTGAAGTTTGAACATGCTTCCAGAGTTGGGGAGTCAAGCTAATTAGATTTAAGAGAACACTCTATTCTTAAGACATTAGCTAAGGTTCAGAAGAGAAAATTCCAGAAGCTGCTTTCTGAGGAGTAGACATGACCATGTGATGCAGGAAGATGTCATTGCTTCTGAGTATCTGGTGATTTGTTTCTAATTCTTCATCCATTGGTGCTAACGCATGTGCCATGTGTGGGACACTTATTAAACATCATGTGGGACCCTCTAACACTGATGTGCTTACTCCCCTTTTATGCAAGAAGAAACAAGGCTTAAGAGGTTAGCTAAACTGACCAAACTTGGAAGTTATTAAAAACTAGAAGCTGGATGTCATAGCACACCTTTATAATGAGAAGCACTTTAAAGACTGAGGCCCCAGGATTGTGACAAGTTCTCCTGGGCTACAAAGAGCCTAATACTTTTAGTCTCTCCAGGAGTACATAGCAAGACCACATCTCAACCCCAGTTTGAACCTAGAGCTATGTGACTTTCAGGTCCAGGCTGCCAAACAGCTTTCAATCAGGAATCTTCTCCCAGTACAATTTCATTATTCCTTCTGATTCAAGGATATCAATCCCCTGTTCCAAACAGTATGGTGTATTGTACAATGATCACAGCAGTGTTCGGAGTACACCATGTGAATACAAATATTTACTGCTGGAGCAGAGAATAAGGAGATGAGGCTTTAAAGAACAGGCACGTGTACATTCACGGTGTTACCATGCTTCTTCAGCAGTCCCCCCAACTTTGGAAATGTTTGCATTGCTGTGGGACAATAAATTGAGTCACAAGGCACTGATGGTTGCACAGAGACCTACTTGTCTACAGTTAGAGACAAACTCTTACAAAGTTGCCACGTCTTGCCACAGTTACAGTGACATCCTCTGTGTCCAGAAGACCTTACTGAACACCAAGGCGTAGCACTGAAAAAGCACTTCTGTGAGAAGAAAAGATGAACAATGTGATCATGACTCCTGAGAAAGGCAGGTGAGCCTTGAGGCCAGGAAGAAGAAGAAGGGTAGAGTGGGGATTAGTGAAAGAAGGTTTCAGAGATGCAGCCTTATATTTATACCCTGATGCGTACCAATGCTTCTGCTAAGCTGAGCTTCGGTTTATTGACAGAATGCAGACAGCCACACTGGATGAAAGGAGGGCTAAATATGATGTCATTGTCATTACATATGCCTGGCACAAAGCACCCTCCCAAAATATGCCAGCCTACTGGTTGGAGTAAAACGTTTTCATCATTTTCAGTCCACTGTTTAAACCATACTTGGTCGCACTTGATTATAACTCCTGGTACTCCTGGACATGTGTGATGTTTATCTAAGTTCTTCATCTATTTCAAAAGAACTTTGACATTTTAAATAAATTTTAAAATAAATATATATACATATATGTATATATTTAAAATAAATATATATACATATATATATATATTTAAAATAAATATATATATATATCATACACACACACACACACACACACATATATGTATATTTTGCTGTTGTCAAATTTTCTTTTTAGTCCTTCCTAGTTCAGCATTGTGATCAAGAGTGGTTAACATTTTAGCACACATTCTGAGTCAGTAACATTCCCAACAAAGCTGTTCTCCCTGCCACCCACCCAGTAACTGGGGTACCATTATCAACCCATCCTTTAGGTGGGGAAACCATAGCACTAAGTATTAACTAACCCGGAACTCGAACATCACTATCTATTTTCCCTAACCATGTGGAATTAGATTGTGCACAACCAAAGGAGCACATGCCAATTTGGTACTTCCTGAGGAGCCATCAACAACATGCAGAGCCTGCTATTTAAAAATGACTTCTCATATAGCAGAATGTTCCCATTTCCAGTCAGATAAGAAGTTCAGGTTGGGCAGAGCCCAGAACACCCAGAAAAATAGAAAAAGCTACAAATTCCTTGTGACCTTCTGGGAAGATGTTTTTATATTGAGAAGCAGATAATTCCATTATTTCTACTTCAGTGTGAACCTCAGAATTGCTGACAATTAAATAATTTAGCCCTCTGGCAAAATACAGCTCCCAGGTTTAAGTCTCTACTTCTTATGCCAACTTGATAAACAGTGCCTACATAACATGGCTCTTTAGCTTGTTCTAAATTTACCAGCTCTAAAAAATTTAATGCGGAAGAAGTCCATTATAGCATGGTCAGTTCCACATATTTTGGCATGCAACCAGCTCAGCAAGGCAGCTTTAACGAGGAGGATACTAAAAATGGCATTTGGCTGTGCTATAACAGGCATTCTACTGAAGGCACAGAATCAGCACTTAGCTTGCTTGGAAATTCTGGGCTTCTTCTGGATGGTGCTTTTATCACTCCCTTCTGCCTCCAGACTCCTTTTAATGGTTAGGGTACATATAGGGCAAACTAAAATTCATCAGATTTCTGTTTATTGCATAGGCCAGATGTGTTGACTCTCAGCAGTCATCATAACTGTGATCCAAATAACTGTTTCAGGTGCTGAGTGCACTGGTGATGTACATTAAGACCTTATATGCACATGTGGTACACATGCATCAAGACCTTATATGCACACATGGTACACATGTAAGACCTTATATGCACACATGGTACACGTGCATCAAGACCTCTTGCGCACACATAGTAGACGTGCATCAGGACTTCATACACACACGCAATACATGTATATCAAGACCATGTGATAAACGTCCATCATACACATACTCGATACAACCCACATAACAAAAATATTCCCACAGAAATTCATGGACTGAGATGAAATTTGTGAAAGGCAAAATTTTTAGCACATCTTCTTCCAGTACAGTTACTGGTTCTGACCAGCTCTGGCTTGAGAAGCCCCAAACAAGAAAGGGCATATGGATTTAGAGAAAAGATATTGCCATATATGACTGTTGCCTAAGTTTATGTGCAGACCACCGACAGTGTGCAGCAAATAGCTGTCCAAACACTACATTGCCTTGCTCTCAACTTATTTTGAATGCAAATTGCTACTTTCTAAAGTGGACAAAAAACATTCAAATGGTCACAATCATATCTGAAAGTACTTCTTGATGTTTCTATCAAACTGTCAAGCACATTCAGCGGAAAAAACATTTCTTGCTCAAATGCATTTTAAAAAATCTGACAGGGCCTTCATTAAAGCACATCTACTAAAGGAAGATCTAATTCACTCCCAAGAATGAGGATAACTTAAAATCAGTTGGATGCAACTGTGCCTGTTTACACAGATGGCATCTGCTATGTCCAGTCAGGGCTTGTGTTGAGCCAGTAGGAAAATGTGCTGGATAACACCCAAGGGCACTAATGTTTGTTTGTCATTTATTGTGACAATTAGTGTCACTTTCATCTACAATATGATGAATTTTCAGTGCTTGAACGCCTAAATAATTTCCAGTCACTATGTAGTCTCAGGGTGGCATTGAACTCATAGCAATCCTATCTCTGCCTCCCAAGTGCTGGGTGATTTCCAGGTCAGCCTGAGCTAGAGTGAAACTCTAGCATGAAAAAACAAACAAACAATCCCCATAAATTAATAATAAAAGGAAGACTTATTAGATCTGGAGATGTAGATCAGTTGGTAAAGTGCTTGTCTGGTATTCACAAAGTCCTGACATTGGTCTCCAGCACTGCATACGCTGGGAATGAGAGCACATGCCTGTAATACCAACACTTGAGATCTAGCAGCAAGAGAATCAAGAATTCAAGGTCATCCTCAGCTACACAGCCAGTTACAGGTCAGTCTGAGCTACATGAAATCCTATCTGAGTGAAGAAAAAAAGAAGAAGAAGACTTATTAAAATATATTGATCTAGATAATGAAATACTTCAAAGAATTATAAATGACATTGAAAATGCTAATTTCAACATGTATAAAAAGTAGAAGTGGAAGATAAAAAGTCAATACAACAAGAAAAGAGGTATATTACTTATATCTGTGGAAGAATATTACAAAGGCAATTTATTTCTTCTTTTCCTTATTTTACATGTCATAAATCTTCCAAGCTGAATATATTGCTTTACAAACAAGGAACAACTAGAAAATTAGAATTCTGTGATTTGTAATTTTTAAAAAAATTTTTGCTTATTTTTACTTATTTGAGAGTGGTAGACAGAGAGAGAAAGAGGCAGAGAGAGAGAGAGAGAAAGCGAGTGCCACGGCTTCCAGCCACTGCAAACGAACTCCAGATGCGTGCGCTCCCTTGCGTATCTAGCTAATGTGGGTCATGGGGAGTCAAGCCTTGAACCAGAGTCCTTAGGCTTCACAGGCAAGTGCTTAACCACTAAGCCATCTCTCCAGTCCAGTGATTTGTAATTTTTAATGGAAATATATGTATGGTTTCCACTATATATATATATATATATATATATATATATATATTCCTTTTATTCCATTTTCTGAGAACATGTGACTTTTTCAAATGTTACTTTAGGGTTTAAATTGGCATAACTGTTTTAAGTTGAATGTTTCATTTTTTTCCAGCTTTTTAAGATAAAAACCGATAAATACTAATAAAATACTTTGGCTCCCCAAACTGAAAGACAAATTAGCCATTCAGAAAACACAAGACAGTGGCCTTTCCCTGCTTATTTTTCTTTCTGGGGACATGTAGACCTTGTTTTCTGCTCTGTTGTTGATGATTTTCTTTTGCTTTATTTTTTTTTTAACTTCAAAGCAGAAAAAAAAAAAAAGGTCTTGCTGACCAGTGGAAAGCTTATTAAACTCAATTATTTCTTGAAGACTCACTGCACAATTTTCTTGCTGAAAATTTTCACAGGTAGGGATCAGTGAGTTTATTGAGAAATTCATACCTTATTGGTTACCAGCAAGCCTTTTCTCAGTCATGTCTTTAGGAACACTTTATATACAAATATATGCCTTTTACAATGCAGGAAATAATAGGCAACCTCAGTGAAGACATAGTTCAGTTATTGTAATTTTTAAGGCTTTGGTATTTGTTTGAATGGGTGCTAATGTGCTTGCTGCACAAATAAGACGTCACAGGGTTGACCTCATTTCTCTTGCTCTGAGCAGATGATTGTGTTTGGTTTCAGCGTACATAAATGGATAAATAGTTGAGTAAAGAAAGAACCCTTCTGTAGAAGATAGGTTCTTTGATCCTTTGAAATTCAACACATTTTTCAGAAATTTATAAATATTTTAGCATGTATGATAAAGGGAAAATATAAATGATTCCATTTATGAAAAATAAAAGATATTCTTAAGTACAAGAAAAATTAACAAAAAATACCACAGATACATTCCTCTTGATAGATCATAAGGATCATCCAAAAGAGAATCTTAGTTGAATAAAACTCCAGCACCTTATGCAGATTTAAAAACACAAACTTAGGGGGCTGGAGAGGTGGCTCAGAGGTTAAGGTGTTTGCCTGCAAAGCCCAAGGACCTGGTTTCAATTCCCCACTGCTCATGTAGAGCCACATGTATGAGGTGGCACTCAAATCTGGAGTTTGCAGTGGCTAGAGGACTTGTCATGCCCATCCTCCCTTCCTCTTTCTCTCTCTTTCTTCCTCTCAAATAAACAAATAAATGAAATATTTTTTTAAAAAACACAAACTTTTCAACAATCATGCATAAAATCCTAAATCACAGCTTATAAATTTACAATTGTAATAAGGTCATTGAATGAAGGGATGTAAATTAATTCATTTTTCATTTGCAAGAATGATCATCCTGGAAATGACCAATGAGTTACTGAATTAGGCATGGTAACACTGACAGCCCGCCACTTCCTGTCCTTCGCCATTGCTTCTCGTTGAAGAGAGTGCCACTCACTTCTCCCATACACACAGGCCTTGTTCTCGGAGTGCTGGGGATGAAGATACACTTCATTGTATAATTCCATACACTCATCATTGCTTGCTTTATTTCAAATTAATTATGTTTCTCTGTGCTTTCTAATTGCTTTATAAGAATTTTTGTCTAAGAGCTGATGTTCACCATGATCAAAGAAAGGTAAAATGATTTCTATTAAGTTCTCCTTTTTGAAAACATGTGATATATAGATCTTTTGTTAACTTTCCTTTCTATGTCTAGACTACAATGAAGATTTTGCAATAGGAGTGTGGGGAACTTCTGGAATAAGATGGCAAATAGAAGTATCTGTTACAAGAATTTGAGAATGAGAAGAATCAGGAAAACAAAGGGAAAAACTATATTCTGAGATGAGAGGACAAGAAAGTGCTCTAAGGCTATAGAAAATGTTGACAAAATGCACAGGGGAGCATGAGGGCTCCTCAGAGGCAAGTATGAAGCAGTCAGAATTCCACACTCTGGTCGCCTGCTGAGTGAAGAAAAGCCTGATGCTACAAGCTGATAGTGAGAAGAAGAACTAGTAGACAGTCTCAATGGTAATATCAAGCCGGCAGACCCAACTACAGGAGAAAACCATGGTTCCAAAAAGTTGTAAGTCCAGTACTAGAACTGGATCTGAAAATAAACTCTCCCAAACAACAAGCTCCCTTTAGAGAAGAAATCTGTGACACTTTTTCACTCTCCCTCAATGCTAAGGCTAGAAACTATAGCAAGAGGGTGGCCTGTTGTTAGTGATAACTACTCGGGTGGGGGGTCTTGAAATAGTCCTCAGTTGGGGCTTCTGGGAAGAGAGTCACAGTGTAAGAAGTTTTATTACAAACATGCTTAGAAGTTTAAGCAGCAGTGAGTGTGGGCTGTGGAAGGAGTAATGGTAGATGGCTTCACCTCTGTGAATTGGCACAGACGTCAAGTCTGAGAGTTCAGAGACAAGGCCAGCATAGCGCTTGGTTCTGTGGTACCCTACTTTAGGGCACAGGTTTGTGGTCTGTTCGCTTCCCTCACTATCTAAGGCATCTGGGGATATGTCCCACCTTAAGCATTTGTCATACTCCCGGACTCACAAACTGAAATGAGTGAGCGCACACAGGGCAGGCATACTGACAAAGCGTGTCACGGCCAGCAGAGGCTCTGTACACATCAAAACAGGCTGTGGATTGAACAAAGGCCTGGCATGGACCAGCCGGTTGGGAAGCCTGAGGCAGGGATGAGACTACATACACCACCACCCTGTCTGGTGGGAACTGAAAGAAATAGCAACAAGCCTCAGCTAGAACACACTTCTCATACCTGGAAGATTCTGCTATTAAAGAACCCAAAAGAACCTTCTCCAATCCAAGTACCTCAGCTAGGAGGGATTCTTTTTTTTTATTTTTTATTTTTATTATTATTCATTTATTTATTTATTTATTTATTTGAGAGCGACAGACACAGAGAGAAAGACAGATAGAGGGAGAGAGAGAGAATGGGCGCACCAGGGCTTCCAGCCTCTGCAAACGAACTCCAGACGCGTGCGCCCCCTTGTGCATCTGGCTAATGTAGGACCTGGGGAACCGAGCCTCGAACCGGGGTCCTTAGGCTTCACAGGCAAGCGCTTAATTGCTAAGCCATCTCTCCAGCCTTAGGAGGGATTCTTAACTGCTTTTCTTTTTTTTTAAAATTACTTTTGAAATCTAATTTTACCTTACTTTAATTTTTACCTTATTTCAATTCTTTAATTGAATTCTTAAATCTTATTTCTCATTTTCTCCCCTTCTTTATTTTTCCCTCCTGCTCTTGTTATTTTATTTTTAATAATTTTAATTTGATTGACTTTTAAGGTTGTAGTTTATACTGCATTATTTTCCTTTCCATTCTATTAAAATTGATGATATACTTGTTGTTGTTTCTTTTTTTAACTGAGCCTCAAAATTTACTTTGTTAATATGTTGTTGTTACTCCTCTCTAAGAAGTACTGGGGATCAAACCTTCAAGAGAAGCTAATCACTGTCCCTTAGCTGATCACTAGCTAAACTCTCACTTAAAAGTGGACAAGAGATCCATCCCCAAACATGCACAAATCACTGACTCCTCCACAAGTACCTAGCTCTCCAATAGCCAAGTGCAAAGTAGATAACATGCCCCAAACTACAAAAGATTAATTTTTAAAATGGTCAATGAATTCAGGGAGGTTACAAATAAACATCTTAATAAATGTAAGGAAGATAATACCAAACCTAAAAGAGCAGCTCAATCAAGATCTGGAGATTCAGGAAAAAAAAATCAGATATCTTGGAAATGAAAAGTCCAGTTAAGTTATACAAAACTTCAGTGGGAAGCCTCACCAACCATCAAGATGCAGTAAAAGAACATCAGGGCCTGTGGAAAAAGTTATGTGTTATCATACTCAGACAAGTAATAAAGTAAAACCTAAGAACTTATGAGCAGAATACGCAAGTCATATGTGACATGATGACAAGCCCATGAATAATCCATATAGATGGACTTTCTGTGACACAAGCTGAAGGAAACCTGGTCAGGGAAACAAAACAACAGCAGAAAGCATTGCAAATCTTGGAAAGATATGGATATACCAGTTCAGGAGGCATTTAGAACACTAAATAGACAAGACCAATGATATTCTTCTTCATTTCTCTATGTCATATTAAACTCCCAAAGAAAGGACCCAAGAAATAATATTGACATAACATAGTATTATTGAAAGTTACAGGAAAGAATTACTAAGTCACTTGTGAAAGCAAAGCAATCAGAATAATAGTCTAGAATGAGGTACTTCAAGCTCTGTGAGACAATAACTGTCAGCATAGATTACCATAAATGATAAAAGTTGTCCTTAAGAATCAAAGTGTAAGCACAGGCTTTTCAACACAAGATAAAGAAAAGGAATTCATGATCCTTAAGGTACATTACAGAAGATACCTAAAGGAGTCTTTACACAGGAAAGGGAACATGAGAAACACAACCACAAAGGCTAATTACATCTCACCAGAGGTGTAGATTTGCCAAAAACAAACAGGAAAGTAGCAAACACAGTTAATTTGATAAAATACCTGTAGAAGCTGGAGATATGGCTTAGCGTTTAAGGTACTTGCTGGCAAAGCCAGGTCTGAGTCCCCGGTACCCATGTAAGCCAGATACACAAGGTGGTGCCTGCTTCTGGAGTTCCTTTGCTTTGAGTAGGGACTCTGGCATACCCATTCTCTCACTTTCTCTTTCAAATAAAGAAATAAATTATTTTAAAAAACACCTTTATTAGTTGTATTATTTGTTGCCATAATCAAATGCCTGAAAAAAAGTGACATATTTCAGCTTGCAGTTGATTTATTTCAGTTAACAGTTCTGGGTGGCAAGATCCATCCTGGCTTGGAAAGCACAATAGCAAGTTTGGGGAGCCAATTTTATCCTCAATCAGGAAGAGAGAGAAAGAACAGCAAGTGCGTCTAGGTGGTCTCATTACCTTTCCAAACAGTGCACCAAGTGGTGACAAAGTGTTCAAACACATTAACCTATGAGAGACATTTTGCATACAAGCCACGCCATTAAACTTCTAAGGTAAATATGAAGGAAAGAAATAGACATAGACTATGTAGAGCAACTAGGAAAAAAAAAACAAAAACATGACAGGAGCAAGCACACACCTTTCTATAAAAGTCTTGAATGCCGGTGGCTTTAATTCTCCAATTAAAAGGTAAAGGCTGGCTTATGGGTTAAAAAAAATAAAACCTAACAATTTGGTTCCTTGCTAGAAACTTACCTCACTGCCCAAGACATATACAAACTAAAAGCTGTACAAGGAAGAAAAATGATATTCCAAGTAAATGGAATCCAGAACCCAGCAGAAAGATACTTTATGAGATATCCATATCCAACAAAACAGCTACAAGCCAAATTTTTGCAGGAGGGAAAGAAGATCACTGCATGTGATAAAGGAAGCAATGCCATTCAGCTGATATATGTGCATTTAATAAAAAGTGTTAAATATTTGCATTTATTATATATGTGCACCAATATTAAATGTTGGAGCACTCAATTGTACTAAACACACACTACAGAAAACAAAGGGAAATAGAACTCAGTATGTAATAGTGGGCGACTCTCATCTATAGATAAATTATGCAGACAGAAAAATATTAACAAAGAAACATCAAAGTTAAAAAGTTAAATTACCAAATAGAAGAGCTGGACTTATTGGCATCTGTTACAGCTTGAATATGAAGCAATCTCCACATGCTCACCTGTTGGAACATCTGGTCTCCGTCTGGCACCACTACTTTTGGAAGTTGTTGCACCTTTAAGAATGGGAACCTGGCTAGGGGAAGTATGTCACTGAGGACAGGCCGAGTCCTGCTTTTGATTCCTGCCTGCCACAGTATGGCCAACACTTCACATTTGTGCTGACACAGTCCAAGCTGTTCCTGCCACCAGGTCTTCCTTCCCGTGAGAGCGGGAGCTGCCCCTGTCCCTGTGTCTTCCATATCATGACAGACTGAAGCCCTGGAAAACAGGAGCCAGAACAAACCCTTCCTCCCTTCACTCGCTTTTGTCTGCTGTTTGTTTTTATTAATCACAATGACAAGACACTACCACCACATCTACAGAATATTTCATCCAACAACTGCAGAATATACAGTTTTTTAAACAGCACTGGGAACTTTTACCAAAATAAAACATATTTTAAATTATAAAGCAAGTTTTGACAAATACAAAAGATTAAAAGACTGTCTTGCATCTTATCAGATCATTACATAATAAAACTAGAAATTAAGAAGAGAAACCAGGGCTGGGGAGATGGCTTGGTTATTAAGAGCACATATAGCTTAAATATGAAAGCCTCACAAGGCCAGACTCCACCAAAAGACTCTCCAGGCCCTATTGAAAAAGCTGGGTGTGGTCACACACCTCTGTAACCCCGGTGGTGGGAGAGGGTGGAAACAGCAGCTGAAGTTGAGGAATAGACCTGGTTTCAAGGTAATATACATGAGAGTGATTGGAGAAAAGTAGCTGACATTCTCCTCAGACCTCTGTTCACATACATATCCATGGAGTACATAAATCTACCCACACCCAGGTGCACACCACACACATACTGTACATACATATACATATGTATATGTCACAAATCACACAACACCGCACACATGCTCTACACATGTAAAGTGAAACTACAGAAATTATTCAAATACATATAAATGGAACAATATACTTTTGAAGAAACAGTGGACTATTAATAAAATCAAGGAGATAAAACCAAATTAAAATGGAACATACCAGAACCTGTTGGATGCAGTGGAAGTGGTTTTAAGAGGAAAGTTTATAATAATGATTGTCTCCTTTAGAAGAGAGAGATCAAAACAGTAACAAAATGATATATCACAAAGTCTTAGAAAAACATAAGACAAGTCAAACCTTAACATAGGAGGGAAATAATAAACATCAGAGCAAAGTAAGTGGAGATCGAGAATGATGCAAAGTGTCACCCACAGCTGCTTCCTGGAAAAGAACGAGAAGAGCGCAACACTGGAAGAGCCACAGTGCCTGATTGAAAAATATGCTTCGTAGCAAAAGAAACATCAGGATGAATTCATAGTGCGAACCAGTGAAATCAAAAAGAAGACCCAGAAAGACGCCTATGCATCTACAGCTAAGTAGTTCTTGTCAACGTTGCCAAAAAATATGTTAAATGGTGCTGGAAAATTGGATTTCCACATGGAGATGACTGAAACTAGCTCTCACACTACAAAAATGGACTTGACATTGACAAAAGACCTCAATGTAAGACCTGAGACTGAAAACATATAGAGAAAAGTATGGAGGAAAAGCTTCAAAACATTAGCAGCTGCAACATTTTTTTTTTTTCTTACTTGGACTCCAAAAGCTCAAGAAATAAAAGCAAGAATTGGCACATGGGATTTCATCGAATTACAAACCTCTGCACAAAAAACTCAGCCTATAAATGATGAAACAGCATACACGTCAGGAAACATTTTTGCCAGCTATTTATCTGAGAGTATTAATGTTCAGAATATATAAAGAGATTTTTTAAATCTAATTAAAAATAAATACAGATAGTACAAGTAATAAGTGAGCAAATTATCTGAATATCTAACACAAATAGCCAACATGTACATAAAAAATGCCAAACATATGTGGGTCTCAGTGAAATGCAAAACAAAACTACCTTAAGATTCTCTCTCACATCCACCAAAATAGCTATTATAAAAATGGCAAAAAGAAAATAGCAAATGCTGGCAAAGATATACTAGGGAAGAGACCCTTCAAGATTGTTTATTGGAATGTATATTAGTACAAGTACTATTTAAAACAGTATAAAGGTTATAAACAAAAGAACCTAAAAATAGAACTAGTATAGAATCTAGCTACTGTACTCAAAATGAGTGTGCATAAGAGATTCCTCCACATCCCTGTCTAATGTAGCACTGTGCACCATGGCCACACTGAACTCAGCCTAGGCATTTGCCAGAAGAATGGCTAAAGAAAATAGAGTGAATATACACAGTGGATTATTTTTCATCCATAATGAAGAATGAAATCATGTTATTTTTATGAAAATGGGCAGAACAGGAGAATATCATGCTATATGAAATAAGATAGACACAAAAAGACATTTACTAGTTTTTTCTCATATGTGAAAACTAGATGTTTTGTACTCTGAAAGTAGTAGGCAATAGTAGGCAAGGATACGGACCCTGGAGGAGGAGAAAGGGAGAAAGGAGCTTAAAGCTTGCTATATGGGGCTGGAGAGATGGCATAGTGGTTAAGCGCTTGCCTGTGAAGCCTAAGGACCCCGGTTCGAGGCTCGGTTCCCCAGGTCCCACGTTAGCCAGATGCACAAGGGGGCGCACGCGTCTGGAGTTCGTTTGCAGAGGCTGGAAGCCCCAGCGCGCCCATTCTCTCTCTCTCCCTCTATCTGTCTTTCTCTCTGTGTCTGTCGCTCTCAAATAAATAAATAAAAAATAAAAAAAAAAGCTTGCTATATGCAAATATGGAAATTTCAAAATGAAAATCAATAGTATGTACAAGTAGTATGTGTCAATGATTACAACAAAAATTGGGAAATGGGGAGCTAGAGAGATGGGTTAGCAGTTAAGGATCTTGCCGGCTAAGCCTAAGGTTCCAAGTTTGGTTCCCCAGTAAGCCAGATGTACAATGGTAACACATTCACCTGGAGTTCTTTGCAGTGGCAAGAGGCCCTGGCATTCTCTTTCCAATGCCCGCCCCCTCTCAAATAAATAACATAAAATAAAAATTTTAAAAATGTAAAATGAAAAGAAATATGGCCGCAGTATTTGGAATGCTTTCAATTGGTTATAAGAAGGGAATCTATAGCCCCTTTGAATTTTTTAACCTTAAAAATTTCAGTGATGGGCAAAAAGGGACTTGAGCTATGTCAGGAGAGATACTATTTGTTTATAAGTTAACTCATCTATTCTTTTCTAAGTTTGATCAATGACGTGTTATTTATCAATGCTTATCTAAGTCACTGTTAGGAAGTGGAGCTTCTGCAATGTCACATAGTGGTGACTGGAGAAAATAATCATTATAAACATTTTGAAAATCCAGAAGAAATAATTTGAAAGTTTTTACTACAAAGTAACAGTATGATGTTTGAGCCGATATATTTAAGCTGATTTGAACTTATTTCAGTTACACATGTATCAAAAAAAATGAATGATGGCTCTCTGAAATGTACAGTACTTATGATTTTCAATGTTATGTTAAAAACAAAAAAGTAAAAATTTACTATTTCCTGTATTGTTTATTGAATCTGCTCATTATCTTATATACCATCACAAATAAAAAACTTCTCATACTGCCACAGGTGTCAGAGAAAAGACTTTTACACTAAATCTCATTTTTTTCTCTCAGTATTACCAGACTAATCCTTAAGATGAAAACTTTTCAAAGGTTTGATTAAATGTTCTCAATGGGAGATGGATTAGCCAATTAGCCTTGGAAATGTGAGAGGGATAAACGTCTTCAGTGGTTGCATGAACTTCTTTGATTGGGAAATGGATTCTCCGTATCCCAAATTCAGTACTGAGGATTTCCAGCCTTCCAAAACTCAATTTTAGAATAGGTTTTCAGAACCTGTTTGCCTCTATTTCTCTCCTTTTTCTTTCTTTGTTTATAGGGACATTATTCTTCCTTCTTATTGCTGCTCATTTACGAAGTTTTTCAAGAAAGTAAAATTATTTTGCCTTTACCTATTTTAGACCCCAACTGTCAGAAGAGGAAGATTCTGTACATGGATCAAATACCTATTGTGCTCCTCAGCCTGACAAGAGATTCATGGGGTATGCAAGACGGTCTCCAACTCTGCTCCTATGGAGTCAAGGAGTTCATAGTCTTATTCCGTTTGTCCTCCTATGACATAAGGAAAGTATTACCACATAAACCTTCCTGAGGAACTGAAGGAAGATGCCGAAGCTATAAAAATTGTGTCAAAATAAATCGTCAATTACATATTTCAATGTGCTAAAGCTTTTCTTCCTACTTTTTTTTTCATTTTTGTTTTTTTCAAGGTAGGGTCTCCCTAGAGCCCAGGCTGACCTGAAATTCACAATGAAGTCTCAGCTGCCGTTGAACTGACAGCAATCCTCCTATCTATGCCTCTCAAGTGCTGGGATTAAAGGAGTGCAGCACCACACTTGGCTTTTTCTTTGTATTAAGAAATAAAAATATTACAAATTTCCATCAAATATTCTATACTTATAGAACTGAAATTGTCCATTTTTATTGCATTCTTAGAGTGTTTAAAATTAGTCAATGGGCACAGTCTTGCATTTTTGCTAACAACTAATTTTGAGTTTTCCTCTTTAAAATTCATAATTCCAATTCTTTAAGAAAATTTATTCATGCATGTACCACTTTGTGCATCTTGCTTTATGTGGGTACTAGGGACTCAAACCTGGGTCATTTGGCTTTGTAGGCAACATCTTAATCTCTGAGCCATCTCCCCACAACATAATTTCAATTCTTTATCTCCTCATCCCCATATTTCCCCACTTCACATTTCACTTGAGGGGCATATGTAAAATGGCATTTGAATTAAAGACAAACGAATTAAAGACAAACTAATCATTACACATTTATGAACTATATATGACATGTTTATATATTGTAGTTCATCAATCCCAATTTGAAGAATCCCATTATGAATAAATAGTCATAGAAGTGAATAATATATATGCTTTTCTCATTGAAGCATTGGAAATTAAAAAGAAATACTGACATTCAGCAACAGGGAATTATAAAATAAATTGTGGTGTATTTATGTACAAGGAATTATGTGCAATAATTAAAAGTAAAGATTATTCAAACACATGGAAATACATGTCAGACAAGTCATAAAGACAGAATACATAGTGTTCTGTAGATCATAATTATATCCATACTTACTTTCACATTCAATTTAAAAAAATGTGAAAATGCACATGAAAGTATGATTTATCTAAAAGTAGTGTGATTATGGATGATTTTATTCTCTGTGATTATAATCTGTTATGATGATGTTAAAAGTTCTATGCTATTTTTAATTTCAAGTATAACACATGTACTAAATAACCTATATATTGTACCACATTTTATAGTTGCCCATATGTTGCCTGTTCCAGTGGGGCACACTTTAGTGAGAATATGTATTTATTTGAATTGCTAGCAAATAAAAAAGGTGTGCTACAATGTCTCTCAGATGAGTTTTAAAATTACTTATGTTTATTTATTTTTATTCCTTCTTGTTACTTCTAAAGCCTTATGTTCTGCAACCTGAGAAGTAAGACTAAACCTTCTGTGACAGTTTCCTGCTGTGGTTAGGAGAGATTTATATCTTACTTGGATTTGCACCTCATCACCTGAAAAAGGCTTGAGCCATGGCATCATTTTCACATCAGATTTATGATTATTTATACATTGTTATTTCTAATACTCGGTATCTCCAATCACCATGAACACACAGAGCCTCTGAAGCATGGACACACTTCTGTGTGTTTCTGCTTGAAAAATTCCTGGGATGAGCTCTGAAGAAACTAAAATATACACTGATGGGAACAAGATTACGTAGGTGATAGTTTTTCAAGAGATGCTCATCTGCTTGATCCATGCTTAGAGAAGCAATAGGATTGTGTTCCCAGCTTAGTAGCAATCTGTCAATACTCTACACACACACACACACACACACACACACACACACACACTTTTAGTATGAGAATGCTTCCTGTTGTTACTCACTGCCTTCCTTATGGCACCAGTTTATTTTTTGATCAACTTGTATCAATCATTCTTAGAATAGCAAGCTAAATTCTAGGGAAATCACTTTTTAAAAGAAAATGTGAGGGAAATGAGACTCTGCATTGGACAAATAAGGACAAGGACATGAAAATGTTCTTCAAATATCTAAATGACATTGAAGTGCAAAAGAGATTAAAATACTTTCCATGTGTTTAGAAGACAAAAAAAAAAGAAAGAAAAACAGAAAATAGAGTTTTTGGAAGTTATATGTGAGTGCAATATAAATAAATATGAGATGGCCCACTTATATCCAAAAGGAATTGTGTGTGTGTGTGTGTGTGTGTGTGTGTAATTGTATGATGGGTTGCTTGGAACTGGTGATTTCATAATGATCTATTGCCATGAATTGAATTTTTTTTTAGCTTGGCTGTTTCTCAAGCAAAAAAGGCAAGAGATACTAGGAGCCTTGGAAAGATCTGATAAAACATCACTGGGGAAACCATCGTAGTGAAGGTAGCTGTTATGGTCTGCCTCAGCAGAAGGGGGCTGGGATGCTGGGGAGTATAGGAGCTTTCTGAAACATTTGAGTGGAAGAGGCATGTGAGACAAGGCTGCAAATGCACTGCACACATGATAAGGCAAGTCATAAAGTTGGAAATATTCTCCACTACAGACAGAACTCTCCTGCACTGGGCCATTCTGAACTGGGCCATTCACCAATACATCATTCACTCAGAAAACGTTGTTATTAGGTTGGAAAAGGTCACTAGCATCATGAGGCCAAGCTTAGTGCATGGTTTCTCTGTCCCAAGAGTGAATACAACTTACCTGTTAGAATGCTGACCTGACTTACTGGATCAGAAACGCTACCTAAGATTCCACCTGTCAGATAGCCATTGAGTGAACTTGATGCTGCTCTTCCAGTAAGATTTCAGTAGAGATCTTTTGCAATGAGAGAAATGTGAGGAGCACTTTAAGTGGAAGAGAAAGAACTTAGTCTAATACTCACATAGTGAGTAATTTGTGAGTACTCTACTGTGACCAAGATAATCTCTGAAATACAGGTAATTATGTAATCATTAAAAGCATTTCAGAAACATATACAAGAGGAAAGAGCAATGCATTTGTGTGACAGATGTAAATATGAGTTTATCTTTATACCCAGGGTGGCTAAAAAAGAACTAAAGTTGAGTAATGAAATATCCTGGGCTGGATAGATAGCTTAGTGGTTAAGGCACTTGCCTGTGAAGCCTAAGGACCCATGTTCGACTTTCCAGATCCCAACTAAGCCAGAATCACAAAGGTGAGGCAGGCACAAGGTCACATATGCCCACTAGGTGTTGCAAGTGTCTGGAGTCCGATTGCAGTGGCTGAGGCCCTGTTGTGCCAATTCACTCACTCCCTCTCTCTCTCTCTAAAATAAAACAAGAAAAAAGAAATATCCTAACTTTAGAGAGAACAGATTGCTTTCAGCAGAGGTGTTCAAATTGGATGGTTGGATTCTCATAACAGGAAGTACAGAAGGCACCTTGGTATAATTACTGTAATCCAGAATCTTCTCCTCTTTTCTGATTCTATAGTGGAATCACTAAGTCTATATAAACTGCATTTTTTAAAAGAAAGCTTATTTATGTAATTCAAAAAAAATCCTAAAGTGAGTTAAATTAAGCAGAGGGTGCTACAAGTAGAACTGGAGTCCAACCTGACTGATGGAGGTCTTTAAGATCAGTGTGTTTCCCAAGGCATCAGATTCAACTCTACCTGATTTTGGCAGGTTAATGTCATTTGACCTGAGGGAAGATAAAAAAAAAAAAAAAAAAAAAGAAATGAAATTCTGAAAAACAATGAACATTTTAAGAAGAGATGAGAGAGGAGAAAAAGGAAGGGACCATCATGGAGGAAGTCAAATTTGAGTATAAAAATAATGAGAAAAAATAGTTAATATATAAGAAAGGCAACATGTTAATGATAAATTTGAATATTCTCTTGCCCACAACTGAAGCCAAAAATAATTTCCATAATTGTCTGGCCCAGAAATTGGAGTCTTACAAATTTCGTTTCCAGTGTTTTTTGAAGTTCAATCCTTTAGATGAAACTTACAGATGAAATGAGAAAAATTATGACTTTGTATAACTACAAATGCTCTTTCTATTCTCAGAGGTCAAAGCCTAACTCTCAAAAATTTCTGGACAAAGGATAGTAAGATAACCTTCTCTTTGGCTAAGGACAGATCAAACCTTTTCTCAAAGTAGCAAACATTTACCAAGTACCCACTTGGTAAAAAGCACTTGCTGAGCTCAACCAATGGGATCACATGAAGCTGAAGAGTTTCTTTGTAGACAAGCATACAATAAGCAAAGCCAATAGAATACCCACAGAATGGGAGAAAATGTGTGCATATTATCCAACTGATAGAGGCCTAATCTCTAGAATCTACAAAGAATTCAAAAACCTAAACAATAAAAAGTCAAACAACCCAGTCACAAAATGGGGCAAAGAGCTGGACAGGTAGTTCACAGAGGAAGAAATACAAATGGCAAACACACACTTAAGAAAATGTTCATTATCCCTAATCATCAGGGAAATGAAAATTAAAACAACTATGAGATTCCACCTTACCCCAGTAAGGATAGCAAACATCAAAAAATCAAATGAAAATAAATGCTGGCGAGGATATGGAGAAATAGGAACCCTCATCCACTGTTGGTGGGAATGTAAAATGGTACAACCACTTTGGTAAGCAATATGGAGACTCCTAAAAAAACTGACTATAGAGTTACCAACAGACACAGTTATTCCCTTACTGGCTGGGCATGTACCCTAAAACCTTTAAACCTTAGTCCAGAGAGATTTTCTCAACCATGCTTATAGCAGCTCAATTCATAATAGCTAAGAGCTGGAATCAACCCATATGTCCATCACTAGAAGAACTGATAACTAAGATGTGGTATATCTACACAATGGAATTCTACACAGCAGTAAAAAAAAAAAAAAAGAGACAATGAAATTTGAATAAAAATGGTTGAACCTGGAACAGATTATTCTCAATGAACTTACCCAATTGCAGAAAGATAATCACCACATAGTCTCACTCATCTATAGCACCTAACCTGAATTTACCCAAGATGCCAACATACCCAGCAAGCATCTTGAGGACCGGACAATAGGGTGGGTGGGGAGGGCAAGGGAGGAGGTGGGAGACACAAATTTAAACCTAAACAGCAATGGCACCATAAAATTCTACATCCTAAAAGGCAGATCAAATGGTTGAACCTTCACCAGGTCATTAGAGGAAATATTTGAGCCACAAGTCAATGGAGAGGGTACAATGAACACTGACCTTAATCTTCTACAGTTTTTCTCTCTCTCTCTATTTCCTCTCTAACTCTTTTATAATAATTATCTTTTTCTTCCTTTTCTTAGTGGGCACTGACCTGTAACTCCCAGTACCAGCATGTGGCTATCATCCACAATGAGCTTTTGATCAGAGAGACCTACAAGGTTTCCTAAAAGAAAGACAGATTTCTGTCAGAGTACTTGATGGTCCACCAAAGGTTAGTGGTAAGACATAACTGCTGAGGACCATATGCAGTTGACATGTAAAATGGAATGGCAAGGCTGGAAGCCGGAAGAGAGTCAGTTCCCAGACAGCCCATCTAGTGCCAGGAGGTGCTACATGGGCAACTGGGGGGAAATGACCAATATCTGTCCAAGCAACTCATGGTCTAACCTACTTAGCAGCAAATAACCTGTCGTGATGCTCACATAAGTGCAATAGTGGCGCACAGCCATGGTGGGGAACCAACTGCTCTTGATTTGGCTAACTGATCTGCTCACTGGAACGGGACCCATAGCTAGAGCTGGGAAGCAAGTCAGAACCATATCCAAACATGAGCCCCCTCTCCATTATCAAGCTACCAGAGTGCCTACACCTATTAAAAAAAAAAAAAAAAGGGTTATCCCATTTGTCTGGTGCTAACTTTAGTCTCTGATGGAGAATCTGCTTCTCTTTTTCAGATAGACGCAGATCCTAAGGAGAAAATCACCCTATCATACCTCTAAAGGGCCCCAGCTGAAACTAAGAACAATTGGCAAAACAAGCAAAGGTGCTGTTTTCTTGATGAACTGGGTACCAGCGCAAGGTGAGAGAGATCGACACAGAGAACAATCAACTCCTAACAAATCAGATATCCAGAGACATAGAGGCTCCCAACACCTCATCACTGAAGCAGACCAAAATGAACCCAACATGGCTCAGGGAAATTTTGCAGAACAGGGGGCAGAAAGAATGTCAGAGCATCATGTTGGGTCATGACAAACAGAGACATTTCTCCTACCCATAACTGTGGGCTAACTCCACAATGCATGACCCATATACCGTAACCAGGAGGGGCCAGGGGAAGGGGGTAGGACATGGATGAGCCTAAAAATGGTACCAACTTGACTGGATTCACTGAGTAAAAAACTAATTAATAAAAAAATTAATTAATTATTTTTTTTAAAAAAAGCACTTGCTGAGGATGCAGGAGTATGCAGAGTCAATGGTTAATCTCAGTTTTCAATGTTATATGATTTTAAGATCTCCATAGAAACAAATCTCTGGGAATGTCTTTGAGGGCTTTTCTAGCTTCGATTAATTGAGGTAGGAAGATCTACCCAAGTTGTGGGCAGTGTCATTGTATGGGCTGGATGTCTCGGAATATGTAAAAAGTAGAAAGGTTGAGCGCCAGTATTCGTTGCTCTCTGCTTCCCGTGGCCTACTGTATCAGGCTCCTGCTGTCATACCTTTCCTCCTACCCTAGAATGAATTGTATCCTCTTGAATTGTAATCCAAAGTAAAGCTTTCTTCCTTGAGTTGGATCTGTAAGGAATTTTGTTTCAGCAACAAGAAAGATAAGTAATACAGCAGATAGCAGCAGGCCTGTAGCATGGTAGCAGCTATAAACAGGTACAAAATTAAAAATATTACAATATAACTTAAAATAGGGTACTATATATCCCCAAATCTGAGCTGAAGGAGAAATATATTCCTTTTTTGCTCAGCTTGGAGATAAAAGAGAAATACAAGTGACCTATGAGCTGGACATCATAGACATAACAGTCATACCCAAAAACAGCAAAGAGAGTGCCCACAGCAGAGATAAGGCAGTATGGGCAGGACCTGGGCAAGGTGGACATGAACAGTGTGCATACCAGGGAGTCTGGCTGGGTCTTATTGGTTCCCATCTGTAGTTCCTGTCCAGTTTGTTTAGAGGACTTTCCTCTGACATCTGTGAGCTATTTGTTGTCAATGTCAAGGCTTTGATTTATCTACCAAGGAGGTTTTATTGACAACTTTGGGCTTTGTAGGATTTGGAGGGTTAATCTCTCCCTCCCATCCAGTCATGGGAGTTTAGAATCCAAGTGGTAAACCCCATTTTGATGTTCTACTTAGTAAGTCTTTCAAGCTTGCTTGTTTACTTTTTCTATAATATAAGAAATTTTAGATAAATTACCCTATTCCAAACTTACTTGATCTTAAATTCTCACCATTTGAAAAAGTTGGGATTGTTTTCTAAAGCTCTAGGCTGTCATTTGTATGCCCTTAGTCAGAAAACAATCTCCAGATGGATGAATTTTCAGCAAGCACAGAGGAATGAAGTTTGGGAACTTGGAATAATCAGACCTCAAGACAATCAGGCTAGCTTTTCTCCATCTTGGGGAGAGATATTGAGATGCATTCCAAGGACAAAACCCCCCCCCACCATTGAAAGTTTCAGACATAGATATTCTGTGATCTTTTGTGGCCTCTGAGTCAAAGGGATTAATAAGACTTTCTTCTCACCGCTGCTAGCCACACATTCAGTGTATTTGGTATTCATGTCTTCTTAAAACTCCATCTTTGTCCACTTTCCCCATTCCCCTAGTTGATATAGAGCCAGAAATACATTCTGGCTTTGAATTCATTTAAAAAATAGTCTAACATAACCAGGTTTATTACTACCCCATCTCCTTCTCTCTCCCTCTCTCTATCCCCCTCTTTCTCTCTCTCATACACACACACTGAAAATCATTTCTAGATTTCAGTAAACTAAAAAAGAGCCCACATTCTTCTTTCTTATAAGCACTCTTGCAATAACTGGTGAACTTGCCAGAAAAGGCCTCCAAGGACCATATTTCATCTTCCCCAGTGGTTGTGATACACAAAAATTAATCTGTATCCTTCCCTGCTGGGAATCATTTGCTTGGTGTGTGCTCTGCATAAAACTACACAGCAGGAGAAAAATGTCACCATACCTAAAGTAGCCTGCTGCCCAAGTTCTGCTCCCAAAACACTGCTGATTACAGAATCCACATTGTTCAGCTTGCACATTTTTGAATCCCGATGGACAACAGCCTTCCTGTGAGCATCATTCACTAAGGACATTAGACTGTAAACTCCAATCTTGTGTTTCCATTTGTGAGTCCCATGTGGCTGCAGACTTTTCCCCAGCTACAATGTGAAAGTGCTATGTATTCTTATCAATGCACTAAGCTCTGAGTTCACTTTGAGATGAACTGAAAGAGCTGTGGTATTTACGCCTCTAGCAAAGCATATCACAGCATTGTACCAAAGAGACCTGGGCTCAATATCTGGGTGTTCAACTATTCTGTGTACACTAGTGTGAGTGCTGAGATGCAGCCTACAGCCTGCATCTGTGAAGGTGGGAGACAGAGCCCCAGCATCATCTGACTCTAACATACTAATTTTATATTTCCAACAGAATATGATCATACGTGACTTAAAATTTTCAGACATACTTTTATGCTTTGGATTTTCTTTAAACAATCTATTGGTGGCTTTAAATCTAAATGCTGCTTTTCTTCAGTCTCACTCTAAAATTTTGTATACTCTCCTCTCACACTTCCTGCCTGTAATTACCTAATTTTTTCAGAAAATTCTTTCCTCAACATTTTCATAGAGACTTTTTTTCTTTTTCAATATTGCATTTATTTAATTGAAATGGAGAGAGAGGAAGTGAGAGAAAGATAGAGAGGCAGACAGAGAGAAAGAATGGGTATACCAGGGCCTCTAGCCACTGCAAACTAACACCAGCGTCATGTGCCACCTTATATATCTGGCTTTACGTGGGCACTGAGGAATTGAACCTGGGTCCTTTGGCCTTGCAGGTGAGTGCCTTAACTGCTAAGCCACCTCTCTAGCCTGACTTTTTTCTAGTATAGAGGAATTTTTATTCAAGGTTATCCAGCACAGATAGCAGATTGGGTATAAAATACTGTGTGGAACTGAATTTAACTTTACCTTTTATAAAACTAAGTTTATGTTTAGCTCAATTCTGCAGTATTTCAAGCAAAATGGTAATGTGGGTTTTGAAGCCTCTGAGCATGATTGGAATTCAAGTTCTGTTACTGCAAAAGTGAAAGCAAGAGAAGTGAATGAAGTGGATGGAGCGTCACCTTTCATCCTGGGAGATAAAATATAAGAATTGATTCCCTCACATTCACCACTTATAGAGAATAGTTGCACTCCAGGATCTGCATAAGCCAGATGCGCAAGGTGGTGCATACGTCTGGAGTTTGTTTGCAGTGGCTGGAGGCCCTGTCATGTCCAATATCTCTCTGTATTTATCTGCCTCTTTCTCTGCCTCTTTATCAAATAAATAATAAGTAAAAATATTTTTTAAATTAGAGATAATATGTGGACAGGTCATGGAACAGACAGAGTCCTCTCACCAGATAGGTATTCTTATGAGTGAGAAAGCTGTGCCTTCATTTTTGGTAAGTTGTAAGCTATGGTTAAGTAAGTAGAGAAGATCTTACACACACACACATACACACCCAGGAATCAACACACAAACGAATACACATATGCATTTACTTATAGGACCTCTCTGACTCCATCCCTAAATGTTGTAATCCCAAGAAACAGAATAGGTATAAAGAAATATGGAAAGAGGAGCAAGATGTTTGGTTTTGCTACACTGTCATCTGTACAGATAATATGCATGCAAATTTACTTGAGAGCAAGAAAGTAAGTGGGTCCACGTCTTCCCTTTCAAATGTTTGCCCTGTGTGAAGAAATGAAATATTGTCAGGCTGGGATGCAGAAAGCTGCAGCCAGCCAGGACTGAGCACTCAGACCTTCACAGATGTTGGTTTGCAGCCCCCAGAGCAAAAGGCCTTCATTCCCATTCTTTTTGAAATGCAAGCCAAATACTAAATCTTACTTTGGTCGAATGACACTGGCACAAATAAATATGCACAGCATGGCTTCTCTGGGCCAACTGGCACACAGATGTAATCATCACACATAGCGTGTATGCCTTCCCCAAGGGCACAGCAACATGCCACAAACAAGAGATGTGAAGTCTCATGAGCAGCCAGAAACCAGGGAAAGAGGCAGACCCTAAGTCATCTGACCCAGTGTCCCCTTCAACCTCACCTGGGGGCTATGCTTTTCTAAGGGATGAGACGACAGGTGGGGAATTGACAGAAAGTATCCCAAGAGAAAGCACTGAACTAGAGAGTTAGTCACTAGTCTAGAGGTTTTATTCTCACCTTACCCTGAAACAGAGAAAGAATTCAACACCCTATTATGGAAACTAAGAAAACAGCAGGAAAAAGAGTGACTTTGAACAAAGTCCTCAGATCATGGAAATACTGTTGTTTCTCTTTCTTGGGAAGCACAAATTCAGGAGTCATTCCTGGGTCCTGTGAGCAATATTCTCACATTGCTTTGAAAATGAAATATAATCATGAAAAGGCATAGATACACATTATAAACTGTAAAACATCCCTGTGTTTTCAAGTAAACTCTGTCTCTCACTCAGTCTCTCTCTCTCTCATTCTTTCTCTCTCTCTCTCTCTCCCTCTCTCTCTCCCTCCCTCTCTCTCTCTCTCTCTCTCTCTCTCTCTCTCTCTCTCTCTCTCTCTCTCTCTCTCTCACACACACACACACACACCCCTTACAGGCTTTGCTATTTTCATAGAGAGCCTGTCTTGCCAACCCAAGAAGCTGGAAACATCAATCAATTCTGCTTACAGACAACAAGAGGCAGACCCACAAACTTTCTGGATAACGGTGGAAGGAGGAGTTTACAAATTAGAAATAAAACTACATTTTATTTTATACCTAGCCTCCCCCTTCCTACTTTTTTGTATGCTTATAGTTGAATAATGAAAGTATCACTCATAATTCAATTCAATCAAATAAACACAAGCTCTCAGGTCCCCCGATAGAAGCAATGCTGAACGAGGAAACAGACGCCCCTTTTCCACAGGTTGTCTGCTTTCTAGTAAGGAAGGGTGACATGAGAAATGCTAATGACAGACATGCAAAGGGGATGCCATCTCACAAGAGCTGTGATAGAGAGAGAGGTATCTTTTTTACTTTTCCTTCCTTCCTTCCTTCTTTCCTTCCTTTTGTGAGATGAAAGAAAAGAAGCAATTAGAACCATGCTTTTTCATTATTTCTCTAGATCAAACTAAAGTGTTTGCTACAATTGTGATTTGAAAAGTGAGGTGTGCATGGCCCCTATGAGGAAGACACTTCATTCTCCATCAGGCTCTTCCCCACATCTGCCCATGGCAGCACGCTTAGGTGTAAAGAACACAATTAGTTCAGTCTTGGTGCAGACTCTACAGAAGACTGGAAGACTAGAAGAGTAGCCAGAGATAAGAGACATCCAGTCACAGCTCTGCCCATTTGAATTTTGAGGTGGTTGTGGCATGTAGAATTGGAACCTTCATTGAGACCCACTAGGAGAGGCTGAGAAGCAGTCATGACAAGTTGCCAAAACTGCATGTTTGAAAATGTAATTATTTTAGAGAGCCTCCAAAAACATGTTCAAGAGTGGATAATCAATTTTGAAATTGGGTTATCACAGGATTATACACAAAGTTAATTGAATGTGGAAACACACTTTATCTTGAGTTAGATGGAAGTGGTATTATTAGGCCAAGTGTTTTAAGCTTCTTTTCCCATATCTTCTCAAGAGTTGATGCCAAATATTTGAAAAATAGTCTAATACACACACACACACACACACACACACACACACACACACACACACACACAGTCACATAATCCCTTAGCAAATGCAGAACAATCTCACAGATCTCACAGATGAAACTAAATCAAGAACTATGAAATACCTACTAAATAAAATAAACTGTTATATGAACAAAGACCATTAGTTCTACTTCTATTTCTATGATGGTAGAAACAATTAATTTGAGTGAATATATATTAATTCATAATGACCATCCATGTGCCCAGGTTTTATTGAATTTATTTCAAAAGTCCTCTACATTTCATCCATTGCTACAGAGGAACTAGAAAAGAGAAGAAAAATACTTCACATACTTAAATGTTCATTTGTGTTTTACATAAGAATGTTATTAAATTGGTTTATAGCTATTGAGCTCAAATTTTTTTATAATATTTATTTATATTTGTGAGGGGAGAGAGACAGAAAGAGAAACAGAGAAAATGGGCACACCAGTGCCTCCTGCCATTGCAAATGAACTCCAGATACATGTGCCAATTTGTGTCTCTGGCTTTATGTGGGTACTAGGGAATCAAATCCAGGCCAGCAGGCTTTGTAAGCAAGTGCCTTTAACCGCTGAGTCATTTCTCTAGCCCCGGAGCTCAATTCTTAAAGTTAAAAAAATAATTTCTCACTGTAATTATAACATAATTGTATGCTATCTTTTCTTTAAAGAGAATATAGGGAATAGTTAACAGAAAGAGAGTTCAAAGCATTTCAGTCTACTGTATACATATGTACATTTATTATTATTTATAATGTTGATTTATTTTCTGATTAGGTAGCATAATCTCATCATCTAAAATTCAAAAGTATTAGAGACTACACATACTGAAGATCTCCTCTATTCCCCACTGCCAGTCAACAGCGCCTTCCATACAGCAGCCATTTTGTCGTGGACTCTTTAAGAGACATTCTATGAATGTATGACTAAAAACCACACAGATTATAGGCTACTGTCATAGCTCTGTACTTTTGCTTTGTCAACACAACATAATTGCTTAGTGAATACTACATATAGTATATTATGTACAAATTAAACCAGTCTCAGAAAGACAAATATAGTATTTTCTCTTATTTCTGGATGCTGGATTTTACACAGATAAAAATGATTATATTTGTACTGATGACATGAAATTAGGAGCAAATTTTTCATGTGGTAAAGCAACTAAAGGGAGGAGACGGAGGTACTAGAACAGGACGGGTACAGGGTGTGATAGGAATAAGCTTAAAATATAATGTAGTGTGTGGCCCTATCACCCTAAATGCACCCAATCTCACATAATCTTAGAAGCTAAGCAGGGTAGGCCTGGTTAGTACTTGTATTGAATACTTGTAAGAAAATGTCCTATGTAACCAGTACAATAAAATAAAAATATGATTTAAATTATTTGGTAAAAGTTTGACTAGATGGTCTCCAATCTATTCAGTGTTTTATTAGGTTGTAGTTTGCATCTGCAGCCACCTGGCTGGAGGTGGTGTCACTGGACAGATTTTAAGGTGTGGTGGTGGGTTTGAGATCTCAATCTAAAGATATGCAAAGTGTGCCTAGCTGGAGTTTCTGAAGTGTGCTGTGCTGTGTGGCTTTTGGCTTTTAGGCTTGTGCTTCTCTCTGTTTGGTCTTGTGAAAACGGGCCAGTTTCTTCTGCCATTATGGAACTTCCCTGGATCTGTAAGCTTCAATAAATCCCTTCTTCCATAACTGTGCCTGGTCTGGAAGTTCATCTCAGCAACCTGAAGCTGTCTGCTACAAATAGTCTAAAATGTATTAACAAGAAAAACAGCAAAACTGTGAATAAAAAGTAAAAAATAATAATGGAAAAAGTAATGATTGAATATAATATTATCCTAATATTTACAAACATGATATAGTGAGTTGCAGTTCTACAAAAGACCTTGAGTGGGCTGGAGAGATGGCTTAGTGGTTAAGCGCTTGCCTGTGAAGCCTAACGACCCCGGTTCGAGGCTCAACTCCCCAGGACCCAAGTAGCCAGATGCACAAGGGGGTGCACGCGTCTGGAATTCATTTGCAGTGGCTGGAGGCCCTGGTGCGCCCATTCTCTCTCCTTCTCTCTATCTGCCTCTTTCTCTGTCTGTTGCACTCAAATAAATAAATAAAAAAATATTTTAAAAAATGACCTTGGGTTTTGGAGTAAAGGGTTAGAAACAGAGGAGACAGATTGATTGATATCTGGTTGTATAAATATAAATAGGTTTGATTGGATTAAGTAGATGAGATAACTCCAGTTGGCCTGGATTCTATATTTCCTGGATTCTAAGGTTGCTGTTATTTCCCATAGCACAGCAATGTAATGGGTCTTCAAACTTTCTTATTGGTCATATAGTGGATGCTTCATAATCTGACCAGATAATTGGTTTGAGCTCTCAATTCTAATTTCCAATATGTCATCTCTTTGAAATAATTAGCATATGTCATTTACTTAAGGATCTCATTAGTGATTAATTCCTCAAAGTTAATTATCTACTATAAAAATGAACATTCTCTTTCATCTTGTTTCTGTTCTTCAAGATCAAATCATATCCCTTAACTAAAAGGCCTAAAGTTGGAGGTAGTTAAATACTCAGTCCAAAGACTCTCTGTTCAAGAGAATCTCTAAAGAAAGTGTCAATTGGACAGAAGCTTGCATAACATATCACCATCATCTATGGACTGTTAGCATTGTGGGCAGGAATCAAATAATGAGGAAAGTTGATAATGAGGGAAGTAGGAGTAGGCATAAGTTCAACCTTTCATACATATGGGTGTGCACAATTATCTTTTAAACAGAGTATCATATATCTTTGTTAATTTATATTTTCAAAGTACAATAGAATATAAATGTGGAATGTTACAACTGCTGTTTCCCAAAATCAGCTGCTATTTTAAATCAGGTTACAAAGCTATGAAGGAGTTATAACCTTTTGATTTTAACAGGTTGACTGTTCCTATTATATCCCTATTGTGAGGATAGCAGGTCCCTTGGAGGTTTAGTAATTTGCCTCAGGTCAAACAGTTGGAAATAAAAGTATTAGGGGTACATGTGTTGCTATATAGTTTGTGAAATAACAACAGCATGTTGCTGTATAAACTTTTGTACTCAACCTTGTTTCCAATAAATAAATATTTTGGAAATGAAATTTTAATGAATCATGCATAACATCCTCCTTCAGCATGTGGGGTATTTCATATTGTACTGTGGTAATGACACCATAGTGTAGTATATACTATATTAATGTTACTTGTATATATTTTTCATGATTAGGCTATTCCAGGTGTGAGATTATCAGGTCACAATATTTCAATATATAAAATTAGTTTAATTATCTATCAATTTGCACTGCCACCACCATAGTGTCAGTTTTGCACTATATACTCAACAATGTTGGGTACCACCATTAAAAACTTCCCTTCAATCTAATTTTTCCTGAGTAAAAAATACCAGTTTTATAAGCCTTGCTATTCATAAGAATAGCCCTTGTTTAATTAAAATGTTTATGAGATAATTACAGATTCACATGGAATTAGAAGACATAACACAGAAAGGTACTGAATAAGCTGCCCCATTTCAAAATGGAAATACCATTATAATATAGCCTATTGCATCTGTGTGATCCACTGATCCCCCCGTGTGATCTGAATGCATACCCATATGTGCAATTATTCTGCTCCATGTTGCAACATGTAGCTTTGTTGCCACACTCCCCTCTTTTTTGTGCACCCCACCAATTCATCCCTAAGCCTTGGAAACTGTTAAACTGATCATGTCTGGGATTATGTCACTTATAAGATATTACAGAAATGGAATCATTGGAATCATTCAGTATGTAACCTTTGGTATTGGATTATTCTCACTGAGCATAATTTCCTGCATATTCATTCAAATTGTGGCATATATTGTTAGCTTGTTTCATTTCATTGCTAAGCAGCATTTCATGGTATGGCTATACCCTAATTTGCTAGACCATCACCTGATGAAGCATATATAGGATGCTACCAGTTTGTGGCTATTATAAATAAAGCTGTTAGGAATAATAGCAAACACACTTCTATGTGAATACAGTTTTTATACATCTGGAAGAAAACTCAGGAATACAATGGCAGTGTTGTATGATAATTTCATGCTTCATTTTATAAGAACTGACAAACTGTGTTCCAAAGTTGCTGTACCAAAAACTGTTATCCATTCCTCTAATTCCATGTTTGATTTGTTTAGTCATAACCATCATATTTTGATCATCCTGGTAGGTATTTGGGGTACTAATTTTTGTGTCAATGTGGTGGCACCATGAGATGCCCAGACAATTAAGCATAATTGTGGGTACTTGTGAGAATTTTTGAGATTATATTTGAACTGGGAGCAGAGTTCCCTTCATAATATCTATAAGCCTCATCTAACCAGCCAAAGGCCTCAACAGGAAAATCTGAATGTCTCTTCCAGGAGCACCAGAGATCTTCCTGACTGGATGTTTCACACTTGGACATCAGGATTTATTTTTCCTGCCTTCACACTGAAAGTAGCACTCTAGCTTGTCCTGGATCTGAAGCTTGCTAACATTTGGACTGGATCATATAGGTCAGGAACTTGACCAACACCATCAGTTTTCCTAAGTCTCCTTTTTACTGACTGCACATCTACAGAGGTTGTGTATACGGGGTCATTATAATAACCCCCGTCACACACATGCACACGTGTGTAAGTACACTCATACACACCGTTCTGTTACTGTAGAGAGCCTTGACTGCTGCCTGTTGGGAAAACAGCATTATTAACTGCTAAGAACAGCAGGTTGAGATTTTTGGTTTTTTAGTCACTAATTTGATTTATGGTCGTGAGCAATTATTTTCTCTTTCTGGGAGATAATTCTATAAATTAGAAAACTTTTAATGATCTTTTCAAGTTTAACTTTATATGAATATAAGCAAATGGTGTTCTGATAAACTTATTAGATATCCCCAGCTCATGAACACAATCAAGTACAAAAGCAAATGATGGAAAGAAAATAAAAACAGGATCATGAAGAGGCCCCCAAAGAGCCTGTAGCACAGTGTAGGTCTGCCTGGATTCACACCTTGGAATGACATGATAAGAAACTCACATTTCTGGAACCCACTCCTGACTATTCAAGCACAATTTTAGAACACAAAACCCTACAATGTGTATTTTCAATGCTCTCCCCAACAGCAATAAACCAAAACCACCAGTTCATCACCCTGACTTTTGGGAAGTATTGATATACAGCAATTTTTTTTTCATTCTACAAATGGTAGGAAAAAAAAAGACTGAAAAGAATTTCCCACATTACATGAAGCTCAGGTACCCAATGGTCAAGAAGTGCTGAGCTCAAACTTTTAATATTCTCTGTGAGACAAAATCCAACAAAATTATCCATTTGTCTTTCTAAAGGAAGCTATGGTAAGGTCCAGTATGATTTCTGGTAGCTTCACCATTATTCTGTCATACAGTTGAGGCTAGGGTTGGCTTTCAAACCCCTAGTATCATTTCCAGTTCCTACGTTTCCCTCTAAATTTTGTCTATGGAGTCAATTGACTCAACTGGCTATAGTTGTGCGTCCTGGAATCGCCATATCAAGTCCTTTCCAGCAGCTCACTCTTTATCTGTCTCCCTAGATCCTGAGCCATGGCCACTTTGTTAATCTGCATCACAACCCAATACCCTCCATTTGGTCTGTGGCTCTGATTGATTTACTCTTCAGCCTCCTGTTTTTACTGAAGAGTCCTATTCTTAAACTTCAGGTCAGGGACTAGACTCTGCCATTCCCATGCCACTATCTAGAATTTTCAAGATTAGCCTTCTCCAAAGCACAACTATAAGGACATAATGCTACTTCAACCAGCATGCCACTCCTGACTTCACACAGAAACTGCCTAAGCAGAAAAGAAAATCTTGCTGACACCACTGGTTCGCCAGATTGTGTCCTTATGTGTGCCTATACTAGAACTTTTCCAACTCTTAATGTCTAACATCAGGGTGCTGTAGTCTACTCACTCCAACCACATCTTTCTGAAAGCAAGTGGCCTTGTCCAGCTAAACTTGACACTGAGAAATTGCATGTTACTTAACTAACTGGGCTTTTTCCCCCCAACACACCATTAGATATGGAACAACAAAGGCAGGAAGAGAGGAATAAATTTCTAGATACTAAGCAGTAAAGAGAAGCTAGGACACTTAAGAGAGCAGAAGGATTTAAGATAAATGATGGAATGCAAGCCTAGAAAATTTCCTTGGCTATTTGAAGGGCAGTCAGGGATAGAGATTCCTGCATGTTCCCATGTCAGTCTGGGACAGAGCAGTGAACAGAATTCTAGGAGCACCAGGAGTACAGCTCCAGCACAAACAGCTATTCCTTTGACTCATTTGGTTTATAACTGATCTGTTCCATTTCAGCTTCCGTGTTGCAAAAGAACACAACTCATTGTTCCCTCAGGAGAGCAATATGAACAAATTAGCCAATATTTACCAAATCATCCGAAAGTGAGCTGTGCTAAAAGGCCTCACACAGACCATTTCTCTTGGGATGCCAGATGACTCTCACTACATGATACAAGACACTACTTTCTCTACCTCTACTCCCAGACAGGAGGGGGAAGTTATGATTTTCCTAGGAAACAAAAAAAAAAAACAAAAAAAAACTGAGGAGTAATTGAAAAGCAGAACATACCATTCAAATGCCCCTTAAAGATTTAACTTGTTAAATATATTTTACTGATTAAATCATAGCACAGAATGCTGAATAACAAAAAGTGTTGCAAGAAATATTGCCTCACTTTGGTAAAAGCCACTCATTTTTGCTCCCAGTAAGTAAACACCAAACATTTTGTTATGATTATGTTTTAAACACCGTGATGACAAAATGACAAGAGTTTAGACACAGGATAACATCCATCCCGCAGGATAGCAGGCATGCTATGGGCAGGGCTGCTGAGTACACAGCCAGTGCACAGTCGCTATTAGATATGTTTCAGAATCCTAGCAAAATAATCTGTAAATATTTGCAGAGCACTTTGTGACTGATGATCTCCTCTTAATTTTGTTTCTCTAGTCCATTAAATTCCCACCAAAACTTAGAGATGAGAATCACTATCCTTCCTCATTTTACAATGAAGGAAATAAAGGTTTTTGAATGTCTTCATTTCCCAGAAGTATCTTGACAAATACTATGAATTAGGCCACTTAAAAACAAACATAACCCTTCCAGTTATGAAAGACACAAGTCTGAAACAAGGTGTTGGCAGTCAGCTCCTTCAAGAGGGTGAAGAAAACTGTTCTGTGCTTCTCTTATGGCTGCTTGTGGTTTCTATGCATCCTTAGTATTCCTGGCCTTGTGAACATATGGCTCCAATCTCCGCTTTTATCTTCACCTTCTGATTTACTTTGCATGGGTTCCCTCAAGCACACCAGCGAATGGATACGGGGACAACTCTAACCTATTGCAAATAAGGTCAATTTTTTTTAGGTTACGGATGTGAGTTATGTGTGGACAATACTCACCACTCCAGAAGTCAAGTATTTTCCAAAAATTCATGGATGATGGATTGCGGAGGCAAGACTCAAACTTAGGTTTGTCCAGCCGATATCTACATGACGTATTTTGCTATTAGATCCTGTTCTACAGGTCAGTCACCTGGGATGTGTAGCTGGGAGCAGAAGTCATTCTGCATCACTCTGAAACTGATGTGAAGCTATAGCAATGAGCACAGACTTGAATACTGCAATAGTCCCGTATGGAAATTCCAGCAGAGCACCTCCCTTCAGCCAACAGCAGAAAGCTTAGCGTTTTCACCACACCCATGATGATCTGGGTACATAGCTGGCTGTCATGGCTGGAAGCCTCTCATACATCCCAACATCACTATCTGCATCTTTATCTTCAGTCACGGTGAATTATATGTGACCCCATTGCCTTCATGGTGTCGCATAGCATAGACACAGAACAGGTCCATTATTGCAATAAGTTCTCCCTGGCAGTATGGCAAACATTTCAAAAATCAATATGAAACAATCATGGTACTCTCTCTAAAATATGCAACATCAACCCTTAGTGAATGAGTTTGCAAATCTTCCAGGATGGCATGCCACATCTTGATTTCTTCTGTCTCTCAAGATAAAGGGATACAATAGTAGCTGTTCTCCTGTAAATAGGTATGGTGTGGGGATTGAGAAGAGTCATAGCTATTGGCTATTCTGGCTGTTGAGTCCTTTTGTGCTAAGAGGTATCTTAGCCACATGGATCATCAAAGGTACCTCATGGGACTTTGTATAGTAATAACTCAGGCATTCAACATTACTCCAAAGAAGTGAAAAGATATACCTTTTCTAAAAGTCTCTAATTGCATAATTCTAAATTAAAAGCAGTAAAGAAAAATATGATATATTCAAAGTGGCCAAGGTGTTAGAAGAAAGGAGAGAGGCATAGGCACCTGAAATGAATAGGTTACTGGTTACTGGGGAGGTGGAGAGGTAAAGATGGATTGGATTGCTCAAAGTCACCTGGCAAACTACTTTCACCTGATTATCACAGACTATTGGCTCCTCCAAGCAGTAACTGAGAATACAGTGGATAAACAGACATTTCCTTTATTCTTCCTTTCATAGCATCTATCCTTCTCCCATTCATTTGTATAAGGCAAGGGAAATCTTGCTGAATGCTGACAAGGCTTCTGGCCACTTCCCTAATGACTCATCAGTGGTGCCAAGTTCCAGTTGCCCTCTCCAGGCAACTTTATAGAGCTGCACACCTCTCCCTTGGCCACCAATGTCTATACTGCCTGACATTTCTCTTAATATTTAAGTTTTCTTACTGCTTAAATGCTAGTGTAAACTCTCAGAAGAAAACAAAAGCAGTCATATTAATGTTCATGGTTATTAGCATGGGGCCCTGAGCATATCAGAGCAATAAGGCATTGACATTTCACTGTGGGCTCTGGAATCAAATTGTTTCCATACTATTTCCTCTGTGCAACTGACTGACTGTGCCTGCCAAGAAAGAGGCCTAGTCACTCTAATTGCTGTTTTGTCTTTCTTAAATAGAAGTAATTGTATTCTCAGGACACTATGGCAAAAAAAAAAAATTAAAGTTAACTAAAGAAAAACTTTAAGCCTAGTTTCCAATGCAAGGTAAACACTCTTTATAATTATCACTTGGAATGCTAAGCACAGATTGCTAAATTTGTACATGCTTGATCATGGAGATTTTGCTGCTAAGAGAGACATTAAGCATATCACTAATCATCCCATCCATGAGGACACAGAGTTGTACACATGATCCAGCTCTTGCCCAAACTCTTTCAAAGGAGAGCTTTCACTGGACTACATAGTGGTAGGTTTTACATTTTATCCATCACTTTTTTTTTTGAGACACTCTTGAGTATGTACAGCATGCAGTGCACAATACATGGTGGCAAGTGTTAAGAACAACTTAAAGTCTAAGGCCTACCAACAGCAGAAGATATAGATGAGGTACTGTCCCTCTGACAACGGATCCAGCCTTCCAAGACACAGACAATGTACCCCAGGGAATCTGTCTTTCAAGTAGGAACTTTCTCATGTTACATAAAAAATTAAGAATAGTGTCATTTTTTACAATAGTGGACCCATGATTGAGTTTTAGCACATCAACAAAATTTAACCCCAGTTCCAAGAACTTATCGCTTTTAAATATATTGAAACTAAACAATAACATGGTTATAATAACAAGTATCACATATACCTTACTCTATGTATTATACAGATAATGATATGATTTATTGTGAATATATGCTATATGTAATGTATTTAGTTTGGTGTAGCAACTGAAAGCTGTAAGCCTAGCTTTTTGACATTCACTTCTGAAATTATGTCTGCAGTACAGATTATGAGGTTTATATAGTGTAAAGAGAAACCAGGACCAGGCACTTTTAAAACCTCTACTTGATTTAATGGAGAGTGATAACAGAACACAGAGTTCCAAGTTCCCTTTGATCTGTATTGTAAGGCACTTCCCAGAACACTGGACAGGCATGTTATAGGTCTTTCCAGTTGCACCATGTATACATCAATGATTCCAGAGACCTTGGCAGTAAAAATTTGGCTGCACCTAATACTTACAAGGGAATAAGGTACTGAAAGAAATTGATAATAGAGAAATTTGCCAAGCATTTCAGAAGCAATGTCAAAGTGTTGGCCTTCCACATAGTCTTTGTTTCTTGAATGATTGACTCTTTTTTCTTTTAACAGAGCTTTAGTAATCCATATCCCTCAGAAACTAACCTGACCCAGAACCTACAAGTAGAATAATCAAATACTGTTTTAATAGCTGTGTGTGTGTAGAGGGTGTTATACTATGTTAATTTTGTGTGTGATACAAGACTGTAGAATCCCAGTACTAGAAACAATCTTTTGGTTTACTGAGTGAAATTATTTTCCAAATTTAGAGAAATATTTGCATGTAAATTTGAAAGGAAACTTGGTATCCATGAGAAAAAAAGAATAAATGAGATCCTTGAATAGAAAAACTTACTATGTATTTTTAAAATTTTTTATTTATCTATTTTCAAGAAGAGAAAGATAGAGAGAAGAGAGACAGATAGAGAATGGACACGCCAGGGCCTCTAGCCCCTGCAAGAGAACTCCAGACGCATATGTCCCTTATGCATCTGGCTTACATGGGTCCTGGGAAATCAAACCTGAGTCCTTTGGCTTTGCAGGCAAATGCCTTAACCACTAAGCCATCTCTCCAGCTACTGTGTTTTTTTTTTTTTAACCTCTGTGTGTGTGTTCATGTTTGTGACTGCCAGTGTGCACATGACATAATAATGTACATGTGAGTCACAGTATAACCATTGGTGTCAGTCCTTGGTATCTACATTTGAGGCAACATCTCTTGTTAGCCATGCTACTTTGCCAATGGATTTCTAGGGTTTCTTTTGTCTCAGCCTCCCATCTCACTATAGGGCCACTGGCCTTACAAACATGTGCTATTGCATCAGCTTTATGTAGGCTCTGGGGATTCAAACTCAAATTACTACATTTTGCAGTAAGCACATTTACCCATTGAGCTATCTCCCCAGCCCCAAGTTTATTTACAATGCTTATTTGGAAATAGTTATTGGTAGAAACCCAGATACATCTTCCCTGAGTCTTCAAGTTTAAGGAACGCAGTTTGAAAATCAATGATGTAGTGAAGTCCCTAAGATTCTGGAAGAGAAGAACCTTGCTAAGAAAGGGAAGAGCTAAATATGTGCAGAGGTAACTTGCCTTCAACCCAGTATTCTTCCTAGTTTCATATGTTGGAAAGCAAGCATTAAATTACTTGGCATCTAAAAATCTTATGCCTTCCTGAACTCATTTGATCATTATGAAGAAGAACTTAGGGTCAATTTCCAGTGGCTCTTATCCATCATAAAATGTTGACTAATATAAAATGTCAATTCTACCCATTAATAAATCATTCAACAACAACTTGTTTTCCCTCTCATAAAATGTAGGGTTAATGTCACTGAAATAATCAACATCACTCCAACACTTGATCTTAGCTTAAAAAAATACATTTTACTCTTTTTGTACTTATGACAAGCATTATTAAATGCTAATAAAAATGTATAAACAGTTAACCAGAGGCAGTATCTGTGTACCTAACAACTCTAGGTGTGGGAGGAAGGAGGAGATTTCATTAAAATGCAATGTGTAGCTTCATACATTCTGCAAACAAACTTAAATGCCAGCTTCTTTCATATTTACTGCCATTATATCCTAATAACAAAGTACCTACTGGTAAATACTAGCAAGAATAATAAAAAACGATAGCTCTCAGCAATTGAATAATACATTTTATTCACAGATCTGAAAGTTCTTTAGAAGTATTAAATAATTAACTTTTACCACATGCCCACAATGTATGTATTAGCTCCTTCTTTTATAGAAGTGCTCATTTAGTATGAGTTACAGCCCACGTTTGTGGGAGTATTGGATAGGAAAAATCCCACTGAAATAAAATGTTTGCAGATCCACTGGGAAGGGCAGTGATAACATGGCTCTGTCCCAAGTGATACCTAGGAGGCAATGAAAAATTAATGCCCATTCATCAGACCTAATTTAATACTGTGAAACTTGAGAACCAAGGAAAAGCTAACCCATCAAGAAGCAGTCAGTAACTTTTGGACATCTATACATTTAAAACCTATAAACAGGAAAGAAAGCAATAATAAAGTTACATCACAATCTATATTGAGAAAAAAAGAATTTTCAAACAATATATTTGATTAGGAGCTAATGCAGAATACTTATAAGGAGTTTATATAATTCAGGAGACAAATAATTTACTTTAAAATATGAAAAGAAGTTTGCTAGACTTATTCTAAAGAAGACAGGCAAATAACCAACAGACATATGAAGAAAGGCTCAGCAATGTTAATTACCAGAGAAAGTCAAGTAAAAAACCACAATATCACCTCATACCAAGTAAGAATTAACAAACAACTAGGAAATAAGAAATGTTGCTCGGAATATGCAAAAAGGGAAATGGTGAAGATAGTGATAATGGTAAAGCTATTGTGGAAAACAGTTCCTATAGGAAATTAAATATCAAACTACAATATTACCTAGGCATCTCCTTTTTTGGACATATATTCAAAGGTGAAATCACCACATTGTAAAGATGTTTCTACTCCTGTGTGAAATCACAGTATGCTTCACAATAGCCAAGATATGGAAACAAGCAAGGTATCTGTTGATGAATTAATAGATGAAAAACTGAGATGGTGTCATGTGTTTCTGTTGACAACAAAATCTGCCATTTACCACAGCTAGATGGAAATGGAGAACCCAAGGCTAAAATAAGCCAGACACAGAAAGAATACTGAATAATATTATTTCTATATGTGATAATTTTAATATCAAATAATCAGAAACAGAATAAGAGTGGTTACCAAACGCAGGTGCAGCATAGGAGTGATAGTGAGAAGATTTAAAGTATTTGATATCTATAATAGCAAGTCTATAGATTGAATACTAACATGAAGGGTTAGTTAATAAAAGTGGGTGTCACCACACCTGGAAAGGATTGTATTTCAACATCCATAGATAAAGTTTTCTAGTTTTCTTTTTCTTTCTTTTTTTCTTTTTATTTTGCTTTCTGTCTTTACAGCCTTCATGATACAGTGACAGCGGGTAGTATTAACAATAATACCACAACTTAAAGCCTGATCTGCTCACCATCCTATTTCTTTAGAAAGAGCTGCTGACTCCTATTCTAAATGACATATATGACAGGTGTATAGCATATGTGTGTCTGCAAATACATTGTCTTTTCTTTATAATTTAATGTATCTCTGCATTATGTTTATATGTCTATGAGCTTATTAAACTGTTTCTTCAAAGATTTCAACAATGGATGCTTCCTTCACAAGCCTGAGTTAAGTAGATCTTTGCTATTTAGAAACATTTCAAGGCTGTTTCAGTAATTTTCACAAAATATATTTGAGGTACCTATGGGAAGAACTACTTTTCCTATTTACTGATGGGAAAACCAGGCTCAGAGAGTTTAATGAATTTTCCTAGGAGCAAGGTTCCCTGAACAAATGCTTTCCCCCCCCCCAGATTCTAGAATCCAGGTGATCCTAAGATAAGATCTATCTGAAGGCTATAACACAATGACTGCTCAGATTAGTAAAGGCAAAAACATAGTAAGGGGTTGTTATAAAACCAAGTTCCAGTCACTTCTGCACAGGCTTATCTCTGGAGGGATATCCAAGGTAGACTTCTCTCTACTTTTGGTTGAAGAGAAAGAGAAGTAAGACAATTCATCGATATTAAGCCTAAACAAAAGCTATTTAATAAAAATCTCCAAATCAATAATATAGCATACCCAACTGACAGTATCTTCTTTTTTTTTTTTTTTGTTTTGTTTGTTTGTTTGTTTGTTTTTTGAGGTAGGGTCTCACTCTAACTCAGGCTGACCTGGAATTCACTATGGAGTCTCAGGGTGGCTTCAAACTCATGGTGATCCTCCTACCTCTGCCTCCCAAGTGCTGGGATAAAAGGGGTGTGCCACCACACCCGGCGACAGTATCTCTTACTGGGAAGAGACACCTCTTTCTTTTGCAGGAAGATTTCACATGGTTACCACATTTCAGATAAAAAAGAAGAGATTGAAAAATTAATATGGGAGCAGTGTAACACTTAATATGAGGTCCACATCAAATGAAATGATGCAGCATGTCTCTGCTTAGTCACGACACCAGCCCTGGCTGATAAGAACCTAGACATGACACTCAATCGAAGTCATGAGGACTGTACAGGTTTTTTTTAGTTTTTTTTTTTTTTTGTGCTTTCTCCTAATTTCTTTTCACTACTAAATACTATGACTTACAGTAACTATGCTTTCTCACCAGCAATCAATTGCTTGGTAATATTTTTGCAACCAATCAGTGTTTGAAATTATACGAAAGAAATTTCTACACATGGTGGGCAGTAGTTATTTAGAGAAATAATTCATAATTGGAGTCTTCTGAAAACACTAATAATAAATAATAGGTTAGATGGATAGATGATAAAAGAGTTAGATGATAGATCTAGAATTCATATTCATCTATCTATCTATCTATGTATATCATCTATATGTATCTATATATTAAATTATAAATCACTTTATATAATCATGATATGATGAAAAATTATAAAATTAAAGAATATTATGATTTAATACTGTTCAAGAACATCTAGTCTAAATATATGAGTAAGGAAGCCACTATCAAAGAGTATTATGTTTAATGCCAATCTTGAGAGTAAAGGCTATGATCTATGAGCCATTCTGTTGGCCTGCACCCTGGCCATAGCTCACATTTTTTACCTTATCACTGTCAATTATCCTTCATGCAAATTATACTGACTGTCCCACATGCTACTCCTAAACCAGCCATTCCTTCTTTATTCTCCTTCTTAAAGAAACAGAGTCTCCTTGTAGTTTTCATCTTCCTATCCTGCTCACTTGTCAACCTTTTTCAAGGCTCTGTCCCAGACGATGCCTAATGAAGATCACTAATGTCCATTTCAAATGGAATTTGTTTGTTTTCATTCATCCTTCCGAGTTTTGCTAATTTATATGGATAATAAGATGTGATTTTGGCTTGAAAGATTGCTTAGTGGCTAAACGCTTGCTTGTGAAGCCTAAGGACCCTTGTTCAATGCTTGATTCCCCAGCACTCATGAAAGCCACATGCACAAGTTGGCACATGCATCTGGAGTTCATTTGCAGTGGGTGGAGGCCCTGGTGCACCCATTCTCTCTTTCTCTCTCTCTCTGACTCTTTCTTTCTCTGTCTGTCTGTCACTGACAAAAAAAAAACTAAAAAAATTTGTGATTTACACTTGATATTTTCATTGGCCTAAACTATCAAAAGACTCATAATATTTGATACTTTATGTTACCATACTTGAAAAATAATTATATAAAGACAACTTGAGTATCTGATATTTGATGAAATCATAAAAAAATTAAAAACAGTTGAATTCATTTAATAATATAGCATAGAGATAAAAAGAGGTAGAGAATGGACACTCCAGGCCTTCCCACTGCTGTAAACAAACTATAGATGCATGTACCGTTGTGCATTTGGCTTTATGTGGATACTGCGGTCCTTAGGCTTTGCAAGCAAGGGCTTTAACCACTGAGCCATCTCTCCAGCCCCCAAACAGTTGAATTCTTACACAGAAGTAAATAACACAAGTTAGTTTTCACCAGGTATATGTGTCATGATTTCTTCTTCAGGGATCACTGAAGCCTTATTTAGAGAGAAGTTCAAGTTATCTTAGAACTTTTAAGCTTAATGGAACCTAAGGGAGCTGATAGGCCAAACTTCTAGGCTTTTCTGTACATTATGGGTGGTTTAGAGGGACAATGACTCACTCAGAACAAACCTCTGAGTCCTCTAACATTTTAGGCCTACATCTCCTTTATTCCATCAGATTGCCTCTTCTAGCAATCTTCACTAGTTCCTGATGTCCATATAGATGGTACATATGATTAAGTGTTATGCTCCTATTAATATGTGCATATGATTTTAGAAGATATCATGAATTTATTAAATATCTGAGGTATTGTTCAGGATCATGGAATATTATACAAGTTCTCTAAAGTTGTCAGATCTGGCCTTCAGAAGAGCTGAAATAGAGAAGAGGTGGGTTTACCCAGCCCTTTAATGTTTGCAGACTGAAACCACTGTTGTCATTTTCTTTCATCCATATTTGTGTACTTGTCCCTATATTTCCATCATATTATATTGCTCTTTTATTATAATCCACTAAAGTAAAATAAATTTTAATTATCAATTTAACAAATGTGATTACCAAATGTTGGTTTCTGTTCTACAAGGAGGACTCCTATGGTTCTTCTATTACAGTTAAAATTATATGATTTATAATTAAGTGGGATGGGATATAGTTCAGTGAAACAACAATTGCCTACTATATGTACACCATGGATTTTATCCTCAGAATTTCAAAATAAATAAATAAATGTTCAGCATGTATCAGATAATAAATTCATTATACCCATATATTCAGTTCCCCTAAGCCCCTAAGCTCCAGGACTGCAATTAGGGATCAGGATTTGTATCCAAGTCCATCATCACCTGAAGCCTTGACCCTGTGTGGACTCATCGGTGACTCATTTGAGAAAGGGTACCACAGTGATAACATTGGTGGGGTACAAGATATTCATTAGATAAGCATAGGTGCTACTGGAAATAGGGGAACGACACTGACTCTTTAGAGGGCAGCAGGACAAATCTTTGAGGATCATATGACCACTCATTAAAGGGCCAAGAGAAAGAGATCTTTGAGGATAAAGTGAAATTTGGGGGGAAAGGCACATGGATTACAAAAATAGCATATTTGGGTGACTAACAGCCTTTGAGTATGATTAGAATAAGCAAGAGTAGGCTTCTGTTGAAGCTGAGGTTATGTGAGGCTTGAAGACAAAACAATGGAGTGAGACCTTGCTAACAGGAAATGCATAGTCCTTGAAGGGCTTCAAGCAAAGGAATGGTTAAATGTGAGATTTAAAAATCTTACAGTAGGAGGCAAGGATGTGGTTCAGTTGGTAGAATTCTTGCCTAAGATATAGAAACCTGGGATTTGATATCCACCAGGTCACAGAACCAGGCACGGTGGCACATGCCTGTCATTCTGGCATGGGGGTAGAGGGTGGGGTATGGAGGCAGGAAGATCAGAAGTAACAGGTCATCCTCAGCTACTTAGCAAGGTCAAGGCCAGACTGGGATAAATAAAACCTTTCTTTGAGGAAGAAAGAGAGAATGGAGGGAGGGAGGGAGGGAGGGAGGGAGGGAAGAAGCAAGGGTGGGAAGGAGGGAAAGGAAGGAAGGAGAAAGAAAGAAAGAAAGAAAGAAAGAAAGAAAGAAAGAAAGAAAGAAAGAAAGAAAGAAAGAAAGAAAGAAGGAGGGAGGGAGGGAGGGAGGGAGGGAGGGAGGGAGGAAGAAAAAGAAAGAAAGAAAGAAATAGAGAGAGAGGGAGGAAGGAAGGAAGGAAGAAAAAGAAAGAAAGAAAGAAAGAAAGAAAGAAAGAAAGAAAGAAAGAAAGGAATAGAGAGAAAGAGAGGGAGGAAGGAAGGAAGGAAGGAAGGAAGGAAGGAAGGAAGGAAGGAAGGAAGGAAGGAAGGAAGGAAAAGAAAAGAAAAGAAAAGAAAAGAAAAGAAAAGAAAAGAAAAGAAAAGAAAAGAAAAAAGAAAAGAAAATAAAGAGGGAGGGAGGAAGAAAGATGAGTTAGGAAGATATCAGAGTAGCACAAATGAGAAAACTCAAGTCTTATACTCTGTTAGTGACATCAAAGATAAGGTCTGTAATAAATAAATGTTTAAGGCATTCAGTCACTGTACCTTATGACCAATTCGCTATGAAGAGCTAAAGAAAGAAAGAATGTTAATGTGATGCTCAGGTCTCTGTTTAGGCAATGAGAAGTATTTCGATGCCTTGCAGTGGAGCAGGTAGAAGCAAGGTTGGAAAGGAGCAATGATAAGCCCAGTTATAGAACTGCTGACTCTGGTGTTCTTTGCAGAACACTCAGATAGAGATGTCAAGACAGCAGCCCACACCAGAATGGAGTGTCAGATAGGTCTGGGAGAGAGATGCCAGGTGGAGAGTCAGCAGAGTACAGGCAGTAATTAAAGCCAATTGTTTGTCCAACAAATATTTATTGAACACCTATTGTGTGCCAGAAACTGTTTTAGATTCTGGGGATAGAGCAGGAACAAAACAAATTTAGAAAAAGTAACTACAGTCCTCCTGGAGCCAATATTCTCAAAGAAGTTATATTTTGCAGCATACAAATGAACCCACATTACAAATTATGTCAATGCCAGAGAGAAAAAGCATAAGGGGTATACACAAGAACAAGGGGAAGATCATCAATACAGGAAGACTATAAGTCTCCCTGAGATATGGTGATGTTAGCTAACTAAAGAACTCTTCAAGTGGAAATACAAAGTATAAAGTTTCTAGAACTAGAAAGAGCATCTTTTTAGGATCCTAAATAATGGGGCTTGGTTGATACACACTGCATAAGCCCAGGAGGAGGGACAGGAAGAAGTAAGTTAAGAAAGAGCTGGCCATCCTGGAAGCCCATGGCTCAGGTACATCAGCCAACCAATCAAACACCAGATTGTGGAATGAGAAATCAACATTAGAAGGAATGAAGAAAGAAACCTAGCACAATATATTGCTCCCAATAAATTTTTAATAAATTATGGATGAAAGAAGACTAAAGTGTATGACTTTGAAAATAAAATGTTGAACTCTCAGGTTCAAAAATGCAATCATCTTTCAACTGCTGACCCAAGAGCTCTTAAAAGAGAAAAATGTTGATATGGTCAGGCCTACTTAAGGAAAGGGATTTAAAAACATTACATACAACTTTGCAAACTTTTCCTTTAGGATAAGCCAACTTCAGTTAGCTTTAGTTTTACTTAGTTTTTGCCAGTTACAACTTCCAAACATTAAGTGGGCATTATTTGAAAATAAGGTTGAAAAAAAAGAAAGAGGGTGCTCTTGAGAAACTATGCAATTAAGCCAGTTTATTATTCTGGTATATTGTCACATGGTCTGGTCATAGGGTATTATCAGGTTAAGATTCAGAAATAATTTTCCAAGTCTTACAATGCCTCTGTAATGAGTTTGAAATGCTTCAAAGATGAGTATGGTAGTTTATTCAGTTTCTTAGGAGTCTCCTTTTGTTCCTAAAAGTTCTTTGACTGAGCTACAGCTTACTAACCCTGTGTTAACTGGGCTCTAATATGATAGTAATGAATATTATTAACTATTTAATTAAGCAAAGATTTTCTCAATACCAAAATGAAAAGAAAGTTACCAAAATACCTTATTATTCATGAGGTGAATGTCGCCCCACTCTATAATGAGGTCTAAACTATACATGTACTTCTAGGGACAAAAATATTATGTGCTTTTAAGTTTAGTTATTTTTTAATTGCCATGCTAGGGATTAAACTTAAGGCGATGCATATGCCAGCCCTTGCTCAAGAACTTTTCTAACCTCTTATAATTTCAAATTCTCACATAGTGACTTAAAAATTAAATCCATCAAATTTTCAACTTTTGTGATTTCCCTTCTTCAAGTAGATCAACATCTTTTGTATAAAATATAATTGATTTGGTAGAAATAATATTATTCATGGTTATTGCTTCAAGCTTCAACATTTAGAAGAAATGTAAAGAATGAGAAATACATTGGAAGGGAATAATAGGAAAGAAATATAACTACAAAAAATGATAAGTAGAAAAACTAGAGTAACTTATCTTTGAGATAAGGCTTTCAGTTGAGTCACAATCAAGTACAAACTAAAATTACAGGATGGAGCTAGAAGCAGGTGAAGACATCATGAACCATGGGGTTGACTGATGTCCAGAATGAATGGATGTATTCTCAGAATTATGTCAAGCCTCAGTTGTCTTTGGGGAGTAGAACAGATGTTGAACATGGTGGGACAAGATCACCCTCAGGAATCACTGTCAAGTTAAGGAAGAGCACAGCCCGCATGTCAGGGAGGAAAGCTTTTCAGTCACTTACTCAATCCCCACCATCTTAGCGCTCATATCAACACACCTACTACAAATCCCACCGATCTACCCGAGAGTGTTACCTACAATGAAAAATGTGTTCCTATGACCCAGCAAGGGATCTCACCTACCTCCGACCTTTGGCAGGGGCTTGATCCATAATACTAAAACCACAGCATCACATAATCGTAAGCATAATAAACAAGGTGACTCAAAAGGCATTGTCTAGTCAATGAGCAAGGAGGGCTCAGCCCACCCATGGTAAATTAGATCTCATTGCTGATTGACATCCTCCTAACAGTTCTGACACTTCATTACTTACAGTTCATAAATATTCTTGACCATCTAGTCTTCTCATTATAATTTAGGATAGTGATAAACATCCTAAGTTTTAGGTATTATTAAAAATATATTTAAATATTATTTAATGTTTTTATTTATGATTTTTTTTCATATAATCATCTTTGTAAAAATGTAACACAAGTTTATTCTGTTGTATATTCCACTGTCATTATGTTTCCTACTAGCAGTTTTGAGGGAAATACACTGGTTTTGAAGGAAATGTATTTTCATTGATAAGTCGACAATATGCAAATGTATTTCCTCTTTTGTATAGCTCTCTTGTAGGAAACAACTTTTCCTTTTATTACAGAATACAAAGAAGATTAGCCAAAAAAAAAAAGTCATGGAGCAAGCCACCAGAACATCAAAATATCTTCTATAAGTATAAAGCTGTCCATTCTCAGATTTTAGCCAAAGCCCCCTTCTCACAAATCCTTCTAACCTGTAAGTTTAAAAACTTTATTGGCCCTTATGAAAACTTCCAGAAATTTGGTCCATCTCTTTCTTCATTCTCAGTTCTTACCACCAATCTACACTAATCTTGCATTCCAGAGATATCAGCTGGTTTATGGCCACTCGAATATACCATCCCATCTTGTGTTACAGCTCTCTGTCTTTGCACCTGCTATTTCCACTACAGGATCTGTGATCTTTCCTCTTATGTCCCTCTTCTGACAAACTCCTACTCACTGTGAAAGACAGATCCCATCTGCATCAGCTTTCTTGAACCACCCAAACAACCACCCACTCTTGTGGGCATATGCCAATCCTATACCTATTATTTACTTCATCTTTGATATTTTACTGTCATAATTTGCTTTCAAATAGGTTTCTCTTCTCAGTCTTTAATGTTCTCCCAAATAACACCTGTTCAAATTTGTATCATTAGTAATTAACGTCACTCTTGAAAAACAAAAAATGTCCTACAAAGGCTTATGAATAAGGATGTAATATGAAAGCAGAAACGAGGCTATGTCTGAGGGAAGGTACAAGCGGGCAGGGGCACAGAGGAGAAAAGAGGTATGGAAGGGAAACCAAAAAGTAGCCAACTTTGTTTGTATGCCAGTACAAAATACATTTGTAGAGTTTCTGAATGAAGCAAAAATGTTTATGATCGAATGAAACATCATTTAGGAAGAAATGTTTTTGGAATTCTAGAATAAAATATCTCTCTCTCTCTCTCTCTCTCTCTCTCTCTCTATATATATATATATATATATATATATGTAAATTTGTAACTTTATCCTGTCCTATCATCAGAATGTATATACTAATTTTTACTTAAAGATATGATTAATATAAAAATACAGAGGAATTAACAAGTTTCACTGACATATAATCTTTTATGAAAAAGAAGTTAAACTAACTTTTGTCCTGATACCTCAAGTTTTTGCTAGGAAAATGTTGATGACCTAGATGCCCAAAAAATTATAGTTATAAAGTGAAATGTGTACCTCTTGTCCTTTACGCTCATAGACACATGGCTCTACTAGAGAGCTGAAGGGACAAACTCAGGAAAAGCCCTACAACACATAAAACTCAGATTACTTGGGTTGGTAGACCCCTAGGATGCTCAGTCACAGGGCTGGGTGCCAAATGGAACACTGAACTCTCAGGCTCCATCTTTTTTCCCCCTCCTCCTCCAGTCTTTTTATTCTTTCCTCCAGATAATATTAATCCTGCTTTTATATCATATATATGTGTGTGTGTGTGTGTATCATATGCATATGGCATTATTATATATAATCTAAAGAAATATGTCATATTTTCTTTTTAAGTCTGACACATCGTTAGCAGGATGAATGATGTGTCAATCCACTGCTTGGACCTGATCAAGTAGCTGTTTCTCAGCTGCAGATCCCCTGCTGTGAGATAAAGGTCTTGATGATATCACCCAGATACTACTTGTTTTTTTCAGCCTGATTTTGTATTTCCATGATGTGTGCATATATAAAAATATGTTGTATATCAAAATTTTGAAATTACACATAGTTTTACCTGGTAGTTATATTAATAAATAATAAGTCATCAAAAAAGTGCCTTCCTGGGTTAACTTAGGTTTTCATCTTACACTGGAAGACATCAGTTCCAATCCCAAATTACCTAACCAGCCACCAATGAAAGTCTGCAAGCTAATTCTGTGAGGGTGGGCAGGGATAGAGGCTAATGTATACACAAAAGGTAAAATGGACTTTTGGGGAAAATAACTAGGACTCTGGAAGGATGCCCCCCAATAGATTTAGTTTTATTAAAGCTTCTTAGATCTCAGCCACCACAGTGAAGAAAGTGTCTCTGTGGGTGGATGCCAGGGTCCAGCCCTAACCTGTGTTTGGGGGCGGATCTGAATTCCAGCCTAAAGATGTGCAAAGTGCTTGAGCTCTGCCTGGGGTTCCTGGAGTGTGCTTGCTTATGGTGCAGCTGGTGGCTGCTTTTATTTCTGTGTGGACCTGTGAAAGGGGACCAGCTTCTTCCACCAATATTGAACTTCCTCTGGATCTGTAATCTTCAAATAAATTCTGTTCCTTCTATGAACTGTGTCTGGTTCAGAGGTTCATCCCAGCAATGTGAAGCTGACTGTGACAATGACAAATGTCACCATGTATGGAAGCCTATAGGTATTGTGCCATTTCTGGCAGACAAAAATCAACTTGATCAAGTGCCCAAATATTCCACTTTTCAGAGGACTATTACAGTTTTCCATTTCATTCCTTAGGACAATCAGAAAGGATACTTCCAACTGTATACTAAGGTGCAAGAACAAATGTTAGGAGTGGTAATTCAGTGCCAACATAAAGAGAAACATTTCTAGGCAGGATAAAAAGCATCTTAGCAAAGCTCTATTCCATGCATGGTATAAGTTATATCAATAATATGAACTCCTCTCAAATCCTCTGTGCACAGATGGCTCTGCCTGGTGAAAATCTACTTCTTCCTTATTAACACAATCTCTATATTTTGGACAGTGATGATGTATCCTGCCACATATTCCATCCACCCTTGTAGATAGTGTTAAAATGTAACTAAAACAATTTTAAGAGGGTCTGTAGACAAAGTATTCCACTGAAAGTCCTCCTTTTGCCCTCTGTTTGTCTTTATGTCTCTCTCTTTCTCTCTCTCTCTCTCTCTCTTCCCCCTCTCTTTTACTTCTATTCGATAGAGGCACAGATATCTTTTGACTAAAAACTGACCTTGAAGGTATCAGCTACACAATAAAATTAGAAGAATAGAAGGACAGAGACTCTGATGGAATCCTAGCATCACCAAGCTAGCCTCTTGGCTTTTATGTTATGAGAAAATTAATTCTACTTAGTCTGTCATTTTATTGCACAATTTTATTACTAGTGAGCCAGTCTGATAGCTATTGAATCCCTCAAACATGGGCAAAACAGAACCATAAGTGTGATTATTGCTAAAATTAAAGGCCAGCTACACCATATATGGACCAACTATCGCTGCTACTGTGGGATAAAGAAAAGATAATTTTCTCTAAGTAAGGCAAGTGGAATCGGAACTTATCAGGAGTCTAACTCATACCAGAAAGTGAGGCTTGGAGGTCCACGTAGTGATGCAGTGGAAGTGGAAGTGGAGAGTTGAAACAAGTATGAGAGTTTCAAAGCAAAAGATCACTGAAGCTACGAGCCATGAACAGCTCCCAGAAGCAAAGCACTAAAAAAGAAATGTTGCACATATATATATATATATATATATATATATATATATATATATATATAAAGTAAATGGGACAAAATAAAGAAAATAAAGAAAAAATTCTTTTTTCAGGTGTTCCAGAAAAAAAATTACGTCCTTGTGTTTTCCGGTATGGGACATTTTTAAATTATGGAAGTAATAAATGCAAGATGAATAATCTAAATTCACCCATAAAGTAGGGAAACCTCATTCCCAAAAGATTGCATAGACACACTGTTTCATTCCTATCTTTTTTCAGCCTCCTTCACTCAAGAAACTGTAAGTTATAAAGGGATAGGATGCAGAGAAAATTGCCGAAAAACACATGCATGTCATCAAAACCTCAGCACATAAGGGGGAAAAGAATTTTAAAACATTTAGCATTAACTTATGAATGCTATTTTAAACTCTACACTCCATATTTACATATCGGTTTCTCTAGAATAGTGGTTCTCAATGGGAGTGATTTGCCCCCTCCCTCAGGGACATTTGGCAATGTCTGGAGGCATTTCTGGATGTTACAACTGGGCTTGGGGGAGGTGCTACTGGCATCTAGTGGATAGGAGCTGCTAAACATTCTCTCTGCAATGTACAGCGTGGCCCCTTGACCTCAAAACAGAATTATTCCAGGCCACCTCCAAAAGCAGTGGCTGCTATTCCATACTTATGACAAAATCTTCTTTAGTTCATATACTAAAGGAGTCCCCAACAGGAACACACCTAGCAGTACAGAGACATAAAAATGCAATATGTGTGCTGTGATTCTTAGCTTCCAATATATTTCCTTGTTCACAGATGCTTGAGATGAATAGAAACCATGATGATGAAACACACAATATTTGAAGGCACAGTGTGCAAAATTTCACAAAGACAATATTACTGCAGCTATAGAAGACTCCTACAGCTGGAGAGGTGTCTCAGTGGTTAAATATGCTTGCTTGTAAAGCCTGACAGATGGAATTCCATTCCTCAGCACCAATGTAAAGCCAGACTCACAAAGTGCCACATGCATCTGGAGTTTGTTTACAGTGGCAGGAGGCCCTCGCTTACTCATACACCTCCCTCTCTCTCTCTCTTTCTCTCTCTCCTGCTCTTCCCTCTCTCAAAAATAAATAAATAAAACAAAGAAGAAGACACCTGAGGGGTAGATGATATAATCATTGTACAGAAGAGCCCTCAAAACCTATGAGATAAAGGTCCATGCCCAAGGTCACAGAGCATCCAAGGGCATGTCCAAAAAAGGAAGCTAAGCATGTACCCAAGAAATGGTTGTTACTCTACATATATTTCTTCTCTAGTGATGGCATTTTGTTTCTAATCTCATAAAACATTAACTTCCTGTCACAGAGTGGTTCCTGACATGCACTCTACACATTTTTGCATTTTGTTTGCTATACCGTTTTGAACAGAATTTAATATTTTCCCACCTCTCAGGAAAGTTATGATGACTATCCTTGTTTCCCTGCACAAAATACAATAGGGCACATCAATTATTGTTAAAACTCATAGAAAATCATGATGAGCCAGGCATGATGGTGCACACCTTTAATCACAGCACTTGGGAAGCAGAGGTAAGAGGACCGCTATGAGTCTGAGGCCAGCCTAAGACTAACGATGAGTTCCAGGTCACCCTGGGCTAGAGTGAGACCCTGCCTTGGGAAAAGGAAAGAAGGAAGGAAAGAAAGAAGGAAGAAAGGAAGGGAGGGAGGGAGGGATGAAGGAAGGAAGGAAGGAAAAAAAAAGAAAGGAAGGAAAAACCATGATGAGCTATTAAGTAGTCAATCAGTCCCTTGCTTTTGAAGTGGTTTTACAATGTCCTCTAAATCCAGTGAAATATGCAGAACGGTCTGTCTCTTAACAGGCGGCCTTGGAGCTTTCGGGTTTTTTTTTTTTTTAATTATTTATTTATTTATTTGAGAGTGACAGACACAGAGAGAAAGACAGATAGAGGGAGAGAGAGAGAGAGAATGGGCGAGCCAGGGCTTCCAGCCTCTGCAAACGAACTCCAGACGCGTGCGCCCCCTTGTGCATCTGGCTAACGTGGGACCTGGGGAACTGAGCCTCGAACCGGGGTCCTTAGGCTTCACAGGCAAGCACTTAACCGCTAAGCCATCTCTCCAGCCCAGCTTTCAGTTTTCATGTATGATTTTCATCATTTTTTAAAAATTTTTATTTATTTATTTGAGAGCGACAGACACAGAGAGAAAGACAGATAGAGGGAGAGGGAAAGAATGGGTGAGCCAGGGCTTCCAGCCTCTGCAAACGAACTCCAGACGCATGCGCCCCTTTGTGCATCTGGCTAAGGTGGGACCTGGGGAACCGAGCCTCGAACCGGGGTCCTTAGGCTTCACAGGCAAGCGCTTAACCACTAAGCCATCTCTCCAGCCCAGCTTTCGGTTTTCATGTATGATTTTCATCATTTTTGCATTCCTGCCTTTTCTGGTATATTTGGAACTATTTTACCTAAAGCAACTGTGCCTAGCTTCAGATGTTTTTAGTCTTTGCTGGAAGAGAACAAGGGAAAAGGAGAAGAAGGAAGGGAGGGTGGGAGAGAAGTGAGCGAGAGAGAAATAACCAGAGACATCACAACTCTGTCAAAGGTTCTGAAAAGAAGCTCCCATGTTTGGGGCAATGGGAAGAGATTACCAATTTGATCAGTTTCTGATGTTTTCCTGGTTTGCAGATGATTTTCATTTAGCTGAGTTTGTTGGATTTATGTTCCCAGACTCATGAGATATGGTAATGACGGACAATCTTAACTACCACAATTTAGAAAGAACTACAGAGGGATGTCTCACGAGGTGTGCTGTTGTGCCTACACCAAGCAACGCATGTCTACGCGTTAATCAATATAACCTCATTTCCTACATGGAACCAAACAATGCTTTTAGATTTTTAAATATTTTATTTATTTATTTATTATTTATCTGAGAGAGAGAGAGAAAGAGCTTGAGAGTGGGTGCACCAGGGCCTCTAGCCATTGCAAACGAGCTCCAGATGCATGCACTACCTTATGTGAGTACTGGGGAATCAAACCTTGGTCCTTAGGCTTCACCGGCAACTACTAAACCATCTCTCCAGCCCCAAGTTTATATTTTAAACACACAGCTCCCCAGTTTTATATTGCAAGTGGATTAAAATACTAACAAAAAAATCTCAAAGGTCATAAGTATGGCAAAATAATATGAATTTTCAAAGGCTTTTTCTCCTTTGGGAGAATGTATCTTCAGTGAGGCCCTAGAGCATGTTGTGGTGTTTTTCACACCTATCATTCTCCTTTAGAGAGTAGAAAGCACCCTTCTCTGTGCTTCACACTGGCATGTTCATTACAGAGAGGCTATGAGGTTTAAACAGGACAAAATGAAATAGGAAACCCATCAGGTATGCTGAGAATAATATAAAGACTATGACAAACCACTAATCATCTATCAGTCCACCATATCAAAATCACTTCATTTAAATACTTGTTCTGCCTTGTTTTACTGGCATCAGTAGATGAGGAACCCATGCCTCAGCAGGCTGCAGCCTGACATGAAAGCTGCCAGTGCTCATGTGCCCAGAACATGACATGTCAAAGTACTGCATTGCTTCTGTGGCTCGTTGCTTGCCTTTTTCAACCAAGATCAGCTGCTGGTTTTCAAGAAGGTCCCCTTGGGGACTTAACTGCTGCTACCAGCAGTTTTCTTACAGTCAACCATGATTTTGTGCAGCTGAGCCAGCTGCAGCCTTTGCAGTAAGATCGTCATGGACAGCAGAGCAAGGCAGCATCCCGTGGACCTGCAAGTGAACCCTGAGACTACATCAGCTCTACCCTCGAACACAGGGACCTTGGCTTATTTGGAAAGTAAGGGAATAGCCTAAGAAGAGATTCCTTTAACTGCTTTTCCTTTAAATCATAGTTTCATGTATCTTGGTTTTTTTTTTTTTTTTTTTTTTTTTTTTTTTTTTTTTTTGGTTTTCTGAGGGAGGGACTCACTCTGGTCCAGGCTGACCTGGAATTCACTATGCAGTCTCACGCTGGTCCCAAATTCATGGCTATCCTTGTACCTATGCCTCCTGAGTGCTGGGATTAAAGGCGTGCATTTAGGGTTTTTTTTTTTTTTAAGTAATTTCTCTCTCTGGTAGTAATATGAAATTACTGCTGTAGTTAAGATCCACACACAAACACAGGCTACCTATGCAAACAGTTGCCAAGAGAAGATGACGACAGTGGCTGAAAGGTGAGTAGGGTTGGTATCTCCTCAGGCTTTTGCTTTGGTCTTCAAAAAACCAAGTCCAGAGCCCTTTACAAAGTACTGACAATACAGAGGGTGGTCATATGTAATCCTATGTAGTGTCACAGCCAGGACACTGAGCCACTTCTCCATGGGCCATAAGTAGACTATGGCATGGGACAAATTTAGCTTGAAAGTAGTCACAAGATTGGTGGGTTCAGCTGCTGATGTCAGGTTTCCATGGTAGGAAACCAGAAGCTAAATAATGGGCACCTTCTTATCTATAAGGACTAAAGAAAATATAGCTGTTGGGCTGGGGAGATAACTCAGCAGTTAAAACCAGTTGCTTGCAAAGCCCAGTAGCCTGCGTTCTATTTACCAGTACCCATGCAAAGCCAGATGCACAAGTGGCACATACATCTGTAGTACCATTTGCAGCAGCAAGAGACCCTAGCACGCCCATTCTCATTCTCTCTCTCTCTCTCTCTCTCTCTCTCATTCTTTTTTCCTTGAAAATAAATAAATAATGTTAAAAAAAAATAAATTGGCCAGGAATTGTGGTGCACAACATTAATTCCAGCACTTGGAAGTGCACATCATTAATTCCAGCACTTGGAAGACTGGGTAAGTGGATCAACATGAGTTTGAGGCCACCCTGAGACTACAGAGAAAATTTCAAGTCAGCCTGGGCTTGAGTGAGACCCTACCTAACAAAACTAATAAATAAATTATAGCTACTGAGTGAAAACAGATGACATGTTAGTTTGGCATCCTAGGAATGAAACACTGATTCATCTTATGACATTTAATTGACCCTCCATTATATATATATATATATATATATATATATATATATATATATATATATATATACATACATACACACACACAAAATATGGCCAGACATTCCAATAACAACAAAACTAATAATATTTAACATCAGTTCTTTAGCACCTGAAATCAAACCTTATCTGAGTGGGACAGTGAATGTCCTCTTCCCAGCTACTCTAACTCCTTAGGGCTAGGAAAATGGAAGCCATCAGGGAGTCCCATTGCATAGCTCCTTGTTAGAAGTACAGAATTCAGATGCCAACCCTCTACCACCCTGTATATCCACAAGGAACTGGCTCAGAAAATAATCCCAGATGACTCTCTCTCTCTCTCCCCCCCCTGACATTTATTTCTTTCCCACAGTCAACTGCAGGGAAGTCCCCTTACTGGAAATGTGAACTGCCATGCCCCCTTGGTATAAAAATACTAGGTAAGAAGGAGAGCTAAAGGCAGGAGTACTGTGACAAAGGTATGCTCTGCTTTCTGGAAAAAAAAGAACTAAAAATTAACTTAAGTAAACAAAGGAAACTTATCTTTTTCATAATCAAATGACTAGACATTGGCAGCAGAGGATACTTCCATATTTAGTCAAAGGATGGATTAATTGGCTGCCTAAACATTGGTGGAGAATTTGGCACAAACCAATTGCACTCACATGAAAATTATCGATGAATGAGAAAAAAAACACAGAAGTCTGGCTTTTGAAAAACTATAGCGATTCACAAAATGTACAGGAGATGGGGTAGGATAAGTGCGACTCATGCTACAAAACTAGATAAGAGAAATTTGCTCTCCAAGTTCAGAAGAAAATTATTGTTTATTAATTATGAGCTTTATGAAAAGATCATGTGTTAGTCACCTTCCCCTTATGTTGTTCTCTTATATCCTCTCTTTGCGAGCCCTATCCCACTGTGGGCCTTCCTCACTGGAAATATTGGTGTTCATCATAGGGTTATGAATGTATCCATCAGTCTCTGGGGTGGGGGGACAATGTCACAGAATACTCCTTCCTTTGCTATGTCTTTTACAATCTTTCTGCCCCCTCTTCCACAATGTTACCTGAGTTTTGGCCAGTGTATTAATTACAATTATTTTTAAAAATGCTTCACTTATTTGTTGGAGAGAGAGAGAGAGAGAGAGAGAGAGAGAGACAGAGAGAGGCAAATAGAGAGAATGGATATATCAGGGCCTCCAGCTACTGCAAAGAAATGCCAGACGAATGTACTACCTCATGCATCGGGCTTACTTAGGCCCTGGGGAATAGAACCCAGGTCCTTAGGCTTTGCATGCAAATGGCGTAACCACTAAGCCATCTCTCCAGCCCTAATTATATATTTTTGTTTTGGTTTGTTTTGTTTTTGAGGTAGGGCTTCCCACTAGCTCAGGCTGACCTGGAATTCACTATGTAGTCTCAGGGTGGCCTTGAACTCATGGCAATCCTCCTACTTTTGACTCCCGAGTGCTGGGATTAAAGGGGTGCATCACCACGTCCTGCTCTAATTATGGTAACTTTTAAAAAGAAGATTTAACATGAAAAAAAAATTGGGGATGTTTGCTTTGTGCTGTTAAGTAAATATAGGAAATCATGGACTTGTTAAGGAAATAAATGAATAATCAGATTAGAAAACATTATCTACAGATATGCATTTTGAAATTATTAAGGGACCTAGATGAGAATAACAAGGTAACAATAGCTAATATATTACCACACAAATAACCAAAAGAACAAAGCTGACACTGTTGAAAAGTTAAGTCATTGATGTAAAGAAAGAATTTTCCCAATGATCAGAAAAGATGAATAAGTATGAAAGAGTAGATAGAAAATCAGCAGTGATTACAGAGCTGCCTTGACAAACAGTTCTTGCCTCCTAAGAATAAGAATAAGCCTAAACTAGTGGAACCGAAGGAACACCAAAGCAAATACAGCAATGACTTCCCAGGCTCATGACTGACTGGAGTCTGAGAATGCCACATAGGTCATCAACCAGAAAAGAAGACTGAAATGTCAGTATTCAACCAAAAGGAATGATAACCAGACCTGGTGGTTCGAGTCCTTGGCATTCGGGTCCTGACCCAGTTCACACCACATCTTTACCCCTTACTGCCTAAATATGAGCAAACAATGCGAACTTGAGAAAAAGTGCTACTTCATAAAGTTTCTCCTCCCCTCTCCCAAAACACCTCACTGATTAAAAATTCCCTTTCACTAGTCTCCTAGGACATCAAACTAGTCTGGCTTGGGCTTTTCTTCCTCCCATGGTCCACATTTACTAGGGTATGTCCAGGAGAAAAAAAAAGGGAGGAAAGAAAGATCAGAGAGAGAGCCTCAAGGTCGTCCTCTCTGGAGCAGCAGCAACTGATCTCAGAAAGAGAATTATAACTATATTTTAATAACATCAAGAAGTCAGCCAGGTGTGGTGGCGCACACGTTTAATCCCAGCACTCGGGAGGCAGAGGTAGGAGGATCGCCGAGAGTTTGAGGCCACCTATAGATAGACTACAGAGTGAATTCGAAAAGTCGAAAAACAACAGCAACAAATAAAAAGGTCGTGCTGCCTTCACCCCCAGCAGTGCTATCTTTGTCTTATTTAACACAAGTTGGTCTGAGTGAACTGTGTATTGCCTCAACCCTTGTTAGCATATCTCGGCTGTTCAATTTCATTTGAAGTTCATTTTCATGAGTTTGAATTACTCCAAAATTCAAATTAATAGCTTTCAATAAGTATAGTAGGCATATAAATTCATCTTCTAAGATGATCTTACCACTACCTAGGTTGTAGTTGAGTTTCTAGTTCATTCATTTTCTGTGGCAGTTGCCATAGATGTTATCTGACTTAGGTGTACAGTGACTTACATGCTCACAAAGAGGAGTATGCATTGTAGCCAGTCTTTCCCTCTAGTTTTATAAAGATTCCAGCTCTAAACCTGAGACTTCCTCAACCAATTCTAGGTTTAAACACTTCTCCATCTCTATGTTTTGTTTTTATTATAGATTAGGATCAAACTGGCATGGTAAGTATTTTCTACCAATGTTTCCCCTTATCACATTTTGTAGTCAGGATTTTAGTTACCATCTGAAGAAATGGATCAAAAATTACAGCTTTGAATTAAATAACAGTCCCAACAAATGCACCAGTAAGCACATTTTTGGTTCTTAAGAAGGCTGAGATGTCCTCAGGATTCTTCTACCCTCTAACTACTCTAGAGACATCTTCCTCTCTTTCAGAGCTAGAGGTGAGAAAGCTCATTGGTAAAGGAAATAAGAGCAGCGTTTTGGTCCTCATGACGTTCCTTTTTTGGCACCCACCTGAATGGAGAAAGAAGCCACCACAGGCCTGCCTTTGAAAGGGTAGGGCCAGAGAAAGTGGCCACCAGGTGAGATAATTTATGTGAAGATCTTGGCAAATTCAGAATTGTTAATAAAAATTTTAACACCTGGGGTGGGGAGGCAGGAGAAAGGACCTTTAAAATGTAAGGAGTATTGAATCTATAATTGGAAGAGCTTAACGTAACATAAGGAATATCACATAATCACTTTGAATATCTGATTTCCGAATACGTTAATAGAACAATAATGTTTGCCTCACAGACTTGTTCTGAATGTCACACGTACAGCCTTTACCTAAGTTCCTATTACAAAGTGTGTCACATAATAGAGGCTCAGGGAAGGAGGCCTGACACTTTAAGTAGGCGAAATGCCCTCTGGCTTTCCACATACCACAGGGATGGCCACCTTTGAAGCTCACATAGCCTGAGACAGATGAGCGCCTTCAGCAGATGTGGCAATCTCACTTCCCTTCCAGGTCGTCTTCCTGAGGGTAACCTTGTAGTCATTCATAACGTGTCTGAGTCAATGGATTCTCAGGCCACTGAAGCAACTTCAGAGCTACATGATCATTAAACATGAAGACATACCCAACTGCCTAATGTTAAGTAGGATTTGATGCCGATTCGACATTATTCCCCCTCACTCTTAGAATATCTCAAAATAGTTTCCTAACAGCTGCAATCAATATCCATTTTTAGTAAAAGAAATGCCAAAGAAATTAAAATCTTCCAGAATGTTTCCAAGGATTTCATTTTTGCCACCCATAGAGGTCCTATAATGTTTGTGACAACATCCATTTGCTCTACACTTTGCAATTAATAGAGCATTTTCTCCTGTGTTTCATAATCCCATGAAAGATTGAGGATCAAGTAATAAGAGCCTATGAAACTCCTGAGGGCCAGGGAAGCCACACACAATAGCTGCACAGACTCCTATTAATAATGAACAAGAAAGCTGATTTTGGGTCTATAAGTGGGAGAATGAAAAGTGCCCAACTTTTCTCAAAATACATAGGAAGAGAGAGTATCACTGGAACTTTGAAGCTAATATAATATTATTGTAGCAAATCTTAACATTTCCTTTTATGCCAGCCAAATCAGGCCATTATGAGATATGAAAAGGAATCTTTATGATAAGATAAAATGAAGCTATAATCCAATAAAATGAGCATTACATTTGATAAGCAGTAACAACTGAATACACTCATTTTATGAGAACTATATACATACCAAGAAGTCAGAGCTAACTCCTCACCATTTTTCTGACCACACATCCGTTCTGAGCTTAAGGCTTAGATCAGATCACTATAACTGCCGCCAGAATTCCTTCTTTAATTTATTCAAAAAGGATTTTTAAAAAAATGACTTGGCATAGCTCTCTTTTTATTACTATTCTACAAGAAATAAATAGTCTAGTACAAATTTAAATGATGTCTAATTTCTTAAATTTACTGACATTTAGTTATTTTTATAATTAGGTAAGATTTACCCAGTATGAAATTAGAAAATTCAGAAAAGCAAACACAGAGTAGCAAAAGAAATTACCCCAAAACACTACAAATTCAACAGGGTTTTTTTTTTCCAGTGTGCTAATCCTAACTAATCCAGCAAAATCAGGTCCACAGTTTAATACAAATACAATCAAAAATATGATTTCTGTATTAAAACTTTGAGCTTTTCACTGAAATGTCAGTAGTTTCAAAATGGCTACTGAATGCACACTGTGTCCTAACACTGGAATAGGGTAGGAGAAGAAAATTAAACATACACCTTTTCAATGGTGAACAAGTGCGTATGAAAAATCTATATCCTTCATAGGACAATTATAAGATAAGAGAAGAAAATGAAGGCTGAACCACAGATGCACCAAAATGAGAGATCAGATTGCTAACTCATTCCAGGAGACTATAATCCTAAAACCAATAAAGATTTGAACTTTGTCTCAGGTCTAAAACCACTATGACCAGCATTTGGAAAACAATTGTTGGTTCAGCACATTCAATCCAATTAGTTACAGAAAAAGAGCTTTCATTAAAAAGACATGATCAGTAATCATGAAAATTAATGAATCATAAAAGCCCATGGTTGGGTTTTGCTTGTTTCTCTATTTTGATTGGATTTTTTCATCAAATTTTAATAACTGTAGGATGTTATCTTTAGATCTTATGCAGCTAAGACTAAACCAATATGGTCAATTATAAAATGGAAGACAAAAATTTTTTGAAATAAAATAATCACAAATAGTAGTTTTCCACTTATTAATAATGAAGTGAATCTATTGAAAACAAAAGCCTTATTGTCAATCATTTAAATGTCTTTGATTTGTTTGTATGCTGGTGTCAAACACAGGATGCTGGGCAAGAGCTGCGCCTGGTGAGCTGTGTCCCTAGCCCTCTGAACACCTTTCTATTCCATAGTCAATTATAAGTCAGATATTCATGTTTTTCATTTCATTTTATTTAGCTGTGCTTAATGCATGAAGTTATTTTCACTTTATGAACTTTCTCTAGGAAATAGCAAAAAGTTTATCATCTTTGTTTTCACTTTCATATCACTAGAAATATGGGTGGGAGCTCAAAGTCTAGATAGTTCAAGAAAGGTTTATAAGCCTTTCCAGAAATTTCAAAACACATTCTGCAGCTGGAAGCTCAATCTAAAGCACATATTATAAATGAATGTCATGAATAAACATAAGGCTCGCTCATTTTTATGACAAGCCACGAGGTTTAGACGTAGGATTATGGTTGTGAGTAGGAAGATAAACGTTTAGAGCTAAAATCTTGCTGCCTTAGAGGTCAAAGCCTTGTTTATACCTGAAAAAACTAAGGAAGAGAATGGGAATCATCTAAGATAACAGGATCAGTACAATTGCTCTGTGGTCTAGTATATCAGACCTAGCAGAAGGCTCAAGAATCAACCTTCTTCAATCTCAGTGATATTATCATATCTCCCAATAGTCAATGAAATAGTAAGTATGCAGAGTGTGTCAACAATATGGTTGTCGCTGCAATAGTAGATTGGAAGTAAAAGGAGAATATAATAGTTTGAGCATAAATAAATCACTAGGAGATAGATAGTGTGGTGCTTTGAATATAAATGTACCCCATAGCCTCAGGTATTTTTGATTACGCTTCCTACTTAGTCTATAGTAGGTGGAACCCTGCTGGAGGAAGTGTGTCACTGGAGGTGGCTCTTGAGTCTAACCTACTGTTGTCTTCAGAGCCAGCTTGAGTTATTTGTTCCCTGCCATGGATCTACGATGCTGTGAGCAAGCTGCCTCCTCAGTGATGAAGCTGCTTCTTTAAACCATAAGCCTGAAATCCCCCTTTCTTCCTATCAGCTGCTTTTGGTCAGCTGCTTGTCCCAGCAATGATGACACATAAGATAGGTGATAGACAGATAGCTAGGTGATAGATAGATAGATAGATAGATAGATAGATAGATAGATAGATGATAGATAGATAGATAGATAGATGGATGGATGATGGATAGATAGGAGCAAATTATTATGTGAAGCAGAAAACTATGTATGTTTCATAGGATATAACTCACAAAGTTACAAAGTATCATTCATTCATTGAATAGACATTGAGTTTTTTTTTTTTTTTTTTTTTTTTTTAAGGTAGGGTCTCACTCTAGCACAGGCTGACCTGAAACTCAGTCTGTAGTCTCATGGTAGACTCAAACTCAGTGTGATTCTCCTACCTCTGCCTCCCCAGTGCTGGGATTAAAGGCGTGTGCCACCATGCCCAGCAGACATTGAGTTCTTACTGTGAATCACACACTCCTTTGAGAAGCTACCATTGTTGAGTTTTTTGTTGTTGTTGTTTTGTTTTTTTTGGTTTTTTTTTTTTTTTTTTTTTTTGGTTTTTCAAGGTAGGGTCTCACTCTGGCTCAGGCTGACCTGGAATTCACTATGTAGTCTCAGGGTGGCCTCGAACTCACGGCGATCCTCCTACCTCTGCCTCCCTAGTGCTGGGATTAAAGGCATGCGCCACCATGCCCGGCTCATTGTTGAGTTTTAATATAGTACTAGTGAAGAATGTTATTAAAAAAGATTATTGACACATTCCCCCATCTTCTTTTTTTTTTTTTTCAAGGCAGGGTCTCGCGCTAGCCCAGACTAACCTGGAATTCATTATGTTGTCTTAGGATGACCTTGAACTCACAGTGATCCTCCTGTCTCTGACTCCCAAATGCTGGTGTTAAAGGTCTGTACCACTATACCTGGCTCTATCCCTCCATCTTCTGACTTTACATCTGTATGAAGCTTAATTACATAATAGACTTTCTCCAAAGGAATACATATCACAGATTGAATGTGGAAGCAGGTATGTGACTCCAGCTGTCTTCTACTAAGCCAGATATCAAAAGAGATTTGTAAAAATATAAAACAATGCTATTCTTCATATTAATACTCTTGTCTTTAAAAATCTAGTCATTTTAACAAAACATATTATTCTTTTAATAAAATGCATTAGCATGATTCTTAAGTTGAAATGAATTAATGACTTGTTAACTTGCTCAGTTTTAGTTTTTGTTAAGGTAGATATTACTAGATATAATACACATGGGCACATAATCATGGAAATTCTCAATAATGTTGAAGTATAAAGATCTTCTGAGACCGAAAGTATCAAAGCTAATAATATATGGATAATTTTTAGCAATAAAAGTATTTAATTATAATTATGGTGATATAAGTAGAGATTTACAACAAACTGTCATAGCATGGTAGATATGTGTCCATTGTGATATATTTATAGGCAGGTAAATTTTTACAATAAATGGATGTGTGTTTCTGAGAAAAGGTTTGTTGGCTGAATAGCACTATGACTCAGAAATTATTAAGACACTAAACAAACATTTATTGACTGCCACACCTTCAAGGATTCTAGCCACATACATCAATGAGAATGGTGAAAGAGCATTATTTGTGTTATTCTGTAGTTATATATAAGCACAACGTCAGCAAAAATGATTGCATAGCTTGACTCCTCTCAAGACTCAAAGAAGGGCTTCATAGACGAGGTGGAGATAGAGTCCTGAGTCAGTGTCATTCAGGTAGAAGAAATGCATGAGCGGAAGGACAAATCGAGCTGAGCAGTGACAACTCGCCGCATTTGGCTCCTCTAGGCTGTAATGTTTACCTCAAAACAAGCCATGACCTAAGTCTACCTGACTTCTGTTTCATCTCCATTCCAGCCCAGAAACTGTAATATCATCATTGTAAAAAACATTGTAAAAAAATAATTGAAAGTGAGGAAGCTATTAGTGAAGACAAAAACCAGATTTTATGAACTAAGTAAGGGAATTTAGATGAGCCTTCAGATATTCCAGAAAGACAACAGGAAATCATTAAGAATGATAGAATTCTGTCTGTGCTTTAGAGAAAGGTCTCTCTGGTGGTAAAATAGAAGATTTATTACCTGAGGCAATAGTAGAAGTCAGAAAGCCAGGTGAAGTATGAGGAAACTGTTTTGAGGTTGTATTCATTTGCTATTTCTTCTGAATTAGGAAAACAGCATTCAAAGAAATTACTTTCAAACAAAGAAGGCGAAACAGTAATGGTGACTTCAGTACAAATTCCTTGCGTTGGTTGGGATTTCTGAGCATTCAAAAGTTAACCTAGCCAGGCGTGGAGGCACGGGTGGGAGGTTCACTGTGAGTCGAAGGTCAGTCTGGAACTACGGAGTGAATTCCAAGTTGACCTAGGATAGACCAAAACCCTACCTCAAAAATAAATAAATAAATAACCTAATACGTGGGAAGAAGCACTGTCCAGGTAGGTGGGAATGCCCTTTGCCACTTCCTAGCTGTCTGCTGTTGGGCCAGTCCACAGGCTTCAGACCTTTCTCCAAAGCAAACTGGACATAAAATAGCTTTCTCCATGAAAACCCATTTTTTATAAAAATCACATGACTTGGTGCCTGGGAAAAAGCCCTATGGACAGGAAATCCACCCCTTGTCAGGTGAGAAGCAGAAGGCTGTTGGGGATTGGAGGCGAGTGGCAAGTATCCTGAGCTTCTCAGTGAACAGCAACAACACACAAACCCAGTTGAAACATAATCTAGCATCACTTGGTAAATATGAAGGCCACCAGGCCTGTCTATTCGCTGCTGAAATTACATGATGTCAACTTTACAGGAATAAGTAAGTTTTCACTGTAAAAGAGACAAATGAAAGACAACTAGTGAGCCTATTGTTCACCAGAGCCAGGAATGCAGAGAGGGATGAATTCCTTTATTTTATCAGTGAACAACAAGACTGAGACTCAGGGTGAGAATCGGGTTTATTCAATATTATACCCAGCATATGCCAAGCCATAATTTGTTCTTATGATTTCTATTGCCTTCTAAGAACAAACTGTAGGAAGATACTAACAGAAGAAAGTGATACAGAGGTTTTCTGTGATACACAGAGCCACAAAGTCATGAAAAATGTCCAGATGGAGTAAGAGGGGACAAAGGAGAGATAGCTCATTCAATGTATACCTCCAGGATTAAATGCTCTGAGGTCAGTTTTACTAGTTTTTATAAACGTACTAAAAATGAGGTTACCTGCCAAAAATAAATGTCATTATAGTATCAGAATGTTCTTTCTATTTCTGAAGTTTGATACAAAAATATCTGAAAATTTCATTAATAAAAAAAATAAAATTGTTGTTTTAAGTTGATAACCTATTTACTCATCTCTATTTACCTCAGATTATTGCTCACATATTGCCAAGTGGCTTGGAAGGATGAATGCAGCTTTTTCCCATGACTAATCATCACATTTTACCACCGCAAGCTCAAGGGGGATGGATTAGTGAGAAGGCATAGTTATTTACCAAACTGTGGAAGTGATAACAGAAACAAGCATCTTCAAAGAGGAAAAAAAAAAGAGCATAGGAGGAAAAGACTGTGTGGGTTTATTTTTGTTCCCTTTATTAACCAGTTTGCCGAAATTCCCATAAATGTTTCAGCTGCTGAGTTTCTCTGCTGCTAAGGAGTCACTAAGGGTACAGAAATGTTCAATCCAGGTACAAAGGCACTGTGGCACCCTTGGCACTGAGGATAAGGGTTGAAAGTGTTCTAATAGAAGTAAAGAACTGTCTTTGTACTACTGGGATCTCTCACCTTGTCTCAGGTTTCTTGAATCACTACTGTGTGCTAGAATTTTGTGCAAGGCATGCTGGGAGATAGAAAGTCAAGCATGCACAAGAGCATGGTAGGAAAGGCAGTAAGAGGAATGTGTGAGAGAAGACAAAGAGAATGGCTGAGAGGCAAGAGTGATCACTGAGTTGAAAGGTTCTCACTGGGAGAAGGTGGTGTTTGAAAGGGGCCTTGATAGAGCATTGAGTATCAAAAGGTAGTTTCATCCATGATATGAGCAAATCCTTATAATTCACATCTCTGAGCCTTCTGATCTTGTAGTTGCTCTGCTCAGTAATTTGTAATCTATACAGATGGATACAGGTTGATACCAGCAGCTACCATAAGTACCCTAGAGCGGGAGCAATCACAATCAGACCTGTAGTTTGGTGTTCACAAAAAAAAAAAAAAAAAGGGAGAACACTATTGCTCTGAAATAGACTAAGTATTATAGTATACCACCAACATTCATGAAAACTATATCCAGAGACCCCTGCACACCTTCCAGTGCATCACTCTAGTGCCAGTTCACTACAACATCTGCCTTTGCAGCCCCAGGGATTTACATTTATATATATCCAGGATATTTCAAACCCTGTCACTTGATCCCAAGAACAATCTGTTCTATGGTCTGTAACAAAATGTCACATGGCATAGATTTCAGTCAGTTGTTTTGCAATTCATCATGACACCATGAATGTTAAAAGTGCTGCAGGAGCCAACAGAAGGGTGAGAGCTTCCAGACTCAAAACGGCCTAGATATACATGACCTCACAGTGCCTTGAACCATCTGCACAGGACCTTCATAATAGGAGGAAAAGATGATGACATCAAAATAAAGGAGATACTTATTGAGAGGGGGAAAATATTATGGAGGATGGATTTAAGAGGAGAAAAGTGAGGTGGTGAGGGAATTATCATGATTTATTGTCTATAATTGTGGAATTTGTGAATAAAATGTTTTTTAAAAGTGCTGATACCAAAGTATGGCCACTATAGTCCATAGACGTGAAAGGCAAGCCACCCAGTCTTAGCTCTTGTGTATAGAAACTATGCCATTTGTTCAGATAATGCCATCATCTGTGGGTGAATCCTTATTATGTCCTCTACACTATATAAAAACAAAATAAACAAATGATTGAGAACAGCATACTAAGAATTAAACCTCGAGCCTGGAGACCTAGTAAGAGGCCAATATTCTGTAACTAAAGAACAATGACTAGTCTCTGAGCACTTGTTTTCTTCAATTGCACAAGGGGGACAGGCAGTGCAGAGACTATGGTTTGTTTTTCACTACTAAACATTTTAATAATAATGTAATAATAAAAATCCCCATTTAAAGAATATTCTTCAGTCTGAAGATCCTCAGTGATACAACTGCTCAATCAAGGGAAGAAAAGGATATAACCTACTGCTCATCCTCAGCAAAAGGACAAGATTTAATGGAGACATACCTCTCCCCAAAGGACAAATAAATTCTAACAAGTAAGAGAGGTGTGGAATGTCTTAGCCTCAGGAGTAAATGCAGAGGACAGTGTCTACTGGAGTTTCCAGTTATTGTCACGGTAAGGATGTTGAGAAGTATAGAACAAGGCCTTTGTAACAATGTCCTTCTTTGAACTGTGCAATCTCCCCATGGTTTCATTCATTGTATCACCATCTGTCCATCAGTGTAATCAGTCCTTTTGTCCTAAAGATGGAAAAGCCTGAGTATTTCTCTTTTAGAGAAGAAAAGAAAGACAGGCCTGTATAAACAAGTATTACCCTGTAAGCAGTCATGGGGCAGCATACGTGGGAGGGAAACAGCGGCTTAGTAGCAGAAACTGAGCAGTGGCCTTTCCTCCTACAGCAAGAAGCAGCAGGGCCCACCTGCACACAGTGGTCATCACTTGGATTATATGTGTGGGCATGAGCAGAAAGCTCATATTAAGGTGGTTATTCTGTTTTGTTTAAAAAAAAGTAGTTAAAGTTATTGTACTTTCAAACTTTTTCTTTAAGACAATTTCTTAGAGTTAGAGGGTCTCACTGTGTAGCCCAGTCAACCCTTAGTCAAAATTGTTATCAGTTTCCTGAGTGCTAGGATTGCAGGCCTATATCACCACACTTGGCTCTTATAAAAAAGGTTTTTGAGGGCTGTAGAGATTGCTCAGCAGTTAAGGCACAAAAGGCTTTTGCCTACAAATGCCTGAGGACCCAGGTTTGATTCCCCAGTACCCATGTGAAGTCAGATGCGATAGGTAGTGCATGTATTTGGAGTTCATATTCAGTGGCTAGAGACCCTGGCATGACCAATCTCTCCTCTCTCATAAATAAATAAGTAAAATATTTTTTAAAGTTTTTAAGTGAGAATATTTAAAAATCTAGAATTTAAGACATCTAGGTAGTAACATTAATAATCAAAGCAGGAATGGCTCATATTAATTATTTTTAATATTATCATTTAATTATGTAAAAAAATTGAGACTACAGGAGTACTGTAAATCATCACTCCCAGAATAAAAGGGATAAAAGAAACTGATGGACTCTTTATTTGTAATGTCCTATGTCCATTATGTGGAATTTTGCCTCACCTAATTCTACCACCTAAAATGGGGACAAACATGGAGGTGTCTGAAATTATGTTATAAGTGACAATTTGATATGCAGAGTACAGTGAGTTTTCCAAGACATATAAACAGTGAACTTACAAGATATTGATGAAAATAAATCAAAGTTTAATTAAGTTTGGGAAACATTTAAAAACAGCTGGAGGGTGATTATGATCAAAGTATATGACACATGTGTATACAAATTCTATAATGAAAATAAATTTTTAATGCTATAATGAAGTCCATTCTTTCAGAAAGTGAATATTGCAAAGACAAGCAACAAGATGTTAAAACCAGATTAAGGGGGCTAGGAGATAGCTTAATGGTTAAAGGTGCTTGCATGCAGTGTCTACCTGCCTAGATTCAATTCCCCAGTGACCACATAAAGCACACACACACACACACACAAATAAATGAAAAATATTAAAAAATAAACAGATTAAGAATCAAATACAACTATAGATGCAAGGTGTATAGCTCAGCAGTAGAATGCTCTCCTGTCATGTACAAGCTATGGGCTTGATCCTCAGCACTGAAAAAATAATAAATATATCATAAATAAATAAATGCAAAAGCAAACAAACAAAATCTTCAGTCATTAAAACCCTACTATGTATACAGGTCAATTTCCCCAGGCCTATTTGACAAGACACTCAAAATCAAGTACATCAGTGACCACAATATGGGTCTCACTGATTGTGGAGATTTAATAAAGTCCACCAGGTGCTTGGTTCCATGTAGGCTCATCTGAGTCACGTCAAATTAGAACAACTGTGTTTCTAGCAAGCCCTCTCAGTAAGGAGGAGGAATGATGAGTGAAGACCCTACTGGGAACCCATCAAACCCAGTAAACCAGAGGGCCGCACCAGTACTCTTGACAGCTCAATAGAATCAATAAATCAGGGACCTCTGGGTAAAATGGTTGAATAGGAGTCACACCAAGCCAGCCTATGGAGGGATTTAAGCAAAACCACAGCAAAATACACTTTTCTTTTGAAAAGTGAGGGTGTATAGATTTTTATCAGCCACAGTGAAGAAGTAGGAGAGACCAAGATCTACCAGAAAGGATGAAACTGGCCCGAATGCCACAGAGGCACTTGCAGCCCTGATCCACGTGCCCGCCCAGCCCAGCACCCAGCTGCAGGAGCAAAAACCAAACAAGGGCGTTTTCCAACTCATCAGACCTGAAGGGGAGACAGCAGAGATCAGGTAAGGAGCTGTCTACAGTGATACAGGTGGGATCAGCTGAGTCAGTACAACTCCAGGCTTCCTGCACTCTCCCATCCTCGAACCATCAGAACCATGAACCTCCAAAGAATGCATTCAGCCCCCAACGGCAGGGCATCCAGCACACCTGATCAGAACACTGGTAGGACCTCAGCATTGTTGAGATTTGAAGCCACCCCAAATGGTAACAAGGCCTGACAAAATAAAGGAGGTACATAGGCCTGCACTGGAAGTACTAACCTCTCTTTCCATGTCAGGGAAGGTTATAGGTTACATATTTATAGTTGGCTTTACCATTTTCAATTAAGCTGTGTTTAGGAGTTGACTATTGTTGCCTTTGGTGCATTCAGATTCATAGGCCCTCAGTCTTTTTCTTCTGTCATTATTGGGGACAGGGTCTGATTCAGACCCAGGCTGACCTGGAGTCCATGTCAGACAGAAATCTCAACCTCCCAACAGACAGGGTTAAAGGTGTAGAGCAACACACACCCTTAGGGATTTTGGCTTTATAAGGTTATCTATTTATTTCAATCCCCACATTTGCATACCCTGTGCTGGTTTTTATTGCATGTATTGAATGTGAATATTAGAATTTTTCCAGTAAATTGCTCCACCCAGCCCACTAAAATACTGGAATAGCAGGAAAACTCAACACCTAGGATTGCTTCTGTGGTTGGACTGGAGTACAAGAGCTACACTTGGCACCTTCAACTCCTGCTCTGAAGGTACATCAAGTTGGATTTCCAAGTCTAAGAACACCACAGATAATTAGAAAACCCAAGCATCAAATCAATTCAGTATGCAAAAAATGCTACATTATAATACAAAAAAATAAAGACTCAAGACAATACAATTTGACCAAAAATTATAAATCCATCAGAAATGACCCCAATGAGACTGTTTCAGATGAAATGCCTGATAAAGATTTCAAAAAAATGATTTTATCTATACTCAAAGAAATCAAAGAAGAAATCAAAATAATCAAAGAAAAAACAAAGGAAGGAATTAAAGAAGAAAACAAACCCCTGAAGGAATTCCAAGAGAACACAGGAAACCAGCTTAATGAAATAAAGTCATTATAAGACATGCGTAAGGAAATAGGAATAATGAAGAAAAACCAGGCAGAAATTCTAGCACTGAGAAACACAGTTAGTCAAATACAAAACCCTGTGGAAAGTCTCACCAGTAGAATGGCTAAAGGGCAGAATAGAATATTTAAACTAGAAGACCAGGTGGCAGATCTAATACAGTCCAACAAAGAGAAAGATAAGCTAATAGGAAAGTATTAATGGGAACTTCAAGATATTCAGAACACTAAGAAAAGATCAAACATAAGAATTCAGGATATGGGGCTGGAGAGCTGGCTTAGCAGTTAAGGCACTTGCCAGCGAAGCTTAAGGACACAGGTTCAATTCTCCAGATCCCACATAAGCCAACTACACATGGTGGCACATGCATGTGTAGTTCGTTTGCAGGAGGCCCTGGTGTGTTCATTCTCTCTTTCTAATAAATAAATAAAAATAAAATATTTAAAAAAAAAAAGAATTCAGGGTATAGTAGAAGGAGAAGAATACTCAAAGGCATAGTAGGAATTTTCAACAAAATCATTGAAGAAAAATTTCCCAAAATTGGGAAAGAAATGCCAATGCAGATACAGCAAGCTTTCAGAACACTAAACAGACAAAACCTGGAAAGAACCTCTCCTCACCATATCATAATTAAACTACTGAAAACACAAACTAAGGAAAATATATTAAAAGCAGTTAGAGAGAAAAAGCAAGTCACCTATAAATGTAAGCCCATCAGGATCACAGCAGAGTACTCAACACAAACTTTAAAAGACAGAAAGGCTCGGAATGATGTATTCCAAGTTCTGAAAGATAACAGCTGTCAACCAAGATTTCTTTATCCTCCAAAGATATCTATCCAAATTGAAGGAGAAATAAGGCCATTCCACAACAAAAACAGGCTAAAGGAATTTGTGACAATTAAGCCAACTCCACAGAAAATACTTGAAGGAATCCTTAATGCTGAGAAGGCAAAGCACACACACGAGGAAACAGGAAAAAAATAAACCACACTCAAGTAAAAAAAGCAAAGTCACTGAGAAATCAAGTTGGGGCTGAGCTGAAAACTTTCTCCCTGTAGACTATCCAACTGAAATCTGGCAAAAGGTGCACAGCATACAATCCTATGGGAGACCAAAGTCATCAGCAGTGAAAACAATGGACACTAGAATCTACAAGTTTGGCCAGCCAGGCCAAATGAATGAAAGGGTGCAATAGTTGCATATCTGCTCTAGGGGAAACCAACTGCTCTCTAATCGGATCGGAGGCCCACTCTGTGGGAGGGAATACATATCTGGTGCTGAAAACCTAACCAAAAGCGTATGGCAGCAGAGGTCATGAGCCTTAGGGAGTATAAAGTCTGCTCTTGTCTGGTTAACTGCATATATTATGGTCACCAAACTGCTCAGTAAGCACTACACTTAATGTCTATATTCATATATTAATGCTACTCTCACTTTTGGTTAGAGAAGCTTCTCCTTTCAGAGAGTGGTGACCACTGAGATGACCAAAAAGACAACAGTGCAGAGAAGTGACACAGGAGCATCCAGCACGGAAACATGTCTATCATATCTCTTGGGCTCAGGGTACGTTACAGAAGAGTGGCAGAAAGAATGTAAGAGCCAAAAGAAGGGTATAACTTTTTACAACGCAACTGCCCAGACAGAAATTGGCCTTGATATCCACGACCTCGCAGTGCCTAGCAATACCTTCACATGATCCTGATAATAGGAGAAAAAGATGATCACATCAAAATAAAAGACAGACTAATGGAGATAGGGAGGAATATGATAAAGAGTGGGGTTGTGAAGGGAAAAGTGTGGGAGGTGAGGCGATTATCATTGTTTATTGTCTGTAAGGATAGAAGATATCAATAACAAGATTATACATTTAAAAGAATCAATAAAACAGTTCTCCCCTCCCCGCCCCCCACACAATGATGAATACTTGGAATTCTCTGTCAGACCTGCCCTGGAGCAATTCATAACATTACAGGCTAAAAGGGTAAGTATAATAATATATGATAATAGAAACAAACATCAAAATTCCTAGAAAAGGAGTGATCAGAGGAAAAGGTTAAGAACAGAGTTGAAAGAAACCTAAGACAGCAGCAGCAAGCCATCTTTGTATAGGAGGAATAGCAGTCTCAGGTCTGCATCCTGATCACATCGCAAATGAGAGGCAAACCAGTCTTCACCCTCGGCCCTTCTGTCTTATGGTTAACAGTGTATTCTAGCTCTCTTCAGCACACAGTGTGTATGATGGAATTAGAGTAGATTTTATCACATGTAAGTTTAAAACTCATATGTTGATATACTAATTGACAGTAAGTCAAAATATAACCATATTTGGAGTTGGTAATTTTACAGAGGTTATGAAAATAAAATGAGGTCATATGGCAGGCCCAATATGGTCAGTGTCTTTCTTTATTTTGAAAGGCCATATTTGTATGCAAATATCCAATGGGATACAACCAGAAAAGCATATGATGATGTACATGGGGCCAGAAAACTGCAAAGGTGGACAGTATACTACCTAAAGTGAGAGATAAGTTGTAGAATAAGACTTCCCCTCGCACTTCAGAAGGAAAGAGCCAAGTGGCTGACACCTTGACTCTAGTCTTCAGAGCTGTAAGATGAAACATTTCTACTGACTGCTTAAGACACTTCCTTTGGGGTGTTTTGTCGGAGGAGCCTTAGAAAACTAACCCAGTAAGTTTGTAAAACAGACACAGCCTTCCAATAACTCACAAGTGTCTCAGCTGCAGCCTGGATTTTCTCATTCCATTGTGACAAGCCGACTTGCAGACTCCAGCCTAAACATGTATTGCTTGAATTTGTGCAGTACATCGATAGGCCCAACATTCAAACAGGGCCCTCACTCACCTTGCCAAATGCAAACCATTTCCCCAGAGCCTAATTCTATGGTTGAACCTGAGACTAGCATGTCATAACTGGCTGGGGATACCTCACCCTTCTTTGCTCCTTATCTCTCCTTTGCAGATGGCTGGGTCACAGAGAAACTCTGGAGGTTGTGTCCAGAGAATGCTAGCACATTCTATGTTCATGTAGCTTAGTCCCAAGGCATTAAATACAGGGAATTCCCTTCTCTTTGAGCTACATTTCTAATTGTTTCAATACAAATAATATGTTTCAACCACTGTACTAACAGTTCAGTATATTGTTCTTTCATCTTTTAACAGGAAAATATGAATGACTTAAAAGAATAAGAAATTGTAAAATAGGAGATGTTTTAAAATTACTTGATCTGTGCCTAAGAAGAATGTGTGGCTACAGCAGGCAGAATTTCATTGCTCACATTTGATTCAACCCAGAGGCCAGTGGATGATGCAAGTCACCCTTGGAATGTTGTCACTTCACAGAGAGGTTGGACCTTACCAGGAACTCTGATTCAGGCTTACTAACCCATAACTTGGGCATAGAAGAAAGCAAGCTCATGTACCAAATGAGGACATGCTGCAAGCCTTCCCAGACTAAGTCTTGGTAGTATATGAGATTAAAATGAGATTATTTTGGTAAACCCTAATCTAATATGATTGGTGTCCTTATAAAAAAGGGCCAGCATGAAACAACTCCATCTTGTAAATGCTTTCTGAAGTCAGTCCATCATGAGTAAAATATCATAAGAAGAGTAATACAACAAGGTACCCACTCTCTAGCTTTTCAATTATGCATGTCACTAAAACCATACTAAATGGCAAAATAAAAACTAATTCCTGCTTAAGATGAACTCTAACTGTGTATGCCAACGCACTGTTCCAAATGCTTTTTGTCTACTATTGTGTGCTTATTTGAATAAAATTTTATAGGGTTTTGTTCCCATTTTTTAGACAAGGAAAATGAGGTAGAGAGAATAGTAATCACATAGTAAAAGACAGGCACAAACCTTGAAGGGAACATGCTTTTAGCCACGACTCTAACAGCTTTTCAAAACAGCAGCCGTTATTCTTGTCATATCCCCATCCTCCCACTGTGAACTTTTCACATCGGAGACTATTTCTTTCTTAAGCTTACAGTCTTGTCACTTTCAGCTATTGAGTGACTCAAGTTCATTCCCATCCTCAGGCCCTAACCACAAGACATCCTTGCCCTCCGCTCAACTTTTCCAGTTATTTGTCATTAATTAACAATTTTTGTATTATAGTGTTTTGCATCCTTCTTTTCCCCCAGAGCTTATATACATGGAGAAACCATGGCTGAACCTAAATTCTTGGAAGTACACAATAGTCATTAATTAAGGCATTCCTCCATAACCCTCTGTGGAATGAATGAAGACAAACCATCACTGTGGCACAATGAGGGGCCCACCTCACCTGAAACAATGTCCACAACGGGCTGCGGAGGTCCTCACTGCAAAATGTGAAGGTCTTGGAATCCACCCTGAACCTGGGCTCTCAGACTTCATGGTTTCAGAATCCCTCAGAGATCTTGTTGAACTACAGATTGCCCAGCCTACACCAAAGCTTCTGACTCAGGGAAGGGGTGAGACATTTTCAATCTAATCAAGTTTCCTGTGACAATTCATGACATGTGATTGGGGTCATAGGTTTTAGATCCACTACTCTAGAACCTGGTTTTGAAGAATAATTTGTATTTTAAATAAGAAAGAAATGCACAAATGAGTGAGAAGCTCTTTGGTGGAGTGCAGGAATGCAGCAATGAGGAGACCTAGAAGGTCACACTGCTGTGGAAGATGAGCAGCCAGCCAAGGCTGTACAGAGTGGAGTGTGGGAAGATAAGCCAAAAAAAAAAAAAAAAAAGTGGACTTGACCCAAAAGATAACTAGCTCCATCTCCACATTATAACGAGTCGGATTCACCTTTTCCAGCAGGGAGGTACCAGCTTAACACCACACTCAGGGATCATAGCAAAAGGCCAAACACCTTATTATCTTGACACTTCTAAATCACTGTGGCTGCATTTGTGACTTCTCTAGGCATCTGTACACTATCATGGGGACAGATGAACAGATGCTGCAGAGCCAGAAGGATGACCTTTCAGAGTGGCGGGCCAGGAGAGAGTGCTTCTGCCTGAGCTGGAGACGCACAGGTTTCACTCCTGCTCTCTTTGCCACCAGGTGTGTACAAGTTAGTAAAACATAATATTTCAAAGGATGGAAATAACAGAAACAAACATTTTCTCCAACTCTTTAGTGTTGGCAAAAAGATTTTGAGAATAAGGGTTATTTTTCCCTCACTAGGAAAAAAAAATAGCTTGCCCCATGTGTCTCTCATTGCTAAGAAAGCAGTTTTTAAAAGGCATGGACAGGTATAGCAGGAGAATGAATTTTGTTGGATGCATAGCAAACTCTGGAAGCATTGCTGCTCTGAGTTTTACTTTAAACAAAGCATTAGAGGGAGTGGGGAGTGACTGAAGATGCATACCATAGGCAGGTGCATGAATAAATAAGATGACTATTACAGAAAGAAATGGGACAAAGAGAGGACAAGAGACAATGCCCAAGGCCCAGGATGAGAGGCTAAAAGAGCCATAGCAGCTGAGACCCTCTGCACTAAGGCAGGAAAGCAGGTGGTGACCTTTGGTTAAGAAGTTGTGGTAGGAAGTGAAAATGAAGAAAAGAGGTCATTCAAGTCATTCTACACTGAAAGCCAAAGACGTCAGACTATGAGGTGAGGTCTGGTGCAGACAGAAGAAAATTCTAAGCAACAAAAAGAGACCAGGCATGTCACAGCAGGAAACCCAATAGGGGACGTGAGAGGCATCTGAATAGTCCAGCCAGACAGTCTCTGGTTCACAATGTGACTTGCTGCCTTTTTTTTTTTTTTTTAACCATAGTGTCTCCATTCATAGATGAAAGGATTCTGTTGGATTTCCTCTGGGGGTCCTTTTTTATTCTCAAGTACATAAGGAAGTGCATTGCTGCATCCATTCAAGTCCATGAAGACTTAGGCACCTACCATTTATCAGGTAATCAGGCAATGAACCCATATTAATAAATAATTGTGTCCCTGTCATTACCAAATAGGCTCATGAGCTGCCAAAACCACAGAATGGGGCTATTTTGAGTCTTCACTAAATTAGGGTAAATAACTAATTGACATGAAGATTTGTAATGAAGGCCTGGTACTGTTCTGTGGTTTAATAATGTAATCAGCTGAAGAACTAGCTTGTAAACATTGCATTTGTTCGGTACTGTTCCTGAATGCAAGCCACTTGGCTCAATACAACAGAGTGCATAAAATTTGCATCCTCTGATAGATGATGGAGGAGAAAAGACTCAAAGTCAGAAATAAGAAGACCAGCTGGGCCTGGTCATAGAAGAGGGGCAAGAAGTGAGGTCTGTGTGAAGTGGAAGAGCAGAACTGAAGGGACACAAACATTCAGCAGAGATGTTAACTGGAGTCAGGCCAGGCGAGCAAAGCAATGCCACAAGAGTGACTGTTTCCGCACTGGCTATCCTTGTGGTCTGCAGAGCCATTTGCAAATTGGGGAAACGTGGAGAAGACAGGAAGAAGACAAACAGTCCAGTTTGAGTCTGTGCAGTTTGAAGGGCTTTAGGTGTAAAGACCAGGAGTCAATTCCAGACAGGAGGTTAAAGAACTACAGAGGTGTAGGAGGCAGCTGAAGATCAAGTGTACATGGCATTGTTAAAAGTGAAAAGTCAGGCAGAGGCCTCATCTTTTCTCAAAACAAGTCCCAGCAGCAGGAAACACTTACTTCAAAATGTTCCTCCTTGATCAGAAAGATTTAGAAATGAAGAAGGAAAACAAAATCAGCTAGCTGGATATCATCCATTTTAAGTTGTTTCCTTTCCTCAGTGTTACCCAAATCCTCCCCTAATTTCAAGTGAAGCTGTTGTTTCATAGAGGGAAAGCAGGGAGCAGTAATGGCAGCATGGTATTCACACTAAAAGCTAACTGAGGTCACAAAGATCAAGAACGCAAACAACCTCCAAGTCAAAGCTATTGTCCTCCCCTCCCTACCTTTCACGCAAATGGAGAAGTAAAGTCAATGACAGGTCAGACTGTTTCCTTGTCATTTTTCTCATGAGTTGGCTGAGAATTAGACTCAGACTTGTGAGTTCTCTTTCATTACAGGCTTAACTTCAGCTAGAAGAAATGCTGGCACATGTCCCAAGTTTCATGTTTCAGAAATTACACCAGCAGAGGCCTAAAGACCCTTGCATTCACCATTCAGCAGCCCCGAAACAAGCAGGCTGAATGGCAGAGTTCTGATATTCTTTGAGTCCCTTGACACGTATGTGCTTGTGTGAACAAGTTCGTGCATGTTTTCACACATTCATGTGTAGTTCCTCCCATCCTTATTTCCCATGCAGACATATAGGTCTGGTGAGATGTGACTTTTATCCTGATCCCTGATCTGAGATATTGAGATAAGAAAACTTGAACCTGACTCTGACCTTAGTCCCACCTCCACTGCCCACTAGTCAATGTCCTACAGACTCCCTTCATCTCTGTACCTCATTTTCCTCATCTATCAAGTGAGAGGTTTGGACTTAACATTTCTTCCTCTTACATTGTATGTAGGTCTTTTAATAGCTAAGACTTTAAATCTGAAATACAACCTGATAGAAATCAAGATATTGTATAATAATTTGTCTGATCTTTGTTCTAGATTCCCAGATAAAAGTTCTAAACCTGTGGAATTTCCTCAAATAGTAGGTGTCTTTGTGATTTATAGTGGCCCTTTAGCCACACCTGAGTTCAAACTAAGGAGATGACCAGCAGGCCAGAAAGATCAACCATGTAACTGAAGGATTCAAAAGCTGAAGATTGTTTTCATTTGTGTGTCCAGTGCTTCAGTAAACATACCCACATCAAAAGTAGTCTGGGCCTTAAAGCTCAGGTGATCTTCCTGACTGGAGAACATGATCATGTGTCAAGAGGGTGACATACTCTGACTCCATGGGGAGAAGGTTTAGAGTATTTGAGTCCCTCCCAGACTCCAACCTATGTGACTCTTGCCTGGTTCTGAATTAATCCCTTTATAATAAAACTATAATCCTATGATCCTGCAAATTGTTCTAGAATATTACCTAACCCAAAAAGGTCATAGAAAGCTTCCTCCTCTAAATTTTCAGTCAGTTTGTTAGAGGTAAAAATGAACACTGGGCTCTTGGACTTGCAGTTGGCATCTGTAATGAGTATAGTCTTATTGGAACTGTGTCTTTACTCTACAGATTGAGTGTGAACTCTAGCTATCACAAATGACTCATAATTTTTCACATAATATATCTACTGGACAATAATGCTAATTTTCATACATCCTTAAATAAGTGAATAGATTCCAATACCCTTTGACAAGAGTCCTCTGGTTTACAGTTAGTGATTTGTCTGGGCAGGGTATCATATGATGATTACAGATTAGGCACTGGCAGCATCTTCAAATCACGGTTTTGCTGGTGAGGTGATGAGTGACATGAAAAACTGTTCCGCTGTCAAAGGAGACATCCTCATCTGCACCAGCACCTTAGCAGGATTCAAGAATAAATGCCTCCATGATATATTCGGCAGCTATTGCAGAGTTTGAAAAAAAAAATAATTCTGGAGGGCAGCTGTCATTGCTCAGGTGTTGAATAAAGCCCTGACTAATATGTTATCTTTTTAACCACTGCTCTGCGGGGCTAGTTTTTTTTTTAATTTTTTTTAAAATTTATTTGAGAGTGACAGACACAGAGAGAAAGACAGATAGAGGGAGAGAGAGAGAATGGGCATGCCAGGGCTTCCAGCCTCTGCAAACGAACTCCAGACGCGTGCGCCCCCTTGTGCATCTGGCTAACGTGGGACCTGGGGAACTGAGCCTCGAACCGGGGTCCTTAGGCTTCACAGGCAAGCGCTTAACCGCTAAGCCATCTCTCCAGCCCTAGTTTTTATCAGTCATGAGCAATTCAAATGTTGGTCATCTAGAAAATTCATTCCTCTATTTCCTTCCTCCAGGCACATGGGAAAGAACTGAAATTACTAATGCAAACTGAGCCAAAACAGATTTAAGAATCTTTTTATTTTGCTCTTTTTATTCTGATGCAAACTCCACTCCCTGTGCAGTTACAAACATCAGTTAACTGATCACAATTGGTGGGGGAAAAAAAATCTGAAGTTCTGATTGGAAGATCAAATTAATTTCTGAAACCCTCCCCTTTTGTGTGACACCATAAGAGGCCGAGCCTCACTTCAGCAGTACATAGTCTGTGCTCCAGAGTCATCCTGGTGCTTTTTCTCAGTGCTACTTCTTAGAATTCCCTCCAGAGAATGTGAATCCAGAGATCCAAAGAAACACTAAGGAATACTTCCCGTTGCATCACCCCATAGGTGGCCCCTGGCATAGCACCAGCTCCTGCTCTCCATGAGGGACTGTTAATGGAGCGGAAATGGAAGCACACATCAGACCTGCCTGAAGCACTGTGGCATAATGCTAGTGATCAATGAGTAATCATCATGGGTGATTTGCTTCAGAAACTGACCATAAATAAATAAATAGCTACTTGACCTGCCAATCAAGACCAAATGATCAGTGGTTTTGTTGTTGTTGTTGTTTGGTTTGGTTTTTCCCCCTTTGGGGAAAAAGGTCCAGCAGCAGTCTGTTAGCTTTTTTCTCCCCAGGTCATTTTAGGGAGCTCATCTGCTCTAAACAGCTGCTTCCACACAGAATTCATTCTTGCAGAAAAGTGACGGTGGTACCACACTCCAGAGGTGATGTATGTTAAGCTATTTTCCATGTTTCTTTTGATGAAACAGAGAATAATTGTACCCTGAGTAACTTACAGCCGTGGAATTTTTTTATTTTAATAGAAAACATCTCATTTCTCTGAGTCATTATTCTTATAATCCTCTCATTTTAGTCATTGTCATAATGTACATTGATATAAAGCTGTTAGCATAAATCAAGGAAACCATGATTTATCAAATTTAAGTTTACAAGTCATCTATACCCATCATAGTCTTCATTAGAATCTTTCAAATTGGCAGGACATGGAACAATGCACCAGAACAGACAGTAATGGGCCAAGATGTGAATAAAGAGTACATGCTGTATTCAACCTTTAGCTCTGCTATTTTGTCATGCTGTGGCCTTGTACAACTTCCTCTACCTCTGCCTCAGTTTCCTCATCTATAGAATGAAAATTACAGTACCTATAATAAATGTTTTATAAGAATTAATAAGTTAACATTTATATAATACCTGGCACTTAGTAAGCACCATTAAAAATGTTGTGAAATAAACTTAAGTTTAACAAGCATTTGAAACAGATCCTGCAAGGCCATGCAGGTAAGAGAGTTGCAACACTGTTCCTGTCCTCCAGGGCACTCCAAGAAGTATTGTGGAGAGGGAGGACAAGCATTAAGCAAACACAAGGCAACTTATGAAAGGCCAGAAGGAGCTCCCTGGACTGGGGATGGGGGAGGGAAGCTGGTGGCAGTAAGGTACCAGTTCAGAACAGAGTATTTCAAGACGAGCAGGAATTTTCCGGGAAAACGGGAGAGATATCAGAGGGGGAGAGTGGTTTTCAGGTCAAGGATGCAATACGCATGAAGAAGATAAACATGCCCACTTCTTACTATCTACTATATTCATGGACTGTGGTTAAAATTTACCAGTGCATTAACTCCTGACAATCATGGCTCAAGCTTGTCCCTGCTGATATCATTTAACAAGTAAAGACCTTGAGACTTAGAAAGGCTTACGGTGTGTTTCTCAAGGAAAATGTACTGTGAATAGCAGAGACCATCTGTCTGCAAGACTAGAACTGCTTAGGCTATTTCTCAGGCACTCAGTCTTGGAGGGAAAAAGTCAGTGTAATAAATAAAGAAATTATTTGAAATAACAAAATTAGAAAGGAGCTGGCAAAAGATAGCAGGCAAAGAGAGGAGGGGCTTTTACTATGCTGTTTCCTATGGGATTGACTATAGCATGTTGATAAGCTGAGAATGACGAAGAAAGGGGATGAAAATTCCAGATTCATGGTGGTGTAATGCTATATCCATAAGAGACCAAAGATGACACAATCCAGGGCAAAAGTTGACTAGATAAAATGAAAGGAGAACCAACCTTTGTGTTCTAAGGTTGTGGTGACTTGATTCAAGTATCCCCCATAAACTTAGGTGTTCTGAATGCTAGGTTCCCAGTTGATGGAGATTTGGGAATTTATGCCTCCTGGAGGGAGTGTGTTGTTGGGGGTGGGCTTATGAGTGTTATAACCAGTTTTCTGATGCCAGTATTTGACACACTCTCCTGTTGCTATTGTCCACCTTATGCTGGCCAGGGGGTGATGTCCACCCTCTGCTCGTGCCATCGTTTTCCCCCTGCCATTGTGGAGCTTCCCCTTGAGGCTGTAAGCCAAAGTAAACCTCTTTTTCCCACAAGCTGCTCTTGGTTGGGTGATTTCTACCAGCAATGCAAACCTGACTGCAACAGAGGTAGAGAAAGAAGTAGGCACAAGAACTGAGTTGGAAATGTCAGGATTCCAACCAAAATGTAGGCCCTTTTTTTATCTAAGTAAGCAGAGTCTCTAAGTCAGTAGAAGATATTCCCAGAACTCTCCTTCACCACAGCCCAACAGCATACTCAGTCTGAAGGCCCACCATTCTGCCTCCAAATACTCCATGCTTCAGGGTTCTGAATATGGTACAGTTGTTTATTAAAATATTAGCTAGCATTTTCTTCCTTTTCCTTTGCTATTTGAAGTAAACTAAATAAGGTAGCATATCCATGACTCAGAAAAGCAGGGGCCATTTGAAGATCATAGCTCTTAATAGAGATGAAACTCAGTAAGGAGACTGTAAAGGGATATATGAGGGAGAGAGGTCTCTTGATGATATCTAGATGGGGGAAAGCATTGTCCTTTGACTAGAAACACATGAGTGTACACCTCCAGTTGTCCATATATATACACACAATTATCTTGACCACTGTCCTAGCCCACAACTGGCTCCTGAAACCATCTATATGTGCATCGTTAGCCCCCAATGCAACATTTGCACACACAGTTGTCCCTACTCACTGCCCATGTTGCCAACAGTCCCTGGCATGCACATGCCTGCACTTGGCCACTGCTGCTGTGTTATGTGCCCATAACTGGCCCCTACAGATGAGTATGTTATACTGGCATCCACAAGTGCCTATTCTTACCCAGCATCACCAGATTCACAGGTGCCACTGAGGATCTCTGTAGCCCTCATATAAATAGTTGCACAGAGGTGTGAAATTGCCTATGCTGTGGACTCCTGCTGTCTGAGCTGATGAGACATCACAACCCAATCCATATACTTGGAGTTCTTTCATATCTTTATTCTTGGTGCCTCACACCACTATAGAAGGTGTCACAGCAAGCTCAACATGCCTCCTCACCACCTAGCCCTATTTGGGTGAAGGTCCTCCCCTACTAAAGCAAATCAATGAAGACTGGAAGAGGTATGCATTTTCAAATGTACCACTACCTTTGCAAGACTACAGTGATCACGTGTAATCAGGGAAGCATGACACCATCAAAAGAAGTCAATAGGGGCTGGAGAGATGGCTTAGTGGTTAAGATGCCTGCCTGCAAAGCTTAACAACCTGAGTTCAATTCCCCAGTACCTATGTAAAGCCAGATGCACAAACTCCGGGACATCTGGAGTTCATTTGCAGCTGGAGGCACCAGCGCACCCGTTCTCTCTCTATTTCTTTTCACTTTATTTCTCTCTGTTTGCAAATAAATAAATAAAACACAAAATATTAAAAATGAGGTCAATAAACTTCCAGGATCTTACCTCAAATAATTAGATTTGTGAATTGCCAAAAAGAACTCAACATGATTGTTCTATAGGAGTTCAGTGAACTTTAAGATAAAAAACTTTGATATCAGAAAATTAACACAGGAACAAAACAATTAAAATATTGGACCATGTAGTAGAAAAAAAATACATGCCCAGTGAGCTAGATCACTTGAAATCATACAGTCACTGTAGGAAAAAGAGTGAATGTGAATGAAATGAAATCTACAGATCTCTGGCACCTGATTTTTTTAAAAAAGCTGTATAATAGCATTTTCTAAAATAATAGAGAGAAAAAGTGATAGCTGGAAACTTCCCAAACTATATGAGGTTGGGTAACACATGCCCAAAGGAATCCAGTGAAATTTAACTGAGAAATGATCACCAAGATACATTATTGTCAAATATCAAAGGCAAAGAAAACAGCAATAGAAAGGTACCATATCCAATACAAAAAGAACATAACTGTGTCTATAAGCAGATTTCTCAGCAAAATCTTGTTGGCCAGGAGACAGGAAATCTTCCAACTAAGAATTCTTCACCTAACATAGCAGAAATGACACAGAGAACAATCAACTCCTACCAAATCAGATGTCCAGAGACACAGAGGCCCCCAACACCTCATCACTGAATCAGAACAAAAATGAACCTAACATGGCTCAGGGAAATTTTGCAGAAGAGGGGGTGGAAAGAATGTCAGAGCCATACATTGGGTCATAATATGCAGAGACATGTCTCCTACTCATAACTGTGGGCTAACTCCACAATGAATGACCCATATACCTCATCAAGGAGGGGCCGGGGGAGGGGATAGGACATGGACAAGCCTAACAATGGTACCAATTTGACTGTATTCACTGAGTACAAAACTAACTAATAAAAAAGAAAGAAATGACTCAGAAACAAAGATGATTCTCATATATAAACCACATCTGAGGGAGTCAATTTCCACTCTTCCTACCTTAAAAGAAATGATACAAAGAATTCTTCTGCTGGAACAAAGGAGTAAATATATAATTAATTTAAGAACAATGCTGATGTAAGCCAAATGCACAAGGTGGTACATATGTCTCGAGTTCATTTGCAGTGGCTGAAGGCCCTGGCATGCCAGTTCTCTCTCTCTCTCTTTCATTTTGTCTCAAATAAAAATAAATAATAAAATAAATAAAGAATAATGCTGATGTGGTGGTTATAGATCATGTGGGAATCTAATATAAAGATTATAGTATATAGCATTAAAATACCTTGGACTGGGGAATGGCTTAGCAGTGAAGGTGTTTGCCTGTGAAGCCAAAGGACCCAGGTTCAATTACCAGGCACCACATAACCCAGAAGCAAAGGTGGCACATGTGTCTGGAATTTGTTTACAGTGGCTGAAGGCCCTGCCACGCCCATTCTTTCTCTCTCTCTTGTTTTCTCCCTTCCTCTTTCTCTCTCTCAAGTAAATAAATAAATAGACTATTTTAGAAAATACAATAAAATATCTAAAACTTTGTTAACTTGTTAGTAGATATGAAATATTAAAAAGTACAAATGAACATACATTCATAAAATACATGTAGTGAATGTAAAAAGTAGAGCTTTTATATGCAAACAAAGTGAAATTAATTTCAGCTTAAAATAGGCTGGCATAACTTTCAGGGTCCATTAGATAGACCCACTGACTGCAGAGATGTACCAATGACCTCACTCAGTTCAAAAAGCCACATCAGTTGTCACCCAATTCCCTAATGAGAGGTTTACTTCTTCAGGGGAGAAATGAAGATATTTAAGAGTAACAGAACCCTAAAGTGAATGGCTTTCTCTTGTCTAAATGAAGGAAGTGTCCTCGGGTTTGTGAGGGAGAATCTGACTTTCTTCCTTATCTCTTAAAATCTCACCAGAGTAGGTAACTATGTGCCTCTATGCTTATTGCACCCTTTTCTGAGAAAGAAAGGAATGCAAAGAAAATATTCCTTTCCCAAGAACCAGAACCTGGCTTCAGAGTACTGGAGTAAGTAGTTCAGCTGCCCATTCCAAGAGACTCACAGAAAATACCCTAACCTAGGACTCTAGATGGCTTTCCCATACTCTAGAACACTGCTTCTGACTTTTCATGGGCAAGAGGTCTCTGCATTCTTTCCTCTTTCCTTCTCTTAAGCACTTTAAGTTCTACAATTCATATAAAATCCTTCAAAATCTTAAAAAAAAATAGAGTGGTATGACTATAAGCTGTTTTATATAAGCTACTTAGCAACCATAAAGCAAGACACAAAAGTAGCTACACAAAGGTTAAAGAGGAAGTAATCAAAGCATACCAGTACAGAAAACCATCAAATCACAAAGGAAGACAGGAAGAGAATAAGAAGGAAACAAAAGATCCAGGAAATAACTATCAAAGGTCAATAATAAATTCTCATCTAACAATAATTAAGTATGTGAAATGGGTTAGATTTGCCAGTAAGAATAATAATGTAGGAAAAAATCTTAAAAACTAAAATTCTTACATATGCTGCCTGTAAGAGCCAATTAATCTTTAAAGATGCACATCATATCAGTGTGAGGAGATAGAATATATATTCCATGGAAATGGAAACAAACAAAAAAAAAAAAGAGCAGAGGGAGCAATACTTAAGACAAAATAGACTTTAAGTGAAAAATGGTCACAAGAAACAAAGAAGGCCATTATATAAACATAAAAAGGTCAATTCATAAAGGATGTAAGAAGTTAAAACAGTTATAAACACAAATTAACTCAACTTAAGTATACTTACATATAAAAGGGAATATTAATAGATCTGAAAGGAGCAATAAATAGAAGTAAAATATCAAAAAAGGATTAAATACCCTATTTGCAATAATGGTTACATTTTCTGGCTAAAGTATAAGCAGAAAATAAGACTTGGACTCCATTTTAGTTCAAACAGAATAGACATTCACAAAGCCTTCCATCTATCCCTAGTATAATATATATTTTTCTCAAGTACTCATAGAACATTCTCTAGCATAGATCATAGGTTACAAAACAATTCTGCATAAATTTAAGAAGGCTGACATCATAGCAAGAGCCCTTTGCTAGCACAATGGAATAAACCTAAGAATTACTAGTAGCAGGAAAACTAGAAAATTCACAAATATATGGAAATTACAGCAGATGGACCAAAGAGTAACTCAAGAGAAATCCTTAAAACTTATAGCAAAAAACTAATATAATGTGAAAATTCTATGACCATTATAAAACAATTCTAAGGGGAAGTGCATAGTAATATATGCTTACATTAAAAAAGAAATTTCTAGCTGGGCGTGGTGGCGCATGCCTTTAATCCCAGCACTCGGGAGGCAGAGGTAGGAGGATTGCTGTGAGTTTGAGGCCACCCTGAGACTCCATAGTGAATTCCAGGTCAGCCTGGGCTAGAGTGAGACCCTACCTAGAAAACCAAAAAAAAATTCTAAAAGGGTCTTCTAAAGTAAAAATTTTAAATATAAAAGAGGAAATACCAGAAAAAATAAAATAAAAAGACTATTCCCAAATATATAATGTAATATAGTAGGTTGAAGTTGGAAAAAGTTAATTTTAGGTAAATAGAAAAAATAAATTATAAATATTCTAATAGAAGTATAACAAATAAAGAACATAAAAACATAGGAGAAATAAAATAAGAAAAAAATCAAAATTGACAAATCATTAGCTTTACCAAGAACAAAAGAGAGAGAAAGAACAAGTTTTAAAACTCAAAGTAGAAACTGCACACATCACAGCAGATGCTTCAGAAACAGAAAAGGATCATAAGGGGCTGTTAGGAACAATAATATGCCAACAAACTGGAAAGCCTAAGGGAAATGTTTAGATATACAAACCACCAGAATCGAATGAAGATTCAGAGACCTGAAGTAACAACTAACAAGTAAAGAGGTAATTAAATATTTGATAATAAAGAAGGGGAATCAAATATCTGACATTAAAATCTGACCAGATGAGGGCTGGAGAGATGGCTTAGCGGTTAAGCGCTTGCCTGTGAAGCCTAAGGACCCCGGTTCGAGGCTCGGTTCCCCAGGTCCCACGTTAGCCTGATGCACAAGGGGGCGCACGCGTCTGGAGTTCGTTTGCAGAGGCTGGAAGCCCCGGCGCGCCCATTCTCTCTCTCTCCCTCTATCTGTCTTTCTCTCTGTGTCTGTCACTCTCAAATAAATAAAATAAAAATAATTAAAAAAAAATCTGACCAGATGAGCGTGTGGCTGAATTCTACCAGATGATCAAGGAATAGTATCAGTGCTCTGTGTGTGTGTGTGTGTGTGTGTGTGTGTGTGTGTGTGTGTGTTACATACACACATATGCAGAGGCCAGAGGAGGAAAATAAGCTGTACTCCATTTCAATCACACTTCTGATTAATTTTCTTGAGATAGACACTCCCATTAAACCTGAAGCTTCCTTCATTTTCAGTCAGACTGACTGACCAGTAAGCCCCAGAGATTCCTGTTTCCACCCCAGCCCGACACCGGCATCCTATGCTTACATTGCCGTGTCTGGTTTCTCATGTGGGTGCTGGGGATCAACTCAGGTCCTCATGCTTGAGCAGCAACTGCTCTTACCCATTTAGCTACCTCACCAGCCCCTACCAATACTGCTTATTCTATTATAAAATAACCAAAATAGAAGTGGAGAGAATACCTTTAAACTCATTTTAGAAAGTCAGATTACCCTGATAATTAAGCCAGGAAAGGTTACTGAAAGAAAACTACAGTTCGATACCTTGGTGAACATGAATGCAAAGATTCTCATAAAAATACTAGCAAATATAATAAAACATTACATTTAAAAGATTAGATATTGGGCTGGAGAGATGGCTTAGCAGTTAAGTGCTTGCCTGTGAAGCCTAAGGACCCTGGTTTGAGGCTTGATTCCCCAGAACCTATGTTAACCAGATGCCTAAGGGGGTGCACGTGTCTGGAGTTCGTTAGCAGTGGCTGGAAGTCCTGTTGCGCCCATTCTCTTCCTCTCTCTCTGTCACTCTCAACTAAATAAATAAATAATTTTTAAAAATAAACAAAAAAGAATAGAGATCATGACTAAGTGATATCCATCCTGAGTGTGCAAATGCCTTGAATTTAGAAAAATTAAATATATATATAAACATGATCTCCAAAGAGAAGCTGAAGACACTCAAAACTCATCAAACTGTTGAAAATAAGAACCAGCTGAGAGCACAATGCTAAATGAGACATCTCTAACATGTACTCCAAGGCACAAGAAACACTGTGGACAAGGCGGTGGAAAGAACGTAAGAGCTAGAGTGGGAAGGAGTACTTTGCCACACTGTACTCTGGAAATGAACTGACAGGTGCATTCTTGACTTCACAGTGCATGTCATTGCATTCATAACATCTGTATAATAATGTTCCCATCAGCATTTTGACATAGAGGACAGAGGAGGACAAGAAGAATTAGACCTCAGAACAGAAGAAGGACAACTTGTTAAGAGGAGGGATTCAGTAATGTGAGAGTTAGGGACGAGGGAAGAGGAGAGTGTGGGAGGGGATTATGATCAACTCTACTATGTTAAAACATTAAAATTCTCAATAAAAATATTATCTTAAGAAAAAGAATTTGACAAAGCTCAACATGATTTTATAATAAAAATTAGAGCAGGGAAGGAAATTTTCTTAAAATAATAAAAAATCATAAAAGGCCTAAAAATCATACCACAATTAATAAAGAAAACTGAAAGCTTTGTTCTGATATGGCACAGGGCAAGGATGTCAACTCTCACCATTTCTCTTCATCATAGTGCTCAAAATACTAGAAAGAGAAATTGGCAAAGAAAGCAACTAAAATAGATCCAAATGAGAAAGAAATAAAACTAACCTTATATGCAGATAGTATGATTCTATATGTAGAAAATCATAGACTTCATAACAAACCTCTTAGAGCTAATGAATGAATTCAGTAAAGTTAAAGAAGACAAATCAAATTGCAAAAATGAGCTGCATTCCCTTTTATGAATACTTACCTACTGGCAACAAAAGTAAAGAAAACAAGTCTACTTACAAAAATATAAAAAGAATAAAATATTTGGGAATAAATTAATTTTAAAAATCTATATGGTAATAACTCCAAAACAGCAATTCAAAAAGTCGAATAAAATGTGTTATGACACCACAAATGATGCTGAATGTCCCCAAAAAAATCCTGAGAAAGAAAACTAAAGTTTTGAAGCCCTTAGATTCAGTCCCAGGCTCCACTTAAGCAATGCTAGAGAGCTTTTCAGTGTATTTGCATTTCTAGAACCAGCCAGAAAAAGAGAGGATCAAATGATACCTGAGAAATAAAGCAAGAGGCTTTCTCAGTCTTGAGTTCAGAGAAAGGTTGTTTTGCTTTCCAATGCTAACACACTGTAGGTATGCCAGGAAGGGCTTGTGGAGTCAACAGTAACTGGAGACATTAAGCCTGAGTAAGACGAGTCTCAACTTCATTGCCTACTGAGTACCGAGTTGGTGACCTTGGCTCAGCAATGCAACCATGATGACCTTGTATGTCCTTAGTGTTAATAGGAGAAATCATCCCCCAGATTTATCATTACACATCTTAAACTTCAGAGAGCTAAGAGGTTTATTAAGTATGGATTCTAGCTCAATAGGTCTAAGGAGACAATTTCTAACATGCTTTTGGATGTTACAAAAGAGAGACTGAATGAGGTGTGGAGTAGAGCAGTGCTTTAATGCATTACATATTAAGGAGTTCTTAATATTGTGGATAACTATTACAGGTGGGATCTCCTTCACATAGCACTCCCTATGATTGCTTGTCCCTGCCCTTTTCTGAAGTTCTGAACTATTTTGTAAGGCTTCCGTATCCTCCTTTCCTCTCCATTCTCCATGCACTTGGTTACCAGCCCAAAGGCTAACTATTGTTAACAGAAGCGACAGGATCAGGTTTTTCCAGAAGCCAACAGGCTAAGGCAGTGATGTAGCAATGCAGTATCTCCCAGAAGGTTATTTAGGAGGGGGCTCTAAAGATCTTTGTGGAAAAATAAAGTTCCTTTAAAATGTAACATGGAAACAGCTTTTCAGCTGTATCCCTTAGGCTTGCACTGCTTCAGATATTAGAGAATTTCCCTGCTTGCAAACACATGTGCATTTCTCTCTTTCTCTCCCACCAATCATGTGAGCTATTACATCGCCAGCAGAGATGTGCACATTTTCTAAGGGGAAAGTATTGGTACTGTTCCAAATTTCTGGTATAGAGGACATGCCGAAGTTCAGCTCCCAATCCCAGATAAGAATTCAAAAGGCAGCCTTGTTTAACTAAACCCAGCACAAGACTCAATTTGAGCTGTCTGAAATATCTGATTCTGGTAGAAAACATCCTACATTGGAAAGAGCGGAGTCACTAGACCCAAGAATGTCCTTTTCTTTTTTGAGGTAGGATCTCACTCTAACCCAGGCTGGCCTGAAATTTGCATGTAGTCTCAGGCTGAAGTCACAGTGATCCTCCTCCTTTGCTTCCTGGATGCTATCACTGAAGGCAAGCACCACCATGGCCAGCTCCAAGAATGTCCTCTTGAACATCTGAGATTGGCCACGCTGTAAGACACTTGTCAGGAGACATGGGTATGGAGATGGAGAGGTTATTTCCAGCATGCTCATCTTCCCTACTTTTACTGATCTCCTTGATAGCCTGCAATATGCCCACCTCAGCACTTGATCCTTCCACCTGAAGTCCCCTTTGCTCTTTTACTTAGGTAGTCTTCATACAGATGTCATATGTTCAGTGAGGGCCACCATGATCTAAGTGAGTGAAATTATAAATTAATCTTCTCTAGATTATCCTAGTGTCCCATCTTCTTCTTTCCTGACCATCTTGCTTTATGACACTTGTAAACCCATGTAGAAGGTAAATGCAACAAAAAGAGCAAAATATTTTGTTGGCTTTGTTCACCACTCTGGTTAAGTTAATGCTTGTTATAAAAGTAGATCTCAAGAAATACTGGTCAATGAAAGAAAAATCATTGACTTTACTAACTTATTAATTAATAAAAGGATTAGGAAATTTGTGGATTTAAGAATACATGGCTGATCATGGAAAATATGTCACAAAATTGTTTACTTAAAAATGTAGTATTCTGCACTGAAAGGCAAACAAAGTATGTCTAAGCTCTGTTTATGATCTGTAGCTATATACATGGATAAACTTATATTAGATTCTTTTCTCACCTAGATTTTTGAGGCAAAATATAGAAATGATACCTCATTCTAAGTCCCTTCTAATACTAAAATTGAGAACACTGATAGCTTGATGCACAATAATAATAACTAAATTTTTACTGAGTGCTTTGATCTGTGTCAGACACTATGCTATGGGCACAAAAGCCATAAATATGACTGAATATATTTTTACTCCAATAAACTTCCTACCAAAAAGAAGAGGAGAAAAGACAAAAATTTATGAAAAAGTAAATATTAATCCAAAAATCTCACAGTGAACAGAAGTGATGAATTCTGAGATGGCTGCCAGCTCTATATTTTACCTTTGGCTGTCTGGAGACATTAAATGCTAAAGTACTCGATCAAGTAGCAACAGAGAGCTTACTGTTGCTTGAATCTTCTCCCTAAGTTCAAAGAGAAACTGTTGAAAATGGAATGTGTGGATTGGCAACAGCTCTTTCACCTGTCAGGGTGTTCATCAAATTATTCTATGCTTGGGCTGGAGAGATGGCTTAGCAGTTAAGGCACTTGCCTGCAAAGCAAAAGGACCCAGGTTTGATTCCCCAGGACCCATGTAAAGCTAGATATACAAAGTGGCACAATCATCTGGGGTTTGTTTGCAGTGTATGGAGGCCCTGGTATGGCCATATTCTCCCTCCCTCTCTCTCTTTCTCTCTCTCTCTCTCTCTCTCTCTCTCTCTCTCTCTCTCTCTCTCTCTCTCTCTCCCTCTCTCCCTTTCTCTCTCATCTCTGCTTGCAAATAAATGGGAAAAAAAAGTTCTTTGATTTTTTTTTTTTTAAATTAGGCCCGTTGTTCCATTTTATGCGAGACAGAGAAACAGAGACAGAGAGATAGAGAGATAATTGGCACACCAGGTCCTCCAGCCAGTGAACCTGAACTCCAGAGAACTCCAGACACACGTGACCCCTTGTGCACATGTGTGCATGTGCAACATTCTGCTCTTGTGTCACTGTGAGTCTGACTTACATGGGACCTGGGGAGTTGAACATGAGTCCTTAGGCTGCACAGACAAGCACTTTAATCACTAAGCCTTCTCTCCAGCCTCCTTGAAACCACAATTGGGTTTGCTGATAAATTACATTTAGATCTCTTTTGGCCTACCCTTCACCCTCCATCTCTCTCTCATACCCTGTTTCTAATCATTATTTGCCACCAAATATCAGCTGTACCTTTACTGTGGCTTCAAATATTATATCTGCCAAATAAAGAGATTGACAAAACAATGTCCCTGTCATTTTCAGATCTATAGTTTTGTCACACCTTAGTGTCTTCCATAGCCAGGAAGTTTATTTGGACCTACCTGTCCTTCCCTTTTCTATACATGTTCAAGTCATAGAAAAGAAATAAGTCTGTATGTAATAATGGCTCTCAGAAAACTATACTCATTAGGAAATTGCCACCGCTGTTGGGTGTGAAAAAATTCCAAATAATAACTGTTCAATCCTAAAGGGTACAAAGCACTTCTCCCACACATTTATTTCTAGCTCCTGAGAGAAGAGCACAGTGATCTAGGGCACGTTATAATATTCTCTAATTTCTAATCACAAGCCACCTACAATCGAGGAATCTACTCTTCCTCAGCTACACTGGGAGAAGGCTTCCCAAGGGACAGAATAAGCTATCACCTATGGTGCTTTGAAGGAGGTGCACTGCTCAATGTCTCCTGAGCTTGACCTTGGCATTGACCTCCTATCCTAATTTTGTGTAATGATCCACTGTGTGATGGAGAAGGTAATGAGTGCTCAGGAGAATATACTGAGTGAAAAGTCCTAATAGAAACCTTAATGGAAGTTATCTCTCCACAACCTTTTTTGGCTTCCAGTTCTTCCCATGCAAGATGAGCACTCCTCAAGATAATCCTTTGAGGCAGTATTTCCTTTCATTGTAAATAATTGCTTTATTGTGGAAGAAATGGACATGACTCTTTCCAAGAGGAAATATAGTACCAAAAGAGAACATGAGAGATCATTTTACTCAGTTCTTGTCTAAGCGATTTGTACAGATGAAAATGCAGTCCCTCTCCACCCCCACTTTGGTGGAACTTTCCTGTGCGCCAGCACCTTAATAGCAGATAAGAGCAAACTCACCCCTTTCAAGTGGAAGGGGACACTGCAGTGCTCCATCTGAAGTCTCTGCAGCCTGAGGATAGTAATTAGCACATTTCCTGAACTTTCTCTTTTTCAGGTTAAGAAACTTCAGTTCTTTTAACCTGTCATTAAAGTGTTCATTGCATATGCATACTCTATTTTTACTAGGTTCTTTAAACTGAAAAGTCTACAAATGGATATAATATTTTAAAATACACAAACATTATAGAACCTATGCAAAGACCACAGTCATGAATATGTATGTACATATAAATATATGATATATATGTGTGTAATATTTATGTATATATAGAAAAGTTAGAATATTGTACTATAAATGTCTAACAAATTCTTTTCTCCATTCTTCTGCCAGTGGACATGTAAGTTGTTTTCTTGTCTTCTAGTCCAAGTAATGATAAGCTTTTTTATTTTAGTTCACTAATGTCTCTCAAGCTTTGTGATTACAAGCCAATGTGCTTAAATCTTCCTTTAAAATGTGCAATTAAATACCTTTCAGGAATTGAGATGTAAGGTAATGCCTTACATGAATTGAGATGTTTCTCTTAGCTTTCCCATTTAAGAAAGGTATGGTTAGTAGACGCTACTTATAGACAAATACAAAAAATTTCTCCAAGCCATCTTAGGCAAGGACTTCCATATTTGAGAGAGTTGAATAAGTCACCTTAATTTGTAAAATAATAATGTGTCTTATCAATAATTTCTCTATATTATCAGGCCTCAGTAGGTCAAAATATTTCAATTTGGTTTCCCAAAGGTGGTATCTTCCCTTACATCTATCAGAATCTAAATAATATCTAAATAAGATGGTAAATGGAAAATAGTCACAACCTATAGAGCATATTAAATATGTGATTTTTTTTCTTTCCCTTGATCAAAGTGAAATTAATGTCTCTTTAATCTGAGACTTTAGAACTTTCTTTTTCTCATACAATTTTGTCCTGTGTGGCTTTTTTCTATAGAAGTTAAACTAGCCCTGAAAGAGGAACCATCTTATTTATGCATCTATAGCATTTCGTATAGTGCCTGACTCTTAAACATTTTTTCCCATTGCTGATGTTGAAGGAAAGAAAGGGGACACAGCGCTAGTAACTAGAGAATAATTAGAGTGTTAATTACAGCAAAATGTACTTAGAGTGCAGTAGAAACAACTTCTCATACATCATGTCATTGGTTAGTAAAGCCTCCCTTTAAAATATACACATTCTTCCTCCCAGACATGATAGAACAATTCAGTGGTTTCTTTAAAGTGCCTAAAAGATCAAGCTTTGGCATTTTATTTAAAATTCTTCTTTAAAATTATGTATTCAAAGTGAATTTATTGGGCCCATATTTAATGATATTCTTAAGTAAAATCTAGACAAGAAACCATAGGCTTTTAAAGACTGGAAGCAAGTCTCTGGGAAGTCCTCACTTTATTCCACTTCACATTCTTGCTGACTGTGATGTAAGAGAGTATGTAAGGTGAAACACCTTTTCCAAGGTCATGTCATTTTGGTGGTTGAACACTGAAGACGCCACAATAGGTCCAGATAGTCTTTGCCAGGACCTGTGAACACCTTCCTCCCTGTACTCTCTTATTTGCATATTCAGAACTAACTGACCAACCAGAAACAATAGGGAATTATTCCAACCTATTAATAACTTTATGCTTCTGTGTAGTACCATATAGTGTACAAAGCACTTTCCATATACTCTATCCTTGAACACTCCCAAGCCAGGACACAGGACACTTACCACCACTTTCAATAGGAAAGAAAGAAATGTCAGCCAAGAATTAAGGTGCACCATAAACTTCCTTACTACAAACCTAATTCTTTGTATATAAACCTACCTTGATTTTTGTTTCTGAAACACACTTGAAAAAAAAAAAAAAAGGAACACATGGATGAGCCTAACAATGGTACCAACTTGACTGTATTCATTGAGTACCAAGCTAAGTAGTGAAAAAAAATTAATAAATTAAATTTAAAAAACCATATCTAAAAAAAGGAACATTTTAACTTTATCCTTAACAGATCCACTAAGCTGAGATCCTAAGTATCTTCTCCAATAATATTATTCTGAAAGCATTTAAGACCAATCCCATGAAGAGTCCACTAGAAAGAGCAGAGAGGCTGCTGTGGAGAGTGACAGGGCAAAACCAGAATGGCACACCTATCAATGTATGCTCATGAAGACCAAGAAAGGGCTTCAGTTCCCATGAATTTCAGCTCCTTCTTTTGAGCTGAGGACACAGAAACACCTTTCCACCCAGGTGATAACCCTGGCTCCAGAAATGTCAGGGTGGCCAGCATGAGTGTCTTTATTGGCATTCATGAAAGGTCTTGAGGTCTGTGTCCTGGAGCCACCGTGTTGAGATGTAATTAAAGACAAGGCTAAGCTTGGAAAATTCAGAAGTGTTCAGCTCAGTTGCCTCCACCGAAGGGGAGTAGAAGTTGACCTGAGAAAAGGCCAAGGAACCTAGGACAATGAGCAACACAGGAGAGATATTTTGTTCTCATTTTAGCATCAGCTGAGAAATTGCCTCTACCAAGATACAGGAGAGGGATTTTTATGCCTAATCTCATTTCCCATGGATAAGGATTCAGGAACAACAGGCAGTTAAGTCATGGGAAATAGGATCCGTTATTTACCAAGCCTAGCTGAGCTTGCTCTGGATGATAAGTGAGGTGTCAAGGTAGTGGATGTATGTGTGCTACCTATGTGTCACCCCTGCGTCTTTATGCTATAATCTGATAAAAATTGCTATGAAAGTCAAATAAGCAATTTTATTATAGATTCTCTCAGTTGGCTTTATATTGTAACTTAATATGTGCCATCACTGAGTTCAGAAAGAAGAAAGATAACACTGCCCTCATGGAGCATATACCAGGAAAAGAAGTTATGATGCAAGGGGTGGTGGCATAGTGTGACAGGAGAGAGTTAAAAGATCATGTGTGGAAAGATGGCTCAGTAAATAAGGGCCAAGAAAACTTTATTGACAAAACTATAATCTCAGTATGTGGGACTGTGAAAAGTTAATTTATTTTGAGAAGATAGATCCTAAGATCTCTTTGAGGTTATTGTGTTTTGTTTAATGAATAATACATCATTGCTAGTATAATATTACTGATAAGGAACCAACAATTGAATAATGTATTTTTATAGTTCTTAGCTTCCCCATAACGTAGCAGTTGTGGATTGTTAATTAAGTCATAAAACCATAAATTTAGCAGAATATATTACATTTTTAAGTGTTCACTAAAGACAACATTCTCTGCCTCTCCAAGATGTTTCAATTCTGCTTTCATACATCTGTTGTGTGCTTTCACGATAATGTAAACATGGAAACATCTCAAAAGAATATTGCAAAATGGCATATCCAGGCTTTATATGGGAAGCTGTCCCTTGAATTGGTTGAAGGAATCTAAACTCAGTCAATCAATATTGAATTGATTTAATCAATTCAATCCTAGAAATTAAAAAATATATTTTAGTTTTATTCATTTATTTGAGAGTGGGAGAGAGAGAGAAAAGGAGGAAGAGAATGGGCAAGCCAGGGCTTCCAGCCACTGCAAACCAACTTCAGATGCATATGCCACCTTGTGCATCTGGCTTATGTGGTTACTGGGGAATCAAACTGAGGTCCTTTGGTTTGCAGGCAAGCACCTTAACTGCTAAGCCATCTCTCCTGCCCCTGGAAAAAAATTTAAAAAGCTCTGGTCTCCCAAGTTAACAACTGTGACCCTGCTTTCAATAAGCCTTTCTCTCCTTACTGTATTGCTGGAAAGAATTTGTATTCCCAAACCAATGTTCCAAGCACAATTCCATCATTTAAATTACTGCTATTAAAGAAAATTTCAAAGGTTTTTTAAACTGGTACCTCCAGATCACTGAGGCTCAGAGCCACTGATTAAATTTTTAATTATATTAATAGACAACTAACTGGGCATGAGAATGGAGGTGCAATATGAATTAGGGGAAAGAACATTGGTATATCAATAAAGAAGTCTTAGTTCCAGTCGCCACATTTCTAACTTTATCTCAGATTTTCCAGGTAAAATAAAGAAGCTGCCAGTCATTCACAGAGTTTTTCCTGCCCATAAAGACTCTGACAATGCTGGTACATTACTACCTTTGCCTGTTTCAAACTGGCAAGAGGGTTTTTCTGAGAAATTATTTCTTTAATAGTGAGAGCTGAGATCCCTTTTCAAACATGAATTTGGAAGGGAGTTGTAGTCACCTGCTTACACCTCCCCACCAGTCTCGCACGTGGGTTAGCACGTCTATGGTGGCATTTGCTCTATCACATGCTGTTTTGTCAATTCCTAGCAGCATTTGTAGCTCAGAATACATGTTCAGTGGAGGTCTGCTATGAAGAAGGATGAATGAATATGTCACAGGCAATTTGCAATCCTATTGGATACCCAACATGGTGGTCCAGCCCTATAATCCCACAGGGGAGTCTGAAACAGGAGGATTTCTATAAATTCAAGGCCATTCTAGGAAGCATATTAATTTCCACATTAGCCCAGGCTACAGTGTGAGACCCTGTCTCCCCCCCTCCATTTTATTTTTCTGGAAACAGGTATATAAAATCATGTTACTACTACTGAGGGAAACACACACACACACACACACACACACAGAATCTCAGTAAGATATCACCTCACCATAGTGAAATGGCGATTATAATTAAAACCAAAGATAACCAGTGCTGGAGAGGGGATTGAGGAAAGACAACACTTTACAATGTTGATGAGACTATAAGTTAATATGCCCATTATAGAAACAAAGCTTTTTCAATAGCACAAAATAGGATTGCCGTATGATAACTCACTCCCACAATGGAGTAAATGTCAAGAGGCACTGAAGCCAGTATCAAGGGATAACTGCACTCCCATGCTCACTGCAACAACCCAAGTACCCACCAACTGATGAACAAGTAAACAGAGAAGCATGATACATGTGCCCCATGAGCACCACTCAGACCCCGAAGAAAATGTAATCCCGTCATGTCTGACAATATGGGCAGAACTAGAAAGCATCATGTTAAGTGACATCAGCCAGGCATTATGATTTTATTAATATGCTCTGTAATCTAAAAAGTTTATCTCAGAGCCAGGCATGGTGGTGCGTGCCTTTGATCCCAGCACTCGGAAGGCAGAGGTAGGAAGGTAGGAGGATCACCGTGAGGTTGAAGCCAACCTGAGACTACATAGTTAATTCCAGGTCAGCCTGGGCTAGAGTGAGACCCTACCTCCAAAAAAAAAAAAAAAAAAAAAAAAAGTTGTTCTCATGAAAGATGAGAGTACACTGGTGGCTACCACATGCTGGGGAGACAAGTATTAGAGAAAGGATAGGATTTGCTTAATCAATGGGTGCTAAATTGTAATTAGGAGCAAGATATTCCAGTGTGATATTGTGACTACAGATAGTAATAATGTGCTATATGCTCTGAAAAGTTAGAAGAAAGGAATTTAGAAGTTTTTACCATATAGGAATGATAAGTGTTTGAGGAGACAAATGTGCTTTACTCACATGATTTAAATTTATGCAAGGTGTACATGTGATAAAACAGACTTTGTATAATATATATATATATATATATATATATATATATATAATGAATCAAGTATCAAATTAAATATCAATTAAAATACATTTTAAAAAATTTAAAAAGGTTTTTGGAAATACAGTATACTCTCTGGAAATGATCTTGGTAATTGCCTTAAGCCAAAGACTTTTTAATGTATTTGCACAGTGTTTTTTCATGGGAGGGTTAATAACCATATCTGACAACATAGGCTAAAGTGAAGGAGCTGTACAGGCAAATGCTTACTCCACAGAGTGGCGTGCCCAGTACCTCTAAGCCGAGATGGTCTGCTGAAAGGTTATTTAGTGTCTTTTCAAAAGTAAAGCCAATCCTAAGTAAATACAAAGGATTGGTGCAAGAAGGAGAAGAGAACAATGGTAAAGTTTAGAAGTGAGAAAGAGCAGCTGGCAAAGTTGTGGAGCTTAACAGAGCTGAGCAAATAGCCCAAGTCAGGAAAGGGGAAAACCAAGCACCATCTTAACTTGATCTGCACAGTCTTCCAAAGCCTAGATAGTGATAGAACTGGGGTTTCCTAGGAGTAAAGTGCAGGGACACAGGGTAAAGCTGCACAATTTGTTGAAAGCTCAGTTTTAAAATGATACAATAGCCTCCAAGTCCTTTCTTAGACTGCATCTATGAAACTGTTCTCCCCAATCCCAACAGGAGTCTGAGGATTTATGTCTTGTAGTGTTTGGGGTAGAAGCTCTCTGTACAGTGGGCAGACTGAGGGCCACACTAGAAGGTGGTAATAAAAAGTGCACTTACACACAGATTGAACTCTGGCTGCCATCCAAGCAGGAGAAAGAATGAGCCTTCATGGATAACCTCCTAGGCATAGTCACAGACATCAGATACTCCACACTAAAATCTCCACTGATACCACCTACAACTGAGATTGCTGTCAAATCTCACCATGGGCAGAGCTTCCAGTCACCTTCTTGACCCCATACCTGGCCCCAGCATCTACAACCATACCTCCCTGAAGGTGCCTGATCTTGACTCCACACCTATCCTTAAACAAGAAACCATATGTAGAAATCCCTGCCAAAAGTCCCTAACATGAAACATACAAATCAAAATGAATAAAAGCTTAGTGGGAATATAGGCTATGGTAAGAGGTGAAAACTTCTAAAGTTATTTGATTGCTTAGCAAAGTACTAAAAATATTGCTTCAGTAAAATATAATAGCAACTATAAAATCAGATAAAGAAAACTAACAAAGCCTCCCAGAGACCAAAAACCTGATATGAGAAATTAAAAACAAAACATTACAGCAAAATGAAAACATATCTATGAATGTATCATCCAGAAAATTAAACATCAAATAGATATAAAATGTTAAATTAAACAAATATAATAGAAAAACATGAAAAATAAATCCAGTTTGTCTGTAAGTAACAAGATTCTCAGAAAACTGGAACAAAATAAATAGGAGGAAAAAGAGAGAGATGAATTGGAAACAGTCAAGAAAACAACTCAATGTCCTGGAAGTTTCAGAAAAATACAAAAACAAAAGCAATTCTAGAATTAAACAGTACAAATCCATACAGTAAGATTCCAATATAATGGGTGACAATTAAGCCACAAGAAGATAAATTATTTTAAGTTTTCTGAACTTTCAAAAATGCAAATATCATCTACAGACTTTTTCAGAGAAAAGAAAAATCAGGCATGTCCAAAAATAAACATCAGATCAGAACAGTAAAATTGGAAGAAAGAAGACAATGTAATGATGCTAGTTAAATTTTGAAGGATACAATTCTACACCTAGCCAAAGTGTCACTCATATGTAAAGAAATGCAGACATTTCCAAATATGCAAAAGCAATGACGTATCTTTTCTTTAGGGAGCTACTGGAGGCGGTATTCCATGAAAGCTAGGGGACTGAACTAGGAAATGATAGTACAAATGACAACCTAGGGAAACCAGGTGCAAACGACTTGCAGAGTTTTTCTACTGCATTGGTAAGAGAGATCACATGACTGAGACAACTGGCAAGGGTTAGATAGTGAGCAACATGGAGAAATTCAAAACCAAAGACAAGCCAATTACCAACATCAGAGGGGGTAAAATAGAAGAAGAAGAAGAAGAAGAAGAAGAAGAAGAAGAAGGAGAAGGAGAAGGAGAAGGAGAAGGAGAAGGAGAAGGAGAAGGAGAAGGAGAAGGAGAAGGAGAAGGAGAAGGAGAAGGAGAAGGAGAAGGAGAAGGAGAAGGAGAAGGAGAAGGAGAAGGAGAAGGAGAAGGAGAAGGAGAAGGAGAAGGAGAAGGAGAAGGAGAAGGAGAAGGAGAAGGAGAAGGAGAAGGAGAAGGAGAAGGAGAAGGAGAAGGAGAAGGAGAAGGAGAAGGAGAAGGAGGAGAAGAAAAACAACATACCTAAGACAAAAGGTAATCACAGTTTGATTTGTCTTAGGAGAGTGTATTTATATGATCATAATTTTGTTATTAGTAAATACCTAAGCCAAAATAACAGAACAGCCCTGCAAGATGAAAGAATGGATAGGATATGGATATGCTTGTAGGAGTGACGAAAACTAACTGAAGGCTGAAGGAAAGAATATGATTTAGAGTATGGAAATAAATATCAAACAGTTCAAAGTGATTATCTCTATAAGGAACAGTGCAAGAAGAGATGAGGGACTGTGGACTTCGATAATGTACCTTTTTAAACAAGTTGAGAAGGAACAAATATCACCCCAGATGTCATAGGTGAGGGATCATTGCTATGTACAGGAGGCATTTCTGAATAAATGAATGTCCTAGATGCTGTCTTTACTCAGACATGAATCCATGGTTTCTCTTTCTTATGCAAAGAAAGGTAGTGGGACTATCAAATACATTACTGAAAATGTATAACTAATTTTGCAGGAAAATATACATTTCACACAAGTCTTTACATATTTAAGGATAGACAGACTTTATGCAACAATTGCAAATTGCATGAATATTAGAGGCTGCATTAATATTAATGCTCTGTCACTGTAATTTTGAAACTTAATGATTTACAGATGTTAAGGGGGTAAAGTTTTCAGCCTGACACACTCTGAAATATTCTCTGGTCCTTTCTCAAGATACCAGTCTGTCAGTTTCAATGCTGGAATGTCAGGGAGTCAAAACCCAGCAGTGAACGGAAGTCCAGCACTGTGCCATTGGACCAGGAATGCGTGTCAGTGCAGAGACTGGCAGAAGTCAAAGAGAGAAGAACTGGAATGCAGCATTTCCCTTGGCCCCGCCAGTCTGTTCCCGGATATGTGCTGCTTTGTGCAGTTGATGTGTTCTTGAAAAGCTAGTGAACAAAAAACAAACGGAAGCTTTATATTCTGGAAGCCCTAAGAATCTAATTCTTTAAAGATTGTTATATTAATGAACATTTTTGAAAGGCAAATGAAATCATCAGCTACATTTCAGGCTTCCACAGTTTGCCTCCCTTCTTTGCTTCACGATTCATGAGTGCCCACATCTTGTCCTCACCTTTCTGTGCGTCATAAACACAAGGGTTTTTGTCTTCTCAGTACAGTATTCAACCCCTGAAACAATGTTCAGCATCCAGCACAAGTATTTACCAGATGTTTACAGTAACCAATTCATTAACTTTCTCCTAGTTATTACAGCTAGGCTAATGCCTCTCCACTTTTGTCTATATGGTTCTTTGGTCCTGGAATACTTTTCCATTGTTTCAGCTGCCATCCTTCTCCAAATACCAACTCCTTCCAGACATAGAGTTTCACTGTGTACGGAGACTGTATTTCTACTTTTAAAATATAGCTAAAATTTAAAAACTGAAATGTAGCTATTTATTTATTTGTGAGAAAGAATAAAGATAGGTGCTTTGGGGCCTTTTGCCACAGCTAAGAAACTTCAGATGTATGCACATTTCATGCATCAGGTTTTATTTGGGTACTGGGGAACTGAGCCTCAGATGGCAAGCTTTGTAAGCAAGTGCCTTTTAACCGCTGAGCCATCTCCCCATTTCCCACAGAGACTATATTTCTATCTTGTTGTGTGACAGAAATATTGATGACATAAACCTTAATTTATTCATTGGCTCTAGGCTTGTAACATCTAGCCAAGATAATCTGTCCAGGAGCTATTTGATAAAAATAAGTTTAAAATTAAAATTTTAACATGTAATGGTAGTGATGAACTCTTCTTCAGTTTATGTGTGAACCTGTCATTAGATGTTAATTGGTAAAGTCTTCTTGAGGTTCAAACAATGTTATGTTTTCATTTCAAATCCAAAATGATGTGGGTAGCAAAAATAAATAGATAGATGGATATGAAACCGAGTTCTTTTGATACATGAACTATTCAGTGTGGTTTTGTGTCATTAGGATTGATTTCCTAGGGCTGATCTCATTAACTCCTTTAAGCTACTCCCTCAAGAGCCTGATGCCCCTGATCCCTTACTTCAGAGAAATGAACTTTTATTTCTAGTTCCAAAATCCAAGTATAAGGCAATCTTAGACCAGGTTTTTTTCACCAGTGATTCTCAGAAAGACAGAGATCCCAGAGTAGCAGCCAGAGTTCCCTGGAAGCTTCTATAAAAGCAAGCTCTGAGGCCTACCAGGCCACTGGATCGGGAGCCCTGGGTATGAGGTTCTGCAATCTGTATCTTCACAAGGGCACCATTTGCCGAGGTACACGTTGAATTTTGAGATGCTCTGACAGAGAACAAGTTTCATTTTTTCAACATGAACGATGTGTCCCAGACCTCGTTGTCACTACCAACTCTTCTGTTATAATATTCAAATTCTCTCTTCTGAGAAAACTGGACTTTATTTTTGGTTGTAAAATTCTAAGCTAAATAACAGTTGATATAATACCCTGTGCTTTTATTGTATGACTTATGCCCACATGCCTTAGTAATCATTTTCAACTTCAAAGCACAACTACATGGTGTTCCAGTAGTTTCATCCAGAAAAAAGTATGTGAAGCAGAACTAGGCAAGATGGAGATGAGAACTATTGGAAACAGCACAGGTCAGCATAAGATAAAGGAGGGATGTAACCACATTAGGTCATTGCAGTTGGTGTATAGGCAGGTGGAGGGCCAGTCATAGGGCTAGGGATGCAGTATGAGGATTAAGAAAGCAGGAACTTCCAGCAGCAGGTATAACCTCACCATGCCTCAGCAGTGTTCACATGCAGGATTTGGTGTACAGGATACCAGAGGTTGTATCCAGTTCCGTGCTAAGGGGTTAACATTGTGGTGGGGAGCCTAAGGCAAGAATTCAGACCCATACATTCATAGGGAAAGTAGCTGACCTAAGGGCTAAATGATGAAAATAACAGCAAAACCAACAGCACATGTTATTATTGAGTGCTAATTTTATGCTTGATTCTTCGTATATATTTTCCTTATTGATCCCATTAATTTTGAAAGAAAGCCATGTAAAAATTAGTAGGGAAAGACATGAAACTATATCTTTCCCATATTAGAGGGCTTAAGAAGCTGCTAATGGTATGTGGGATTTTCAGGGAGAACAAACTCAGTCTTATTACTGACATAAGATTATATCCAAATGCAAGTAAAATATATTGTTATAAATTACAATTCACATATTCATTGACCAGGTTGTAGATGAAGTTCATCAATGCATCAAAAAGATCTCCTAGGGAAATCAACTATTGACAAGATAACTATGGGTGTGTCCAACAACTTAAATGTTTTATAGCATACAAGAAATGCATTTATATATTAATAATTGAAGTCACCATATGATGATCTTGTCTAGTGTTCTTCCTACCACACCAGTGTTTGCCAAATAAGACAGACAACTGTTCCAGTTGATGACTACAAAAGGAAGCTGAAATCATTTGCCCCTGTGATTTGAACCAATGTAAGGCACATAAGAGCAGCGTTCTTTCTTGTACCCACCTGTAGCAAGCAAGAACTCCGCAAGTCTGGATCTCATTGGCTAAGGAATAAGAAACATGTTGGCTCATGTTAGTGGAAGTTTAATATTTTATGATCTTTAATCCTTTGCATATTCAAGAAATTCAATTTGGGCTAGGGAGATAGCTTACCAGTTAAGGCACTTGCCTGCAAAGACTAAGAACCCAGGTTCAACTCCCCAGAACCCACAGAAGCCAGACACACAAGGTGACACATGTACACAAGGTAGTGTATGCATCTGGAATTCATTTCCAGTGGCTGGAGGCCCTGGTGTGCCAATTCTCTATTCTCTCTCTCATAAAAAATTTTAAAAGCAAACAAAAAGAAATTGAATTTGAGGGTAAATATATCCACAAATACTGCTTTTCATAATTACAATTACATCTCAAGTATTTCTGAACATAAATAATGTTCACAAACATGAGTATTTTACTATATTTCACATTCAAGATATTCAGTTTATTACCCTTAAAAGCAGCAGAGACAAGATGTCTGAAAGGTTAATAAAGTCTGCAAGTAAACAACCAGACTAGTGTTTCTGTATTGAAGAAAGGGTAAGTGTCATGCTATCCTAGTAGGGCTTAGATAGTCACTCAGGCTGACTCACTTTGAGGGCACCATGCCACAGAGTAGCTGTGTTGCTTGGGCAAGTTACTTAACATTACTGTGCTTGAGTTTCCCAGTCCCCACACTAGACAATAATGCCTGATTTACTGCATTATTATGAGGTCAACACACGTAAAGCACAGTGCCTTGTACATAGTAAAGCTATAGAAACATTGTAAAAGCTGTAGAAACATCATTTCAAGAGTCAGTTATCTTTTTTAATGTCTTCTTACTAAATGACATGAAAGAGCATGAAACCATGAGGCATGAAGAGATTTGCTGAATTTTAAGTAAATCTGTTTAGCAGCTTATAACTGAGCCAGATACAGAGAAGACCATGCTTTCACTGCAATAAAATATTGACAAAATATCCAAAAAACAGTAACCATCCACTCACACTTCAGCCATTATCCATATACTATGATTTTTTTAATGTTGCAATATATTATTTATCTATATACATTATTTTATTTTATTTTATTTTATTTTATTTTATTTTATTTTAGAGAGAGAGAGAGAAAAAAAAAAGAAAAACAGAGACAGAGAGAGAGAGAAAATTGACATGCCAGGGGCTCAGCCACTACAATTGAATGCCAGACACTTGTGCTACCTAGTAGGCATGTGCAACCTTGTGCTTGCCTCACCTTTGTGTATCTGGCTAACATGGGATCTGGAGAGCCAAAGGTGGGTCCTTAGGCTTCGCAGACAAGTGTCTTAACTACGAAGCCATTTCTCCAGCCCTATGTTTTATTACTGTAATTACAGCATTGTAGCAGGCAGCCTCACATCACTGGGATGAGCTTCCAAGCCAGGCACAGGTATGGAGGAAGAGAACTTTATTGATCCAGGGGAAGTTCCATAATGACAGAAGAAGCTTGCCTGTTTTCATGGGTCCAAGCAGAGAGAGAGAGAAGAGCCATACATCAAAACACACAAGTCACACTACACATCATACTTAGGAATTCCAGGCATTGCAGATTTAAACTGGAATTTCAAATCTACCTCCACACCTTAGGGCTGGAACCTCCCACAGTGACACCAACTATAGCCAGGTGGCTGCAGATATAAATTACAAGTTCTAATGAAATTCTGAATATATTGGGGACCATCCATTCAAGCTACCACAGGCATATATTTTCAAATACTGTTTTCATAACTACTGTTACATCACTAGTGTTTTATAATAACTTGTGTTTAGAAATATGTTAACAGCTGTTAAGTATTTTACTGTTTTTCATACTTTGCATATTCAAGAAATTGGATTGAAGAAGCCATTAGAGGGCTAGAGAAACGGTTTAGTGGTGAAGGTGCTTACTTGCAAAGCTTAAGGACCCAGGTTCAATTCTCCAGTACCCATGTAAGGCAGATGCACAAGGTGGTGCATGCCTATGGACTCCATTTGCAGTGGTCAGAGGCTTTGGTGTGCCCCATTATCTCTCTATCTACCTCTTTCTTCCATAAATAGATAAATAAATAAATAAAATATAAAAAGAAGACATTAGACTTTACACAAATTTAATCTGGAAGCAACAAATACTTTTACTTCAAATGATGCCTTGGTAGAGGGTGTTAATGGTTTTTAAATTGTTTAAAGACAAAAATTCAGAGTGTGTTTAGTTTTGAATAATATATTATGAAGGACTAGAAACTAAAAGGAAATCCAATCCTCTTCCTATAATGTCAATAAAGCACTTAGTACTCAAATTTCTTGGAATATTATGTTACTTTTTCTTTTCTTTGTACAGGAATATGCATGTTAGATGTCAGAGAGAAAGGTTAAGTTTATCACCCACTAATCTCACATATCGCTGATATGCAAATGAACTAACATTAATTATAAAAGGGCTTAAGATAAGGTTGAAAATATTTTTAAATTTATTATATTTATTTATTTGAGGGGGGATGGATAGACAGAGAATAGGTGCACCATGGCCTCTGGCACTGCGAACAAACTCCAGATGCATGTGCTACCTTGTGCATGTGGCCTACATGTATACTGGGGTATTGATCCTGGGTCCTTAGCCTTTGCAGGCAAGTGCTTTAACCAGTAACTCAATTCTTTAGCCCAAGGGTGATAAAAGATGTCATCGAAACAGAATGTACAATCTGCTTAGTGAAAATGCTACCACATTTGTCAAAGAGATGGGAGGGAACAAACCACTCATCTTAATGATGAAACAAAAGACATCCATGACATTCCCTACCAAAGTCCCTACAAAGTCTTCCACAAACAGTGGCACTTACAATAACCAGACTGCAATGAATTTTGCCCCTGTCCACCTCTGTATCACAGATGAAGAACACGGACAGAGAAAGATATGAACAGTTACAACTCACATAATGAGTTGGAGCAGGAATTGGGATTCAAATCCAGGCCATCAAATTTCCAAGCAAGGGCCACTTCCAAGGGCTCCTCCAATCATTCATTAATGCAGACAAATATGTGTGACCTATATGTGGTCAGTGACATCCCACATATAAAGCCAAGTATTATGTTTTGAACTTGAAATATCCCTATATGCTTATGTTTTGAGTGTTCAGTCTTCAGCTTGTAGGCACAATTGTGAAAGATGTGAAGCCTTTAAGAAGTGGGCACTGGCTGGGTGTGATGGCACATGCCTTTAATCCTAGCATTTGGGAGGCAGAGGTAGGAGGATCACTGTGAGTTCAAGGCCACCCTGAGACTACATAGTGAGTTCCAGGTCAGCCTGGACCACAGTGAGACCCTACCTCAAAAAAAAAAAAAAAAGTGGGCACTGGTTGATGAAGTTGGTCCCTAAATTTGGGCCACTGAAGACTATACCAATCCCTGGTTCCAGTTGCAACCTGCTTTCTGACTTGTCACACTCACCTCTGTTCAAACTCCTGCTGCTACAGATGGAGTCCCTCACCATGTCTTCCCCACAGGGATGAAATGAAATCCTACTAAAATTGTGAGCCAAACCAAACCTTTCTACATGTAAATTGTAAGGTATTTTGTCATATCAACTCAAAAGTAACAAGTGATAATTCCCCCAATTCTAGTGCTTTCTCACTCAGAACTCAATTGCTGAATAACGTGAGGCCCAACAACTTATACATGAAAAATCACAATATTAAAAAGCTGGCTCAAGCCATCCCTCAATCCCTAAAACTGAATGGAGTAAGTTTGACCACACTTATTTATTATTTTTCTATGTAAATCAGACATGAATATCAAGAAAGATTGTTTTAAAATAGAAAAGGTAGTCTCTGCCTAAGAAAATAAAATCAAATAGGCAAAAGAAAGAAATGGAGAGAGTAAGGAAGAGGAGGGAGGGTTGATGGGAAGGAGAGAAGAAAGGGAGCAGAAAGTAGGGAAGAAGGAGGTATGGAGGAAGAAAAAGAAGGAAGTTTGATTTAGAACACTGAGCTTTAGAGGGGAGAAAGAACAATTTTTTTCCCTAAGATTCCTCTTTGGAATAACTAGAGTGAGCAGAGTTTGAACCTTTACTTTCTGGTACATAATCTTCTCTCAGAACATACAGGTTGTTTATTCTATGCCTCTGTGTATCAAGCCCAGTATATAACCTCAGCATCCCACCAGTGTGCATCTCCCAGTATGAAATACCCACACTTAGACATCTAAGACATAGTTGATTCTCAAAGAATGGTACTTACTGATCCAATAAATCAATCATATCACTTTGCAAGACTGCTCTCATAGCCCATGCTATTGCTCTTCCTACACTCAGACCGTTGTTTTCCTGTATTTGCATCTTCCATATGCTTTTTATGTTGCTGCTGCAAAGTCTATAAGTAAAAAGGACCCACGTAATCTTATTTTGAATTATTTGTAGGATTGAAAATCAACCATAATTTACAAGACCTTCATTCTTGACCCACAGCAAACATTTTTTTCTTAAGTCCTAGAAAAAAGAACTAAACTAAATTCATTGTCAAATAGTGCTGGAAATGTGAACTTTTTAAAAATGAAAGAAAAGCATGTGACAAAATAAAAACTAATTTTAAATGTCAAAGATTTTCATTACTAATTGGTAGGCTCATCAAATAAATGTGTTTGCAATTCTCATATTTAAGAGCATCTAGGTTAGTACATGAATGAAAATATGGGTTAAAAAAAAACAACATGTTTTTAAAGGCAGAAAAATATCAGAAGGTTTCAGTTTCCAAATTGCTTAAGTGAAATTCCCCAATTGACATGTTGCTGAAGTTTGTTCAGTCTGTAGTCTACTTTTGTATGTTTTGGGTTTTTTTTTTCATTTTTTGCACATGTATGTGTGTGTGTGGTGTGGGGGCCATGCATGTATATGCATTTATATGTGTGTGGATGTGGATGTGCAAGCATACATGTATACATACATGGGAGGCCAGAGGCTGACACTCACCACTGCCTCCCCAGAGCTGGGATTATAGGTATGAATCACCATACTCAGCTTTTACATGAGCACTGAGTATCCAACATCAGGTTTTCATGCTTGTGAGACAAGCACTTTACTCACTAGACCATCTCCTCAGGACCTGGTTCTGTCCATTTGAACATAACAAGTATTTGAGAATTATCCAGGGGCAGGAGCAGGGGAGATGGAGGTAGGAAAAGATTAGCATAGCTACTGCATCTTACCTGCTTGCTAAGGTGTATTTAGTTACTTTTTGAATGGCCTCTGAATGCACCTGTATTGTTTTTTCTACATCTCATCCCTTTAGGCTGTTTTGTGGGATAGTGGCCAGTTTGCAAATAGAACAGAAACAAGAGTGTGGTATGGTGGCACATGCCTGCAGTCCCAGTGTTGAGGAGGCTATGACAGGAAGATCATGCATTTGATGCTATTCTGGGCTATGTAATAAGACCCTGGAGAGAGATGGAGGAAGAGAGAGTGAGAGAAAGAAAGAGAGAGAGAGAGAGAGAGAGAGAGAGAGAGAGACAATATATCTAAAATAGCAGTTTCTTTTTCTGCGTGTAGATTAAAGCCTTATTTGATGATTTGTCCTTTCTGAATCCCTGGTGGTGGTGTTTGTTGTAGGTAAAAATATAGGCAGAATATTGCTAGGAAAAAAAATAGAAAGATCTGTGAAGGAGCAATAGGTGTCCTTTGGGATTTCTGCCAAGGTACCGTTCACTATAGGACAGCTGCAAAGTATTGCCGCCCCTTTGGATGGGCATCCTACCTGTGCAAGCAGAAGAAGAAACCATGGTGTTTTTTTTTTTTTTAAGTAACTGAAGATATGAAGAACTAAAATTAAAGCTATAGGAATAGATCCTGGAAAAAATAATACCATGTTCTGCCAGAAAAGAAGCTAATAAGACGAATAAGATGTTGGGAGAAAAGATACATCTTCTTAGCCTCAGAGTTTTGCCATTTATTTTACTGAACTATTTTCTATGCTGAGCCTGTAGTACAGGAATTGAGTCTTTTTATACACATTTTTCTCTCGTTAATACTAAAGATAGCAACAATACAGATAGGGCCCAGGCAGTAGCCTCCAGTGTTCCTGAACTTGTGATAGCTCCATAAGAACCCCCCTTCGCTTACCTACTATACATCTCAGTTTCCTGGGGTGTAACTGGGTTGCATGTGTTATGGGGTGCCCAGTCTTTCTAATGCACACCTCTGGTTTAGAATCATTGCTGATGAAGAGCCTTGGCACATCTATATTGTGAATTCATTCAACGTATAATACTTGACCCAATGTTTTGCCATTCACTATATACAAAATGTTATATAACTTCCTCAAAAAAATCTTGAGCAATAATAGAGACAAATTCAATTTTTAGAGAACTTACATCAAAACAGCAGAATAAGGGATGGGGCTGGGCTGTAAATCAGGAAGAGAATGTATGTATAGCTTGAGTGAGGCCCTCGGTTTAATCGCCAGTACCAAAACAAATAAAATTAATTAATAAGTAAGTAGATAAAGCAAGCTTTGTTCAAAAGAAATTCCTTGTGATAAAGCCTGTTGGAAGTCAGTGACAATGATTTGCTTGGTACCTGTGCAATGTACAATGTTAAAGCCACAATTATGAGGTTTACTCTATAATTATGATATTAGTGATGGAGGTAGGTAGATACAATAAATCTTATTTCACAGAAGAACAAAGAGATAAAATGTCTAAATCAGCAAGTCTTTCTGAGTCTCTTTTTAAAATATTTTATTTTTTTATTTGAGAGAGAGATGAAGGGAGGCAGATAGAGAGAATGAGCATACCAGGGCCTCCATCTACTGCTAATAAACTCCAGATACATGTGCCACCTTGTGCATCTGGCTTATGTGGGTACTAGAGAATTGAACCTGGGTCTTTAGGATTTATGGACAAATGCCTTAATCACTGAGCCATCTCTCTGGCCCATGAGCCTCTCTCTTGTTTTCTAGGAAATAAAATTAAAACATTCAACCATGGGGATAACATATATTAAAAATCCATTGTAGGGCTAGAGAGATTGTTCAGTGGTTAAGGCACTTGCTTGCAAAGCCTAGTGACCCTGTTCAGTTCCCCAATACCTACATAAAGCCAGATGCATAATGTGGCACATGCATCTGGAGTTCATTTGCAGCAGCTGGAGGCCCTGGTGAGCCTATTCTCTCCCCACTCCCCACTTTCGCTTGCAAATAAATCTAAAAAAAATTAACTGTTTGATAAAAGTCCTTTGTAAAAACATAAAATATCTTCTGATGTCTTATAGCTTTTAATATGCAATTAATTTGGAAGCCACTATTGAAAAATGCAATAAATCATTATTGATCATTTAATAAGCATAAACATCTATCTAGTGGAGTTGACATGAAGAAATAAAAAGACAGGATACGGGGTGGTAAATTTCTGACCACCCCTGAACTCACCACTGAAGCTAACAAGCCAGAAAGTGACTACGTGCACTAGACAATAGGTTCTTGCTCAGGGGCTGCCTGGCTGGAGCAGCTGTTAGAGTAGATACATAGCTGGAGCTCACTTGTTCTCCCACACAATGACTTTGTTTAAAAAAACAAGGGGGACTAAAGGAAAGCATTACTGCAACAGAACACTAAGTCCTCTCTGGAGGTCTGTAATCATGGTAAGATTTTGTATTCTAGCCTCCTGAGGAACCTATGAGTGCTCTGGCAGATAGAAAGAGTCGCACAGCGTGAGAAACTCACAGCTCTTGAGCCTGTTCATCGATCTCTAGACTGTTGGTGATAACAGCACAAGGCAGAACAATGCATCTCTAATCCCTGCCCTAACCCTGTGCCTAGAACAAGATGGGAGAACAGTAAGCATTGTGAATCAACAGAGCTGAGCCCTCTGGAACCGTTAAAAATCCTGAGACCCAGAGATGTTAAGAGATGTGCCCACAGTTTCACCATTAGAGCAGGGCAGGAAGCCAGATGTCCTATGCCAATGCCTGTTTCACCACACTGGCATCTCACTGTATCATATTACTCTCAGACCACCACAGCAGAATCTGTGTTTTATTCTTGTTTTACAAGGAAGCAACTTTTCATAAAACTGCTTCGAGTTCTGCTAAGTCAATCACTGCATAAGCATTTCCTTTCTCCTGTGCATGGGAAACCATCCTAGCTTCAGAGAAGCAACTATTCTGTACCATTAATATACTGCTTCCTGCCCCAGGATGGACTCTGATGACTGAAAGCCCCCGAACAGGGAATCACATGCTCACGTGTAACGTATGCAAGCCTCCATTGAAAAACCAGGTCAGTTTGCTGCCATCAGTGTTCTGGACCAAACTGTTTCTGCAAGCCCTCCTGATGTGCGAACTTTTCACTTCTCCAAACTTACAGGCTTCTGAATATATGGATATGGCATGAAAAACAAACAGTCTTCTCAATTTAGCACATAAAATGAGTCCCTACAATGTAAACTAAAGCATTTCTTCTGAGATAGACTTCAGGGTACCTGCAGAAATGTTAGAGCCTCGACTTATACCCTTGAGAAGGTTAATAATCTATTAGCAGACATAGGAGCTATGAGAGCCAGGACTGTTGCTTTTGATTTTTGAAAGTGTCTCATGTAGTCCAAGCGGGCCTTGAACTTGCAGGTAGCCAAGGCCAATCTCAAACTCTTGATCCACCTGACTATGTCCTGAGTGCTGGGATTACAGGAACAAGCCGCCGTGGCTAGCTTAGTTTTCTTTTACATTTTCAGAACCAAGCACATTGGGCACATAGTAAGTGCTGATTAAAATATTTGTGTTTAAAGATGGTAAAAAATACAATGCTGATCATAAAAGAATGCAACACATGAAGGAATAAAGTACAAATACACAAGTCATATAAAGTATACCATTGAAATATTAATTTGATAAAGAGATCAAGGAAGATATGGGACAGGGGTTATATCACATGACAATGGAGGCTACACATTGTAATATCATCATATTGCTATAGACTAGCAATAAAATATTACCAGGTCTTCAAAATGAATGTTTTAAGATTATTGAGGATTGAAAATAAATGGCTTGAATAAGAATAGAGAGTTCTTAAGAGTGAGTCTCTTCTGGCTATAGCCATAAGCAGAGAATTTCTTTTCCACATAATTTCCATTTTTCCTAAAAGCAACCAAAAGACCCAAGCCTGATTACATATCCATAGCCCCTATATTAAATGATATTTAAACTTCTCTGGCATTGCACCTGACATGATATCATTTTCAGTTAAAATCCATTTCCTAGAATTTAAACAAGTGATCTTAAACTTTTTGAAATACACACACAAATGATGATCAGATTTTGGTTAGAATCAGATTTGTGTTAGTAAGTGTGGGGGAGAGCCCAAGACTTGGCAGTTCTCACAAGTTACCAGGCAATGCTTACACTTCTGGTGTGTGGACCAACCTCAGTAAAGGCCAGGATTAGTAGTCAACTCTGGTTATCAGTATCATTTGGGGAGCTTTTTGAAAAGCAATCATGCCTCAGTCCCACTCCAGAACCAATTAAACCAGAATCTCTAGGGATGTGGCCTAAGCATTTTACACTGGAAAGCTTGACAAGTGTTCTTGCAGGTAATATGCCAGTGTGAGGTATTAAACCTAAACCAAGGAAAATGTGATCCAGGCAAGACTGGGGAGAAGAGAAGAAAAACACAGACTAACTAATTCAGTGCTTTTGAAACTTGACTGTGCATAAGAATTCCTATGAATTTTGTTGAAAATTGGGTTCTCAGTCAGTAGGCCTAGACTAAGGATGAAACTCCTGCAGCTTTTAATTTGAACACAAACCACATTTTGATCGCCAACAGTCTAAGCAATTGTTTCCCAATGATATTGCACCTGGGACATTAAAAAAAAAAATCTATGCCTTCCTTCCACTCCAACATTCTAATTTTACCTGGTATAGTTGTGACCCTACACGAGGATGTTTATCAAGTGTGTCTGGTGATTCAGGAATGCTACAAAGTTTATGGACCACACGTCTAAATACTAAATGCTGTAAGCCATTCAAGAAACTCAAATTCTGTCAATTTGTGCCAACCCTAACCCCAAACTTTCTGACAATATCCTTATCACGGAGCATAACAATCACTGAAATCGATTGTGAATTGATTACCCTGGATGACAGGAAATGATGCCAAGTAAAAAGAAAGCAAATAGATGCTCTTATTTGTAAGTAGCAGAAGAAGCTAGGTGGTCAGAGACCCTGAATAAGTGTTCTAAGGAAGGTTTCAGATGATAAAGGTAATGTGAAGGTTGTCGAATGGTGGAGACAGGATGAGCAATGAAACAGGCCACTAGAACTATTTCTGGGATGGAAAACTTATGTGCAGTCAACTGAATATACAGTGATTCTGTGACTATAAAATAGTTTGGATGGAGAAAATAATTAACATATGTACTTACATTTAAGAATATCTTCCTATAATTACATTAGAATCTGTTGAGGAAATCAGTGTATAAAAGCAGCACACAGGCGAAAGATGCCTGTTTAGAATGGATACGGATGAAAATTCCTCTTAATATAAGTTTTTCTTCTAGAATAAAAATTTGAAGTCAGTTACAATTTTTAGCTGTACTATTTGCATCAGCTTACAAAGCAAGGCCAGCGTGTTAACATAAGCCATCTCAGTGTAGCAGCTAACTGGCTAGCTCAGCTTTGTGAAGTCCAAACATCACAATGTATTGAGGCCTTCACTTTGTCTTTGGTCCCAAGCAATTGTGAACCCTCTGCAAAATAACCATGCTATTAGCTTATGGCAAAAGTGGCCATTGCCTTTGTGTTAGAGTGGTGATCTACTGTGACACTGCTGTCTAGATTGACCTGGAATTTCTGTCCTGATTCTTTTCTAATCTGTTTCTCAGGTTTTTTCTCCTTTCTGAGCTCCCCAGACTTTTACTGTAGCTGTAACTCTACTGTTACCAATCAGAGATACGAGCCACCTGGAAATCTAAGAGCCTCAAAGCATTCTCTAGAGACAATAAGAGAAGATAAGTGATTATTGCTGAGAAGAACATCCTCACTTGATGATGGACCTGGAATTGGCATATAAATTGGAGGCAAAATGCCACTAAGAACAGTTGCCACATAACCAGATTTAATGGCCAAATACCAGGTGTCAGCCTAGCACTAAAACACTATTTCATAGTAAAGTGATACTCTCTGTTATTAACCTTATGTCATAGAAATGCCTAGTAAACTAGAATATTCAGACCTTTATGAATTAAGAAAGACTGGCTTTTCATTTAAATGGATTCTGTGATAGCTAATAGCCTTATGTATATTTATGGGTATGAATTTTCTAGTATAAGTGCATCACCAGCAGGCATGGAAATGCCCAACAATGTATCTTAAAGGAATGTTTCTAAGCTAAAAAAAAATTTCACCTAGTCTTTATCCACATCAATTCAATTATTTCTATATAGCAACTTCTTCCCCAAGTACACATATGTTAAACCTACTAATTAAGTTCTCAAAATAACCTTATTGATCATATAGCTGCTATCGTTCAACACTTCAGTTTTATTGATCAGCCCAGAAATAGATAACTCATCACCACTCCCTTATCCTAAGTACATTGCCACGGGGACTGACATTCCTGATTACAAATAAAACCTTGTTTCAAATATAGGTGCTCAAGTTCTGGGTAATGAATATAGTTTCATAAAAGTTGACATCATTTTTCTGATTTCACCAGGATTAAATGTGTCTAATATCCTCACTGGATGGCTGGCTCCATCACTCAGGGCTCTCGCAACCTGGTGGGCATTTTATGGAAGAGAAAGAGAGCTGCATAGATAGGGTTAAGTCCAAATGTTACCCAATTTCACAATTTTAACAGTGGTTCTGTTTACACGCATTAAATATGCCAACTAGAAGTTGATTTTTACAGCTCGTGTAGCAGTTGCTGGGTTTACATTATGCATATTTGCTTATGAGGAGAATATTAATATGTGCATGTCCAGAACTCATAAACGCATCAAGCCTGAGCAGCCAAGCAGTGCTCCCATACACTGCTCTTCTTAGAGGTCAGTTCCGATGCACGCTGTTTCAAACAGACCCAATTTTTCAGTTCATATCTACTCAAAATGCAGTAGCATGTAGTCATACACACCCAGAAATACCATGTTCACGGGGCGGGAGGCGGGGGGGGGGGGTGAAGAGATTCAAACATTGTTTTAGCAAGGCATTATTGGATATGAGACACAAATGTACCTGTCAGCAATCCTAAAAGCAAATAAAATCTATTCATCTCAACCTATTCATGATAGAGAGAAGAAATCGCTTTACCAAACACATCTCTCTTCCCCTCCATTTTGGGAGGGACTCTCCTCCATCCACCCTCCTCCCCCCCCCCGCAAAAAAAAAAAAAACTCATCACACTTCACTACGCAACTGATGGAGTATTAGGCACTGGCTTCCAAGCTGTGGGAGTTAAGAAGTGGCCTTCCTGCTACACTTCCCGCTGCTGCGACGGACATAGCATCTCCTCCTCCTATCGACCTAGTATGATGCTCTCTCCCTGAGCACTGCAGTCCCCTCGCCCAGGACTGCCCTGGCCACACGCACATGCAGCGGGAAGTGCCCCGATTGGGGTCAGCCACATACCTTTGCTCTCCATCTCGGTCCCTTTAGAGTGCTGGGAAGTTCAATTGAAGTTGGCCGGAAGATGTGGGCCCGTTTCAGATCCCCAAATGTGAGAAGCCAAGCTGATGATTTCGCCCGTACTTCCTTCCTTCCCTTCAGGCTTCCTGAAAGATGGGATTTCTTAAACCTTGAAGCTGCTATCTGCCACCAAAGGACACTAGCAGCACATTGCCTCTGCAGGGGCCGGGTTGCGATGCGCATCTGACATCGAAATGCATGCACAAGGACCTCTCGGAATTGTGTTATTTGTTTTATTTTTTACCTGGGTCCGGAAGCTGCAAGCAGGAGCTGTCCTCCAAGCGTGGTGCTGCAGGTGTAGTGACAGATCATCCCACTTTGCTCTCTGGATGTACAGCGGATTTGCATGGACGCTGGCACGCATGCGCAGGGCGTCCTCCTCCCTTCTCCGCCGCCTCCCTCTCCCCCACCCCCTTCGCCTCCCTCCCCAACCCGGTCCTCAGTTATCCCAGCTGAAGAGCTGTAGCATGCGGTCACAGGGAAGCGCTGCTAAAAATAAACGCCGGACCGGATTTTCCTCTGCAAACTAGAAAATGGATCGGACTGAAACTGCACTCTGGTCTTCCAGATGGGCTCACTGAAGCCCTGGAGAAGGCTGGGGCGTCTGCGCTGGGAACGCCGCTGTCTCCAAGGCAGGTGGAGTAGGAGGAGGGATTTAGGGATCCTGATGAGTGGTCAGGCCGTGGGTTTCTCCTTGGTTGCTGCAGTAACTTCCCAAGTGTCGGCCTCCCCTGCTCTCCCCACCGGCAGACTTCTTATTTTCAGGTTCTCCTGCCATTCCCATACTTGTTTGGTTTTGCTTGGGAAGAAAGGATGCGGGAGTCCTAGGGCTGACAAAGGTTAGCACCCTCCCTCCTCTACGCGTTCAGATTCGTGTTCCCTGCCTGCCTGACAGCCCAAAACTGTTTTATGAGCAGGAGCCAAGGTTTCTAAAGTTCCCCAAACGCAGCAGCTGGGGGGCTGAGGGGAAAAGGTTTTCTGTCTAGCTTCTCCCCAACATATACCAAAAAGCGAACAAACTCTCCAAAGGTTGGGAGGCACCTATTGATCATGAGCACTCAGAAATGGAAAACACTGTTTTTTTTAGCGTGTCAGGGGAAGTGATTTTCTCATTTGAGTCCCCAAAGAAGGGTCAAAAGCCAAAAACATCGTGAAGTTCTACTTTCATAGCACATTAGTTTTCAAACTCAATTTCGTATATAAAATACTAATAGAAAAAAAAAGTGTAAATGTATTTACTATTTTAGGTGTCTTAATTATCCAAATTTCCCTAAGAAAATATTGACTCCTCAAGAGTACTCAAGGTACTAAAAATAAATCCAGAAAACTCAATGACCTGAAATGTCTAAGGAAAAGGATTTGCACACACTGCAGGTTACACAAGAGTCCTTTCATGAAAGATTTCTATCCAATTTACAAAGCATAGAAATGCGATAAAAATGCATCCCCAACAAGGACCACAAAACTGACTATAATTTAATCTTCCAGTGATTCAGAAGGGATCCTGGCATTTGCCAATGCCTTTGGGCCATGACTTTCAGTCTTAATCATGATGCCTCAACCAGACATGACCATTCATTTGTGGAAGTCGCCTGCTAGTGAGTTGCTGTGGCATATCAAAGCCTGCAACCATACTGGAAATTAAAAGTAAACCAACTCCCACCTCACTAGCCTTCAAAGTGCTGGGTAGCCCTATGGGAGCAGCTGGGGAATATCAGTTACCAAAGCATGAATAAGCAGGAAACCCTGCACACTAGTAAATCATTTGATTGTACAAGAAGTGCACACTTGTGCAATGGTGCCACACAGCCTCTGCAGGTAACCAACTGTTCTGTTTGGACATGAGGTCTGCTCAGTGGGAGAAAAATCATATCTGTTACTGTAAACCAAGTCAGAATCCCATGGATAGGAAACCTTAGATGCTAGAGGGAAGTCTCCACTGCTCTCTGAATAAGAAGAGTGAGCTTACACACCAAAAACTCTTTCAAATAACTATACAAACCTCCTTTAATCTAAGATGCTCTCATTCTTGGTTGGAGAATTTGATTTATTTTCACAGAGGGCAGAGAAAATAGAGGAGATATAATATCCATTAATATGATAAGGAAAGATAGCCAACTGCACAACACAAGACATTCCACATCTACCACATCTGCTGGGATCCAGGAGAAATTGCAGAGCAAACAGAGACATGAATATTGCTCTTACTGATAGCCTGACAACCAGCACCAGGGAGATAGCGACAGGCACTGTGGCCAATCCAAACCCGTCAAAGAAGAATTCCAGACACTATGAAGAACTCAGTACTAAATTGCAGTGCTGATTGGCCTGCCACAACTCAGGGAACACTGTGGAAGAGGGAGTAGAAAGATTCTAAGAGCCACAGAGTAAGTAGTAGTATCCTGAGGCACAGTCCCATCATTACCTCACAAAGACTGACTGAGGTCTTCATGACCCCACAGTGAATACCATAGCCACTGAGGGAAGGAGCCAGGGAAATTGGAATGGGGGCAAGTGGATAAAAGAATATAACCTGTTATAATACATAAAATAAAATTAGGAAAAAAGTAGGGAGGGAATAGCATTGTTCATGATAATCATCTCATTTCATCACCACATGTAACTTCTGCTGTTAATACTATACCCCTGATTTAGTTACTATCTCTCAAGATTATCAAGAGACATATCTAGAACTTAGCTGCACATATTCTTCTTAATAGCACATATCAATTATATGAAATAATGGGTTTCATTATGACATTTTCATACATCTATAAAAGGTTATGTGATCATATTCAGCACTGTAACCTCTCTGGCCCCTTCTTCCCTCCACTGTCCCTCCTCCACTCCCAAATAGTCCCTTTATTTTCAGGTCTTTTATTAAAAAAAAAATCTAGATTTCCCATATGAGAGAAAATATGTGATCCTTGTTTCCTTGTCTCTGAGTCTGCTTTGTTTTACTTAAAATGCTGACCTCCCCTTTCACTAATTGGCCCAAAAATGAAATGATTCTGTTCTTCTTTATGATAGCATAATATGATGATAAATACTTATCTCACACATATAAATGTTTATATGAGTGAGAGAAGCAGTGAGATAGAGGACAAACACAGAGTGGATATGGGTGCATCAGGGCATCCCACGACTGCAAATGAACTCCAGATACATACTCCGTTTTGTACATCTAAGTACTAGGGAATTGGACCTGGGCCATAAGGTATTGCAAGCAAGCACCTTTATCCACTGAATGATCTCTCCAGCACTGTCACATATTCTTAAACTGTGCATCACAACCTATACAGGGCCATGTAACTGAAAGTGGGGGGTGTAAGACAAATGGCAGCCATGAAGACTCTAATGCACAACTCAAGATCACATCAAATGAAGCTGAGGTATTTCTAGCAGCATTTACCTGTATTGCATCACATGACTTCACTGTAGCCATAGTTCTGAAAGCACAACATGGTATGCACTCCGCACTGTCTGTGCCACCATGCCACACGTGGTCAAATGCTCCAGCTCAACTTTGAATCTCTCATATGTTATCATTACAGTGTATTTACTACCCATACAGTTTTCTGATTTTGTAGAAATATAATGGTTTAATTATAAAAAGGTTTAATAATTTCCTGCCATCATTCCTAAGCATGTTAGTATCAGATTAGCATATCTTTAGATTGTATTGTCCTAGAATGTTGGATACAGTTGCTGATGAGTTTCATTTAAAAATTAATTACAGGGTTGGTAAGTTCTTGCCTGTGAAGCCTAAGGATCCCAGTTCAAGGCTTGATTTCCCAGGACCTACTGTACCCAGATGCACAAGGGAGCGCACGCGTCTGGAGTTCATTTGCAGTGGCTGGAAGCCCTGGCGTGCCCATTTACTCTCTCTCTTTCTTTGTCCCTCTGAAATAAATAAAAATGAACAAAAATTAATTATATAAATTTTGGCTTGGCCTTAGGGCAGCATTTCCAACAATTTATGAAATGACCACAAGAATGATTTTGCCATTTTGTACCATGTATTTATGGAAGCAGCATTCCTAGCATTGAAAATTAAAAAATCAAAATATGAGTCAACTCTGGAATAGATTGAAAGAGCTTTACAGCATATTATTATAACAGATATTCAGCTAATATTTAATTTTTATGGAAAAGTAGACAAGAATATCCATCTCATCTGTAGGTAAATTTGGCATTGTCTTTAATAAATGGCAACATTACAAATGCAACAAAGAACTGGTTGCTATTACTCCCACAAGATCTGCACAATTCTGAGCCCATCAACATATTGACAGAAGACAGAGGAAGACAAAAAGAATGAGACATCAAAACATAAAGGCTACTTGGAAAGAGAAGAGAGCCCAGTGGAATAGAAGTGGGGATGGGGGACAAAGGAAAGGAATAGGGCGGGAATATAATCAAATTACAGCATGTTCATGTATTAAAATTCTCAATAAAATGTTAAAAATAAAACAGATTTATTTTGTGACTTTCCAGACATAAACCCAATATAATTTGATGTATGTTTATATAGAATGTGTGTTTATATGTTTCTTTATTAAATTTAATTAATTAGTTAATTAACTTAATTAAGTTCATAATTCTAAGGCTGGCAACTTCTTACTTGTAGCAAAATATTTTCTTATAAACATAGATATACAAACATATCTTATTATTTTTATTTTTGTTGGGTAAATTTATCATACATATAAAAGAATACATAATTTTTAAAGAAATTTTTGTTTAATTTTATTTATTTATTTTGATAGTGACAGAGAGAGAAAGAGGCAGAGAGAGAGAAAGAGTGTGCAGGGCCTCCAGCCACTGCAAACGAACCCCAGATGCATGCACCCCCTTGTGTATCTGGCTAACGTGGGTCCTGGGGAGTCAAGCCTTAAACCCGGGTCCTTAGGCTTCACAGGCAAGCGCCTAACGGCTAAGCCATCTCTCCAGCCCAAGAATACATAAATTTTATGTGAAAATTTCCCACAACCTATTCTGAAAAATAAACTCCTTTTTATTTATGAAATTTTCAAATGCAGCTTATTTTCACTTCTACCTTTATTCCCTTAATTCTCACCCCAGGCATTTTCCCTCCTTCAGTATGAATGCCATGTATATCTTTTCACCAATTCCACCCCTTCTTCTAGTTCATCTCTTTATAGTCACTTTTTGTTATGGTTCTATTTTTATAGGTTTTATCCACATTTGTTCCCCTCATTTATACATACTTGTAGATACTACAAGCTAAGACCCAAATGTCAGAGAGAACATGCAATTTTGGTCTTTCTGGATACACTTAGTGCAATTCTTTCTAGATCTATCTATTTTCCTGACAATTTCATAATTTCATTTTTCCATACTGCTGAATAGAATTACATTGTGTATTTACCACATTTTCATTGTCTGTTCATCTTTTACTAGGTATCTAGTCTATTTCCAATTCTTAGCTATTGTAAATAGAGCAGTAATAAACATGGATGTGCAAGTTTTTCTATAGTAGTGTGGAGTTCTTAGAGTTGATGCCCATGAGTAGTATGACTGGATCTTATAGGAATCCTGTCAAACTTTTGAAAGACCTCCATACTGATTTCCATAATAGCTGAACTAGTTTGCAGTCCCTTTAACAGTGGTGAGGGTTTCTTTGTCCCCACATCCTCACCAACATTTGCTAGCTGTTTTCTTGATAATAGCCATTCTGACTAGGGTAAGATGGCATCTCAAAGCTGTTTTGATTTGAATTTTCCAGATATCTAGAGATGTTGAACATTTTTTAAAGTGCTTATTGGCCATTTATGTTTCTTCTTTTGTGAACTGTCTGTTCATTTCATTAGCCCATCTGGTGACTGGCAAATTAATTTTTGGTGTTTAATTTTTGCAGAACTTTGTAAACTCTGGTTATTAGCCCCCTGTCTGAAGGATAAGTGGCAAATATTTTCTCCCATTCTGTAGACTGTCTATTCACTTTAGTGATAGCTTTCTTTCTTTCTTTTGTGCAGAAACTTTTAAATTTCATATAATCCTACTTGCTGGTTCTTGGGGTTGTTTTCTATGTTATTGGGGTCCTGTTTAGAAAGTTTCTTCCATATTCCTATATCATGGAGTGTCATTTGAGGGAGAGAGAGGTTAAAAAAAAAGGGGGCTGCCAGGGCCTCTAGCCACTGGCAAATGAAACTGGATGCATATGTCACCATGTGCATGTGGCTTACATGGGTTCTGGGGAATCAAACCTGGGTCCTTAGGTTTCACAAGCAAGTGCTTTAAGCACTAAGCAATCTCTCCAGTCCCTAAATAACTTTAAACATTTAAAATGAATTACTTTAGGGGCTGGAGAGATGGCTTAGCGGTTAAGCGCTTGCCTGTGAAGCCTAAGGACCCCGGTTCGAGGCTCGGTTCCCCAGGTCCCACGTTAGCCAGATGCACAAGGGGGCGCACGCGTCTGGAGTTCGTTTGCAGAGGCTGGAAGCCCTGGCGCGCCCATTCTCTCTCTCTCCCTCTATCTGTCTTTCTCTCTGTGTCTGTTGCTCTCAAATAAATAAATAAAAAATTTAAAAAAAAAAAAAATAAAATGAATTACTTTAAAATAAACTTATTAATAATTATCAGTCAATATTTGATTTATAGACCAATTTTACATGAGCATATACTCTAAGTCAAAAAATATTTCTGGAGGAGAAGACACTGTGTGGAAAAGGTTTAAGATGTTCAGATATATGTCATTTCTTCTTTGCTTTGTTCATCTACTGATAGACATCTAGACTGATTCCACAATGTGGCTATTGTGAATAATGCCACAGTAAACATGATGTGCAGGCATTTGTGTCATATTCTGATTTATATTCCTTTGGGTATATGCCCAAAAGTATATTCCCAGGAGTAGTATAGCTGGCTAATATTCATACTGTTAGCTTTCTGAGGAATCTTCACAGTGATGTCCATAGTGGTTGGACTAGTTCACATTCCACCCAACAGTGCTATATTTAGTGCTCTCAATATCTACTGCTTTGCAAGTGGAGAAACTCAAACTATGATAGGAAATGCACAGTGGAGCAAAACTAGGCTCCAAACCTTAAGGCCCTGCCTTGAAGGCAGAGGCAATCCACCTCCTCCAGGATCATTCTTTATATATGTGTGTGTATGTATGTATACATATGATGTATTTTATAATAGTTTATACTCTTTTATCCCCTTACTTGTGTTCCCTGTACCCTGGGGCCCTCAGTGGGGTTATGGTATTCACTATGGGGTCATGAAAGCCTCAGTCAGTCCCTGTGGAATAGAGGGCAGCAGTGCCTCAGTTTATTCCTACCCACTCTGGGCTCTTACAATCTTTCTGCCCCCTCTCCGGCAATAGGCTCTGAACCTTGGAAGGCCTGTTGGAAGTCTGATTTAGTGTTGATCTCTATGTAGCCACTGGATTTTTGCTTTGATGGCTTTTGATTGATCATGGTGTCTGACACCATCTTTCTGTAGCTGGTTATCAGGCTAGCAATAAGAATAGTATTCATGTAATCACTTTCTGTGCAATTTCTCCTGAGCCAGGGCATCTTGTGCTGGGCAGTTAGCTGTCTTCTTGACATATTTCAGGATTATTCTTTTTCAAATTTTTATGTCATATGGAATTATAACAGGATATACTCACATCCTCTTCCCTTGGCTTGCATTACCATAATGGCCCTTCTCACTGGAGTTATTGTATTCACTGTGGTGTCCTGAATGCTGTAGTCCGTCCCTTCATGGTGACAGGGGTCCTGTGCTTCACAGTATTACTACCCACTCTGTGGCTCCTACAATCTATCTGTTCCCTCTTCTGCAATATTCCCTGAGCCATGGCAGGCCCGTTGGCAATCTGATTTACTGTTGAGTTCTTTGTAGCCTCCGGATTTCTGCTTTGATGGGTTTTGATTGGTCACCATGTCCATCACCATCACCCTAGAGCTGGTTGTTAGGCTAGCAGTAAAAGCAGTATTCATGTCTGCTTCCTCTGCAATCTCTTGCAGGATCGTTCCTAGACTGCCCCCTCCACACTAACCATAGTGAGCAAGAATACGGAGGACCTTTGACTTCATTCCTTTGATTCATTATTTTAAAAACTCAGACCCCCTTATTAAATAGAAAATAAATTTCATGCAAAATCTATGGCCTGATACTCAAGAACATTCCATTCTTCCCCAAGGGTAATTTCTGGACATAATTGCCATTATTCTAAGTAAACCTGTTAAAATTTTATTTTCTGTCACATATTTATTTCAGCAATATCTTCACCTAGTTATAGAAACAGCACAATTATATACATAGCCATATATTCTATTTTTTCTTGAGATCCAACTAAAATTCTGTTTCATTCCTGCAGTGTATCCTCTCCCCAGAATAAATATATTCTTTGTTGAGAACAGTGATAATTCTATATCTTTACTTCTCTGAGTTTCTACTTTGTATCATAATTATTCATGCATCTATCTTGTTCCTGTTCCTTACCATTATTACAAAAACTGGGCTCATGGGCTGGAGAGATGGCTTAGTGGTTAAGGCACCTGCCTGAAAAGCCAAAGGACCCAGGTTTGATTCCCTAGGACCCACATAAGCCAGATGCACAAGGTGACTCATGCATCTGGAGTTTCTTTGCAGCAGCTGGAGGCCCTGCCATGCCCATTTTCTCTTTCTCTATCTGTCTCTCTCACACACACACTCTCTCTCTCCGTTTCTCTATCATAAATGAATAAAAACAAAATACTTTTAAAAACTGGGGTCTGAGTCACCTCTGTAGTCTATAGAAACACAGTGGATAAATTAATAACACCTAGTATATAGGTTTTATGTGATCCATTATATAATATTGGGCATCCTGATAACAAATAACAGTCAATGTTTTTGAGGAAGAACTTAGAGCCTATATATGCCCGGATTCCAGATGTTTGGATTGATTTTGCCTTCATCAGACTCTATGGTGTTTGTGCTGTGATTTTGTTTCTACTTTGAACATGAACAATCTGGGACATAGAGAAGGTAAAGTATAAGTAAAGCATAGCATCTGCCCTACAGAAGCATGGTGCTTGTTCAAGATGATAGAAACAGAAATTAATTATTAGCTATGGGATGGTATAAAACAGAGGCTATTTCAAGTGGAATGGGAGCCCAGAAAAGGTGGCAGACAGCCAACCTGAGGTTGCAAAGGAGACTAACTGGAGTGATGCATCATGTGTTAGTTATTAAGGCCTGAACTTACCAGGGCTCAGGCAGGATGGGAAAGCGGGGAAACTTGGATCACATGAGACCCCAAAGGTGCTTTTGAGTATTATTATCACTGTCCAAGTTTCTCAACAAGATCTGAATGATCGTGGAGAATGAGAAAAGGGAAGGAGGCAGAGAAATTTTCAGAACTGCTCTGGAGCTGGAACTTCAACCCCACATTGTCTCGAGAACACCAGACTCCACAATGTCCCAGGAAGTTGCTGCTATAAGTTTGAGTAGAAAGAGAACAGAACATAATAAAGAGAAAATAGGTTTTTGGATCAGGTAGCCATAAGTTGTAACACAGCCTGGTCTCTTTGGTCAATTCATTTATATGGGCTCCATTTTCTTCATCTGGCAAAGTGAATACATCTCATCTTCTAGGCAAAACTGCTATATGGATTGATCACACATCTGGATAAAATGCTTTCTTATTAATTTTTTTCATGAAAAAATTCTTTCTTTAAATTTATCACAATGGGTTATTGGGAAATTATACCACAATGGGTTAGTGGGAAATTAGTACTTTATTGCAAAAATGGGGGTGGGAACTTAAGGGCTCCCAGACTTTAATTTTCAGTCTTTATGAATCCAATGCCCTAATAATTATGAGTAAAATTTATTGAGTGAAACATGTTTTAAACACATGCACATCACATCATATCACAATGTATTATTTACTTATTTACTTATTTCATACTGAGAATTGAACCTAGGGTCTCCCATTTTAGGCAAGTATGCCACTCCTAAGCTGTATCTCCATTCCAGCCCCCTTTTGTAATTTTGAGACAGGCTGTTACTAAATTGGCCAGGTAGGCCTCGAACTTGTGGTTCTCCTGCCTTAGCCTTTTTAGTAGCTGGAATTGCAATGCCTATTATAGTCCCCTCATGTCTGAGAGGTCCCATGTAAACATTCTGATGCTTCTAGCATCTAGTTCCTACTGCAATATACAGAATCAGTACACCTGACTTGAATTCAGTAATAGCAATGTAGTACATCATAATTAACAACTGAAATAGCCTAGCTAATGTCAATTTAATTACCAGCCCACATACATTTATTCCATATACTTATCCTATTCTAGAAAAGTCTAGGATAAATTGAGAGAAATCTGTGGCCCTTTTTTCTTTTGTTCAACTAATCATAATTTATAACTGGATGCTATATTATTAAAACATACTTGGGTTGGAGAGATGGCTTAATGGTTACAGTTGGCTGCAAAGCTTAAGGACCCAAGTTTTATTGCCCAGTACCCACAGAAGCCAGATGTACAAGGTGGTGCATGTGTCTGGAGTTTTCAGTGGCTGGAGGCTCTGGCATGCCCATTCTCTCTATCATTCTCTCTGTTTTTCTCTCTCTCTCTTTCTCTCTAAAATAAATAAATAAATATTTTTTTAAAAAACATACTTGACCATTTGTAACTGTTTTTGATGGTGATACTGAAATAGTTTCCCTTCCCTATGAATGAGTACTACTCATTATAAGATGGGAGATGGGGGAGGTGTTCAACTCAGTCTCCACTGAAAGTAGTAATTCTAAGCTATCATGAACATATAGTTTCCCTAAGAAAAGAACATGCCCATTGAATTCACTGTTACATCTCCAGCTTTGACAAGAGTATATAATCCTTAGAATGTAGAGGGGTTAGTTTTTTCCTTGCTGTGACAGAATAGCTGAAAGAAACAACCTAAAGGAGGAATGATATATTTGGGCTCATGGCTTCAGAGCATTCAGTCCATGGTTGCTTGGCCTAATATTCTTGAGTCGAACATCAACATGCAGGTGTGTGTGGGGGCAGGGAGCAGGGGTAATGTTTTGGAGCATAAACATGGTAGACAGAATGCAGGGAAAGGGGTACAAGAAGAGGCCAGAGACAGGATATCCTGAAAGGCCTTCTACCAATGATGTACTTCCTCAACTTAAGCTTCCACCATCTTATTTTTTCCAGAATATAATCAAATAGGAGCAACAGCTGAGGACCTAAGCTTTAACATATGAGCCTATCAGGGACATTTCATATTCAAGATATATAGCACTATTGTACTTAATAACTCTTGATTGCATTAATGGATTTAATGAACTACTTCTTTCCTCATGACAATAAAGTTGATGTACTTAGAAACTGAGAGGCATCACTGACCCTGAATTTAGGTGCTCATCCAAAGCAGACAATGCCTTCCAAAAAAGCCTAAGGGTCTAGAAGAAATTATTCACAGAAGAAGAGAGTATGAGGTGATGACAAAATTTCAAAGGCCAAGATGATTAGGTCAATGTGGCAAGCCATGTGTGAATAATGCTGTAGGCAGTAGGGAGTCTCAGGCAGGAAACACACTCTGATTATTTACTTTGTGCTATTATTCTCTTCTTTTCATGAGAGTGCAAGAACATGTTTTTTCCTATGAAGAAAACAACAATTGAAAGTTTCTGTTGAAATGGTTCAGGTTGAGGGTAAGGAATAATCTATGAAAGATAGGCTAGGACAGGAGAAGATACAAGTCATCTAGGAATGTTTCACCATCGAGTTACCTGTCTGCATAGCATAATGTGATTTCTTTGGGGACCATCAAGAGTCTAAAGAGACTTGCAGAGTGGAACAGCAGAGTAATGATGCATGGGTAAGGCATCTGGAAACCAACTGACAAACATTTTTGACATTTCCTGTTAAGGATTGTGTCCACTTGACAATGGTAGAGATTTGTACATAAGCTATCAGCTGACAATTTCAGAGCCCATCTGTTACCCTGGCACAATGCCCACATAAAATGAGATATGCCAATCTCATTAATGTTTAGGTTTCAAGTTGACATTGGTTGAAATAATCATTCTAAACATGATCCTAGGAAACAATGCCTTTTCATTGCTTGTCCAATTTTTTACTATGAGTGAGAAATAACCTGTCAAAACAACATACAAAAGCAACTTTTTTTTTTTTTCTTTATGAAGACACCATTCTCAAGTCTGGTACTAAGGACAGACCAAACACATGTTAAGTGTAAGTCTGAAGAATCCTGGTAAAAATTTTCCTTCAAAAGAAAGTCACTATTTGGGGCTGGAGAGATGGCTTAGCGGTTAAGCACTTGCCTGTGAAGCCTAAGGACTCCAGTTAGAGGCTCAATTCCCCAGAACCCACATTAGCCAGATGCATAAGGGGGCACACGCGTCTGGAGTTCATTTGCAGTGGCTGAAAGCCGGTGTGCCCATATCTTTCTCTTTCTCTATCTCTCTCTCTCTGCCTCTTTCTCTCTCTGTCTCTCTCAAATAAATAAATTAATTAAATAAACCAAAAAAAGTTTTAAAAAGAAAGTTGATATTTAAATAAAGACATTTCCTCACACTTTATTTCTCCCTCTCCAAAATTCCAAATAGAAACATGTTTAATAATTTGATAGAAAATAAATATATTTAGAACATATTCTGGTGGGGGGTACTAGTCTAATAATGGAGTATGTCATTAGTCTGTGGAATGTGTCCACACCATAATTTCAAAGGTGGAAAAAACCTCATAAATATTGCACTTTTAGTTCTCATTAAACTAAAATGATAAGTGAGGCCATAAGATGAGGAAAAACACAACTTTTTCCAAGTGAAGTGACAAGATGCCCTACTTCATTCCAGCTCTCGCCATGGTGCCATGCATAATTGTGTTACTTCCTTAGCTTATAGTGGCAAATGTTGTTCCAGAGCCCCATTCTTCTCACTTAGCAAACATCAACATAAGTTAGTGCTGAAGGGCTAGGAAGTGGCAACCATGCTAAATATATTGCCAAAAACAAGCCACCTCCATAATGTGCTCTGTGCAATGCCTGATTGACGTGGTGCAAGTGTGTCATTTATGTGGAGAATAATGACATGGTGTCTGTCACACACAGCTTCAGTTGCTAGAATGAACTTCCAAACCAGGCACAAGTTACAGGAGCGAGGGAATTTATTTGGAGAGTACAGATCCAGGGGAAATGCCATAACAGAAGAAGAATTTGGCCCCCTTTCACACACAGGTCCATGCAGAGAGAAAACACACCACCCGCATCACAAACAAGCACACTCCTGCAACTCCAGAATGGTAGAAGTCAGGACTCTGCATATCTTCATCTGGAAATTCCAGATCCACCCCCACACCTTAGTCCTGGACCCTAGGATCTGTCCACAGTAACACCTCCTCCACCCAAGCAGCTGAAGCTCTAAATTACCTTTAATAAACTCCTGAATTTATTGGGTGACATCCATTCAAAGTACCACACATGGCTTTGTTGATTATCAGTGCCCTTTTCTTGGAGGAAGTCTTTCAGGTTTACCTTCATATTACAATCCACACACTGGCTGGGGCTACCCAGGCAAAGTGAAATGCAGAAATGCAGAAATGAAGAAATTACTTACTTTACTGGTACCAAAAACCCTGCTATTAAAAAGATTAATGAGGAAGTTCAGCTAGCTGAAATTAAATAATAGAGGAAGAATACAATAGCATAATGGCCCTCGCAGGCATATTAATGCAAAGCCAGGGACTTGGGGGAAGAGAGGGTTCATGAACAGTTGCTGAGAATACTGACACTTTACTACTAGCCAAAAAGAAAAAGGCAAATTTTAAATTTGTGTGGCTTTTTTATATTTGCTATTTTAAAAAATTATTTTGACTTTAAAAAATATTTTCTAGGACTTTTACATCCCCTCTCTCACCATCATCATCCCTTGCTCAGTGAGACAGGTCTATGGTACTCACTGCTAAGGAAGCAAAGACAAGGTTGGGATTATAGATGTATTCCAAACTGCTGCTCCACATGCAGGATGCTCCTCTAGGCCCTGGTCATAGGACTAAGATGCTGACGGCTCCAGACCCTATCTCTGTCACCTAAGACCTGCCTCAATGTAAAATATCACATGAAAATGTTTTTAATTCATACAATAAACATTTCTCCTGTTCTCTGGAGAACCATGAACCAGTAATAACTAATAGCTATTATAAAAGAATAGTGGGAAGGATTTGGATGTTCCTCTGTTTCTTCCTCTGCAAGAAAGGAACCTTTAATGAAACAGTCTTTAAGGGCCTTTCCAGTGCTCATGCCTGAAGGTTCTGTATTGGACCACAGCGTCATTTCTGGGTTACCACACAGGAATATTACATTCCTTTTGGCATAAATCAGAGGCAAAAGGGCCCCTAGAGGCCTACTTCCCATTGATCTCCCTCTATATATGAGACACTTGAGGCTCAGAGAGGTGATGACTTTTGTGTCTGTACTCGCAATAATTTTATTCCAAAGTCAATATTTGTAACAGCTATTTTATGGTATTGTTTTACTACATGTCTATTATATATGTTAATGAAGTACAAACTACTTGATATTACATAAAAAAAACAGGCTAAGAAGTGGAGACATGGCTCGGTGCTAAAAGATGCTTGCAAAGCCTGATGTCCTGAGTTCGATTACCCATTATCCAAGTGGTTCATGCATCTGGAGTTCATTTACAGAAGTTCTAGTGTAACTAATTCTCTCTCTCTCTCTCTCTCTCTCTCTCTCTCTCTCTCTCTCCCTCTTTTTCTCTGTCAAATGAATAAATAATATTTTTAAAAATATTAAACATATTAAAAGGGACCCTAGAGAGCTCCCTTACTTCTTTACTAATGTGAAGTTACGGTGATGAGACAGCTGTCTGTGAACTAGGAAAATAGCCCTCACTAGACACCGTGTCTTCCGGCACCTTGATCTTGTACTTACCAGACCCCAGGACCATGAATAGTAAATGCCTGTGGTGTATCAGTCACAGGGTCTACACTATTCTTTTACAGCAGCCTGTATGTACAGGTAGGGCGCTCCTGCTACAGAATACAGTGCCTCTCACAGATCAGCCACAGAATATTCATGTTCTGGAGGCATCTGTGAGCCAGTCAGGGAGTGCTTAAATGATTTTTAAAAAAAGTTAAGACTATCCCTGGACCTTAAATTCAGTTCATTGACTCATTCTCTACTTCCTAGGAATTTTCTACATTCTAGGAGCAAATAATAAAGAAGCTCCAAGGGGAGTTACTGTTCTGTGCTAGGTCCTAGTAAGCTGACTCTCCCTGGCTCTCAGGCTGAAGAGGTTTTATATGAGGGATTGTAAAGCTTGAACTTTTTCTACTCTTTGCTTTCTTTTCCCTCTGGATTTGGAGTTCTTACCTCCTGAGATGCCTACCTAACCTCACTTCCACCTTCACCACTGCACAGAGCCTTCCCTGGTGAAGAGTCTTCCTCAGAGCTCTGAAAGCTGAGCCCTGACCGATGCGGGCTTGGGTGAGGGAAAGCAATGATTCAACCAGAGAAACACATGGAAGACAAATATTGTTTGTTTTTTAGTGTCGTGTTTTGAGACTTCAGCATAGTTTAGTGTTCTCAGCTCCCACTTACTCTAGTTTTTTGCACCTTTTTTTTTTTGTTTTGTTTTTGTATTTTGAGTCAAGGTACACTCTAGTACAGACTGATTGCGAACTCGCTCTGTAGCCCAGGCTGGTCTTGAACTCATGGCAATCCTCATACCTCAGCTTCACAAGGGCTTAGATTAAATGCATGAGACACCACATCTGGCTATTGTCCAATTACTATTTCTACTTTTAAGCAGGGCACTTAAAGTGGCTCAATTCTTAAGTTTTTCCCTGGACAGAAGGGTTTTCCTCTTTAAAAGAGATGTTATCTTCCTTGGCTAACAATAGCAATTGTCTATCAAGAATTCTCCTTGAATATGGAGAGCCTCTTTACCTTTCTTACAGCAGATGTGGGGTTTTCTCAATGGAGCTTAAGTATGTTCTAGAAGCACATTTTAAAAGATGATGCATTATTACAGGGCATATAACTGTGCATCTGGAAACCCCATTTCCATATCGATGCACGAGCCAAATCGTTTGCTATGATTGATTATGTTAAGCATTATTTGCTCTGGATAAATGGTCCAGAAGACTAATGTCTTGTAAGTACAGAAAGCGGACACTCTGGGACAGCGGAGATGGGGAGGGAAGGATGGCCAAAAGAAGTAGTGCTCCCTTATACTCAGGCTTTGTTTTTGAATGTGTGTGCTGAAATCATGTAAATCATGTGTTTTAGATCATGTAACAAGTAACACTCTGCCCTAGGATGTTGGGCCACTAAAGTCTGAATGCAGCCGAGCTGAGAGGATGGCCGAAGGGAAAGAAATAGAAGAGGTCATCCATCTCAATGATCAGCTAAAAAGCAGAATTCAGAAAAGAAGGCATCATGCCTCAGAAAATTGAATAAGCTTATGAAATTCACTTAAACAACATTCTTGAGGGATTATTTGTGAATTAAAATTAAAATGTCACCATTTTATCACTATAATGATTAAGATAGTAAAATTGTCAAGAAAATAGAAGGATTTATTCTTGTATAACAAAAAAATGATGATCAAAGGACCAGCATAATAATTTAGGGAACTCTTATTTAGCTGAAATTAGCACCTAACACCAAGTGTAAGGTTTTGTACTCAGTACATTATGAACTCCATGTGTGGAGTGTAATAAATAAAATATTCTCTTTGATCTAATACTAGAGGGCTACTTCATTTTTAATATCAATTCCCCACATATTACTGATGAGGAACTGAGCTCTAAAAGAAAAGATGATCTTATGCATACACAGCAAGTGGGCTGCAGGAATAGAAGTACAACCAATTACTTAAAAGGGATCAGAAGCTTCACTTTGCATATGCATCATGGGCAGGTAATAGATGAGGTACCTTCCAACACTGGAGGAGAAAAAAGAAGGAAGGGAGAGAGGGACAGAAATGACTAGGAAACGCTGAGATATGGAAAGGTGTTTTCTGAGGATAAAGTTCGTGTGGGGCAGAATCTCAGCAAGAAAGGCTCAGGGGAGGGTGCAGAGGGAGACTAAATGGGCTGGTATTGCTGCTGTACAAAGAGGAGAATGGGACACACAATGCAACAAATCTCCATCCAAGGAGTCCCGTTGAGACTGGAATGTAAGGTATCTAAAAGGCCTGTTCTAATTTCTGCCCCCAGGGCCTGAATCTCTTCAGATAGTTGTTGTGATGTTGGAGCAGAAAAGTCTCCAGGATGGAGGGTCTTTTCAGAGCACTGTAATTACTGCAAGTATTTCCTCTCTTGGATTTTCTTTGGACTTGGCACTGTTTTCCTGCTAGTTCTGTGACTGTAAAGACTAAATATTGCAATAATCTTGAACTAAATCTTACACAATCTAATCCCCAGACATGCCTTTCCAAGGGCACTTTCTTTAAAGACCCAACCTTGACTTTCCTAGCTGCTGAGTCTGCACTAAGGAAATTTGCACCAGGTGCAAGTTTATAGCCTCGTGCTTTGACCTCATTCACTCAGCAGTTTGACCCTGGATCCCTCCTGTCTGAACACCTGACTTGCTTCTCTGGCCTTGCCTCCCTGACCAGCATGCTGCATCACAAGTTCTGACTGTCCTGTCTGTACAGCTGACTTGTTCCCAGTCCTCCCCTACCTGACCAGCATACTACATCCCAAGCTCTTACAGTCCCTTTCTTCCAGCTCTGCCTGTGCTTCTTGGGAATTCCACAAGTCCCTCAACAACCTTCAGAATGGCAGCCTTGCCTCTCTTGGGGCCTTTGTGCTCTTTGAAATCTCATGAGCTCCCCTCTTCCATCTACTGTACTCTGGAGGGGAAGTCAAGAGAACCTGGTCCAGCACCTGATAATTATATTTACAATATATTAACTCTCTGTCTAGATCCTATGCATTTTATGTGTATTTTCCTGCTATTTTGTAATGTATCACTTCTGAAGTTCACAAAGTTAAATATAAAAAGAAAATATAACTAACAAAGCTTAGTAAATGGAACATGTGGTTGAACTAAAGAATCTATGGTGAACTAAATTTGACTACTTCTCTCCCACTGCAATTTCCAACTGAAACTTTCTTCCTTTTTTGTTTAGTCTTAATCCATTACTGTTGTTATGACAAACAATTTTAATTAGAATGCTCAAATAGTTGTGCCTAGAAGTAAAGGTAATCCTGAATATCTATTATCTGGAAAATTCAAATATGCAAATACTAGCAAGTAAACTTATTGTAGAAAACATTAATATTTGGATTTAGTTTATCAAAGCATGGTGGTGACTATTTCAATGAACGGTTATAAAAGCTTAAACCAGGCATGGTGGTGCACCCCTTTAATCCCAACACTCAGGAGGCAGAGGCAAAAGGATCAATTTAAGTTCAAGGCCAACCTGAGATACATAGTGAATTGCAGGTCAGCCTGAGCTAGATTGAGACCCTACCTCAAACAAACAAACAGAAAAGTATATATATATATATATATATATATATATATATATATATATATATATGTCTCATAGAATGTCATGATTTCCACAATTCAGGGATTCCTGACATTACTAATCATTACAAGTTCAGTCATCATATCTAGTTAATACCTGCTTAATGATGTGCATTGGTAATGGCTATGTGATATGGATGTAGGCACTCTGCAACACCAACTTTTTCATATGTAAAATCTAGGGGCTATGGAGAAAGCTCTGTCAAGTGCCTGACTCGCAAGCATGAAGACCTGAGTTCAATCTTCAATACTGGCCATGGTTGCACAAGACTGTAAGCCCAGCTCCAAGGAAGCAGACAGGAAATCTCTGAAGATTGCTGGTCAGCCAGTCTGACCTAAGTAATGAGCTCCAGGCCAATAAGAGACTCTGTCTCAACAAAAAGTAGATGGCATTCCTGAGGAGCAATACCAAAGGTTGTCTTCTAACCACCACACATATGCGCATGTACACACACACACACCTACCTGCACACACATATATTAAGGAACCAAGGAAACCAACTATTTTGTAAGTTAATTAAAAAATATAAATAATTAGGGGATGGGAAATGGCTCAGTTGGTAAAGCGCTTGCCATACAAGTGAGAGGACTGGCTTTTGGGTGCCTGGCAAACATGCAAATGATGGGCAGGCATAGCACCTGACTGTAACTCCACCACATGGAAGGCAAAGACAGAACGCCCAAGGCAAGTGGGCCATCTAAAACCATAGGCTCAAATATGAGATCCTATTTCAGTAAAATAAAGAAGAGAACAATCAAGGAATACTCCAGATGTCAATTTCTGGCTTCCACATACATACACATATTCATGCACACTAAACACACACATGCTCCCACATGCGTGTGTGGACACATATGATTTGTTTAAGTTGGAATATAGGTATCCTGCATGGGTTGGTGATGCTACTCCTAGAAGCAACAGGAATTTTCTTAACTCTTTTATTGACAACTTCCATAAATATAAATAATACACCAGTGCGGTGGTTTGACTCAGGTGTCTGCCATAAATTTATGTGTTCTGATTTCTAAGTCCCCAGCCAGTGGTAATTCAGGAATTGTAGCCTCATGGAGGGAGTATATTGTTGTGTATGAGCTTATGGGTGTTATATCCAGCTTCCTCTTGCCAGTGTTTGGCATAGACTCCTGCTGCTATTGTCTACCTGATGTTAGCTAGGAGGTGATGTCCAGCCTCTGCTCTTGTTTTCATTTTTCCCCTGCCATCGTGGAGTTTACCCTTGTAAGTCAAAATAAATGCTTTCTTCCCACAAGCTGCCCTTGGTTGGGTGTTTTCTGCTAGCAATGTGAAGCTGACTGCAACAACTATGACCACCATCCTCTCCCACCACCCTCCCTTTTTCAGCTGTCCAAATCCCCCTCCACTGAATCCCTTCTTATTTCCAACTAGTCTCTCTTCTATTCTGATATCATCCTTTTTTCCCTCCTATTATGCAGGTCTTGTGTAAATAGCATTAGCTACTTACTATGAGGTCATGAACATCAAGGTCACTTTGTGTCTAGAATACAGTATTGTAAGCACTCCTACCCTTCCTTTGGCTCTTACATTCTTTCCACTACCTCTTCTGCAATGGTCCATGAGCCTTGGAGGGTGTGATAGAGATGTGTCATTTAGTGCTGAACACTTCACTGGTGCTCTTTAACACTGGTGGGTGTTGAGGAAAGACAGTAGTCACTACCATCTGAAAAGAGAAGCTTCTCTAATCGAAAGTGAGAGTAGCATTAATATATGGGCCAAAACATAAGCATCAGCATGGAAGCTTAGTGGGATAAAATATTTATTCATCCAGGCAATAGTAGTAATTCCAGGATTTATGACCTCCCAAGCCACAGGCTTCTGATTAGGTTTTCAGTGCCAAGCAGAAATTCTCTCCCATGTAATGAACCACAAGTCCAATCAGAGAACAGTTGGTGTCCATCATAACAAACATGCCACCATTGCACCAGTTGGTATATTTGTCCTGGTTGGCCAGCAGTAATGTTTGCACAGTCCACGGTTGGTTAAGACCATTGATGACTTTTCTTCCCCAACAGGCTGCATAGGACTTTCCTGCATCCTGCCAGCAAGCCAACAGAGTGAAGGCTTCCAGATCAACTCCAATTTAATTTCTTAGTGACCTGCAGCCGAAGAATGTGGAGTCTTGCAATCTAGTTCTGGTGGACAACCAGGAGCCTTGACAATATCCTGTAAAGTTTTGGAGGCCCCGGCCAATAATTCTCTGAAAAGTATCCCACCCCTGGTACTGAATGTGCCATAGGTTATTAAATGAAAATACCAGTTCCAGGGTGGAATAACTCCCTAGGAGTTGTTGGTCAAGGAGGGTCCCAATGAAGCAAGGTATATCTATTGCTCTTGGTTTCCCACCACAACTGGATGGTATGTCCCCATTGGTGAAGACACCACATGCTTTAGATGCAAGACGTAGAGAGATAAAGCTGGAAATAAGCTGGCAGCTTTCTTCCTGGTGGCTAGCTTTCAGAAGAGTGCTGATTGAGGAGACAGACCAATAGTCCTACTTAACTTTGGACCCTAAATGCTACGCTACCAATATAGAGGCAAGATGAGCCTATCAGTATAATAGTAGCCTGATTGCTCTAGAAATAAGAAACCACCACAGGAAACATTGCTGAAGAGGGAATGGAAAGATGTAAAATCCAGAGGAAGGGGAGGAGCATTGTAAAGTGCTGTCTTCTAGATATGACATGGCCATGGTACACATAGGTTCATAGCAGCTGTGGCTAAATGTACAAGATTCACACAAGATCTGCCTGCCAACATTCCATCATGGAATGAAGAGGGGCTATAAGGTCTCACCCTCTCCTGAGGAGAGAATGACAGTTAGTGGTTACTAGGAGAGGGAGAAACATTTTCTTCAGTGGTATAGCCTCTGGTAAGTTGCTCATGCTTTTATAAATAACCCCTCACCCATGCTCATATAGGTGACACTAATTAAACTCATTGAGTAACAATAACAAAGAAAGTAGAACATGGAATAGTTGGGAAAAAGTGATTCATGGTCATGGGAAGAGGACAAAAGGAGGAGAGAGAGAGAGAGAGAAAGTAGTGGGGGTGTATATGATAAAAATACATACATGTATGAAAGTGCCAAATGTTTTATAATCTAAGTGAGCATAACTTGTATTTTCTTCATTCTTTTTTAATTAGAATGGATTAATTATACAAAATAATAGGTTTCATTGACACTCTTAACCTGACTTTTCAATTTAATCAGTAAAGAATACTTATTATTGCATGGTGGCACTCTCAGAGTCTAAAGGGCCTCTACGGTGTCACTACATTGCAGTCTCACATGGCATATGTCCTCAGGCTTCTCTGTCTCTCCAAGACCAACCTCCATTGCTCCCTAGGTATAGGATGCTACGTCATGCTACTCTCAGCCTGTGAATGTGCTGACATGCTACGCTTCTCACCTTTCTCCCCCCGCCCCCACCTATCTGTCTCTCTCCTCTATCTTGCTCACTCAAAACTTGTACAAGTATTAGCTTCTCTATAAAGCTTCTGTATGCTCCAATGTAGTTTAATGCCCCCTACCTGGACTCTAGGCCTGCTGGGAAACACTTGGACTGAGGAAAAGTGCCTGTAACTACAGGCGCAGTAAGTAGCACAGTGTACCACGCCTAACAGACAGTCAATCAAGATCAGCTGAAGGAAGGAAAAAGTGGAAATTATCTTTGAAGGAAGCTCAAGACCAAAAACAGGTATGTGACTGCCCAACATCACAAATCTGGAAAGCAGAAGTTTCTGTAGAGGCAAATACTATTCCTTATCTCACACTGTTATAACTGTGGCTAGTTTAGGTCCTGAATACATTTGAAAGACTGAAGCTAATTGGATGTATGCAGACATGTATATATTTGTGAGGGTTTTTTTTTACATTGAAAGAAAAACAAAGTTAAAATATTACTTTGATAAAAAAATAGATAACTAGGTAAATGAACAAATCCTTAAGTCACTAAAAACACTTTAACCATCAATAAGAATAAAAGGAAGGCATTTTCTAATATGAGGAGAGAACCTAGGTTTAATCCAAATAGAACAGTAAGACTATGGTCCAAAGGACTGTAACCAAAGGAAACATATGGAAGTTTACTTTTTTTCTACTAAGACAAAATATTATTGATCAAAATAAAAGGTAATGAGGGGCTAGAGAGATGGCTTAGCAGTTAAAGTGCATGCCTGTAAAGCCTAAGAACCCAGGCTCGATTCTCCAGGACCCAAGTAAGCCAGATACACATTATAGCATATGCATCTGGAGTTCATTTGCAGTGACTAAAGGCCCTGACATGCCCATTCTCTTTCTATCTATCTCTCCCTCCCTGTCTTTAATAAATAAATAAAAATAAAATCTTTATAAAAAATAAAGTAATGACCCTGCAAACTTACTAAACTTCTAGGGATATTTTGTCAAAAGTAAGAAAAATATGCATAGTACTCACATGAAATCTCAAAAGGTTAAAAAGGGCATTGTAGTAGGTCGTTCTAAGACTTCATCAGGAATTCAAATGACATTTATTTGACAAGAAGCTGGATTTCCAGTTATCCCAGGAAATGTAGTACATAAAGGAGACTAAGTAAGTGTGCACTAGTAAGTATAGATCAAGGACTTAGGCTGTGCATAAGCAACTACTGAATGCCTCTGAACAGCATTCAAGCTCGTGCAGCATCCCCTATCTAATTACACTCAAGTTGGACTGGCAGTCAAGGTGACCCACAGGAACCTTCCACCACAGCATGTGACTGTCATACTCTCCTATCTAACCTCACAGGGTCACTCCTGCGCCCAAGAGCAGCTTCTTCTTTCCTGCTTCCAGGACTTTGCTAACTTCTAGAACACAACCCTTCCTGATCCATCTTGTTTTCTTTCCCCCCCGAACGCTTTACCTTATAGAAATAAAGAACACTTCCTAGTCCCACCAAACCCTTCTTACTCTCTGAAGAAAATGAATTCTGTTAAACTCGATAGTAAACTTTGAAAGGAGATGACCCTGCCATCTCTGTGTCTTTCTCAAGGTCTCTCATCAAATGTGGCAAGTTGTCAACACTTCTGCCATTAAAAGTACAAATTGTGTGTATTATTTTCTTGCTCTGTCTAGCACACTTGACCGATGCCAAAGCTCTGGAAATTAACATGATGGCTTGTCCAACCACTTGACATTTGGTCTGCATACACTGGTGCTCCTTTTGTAGAAAATATGTTTGAGAGACTGTGAGAGTGCAAGTAGATACATGGCCAGCACTCACTTGCAGTGCTTTGGCCAGCTCAGCACACCCTGCTGCCTCAAGGCTCTCTGAATCAGCACACATGAAAGGGGAGCTTTCATCCCAGCATCTTAAAAATCCTCCGCTTGGAAGAAAGAGGCGGTCCTTTCTGGAGGATGAAAGCAAAACTGTGGTGCTGGGAATGCGTCTGCACCAGGTGCAGGACTCTGCAGGTGTCAGCTGGGGACAGACTCAAATCTCTCTCAATCAATAGCTAGATTTAAAATTTCCTTTCTAAAGTGTCGGAAGCAGAGTTGCTCAGAAAACCAACTCCAACTGGGGTCAAGCAATGTGCCTTTCTGCCTCTGACATCATTGCTCATTAGAGAGGCATATAACAGCAACGGCCCAGTTTGCTGTGGGTAAAGATGTGTGATTCTAAGCAGAGATGCTTAGCTTAGGCCCATGAAGCAATTCTTCATAGTGCAATGTAGGCCACTGCCCCACCCTAGGTCCCAAACCACCCCTGTCCTCCACTTTATCTGAGCATGTTGCTTTGAAAGCCCCTCACTTCCCGTAAGGCAAACAGAACACAAACCCTTGTCTAAAAAACTACCTGAAATGCATAGTAGGCATTTAGTAATATCTGTTGGACTGAATAGAAAGTGAAGAGAGATGGAGCCACCTTTTAATAACTCCAGTCATAACAGAAAGGCTCTGTAAAAAAGGACTCAGTGCTGTTAGCATTGGTTGGCTGTTATATATTGTTATATATTGGATATGAGCTAAACTTGTAAATACAGTCTGTACACTTAGCGGCCCAAAGGTGGTGTACAGACTACATTTATGCCTCAGTGGAAATTACTTCTAAAATAATAATAATGATAATAATAGCCTCTATTAAGCATGGCATGTTTTCAGTTTACAGAGCACTTTAAAGCCCATTATCATATTAAGTCCACTCAACAACCTAGGGAACAGATATTGTAGTTCCTAGCTAAAGTAGCTGGACTCAAAAAAAGTGGCATTAGTTGTGTGAAGTTATCTGGCCAGTAGGAAACACAAGATCTAAAAATTAACTCTCCCAGGAAGAAAAGGTTCCAAGTAATATTTTTTTACAACATTGCATCTGCCCTTGAGTGAATTTACTTTTAAAGAAAGAAGAAGCTATTTATGTTTTGATTAAACAAATCTCAAAAATAACTTTTGATAAAAGCATCTTCTAAGTAGGTTCTTTTTAAATTTGCTCCAGGACAAGTATGCTACTCTAAAATCACATAGTTATATTAGAAGAGAATTTAGATCTTGTCAGATATGTATAAAGCTCTTGGCTCACTGGCTGCTAGCCCTGGGCAAGGGGCAGGACACAGAGGTAAGTCCATTATCAAGGGTCCCAGTCAGGTGACAGCACAGAAGACATGAAGCAAAAGACTACAGCCCCAAGTGGAGAGTGGCATAAAAGCCAAGTGAGTACTTGGCAGATTAGAAGGCATGCCAGCTTCCACTTGGGAAGTTTAGGGGAAGTTTCATGGCATTTATGCCAGGCTTATAAATTGGGAGAACTTGAATTTTAAAGATTAAAAAAAAAATAAGGAAAAGCAATTATGGAAGCAAGAGTAGAGTTGGGTGGCTTTGTGAGCAAGGGCAGGAAGTTGTGTTTTGGGAGTACAGAAAGGACAACCAGGTGAGAGAGTCTTGAATTAATTTGCAGAGGGGGAAATTGAGGCCCAAGAAGATTAACAGTAGAGCTTGTTCTCTCTGTGTCTTTCTATCTTAGAGATTTCTTAAAAATTGCTTCTGTCAGTATCAACTCAGCTAACCAGAAAAACAAAATGTCAGATGTCCTAGCTATGGGGGAAATGAAGGTGAGAGGACCACTTGATTTTAAGTAATTTAATCCAGTGAGGGCAACATAGTGAGACTCCTGTCACCAACAAAAGGAAAAAGCAAAAAGGAAGGAAGGAAGGCAGGAAGGCAAGCATGAATCATTAAATAAGGGATCTCTGAAACTGGAGAAGTAAGGAGAAGAGAAAGAACTCAAGGTAGGGTGGCAGGGAGTCAGATGTTATGGGTTTTGACCTTTCTTTACTGATCTCTGACCTTGATTAAGTAACTTCTCTTCACTGTAAATATCTTTAGAAGACAATGCCACTGCTTTGTCTATCATATATTAGTAGGGTTCTAAGCTGTAATGACTTAATGGATGCAAGAGTTATCTATAAACTATGCTAAACAGCCTAAGTATCCTGATCTAGCATCTTGCTATTAGTGGGTTCTCTACTATGTTCAGAGTCTCAGTGATCATCAGGATCAAGTCTTTCTCTTGCTTTCTAAATAAGGAAACAAGTCTATAAAGGGCCACATGCTCAAGATCATCCTGGAAATTAATTCCAAGGTTGAAACTGAAACCATGGCTCCCAACTCCCAATGCCTAGAGATCATTCTCCTAGAAGCCAAAGTTATACTGTCAAGAATGTTTCCAGCAAGGCAATGTAATTGGGACTGAAAGCTCTTTCTAAATTACATTTCATGTATTAACCCAGAATATGGTAAGGAAAATTACATGTACCCTTATGTATGGGAATAGGCACATAGACAAAGTGATGAGGCCAAATTCCATCCAAAGGGATGAATATGAAAACACAAGGGGAAAGTCAGCTTCTGCCTGGAGGTCAACCCGCTGGCTGAGGTAGCCTGGCCAGATTCCTAAAGTGACTGCATTCTGTCACCGCTTCAGATCACAATCCTGTGTAATATGGAAATGAACATTTCCTTTGTACAACTCCACAGCCCTACTTGGAGTTACTGAAGTCTGGCAGAAGTCAGATAACTTTTTCTGCACATCATGCTACCCTCTTGCTCACACTCCTTCTCATGGCTTCAGCCACAGCTCACTTCCAAACAACTTTGGGAAAACTATTGTTTCTGTCTAACCCTGTTTTGTTTTTCCTATCATACTACATATCATTTTAGTCGTTAGGACAAAATACTAATGTTTTACACACAAATTTCTTTGTCTAAACCTTTGGGGCCATATATGCTTCAAGAATCCATACTTGAGCTGGGCATGGTGTGGTGGCTTATGCCCATAATCCCAGCACTGGAGAGGCTGAAGTAGGAGGGTCATCATGAGTTTAAAGCCAATCTGGGCTACAGAGTGAGGTCCAGCCTGGGCTAAAGCAATACCTTGCCTCAAGAAGAGGAGGAAGAAGAAAAAAGAGAATTTGGTACTTTTTTAGCAGGCATAGTAGGATCATGTGCAGGAACACACAACCAAATGCTTTAGTACTTCTTCAGAAAAATATGTACATATTCTCAATGAGTAGATTAACAGCATGAATAGCCTTAGCTCAGGATCAACCAGGTTTAATCACCAAGCAAGTCTACTACACATTCACAGAGAAACAATCAGGTTTCAGAGCACTTAGGAATTTAGAATTGCAGATCAAGGGCTGAACAACTAGTGTGTTTGCATAACTAGTGCTCTCAGCCAATTAACCTTGGGAACTGCATTTGTCTTTCTAATAGAGTCGCCCATGTCACTTGACTTGTACTGTGTTCACTTCTTCCTGTCGACCTTTTCTGTCTTCATAAAAATACACCAGAGAAAAATAAAATATGTCTTCTTGTTTCCTCTTCCTAAAGAAAGTAGGGTCGCTCTTATTGGCAGTAAGGATAAATTCTTGTCCCCATCCAAAACATCAATCAGAGAGACCAAAAACTGAAGAATGGATGCAGGCTAGTCTGAAGATGGCCATTGCTATACACTGAATCCAACCTCCATGAGATTATGCTTGGGCATAAGGTCTATAGGGTCTGTGAGAAGGTAAGTTAGATTAATAGAGCTCATAAAAGGACTAGAGAGATGGCTTAGCCATTAAGGCATTTGCCTGCTAAGCCTAAGAACTCATGTTTGACTCTCTAGATCCCACATAAGTCAGATGCACAAGGTGACTCAAACACACAAGGTTGCACACACACACAAGGTGGTACACACATCTGTAGCTCAATTTCAGTGGTTGGAGGCCCTGATTCACCAATTTTCTCTCTCTCTCTCTCTCTCTCTCATAAAAAGGCCAGTCTATTGGGCTTGCCCCTCAAAAAAAAAAAAAAAAAAAAGATGTTTAAATAAAAGGATCTCATAAAGGCATGGTCCTGATTCAATGAGGTTAGTGTCCTTATATAGATCTCTCTCATTTTCTCTCTCTCCCTTTTGCTCTCTTTCTATAAATAAGTACATAGCATAAGAGAACCAGAAATCAAGTCAGCACGTCGATCATAGATCTCATGGCCTCCAGACAGGTAAAAAACAAGATACTGTTGGACTTACCCAATATATATTTTGTTAGGGCAGCTCAAGCTGAGCAATAATCATGGTTGCTACAATTCTGCTAGGACTGGCTATATTCTTGCAGTATGTCCATAGATATAAGTCATGCTCATGTTTATTTTAGGTACACACAAGAATGCCTTGTTAGTTATATCATGTATGAAAAATATCTAAATTCTAGAGTTCACTTCCCACTAACTACACCTGTAAACCTAAATAGGCCATTGCCTTTGGTTCTGAGGTCAACTGTCAGTTGTAAAGATAGAATTATGGGAAAAATAAACTATGAATTGTGTAACTTCTAAGGCTGATTTTTGCAATGATGTTATAAGGTACTAAGAATTTAACCACACCCAGTTTCCATTTCCCAGTAATGCTTTTTAGCATAGCCAGGAAACAACTCAGCAATCATTAAGCCACCCATTCTCCACATACCACCCCCAAGACAATTTTTATTGCTCTCACACTTACCTCTAGGGTGTTAGCCAGATCGATTGGGCTGTTTCTTTTAGAGATGGAAACACTTCTCATGAACATCATTGCCGCTGCTATGAGTTTGGAGCTACTCCATGCATTGTTGATGGTCAGAACTTCAGAAAGATCCTGAGATAAGTACAATTACAGCTGTGTCAACATGGGAGGAGGAAGTAATTTTTCCAAATATTCTCCATCTGGTGATATCACATGAGATCAGAAAGCAAATTCTTTACATCTATGTACTGTCTTCCAAGGAGAAGCAGATAGAGAAAGGAGATGCAAGGACCTGGAAATGGCTTCCCCACACTGAAGGAGCCTTTCTTCTCTTTTCATCTCTGATTGCTTCTGGCCAAGACTGCCTAAGACTCTGGTGGTTCTTGTGAGTTGAGCAGTGGAATAATTTCATATGTTCTGACAACTCATTATGTGCACAACATCTACCGTTCTGATCTTCAGTTACTTGTCATCAAAACTGACTACAGTACCTTTTTATTCTCCTCCTCCATCAAAAAGATAATAACTCAAGAAGAGGTAGTGGGCTGGTGGGATGGCTTAGAGATTAAGGCACTTTCCCGCAAAGCAAAAGGGCCCAGGTTTGATTCCCCAGGACCCACCTAAGCCAGATGAACAAGGTGACACATGTGTCTGGAGTTCAGTTGCAGCAGCTGGAGGCCCTGGTGCACCCATTTCTCCCCAGCCTCCCCCCTCAATAAAGTTTTTAAAAATTTAAAAAGGAAGATGCAGTATTTAACTTTACCACTGAGTCAGTCCTTTAACTTCAAATTATCTGATGTATCACAATGGGCATAGCCTGTGCCATATTTAATTCACGTTGCTGTGCCCTCAGAATAGAACTTCTTCTAGCTTTCAGTTCTTTCTATGACTTAGATTTCTATGGAAGACTCATTAAGACATAGATATCTAGGGGCTGGGAAGATGACTTTTAATATTTAAGGAGGCTTACTTTTAATATTTAAGGGGGCTTAGTACACATAAGCTTATGGCCTGAAAATGCCAGAGTTCAATTCCCTAGCACCCACGTAAATAGCTGGCCATGGCCACACTCGAATGTAACTACTCCTGGGTCACAGAGGGCAGAAACCCAAAAACTGCTAGGGCTTGGTGACTTTAAAAAACAGCAAAAACAACAGCTCTTAAGAGAGAGAAAGAGTGAGAGAGCAAGAGTGAGAGAGAGACTATGTCTTAAGGAAACAGAGAGATGAATGGGGATGAGGAGTAAAGAGGATATCCAGTGTCCTCCTCTGCCCCCCCCCACATGCTGCACACAGGACACACACATCTGTGGGAACACACATAAGCATAACTACATACATACTCTACACACACACACACACACACACACACACACACAGTCCAAAACAAGCCAACAAAATGATATAGATGGTCAAGTTAAATTGTAAATAATCTGTGGAAAATGGTTCCCTGGAATCTATATTTTTTGTTTGTTTGTTTCTTGTTTTTTGAGGTAGGGTTTCATTCTAGCCTAGGCTGACCTGGAATTCACTATGTAGTCTCAGGGTGGCCTCAAACTCACAGCAATACTCCTACCAAAGCCTCCGGAGTGCTGGAATTAAAGACCTGCGTCACTCCGCCTGGCTCCTGGAATCTATATTTTAATAAGCTTCCCCATGCTCTTTAGGCAATTAGCCTAGACTTACTCATTTGGAATTGTTGATATTGGCTTCTTACACATAGAAGCACAGACCCTGTGTTTTTAATATTTATGTTCATAAATGTTATAAATATTTTTATCTACAGCCAAAATTCTAAGCTGGGTGTGAACACTTGCCTTTAATCTCAGCATGCAGGATACAGAGGTAGGAAGATTACCATGAGTTCAAGGAAAGTCTCGGCTTCAGAGTCAATTCCGAGTCAGCCTGGGCTACAGTGAGACCTGACCTCAAAACAGGCAGGGATTAAATCAAACCTCACAGCTTGGTGAGGTGGTGCATGCCTTTAATACCAGCACTCAGGAGGCAGAGGTAGGAGAATCGCCATGAGTTCAAGGCCACCCTGAGACTACTTAGTGAATTCCAGGTCAGCCTGAGCTAGAGCGAGACTCTATCTCAAAAAGCAAAACAAAACCAAAAAAAGTAAATCAAACCTCACAGTTATTGCCCTAAATAATAATGGCCTAATTCACCCATCAAGAGACATAAGCTAACAGGGTGTATCAGAAACTCAGACCCCTCAATCTGCTGTCTTCAAGAAACTCACCTCACTATTAAAGATAGACACCTCCCCAGGGTGAAAGGGTGGAAAATGATATTCCAAACAAACAGAAATATGAAACAAGCAGGCGCATCTATACTAATATTGGATAAAATAGACTTCAAACCAAAAGTAATCAAAAAAAAAAAAAAAACCCACAAAGAAGGGCACTTTTTACTTATCGAGGGAAAGACCCAAGAAGAGGATATCAAAATCATCAATCTTTATGCATCAAACACAGGTGCACAACAATTCATAAAACAAAACCTACTTGACAACAAAACAGAACTAACCACCAACACCATCATAGTTAAGGACATCAATACTCCCCTATCAGCAACAGATAGATCATGCAAACAGAAAATTAACAAGGAAGTAAGAGAGCTCAACACCACAGATCAATTAGACCTAATGGACATCTACAGAACATTCTACCCCAAATCCACAAACTGCACATTCTTCTCAGTAGCCCATAGAACCTTCCCTAAAATAGATCATATACTGGGTCATAAAGCCTTCCTCTATATATTTAGGAAGATCAACATAATTTCCTGCATATCAGATCACAATGCTATATTGCTAGAAATTAACAACAAAATATGTGCCAGAAATCCCACAAGTTCCTGGAAACTGAACAACACACTTTTAAACAATAAATGAGTAGTGGATGAAATTGCAGAATTTCTAGAAATTAATGACATTGGGAACACAACATAAAAAAACTCATGGGATAAAATGAAGGTGGTCCTCAGAGGAAAATTCATAGCACTAAATGCCTTCATAACAAAGACAGAGAGATCCCAAACTAATAACCTAACCATCCACCTAAAGGAACTAGAAAAGCAAGAAGAATCCAGCCCAGAAAGCTCCAGGCAGAAATAATTAATATCAGAGCAGAAATTAATGAATCGAAAACTAAGAAAGCAATTAAGAAAATTGATGAAAGAAAGAGCTAGTTTTTTGAAAAAATAAACAAAATTGATAAACCCCTGGCCAATTTGCTCAAGTGAAAAAAAAGAAAAGAAAAGAGATGCTTCAAATTAACAAAACTAGAATGAAAAAGGAGAGATCACAACAGACATAAATGAAATTGGGAGAATCACCAGGACTTATTTCATAGTCCTCTATTCCACAAAACTGGAAAATATGGAGGAAATGAGTGAATTCCTGGACATAAACCACCTACTAAAGCTAAACGCCGAGCAGATTAACCTCCTAAACAAACCTATCACACCCAAAATTGAAAGGGTAATCAAAAACCTTCCCAAAAAGAAGAGTCCAGGACTAGATGGCTTCTTAGCTGAATTCTATCAAACCTTCATAGAAGAACTGAAACCAATTTTTCTCAAACTATGCCACACAATCAGAGAACAGAGGAAGCCCCCCAACTCCTTCTATGAAACTAATATCAAGCTAATACCTAAATCAGGCAGAGATGACACAAGAAAACCATAGGCCTATTTCCCTGATGAATTTAGACACAAAGATTCTGAAGAAAATCCTCACAAACCAAATTCAACAACACATCAAAAGCATAATCCACCTTGATCAAGTGAGATTCATCCCAGGAATGCAGGGGAGGTTCAACATATGGAAATATGTCCATGCAATTCACCACATAAATAAACTTAAACACAAAAAACACATGATCATTTCAATAGATGCAGAATAGGTCTTTGACAAAATACAACATCACTTCATGATCAAAACACTGGAAAGAATAGACATGGATAGTGTATATCTCAACATAATAAAGGCTATATATAAAGCTCTTAAAGCCCAAACAATACTTAATGGAGAGAGACTGGAGGAATTCCCATTGAGATCAAGAACAAGGTAGGGGTGCCCACTCTCACCTCTGCTCTTCAACATAGTGCTGGATATCCTAGATCAAGCAATAAGACAGGAGAGAGAAATAAAAGGGATACAAATTGGAAAGGAGGAAGTTCAGTTAGCCCTATTCGAAGATGACATGATTCTATACATAAGTGACCCATGAACCTACATCTCTAAGCTCTTACAAGGTGATTAACTCCTTCAGCAAAGTAGCAGGATACAAAATCAATGCACAAAAAATCAGTAGCCTTTCTACATGCAAAAGACAAAGATACCTACAAAGAAATAAGTGACATTGTCTCATTTTCAATAGCAACAAAAATAAGATAAAATACCTTGGAATAACATTAACCAAGGATATGAAAGACCTATGCAATAAAACATAAAAACACTTAAGAAACTGAGAAGGACTTGAGAAAATGGAAATATCTCCCATGCTCGTGGATAGGCAGAATTAATACTGTGAAAATGGCAATCTTACCAAAGGCAACATACAGATTCAATGCAATACCAATAAAAATCCCAACATTTTTCTTCACAGAGATAGAAAAAAATGATCGCAAAATTTATACGGGATGACAGAAGGCCTCAGATATCCTCAGCAAAATAAACACCTCTGGAGGTATCACTATACTTGATCTAAAGCTATATTACAAAACCATTGTAATAAAAAACAACATGGCACTGACATAAAAACAGGATTATAGACCAATGGAACAGAATCAAGGTCCTGGATTTTGGGTCATGTAACTTCAGCTGCTTGATATTTGATAATGGCCCTAGCAGTGTAGGCTGGAAAAAAGAGACAGCATCTTCACCCAATGGTGCTGGTCAAAATGGATAACCATATGCAGGAAAATGATACTCGATCCACACATCTTGCCATGCACAGAAATCAAGTTCAAATGGATCAAAGACCTTAATATAAGACCAGAAAATCTGCTACTACTCAAAGAATAAATAGGAGGAACTTTCCATGAAATAGGAGTGGGAAAAGACTTCCCAAACAAAACTACAATAGCTCAGGCAATTTAACAATCACTTAACCATTGGGATCTCATGAAGCTGAAAAGTTTTTTCACAATAAGCTGAGCCAACAGGTTACCCATAGAATGAGAGAAAATTTTTTCCAACTATACAACAGAGGCCTAATTTCTCAAATCTACAAAGAACTCAAAAACCTAAACAGTAAAAAGTCAAACAACCCACTCACAAAATGGGGCAGAATTGTACAGGTAGTTCTCAGAGGAAGAAATACAAATGCCAAACACACACTTAAGAAAATGTTAAACATCTCTAATCACCAGGGGAATGCAAATTAAAACAACTATGAGATTCCATCTTACCCCAGTAAGGATAGCAAACATTAAAAAGTCAAATGAGGGCTGGAGAGATGGCTTGTGGTTAAAGTATATGCCTGCAAAGCCTAAGGACCCAGGTTCAATTCTCCAGGTCCCATGTAAGCCACATGCACTAGGTGGCACATGCATCTGGAGTTAGTTGCAGTGACTGGAAGCCCTGGTGCACCCATTCTCACTCTTTTGCTTTTCCTCTCTCTGTCTCAAACAAATAAATAAAATGTTTTTTAAAAAGTCAAATGAAAACAAATGCTGGTGAGGATGTGGAGAAATAAGAGCTGTTGGTGGGAATGTAAGATGGTACAACTACTACGAAGAGCAATATGGAGACTCCTAAAAAGGTTGACTATAGAGTTACCAACAGATACAGTTATTCCTTTACAGGGCATGTACCCCAAAAGCTCCATGCCTCAGCTCAGAGAGATTTGCTCAACCATGTTTATAGTTGCACAATTCATAATAGCAAAGAGCTAGAATGAACCCAGATGTCCATCATCAGATGAATAGGTAACTAAGATGTGGTATATCTACATGATGGAATTCTACACAGTAGTAAGGAAAAATGACACAACTAAATTTGAAGAAAAATGGTCAAACTTGGAACAGATCATTCTCAGCAAACTTACCCAATCACAGAAAGATAATCATTGCAGGGGCTTATTCATCTGGTTAGGGGCTCCTAACCTGAATCTTCCTGAGATGGTGACATACCTAATAAGTATCTTGAGAACTGGACAATAGGCAGGGGGAGGGGATGGTGAAGATGGGGAGGACACACAAAATTGGACCCAAATGGAAATGGTACCATAAAATCTTGTATCCTAAAAGACAGACTAAAAGGTTGAACTTTTATCATGTCCTTAGAGGGAACACCTGAACCACAGGGCCATGGAGAGGGTATGATGAAGACTAACCTTAATCTTCTCCTTTTTTTCTCTCTCTCTCTCTCTCAATCCCTCTTCTCTCTCTTCTTTCTCTTTTATATTATATATTATATTTTATATTACCTATCTCTTTCTTCTTTCTTTTCCCTTGGTGCTGGCCTGTAATTCCAAGTACTAGAATGTGATTAACATCCACAATGATCTGTTGATCAGGGAGACCTACAAGATTTCCCAAAAGAAGACAGATTTTTGTCAGAGTACTTGATGACTCACCAAAGGTTAATGGCAAGACCCTACTGCCAAGGACATCATATGCTGTTGGTATGGAGCATGGAGTAACCTGGCTGGAATCTGGAAGAGAGTCAGTCCCCAGACACTTTGTCTAGTGCCAGAAGATGCTACATGAGTGGCTGGGGAAAAATGACCAACATCTGTCCAAGCAACTCGTGGTCTAAGCTACTCAGCAGCAAACAACCTGACATGATGCTCACACAAGTGCAATAGTGGCACACAGCCATGGTGGGTAACCAACTGCTCTTGATTTGGCTAATGGACCTGCTCAGTGGAATGGAACCCATACCTGGAACAGGGAAACAAGTCAGAACCATATCCAAAAAAAAGCCCACACTCCCATATCAAGCTCCCAACAATTGTGGGCTGCAAGAGAATTTACACCTATTAAATTCTCTCTAAAATAATAATGGCTATCCCATTTATCTGGTGTTGACTTCACTTTCTGTTGGAGAATTCACTTCTCTTTTTCAGATGGATACAGAACCTGAGGAGAAAATCAGCCCATTGCACCTCTTCAGGACCCCAGCTGAAATCATAGAATAATTGGGGAAGTGAATAAGAGTGCTGCTTTCTTGGTGAGCCTGGTAACGACACAGGGGTGAAAAAGATAGACACAGAGAACACCCCACTTCTACCAAACCAGATATCCAGAGACACAGAGGCTACCAAGACTTCATCACTGAAGTAAACCTAAAAGGAACCCAACATGGCTCAGGGAAATTTGTTGAAGAAGGGGTGGACAGATTATTAGGGCCACAAGTTGGGACATTATGCACGGAGATATTGCCTGTTCCACATAACTGATGGCTACCCCCAAAAATGCATGGCCCATATTCACCAACGAGATGGGTCCTTTCCAAAGGGGGAGGGCAGGGAGGAGGCTAATGATGGTACCAACATGGCTGTATACACATTGTGTACATAACTAATAAAAAAAATGGGGGCTGGAGAGATGGGTTAGCAGTTAAAGCACTTGCCTGAAAAGACAAAAGGACCCAGGTTCAACTCCCGAGGACCCCAAGACCCACATAAGTCAGATGCACAAGGGGGTGCATGTATCAGGAGTTCATTTGCAGTGGCTGGAGGCCCTGGTTCACCCATTCTCTCTCTCTCTCTCTCTCTCTCTCTCTCCTTCTCTCTCTCTTTCTCTCTCTCTCTCTTCCTGCCTATTTCTGTATCTCCCTCCCTCTCTCTCAAATTAATTAATTAGTAATAAAATAAAAGCAACACAAACTCAAAGAGTTCAACATCATAAGTTTTAGGAATGAATATACCACATCACAGTAAACATTTAATTCAAATTTTTCTCACCCTCTGGCTATAACCATAAACATTAGTAAACATTATTTTCAATGTTATTTAAAGTAAATAAATAAAATTCTAACTAGATCAGCCCAAAAGGGAGACTTATAGGAACACTGGAAATATCAGGGAAGAATTGCAGGTGGGCTCAGGAGCACCTACAAAGTCACCTTCCAGTCTCTATCTGTTTCATCTCAACTGACTTCTGAACCTTTGTAACTTGGCTTTTCTGTCTCATTTCAGACAGGCTTCCTCCGTTCCCTCAGTGGCAGAATGTGACTGTCCTCATTTCCTATGCGCTACTCAAATAACTCTGCACATCATTGGACAAAGATTTAAATTGGCTTGAGACACTATACCCAGTAACCACCCTCCCGAAAATAAACACACATACACATGCTCCTCCTCATCCCTGACTATAAGACAGTCTACTGAAGGAACTCTGCATCTCTCATTTTGGGGCTATGTAGTCCCACTGCCTGGCTGTGACAGCTATGTGGGGTTAACACAGGAGCACTCTGATTCATTCTGTGGTGAGTTCTTGGTGAGTGGCTACACTTCTCAGACAACAGCAATAAGCTCCAACCAAAAGATGTGGGAGGGAGAAGAGCTGGGTGAGTAGACATATGGGCAGGCACAGCAGTGTCTCCTTCAGACCCATCATGGTGCTCTGCTTCTACAAAATTCTTAATAATCAGTCTGGAAAGAGAGCATTGGGCCTGAAGTAGTCAGAGGACCTGATTTCAGATGATAATAACAATACTAACCAGGTATGTGAATATCAGCTCTCTAAAGCAACTTTTATATGTAAAGGGTGGAAATAATAACATGGCCATTTGGTAGACAGGAAAATTCAAATGCATAGATACATACACTGATGTATACACTCATATTAATGAAAGTGCCACAAAGTGCAGATATCACTGTAAGTAATAGCCACTACTTTTGATGATCTAAAAATACATTGTGATCAAAACCTTCCTATTCACTTGCTAAAGATTAATTTATTTATGAGAATGTCAGCAGAATCCTGGGATATATCTTGCTTGACAATGTTCCTTTATATCAATGTCATCTGCAGGTTTGGTGTCATTTTCCAAGAGTAAGCCCTAACAGTAGTCACTGGGCACTTTGTACATGGGAAATGCCACACCCACTTTAGATACATCATCTACTTAAAACACATAATCCGCTTCTGAATTGGATGTAAATATGGACGCAGAATAGGAGGAAAGATCTTTATCAGGTAGTTAGGGAAGGGACCTTGAGCCTTAGCAATTGTGTCTTTTGTCCCTGCCTTGAGACTAAGGTAAATATTAGGGTTGAAACAGCAAAGTCAAAACACTGGAGAGAGGACTAAGAAGGTTTACAGCTGGGAAGGAAATAGTCAAAGTTATGTCACCAGACAAGAGGAAAGAAGGGACTCTGGTCTCACAGGCTCTGGCTGGTCTCCGCACAGCCCACCTTGTTTTTCAGCCTTGATTCTGTCAGCTGCTGCCCAGTCACTGAGACAAAGAGCAATATGACCGCTCCATAGTGGATAGACCTCATGGGGATTGACAGCTGGGTGGGAACTTCACTTTGCCATATCTCAGCTCAAGATTGACTTTTTTTTCTTACAAACTCCAAAGCAAAGAAATTCACTGGCAGCCCACTTTCTGGGACCCCACCCTGTTGCATAGAGCTTTTTATACTTCAACTTCTTTTGGTTTTTAATGGACAACATGTCTTAAGGTCTCTTATCACGTGGAATTTCTTCATTAGAGAACTCTTCTCTGTTTGCTTCCCCTCTGCATTTAAACCTTTTTCTCTAAACTTGCTTCCTCTATGTAATAGTTTCTCGTTTAAAATTAATCCTTCTTGCCTGTGAAAGTCTTTCCTGAATTTGTAAGACAAAACATTCGGAGCCCCTGACTTAGTCTGAGTTTTGATGACCATTGACCAGACAATATCCTAACTCCTGATAGAAGTCCACCCAAGACCCAAGATGAGGCTGTGTTCCTCTCAAGGAGATCCATTTCAATACTATCTCCATTCTATAGAAAAGGAACTTGAGGCTTAGGCTGTGTGATGTGCCCAAGGACACACAGACAGTTAATATTAGCATCTTTATTCAATAAAAGAGTGTAAATTTGTCTTTCTTAAAATGTCATGGAAATTTCTACCATACCAAAAAATGAATTATTATTAATAGTTTCTCTATAACTTACTTTAAGATATGACTAATTCAACAGCATCATTATAGCTAAGCCTTTGAAAATATAACACATTTCACCCCCAAGACTGAAGCCATAAATGTTCTCTACTGAATTATTTTCTGAACCTTATTCTAAAGTATTTTTAATTGAAAAACATTATGCTTAGACTAAATGCAAAAAATCAAACAGCAAAAATCTGTTCATAAGCCAGATATAATTGGCAAGATTATTAAAAAGACTGTAGTGGTTTGCTTTGAAACTTACCAACAAATATATCAGCTATTGTCCTGAGTTTTGTATCTGATCTAGCTGTTCTCTTAGTCATTTCTTTATGAAGTAGAACTTTGATCCAGATCTTCCAACAAAATCAAAGCCTTCTGACATTACATAAACTTCTTACAATGATTTTATATATCATAAAATAATTGAATCAAAGACTGTTAGGGCCACAGTTCATGTTAGTTATTGTCTGATAAAATGCACTTAGCTTATTTTGGGAAAACTGAGATCCAGGGAGGAAAGTTCACACCACAACTAGAACACTTCCATCCATAGAGAACAAGCCGGCATAGAAGCCAAGAAACCACGGTACTGTTGATGTTTGCTAATTCCCAGTTCTTACCTCACTTTATTCATTTAGGAAAAATGGAAAGAAGGTATTAGCTGGGCATGGTGGCACACACCTTTAATCCCAGCACTCAGGAGGCACAGGTAAGAGGATCACTGTGAGTTCAAGGCCAGCTAGAGATTACATGGTAAATTGTAGGTCAGCCTAGGCTAGAATGAGACCCTACATTTAAAAAAAAAAAAGCAGGAATTAAATGGCCTCAAGGAGTACTTCTACCTCCAGATTATATAGCTCTCAGTTTTACTCCTCATCAGATATGCAAATATTTCACATACAGAATCATATCCATTTCCTTATCAGTATTCCACAGTAACCTGAAAAATTTTGCAAACTCCAGATACATGCATCACTTTGTCTGGTTTTATGTACTAGGTAGTAAAACCCAGGACAGCAGGCTCTGTAAGAGAGCATCTTTGACCTCTGAGACATCTCCCCAACCTATCACTCATTATAGTATAGTATTCAGGTAGGATGATTAGACATTATTTATGACCTGATACAAAGTCCTTGTTTAATTCTACAAAACGTAAGTGACAAAACCCTGATGCAAAACCCACTGAAGGAAAATGGAGGAATTATATGAAATATTTCTATAGCAAAGTCACTGCAGACTTCAGGAACAGCAGGAATCAAGGACTTGAGAGTCTCCAACATGTTCTTGACTTCTCTGCTTCTTCTTAGAATGGCTTCTTTCCTCTCTGGCCAGAGTCTAGATCTCTCCACACTTTTGAAAACATTCCTGGCAACAACAATAATGATTTTCATGCCAACCTATGGCCTACTTATAGACACTGATACTGTTCTTAACTCAAAGGTTGAATAGCTCAGGGAGAAGTGACTGACTTTTGAACAAAACAATTGTGACCAATGCTTAGGGCCAAAGAGGTACCAATTCAGTGATTCTCTTGTTAAGCAAGTTAATGAAGAATGAAGTTTTTAGTAATCATTTCTTGGTTTCCATTCCATCAGTAAAGCCTGGGACTCTAGGTATACAGATATGCAGTCCAAAGGAAAACTTATGTTCTGCTGCTTTGGAATCACTAAAAGATAATAATCAGCTCAAAATAATGCCACAGTGGAAAAAAATCAGTAGCCCGGTTGGAAGTTTAAGTCCAAGAAATTTCTGCTTATATGCTACCTGCAAATAAAGTTGAGTCTATCACCACTTTAATCATCTCTAAAGAAAACATGCTAATCCAAATGAGATCAAACACATTCCGATTTAGATTTTATCTATGGCAGTAGATGAAAGCAAATGGTATAAGGAAGAATGTGTTTAAATACGGTATGTGTTTTTATGAATATATTCTTGTATAACACAATGCCATGTACAATGAATATAAAATGAAGTTTATTTAAATAAATAAAATTTTACATATATATGTAAATATATGTAAATTCAGTGTGGCTATGTTAGTCAGCTTTTTCACTGCAAGTACAGTAGTAAAATAAAGGAGGTTTATATCCAAAATATTAACCAATATTTTTGAATGATTTAAAATTGATACAAAATTCACTTCACATTTTAGTGAATGTCATAAACCCATCATGGGTATGCTAAATGTTAGACATTTTATCATAAGACAGGGGCGGGGGAAGGTTGAAGGTTTCTCAGTTTCTACAGTAGAAGATAGAGCATAGGTGCATTTGTATCAATTAGGAGAATAGTATATTCCAAAAAGGTTTCTGTAACATGGGATGTGGATAACTTCATACATAATATCTGTGAGTGGAAACAACAAAGTTCTCATCTTTCACATAATCTAAGTATGAGCAATTAAAATGTGAAGCTTAAAGGCAGTTTTATAAGAGCCCCAACAAATTTAAAAAAATAAAATTAACAAGTGCCCGAACTGGAATCAAATACTTGGAATATGTTTTCATCTCTTTGGGGATCATTCTGGGAGGAGGGGGGCAATGTGAACATCTTGATAAATGTTATTTATATTAAAAAAATTGAGGGCTATTTTGAAGTTTCATTAAACAGTTTGGTTAAAAGGTACTATATTTACTTTTTAAAGTATAATTATGGGATGGAGAGATGGCTTAGCAGTTAAGCGGTTACTTGTAAAGCCTAAGGACCCCAGTTTGAGGCTTGATTCTCCAGGACCCACATTAGCCAGATGCACAAAGGGGCACATGCTTCTGGAGTTTGTTTGCAGTGGCTGGAGGTCCTGGCATGCCCCTTCTCTCTATGTATATCTCTGCCTCTTCTTCTTTCTGTCTGTCACTCTCAAGTAAAAAATAAACAAAAAAGTATAATTATAAGGAACATGGTAAAGATCAAATTTGATGAATTTTCTAAATAAAATATTCAGAACTTTGATAAGAAAGTTTATCAATGAATATAAAATATTTAGTTCAGGATTTTTTTCTTGAAATCTGTCAATCAAGTCCTCTCTCTCTCTCTCTCTCTCTCTCTCTCTCTCTGGATATGTGTGTGCAAATATATGCACCTTATGCACACATATGCAGAGGTCACAGGAAGATGCCAGGTGTTCTCTCACACTCTTCTACCTTATTGTTTTGGAAAAAGGCACCTTGAGCTTGTGGATTTGTAGTAGACTAGACTATTGTAATGGTTTAAATTACATGTTACCTATAAAATCATGTGTTTGGAATGACTGGTTCCCGGCTGGCAGTGGTAGAGCCCTGATGGAGGAGTGTGACTTTGGGGGGGGGGGATTAGAAGTGTTATAGCAGGTTCCCTTGGCAGGAGCTCGGCTCCCTCCCTTGCTGCCATTTGCCACCTGCTGTGGCAAAGCGGTGATGTCCCACCTCTCCTGTACCATCTTTCAGCTACCACCATGGAGCTTCCCCTACTACTGCAAACCAAAATAAACCCTTTTCTCCCATAAGCTGCTTCTGACCAGGTGTTTGTCCCATCAGTGAGAAGGTACAGCAACTAATAAGCCCCAGCCAGCCTCCTATGTCTGCCTCATTCAGCACTTGAGGTTACAAGTGTGAGTGACTATGGCTAGCTTTTTCCATGGGTGGTGGGGAATCTAACTTAGGTCTTCATTCCCACACAGAAAGTGATCTTACCTACTGAGCCATCTCCACAGACATCTATCAGCCAGTTCTTGACAAGACGCATACTAATAATATCTCTTCAAATTCTCTTTTAAAGTTATACTTCATTTATAATTGAGAAATAATAACAGTATATATTCATGGGTACAATGGGATGTTTCAATGCATGATTACATTGTAGAATGGTGAAATTAGGTTAATTAGCATTCTATTATCTCAAATGAACAAATACATCATCAGTATGTTGGGTGAGAACATTTAAAATAATATTTTGTGCAATTGTTGGTTTTTTGATGGCTTGCTTCCAGTTCAGCAGTTCCTTTGATCGGGGTTTATTGGTTACTGTGTTTTCATTTTGGGATTGAATTTCTATTGATTTTTCCGATGACTTCATTGGAGGCTTCCACTATGTGACTAGGCATCCCTGGTGGAGATCTCTGTTTCCTGTCTTGTGTTGGTTTCTTTGCATTGTGATCTACCCATTTTGGGGAAACATTTTATTCTATTGATGGGGAAGCAAGTATTTGTCCTTGTAAGATCTTCAGTGGGTGTTTGTAAGTGAACCCAGTTGGTGTAGGATGGGGTTATAACCACAGATACACAGATTATGGAGATTGCAAGTACATCAATGATATCAGGAAACTGGAAGATGGGGAACTGGGAGCTCTGGCCTACTCACTCCACTTGCACATACTCTTCAGCATTCTGGAATCAGGAGTTGGGGAATCAGGAGCTGGGAAGCTGGAGAGCTAGGGGCAAGAGGCCAGTTCCTACAATGAATGGCCCATGCATCCTTTGGCTCAGGGGAATAAAGATTTGGGTACCCAGGGGCCTGCCAATAAGGAAACCAGAGCAAAAGGCCTGCTTCTGCAGCACATGTAGGGTCCAGGCAGCACCAAGCCAGCAGCAGGGGAACCAACCAGGACCAGGGAACTGTGAGGAGGGTGGGGAGACAAGGAGATTTGGCCTTCTCAGTCCGTACCACCTCCAGAGCAGGGGATCCCTGACGTGGGGACCCAGGGGTCCTTCAGTCAGGAAGGCATAGCAAGGGGCCAGCTTCTGCAGCAAGCTCACAGGGTCCAGGCAGACCCAAGCCAGCAGCAGGGGAATCTCCAGGGAACTGAGAGGAGGGGGAGAGAAACAGGGAGACTTGGCCTACTCACTCTGCATGCACACCCTCCAGAGCAGGGTAAAGATATTTTACTTTTTAAAATACACATTGAAGTTATGTTCTCAAGGGGATGTCTCATGATAGCAGGAAAAAGGTCGAGCAGAGGCTGGGGATCACTTCTTGAAACAGTAGGTGGCAAGACACTGAGCTCAGCTAGAAATGGCATACTAGAGACTAATCAACCTAAAGGCTCACCGTCCCCCACCACAGTGATAATCTCCCTCTAATAAGTTTCTGCTTACCAAATAACCACCACTGGGGGGCCAAACATTCAAAACATGTAACCTTTGGGAGGAAGATCCTTGCCAGAGGAGGTATGACGTTGGAGGTTGACTTAAAGGTGTTATGGCAGGCTCCCTTTTGCTAGAGTGCTGGTTGATTCAAACCACCATGTTATGGCATACATCATTAAGTACAGTTACTGTCCTGTGTGATAGAACACAAGAACTTAGTCCTTCTATATAACTGCAGCTCTGCATCCACTAATTGGTATTCCTTTTCCCTACTCACCACCACCCCTTCAATCAATCCTTTGACAGTTGTCATTAATGAGAAACAATTCACAAAAATAAGTAACACAATTTGAGATCCTGTCCCTCTAAGCCCATCTAAATATTTAAAATAGTTGACATTACATCTAAAGAATGGAAGGTCTCCCTAATTTAATTGACAAATTAACTTAAGTTTCTTGAGGTTATAAAACCTGATCTTAAGTTATACTACAGAGCCATAGTAACAAGAGCAAAAGAGTACTGTCACATAGACATACACAGAGACCAATGGAAAATACAGGATCCAGAAGTAAACTCACACAGCTATAGCCACCTGTCAAAGCATAAGTTTGATTTAAAAAAAAAAGAAAGATAGATAGCCTTTTCAATGAACAGCACTGAGGAAACCAGTTATTCACAAGTAGAAGAATGAAATTAGATCCTCCGCAAAAATCAACTCAAAATGAATCAAAGACTTTACTATAAGAACTGTAACTCTAAAACTATAAGAAGAAAACATAGAGAAAACACTTCAAGATATAGGCATAGGGAAATACTTTCTGTAAAGGCCTCTGAAAGTTAAAGAAGTCATTCTAAGATGTGCCAAGTCAGATTGCATGAAATTTAAAAGCTGGCCAGTAAAGTTCTTGGTTGCCCACTAAAACTATGCTGTTACTAAAGATCCTGATGTTTAGGTTTCAGGTCACTAAGAAATCAAGCTGGAGCTGAAATTGAAGACTCCTCCCTGTTGACAAGATTATCAGGATGCTAAGAAGAGATACACAGCATGCAGCTTTCTATGGGTGAGAAGTCATCAACAGTCTTAACCAACAGTGTACCCTGCAAGCTTTACAGCTGGCCCGACAGGCTGAAAGTGCCAACTGATGCATTAGTAGCATTTTTGTTGTGGGAAAAACCAGCTGGACTCTGACTGGACTGGAGGCTTTCTCCATGGGCAGGAATCCATGCCTCCTGGTACTGCAGTCAAAAGCCTATGGCTGGGGATGTCATAAACCCTGGGGGTGGGAACTACTACTGTTGTTTGCCTTAATGCATTCATTATGTTATGCCTACCAAACTGCTCTCCAAATACTTATGTTTATGCCCATATATTAATGTTACTCTTACTTTTGGTTAAATAAGCTTTCCTTTTCAGATGGCAATGACCACTGAGATGACTCAAAATGCACCATAGTATTGTGAAGAAGTGACAGCAGAGTGTTCACCATTGAGACATTTCTATCACATTCTCTAAGACTCGAGGTCCACTGTGGAAGACGTGGCAGAAAGAATGTAAAAACCAAAGGAAGACTGCTTACAATACTGTCTTCTAGACACAAAGTGGCCTTGATATTTATGACCTCACAGTGGCTGGCAATACCTACACAAGACCGTCATAACATGAGAGGGAATAAAAACAATGACATCAATATAGAAGAGAAACTAATTGTAAAGAAGAAGGGATTCAGTGGAGAGGGGATTTGAGAGGGAAAAAGGAAGTGGTGGGCAGGGATTATGATCAAGGTATATTGGCTATACCTATGGAAATTTTCAATAAAAGTTTTGAAAAAGTTAGCCAAGATATAAACCTATCCTAGAAGCTATCAGTACAAGAATGGAAAAAGAAAAGTGGTATAAATGCATAATGGAGTCTTTTTCAATGATCAAGAATAAAGTCACTCCATTTTTAGGAAAACAGGTGGAAATAGAGATCATTCATCAAGTTAAAAAAAAGTCATATATTTCATGTTTTCTCTCATATGAAAAATCTGCATTTATTTTTTTTTAAATTTTTTTAAATTTTTTTTGTTCATTTTTTATTTATTTATTTGAGAGCAACAGACATAGAGAGAAAGACAGATAGAGGGAGAGAGAGAGAATGGGCGCGCCAGGGCTTCCAGCCTCTGCAAACAAACTCCAGACGCGTGCGCCCCCTTGTGCATCTGGCTAACGTGGGACCTGGGGAACCGAGCCTCGAACCGGGGTCCTTAGGCTTCACAGGCGAGCGCTTAACCGCTAAGCCATCTCTCCAGCCCAAAAATCTGCATTTAAATACTTAAATGTATTTAGGTCATATGTAGTTCTATTTTTAGGTTTTGATACCCTCAACACCAATTTCTATTATGGCTACACTAGCTAAACTTCCACCAACAGTGAATATGGGTCCTTCTTTTCTTATATCCTCACCTGCATTTGTTGAAGTTTATTTTCTTGATGAATCGGAGTGAGATAGAATTTCAGAGTAATTTTAATCCGTATTTCTCTTATTAGAAGATAGTTTTGATGCTTTTTAAGATATTTATTGGCCATTTGTATTTCTTCTTTTGGGGAACTGCCTGTCCAGTTGATTGGCCCATTTATCAATTGGCATGTGTGTGGGTTGGTATTTAATTTTAAAGTTCTTTACATATTATAAATATTAACCCCTTTTCTTAAGTATAATAATAAGTGGATCACAAGGAAAATACAGTATATACACCCAATCAAATTATTCTGCAATAAAAACTTAATTTTTTAGGAAAATCTATAGAACTAGGAAACACTCTATTAAATGAAATAACCCAGGCACAGAAACATAAATCATGTATGTTTTCTCAATAACACAGATGCAGTTTCTAACTGCTAAGTATGTATATGTAGGTGGTTGTAGATAGGGCCCATGAGACTGAAACAAAGAAACTTAAAGAGAGTAAGGCTACACCCATCAAAATCTCTCTAAATTAACAATGCTTATCCCCTTTATCCTATTCTGATCTCAATCTCTGTTGGAGAATCTGTTTTCTTTTTCAGAATGCAACAAGAACTTAGGACAACCAGAATCTATCAACAAGACAAGGACAGATGACTCCCTGGAAGTAGATGAACCACCCCTCACACAGCAGCCAGGGCCTCAAAGGAATTAGCCAAGTGTGCCGCTTCCACGGTGAGCCTGACAACCTGGATCAGGGTGATGGAGACAGACACTGAGGATACTCAAAATGCACCAAAGCAGAAATCCAGAAGCTGCTGAGAGCTCAACTCTAAAGTAGAATTAAAGCATACCCACCCAGGTTCAGGGAAGTTTTTAGAAGAGGGGGCAGAAAGATTTTAAGAGCCACAGGGTGGAGGGAATATCCTCTGCAAGGACTGACTGCTGCTCTAACAACTCATAACCCACAACCGCATGGTGAATACCAGCAAGCCAACCAAGGAGGGCCCTCAGTGGTGTAGGGGCAGGGAGGAGGGAAATAATGGTACCAACATATGACATGTCCATATAAAGTTTCTACCTAATAATTTTTTAAAAGCCAAAAAAGAAAGAAACAAAGGGAAAGACAATAGAACACATGAGATATGGGGATGGAAAGGTACAGCAGGGAAAGTGGGCAGGGAGATGAAGAAAGGAGGGGGGAGAGGAGAATACAACAAAGGCTGTATGAATGCTCTGTAAGGAAACCCACTACTTTGCAAGCTGATTTTTAAAAACAATAAAATATTTTTAATGTATGTAAGACATATATTCTTTTGTATGCAGAATATATATATGTGTGTGTGTGTGTGTGTGTATGTATATATGGAGAGAGAGAGAGAGAGAGACAGGGGGAGAAATATGTAAACATGGCATGAAAGCAGAGTGGGGAGGAAGGAGACCAACAAGAAAGCAATCCATGGGAAGAGTAAGGGGAGACGGAGGAGAGCAGTGAGAGCTAAATATAAGAAAATACAATGATATATATGTATGGAAATGTCATAATGAAACTCATTATTCTGTACACTAAAGAAATTAAGAAAGGTGGGGTAAGATTAATGAAACCCAGAGACATCTTGAAAAAAATACTACGGGAAACCTACTTCTTTGGGAGCTAATTAAAAATGATCATTAAAGTGTGGATAATGCTACCCCGGAAGCCATAGGTTGTATGGAGAAATCCCAGCTGATGACTTTTCTCTACCAGCAGGCTGCATAGCACCTTCTGGCATTAAAAGCTGGTCAGCTGGATGGACGCTTCTGCCTCTGCTCCAACCTGATTTGTCTATCTTTCCCCTTTCAGATGTGGTGACTTCAGCAATAGGGCATTACCTTTTAGTCCTGGTGGGCAGCCAAGACCCACAGTCCTAGCCTGTGCTACTGTGATGGCCTAGAGGCTTCTCTGACCGACAATTCACAGGGTGGTATCCCATGGCTGGCACTGATAGGAGTGTTTGATAGTGTATGTCTACTAGGAGCAGCATTATTCACCTGTGAAGAGTCCTCTCCTATTATTTTTTCTACTTATATATTTTATTAAGTTTATTAAATAGTCAGTTTTCTGGTGCCTTTATGCTAATGCCCCTTCCATCCCACTTCTCACCCACCTTCTTGCCCTTACCCTTGCTTTCTACTCTTCCCATCACTCATATTCCACTATCTTTCTCTTAAGACCTCCCCCCACCTCCCAGTTTTACTTCCTGGTCTCTCTAAGTTTGGAGCTTCGAAGTTAGGATCCACATATAAGGAAGAACATGTGGTGCTTGTCTTTTGAGGCCTGAACTACCTCACTCAATATAATCTTTACCAGTTCCATCCCTTTACATTTTTTTTACAGCTGGATAAAATGCCATGGTGTATAAGTACCACATCTTGATTATCTATTCATAAGTTGATGGGCATCTAGGCTGATTCCATTTCCTAGCTATTGTGAATAGAGCAGCAGTAAACATGGAGAGAACTATTTCTATTGTAAACTGTAGAACTTAGGATATATGCCTAGGAGTGGTCATACAATAGATCTATTTTTAAACTTTAAAAAATATTTACTTATTTGCATTCAAAAATAAACAGAGAGAAGAGAGACAGATAGGGAGAGAGAAAGAGGGAATAGGTGTTCCAGGGTGACTAGCCACTGTAAATATATTCCAGATACATGAGTGACTCTGTGCATCTGGCTTATATGGGTAGTGGGGAATTGAACCTGGGTTATTAGGCTTTGCAAGCAAGCACCTTAAATGCTGAGCCATTTCTCCAGCCCTATTTTTAACTTTTTTAAGGACCCTCCACACTGATTTCCATAGTGACTGTACTAGTTTATACTCCCATCAGCAGGGACTATGGTTTCCTCACATCCTTGCCAGCATTTGCTGTCATTTGATTTCCTGATAATTGCCATTCCAACTGATGCAATCCTAGAGTAGTTTAAATTTACATGATTCTAATGACTAAGGTTGTTGAACACTTTTTAAAATATTTGGTGATCATTTTTTTTTTTTTTTTTTTTTTTTTTTGAGGTAAGGTCTCACTCTAGCTCAGGCTGACCTGGAATTCACTGTGTAGTCTCATGGTGACCTTGAACTCATGGCAATCCTCCTATCTCTGCCTCCCGAGTGCAGAGTGCTGGGATTAAAGGCATGTACCACCACGCCCAGCTAAAATATTTGGTGATCATTTTTATTTCTCTCTTTTCGAGGTATAGTCTCATTTAACCGAGGCTGATCTGGAAGGCACTCTGTAGTCTTAGGCTGTCCTTGAACTAATTGTAATCCACCTACCTCTGCCTCCAAGTGGTGAGGTTAAAGGCGTGTGCCACCACACCCAGAGGTTGCATTTCCTTTTTTAACTGTTTATTGACAACTTCCTTAAGTATAGACAGTAAGTCATGATAATTCCCTTCAATCACCCTCATCTTCACCGCCTAAATTCACCCTCCATTTCATTCCTTCTTCTTTCCAATTAGCCTCTCTTTTATTCTGATGACATTTTTTCCTCCTGTTATGAAGTTCTTGTGTATGTAGGGTCAGGCACTATGCTGTCATGATATCAAAGCCATTTTGTGTCTGGAAGAGTGCATTGTAAGCAGTCCTACCCTTCCTTTGGCTCTCACATTCTTTCTGCCACCTCTTCCACAATAGACTCAGGAGCCTTAAAGTATGTGATAGAGATGTCTCACTTAGTCCTGAACACTCCACTGTCACTTCTTCTCAGAACTTTGGTGAATTTTGAGTCACCTCAGTGGTCACTGCCATGTGAAAAGAGAAGCTTTTCTAGCCAAAAGTGAGAGTTGTATTAATATGTGGGTAAAGCTTAAGTATTTAGAGGGCAGTTGGGTGGGCATACTAAGTGCATTTAGGCAGACCACAGTAGTAGTCCCTCCCTCACCACTAGAGACTACTATGACCTATCCAGCCAAAGGCTTTTAAGTAGGTTTTGTACCAGGGATAAATCCCCTCCAGTGGAGTGGGCCTCCAGTACAATAAGAAAGCAGTTAGTTTCCCCTGTAACAGACATGCCACCATTAGATTAGTTTGCATATTTGACCTGGGTGGCCAACCATAAAGCTTATAGAGTCCACTAGTGGCCAATACCATTAGGAGATTAGGGTCCACTGTTTGTCAACGTCATTGGTGACTTCTCTCTCCCCACATGCTGTATGCTGTATAGCTCTTTCTATCATCCTGACAGCAAGTCAACAGGGAGGAAGTCACCAGCTCAGCTCCAGGTTGATTTCTCAGTGACCTGTAGCCCAAGCATGTGGAGTCCTCAGCAACAGGGTCTTACCATCTAGTTCCAGTAAGCTACCCCAATGCTGAGGTCAAAGGTATGGACCACTGCAGTTGACCTGAAGATTTATACTTTAAAAACACAGTAATGAAGACATCAAAAAACTGGTGCATGGAAACCGAAATCAATCACATGCAGAGTAAAGTGGTCATAAATGTGTGGCCTCCCTGGCCAAAAACTCACTGGAAAGTATCCCAACCCTGGCACTAAAATTTGGAGAACTCCATTTAGTTCCATGGCCCATTTTATTATTAATGAATGAATGAATTTAAAGGTTATATTCTTATATGTCCTCTCCCTCACCCCCACTCAGCTGAGTGACCTTTTCAGTAGTGTTAATGGTATTCACAGTGGGGTCCTGAAGGCCTCAGTCAGTTTCTGTTGTAGTGGTACTATATCTCAGGATATTCCAACTCATCTTGTGGTTCTTACAATCTTTTCATCTCCTCTTCCACAATGTTTCCTGACCCTTGACAAAGGTGTTATAAATCTGACTTATTGTTGAGTTTTCTGTAGCCTATAAACTTTTTGCTTTGCTGGGTTTTGAGTGAACATGCTTTCTGTCACCACCTCCCTAGAACTGTTTGTCAGGCTAGCAGAGAGACAGCAGTACTCATGTTAAAATTGCCCCTTCCTCTGCAATGTCTCCTGAGCTCCCGGCTAATGTGGTAGAAGTGACACATCTCATCGTAGGCAGTCGGCTACCTTTTCTTGTTGTATTGATGGATCCTGAATCTCCTCAGTGTTCTCTACCACCTGTAAGAAAAAACAGATTCTACATTCGAAAGTGAAAGAGGATAAGCATAGTGAGTTGAGAGACTTTTTGATATGCATGCCCACTCTTCTTAGCCAAAGAGCAATGGAGGTTCTCTCTGGAGTCTGTGAGTTTCATATCCATGGGATTCTGACTTGGTTCCCAGTACCAGGCATGCATTCTTTCCTACTGAATGGTCCTCATATCTAATCTGAGAACAGTTGGTTATCCATCTAGGCTGTGTGTCACTATTGCACTGGCATGTGTTTGTTATATATTCTAAATATTAATCCTCTGTCAGATGTATAGCTGGAAAAACTTTCTCCCATTCTATAGGTTTCACTTAGTTGATGGTTTTCTATGCTGTAAACAGGTTTTTTTTTTTTTTGTTTTTTTTTTTTAGTCCCTTTAGTTCCCATTTATTCCCATTTGCCTTATTTATTGGGCAATGAGGGTACTTTTCAGAAATTTCCTCCCTATGCTCATATCCTGAAGTATACTTCTTACTTGTTTTCTCTATTCATCTTAAAATTTCAGGTCTTAAGTTGAAGTCCTTGATCCATTTTGTGTGGATTTTGTACAGGGTGAGAGATAAAAGTATAGTTTAATTTATTTGTAATACAAATAGGCAATTCTACTAGCACCATTTGTTGAAATGCTGTCTTTTCTCCATTAGGTATTTGTATTTTTGGCATCTCTGTCAAATATCAGGTGGTTTTCATTACATGGACTTCAGCCTGTATCTATTCTTCATACATATACAATGCAATCCCATTCAAAACTTCATTATCATTCTTCACAGAAAAAGAAAAATAATGTTAAAATTCATATAGAAGCAAAAAGAACCCAGATAGCCAAAACTATATTCAGGGGAGAAAATAATACTGCTAGAATTATCACCAGACTTGATTTCAAATTATACTACAGAGCCATAGTAATAAAAACAGCATTATACTGGCACTGAAACAGACATTTAGATCAATGGAGCATTTAGGGTTTCCAAGGAAAGCAGAAAATGTCAGAGTTATGGTTTGTGGAGATCATGGACATACCCTCAGGTCCTTCTCCCATTGTGAAGGCCCCTGACAACTCTTCAAGCAGCTAGTGGGGCAGCTCTGATTATGCTGAATCTTGTGGCTTAAAAAGTAGAAGTGAGGGCTAGAGGCTTGCCTACAAAGCCCAAAGATCTGAGTTCAATTCCCCAGTACCTACATAAAGCCAGATACACAGTAGCATGTGCATTTGGAATCTGTCTGCAGCAGCTGGAGGCCCTGACATGCCCATTCTCTGTTTCTGCCTTTCTCCTCTCTATCTCTTTGTGCATTCAAATAAATAAATAAAAACATGCTTGTAGGGCTGGATAGATAACTTAGCTGTTAAGGCACTTGCGTGCAAAGCCAACGGACCCAGGTTCATTTTCCCAGGACCCATGTAAGTCAGATGTACAATGTGACACATGCATCTGGAGCTTCATTTGCAGTGGCTGGAGGCCCTGGAGTGCCCATTCTCTCTTTCATGCTCTCTCTCTCTCTCAAATAAATAAATTTTAAAAAAATGTTTATAAATTTTTTTAAAGCAGAGTTGAATTCTACAATGATACATAAAATGATACATAGTGTTATTATTATTATTAATTTTTTTGGTTTTTGAGGTAGGCTCTCACTGTAGTTCAGGCTGACCTGGAATTGACTATGTAGTTGCAGAGTGGCCTTGAACTCACTGCAATCCTCCTACCTCTGCCTCCCGGGTGCTGGGATTAAAGGCATGCACCACCACGCCCAGCTCCATAGTGCTACTTTCAATAACGAATAAAACAAAAAATAACAAAGCTGTTACTATATATAAAAGTGTACAGAGAGGGTATAAGTGTAGGAGTGAAAATGTACATTAGCAAATCAATTCTACAAACAACCAAGAGCATGAATGCCACAAGATACAGGACTAAAGATAATTGCCCATAAAGAACAAAACAGCAAATAGAATCTTAAAACGTTGTTAAGGTAGGTGTGTCTTCCTCTATCCAAAAGGCTTTCAATGCTTACAAGGAGAGGCAAGTTCTTAAGCCAGAGTGATTAGGTCACCTTATTAGAAGCAGCAGTTTGGGCTTCTTTCTGTCCTTTTATTTTAGATGACATTCCACTCAATAGACCCAGTGAGGTGGAGAGTAATGTGGTTTTCAGGAATAACACTAGTATTGTTACCATTTTCAATATCTGTACTTCCTAGACCTGACTTGGAAAGCTTTGCTCTTTTGTCCCAATAAAATAATAGTTTCAGGAGGAGAAAGCAGAGTTGATCAGCTTCTCACAGAACAGACTTCAAAATGTACAATTGGTTTGGATTATTTGATTTGGAGAGGAGAATAACTTGTCAATTTATGTGTCTTTATGACTTTCTTTCACAGGACACTCTCACCTTTGTTTTAACCAAGAGCCAGAGAGTAGAAGAAACTATAGAGTTAAGAACCCTCACACATGTCTTTGGTTTCATATAGTTCATCTGAGCAATGGGTTCATATGTCCATTTATTTGATAGCTACTGACAAGGTGCTTCTTCTGTGCTGGGTATCAGTCATGCAAAAGTGGACGTGGGGAGAAATTCTGGGACCCCTCACTCAGGTACTGACAGTCTGCTCTAGAATAAAACAATAAAACAATGCTACTACCCTACTCCATATCACATCAGTCATGTGGTAACCAGTGATGACCCATGCTTACCTCTTCTCAAGAAGTGACTTACCACTCTTCTAATTCACTTATAGCATCTGAGTCTTCCTGGAGATTTTTGGGATCCATTGTTGCTGAATAAGGGAAAGGACTCAAATATCAAGATGCCTAAACATCCTGTATCCTATAGTCCTTCCACCCAGACACCCTCAGGAAGCCTACAGCTCTTAAAGAAAAGCCATGAGAGGAGCAAAGGTCATACCATGAGTTGACATATTTTATCTTTCTTAGGAGAGTCTGTCCTCCTTACCCCAAGTCCTTGAATTGTGATACTGTAACAGTGAGAGGGCTCATATTGCTCGTCTCCCTGAGGACTTCCTGTCTTCAAATCAAGAACGCTTTCATTGTCTTAAGGAAGAACCACAAAGATCCATGAAACAAGTAATGTTAGTGAAAGGAGCCAATGGGCTTTATCCTTGGAGCATATTAACAGGATATCTGAATAGAAGAGATGTTCAGAGATGGCAGAGCTTACTGTCTTCCTGACTTCCCCATGTAGACACTTTACCTTACCGTTCAGCATGGTCCAGAAGTGTTGTTAGTATTGTAGCTTCTCCTTTTCCTTTACCTAATAACTCATTCTCTAAATCCAGTAACAATGTCACTCAAATAGGAAGTCCATTCCGTAGCCACCTTCCACATCCCCAAGTACCCACAGCATAATCACTGTTCTTGATCTCACCTTTTGCATCTTAGATCATGGAACATATTGCCTTAATTGTATTAATATCACACTGAGCAGATAACTCCTCATTATAGACTACTCAAAAGTCTGCCCCAGATCAGGTACTTAGGGAATATTTATTGAAAAAAGTAAACATTCCTTTCTCTATTTACTTAATTGGCACAAACCCAGTTTTCATTTCCAGCCAATATGCAAGTTTTTCCTCACAACCTATCTGTTTACATTTTTTATATTCTTGATCTTCACATCTTGCCACTATTCTACAGTCTTCTAATTCTCGACCAGGGATAGAGCTTCCCACAAGCCCCAGGCTTTTTCAGACTCCACTAGTCACAAGGAGATGGCAACAGCTACTCTACTGCCCTTTAGGGGGACCTGGGCCACACTGGCAGGCTATGTGTTAGTGATATAATGAGAATTTCCATCCCAGATGTATCAGAGCAGTAGATGGACCTATGAGAACAGAGTGGTATTTGTCTCTGAGTAGTTGGGGGTTGTAGAGAGTTAAATAATAGTAGGCTAAGAAGCAATGTTGACACATTCTCTGCATATGGAGCTAATCTCCAAACATCAGATGCTGCAGGGCATTACAGTAAATTGATGTTATTTCTTTCCTGAGGAAATTTTGGTTTTGGTTAATCTCAAATAATCCCAGGAAAAATACAAAATGCTAGCTTAGTCCTTCACCTTTTTAAGACTGTATTTTCTTTTCTTGCAGCAAAAATAAAAAAAAATACTCACAATGGAAAGATACAAGAATCTTCACTATTGTTGGTAGACACTTTCTATTACTACTCTCCTCCAGACAATGGCTATGAACTTTCCTAAAAATCTCAAACTAGGGGCTGGAGGGATGGCTTAGCAGTTATGATGCTTTCCTGCCAAGCCAAGGAACGCAGGTTCAATTCCCCAGGACTCATGTAAACCAGATACACAAGGTGGCACACGTGTCTGGAGTTTGTTTGCTGTGACTAGAGGCCCTGGTGCACCCATTCTCTCTATTACTCTCTCTCTCTCTCTCTCTCTCTCTCTCTCTCTCTCTCTCTCTCTTGCCTCCAACTCTTGAAATAAATATTCATTCTCTCTCTCTCTCTCTCTCTCTCTCTCTCTCTCTCTCTCTCTCTCCCCCTCTCTCTCTCTGCCTCTCAAAATAAATATTCATTCTCTCTCTCTCTCTCTCTCTCTCTCTCTCTCTCTCTCTCTCTCTCTGTCTCTCCCTCTCCTGGGTGTGGTGGTACATGCCTTTAATCCAAGCACTTGGGAGGCCTAGGTAGGAGGATCACTGGAAGTTCAAGGCCATTCTGAGACTATGTAGTGAATTCCAGATCAACTTGGGCCAGAGCAAGACCCTACCTCAAGCAAAAGAAGGAGGAGGAGGAGGAAGAGGGATTGGAACATTCAATAAATGACCAAGATTAATTAATAAAAATACATGAGTGGAACATTTCAGGTTGAAAATAAATTATGGGTAGAGAATAAGAAGAAGAATTTCATGTCAAAAACCTTAGAAGAAATTTTCAATAAAATTATAGCAGGAAATGTGGCAAATTTTGGGAAAAAGTTGCCAGTCCAGATAAAGAAGGTGTTTAGAACACCAAACTGATGAGACCTGAAAAGAAATGCCATACATGATATTATAGTTCAACCTGCATAGTTACAGATATGGAAAAAAGGAAAGTAAATTGAAAGCTGTAAGTGAGAAACACCAACTCACATATAAAGGCATACTCATCAATAACATCTCATTTCTCAGCAGAAACTTTAAAAGCCAGAAGGGCTGAGAATGATATATTTCAAGTTTTGAATGACAACAGCTGTCAATATAGACTAATATACTCAGCTAAACCAGTTTCATAATTGAAGGAATAGGAACATATTCCATGATAAAAACAAGCTTAAAAAATAAAACTAAAAAAGTTTCTGGGAAGATGGCTTATTGTTTTTAAACTCTTGCAAAGCCTGCCAGACCAGATTTAGTTTCTTAGTACCCACATAAAGTCAGATGTGCAAAGTAGTGTATTCACCTGGAGTTCACTTGCAGTGCAGGAGTCCTAGCATGCCCTCTCTCTCTCTCTCTCTCTCTCTCTCTCTCTCTCTCTCTCTCTCTCTCTCTCTCCCATTGCAAATGAATAAATGCAAATATTGAATTTTTTTAAAATCATTATAAAGGAATTCATGACTACTAAGCCAACTCTATAATCTGGAGCTGGAAAGAATCCTTCAAATGAAAGAGAAGGATAAACACATCCATGAGACTATAGAGATGGGAACCCTGCAAGAACAGTACTTAAGTGAACAAGGAATAAGAAAATGCCAAACAGTACAAAATTGCAAGAATTAATGCATGCATTACAGCAATAATGCTCAATTTTAATGTACTCAGTTCACCAATCAAATGACACAAACTAGCACAAAAAGACATAATCTCTCTGTTACCTCCAAGAATGACATAACCTTAGGGTAAAAGACTGGGAGAAGGTATTCTAGGCAAATTAAAATAGGAAACAGTTTCACTGTTCTAATATCTGACAAAATAGACTTCAAAACTAGTTAGAGGAGATAAGGAAAATGACTTCATTCTGATCAAGGCAAAAATAGATCAAGAAGAAATTATAATTCTTAATATATATGCACTGAACAGAAGTACACCAAATTTTGTGGAAGAAATACTTTTAGAGGGAAGATCATACATTAACCCTAGCACAATGGTAGTGTATGACTTCAGTACCTCACTCTCTCTAATTGACAGATAATCCTACAAAAATTAAACAGGGAAATACCTGTTCTAATGACATCATAGACCAAATAAACTTAACAAACATTGGCAGAGTATTTCATCCAAACATGCACAATATATATCCTTCTCAGCAGCTTATAGAACTTTCCTTAAAATGTATCATGTAATAGAAGACAAAGAAAGTGTTAACAAATACAGGAAAGTGGACATTACTTTTTGCAACCTGTCTGAATATAGTGAAATGAAGCTAGAAATCAGCAAGAGATACTATAGAAAACACAAAACTCTCACAGATTAAACAATACACTATTCAATGATGAATGAGTCATTGAAGAAATCAAGAAATGAAAAAAAAATTCCTAGAATCAAGTGAAAATGAAAGGACAGCATAGCATAAGCTATGGGCTATGAAGGCAACCCTAAAAGGTAAGTTTCTAGCTACAAGTGCTTACATTAAAAAAACATAGACCTCTCAAATAAGTAACTTAATAATGCCCCTTAGGGCTCTTGAAAAGTAAGACCAAGCCAAATCCAAAAGTGGTAGGCAGAAAGAAACTAATTGAGATCAGGGCAAAAGTCCATGAAATAGAAACACAGATGATGACTAAAATGAGTTAGCTCTTTGTGAAAATAAAAAAGTCAAGAAATCCTTAGTCAAAATATACAAAAGAAAGCAAAGACAACAAATTAGAGATTAAATAGGAAACATTACAAACAGTACAAATGGGGCTAGAGAGATGGCTCAGAGGACACAGGAATTTGCCTGCAAAGCCTGCCAGCCAGGGTTCAAATCCCTATGTGAATCCAGTGAATGAATCTGCATTTTGTTTGCAGTGGAAAGAGGCCCTAACATACCCAAATTCTCTCTCTTTCTCTTTCTCTCCCTTGAAAATAAATAAAAATATTTTGCTTTCAAAAGGTATAAATGAAAGCCAGAAAACCTTAAGACATACTTTAAAAGCTTCCTTTCCACTAAGTTGGAAATTATTTTCAAAAAGAAAATTTGTAGATATATCAACTCCAAGTGGATGGAAGATGTTACTGTAGGACCTGGGACTCTGAAACTGCTAGAAAAAAAATAAGGAAAATACTTCAAGTTGATAGCATAACTAAGGACATTCCAACTGCTGAGAAAATAAGGCTAGTAGTCAACAAAAGAGAAGTCAGGAAATCAAAAACATTGGTGACTTGGTGACCTGGTCTCATTCGCTGACCTGTTCTCTGTTGGCAAGCATTAGAGCTTGTAACATTCACCTGCAAGCCCTCCAGGATGACATCTCATAGAAGCCAGTTATACTCATTTCCACCAGCAAGACCCACTCTTCTCCAATATCCAGAAGCCATTAAGAACTTTCACTTTTCCATCCAAACTGTCACTCCTAGATGTTTAATCAAATAAAATCCTTTTGTGTTCACCCTTCACTGTCAGTCCACTTCATTCTTTGTGGACATTCTTGTGACAAGAGCCCAGTAGAAAAATTGGCTATAGTCTAAGTACATGCCTAATTAAACTCATTGGGTAATACATTTAAAATTAAATTAAAATAAATTTTATTAGGTTGTCAGAACCAGGCAAAAATTCCCTCACATTGACCAGGCCTCAAATCCAATAAGAAAACAGCTGATTACCCCTGTAACTTACATGCCACTGTTGCACCAGTGGGCACATCTTGCCTGGATAGTTGAGTGTGTAGTTTCCAGAATACAATGCTTCTTAATTGTTAAATTGGTTAAAATTAAATTACTTAAAATTGTTTCAATTAAAATTAATTAAACTCATTGGGTCACAAAATTTTGTTTAAATATTTATTTTATTTATTTAATTGAGGGAGAAAGATACAGGCAGAGACAGAGAGAGAGAGAGGATGGGTGTACCAGGGTCTCCAGCCACTGAAAACACACTCCAGAAGCATGTGCCATTTTGTGCATCTGGCTTATGTGGGTCCTGGGGAATCGAACCAAGGTCCTTTGGCTTTGCAGGAAAGTAACCACTAACCTATCTCTCCAGCCCAGGTCACAAAAGTATTTTAATGACATGAAGGTCAAATGCAGACTAACTGGAAAAGCTAAGAGGTTAAGTGGGTATGGCAGGATGAATATGATTATATAACATGCATGTATAAAATTGTCAATTGTTTTGTAAAAAGAAATATATCTGAAGATTGAAATATACAAGATTTTAATTGCATTTCTCACAAGTTCTTCAAGGTCATTTGTATATTAGTCTGTAGACTCAACCCCATCCCTATCCATTGAAGCAAATTTTGTATATATGTGACAATTCTAAACCTACATAAAAAATACAAAAAAAAAGAATATCCAAGACCATTTTAGACAGACTTATATATCCAGAGTTGTTTTGCTTTGTTTTCTTTAATTTTTTAATAAGATTTCTCCCTGTAACCCAAAAACTAAGGTCAATGGTATGCACCACTACACCTGATTTGAAGACTGATACTTTTAAAACCAGTAATTAAGGTAACACAAAACTGGCACATGGAAGAAGAAATCAATCACAGAATAAAGTGTCCATAAATGTGTGTGCCCCAGAAGACACTGACATAGAATGACCTAGCAAATCCATTTGTTATAGGTATGAAAATAGCCACATGAAAATATCAGCATCTACATTATGTCATAAGTAAAAATTCACTTGAAGTATATTATAAAGCTACATAACAAAAATAAAATGATAAATACTTTTAAAGTAAAGAAGGGTATTTCCATGATATTTGAAGGAAACAATGATATTTTAGCCAAAAACAAGTGCCAATAATCATAGACAACAAGAACTTGAGAAATTGATCTTAGTTATTATAATTAAGACCTGTTTATGAAAGATGTCAATAAGAGATTGAAGAGACAATCAGCTAGATAGGCAAAATGTACAATAGTGGCACATACGTTATGGGGGTAACTTAACTGCTTAAAAGTGGTTTAATTCAGGTGTCCCATAAACTTAAGTATCCTGAATGGTAGTCTCCCCAGCTCTTGGCAATTGGAAATTAAAGCCTCCTGGAGGCAGTGTATCGATGGCAGTAGGCCTATGGATGTTATAGTCAGTTTACCCGTGTCAGTGTTTGGCACACTCTCCTATTGCTGTTGTCCACCTGATGTTGGCAAAGGGGTAATATCTATCCTCTGCTCATGTCATTTCCCCTGCCCTTGTGGAGCTTCCCCCCGAGTCTGTAAATCAAAACAAACCTTTAATCTCAAAAGTTGCTCTTGGTTGGGTGATTTCTGCCAGCAATGCAAACATGACTGCAACACTAAAGAGGTACAAAGAGTGGGGTTGCTGCTAGACACCTGACTATGTGGCTTTGGCCTTTTGGGGCTGATTTTCAAGAGGAATGTGGAGATATTTGAAACCTTGGCCTGATGCTTTGCAGTGCTGTAAGTACAGCTTGGCGGACTATTCTGGTTAGAACTGAATGACCTGAATGCAGTAAGAACTATGGACTGTGAGGTTTGGCTTATGAGGGTGACAAAGAGCTTTGCTTGTACTGAGCTAGAGGCAGTTTGTGAGAAGCTTGCTGTTATGACCATGTCCTGGGAAGTTGTGCAGGGTTGCTTTGTGGAGAAATGGACTGGTATGTGCAGTGGAATATGGCACAGAAAGAAATCTTTAGGTTAAAACTGCTGCCTGTTCAGCTACAATTGAGAGATTACAACCTTGGAGACTGGGCCAGCTGACCTGCACTGGGGCAACAGGAAGAATTTAGACTCTTTTGAAGGGACCTGAGTGCTCAAGGAATGTCCTGTTCTTCAAAATCTGCTTTATTCCCTCTTGGATTAACAAATTGACACCCTACCTGGTATTGTGGAGTATAAGAAATGCAGGAAAGAGAGGGTCAATGGTCATGTATTTTGGAAATGGCCATAGAAAGTGTGGTGGTTTGAATAGAATACATGGCCCCCAATATATTCAGTTGTTTGTTTGTAGTTTGCATCTGTAGCCACCTGCTGGAGGCAATGTCACTGGTGGTGGTGGGTTTCTGATTTCAATCTAAAGATATGCAAAGTGTGCCTAGCTGGAGTTCCTGAATTGTGCTGTGGCTTTTGACATTTAGGTTTGTGCCTCTGTCCGTCTGCTTGGGCCTGTGAAGGCAGGCCAGCTTCTTCTTCCATTATGGAACTTCCCCTGAAACTGTAAACTTCAATAAATCCCTTCCTCCATAACTGTACCTGGTCTGAAAGTTCATCTCAGTGAACCTGAAGCTGTCTGCTACAGAAAGTGTGAAGCAGGTTTGCTGGATGCCTGTATGGAGACCCAGTGAAGCTGTGAGGGTGGACTGTGGATTGCAGTTGATATTCAGTGGAGAGGCCAGGATCAAGAGATGGCTGCTAGGGAAAGCTTCCAGCCCCAATGAAGTTTTCCAGGACTGTGAGTAGCCTAGCTGGAGGGGAGGAATTAGAACTCCAGAAATTGTTGCTTGTTAGAATTATTGGACTTGTAGATTTGTCACTAACTGAAATTGTTGGACTTGAAGTTACAGAGTTTAATGTTTGCCCTGGTTGTTTTAAATCTTGTATTGGCTGAATACTTCTTTGCTAAGCCCAATGCCATCTTTTGCAGTGTGTTTATTCTGTGCCATTATGGGTTTGGGGGGATTTTTTGGTATTATGGCTCAGTTAAAAGACCTTGGCCTATGGAGATGTTTGAATATTATTAGGTTTGACAAAAACCATGGTGACTTTCAAAGTTGGACTGAATACATTGTATTTTCTATCATGTATGGTTATCAGTTTATGGGGACCAAGGGTGGAATGTGATGGTTTGAGTCAGGTGTCCCTCATAAACTTAGGTATTCTGAATGCTAGTCTCCCCAGATGATGGCAATTGGAAAATAAAGACTCCTGGAGGCAGTGTATTGTTGGGGTTGGGCTTATGGGTGTTACAACCAGTTTCTTCACGCCAGTGTTTGGCACACTCTCCTATTGCTGTTGTCCATTTCATGTTGGTTAGGGGATGATGTCCCTTTGCTCATGTCAACAATTTCCCTGCCATTGTGGAGCTTCCCCTCAAGTTTGTAAGCCAAAATAAACCTTTTTTCCCAAAATCTGCTCTTGATTGGGTGATTACTGCCAGCAATGTGAATCAGACTGCAACAACTGCTTTCTCATTGGATTTGAGTCCTGCTCAGTGTGAGCGAATTCATGCCTGGTACTGAAACTTAATCAAAAGCTATTGGCTTGAAAGGTCATAGGCCCTTTAGGGAAGATACAATTGTTCTTTAGCTACATGGATATAATGAGACCATCAAATTGCCTTCTACATGTATATGTTTATATCTGTTGGTTCTCACTTAAAAAAAAATTTCAAGGTAAGGTCTTACTCTAGCCCAGGTTGGCCTGGCACGCACTCTGTAGTCCCAGACTGGCCTCAATCTTGCAGCCATCCTCCTATCTCTACCTCCTAACTTTTTGGATTAAAGGGGTGTGCCAACATGCCCAATGACTCCCCCTTTAAATTACAGAAGCTCCTTTTTATAGATGTCAGTGAATACTGGGGTGACCCATGACTCATTATAGTGCCAAAAAGAGAATACTAAGCAACAGACTATCTCTATCACACCTGCCAGGGTTTAGGGAATGTTGTACATGAGGTGGAATAAATAAAAGTAATTCTGCTGTCACCACTAGCCAGAGAAGCTTCTCTATGCAGATGGTGGTAAACTTTGAGGAGACTGAAAACTCAACAGGGCTGAAAATAAGAAGCAGTTGAGAGCCCTACACTGTAATTGACAACTCTATCTTCCCCTTCAGAGCTCAGGGAACATTCCAGAAGGGGAGGTGGTAGGGGGTGATAGAAAGAATAGAAGAGCCACAGGATGGGGAGGAACACTTTGGGGCACTGTCATCTGATTGGTGCATGAGTGACACACGGTGGCTGTCATTACCCCACAAAAACTGCACAGTTCTTAGCCCATCAACATTTTGACATAAAGGGTGGAGGAGGACTAAAAGAAGGACTACTTAGAAAAAGAAAAACAGGGCTGTGGGAGAAGGGACAAGAAATGAAAATAGGGCCAAGATACTATCACAGTACGTTCTTGTATTAAATTCTCAATAGAAAAAAAGAAAAAGATTAGAAAGAAACAAAGAAAATCCTCAACTGAAAATAAAATGGCTCTGACCATTTTTCCTACAGGGAAAATTCAGTTTTGAGACATTTCCAGCCATTAACTAGCTTTTATCTAACAATTTTGCACAGCATCTCTGAAAACTGACTCACTGGTACATTTCAGAAACAACTTATTTTGAAACTTCTCTGCTTCAGCCCTCAGCCATACACATTATCAAGCTCTTTCCTATCTACAACTATGACTCACAGTATATGGCTGTGTCTGGACTATACAGGTAACACATATTAATTTTGAAAACCAAAGGAACCAAATTTTATTTTAATATTTTCATTTATTTATTTGATAAATAGAGATAGAGAGTATGGGCACATTAGGACCTCTTGTCATTATAAACAAACTCCAGATGCATATATTACTTTATGCATCCAGCTTTATGTGGGTACTTGTGAATCAAACTTGGGCTGTCAGGCTTTATAGCCAAGTGTCTTTAACTGCTGAGCCATCTCTCCAGCCCCGAATTTTAAAAATAGGTAAATAACTTCAATAAGTAATTTACAAAAGAAGTACACAAATGAACCAATGAAACCAGCAAAGAAAACTTCACATTTACTAGCTATTAGAAAATTGAAATTAAAAATGCAACCGCATGATAATATGTACTTATCAACATAAGTAAAAAGTAGCAAAATGATGTGTTGGTAAAGTTGTAGAATATTTGCAAAGCTTAGACATTGCAGTGAGAAATACAAATTGGCACAACATTTTAGATAACTGTTTGGAATTATTTGCTGTCCACTGACTTATACATTTTATTTCTAGATACATACCAAGGAGAAGCAAGTATATGTCCCAAAAACACATGTACAAAATGTACATTGCTACTTTATTCCTAGATATAAAGATCTGTCAGGACAGGTCAATGTTGTCAACAACTCTAACGCTCCCTGGTGGACAACAGGCAGAATTTTGAATATTGTGGAGTTTTGTGAAGATATTATAGGTAGAAGAATGCATCAACCATTAAGCCAGGAAACAATCCTAAATGGAATCAAAAGACTGACATATTTTACATTAAGATAAATGAACTTCTGCTTAGTAAAATATGGTTCTAAAAGAATTTGTAGCATGGAAGAAGATATTTAAATCATCCTTATTAATAGCACCCAGCGAACATGTTCTGTGGTTAAATAGATGTTCACATTTACATAAATTTGTGGGCATGCACTTTAAGCTTCCTCATAGTATGTTTAACATGAAAGGCAGTGTGACAAATCTATAGGAACTATGATTTATTATCTTTCTATAATTATATAATTACTCTTAAGTGTGTTGTCTCATTGACTTAAAGACTATAATCTCAAAGATAGGAAATAAATGTGTAGTTCCCCTTTCACTGTGACACAAAATAGAGCAGAAAGATGTATCAGTTTCTTCCTCATATTCACATTATAGTCTACATTTCCTCTCTCTCTCTCTGCCTCTCTCTCTCTCTCTCTCTCTCTCTCTCTCTCTCTCTCTCTCTCACACACACACACACACACACACACACACACACACACACACACACACGTTTGATTCTGAATGACAAACTGAAATAAAGATTGGTCAGTGCTAAAACATTAACAAGATAAGACAAGACATTGTCAGGAGGCTATTTCTGGAATTTCTGACAGCACCCAAATGTTGAATTGAGAAGATGACACGGGGCTCTTTTCAGCTCAGCTTTAAAAGGGCAGGCTAAACATAGAAAGGAAAAGAACTGTCTTGGCCCAAGATAAATCAAAAGGAAATTTAGGTCAGATAGTCAATCTAACTTCCTATAGGAGGAGCTGTCTGAATTAAAAATTACTTTTCTCATAGCTTTAGAAGATTCTGGTGACATTACTATTACCTTAGACCAATGGGAGGGATCTGGCATTTGGAATGAGGAGGCAAGAATCTGCGTCACTCTAAACTCCAGTTATGACAATTGTAGAGGAAGGAATAATCTTTGCCTTAAGTGTGACCTGGGATATCCTGAGAATCAAATTTTTAAAAAAGGGAACTTTAGGCATGGTGGCACATGCATTTAATTCCAGCACTGGGGAGGCAGAGGTAGGAGGATCACCATGAGTTTGAGGCCACCCTGAAACTACATAGTGAATTCCAGGTCAGCCTGAGCTACAGTGATTACCTTGAAAAACCATAATAATAATAATAATAAATAAAGGAACTGTGAATTAATCTTACATATAATGAAAGGCCAAACATGTAAATGATTACATAAGCTTTATAAGACCTATAAAAGTGGTTTCACATGCTGCAGATAGGGAATCAATCCGGGTCTCTGCACAGTACTCAAATACTATCCTGAGGTACATACTTCTCAATGTGAACACTATTAAGCCAGTACCCTAATGCAGCTCTGACACTAGTCATATTGCCCAATGTCCTTGGTTAGACTGGGCTGGGATTAAGATTGAAAAAAAAAATCTTCAGAAGTTTTTGCAGAGATTTAAATAGAAAGCTAATCAATGACTCATTTGGAGATGACAGCATCCAAGCCAGCAAAATTAGTTTATGTGCTGATTAAAGTTTGTGAAAAGAGCTTAAAGTTGGATTATTTCACCAGTTTAATCATTACTTAATCATAATGCTTTCCAGTTTAATCAGTTAAATTCCCGAGAAGCCAGGGAGCAAAGAATGTCTTATCTCAGTATTCTTAGCACTGCACACTGCTGGCATTTGATGTTTATTAAATCACTGAATTAAGTGGATGATGTTGTCTGTCTTATGCCTTAAAAATATCTATTAAAACCATCTTCGAAAAATGCAAATGTATCCCTCCCACAGCATGGCATCAGTCCTGTTGGCATTAATGAATCTTCCTGTAAGTATTCAAGGAACAGATAATTCTTAATATTTAAACTCTCTAGATGAATTTTTAATGGCCATCTTTTCAGATAATTTCACAAGGCCAGATATGCCTTCCATTACATTTTTCTCTACACCAGTTATTACCAGAAAATATATCATGGAATTAGAATAAAAATCACATTTGCAATAATGAGAACTTTGAAGAAAATCAGATTTTACCAAAATACTGATACATTGGGGGGGGGGGAGTTGGGTTTTGGAGAGGAACTACAAAGGTATAAAAATATCAGGGTGGTAGGGATGGCTTAATGGTTAAGGTGTTTGCCTGCAAAGCCAAAGAACCCAGGTTCAATTCCCCATGGCCCAAGTTAGCCAGATGCACAAGGGGTGCACACATCTGGAGCTTGTAGTGCCTGGAGGTCCTGACATGCCCATTCTCTCTCTCTCTCATAAATAAATAAAACTAAAAATAAAATATTTTTTAAATATCAAATTTGCAGAAATTATGTGAGATAGGGAAGATTACTTTTGGAAAAATAGAAGGATAAGATAAAGTTTTCCCATAACAAAATGCGTATTTGAGATATAATAATTAAAATACTAGGGCTGGAGAAATGGTTCAGTGGGGAAAAAAACAAAAAACAAAAAACAAAACAAAACAAAAAAAAAAACGCTCGCCTCTGAAGTCACTGGCTTGAGTTCAATCCCCAGACCTTATCTGAAGAGGTGTGATAGGTTCCTGTAATCCTAACACACTGACAGCAAGATGGGAGGGGAGACTTGAGAATTTCCCCAAAAGCTTGTGAGGAGCCACAGGAAGGAACAGCAGAGAGAGAACCCAGAGAGAGAAAAACTCTTCCTCAAATAAGGTGGAAGGTGAAGAGTGACCAGAACCAAGTCATCTCTGAAAACAACTGAGACATAATATCCTCTCCACAGGAGTTCGATGCACCCCACAGCAATGTGTGTACGTACACTCACACACATACACAAACATGCACATATCACACATGAGACATCCCCCCCACACATGCACAGACATAGTAAAACACTAATCCAAAAACCAAATGGAAACAAATGATTAGACAGAAAAATACATTAAGCTATATATAAAGTCTACATCAGAATTTAATACATTCTATATGCTTGGTCCCCAGCTGCTGGCGATTTGGGTGATGGGGCCTTGCTGGAGGAGGTGTGCTGTTGAAGGTGGATATCTGCTCCTTGCTACAGCTCAGAACACTCCCCTACTGCTATTTTCCACTGCTGTGCAGAGGTGATGGCCAGCTTCTGCTCATGCCACCCTTTCCTCTGCCATCGTGGAGCTTCCCTAAAGAAATTAAATCAAACAAAAATATAAAAATTCCTCCTAATAGCTACTTTTGATTGGTATTTGATACTTTATTCTAGCAACAAGAAGGTAACTGAACACCAACTAAAATAATGGGAGTGGGGGAGAAAGGAGAGGGAGAGGAGAGAAAGGAGAAGAGAGGAGAAGAAAAGAGTGTTGGAGACATGGCTCAGCAGTTAGGGTGCTTGCCAGTAAAGCCTAACTACCCGAGTTTGATTTCACATACATATGGAAAGCCAGATGTAAAGTGGTGCATGTGTCTGGAGTTCGTTTGCAATGGCTACAGGCCGGGGGCACCCACTCATTCTCATTCTTCTCTCTGTCTGTCTGTCTGTCTGTCTGTCTGTCTGTCTATCTGTCTCTCTCTCACTCTCTCTCTCTCTCTCTCTCTCTCTCTCTCTCTCTCTCTCTCTTTCTCTGTCTCTCTCTCTCCCCTACTTGTGTATGCTGCCTCATGCCTTTAATTCGAGCACTTAGAAGGCAGAGGTAGGAGGATCACTGTGAGCTTGAGCCTAACCTGAGACTACATAGTGAATTCCAGGTCAACCTGGACTAGAGCGAGACCCTACCTCAAAATAAAAACAAAAGAAAAGAAGTAGAGAAGGGAAGAGAGAAGAAAGGAAGGAGGGAAGGAGGGAAAGAAGGAAGGAAGAAAGGATGGAAGAAAGGAAGGGAGGGAGGAAGCCAGCCTAGGTACCTAGCAAATATTTCCCAGAGTGGCCCATTCTGATTTTAAGGTTAAAGAAAAGGAAAGCACACAAGAGAGGATACAAATGAAGATGAGATGTCACCTGGAGCAAAATCAGCATTACTTAATGAGTGGTTTTAAGTGTTTGATCTCAGCTGTTAAGGAGTAGATAAGCATTCCCAAAGCTTCCCATAGTTCATCTGAGGAAAGGTGCAACAGACATTGGGGTGACTAAAGCTTTAGCCCCTTCCAGCTTGTGAAACAACTAAAATGGTAATATTGTCAAAGCAGGTAAGAAAAACGCTAAGTCTAAACAATCTGCCAAGTTGTGCTACAACTGATACTGATTTTTATAAACCATACACGTGGAGTAACTAAGAGCTGAGATGGATAAATTTACAACTACAACATGTAAACCCACTATTATTTATTTTGTTATCCATCAATAGGTATTTTTGGGGATTACAGTTATGTACGAGTCACATCAGCAGTGAATTTCAGATGTTCTTATGCACATAATTATTGGCAAATTTGAATACTTTTGTTGAGAAATAGAAGTTGAATGTTTCTTGTTTGTTTGCTTACTGAGAATTGAACCTCTGGCCTCTAACATGGTAAGCAAGTACTCTACCAGAGCTACACTATTTTGCTCTATTTTTACTTTTTTTATTTTGGCCTTGAAATCACTGTCTAGCTCAGGTGGGCCTTCAACTTATCCTGCCTCAGTCTGTGAATGTTCTTAATTTTTTAAGCACACAGAAAACTGATAACATAGCAAGAGTAATAATATTTTTGTTAATGTAACTTTTCAGAATAAGGCTGCGTCTGATTTTTTTTTTAAATGAGAATTGCCTTCCATAACTGTTATTAGACCTTCAATGGCTTTGGAAATTAGTGTTTGCTAAACTTGTTTTGAATGAGCTCCACCAAAAATATCAAGCAAGACAGAGCTCGGATGTGAAATTCATTTAGCAGTAAATTCGTCTCAATGACAACTAACATTTGAACCTTGGGTGCTGAAGCGACTGCTCCATATATTTCCAATGCCATCAGGAGTTGAGGCTCCACTCCTGCCCACTTGCTACAGCTATGACTTATGTTCAAGCGGCTGTCACCACAGCATTTTCAGTCTCTACATGTGAAACAAGAGTGCCTCTCTGTCCTGCCCTTCATTCCCATAGACCCCATAAGCCTCCTCTGGAGTCCCCCTCATTCTACAAAGCCTTCCCGACTGTAGTAGACAGCCTCATGCTGCTGGGATGAACCTCCAAACCAGGCACAGTTTATGGGAGGCATTTCTTTGAAGCATACAGATAGAGGGGATGTTCTATAATTGAAGAAGAAGATGAGTACCACCCCTCTTTCACAGATCCACACAGAAGGGAAAAAAAATCAACACCAGCACAAGCAAGCACACCCAGGAACACAGAATGGCAGAGAACAAGCACGCCATATATTTTCACAGGAATTCAAACATACCTTTGGGCTGGACCCCAGGATCCGCCCACAGCGACACCTCCTCCATCCAGGCAGATGGAGATCTATGTTACAAGCTTTAATAACTTCTGAATCTATTAGGGGACAGCCATTCAAACCACCACACCAACCATCTCTACAGTTTTAACCTTATTGACCTTCAAATCTGTCCCTATACATCCCAGCCCAATATTTTTAGCTGAGTTCAGTTTCTATAATAACTACCACAGGTTTTGTACTTGAACTTTTCTGTATGTTCCTTTCGCTACTTCCTGTATGTTAGTCCTCACAAGAATATTGCTCCTTATACAGTATGAGCCAGGGGCCCTGCTGTTCAGACATCCACACTGGAAAGTGCCAGGGATTAACTGGTTAAGCAATCATTTTGATAGTTTCAACCATAAGTATCATAAATGAGAAACTAGAGAAGGATTCACCAATACTGTAGCTCTTTCCAATATAATTTAGCCAACATTCGCTAAATATTTGCTAACTTTAGTACAGAAATGAACCTGAAATTGTTTCTTCCCTCAAGAAATAGCAGACATGCCAGAACTACTTACTACTGTGCTTTTCAAGTGAGGTGATCTTACTTCCTAGGGGACAGCTGGACTATCTGGAAGTGGGATGGGGAGGTACTCCTTCGTATGGTAACTGAGGCACAAGCTGGTGCAGAGAACACACAGCACAGGGCAGTGAAGAGATATTTGGACCCAAATGAGAACAGCAGCAAACTTAAGATGCCCTAAGTTACTCAGCCAATGTGGGCTGATATGTGTGAAAACAACTTTTATCTTTCAGATTATGAAATTTTCATGCAATTGTTATTTTCCGTTTGAGCATCTAGGACTGCTATTCTCCCTCACACCGGCACTTTCATTGGAGGGAAAACAAAACAAAAAAAAACAGGAGGCTGAAGACCAGCTCTGTTCCTCAAGATGTGCTGTAAAGGTCACTGAACTAGCTACTGGTTGAATAAATAATTGTTAAATTATTGTATGCTCTTCCTTCATTCTTCAATACACTGATTTGACATTTGTTTTCTAGAAATTTAGGGCCTGCCACTTGTTAGGCTAGTACTAAACCACTGAGACTTACCCTCATTTCTTTTAAAACCTTAGTTATTTTTTTCATTTGTGTATGCGTGTGCTGCTGCCAACAAAATGCTAAACACTTTCACCACTTGGGGTCTATTTTCATATGGGTTACTAGGGAATTGAACCAGGCCAGGCAGGCTTCATAAGCAAGTACCTTTAACCATCAAGCCATCTCCCAGCGATCTTCTTTTTATACTTTATTTCAAACACCATCTCACTAAGCTCACCAAGTTGGCCTTGAACATGTGCTCCTCTTGCCTCAACCTCCTGAGTTGCTCACTAAGTCCACCAAGTTAGCCTTGAACATATAATCCTCCTGCCTCAACCTCGTGAGTTGCTAGGATTATGGGCTTGTGCCATCAGTCCTGGATAGAATATCTTTAGAGACGTTTTGTCACACTTATAATAATTTCTAAAGGTAACCTTTTCCATCAAATAAGTTCCTATGGGAAATCCCAATCTACATGACTAGTAAACACAGGTGCTCCACTGAGTCAAAGGTGTGGACCCTTCACAGTGAGCACTGCAAGGGACCATACTGAAATACCCACCGAAACACTAAACCAGAGACGAAAGGTGAGTAGGATAAAGTGACATGACCAGATAGGGTAGACAGCAGCTTTCACTTATTGGTTCCTATGAAACTCAAGTGTAGGAGAAAGGCTTATTTTTTTTTCTTGAATTAACCTAATGCCACAATATGCCTTTATGTATAGATGGGAAGTGTATATTTGCATCCCAGTTTCAATAGACTAAAAGTTACATGAGGCACCAATCGCTGCTCAACTCTAGGGTAAATTCATTCAAAACTTGAAGAGGTTGTGTGGCCCAACTCACTGTAGACATATTTCTTTATGAATGCCTATTTGCCAGTGAGAACCATTTAAGTACCAGAAATTTAGTAAAACCCTCCAACATTCACTTGCCCTTCCACAGAGATAAGTGATTGCTAATAGGGCCTGAGCTGCTGCATAATGGCATTTTAGAATGGGCAGCATGTACATTGTGAACAGGCAGTCTGTGCATTCACTTCTCAATCCCCAATACCTTCAACTTTCATAATACAAACTTTAGAAAGCTTAACAAAAAGTTTTTTGGAAGACTGAGTAGAATGCTTAGAAGATAGAGTTTTTCTAACAAGACATAGAGAACTATTTTTTTTTAAAGAGTATGCAAGAGAATCTAAAAGTTTGGAACTTGAGAGCTTTGTGATCTATCAAAAGATTACAAGTTTTAAGAGAAGAAAAGAGGTAGTTTCATGTAAAGGCTCGAATGGAGTCTCTTACCCATTCAATGTGCTATGTCAACTGTCATCAAAAACAATATACCAAGTCTGGACATAGAAATAGGGAAATAAACAGGCAGCTAGTGCCAAAATGCAGAGATTGTGTAGCCTAGAACCTTCCTTGCAAAGCTCCGGACACTATCCTTTGTCTTGCCTGGTACATTTTATTCTCTCTGGTACATCTTGTGAGTTTCTTCTCCACATTAGCATAGAGAAACACAAAATGACCAGAAGGTCAGAGAGAGCGAGAGAGGGGAGGGATTGGGCTAGCGCGACTCATGCTGTGATCTTGTCGGAGTCACAGGACTAAGATGGGAGTCACTGTCCCTGAAGGTTTCCACTACAAGGTGACACACAGAAGGTAGAGAGCAAAGTCAGTGCAGACTGTATACACAATTTAGGCACTAGCTCACCACCCATACCCACATGGCATTCTTTCTTTCAGAATTCCCATATAAACACAAAACTCATGTGTGAATGAGACAAGGTCAATACTTGAGCTATATTTAATGATTCATACAAACGTTTCAATTTCCCAATAAAATCTTCCTGAAAGCAACAGCCTTATTAAATGCCACAGACACTGCCATATATAAAGTACACAGAGACCTCCACCTGCAACCATGAGACTGGCCCTGGAGAGCCCTCAAATCAGTGATGACACCTGAAGTAAAGACTGAGGTAAGCAGGGGCAATGTCTCCTCATCATTGTGTCCTACTGAAGACTACCTGCACTTGAACTTCTTAGATTCACCTAAACCCGTTGTTCACATCTGCGAATTCCACCTATCAGTCCCACACAGGCTGTTATTGTTGAATCTCTTATGTCTATGTCCTGGTCATTATTTTCCCTCTACAGCCAACAGCTATTCACACAGGGGTCTTTAGAGGTCACATGCTCAATTTATAAACAAGGGCAAATGAGTCCCAGAGAAAGGATTTACTTAAAGTCACATAGCTGAGGGCAGAACTAGGGAAATCCAGATGGCCCAGTTCCTCATCTCCTATTCTCTCTTCCTCCAGGGTTGTCTTGTGTGACCTTCCTTCTCACAGAAGAATGTGCTCCCTTTACAGCCATTTGGGAAACTTCAGCAGACTTGACAAAAGTACCTGCCAGTTATCACCAAGAATCTAAGGTGTGCAATTTCACCATGTGACTCAATGTAAAACTTCTTTGCATTTTAAAAAATTTTTTATTTATTTATTTGAGAGAGACAGACACAGAGAGAAAGACAGATAGAGGGAGAGAGAGAGAATGGTCGCACCAGGGCTTCCAGCCTCTGCAAACGAACTCCAGACGTGTGCGCCCCCTTGTGCATCTGGCTAATGTGGGACCTAGGGAACCGAGCCTTGAACTGGGGTCCTTAGGCTTCACAGGCAAGCGCTTAACCGCTAAGCCATCTCTCCAGCCCCTTCTTTGCATTTTATTCCCATGAACCAGGAAGGGTTTTGCTCAGCAGATGACACTTGTTTAAGCCCTCCAAGCATAAGCTGTGTTGAGGATCAAATGAACAAAAGTCAGGAACAAAACTGTTTATTTCAAGATGTTCAATGACCATGATCAAGGACTATCACCATTTCCTTGGGTCAAGATCTTGGGTCCTTGAAATCATACCTCACAGTCTTTAATTTGGTAGTGTCTATGAAAGTTAGATTGGGAGATTATATAGATACACACACACACACACACACACACACATATAGTCTTCAATTTGTAAAATGTAAAGGCTAAGAATTTATAGTGGGTATAGTAAGTAGTATAGTCTAAGTTTTTAAACATACCCAGAATTTTTTTTTTTTTTAACCACTGGTTATAGTGTTGAGAATAACTGATTGTTGAGTGCTTAATCCTAAGTGGGACATCATCATCATTCTCTCTAGAGCTCAAGTAACATTTCAGAAGTGGCAATAGAAAAAATGTAAAACCTAAAGAATAGGGAGGAGAGCTGTGGGATGCTGTTTTCCAGGCATGATGTAGCATTTGCATTCATGAACTCACAGCAGCTGCAGTTACCTGCTCAACATTGGGCCCATCAACATCTATCTGTCTCTCTCTCAAAAGCAAATAAATATTTCTTAAGAGACATCCAACTAGAAGAAGGACTAGTTGTGAAGAAGGGGTTTTGGAGGAATGTGGTAGAGAAAAGAAGGCAATGGGATTGCAGGTGCTCAACATACATTGCATACATGTATAGCATACCTGCATACAACATATATTATATGCATGTATACAATAAACCTAAAAATAAAAACTAAAAAGTACATATATAATTTTAAATACCAAATAACATATTCACATATATTTCACTTAATCCATGCAACCTAAAAGATTGGTCAAGGTTGTAAACCATGTTTACTTTGTAGCTAATTCTTTTTTTTTTTATTTTTATTTATTTATTTGAGAGCGACAGACACAGAGAGAATGACAGATAGGGGGAGAGAGAGAGAATGGGCGTGCCAGGGCCTCCAGCCTCTGCAAACGAACTCCAGACACGTGCACCCCCTTGTGCATCTGGCTAACGTGGGACCTGGGGAACCGAGCCTCGAACCGGGGTCCTTAGGCTTCACAGGCAAGCGCTTAACTGCTAAGCCATCTCTCCAGCCCTGTAGCTAATTCTTAACTGCAATTAAGACCCCTCAACTCTGTTTTTTCTTTTCAAAAGCACCTCTCTTCTCCCACTTTATAAGAGTAATATTTTGTTAATAGTAACCTCGTTCTGCTCGCTCTTCCTTTGAGCTCAGGAATTAAAATGATAGCAGAATCATTTCAATGATCTTCTACACCAAACAGAAACTTTGCCTTAAATGATTATTTCTCAGATACTAGGATCTGTCTTGATATAAGATTAAATTTCTCTATAGGTCCACCTATTCTGCTGATGATATACTCTGAAAGCTTGCTCAAGATCTGTCATCCAAAAGTGCCTATGAATACACATAGTAGAGTACATCCTGAATAGAGAGAATAGATTCCAATACATAGCACATAATACATGTAGCAATAGTTTTTAATTTTAGAAACCAGTGGTGCAAGCCCTTGCACTTCCATACACTTGATTGTCTGTGTAGCTTTGAGCAAGTGACCTTATCTCTGAATCTTCACATTCAGCCTGTGCTTAGAGTTTTGTAACACTTACATTTGTGACAGTAAAGGGTCAAACAAGATCCGTGCCAACTGAGTCCACTAAGTGTTGCACTGCCCGCTGTCCGTGTCAGTGCCGTTCAGCGAGATTTTCTGGAAACACAGCTCTGGCAAAATAAAAATTTCCTGTTTGTAAGGAGGTGGGTTTCTCCATCTAAAAGTTGAGATGGTTTGGAGACTTTAACATAGTAAAACTCATTGAGAAAAGGGACAACTGTGCCATTTGCACATTTCACAGGTAAAGAAGCAAAATCAGGCCATGCTAGAGTAGGCAGTGGGTTAGACAGAGTATAACCATTCTCATCCAACTTGCCACAGCAAATTAAGGCTACAAATAATTTGAAAGATCTTGAACATTAGCAGCTTGTTTTGTTTTTGAAACATGGCCTCATGTGGCTGGTCTCCACCTGCCATGAAGCGAAGGTTGGACTTGAACTCCTGAGTTCCTGCTTGTCTCCTGAGTGAGTGCAAGTAACATGACTACATGCATGTACCAACATGCTTGGCTCTGAAAAGTAGTGCTTTTTCGAGCCACCTATATTTGACCTTTATTTGGAAAAAATATTCTTATTCATTTTAATAACACATATCCAGTAATATGGTCTCTCTGATATTTCCTCAATGTTGTGACCAACTGTAGATGAAAAAAATAGAGTGCCTATAAATGACCTATGTCACATAGAATTTTGATTTTTAAGACGTTTCTTTTGAAATGATTGCAAATAGGATGTCACTATCAATGAGCATAGAATAACACAAATACTATAATTAAGCCAGCAAAACTTTCATCCTGCCAAGTATAACCTGCTTTCTTAAAAATATTGTCCAACTAAGAGAATTTTAATAATTATTCATTAGTGAATTTTGAAGTGTTTACATCATTTATTCTTTCCCTATTGAATAAAATATAAGTGGTACCTCGTTTTCCTGGTGGGTGTTAATTCACATATACAATATTAGGTTTCATTGGGGCATTTTCAAGTAAAATTTGTTTTAAAAAAATTTTGGGGGCTGGGCAGATGGCTCAGCAATTAAGGAATTTGCCTGCAAAGCCTAAAAATCTGGGATCAATTCCCCAGTGCCCATGTAAGGCCAGAGGCAGTAAGTGGTACATGCATCTGGAGTTCGTTTTCAGCTGCTGGAGGCCCTGATGCACCCATTATCTCTTCTCTCTAATTGTAAATAAAAATAACTCTTAAAATGTATTTTTTCCTTATTTATTTGCAAGGGTACAGAGAAAGAGAATGAAAATAGGCATATCAGGGTCTCTCTCAACTGCGAACAAACTCCAGACACATATGCCACTGCTTTTGTTGTTGTTTTCTTTTGTTTTTGATTTTCTAAGGTAGGGTCTCACTCTAGCTCAGGCTGACCTGGAATTCACTATGTATTCTCAGGGTGGCCTTGAACTCTCAGCGATCCTCCTATCTCTGCCTCCCGAGTGCTGGGATTAAAGGTGTGCGCTCCCACGCCTGGCTGTATGCCACTTTTTATAACTGGCCTAGGTGCTGGGGAATTGAACCAAGGCTGGCAGGCTTTGCAAGCAAGTGCCTTTAACCACTAAACTACTTACCTAAACCCCAAAATGTTTTGGTTGATTCTCTCCCCTCCCTGTATTCTGCCATCCTCTGCCCTACCTTGTCCCTTTTACCACCATCCGCCCTAAGTTTTCATGTCACGTCCTACTGTCCTCTCCACCTTCCTCCAACGCCCTCCCCCCCCCCCCCGTCATTCCCTCTCTTCTAGTTTCGTAGCCTATATAGATATTCACCACCCATAAGCAGTACATTTCTTTTAAATAGTCATTCTACTTAGAGAGTAGTGGTTGTGTTAATCACTTAAGTATATTAAGTGGTGGTCTAAAAAGGCTTACTGTTCCCTTCGGACTAATAATGACCAGAATAGTGGAAGCAAAACAGCCAGACCATCAGCCCTGTGGGTGACTCCAGGGAAATGGTGTCTGGAGTGCTTATCAGAATGGAAGTCTGCATTAGTCCGTTTCCTGAAACAAAATACTCTAGTCTGGGAACTTTACAAAGTAAAGAGGTTCATTTAGGTTTCCATCTGACAGGCTAACCTTCACTGGTCTGGCTTTTGTCAAGGGTGGTCCTGACTGCCATCCCAGAAGACGCCGTGGGAGGAGCACCGGCATGAAGAAGAGCTCATGCCAGGCCGGGAGCCAGAAGCAGGAGCTGGGGTCCCAGCACTGAGTCTTCCCTGAGGACACAACCCTCAAGGAGCCAATTACAGCCCACTTGGCCCCATCTCTTAAAGGCCGTACCACACCACTTCTCAATACCAGCATACTGGAGACCCACAAGCTCCTGGGGTACAAACCGCAAACCTTCTTACAGCATGCAACCATTGCAGGGAAAGGAGCTGCAAGAAGCATCCAGCCCCGCAGCAGCAAATAACCGCATACTTCCTTTCCAGCCATCTTGGAGAAGGCTGAAGTTAGGAAAACCCTCTCTGATCCAAACAAGCAACACCTGGTCATGACCAGCAGCCTGAATTTTACCTGCAATTATCATAGTCAGTCTAAGGTGGAGCATGTAAGCACCCATGCATGCGTGGCTGTGGGGTGTGCCTGGTGATATGGAAGTGGTTGGGGCCACTTACACTAGTGCTAGAAGCTGCCCTCTCGTTCATCTCATGTTCTTCAAGGGGGAATTAGCCTTATAAGGACTGCCTCCTGTTTTCTATTCAGTGGTCTCGCCCAGAAACAAGGAATATTCATCCTTTAAGAATTTCATCTTAGCCGGGTGTGGTGGCGCACGCCTTTAATCCCAGCACTCGGGAGGCAGAGGTAGGAGGATCGCTGAGAGTTCAAGGCCACCCTGAGACTCCATAGTGAATTCCAGGTCAGCCTGGGCTAGAGTGAGACCCTACCTCGAAAAACCAAAAAAAAAAAAAAAAAAAAAAAAAAAAGAATTTCACCTTAACTGATCTGTTCCACAGGAAGAAATTCATACCTGGTACGGTAAACCTGGCCAAAAGCCCAAGGGAGGGGCGGTCACAAGCCCCAGGGGGAAGCTATTACTGTTCCGGACTACGGGTTATGTTGACAAGCTACCTTCTAAATACTCCTGTCTGTGCCCACAGATTAGTGCTGCCCTCAGCCTTGGTCACACAGACATTGCTTTCCACAGTGGGCAGAGGTTAATGCAGAGATCCACAGTGAGCGGAAGTGCTAAGAACAAGTGATTACTGTGTGCTCAGCCCCACACAGGGTATCGTTAGTACCTACTTTCAGGTTCAGGGAACACTAAAGAGAAGTGGGGAGAATGTAGGAAAATGCTATGGAACGCTGTCCTCTGGCTGTTTCAAGAACGACCTCACAGAAGCCTTTTCCACACAAGAGGGAGCCCACCAGCATCCCCCCATGGACAAAGGATAGGCTCACAGGGCTCCACCCCTGAAGGTGGTTGCTGGGGAAGGAGTCATGTTCTGCCATGGTCTGGCCAGCTGTAAAATCACCATCCAGTAAACAAGCAGACTTATAGAAGCAAGTGAAATTAAATCCAATGGATCACAAACAAACAAACTATGAAAGTAGTTGTTAATAAGGGGTTTAGTGAAAATGGGAGGGAAGAATGGTAATGGAGAGTGAATATAATACATTGCCTACCTGGATAAAGTTATCAAAAATAAAAATTAAGAAAATAATTTTTTTTAAAGTTCATATATGTGGAACTTGTTAGAAAGAATATAAGGATCAGAGTGAAAACAGGAGAAAGTAATGTCTGTGAAGAAAATAAAAAAATTAAACAAATGAAAAATAAATAAATAATAAAAAGTAAATAAATAAATTTTAAAGGGAACACTGGATCCTCACTAGGTAGACTTTTAGGCTGAAGGCCCATGTCTGTCCTCCCTGAAAATGCTGCATTGGTAGTCAGGAAATAATTTCAAAGTCAAGTATGGCTGTGATGGTAGGTGTAATCCCAGCATCAGGGAGACTGAAAACGATCTTGTGTTCTAGGTCAGTCTGCGTTGCCTAGTGAGTTGCCACATAGTAAGACACTGGGGTTTGGGGAGGGGAGGGAGCGGGGGTGAAAAAAGAAAACCAGAAAGACACAAATTTTGAGGTTACAAATTAATAACAATGACAAGATTCCAAGGCCAATATGTTTCAGCTTTTTATTATTATTTTTGTGTTTGACCTAAGATTGTTGAAAGATTTCATTTTAATTTATTAGCATAACATTAATTCCCATGCAAAACCCCAAGACCACATATGCCTGATTCCAATTACCCAAAAGTCAACCTATGAGCCTGGACATTCAAGACCAAAACTGCCACATTGCTCGATTTTTCCATTAGCAGACACCATGGGCTTCCAGTGGGAGATCAGCAGGCCCCCTGGACAGCTCAAACACCAAAGCAGGATCCAGTGCCCCGCAGCACCTACGGCTGGTGAGCAGTGTTGGTCGTGGGGACAAGACCTCCTTTCCAGCACAGCCACCCACAGCCTTCCTGGTTCCCGCTGCGTGGTAAAACCTGCTCCCAACACACATGGCATCTTCAAGTCGGGGGCAACTCATTCTTTCCACCGATTTTCTTCTAGATCTTGAGAGAAATAAAGAGACTTTATAAAAGAAAAAAAGAAAAAAAAGAAAAGAAAACGCATCGAAAACTCCAAAAGGAAATAAATAGAAAGATACCTAATTTATCAAGTATATCTTCCCCAGCCTTAGAGTCAATGAACAGGTATAAAGCTTTAAAAACTTCTTTCAGTAAGATAGGAACTAGGAATATCAAAGAGGGCAAAACTGATCCTCACAATTAAAGCAGAATGGGAGGAATGCAAAGCATCATTCTAGGCTGAGAGGAATGGGTGACATGGAAAATGGCGACATTTCAAGGGGACGCTGACTTACACCGAAACACATCACAACGATGGCAATGGCAAAGACATCATTAGTGCAAATAACGATTATAATGGCATGTTCTTTAACAGGGTTTAAATAAGGCTTCAAATCATTACACATACTAAACTAACATTTGGAAATTTCAGTTCTGTCAGGAAAGCTATCAAATACCCCTCCAAGCCAGCCTATGTTTGCTGATTTGAGACAATTACATTCAGTGAAGTTGCTCCAAAGTGTCCCAAGTTTCCAGTGTTCAGTGAGAAGCGGGGAGGGACACTCCGCTGGCTGCCAGGCAAAGGGTCTCCTCAGCCAGCATGCAGAGCAGTTCCCAGGGTCAAAGGAGTCTCAAAGATCCACAGTGGTGAAAACGCTTAAAAAATAAGGATCAAAACCAAAACTATCATCAAATTCTTACATTGCAGAAAGAGATTTGTTTCTCAAGACCCATTTTAACAAACTTGCAGAAAGTATGAAACAAAACAAAAGCAAGGATTCATGGGCATTTTCAACTATGGCTCAAGTTCTCCTTAAAAAAATAAAACAATAAAAACCTGACAAGCAAAACTCTATGGCGATAACTAGAACACATGAACACAAAACCGAGGCAGAATATGAAACAGAAGTAACCGCTTCAGCGCCTGCGTCAATTCTGCTGCACCAGGAAACTTAAAACGTGTTCTTCACAGATCCGATCTAAGTTGGATATGTTTAAAAAAAAAAAAAAAGTCAGAATCACAAACCACACTACATAAACATGAAAGGTTTAGAACCAGGAGGAGGGGGAAAAAAAAAAATCAGCAACACATTCAGAAAAATTTATCATCAATTCTGAAATGAGGCCTTGTGACATCATCAGGATTAATAAAGACTGAGATGGACTTCCCCGGATTCTCAGTCACTAGCTGCTGCAGTTTTTTGGCCAGCCGGTCGTCAGGCTGGTTGGGGTCCCCTCCGTCGGACTGCGGGGAGGGGATGCTGGTGGTGCTGCCCCGTCGCTGGAGCTTCAGCGTCAGCCGGTTGGCAGCCTTGACGTGCTCGATGGCGGTGCGCAGGTGCTCGGCGGGATCCGAGCGCACGGAGGACAGCTTCCGGGCGTGGAGCATGACGGTCTCCTCCGACAGGTGCTCCAGCATGTTGCACTGAGGGATGAAGTAATTAGGACACATCTTGTTGACCAGACAGTGCTGCAGGTCGTCGATGAGGCCCAGTAAAAAGTGGGCAGCATAGTCCTCTTGAGCCAAGTAGTTGGCAGGAAGTCTGTCGCAGGCCCAGAGCATCATGCTCCGCAGGTGATAGGGGCTAATGGCCTTGGGCCTGGACAGGAGTTTGATGATGATGGCTTTGCAGGCCTGGTACGCCTGCATGAGACTGCTGGAGATGCATTTCTTCAACTGTACCTCGCTCCTGGCAAAGGAGAGCCGCCACTCATTGTCCTTCTTCCCCTTGTAGGAGCAAGCAGGCACCAGGTAAAACCCGCTGATGACCTCCTCCTCGGTGATTTTCCCGTCCCAGAAATGGTTCTCCATGAGCCAACTCTGGGCCACCGCAGGCCAGCCTTTGAAAGACACCACGGGGACGATATCATACAGCATGCGGCTGCTGCCCACGCCCAGGATGACGGAGATGATGGTCCCGTTTTTTTCGACCTTTTCTACTTTCGGCATCCCTCGCTGAGGCTTCTTCTGTATTTCTGATAAGACGATGCTGATCGAGTCATAGAACCAGTCGGCCACTTTGGTAGGAGAGAAGAAGTAGTTGGTGGCACCGTTGATGTGATCTGCAATGGTGCAGCAGTCTTTCCACTTACTGATTGTCCCCTCATCGAAGAGCCGAAGGCTCAGCCACGAGTGGCACAAGGCTGAGTGGCGCATGTCGAGGGTCACAGGCTGATTACGGTCGTGCAGCTTCAGAGCTGGCACCAGAAGGGTGAAGTCCATGTCGTAGTCAGTGCCCCGGGCATAGACATTTAGATCGTCTAAGTCCAGGTCCACCACGCCCTCCCGGACTCCTCCGGAGAGCAAGAGGTATTCATTAGCCACTGGAAGCTTTTGGTCCAGCTTTTGCACCATTCCTGGGAACAGAAAGAGAAAACACACTGTTACCAGAGACACAGCTGCAAGGCTCTCACTCAGCACAAAACCAGATCGGGCTGCTGCACAGACGCACCTAACAGTGCCTTTTCTTCCACCAGTTCCAGAATCTACCTACCCTTTCTCAAATGGAAGAATTATGACGGACCCTTCATTCAGAATGAAATTGTTTGCAATCCTAAGCTAGGACTCTCCTTCGCCCAGGCATCCTCTCAAGTGACAGTGTCTCCATGTGTTCAGTCACCTGGGTGAAAGTCTCAGTGGGCTATGACTCTTGCAGAGTTTTCTACTGAAAACCTTGGCTTAAGATCCTATGCCACGTTTCTCACCTGTTTTCCATCTTTGGTGCCATTTTATGAATTCAGACTCTTTAGCCACAGCAACCCCATCTTTCCCCTGGCTTCCCTCTGAACCAGTGGTCACAATGTGGGCTGTGGACACTTTCAAGGGGCATGTATGCACTCTCCATGGTCATCCTATTGCACTGTCTGACATTTCAGCCTCATCACTTATGTGGAGAATAGAAAGGCAGCGAGGGATTGAGTGCACAGTCAAGGCAATGATTCCAAGCTCTGCCATGTTAGTATATGTTTAATCAAAAATTCAGGACTGTGGATAAAGTTTAGTGAAAGAATGCTAGACTAGCTGTGGTGGTTTGATTCAGGGGCCCCCCATAAACTTAGGTGTTTTGAATGCTAGGCCCCCAGCTGATAGATTTGGAAATCAAAGCTTCCTTGAGGCAGTGTATTGTTGGGGACGGGTTTATGGGTGATATAGCCAGTTTCCCCTTGCCAGTGTTTGGCACACTCCCCTGTTACTGTTGTCCATCTGATGTTGGCCAGAGGGTGATGTCCACCCTCTGCTCAAGCCATCATTTCCCCTGCCATCATGAAGCTTCCCCTCGAGTCTGTAAGCCAAAATAACCTCTTTTTCCTACAAGATGCTCTTGGTCGAGTGATTTCTACCAGCAATGCGAACCTAATTGGAACACTAGCCAAGTCAAAGCCTTGGGTTCCCGGCATCATAAAAATACAAATAAAGAAATAAAAACAAAATTCTAATTTCAATTAAAACAGTCTTCATGATTTGAGACGAGGAAAGGGACTAGAAAAAAGGATTGGAAGAAGAAAAAGGAGGGTAATGAGCAACTATGTTAAAGTACATTATCTATGTGCATGAAAATGCCATAATGAATCTTATTTTTTGCAATGTAAAAAACTTTGAAAGAATAAAAATTCCTTAATGAAGAAAAATGATTCATTTTATTAAATGCCAATATAGAAAAGCTACCTTTTTAATCTCTTTGGTACAAGATTGAAGTGCCACAAAGTCACTATGCCTCATGCTGAAATATGGAAGCTGTCTTCGGGAAAAGCACTGACTTGTGATGTAAAGTAGCTGCTACGTCCACACAGCATCTTGTTACCTTTAAGAATAACTTTCAGAGCTGGAGAGATGGCTCAATGGTTACGGCGTTTGCCTGCAAAGCCTAATGACCCAGGTTTGATTCCCCAGTATCCATGTAAAGCCAGATGCACAAGGTGGTACATGTATCTGGGAGATCGCAGGCAGTGGCTGGAGGCCCTGGCACACCTACTTTTATATCCATTCATTCTCTGTGTATGTCTGCTTGCAAACAAATACAAATAATTTTTAAAAGAAGAATACCTAAAATACCCAAAAAGCAACAGCTACAGAGGCAGCCCAAATACCCTGGGAGCGGACCCGGAGAAACCAGGTGACCACTACGCAACCATCAAGTTCCCATGACCATGGAGTCAGCCATGAAGAAGAGAGAGGACAGAGACATCAAGGCCACCAAGCAGCAGGTCAAACAGGCTGTGCAGAAGCTCTGTGACATTGATGTGGCCAAAGTCAAGGCCCTGATCAGGCCTGATGGAGAGAAGGCAGATGCTTGGCTGGCTCCCGATTACGAAGCTTTGGATGTTGCCAACAAAACTGGGATCACCTGCACTGAATCCAGATGGCTAATTATAAGTGCACAGTTTTCACCACATTAAAGAAGCACAACTTGTAAACCATAGCTATTCACACAAGTATCTGGCATTCGTTTCTTTAAAAATGAACAAAAGGGGAATGAGGTGGATGCTAGACCTACAGGGAAATGTTTTTATTCCTTCTACAGAGTAGAGATCATTGATGGCCCTTAGCAAAGATTCCTACTCCATCTCTGTGGTTGCTTCCTGCAAACACTATCCACGACAATCTACAATATCCAAGCAGGTATAGGCTCCACTATAAATTAAGAATTTATTTTCCTTTTAATGTGGTTTGCAAAAACTAAACTTAATGACTAGAAGTAAAAATTACCCAAAACATCAAGATAAAGATCCCTTCAACTGTCACTATTTATTTACTTATTTTAGAGAGAGACAAAGACAGAGTCAGAAAGAAAGAGAGAGAATTGGCAGCCAGGGCCTCAGCCACTGCAATTGAACTCCAGGCACTTGTGCCACCTAGTGGGCATCAGTGACCTTGTGCTGGCCTCACTGTGCAATTATTTTTTAATAGTAACTTCAACCTTGCAATAGGAGAAGTACTTCTAACTCAAAGTTTTCCCTGTAGCTATAAAGATAAGACTGACTTCGTACATGTCAGGGTGGGTTGTGAAACTTATTTTTCTCTTCATTACTTGATAAATTTACATTGTAGGTACAGTTAGTTTCCATAAGATATACTGATAAGTAAAATAACATATGCCTCATTATTTCAGGATTTTTTCCTTCTAGCACTTGTAATATTATAAATATACATTTAAAAAGTAAAATGGGGCTGGAGGGATAGCTTAGCAATTAAGGCATTTGCCTGTAAAGCCAAAGGACCCAGGATCAACTCTCCAGGACTCACATTAGCCAGATGCACAAGGGGGTGCATGCATCTGGAGTTTGCTTACAGTGGCTGGGGTCCCTGGTGCACCTATTTTCTCTCTCTCCCTCTTTCTCTCTGTCAAATAAATAAACAAAAAGTAAAATGCAGCCAGTTGCGGTGGTGCACACCTTCAATCCCAGCATTCAAGAAGCAGAGGTAGGAGAATCACCATGAGATGAGTTCAAGTCCACCCTGAGACTAGATAGTGAATTCCAGGTCAGCCCAGGCTACAGCAAGACACTATCTCAAAACAAAACAAAACAAAATTTAAATGCTGTGTTATGATTAATAAATAATGTTGGAACTAATTAAAGTCCTGTTTTTCTTTGGTAGCACAATGTCATCTCCTCTTAGGTATAAATAACACAAATTTATTTTTAACTAGTTAATTTATTTATTATGAGAGGGGGGTAGGAAGAGAATGGGCATGCCAGGGTCTCTAGCCACTGCAAATGAACTCCAGGTGCATGTGACATCCTGTGCATCTGGCTTACATGGGTACTAGGCTTTGCTGGCAAGTGCTTTAACTGCTAAGCCAGCTCTCCAGCTCCCTCAAAATTATTTTTGTCTTTTATCCTATCCAAGAGCAAATTGGCCCTGAGTATGCCAGCTGTTTATACAACATTAGTAAGTTATACATTAACAATCCCTTTCTCTTGTGTGTGTATTTTAAAAAGTACTATTGAAAGTTGCCTTGGATTGTCACAACTTCCTTTGGATAATCTTGGGTGAGAGATAGCTAAAAACTCGTCTGCCCTCTGCTGGCTTGAAAAAGCTATAGCCTAGCTTCATACTAGAATGTCCATCCAAGCCAATACGCTTTCCTTCCAGTTGCTGTTTGTGCTGGTTACAATGCTGACCCTTCTTTCTGAAGAGCCAACAGAAAGTATTTGGCTAAATTCTAGTGTTCAAGAATTAGGGCAGTTTTGGACACTTCTTATTCCCATAACAGTGCAGAAGGACTTGCAACTGAAAAGACTATTGCACAGGCTCATTTACTGGGCCTCAAGAAGTTAGAAAGAAGGGCTCCAAGGCCATATGATTCTAGAAGTCAACCTTTTGTGACACTCACCTTCTATTTTTTTCCTTTTTTTGAAAAAGAGGTAGGAACACAGAGAAAGAGGCATGCACGCACACACACAGGAGGGAGAGAGAAAGGGTGAAGAGAGAGAGGGAGTGGGCATGCCAGGACCTCCGCCACTGCATAAACTCAAGATGCATGCGCCACTTTGTGCATCTGGCTTTATGTGGGTGCTGGAGAATCCAACCTGAGCCATTAGACTTTGCAAGTCTTTACTACTGAGCCATCTCTTCAGATCCCCATGTAGCCTTCTTGAGTCTACTAATCTGCAGTTTTACAAAGGTTTACTACCATGAACCAGAGTTTTCCCAGCTGTGGCCCAGCCCAAATGTCCTTCCCAAAAACTCTCCTGGGCTAAGTTTAAGCCAAACTGGGCTGAAATCAGCTACTACAGCCAATAAGTTGTCATCATTCCACTGCATACTCTGGCTGTAAGGACCAGTTGCAGTGTCACCTCTGAATGGATTCAAATGTTTTAGAATGATATAGGAGGAAAAAATAAGAATGATATGGGAGGGTTAGAGTGACTCTGGCCATTTAGGTATGAGTTATATCATTCAAACCCAGGAGGTGTAACAAGGGTAGATAATAATGCCATTGAATTCATCGGCAGCAAAGACAAAGAAGAAATGGAGACATGGCTTATTCTCTGGGTGTCTCTCTTCTTTTCAGCGAAGCACTGACATATACACTCTTAAAAAATTCTAAAGTACAACCGCTTCCCTGTAATTTTCTACTCTTACACATAGACACTGGAGCCTTGGTTTAAGGAACAAGCTCCATGTCACTCCCTGAATGCTTTCCTGGTTATCTTTACAACATCAGGAAAAAAGAACAGAATGATGTCCTTGTCTTCCTTATGCCTTAATGAATAAAACTTTATCGCACTGCATAAAGTTTAAATCAATAACCCCTATCATCCAGACACATGATGCTAGAATGATTAATATCAGACAATAAGACCCAAGGCTCATTAGGGGGAATCTCTCATTTGTATAGTCCCCATTGAATAATATTAACATCCACTTTAGGTGCCTTAAGAAACATACACAAACACTTATGTAGAAGAGAAAAATAGCTACACTCTATGTCTTGTAGTAACAGATGTAACATTAGGTCGATGCTACCTCTGTAAGTCTATGAATACACATAAAAATATTTCCATGTATAAGCTCAGCAGTGTTTATGGTTTCATATAAGAGTGACACCTTCTCGGCCTCAACTCAGTGTGATGCATATCAACAACAAATAGTGCCTTAATATGGTAGTGATTCTTCATGATTGGCAGGAAAGTCACAGGAAACTAGAATGATACTGACAAAGTCCCTGTGATTCAGATACATCCAGAATGGTGCCCTCGGTTGATGAATTATATCAAACATTCTTATGAAAATACCATAAGTTTTTGCTTCAAGAATCAAGTTTTCTAGAAGAAATATTTTTGTCAGGCCTACTTGAGATTCTGAGAAACGTCCTTCAGTATAAGCAGGGGTACCTTTTCCCAAGTCACTATCCAGGATTGTAATGGCTCCCCTTTGGAAAAGGTTCGAGCATTTTCCTTATTCATGCCCCCAAATTACCTGAGTGAAATCTCTCACTCTGTAGGTGACCAGTACCCTAAGGTTCCTACAGGACAATGAACCGAGTTGAGATCACACTGACTTACAGATGCCTTCACAATAGTGCCCTCTCATATTCACAGCCAAGGTTAGACTAGACATAGCATGTTTTCCCTTTGACAACGGCCCGCTGGACATGAATACAGAATGGCTAGGAAGGGAGGTAGGAGAGGTCGCAGGGCAGAGCAGCAGCTTGGTATTTGCACTGCTCAAAGCTTTATACTGACCTTGGGCCGGTCACAGGTCATATCTTATCTCCTAGACTTATCATAAAATGAGTGGAGCTGATCTGCCTTGAAATAATGCCATTGATATTTCCACATTCACAACACTGGGAACACAGAGGCTTTCAAGGAAACCCTGTAACAGCTGAGCCATCTCCCCAACCCCATTATTAACATTCACAATTATGGCAGCATTTTTATAAGTCAAAGAGGCAGTTTTATTTTGAATAATTTTGGAGACAACTGTACATAAACCCTTTCGAAAACTATTGATAATTCAGGCATGGGGCCTTGGGTCATAGTTCAGTTGGTAAAGTGCTTGCCTCAGAAGCTGAGTTTGAGCCCCTTGTAAAATGTTAGGCGTGGTGCCACACAGATGTAAGCCCTGCATGGGGGAGGTGGAGACAGGAGCTCACTGGGAGCCGGTACAGCCCACTGAGCTCCTGGCTGATGAAATACTGTCTCAAATGGAGATGGACAGTGATTTTGAGAAACAACACCCCAATCCTCTGAAAACACACACACACACACACACACACACACACACACACACGTGCGCCTAGTCACAGCAATGCACTACTAAGCAGAATGCATGTGGCTGTAGTACAGGACTGATTAAAAGATGCCTTAAAGAAATCGCCCTTGCTCCTCCTCCATTTTGGCATACACACACACACACACACACACACACACACACAGCGTATGTACATGAAGCGCCGGGCCCAGACTAAGAGGCTTGGGCCTGAGCCCTGGGCTTTTCGTTTCCGATTTAAGTGAACTTGACAAGTTACTTGACCTCTCTGTGCTTCCAGTGCTTCAACAACTAAATTAACCATCATCATAGCGCTTATGCCAAGTATCTAAGCAGATAACAGACATTTCATTGACATTCACCATAAGCCTGTAACACCTAACTAAACTACTTCCACAGAGTCATCTATCAAAGACCTCTAGCCCAGGCAAGGCACACAGAACACATCATATGAAGGGAAATGAATAGAGCAGACTCTTCCTTGCATGTACCAAGACTTCTTCTGGCCCAGCAATATACCCTTGGGTGGGTGCCATCCTGTGGCATGGCACATAGTTTGGCAAGCAGATGGCCTGCTGGGTTCTAGCCCTTTTCTGTCCTCCCGTGTGGTGCTCTGTGGAATGACTGACTGTCTTGGCAGCACTTTGGAGGCCTTGAGCTGAACTCCATGAGCACTTTGAACACCTATCATAGTAGTGTCCTGGCTTCATGGCATACTTTTCCTCCTATATCAGGTAATAATAATAATAATAATTATTATTATTATTATTATTATCATCATCATCTGACACAGAAACTAGTCAAGAAGTTCAACAAATGAAATATATTATCATAGGCAACAGTCTATAAACTCCTGTGGTCAAAATTTTATTTTTGCATGGTTGGAACAGACTTTAAGGTTGGAAAGCAGGAGTGTGGAGTGTACCACTTGTTTTAATCAACTGTGATGCCTCAGGAGGGCTGTGTGTCACATGGCTGATAACTGTCAAAGGTCAGGTAGGGAAAGCGGGAAAGGCCTCATGAATTCACTTCATTATTTTCTTTCTCAAAAAGTTAAAACTAGGGTGTAGTGGTGCACACCTTTAATCCCAGGAGGTAAGAGGACTGCTGTGAGTTTGAGGTTTGAGGCTAGCCTGGGGCTACAGTGATATCCTGGGCTAGAGTGAGACCTTGCTTTGAAAAAAACAGAAAAAGAACTAAAGTCCTAAAACTTGGTGGGCTTGTCCAAGTTGAAGGTAGTACACAGCATGAACATGAACTAGACGTCGACCCAAATCTGTGTCACTGATATCCAACCTGATTAAGCCCTCTAAGCTTCTCTTTCCTTAAACCAAATGGGGGAATAGCAACTCTAAGTTTGTTTAGGAAGCCAGGGGAAAACACACAACACATTTCCTTTATATTATTATTAAATATTTAATTTTTATTTATTTATTTGAGAGAGAGAGAGAAATAAGCAGGAAGGGAGAGAGAAAGAATGGTTGCACCAGGGCCTCCAGCCTTTGCAAAGGAACTCCAGATGTATGCACCCCCTTGTGCATCTGGCTTCCGTGGGTCCTGGGGAATTGAACCTGGGTCCTTTGGCTTTGCAGCCCAGTGCCTTAACTATTAAGCCATTTCTCCAGCCCCACATAGCACATTTCCTGTTGAGTGTTCCGGTTCCTAGGCGGTAGCCAATCCATTAGGGAATCTGACATGTGTATGGACACATTAACAGTATACCAACAGTATTTGTCCTTGAATTTTCTCCTTTAAGTTCTGTGCTTGCTTTTCAATTCTGAGGTCAGTCTCAAAACATGGCTCCCATACGAAGTCCACACTTGTGCAATAGCCACATGCAGCTGATGGAGGTAACCGACTGCTCATGGATTGGACATGAATCCCGCTGAGTGGGGGTGAACCCTTGCCTGACCCTGGGAACCAAGCCAGATTCCCTAGAAAAGGAAACTGGTAGGTTTCAGAGAGAACCTCCACTCTTCCCTAACTAACAATGAAGGGTAAACTGGGGGATTGTCCTCCCTTAACCCAGAACCCAGTGGATGAAGCGGCTCCCATCTGCCAGTTCACAGCCACTCTACTGCAGGAAAAGAAAGCTCTGGATGATAGATTACTGGCAGTAAAGTGGCCTTTCTAGAAATGACCTGTGTCATTTTCATCTACAAATTACTGGCTAAAGCAGTACATAGTTCCACCCCATGTCAAGAATGAAAATGTAACCCCTGGTGCGAAGCCAGGAGTATCTGAGAAGCAGCATTACCAGCTCTCACACTGATCAGATAATCCCACATAATAAACATGCAATTATAAGCTGAGCTAATAACACTGAAGGAAATATTGAACATACACCTTAGCCACAGCACATGAGGAAGGGGAGTGAACGGGCACGCTACAAGGAGGAAGAGTCAGTTTGATGTGAAAGTGTCTCCGTCAGGCAGTTTCCTAACAATGCTTCCTTTTCAAGAGATGATAAATCATTCAGCAGGGGTGAAAAGTAAAAGCCTAAGCTCGTGCTGGACTCTGAATAGAGACATCTCCAGGGTGAATGCGCGTCACAAGAGTCTGCTACTAAAGATAAACAACTATGGCATCAACTCCAACAGCTGCCTGTCAGCACTCAGCATCCGTGGCAGTGAGGTGATGAGGGAGCACAGTGGTGAAGTGCTGCATACTTGCCAGCTCTCCTGTCTGGGCTTTAGGATGTCACAGTCTCCAACCCACCTGGCCAGTTTTAAAGAGTGCAGAACTAGCAATAATTCACACCACAGCAAAAGAAGGGCTACATGTATACCATATGTTCCAGGAGTATGCACCCCTCATGCCACAGGCTATCTGAGAAGGACACTGCATTGACTGACACGTACTAAAGTACAGGCTGAATGCTTTGCCTGTACAGTCACACCCAGTCCTCTGGACACTTTCAGGTAGACAATTATTCTCATTTTCCAGATGAGGAAGGTAAGATAAGCAGTTGTCAAGTAAACTGTCCCTGGTCACAAGACAGTGAATCCATACTTCTCTCACTGTCTAGCACCAGACGGGCTCTCCTAAGAGAATGCAAACACATCATGTCTTCAGGTCATTCACACTGCACCATAATATACTACAGGAAACAATAACAAAAAATTGGTTCCCTAGCCAAAAATGAAACAAATATGATTTCAGAGTATAATGATTTCTAAAGCAAAGTTTTAAAATTTACTTTATCCATGCCTGGAAAAGAAAGAAAACAAAGGAAATGGGTCATGGGTCATAGGAAAGATATGATTATAAAGAACTTTCCAAAAATAAAAGTAAAAAGAATCTTGCTGGGGCACATGGGCATCTGTATGTGTGTGTTGTACACTGAGTTCCTGGCCAGTTCTCAGAAAATGTCTCAGTAGTGTTTGAACCACAGCAGTATCCCTGGGATTCCCTCGGGTCTCAAAGACAGATTCTGATAATGTCTTATTTGAACCCTAAAGCAGAGCCTTCATTAAGGTACTATCTCCCAGGTTTCTACTACCTGGTTAGAGGTAGGGGCCCAGGTATGTGATTACAAAAAGCAGTGGCAACCACAATGCCCAAAATTCTACCTCATCTGTGCCCCTGTGCAAGAGAATCATATTACGCACTTGGAGGAACTGGAAAGATGCTAAGAGCCTGTTAGTGAGGTGACCGTGAATCAAAGCTATAGAGGTTCATTATCTTCTTGTTCTTTGACAGAATTTGGCTCTAATCTAGGTCAACAAAGCACCAATTTGTAGCCATTAATCTTAGCAAGAGAGTAGGAGTTCTATTTGATTACAATGTGTTTAAGATAAAATTCTACTGCCTGATGAAACAGGATTATAGCCATGCATCATTTTAAAAAATATATACTTATTTATGAAAGAGAGAAAGGGCAGGCTTCTAACCACTGCAAACAGACTCCAGATGTAGGTGCCACTTTGTGCATCTGGCTTTACGTGGGTACTGAAGAATGGAACCTGGGTCCTTTGACCTTTCCAGCAACTGCCTTAACTGCTAAGCCATCTCTCCAGCACACCCCTCCCTTTTTTTTTCGATCATTAATATTGAATTTATAAGAGGATTCTTTCTTCCTAAGTAGCGAAGTAGTTCCACTGACTGCCAGGAGATGGCGCCTGCACTCCAATCACTTGCTAAGAGCTGGTGGCTAGGCTCCTAAAAAGCAAGCCTGTGGGGAAACAAACCTAGAAGAGGGCTGAGACTTGGTATTGATACCATCACCTACTTGCCCCTAGATACCATCTCTTGATTCTTAATTTTATTATTTGTTTATTTATTTATTTTTGGTTTTCTGAGGTAGGGTCTCACTCTAGCTCAGGCTGAACTGGAATTCACTATGTAGCCTCAGGGTGGCCTTGAACTTGCAATCCTCTTACATCTACCTCCCGAGTCCTGGGATTAAAGGTGTGTGCCACCACACCCAGCTTTGATTCCTAATTTTGCCTTTAGGTCCCCAGACCCAAACCTGGACATTCAGGACCAAATGCAGCTCATCTAGGGTGAGCTGAGGCTGAAAGGCCCCAGGGACAGGCGGCATGGTCAAGGAAGGAAGCCCAAGGCAGACTGAAGCATCATTACAAGACCTGCATTTGCTGGTGCAGAGATTTGAAAAGGAGTAAAGTTTTGGGTACCAAGATAATGGAGATTCAGAGAAGGGGAAGAAAACAGTTCTTGCTGCCTCAAGGTTAAGGACCTACTTTTCTTCTAAAAATTTCATTGTGACTAAAACATAAATAAATGCATTAAAAGATTTTAGAAGTACAGATGACTAAATAAGAGGAAACTAATTTCAGTTAATAAATAATCAAAATAAAACTACACACATTCATACACACACACACACACATTAATGAGAATGGCTGGGTTTTTCCACATTTATTCCAACAATGATTTCATAAGGTGTGGAAACTGAAGCTCTTGGTAGCTAAGCAGCTAGCTAGGATAAGTTCATGAAATATTCACCTAGCTCCATGGACTCAACTAGATTTCAGACTAGTCAACTACACAACTATTTTGAAGGAAGGAAGAAAGGAAGTATTCTTAGAGCTTTTTACCAAGTTGTTGATGCGTTAGATGCAGCATAAGTGGAAAGGGAGAGAAAAGAGGGCTCGAGTGGAAAGGCCTGGGGAGGTGTCTGTCAGTAAATGGTCTGCCATGCAGCATGAGGACCTGGGTCTGGATCCCCAGCGCACGCATACAAGCCAGGCATTGTGGTGTGCACCTATAACCCCAGTGCTGGAGAGAAAGAGACGGGGGGCCTTGGAGATGGCCAGCTAGCTAGTCTGACAGAATTGGTACATTCAAGGTCTCAAAAAATAAGGTGCATAGATTAAAGAAGGCAGTTGGCATCAATCTCTGGCCTGCATACATGTGTGTGCCCACACTCATACGAATGTACATACATATATGCAGGCACACCTGGGGTGAAGGAGACAGACAGGGAGGAAGGAGGGAGAGGAGAAAAAAGGGAGGGAAAGAGGGAGGCTCAAACATAAAGCTAGCACCATTTAGGGCATCTATGATGGTAAGCCTAAGGATTTCAGTTATATTTAGACTGAATGGGTTATGAACAGTGTAACAACAGTCCTTATCTAGCCAGGGAGATAAGCACACATGATTCTTAGAAACAAACTGTGTATTATTAATCAAATATGTAATAGCTATTAATTTTCCATAAGTAACAATGATCCTCTCTTTACTTTCACTGAAATAATATTTCAAATGCTAATATTACCAATCTAGTTGCCAGAGAAAGCAATAGCATTTTAAAAGCATGGTGGCGCACACCTTTAATCTCAGCACTCAGGAGGCAGAGGTAGGAGGATCACCATGAGTTCAAGGCCAACCTGAGACTACATAGTGAGTTCCAGGTCAGCCTGGGCTAGGGCAAGACCCGACCTCAAAAAACCAAAAATATAAACATAAAAATAAATAATTTTTAAAAATAAAAACAATAATGGTTTGATTGCTGTGTTACAAAGTTTCTCCATTGTACAAAGCTGGAATATTACATACCTGAGTTCAGATCAGTGTATCTACACCCTTACTTGCAACATAGGGTCAAATTACTTTTCAAGGGAAATAGTCACAGAAAAAAGGTACCAGCAGCCTGACAGACTAACAGAGCAAGATTTATTTTCACAACCTACTTGTCTACCTGATAATTATGTTCAGTATCTAGGCAAAAACACACTTGATTGTTTAAGCTTGAAAATGTCCCATTAAAACTCAGGCTGAGGGCTGGAGAAATGGCTTAATGGTTGAGGCGCTTGCCTTCCAAGCCTTAAGAAGGCTTGTTTGAATCTCCAGGTCCCACATGTAGCCAGATGCAAGCATGCAATGACGCATGTGTGCACAAGGGGGCGCATGCATCTGGAGTTCGTTCACAGTGGCTGAAAGGCCCTGGGGGGACCCATTCTAACACCCCCCCCACTTCCCACCCGTGCCTCTTTCTCCCTCTGTCTCTCTCTCAAAAGAAGTAAAAATTAAAAAAAAAAAAAAAAAAAAAAAAACAGGCTGAAGACAACAACCAGCAGAGCCGTATGTGGAGACTGACAGAAGCAGGATAGACGGCTTGAAGGAGCGCAGCATACTCCCACGCTTCCAAATCGGCATCTTCTCAGTGAAGGAACACCCAAGGCAAGGCAGGGAAGTCAGCCTCTTAATGCTGGGTGACAGACTTAGATTTTTGAGGCCTGGCTTCTCTCTTCTACTTTCCCCCATCTAAAAGTGGAGCAAGGGCTGGAGAAATGGATAAGCAGTTAAGGCACATGCCTACAAAGCCAAAGGATCAAGGTTAGATTCCCCAGAACTCATGTAAATCAGAAGCACAAGGTGAAACATGCATCTGAAGTTCGTTTGCAGAGGCTGGAGGCCCCGGTATACCCATTCTCATTCTCTCTCTCTCCCTGTCTCTCTCACTCTCAAAAATAAATAATTCCAGAGAAGGATGCTCAAGGTGCACATAAAGAATGGATAGATTGGACTGGAGAGATGGCTTAGCAGTTAAGTGCTTGCCAGTGAAGCCTTATGTCCCAGGTTCAAGGCTTGATTCCCCAGAACCCACATAAGCCAGATGCACAAGGTGGCACATGCATCTGGAGCTCCATTTGCACTGGTTGGAGGCCCTGGTGCACCCATTCTCTCTATCTGCCTCTTTTTCTCTCTGTTACTCTCAAACAAAAATAAAAATAAATAACTAAAAATAGAAAAGATTGGGCAGATTGTTTGAACCAGAGCTGACATCCTAGGTTACTATTCCATCTGCCAAGGGACACAACACACACCAAGCTCCTAGAGCCCAAAGCCAATGGTGCTGAGCAGAGACTTGGAGGCCCTCTCCTCAACCCAGAACCCCTCCTCCACATTAGACCTGAGGGGCTGTGGGCTTCATTCTAGAAGGGCTCAAACAGTGTCCAAAGAGATGAGTATTTTAGACTACCAGCTTGCAAGGTTTTTAAGAACTGGGACATCTCAGCCTCAAAACAGGAAGTTTATTGGCACAGATCCAAGAGATGGCTCACTATGTAAGCAATTCTAAAATCTTGAAGACCTGAGAGCAGCTACTCTTTAATCAAGAAGGCACACTGAGGTTGGAAGGATGGCTCAATGGTTAAAAGTTCTTGCAAAGCCTGCTGAACTGGGTTCAATTCCCTAGTACCCGTATAAAGCCAGAAGCACAAAGTAGCATATGTACCCACAGTTCCTGTGCAGTGACAGGAGGCCCTGGCATACCTGTCCTTTCAGTCTCCCTCCCTCTCCATGTATACATGTATTTTAAAGTCTTTGAGGAAAAAAAAAAAAAGGGCACAACTTAGGTGCAATTCTTGTAACCACAACAGTAATTGAGTTTTAGGCAAGGAATAAGATCTCTTATCCCATACAATTGGGGAATCTGTGTACATCTCTAAACTCCTGGGTGCTAATTTCACATTGAAAGGACAAGGTGCTCTTTTGTTAAAGTTCTGATGGTCGCGTTCATGCCTGCCTTTCCCGTCGTTCATCAGAGAAGGGCTCATTGCTGTCCTCTAGTCTTCTCAGCACAGGCAAAGTGCTTGTGCTACCTGCTGAGAAGCCTCAAGGGCAACAGGCAAAACGTCTGTGGGCCGATGGGTCCTGAGTGTCGGGTGGACTAGCAGTCAAGCAATAACCATGTAGCCAATGCAGAACAGCCCTGGAAACCAAAGATCCCACAGCCTGAGTGGTCTGAATACAGGCAGGCGTACTGTTTCCAGAGCTATCGGTTATCCAGGAGCTGAATTTAGACACAAGGGATTAGAAAAAGACGTGCATAGACTCACATCATGTCCCTTTCAGAATGCATTCAGATTTGATTCTATAGTTAAAGTGGTAAAAGGATTAAGGGATAAACTTTCTTTTATAAATATGATACCTACTTGAGAAAGGTCATTAAAGGACATAAACCCAGGTGTGCTTCGATGATTCCGAGATGCAGAAATCCAATTTTTAAGACAGTGACAAAGATTTGAATGAAGTCTTGTTTTAAGAGTAACAACGTTTAGCTTTCAAGTGAAAAACTAATTCCAGTCTTAAAATGCAGGGGAGCAGGTTGGGAAGAAATCTTCCAGGAAAATGACACAACGTTCTGAGTCTTTCCACTAGAGGGCGAGCCTTCCTAATTTTTCTTTACAGTTAGACTGGCTCCAATCCAAAGCAAGGAGAGGAAAAAAGGCCTCGGGTTAGACATAAATTTTTAAAATTCATATATGACTTTACTGATATGCCTTCAAAACAAGTCAGAATGCAGTACTTCTTGCTGGTGAGCCCCTAATGTCCACATGATATTGGCAGCCACCCTGTTGTGAAGGGATGTCACACAGCCTTTGATCCAACAAAAGGTGCCGGTGAGACACTGCAGAGGGTGGGATGGACGGTTCCAAGTCCGGAATACAGACATGCGTGGCTGTGCACTCCAGCTCGACGATTTGTTTGTTCTGCAACATTTGGATAATTTTTTTTTTTGAAACTTCAGTTTCCTTAGTTTAAAAAAAAAAAGGATGATAGCATGTGTTTCACATGGCTGTTCGTGAGAGCTCAGTTGAACGAGTTATGTGAAGCTCTCAATATCCTATTTGGAACAATGCTAATGCCGAAAAAACTGGAATTGTCTTTTGTACAATGGAATTCTGTTCACACTGTTCTGGTCAGTTAACAACACTGGTGTTTTGGTTTTAATTGGACATGGGAAATTTTTAAAACAGAAAATATTTCAATAGTTTTTCTACCTACTCAATCAATTCCCTCTGTTTTATTTCCTCCTTAATTTGTTAGGTAATACAGACGCACCGCTTAGCACTCAACAGGATAGACAAGAGCTAGGAGAGAACCTGACCAGACGCATCGCCTCACCAATCTCCCCTTGGAGTGCTCCATGACACGGGTTGAAGGAATCAACCCGCATGGCAAGTCCACCAGCTTTCCAAGGACATAAAACTTTCATGGAGAAATTACCATAAAACAGGCAAGAAAGAGGACCGTCGGAGGGAGAAAGATACACTGATTTTACAGTTAGCTTTTCCCCTCTCTCTGTCCTCTGATGAATCTGATGTGAGGGCAAAAAGTGGTGAAATTGGGGATACTGCATGGATTCTTGTGCCACGATGGCTCTTCTAGAGAACTTAGGAACCCTCTGCTGACTCCGCCCGCCCCCAGGGCGGCTGCTTTGGTAGGTCTGAAGACTTCACATTTCAATTAAGCTCTCAGGAGACCCAGGGGCTACTGTTCCATACCTACACTTTGAATAACAATCATTTACCCAACCACAGGACTTATCATGAACCAGAAATAGACAGGGCAGGCTAGAGAGATGGCTCGGTGGTTAAAAGAGCTTCCTTTCAAAGCCTGACAGCCAGATTTGATTCCCCAGAACCCATGTAAAGTCAGATGTACAAAGTAGCCCACTTATCTGGTTACTGAGGCAGGAAGCCCTGGAGTGCCCAGATGGTGTCTCTTTTCATATGCTTCTATCTCTATCTCAAATAAATCAATCAATAAACAAACAACTTGTTTAAAAAATTAAAGAAATGGACAGGGCAGGAAGCCTAGGCCCTATTCCTAATCTTCCATCAATTCACCATGGCACCGTCACCTAACCATGCCCCTACTTATTCTTCTTATAAAGAGAAACACTGACTGTCTACAGATGAAGTCAAATGAAGATCTAATAGGGAAACATAGATATCAGAAAGCTCCTCATTACTCAACTGGGTGCAGTATTGAATACCTGTAACCCCAGAGGAGGAGCCAGAGGGTCCTTGGCTATACAGTAACACCAACCTGGGCAACATAAGACTATGTCTCAAACAAAGAAAAAGAAGACAAAACAAACAGCCATAACTCAACAGAGCGTGTAAGGACGAGTAAGTCTTAGATTATTCCCTTAAATTCTGTCCTGTCCACTGGCTTTACTTGGACAAAACATTGGGCCTTTCTGGCCCATAATTTTTATCTAGAAAGTAAGTCTTTCACAAATAAACATATCACAGTCCTCAGATCAACACATAAGTAAAGAAGGGGGCTCCAAGGGCAACAAGGAGACCACCACCTGGGATCCAGGATGAGGCATTTCATCCTGCATCAAGAGACCACCCACCAGTGACCTAAGGAGTGGTGCTCTGTCCTCCAGAAGTCAGAAGTACCCTGGCTCCTGCTAGCCTTCAGCACAGACCTTTCAACGTTGTAAACCAAGCTTCATGGTGGCCACCTTTCCTGTAAACAGTTGCTCTGCCATCATTAGCAGGTACCTCTAGTGTCCTGAACCATCCCTTTGATCAGCAAATGCCTGACATCCTTTCCCTAAAATGTCTGGTGTAGTGGCTTTCCTACAGACCCCAATGTCACTGTGTGTTCCTGTCACCAACCAGCGAGGGCCGTGCATCTTCTACGGACAGTGGCACTCCTAAGTATCTTCCATCACCATTACACAGAGTCAGCTGGGACAGGAGCTCGCTAAGGCCAGTCTCCAGTGCCATCACTTACCTACACCAAGTCCTCCCACAGTGCTGGGCCCTCATCCTTGAAGACAGGGTCTCCCGGTGCTCTGGGGCCAGCTTAATTTCACTCCTTGTCTGAACTGCCTCTTAGATTCCTCGCAGGCTGTTCCTCCAAATAAACTGCCGACCAAACTCTGGTGTTGGCTTTCAAGCTCAATACTTTTTTTTTTTTTTATCTTCTTGCCCTGCCTCTTTGACTGTTGCCATACTGCCAACTCTGCCCTCTGCCAGCCCTCCACAACCACACACACGCCTTCCTTTCTCTCCCTGCGGGGCATTTTCCTTAGGGTGACATTTTATGACGCTGACAGTGTGACTTAGGTGACAGCTAACAAGAACAGGAGTCTTGGGCTGGGCCAGGAGGGAGCTGCCTTCTCCACCTGTGTTCTTTAGGCATTGCTCACGCAGTTGTAGACAGAAATGTGTCACTTAACATGCACCAGCGCATACCAGACTGGCAACCATGGGAAGTCTGTTCGCATAGCTCAGAGTTTGTTTCACATAGAATTTTCCCAGGATGCTAAGGTCTGGGACAACTAAACAAAACAAACTCAAACACAGCAGAATACAGCAATCTATCAACGCTCGTGCCCTCCTCGGCTCAGATTGCCATGCGATCGGTCACGGAGATACTTGTCTTTTTCTACCATGTTCTATGATTTTACTGCATTTTAGCCATGTTACCAAATTTGGATAGTGGAATTCATTTCTTACAGCCCTTTTCCTTCAGCCAACCTCAGCCTTTGTTTTTTAATAAGTACTGTGTTAGGGTGCTATGTCTTTCTTAGTATTAATTTTGTTTTGTTTTGGCTTTTTGAGTTAAGGTCTCACTCTCACCCAGACTGACTTGATATTCACTATGTAGTCTCAGAGTTGCCTTGAACTAACAGCGATCCTCCTACCTCTACCTCCAGAGTACTGGGACTAAGGCATACGCCACCATGCCCAGCTAGTATTAACTTTTTGCCAATGTTCTGGCTCAAAACTCAAGCGAGTGGTCCTGTAAGAGTGGCTCTGAAGACACAAAGAGGAAGTGCTGGGGTAGCACGGGCATGCCATCAGTTTTCCATGAATTCGGCGCAAGGGTGGTAACAAAATGCTAATAGGAAAGAAATGTGGCTCCAATGTCAATGTGGCAGGAGAGTAGGATGGGAGGAAGAGAGAGAGAGAGAAAGAGGGGGGGGGGAGGGAGAGAGAGAGAAGTGAAAGATACCAGTTCCAGGGCATTTGAGTCTTAGACCTAGTTCAGCTCTCTAGCCCACTTCCATTCTTAGGAATGTCTTTCTCTTCTCTAATAAACTAGTCTATTTCTATCACACACACACACACACACACACACACACACACACACAAAACAAAATTCAAGTGAGTTTTGAGTGACTGAGTTAGAACCCCATTTTTCCTTCAAGTCACATTGTTTCTGGAATTCACATTTACAGAACGTGAGAATGTTAGGCATCATGTCTTCTATATCTTTTGCATAAGTGCCTGCACTACCCTGCCCTTAGCCAAGAACTAAAAGGAAGGCAGGTATTCTTCAGTGAGAGACGACAAGGCCCCTCAGCATAATCTCCGCACCTGTAGGTTGGGGCGGGGGAGGGGAGCAGCTGGGCAAGGACTGCACTCCACTGCTACAGCCTGGAGCTGTCAGGGGAAAATGCTCTTGGGGCAAGCGGACTGACCAGAGCTCACCCTGGCACGTAAGTGACCCAGAATTTTCCTGGATCGCTGGGAACCTGAAGAGCACCAGAGGGCCCTGGGCTCCTGAAGAGGGGGAGGACATCGAGGGGAGAGAGGCAAAGTAAAGAGAAAGGGCACCAGTGGGGGAGTCAAAAGGAAGGTGGGAACTGTTGACGATGTGCTTGCCATGTCTCAAGGATGCTATATATTGTCTTACATAATGCTTATAAGCAAAAAAATCTCTCTGGGGCTAAGGAGATGGCTCAGTGTGCAAAGTGCTTGCTATGCAGGCAAAAGGACCTGAGCTTGACCCTCAGTGCTCACATGCTCACCAAGCCAGGGGTTGTGCCACATGCTTTAATTTCATGGCCCAGGAAGAAGGGCAAAATACTCACTCTAATAAAGCAAACTCCAGGCCAGTGAGAGACCTTGTCTCAAAAAAGGGTGGGTGGGCTGGAGAGATGGCTTAGCGGTTAAGCGCTTGCCTGTGAAGCCTAGGGACCCTGGTTCGAGGCTCGATTCCCCAGGATCCACATTAGCCAGATGCACAAGGGGGCACAGGCGTCTGGAGTTCGTTTGCAGTGGCTGGAGGCCCTGGCACGCCCATTCTCTCTCTCTATCTCTCTCTCCCTCCCCCCCCTTTCCCTCTCTCTGTTGCTCTCAAGTAAATAAATAATAAAAAACAACAACAACAAAAAAGAAATAAAATATACCATGGGATATTGTCAACAATCATGGAAGTTGTTAGTAAAATTTTTTTTAAAAAGGGTGGGTGACAACTGAAGAAGAGCTCCCAGCACTGTCCTCTGGTTCTGCCTGCACATACATACCCTATACACGCACAAACATGTAGATGTGAATACACAACGCAGGCACATCTTTTGTTTGGCTCTTTGCTTCAATTCACAAGAGAAGTCAGGCTCAGTGGTGAACGGGTTTCCCTAAGGTGACTAGCACAGTGTTGCTGAATCCCAAACACTGGCTTCACAGGCAAGGTTTTCCAAGCGAAGAGCCCAGGACGAAGGCTTCCCCATGGAGCCCAGTAATGAGCGGCAGGGGATGCAGAAGATGAGGAGTGAATGAAGGACCCGAGCACCGCCCACCTCCTTCCTCTTCAGCCCCTTGTATCCGCTTTGGGTACCCGTTCCCTCTTAGGCTTCTATTTGAAGTCAGAGTCCCACAGTTTCAAAGCAGAGAAAAAAGTCTGCAAATCACGACTCCGACATCAAGCTGCCTATTTCCCAATTCTGCCAGAGGCTGGCCATCAGCAGAAAAATAAACCAGGGCTGACAAAAGCGCTACTCTATGCAGAACACTGCTGGAGAGGGGTCCCAAATTCCCTGCTCTCGTCGTTCCAAAGCTTTCTAAAAAGACTTTACTTCTTGCCAATTGAAATCATTTGTTCTACTACTTCTGCCCATTCCAAGGCATATTAAAGGACAGTGGTCTCTGAACCCAAAGCAGGACACCTGGGGTCTGGCTGCACCCTTCAGAGGTGTGTCACTTCCCGGACACAGATCTCTGTCCTTCGCTGCCAAATCAGCCGGCTGGACTAGAGGCTCTTTCACCTTCTCTCTGACTTTCAGGAGTCTACCAACGAAAATGTGCTTGTGTTCCTGTGTTGAGAGAGAGGGGTGAGAATTGCCATAATGAAAAAATGAGCTTGGCTAGGTCTATTAGCTCAAGCCTATAAAGCCAGCTGCTCAGGAAGCCGAGGCAGGAAGACTAAGTTCCAGACTACCTGGACTACAAAAGTGAGTGCAAGGAAAGTTTGGACAAGTTAGTGAGACTATCTCAAAATAAAGAGCTAATGAGGGATCAGGATAACTCAGGGTAAAGAGCTTGTCCAGTATTTGTGATGCCATTAAGTTCAATTCCTAGGACTGAAAATTTAAAAATTAAAATAATTGATGTGTTTGTAATAATAAGTCATGTCACACAGGCCCAGATGTGGATGCTTCGCAGATTATTTCTCTAAAATTCATGAGTGCCAATGAACAGACTATTGAATGAATGAAAGAAGGAAGGAAGGAAGGAAGGAAGGAAGGAAGGAAGGAAGGAAGGAAGGAAGGAAGGAAGGAGGGAAGGAGGGAAGGAAGGAAGGAGGGAAGGGAGAAAGGAAGGAAGGAAGGAAGGAAGGAAGACACAAAGAGACAAATGAATGCTGGAGCAACTTACACAGGATGGAAAGGAGCAGGACTTTAATTTCCATGCAAAAACCACTGCTGACAAGAAAAAGGTAATTTCAGATTTCTCCCAAGGGTTTTCAAAGCCCAGAGATGACACCCTGTTGCAGGGAAAGGACGCACGTGACAGTTTCTTTAAAGTGCTCAGAAAGAAAATAATGGGTACTGGATTTACAGCCAGTCTCCAGGCAATGATTTGTCACCTTCCCCTTCTGGTATTGATTCTTTCCTCAGCTGGACGACGCATGACTGCAGATGAATGTGTGCACGTCTCAGAGGCAGCTCAGGTGGGGTGGACACATTCCTCCAGCACTCGCCCCAGGGTCCCCGGCAAAGGCCCACACTCTTCACAGCAGCTTCGCTGACTTCATTGGCACACATCTGGAGGACCGTACCCCAACCACACCACCCACTTTCCATCCCCACAAATCTGCTCGAAAGACACAGAAGTCACTGACATCTTGTGTTCCTCAAATAACAGTATTCATATGGTGATGCTGCTACGTCCCCATATATCACCAGAACTGTCCCACCACTCCTTAAGTCTCACTTAATGTCTTAAGTACTTAGGACCAATAGCATTTGGAAGGGTGGCTGGAGGGATGGTTTAGAGGTTAAAGCATTTGCCTATAAAGCCTAAGGACCCAGAATCAACTCCCCAGTATCCACATAAGCCAGATGCAAAAGGTAGCATATGTGTCTGGAGTACATTTGAAGTGGCCAGAGGCCTTGGTGCACCATTCTCTCTCTCTCTTTCTCTCTCTTGCTTGCTCGCTCTCTAAAAATATTTTTAAAAAGGGGGATTTTGAGAGAAGTTGAAGAGATGCATCAGTAAGTAGTTAAAGGCACTTGCTTGCAAAGCCTGAAAGCCTGAGTACCTGGGTCCAATTCCATAATGCCCATGTAAAGCCATATGCAAAATGTGGCATATTCAACTGGAGTTCATTTATAGTGGCAGGAAGCCCTGGAAAGCACGGTGTGTGTGTGTGTGTGTGTGTGTGTGTGTGTGTGTGTGTGTGTCAAATAAATAAAAATATTTTAATGGGTTTTTGGCATATTATCATTAGTCTTCATGACATGTTGGTAATATAAAGAAACAGACACTATGATTCTAAATAATCACATCAAGTTACATACTCTGTGGATCTGATAGCTGAACTCAAGCATCTGCAAGCATCTCACACAGACAAGCGGGGCTGGCCTCCCAACCTGTCCTGTCATCCTTGCAAATCCTCTACTGCCTGGGAGGCAGTGAGGCCACTGAAGCCTGCAAACACCAGGAGGTCCAGAAGCTGGGAAACCTTTGGGCAAGTAAGGAGAGTTTTAAACTTCAATTTTTTGTCTTTGCCCCCTTACCTTGACTGAAATTCTACCAATTAAGTTCACATACGTAATTAAGAAAAGAAAACGGAAACTGTATTTTTGGAAGTTAAAATGCTAATTCCTGATTACTGCACAAAAGTGTTCAAGCAGAATGTGATATTCTCCCAGCAGTAGAGACCACCCACTCTTGTGGCAAGGTAGTTTGAATTAGGAGCTGGCTGAAGATTTGGAGATTGGCAAGGTACCATGGCGGGTCACAGCAAGCTGGAAGACCCAGACCCCGAGCCCGAGGCAGGGGCAGGAAGCCGGAGCAGCCAGCTGCCAGGCGAGGCGACGCTGGCTGGGCCCAGCTCTTTCTCCTCCTTTCCCTCTAATAAGGCCTACAACTCCCAACTTCAGCGAGAAAGGTAAGTATTGGAGTCCCTTAACAAAATGCATTTCTACTGCAGCTGTGGGCTTAGGCAGCATTTGCAATGCTTTAACACGGAAATATATGTGATCAAATGTATATCCCCCATGTTTCTAAATGTGAGGTGGTAGCAGACAGTCAGTCACAGAAGTAGCTCCATGTGCTATCATCTAAGCAGCACTGCCTCAAAGGAAAGGGGTAGTGAACATGCGTAAACGTTCCTTTCCTAATAGCAGTTGTTTCTAAATGTAGTTGAACAGGGAAGCCCAGGACACCTTGTCTTTTATAACGTTCCACTTTGAAATACTGGGTTTCCTTCAAACCACAGGCCAGAGAGATCTGCTCAACCATGTTTGTAGCAGCTCAATTCGTAATAGCTAAGAGCTGGAATCAACCCAGATGTCCATCGCTAGAAGAATGGATAACTAAGATGTGGTATATCTACACAATGGAATTCTATACAGCAGTAAGAAAAAATGACACAATGAAATTTGAAGAAAAATGGTTGAACCTGGAACAGATCATTCTCAGTGAACTTACCCAAACACAGAAAAAAAAATTGCCACATAGTATCACTCATCTACAGTACCTAACCTGAATCTACCCAAGATGCCTTACATACTCAGCAAGCACCTCATGGACTAGACAATAGGATGGGTAGGATGGGTAGGGAGGGTGGGGAAGGCAATGGAGGAGTGGGAAACACAAATCTAGACCCAAACGGCAATGGTACCATAAAATTCTACTCCCTAAAAGGCAGACCAAATAGCTGAACCAGGCCCTGAGAGGGAACACCTGAGCCACAAGACACTGGAGAGGGTATGATGAAGGCCAACCTTAATCTTCTACAGCTTCCCTCCCTCCCTCTGCCCCCCCCCTTTCTCTCTAATTCTTGTATGTCAGTTATCTTTTTCTTCCTTTTCTCAGTGGGCACTGACCTGTAACTCCCAGTACCAGCATGTGGCTATCATTCACAATGAGCTTTTGATCAGAGAGACCTACAAGGCTTCCTGAAAGACAGATTTCTGTCCGAGTACTTGACCCACCAAAGGTTAGTGGTAAGACCCTACTGCTGAAGACATTGTATGTTGTCGACACGTAAAATGGAATGGCATGGCTGGAAGCTGGAAGAGAGTCAGCGCGTCTAGTGCCAGAAGATGCTACATGGGCAGCTGGGGGAAAATGACCAATATCTGTTCAAGCATCTAACCTACTTAGCAGCAAATAACCTGTCGTGATGCCCACACAAGTGCAATAGTGGCACACAGCCATGGTGGGGAACCAACTGCTCTTGATTCAGCTAACTGATCCCCTCAGTGGTACGAGACCCGTAGCTGGAGCTGGGAAACAAGCCAGAACCATATCCAAACATAAGCCCGCTCTCCATTATCAAGCTACCATCAATCATGAGCTACAAGAGCACCTACACCTATTAAATTCTCTATAAGAAAAAAGTAAGGGTTATCTCATTTGTCCTGGTACTAACTTACTCTCCATTGGAGAATCTGCTTCTCTTTTTCAGATAGATGTAGATCCTAAGGAGAGAGCCACCTCAACATACCTCAAAAGGGCCCTGGCTGAAACTAAGAAAAATTGGTGAAACAAGCAAGGGTGCTGTTTTCCTGGTGAGCCGGATACCAGCACAAGGGTGAAGGAGATCAACACAGAGAAAAATCAACTCCTACCAAATCAGAAAGCCAGAGACCCAGAGGCCCCCAACACCTCATCACTGAAGCAGACCAAAAATGAACCCAAAATGGCTCAGGGAAATTTTGCAGAAGCGGGGGTGGAAAGTATGTCACAGCCACATGTTGGGTCATGATATGCAGAGACATTTCTCCTACCCATAACTGTGGGCTAACTCCACAATGCATGACCCATATACCTCAACAAGGAGGGGCCAAGAAGAGGGTTTAAGTCAATAATGGTACCAAACTGACTGTATTTGCTGAATACAAAACTAATTTTTTTAAAAAAAGAAATACTGGGTTTCTCCCTCCAAACAAGATGAAAAACTAGTCTGTCTCAGACAGGGCCTCACAATGTCATTCAGTCTGGCCTGGAACTTACTGTGTATCTGAGGCTGGCCGCAGATTTGCAGCCTCAAGGCAACTCTCCTGCCTCAGCCTCTCAGAAGTTAGTATTACAGGAGTGAGCCATCACTCCCACCTTGATAGGTGCACAGGTAGAGAATTAAAAGCTAGAATGACAGTTTGTATACTAACATTAATCCTGGTACATCTTTAAAATCACCTAAATGGCACACTGACAGATTAAAAAAAAAAAAGTCAGTGACAAGGGTTAGACCTGGAGACAATGAAGTCCAACATCCTTAAGGTGCTGTCAGAGTGACAGCGAGAGACCATGAAGGCCAAAGGGCAGGAGAGGAGCAAAAGTCTGAAGGCTCCTGCCCTGTTCCTGCCAGGCCAGTGGTCATACTGCGGTTATGGGTATCCGTCCACCGTATACTTAGTGGCTTTTGTTTCTCTGCAGCCCCGCCTGAAGAAAACACTCCATTGCTCCCATTCATTTACAGAACATTTTCCCAGATGTTTGGTCCTACACATGAGGTCACTGAAGGCCACTTTGTGCTAGTCATTATGGTCCCATAGCCAAGACCGGTCAGCCCGATGACAGTATTCAGGTGACCTCTGATTTCTACAGCTTCTACTGAGCAGGTAGGATAGAATGTGATACTGTGTCCGTAGTTATGTCCAGCACAGAATATCAGCCAAGAGGGTAGGCATTCAAAATTAAAGTTATAATGTATCTGAATTATTTTCAGACTGAATATTCTGAGTTCTAGTTTCTTTGTAGGTAACTTTTAACAAGACATATTTAATACAAAGTCAAGATTGCCTGCAAAGAAATTCTCTTTGGGGCTGATTTAATTTTAATTAATGTCATATCAAAGTGAATCAAATTTACTTTGAACCTTAAGATGGGCATGAGCCCATTCCTGCCGTCTCCAATACTCAGGAAACTGAGATAAGACTGCTGAGCCAAGTTCAAGCCCAGCCTGGACAGTGTAATGAGACCGCCTCCTCAAAAAGCTAATAAAACAAAAATATTGACTAAATGTCCGACAATCTAGAAAATGACTTTCAGATAGAGAGTTCCTAACTGCTGCTGCTCACAGCTCAGCAAAATGCACTTCTCCGGACTTGCTCTTATGAGAGAAGACAAAGAGGAAAAGTGATTTCTTGTGCTGGTAATATATCCAGCTTCACTAAGAGAATTTGGACTATGAAAATGAACTTGGATAACAAAGGAACTTAAATTCCAAAAGAAGAATTTAAGACTCTATCCTTTAAACCCTGTGGACCACCCTTCTACTTAAACTAAAAGCTAAGGCTCTGGTCTATTTGTTGGATGAAAGAACAACAATGAAATACTAAAGGCAGTTGGGAGGCATAAATCCTTGAATAATTTGGCAAAATTCAAGCTTCAAGTTGGGGGTTGGTAGAAAATAAGAAAAAACAAAAACAAAAACAAAAAACAGTGGAGTGTGCAAGGAAGCTTCCCACAGCAGGTAAGTTCTTCGTGGATCTGTGGAGGAAAGGGCGGGCCAGGGGGACAGAGCCTACCTAGGTACCAGTCTGCTACTCCAGCCAGTTCAAACTGTCTGCTTTTTATTTTATTTTTTAAATTAACTTCTCTGGACATCAATTACCCCATGTGTGAAATAACTAAAGATGACTTTTAAAATATTGTTCCACTTTAATGATTTTATTGTTAAAATAACAGATTTCATAAAGATATACTTAAAATCAATTGTGCCCTTACAAACTCTATTTAAGGAGAGAAAAGTAAAATTATAGTTTTAGGATTTTCATTTAAAGTTTTCAATCTTGTCATAATGCCTGAACTTTAGTGTCAACTCCTTTGTACTAAGCCTCCAAAAATCATCTTTTTCTCTCAACTTTATGTTCTCATCCATCCATGCAATCCTGTATTTTAGAATGCTCTCATAAATTTCTTCTATGCCACATTCAGAAAAGGCCTCAGCAAGGCTGAGGGGATGGGGGAAAGCCACAGCAAAGTCTATCCTAGGACTTTTGATTCCCTGTCCTCACCTTCTGTGTCAAGAATCTATCTGAAATACAACCCGCTCCCAACAGCTGTAACACATGACGCTTCCTAGCTTAGTAAGGGTCCTCTCCCTTTGGGTTTTCTTTCTGCCTGCCCTGAGCATCCACCAACATTCCCCCACTCCCCATTAAAATGTCAGCTCGTGCGAGGGGCCATCCACTTTATTTCAAGTGCCTAACACAGTAAATGGCACATGGCAAGCTTGTTACGTGAATAAGAAAATGAATGGTGCACAGAACAGAAGCCTGGATAAATGTCAGTGTATGGGAATATGATTTGTTTCAGGAAAAAAAAAAAAAAAAAAAAAAAAAATCCCATGCCAGAGCATGTCACAAACAAGCCTGGAAGAGACCTCAGAGATCTTCTGGTTCAAGCCACCATATCTGGTACAGTGCCCCGCTTAATATAAAGAGTATTTCAGGAAACATTAAATATTATTACAAAATGCACCCTCCTAACAGGTGAAGATTCCAAGCCACGCAACCTGTAAGCAGAACTTATATAATTAAAAATTTTAAAACATTAATTTTATTTTGCTTTTATTTTATTGACTTCAATTATGTCCACCTATTACCTACTGTCCTGAGTTCAATTACTTAGTAGGAAGATGAGGTGAGTCCCCCTTCTCTCCTTTATGTTTCTCCAGCCTTTCAAAGCTCATTAGCACCTCCAACAGAAGGCAGAGGAAAAGAAACTCTAATTTATCAATGTCAACTGTTGAACCAGCAAATTGCATCCATCCCGCCCCCACATGGAAGTGTTTGGACAATTCTGAATCAACAAGATGTTGGCAGCTGTGTTCCTTCGGTTCAGTAATTGCATTGTTTCCTACTGTGTTCCATGGGTTGTGAAATGAATTTATTAAATAACCTATACAAAGAGAGTGTGGCGCGAGCTAGCAGAAATAGCTCCAGGCTAATGTTGGGATCCTGTCCTCACCATCTCCCACTTTGACCAGTGTTCTTGACTCCACTTTTCTAAGCCTCAGTCTATGAAACTATTCAAGAGGATGAAAATTCTGCCTTGGACAGTAGAGAAATGATTAGCACAGTACTTTAACACAAACCAGATTCCCTGTAGATTACGATCCAGCATGCCTCCTTTCAGCTCCAATCGTGCCCTTTTGAGTACAACATCTAAGACATAAAATAGTTCAATGTGTCTGATAGGATGCACCAGAATCTGTGTCCAACTGATCGATTAATACTGGAAGGCAATGGTTCAGACAAGAAAATAGACAATGCTTAAGGAATGCACGACAGAGGGATTTCAACATCAAGAGTATAGGAACTGGGCTGGAGAGATAGCTCAGCAGTTAAGGCGCTTGTCTGCAAAGTCTAATGACTCTTCAGTTCTCCAGTACCCACCTGAAGCCACACGTAGTGGCACAAGCCTCTGGAGTTCGTTTGCAGCAGCCCCTGGTGCTCGTTTGTGTGTGCTCTCTCACTCTCTCTGCTTGCAAATAAAGATATGTTTTACAGAGTATAGGAACAGAACAAATTCTATTGCTTTGGCATATATACCAGTTGATACTTTGACAGTTGCCTTAGCTTATTAAAACTACTATTTCAGTAAATCAAAGCTTATACCAACTATCTGACCTATTATTGCTATTATAAAGAGGAGACATGTTTAATAAAGGTTCATCATGAACCTAGTTGGCTCCATGTCAACTAAACCACCCTCTAGGTATCAGCTGGCAGAGAATAGGGAATACTCTGGGAGGGGGTAGCTTAGTGGATATTCGCCAGTCACTTCCTTTTAACTGGAAATTTGTCAGAGCGCAATCCAGGGCTCAATTGATTTGCCTCTATTCCAATAAAAAAAAATAAAGAAAGAATTTTCCTCTCAGATTAAGAATAAGCAACAGAGTTTCATTACTTTCTAAAACTATTCCCAAACAATTATTTTTGTAATTAGGGCTTGATTCACATTCACAATCATGTACTAATATCTACGTGTAGCCAAGGAGTTTTGGAAAAATGGCTGATGGTGCCACACTTGGGCTTGAGGAAGTCTATAATGACGTGGCACTGAGGTGGCTGATCATGGGCTTGTGAAGCAGGGAGCCCAGTGTGGCCACAGTGAGCAATCAGTGGCTGGCTGGCCTATGTTGTTACTTCCTAAGCTCTAATTCAAACCTCAGGGAAGGTGGGTGTAATCATCACTAATCCCAGACACAGAGGGTGAGTGTCTACTCAAGGACATGAAGTTAGGACTGAAAGGATCAAGAATTGATTCTATGTCTGCCTCAGGCTGGCTTCCAATTGCTCTCTATTAATAAGAATTAATTTGGGGCTACAGAGATGGCTTAGTGGTTAAGGCACTTACCTGCAAAGCCAAGAGAGCCAGGTTCAATTCCCCAGGACCCATGTGAGCCAGATACACAAGGTGGTGCTATATACATCTGGAGGAGTTTGTTTACAGTGTCTGCCTCTCTCTCTCTCTCTCAAATAAAGAAATAAAAATAAAATATTAAGTGGGTTTCACTGGTGTTTAAATAAAAAGAAGAATCTTGTTCTTTCTTGAATGACAAGCAGTGTGACCTACAAGGCACTAGTCTGCACACAGTCATGATCCTATTTTGCTTCCCCTCCTCCTTCATAAAAGGAGAACTGAACATGGACACACAAGTTCATTATCACAACATAAATTCTTTGGACCCCGGTTGGATGTAAATCTGTTTCATTTTTTTGTAAACGGAAATCCTCCAGCCAATCACAGGTCAACAGCCTGGATGGTGCCTCAGTAGAGCATGACTTTCAGAATGACACCCACAGCCTGGGCATGGTGGTTCACACCTTTAATACCAGTACCTGGGAGGCAGAGGTAGAAGGATCACTGTGAGTTTAAGGCCAGCCTAGAACTACAGAGTGAGTATCAGGTCAGCCTTGGCTAGGATGAGATCCAGCCTCGAAAGAATAAATAAATAAATAAATACAACCACCCATGGTAATGCATTTAGCAGGGAGGAAGAACACTGCACTCCCCCCTCCCCCAAGAAAGCACAATGGGCAGGATGCCAAGGCTACAGTTCATTGTTACCTGAGGTCTGGCCCAGGATGCCTGAGCTTCTGCCCACCAGTGCTATGGCAAGTCATTTGTCTTTGAGGGCTTGCTTCCTCGTGTGAAAAGTGATGGCTTCCAACTGGCTGATGTATTTTAAGTTATGTTTATTGGGGTACAATGAACATACAATAAAATACATACAAAAATACCCCTTTTTAAAGGTACAGTATGTTGAGTTTTGCAAAGGTACATAGGTGTATAAGCACCATCACAGTTAAGAAATAGAAATTTGGGGCTGAGAAGATGAATCAACAGTTAATGGGACTTGATTGCAAAGCCTAATGGCCTGGGTTTGATTCCCTAGTACCCATATAAAGGCAGATGCAAAAGGTAGTGCATGCATTTGGAGTACACAAAAGGCCCTATACTCATTCATTCCCCACACCACCCCCTTTCTCTCTCAGATAAATAAATATTTTTTTTAAATATTGCTTCACTTTATTACTGTGTTATCCCACTGTACGGACGTAACACACTCTATCCTGTTCATCACTTTCTAGTCTCTCACTAATGTGAACAAAGTTGTAGGAAACATTTTCATATAGGCCTTTGTGAAGACATAAATTCCATTTCTGCTCAAGTAAATACTTAGGAGTACAACAGGTGTATTATTTCAGCATGTGGCGTATTTTTTTTATAAAGTGTCATTTTTTTTTTCAAAGAGGTTATATCATTTTGCATTCTTACCAGGAAGACACATGATGGCTGGCTGAGAGACAACAGATAACTTCAGAAAAAGACTGTCATGTCATTGACAAACAGAAAACTTCTGGTGCAGAGACCCTGTGAATGTGGCGCCGTTTCCCTCTCAGCAGCACAAGGATGTGCAGAGTAGAGCGTGGGCTCAGGATTCATCTGGCCGAAAACCCCAGAATGTGAGAGACAGAGCTCCCTGTGCACTGCTGCCAAGGCCTCGGCACAGACCCTGTGAGACTCACAAGGTTCCAGAGCTTCCTCTCACCACACAGACTGCTCATTGATTCATCTCCTTTTACACACACACACACACACACACACACACAGTGTGCAAGTGATACTGTGATGAGCAGACACCTCTCCTCGTAGGGTTCACAGCCAGTATGTCCCTTGTCAGGGATGTGTGAAGCACACAGCAGAGACGATTTGCCAGAGGCAAGAAGAATGGCAGGTGCCAGAATCAGCCAGAACTCTAGCCTCCAAGTGTGGTTGCAGTTGTGGAACTATTTCAAGGCAAATTTTCACTTTATTCAGGTAAATATTTTCTGAACGCTAATGTGCGTGTATGTAAGAAAGAGGATAGAGAAGTGAAGCGGGGGCTCTGATTAAAGCATTGATATGTCTTATTTTAAGCACTGTCTGTGTCCATTCCCTACCCCTGCTCTACTCCCGCAAGCTAATTACCTTGCCATTTTGAGCACCCAGCTGTTGCTGCCTGAAACTTGACCTTCACTGTGAAGAAGCGCACGGCTGCAACAAGCTGCCCACCTAGGAACGCGAGGACGCTGGGGTGCTGCTCACCGCCCCCTCCGTGGACCGACTTCGCGAAGCAGGCTGCTTTCCTTCCCTCCACCCTTCTCACCACACCGCGTGTCTGCCATCAGAAGGGGGCGAAGGGAAGATGCTCGGAGAAGAAACAGCAGAGGAGGTAGTACTGCACCACATGGGCGGGGGCGGGGGTGCTGGCCCTGCTCATTCTGCTACTCAATGAAAAGCAAGAAAGAATAGGGGTCTCGGGGGCATTCAAGACAGGGCTGGAGAGATGGCTCAGTGATTAAAGACACCTGCAAAACCTGAAGACCTGGGTTTGACCCTCCAGCACCCACATAAAGCTAGATGCACTAAATGCCTTGTGCATCTGGGGTTCATCAGAGGGGCAGGAGGTCCAGGCATACCGATACTCACTTTGTCTGTCTGTCTGTCTCTCTCTCTCTCTCTCAAATAAATGAGTAAATAAATAATGAAAGTTTATAAACAAAGACCTACTGAATCAGAATCTGTGTTTTAACAGGAGACCCAGGGAATTTGTAGACTCTAAAGTTTCACAAGTGCTAGAAGGAATGGGACATAAACCACAAAAAAATTATTTATTCATTTTAACATCTGGCTGAGGGTAAGAAATGGTCATGTTGATCAGGACCGATCTATGCTGGGAAACCAGTATACAGTAAAGGAAGCAGCCAGGCCCAGTGACCTTCATCTCCTGACACGATGTCATGGGTAATGTCTTCACAGAGTCAGGGTTGGTCTATGTGGCAAGATGAGTAGAAGTGATAGCATGAGATTGCTGAAATTAGGTCATGGGAAACAATGTGACTTTTCCCCTGCCTTGGTCCCTTAGATTGCTACATGCAGGAAGCTTGTTACTATGCTGTGGTACTTTTAAGGAACTCTGTGGAGATGTTCATGTGGAGATGAACTGAAACAACCCCAGCATCCACTTCCAAGCCAGCCAGGGCAGAGTGTAAGTAGACCCTTCAGTACCAGCTGCATTCAGATGGCAGCAAGGCCAGCCAAGATTGGAACTGCAACCTCATGAGAGACCCCACAGTAGAACCACCCAGCAAGGCTTCCTCCAAAGCATGACCCTAAAAATCTGTGTGAGATAGTACATGACTGAGCTGGTTGGGGCTCACTGGTTACTCAGCAATCAATAATGTACAAAAGCAGAGCTGTGTCTGCAATGTCATCTCCCCAACTCGAGTGACCTTCCCTGATCACCTCACCTTCCCAGTGTCTAAGATGGTCCATCTGTAAAAGGAATGACCACAGTCCATCAAATCTTTGACTCTTGCTGAATAGATGGATGCACATGGATGTTAGTGATATAAAATCGTGGAAAAACGTGTATCAAAATCAATAGAGGACTGCTATTAAACTTGCTTTTTTCTCCTACACTGGGACATCATGAGGCTCAAGGGGATCAACAATGGAAAGACACCTGGTAGGAGAACGGGCTGACATCCTGAAGCAGCAGTGTGAGAACGGAAACCGGCATCATGGCCATCCAGGCCAGCTAATTAAACTTGCTCTGCTGGGCTCCAACACCTCACTCAGTGCTATTGCCTCTGGCTCCCTTCACCATCTACGCTACAAATGACTGCTACAAAGTCCAGCTGAGAGGAAAAAATTGCCAAGGAAAACCACCTACAGCAATGCTCCCTAAACTTGTCTGAGCACAAGAAATCACTTGGTGCAGTTGTTAAAAACACACAGATTTTGACTCGATGACTCTCGGAACAGCTTTGGGAACGGTATTACAAGAGTCCCATACAGTCCCAATAAACATACACACGTTAACCGCAGATCTCAGCGCACGACAGCCATGCATGCATACACGGCCATTTCTATTCCTGCATCAGGTCACAAAACTACAAGGCCTGGAATGCTTTGCTTATGTCCCCCATAAAAAAGTGTCTTTAAGCATAAGCTTTACTGAAAGTCAACGGGGAAAAAAAAATTATCTTACCAAAGATAGTTTGCTATCAGCTGGAAAACTTAGGGATGTCATGGTAACTGCACTATTTCATATTGACAACATAAATGAGAGGAGCCTCTGGTTGGGATCAGAGCCAGCAGCTAGCAGACTGTAGGCAAAACAAACAGAACGAATGAACACACACACACGCGCGTGCACACACACACACAAACACACACTCCTCTCTGTCCCTCTCTCCCCCCTCTCACTAACCAAACACCGTTTGGCTGCATGCACCCTGCTAACAGCTATGGTCAGACAGAAAGTGGAGCCCGGGACTCCAGGGCCCTTTCCCGGGGGTGAGCGCACTGCTAGCGTGACACCGCCGCTTCGTGCTCTCATCTGTACTTGTCTTCCCTTAAACTTACCGCATTTTCAAATTCCTCTTTTTTCCTTTCTCTCCTTGGAGTTCCAACATTATCGATCTAAAATTCATGATCCTGGGGCTGGAGGGATGGCTTAGTGGTTAAGGCATTTGCCTACAAGGCCAAAGGACCCAGGTTGGATTCCCCAGGACCCGCGTTAGCCAGATGCACAAGGGGCGCATGCGTCTGGAGTTTTTTCGCACTGGCTGGAGGCCCTGGCGCGCCCATTCTCTCTCTCCCTCTTTCTCCGTCAAATAAATTAATTTAAAACAAAAAGAAATAAAATTCATGATCCCAGACAACAACACTAACACTTGTACTCTGCCTAGGTCACATAAAACCCACTACTTTTTGTGATGCTTTTGGCTTCTTCCCAGTGTTTTAACCCTCATTTTCTTTTACTCCTTGAGAGCAACCCTGTAGAAGAAGGTAGGGAACAAAAATCAATCATGTTTAATTTAGTGTTTCTGTTTGTTCCTAATGACACTTGGACAAAACAGCCACAACCAGATTTCTAGTAATTCTCCCTCCAGCTGTTGACCTGTCTCTTCCAGCAGCAGGCCCTTTGTCGGCTAGTAAAACACCCCAGGAATGCAAAGTCTTGGCAAGGAAGCTATATTCCAATCAAGCCAAGGAATTAAGAGAATGGTTGTGTAGCTATTTCCTCTGAATTGAAACATTCCCTCCTGGAGGGAGGAGAGACTCAATACTTAGTAAGATAATGAAATATATGCAGTTGAGGAAATTTTGGAAGAAAACTCACAAGACCTTTCCTCCAGGTTATAAAGGCTGTAAGCAATTGGTCAGGAGAGGAAGCTCCAAAAATGCAGCCTTCCTGACTGTTGTCACCCAGGCTACAGTAGGCTCTGCACTGATGCAGCTACCTCTGAGTCACCCATGTTTTTGTCAGTAACCCCAATAAACTCACTGGTTCACAGAGCAAATGTGGGCGCAGCATTCTCTCTGGTCTGTTGACGGGTAAGTACACATTTGTGTACATCTCCAGAAAAAGTGACACAAGGACAAAAGGGCAGTATTCCAGACATGATGGCTCACACCCGTCATCAGTACTTGGAAGTCAGAGGCAGGAGAATTACTGTGAGTTCAAGGTTAGCCTGGGCTACAGAGTGAAACTCTCTGCCTCACAAAATCAAAAGTAGGGGGCTGGAGGATGGGCTCAACAGTAAAAGGTGTCTGCTTATAAAGCCTTACAGCCTGAGTTCAATTCCCCAGTACTCACACAAAGACACATGCAAAAAAAAAAATTATATATATATATATATATATATATATATATATATATGGACTGTGTCTTCAGTTTGTTTGCAGTAACAGGAGACCTGGCACACCAATTCTCTCTCTCTCTCTCTCTCTCTCTCTCTCTCTCTCTCTCTCTCTCTCTATCTTGCAAATAAAAAAAATGTTTTTAAAAATCAAAAATAATTAATTCAGTGTGGATCCTCAAATGACTCTTTTCTGTCTCTTGATGGCATCATTTTCAGACAACTGGACCCAACGATGGAGGCACATTCAGGCTCTTGTCAGCAAGACAAAACAAAAACTCCCTCTGATTTTTAAACATCTCACTCCTCTGTGTCTTCAGTTTTACAACCAAAAGTCAACCTGGGCTGGAGCCCGCGAGTGGTAAAGTCCTGGGAACCCAGCTGTGGGGGGCACGTGCAGACGGTTAAGACGAGCTGAAGCTCTTCATCCTAAAACCTGACGTCTGCAAGCGGCACAAGGAGATGCGGGTGAGGACCTCCCATGCCAGCCTCCAGATCTACCAGGCAGATCTGTCTGTCGACCTGTGGATCCTCAAAAGGACGTGACTAAGACACCCGGAGAGTGAGCTCATGCGATGCCGTCCCCGAGTTTCCACAGGAGCCTAGCTGCTCAGGCTAGCTCAGCTGCAGGTCTCCCTCCATGAAGGCCGGACCTTCTCTGCATCCCCATGACAAGCATGACATGGCACCACACTGGGTGTGTGTGTGTGTGTGTGTTGGTACCACCTCTTCAGCCTTTTCAAGTACTTAACCCACTCCTTGACCTTCCTTTCTTTCTAAGAGCCAGGACCCACAGGCTTCTTATCGGCTTTGCCTATCCCCTTGAATCACACTACTTCTTTTGAAGAATTTACCCTATCTGGCATGCATTCAAAACTGAAATGACTTTATTAAAGACTACTTTTTTTTCCCTAAGATATAAACTTGCTGAGAGCAGGAACCATTATCTGTCTTATTGTTGTCTCCTGCTATATTCCTATTGCCTGGCATAAGAAGCCTACTTCAATTTTGTTGAATAAATCACTTAGGAAATAAAAAGTAGGTGTGTGGTACCAATATTCCAGTTCATGAACAGCACAGATACAATAAATGCAGCAAATTACTCTTATATATTAAAAGATCTCTCTCTGTGGGGAGAGGATATGGTGGAGAATGGAATTTCAAAGGAGAAAGTCGGGGAGAGGGAGGGTATTATCATGGGATATTTTTTATAATCATGGCAAATGTTAATAAAAATTGAGAAAAAAAAAGATATCTCTCTGGGTTGTAGAGATGGCTTAGTGGTTAAGTGCTTGCCTGTGAAGCCTGAGGACACCAGTTCGAGGCTAGATTCCCCAGGACCCACGTAAGCCAGTCGCACAAGGGGGCGCACACATCTGGAGTTTGTTTGCAGTGGCTAGAGGCCCTGGCAAACCCATTCTCTCTATCTGCCTCTCTCTATCTGTTGCTCTCAAATTAAATAAATAACAACAAAAAGATATCTCTCTGTCTTAGGAAAAGTTACTTTATGAAAAACTTGTAGCCAAAGTAGAGAGTCAGATATATAGGCTTCAGATTGGGGAAGGTCTTGTTGGCCTGTCTTTCCTTATGGGTTCACAACAAGGTGATGTCAGCTACATTATCAGGACAGCAAGACAAACTGGGAACACTGATGAAAGGCTATAGAATTTCTCTCCCAGGACCCACTGGAATATTCACTGGACTGTACAGACAACTGCTGTCTATCATAAGTGCAGATGCTCAAGAGCACTATTATTAGATTTACCCATGGATTTCAAAAAACATCTTTAAAGCACAAATTTGCACTGGGAGAAAGAGCCAGTCTCACCTTGGATTTCTAAGTCACTTAATGGAGTCTAGAAAGCAATGATGACAATATGCTGTAATTTCTTGAACTATAGCAACAGACTGTTAGGTCTAAAATTATTTGATTAGACACAAGGAATCACTTTTGAGCCTAATTCCAAAGAAAGCAAATAAATGGTTAGTTTCTATTTCTGGCCCTTTCTGGACCTCACCTGTTTACATATAACAAGCTCTCAATGCCTTGATCCTTCAGCTCATCCTCCTTCAGGAGATCAAAAAGAAAGCACTAAACCGCCGTGGTGGTGCACGCCTTTAATCCCAGCACTTGGAAGGCCAAGGTCCGAGGACAGCTGTCAGTCCAATTCCAGCCTGAGTCTATATAGTAAATTCCAGGCCAGCTCAGACTAGAGCAAGACCCTACCCCCAAAAGAAAACAGAAAGAAAGAGAGAGAGAGAGAGAGAGAGAGAGAGAGAGAGAGAGAGGAAAGAAGGAACAGAGGGAGGGAGGGAGGGAAGGAGGAAGGAAGGAAGGAAGGAAGGAAGGAAGGAGGAAGGAAGGAAGGAAGGAAGGAAGGAAGCATGCATGCATTCAAAAAACGTCCTCCTTCAGTTACAGAATAGTCTTAGCGCATTCCCAATGTCCATCACAGGTGTCCACCAAGGAGCTACCACAATGCTATGCTACCTTTAATGCTGGACATTCCCAGGGTGCTGGAGTAAACCAACAGTGAGGTCAGAAAGCATGGCTTTATGCTCTAATTTCTCTTGAGTGGTTGGGATTGGGTTGTAAATATAAGCACAGTAAAATTTCTTTCAGCTATTTATTATTTTAACATGAAATAAAAAGCATCTCTCAAAGGGTCCTTCATCACTGTTACTGGTCTGTGGCTCTACCTTCTTCCCCCCCACACTTGCCACGTATATGGATGTGTATTCATATGTATGTGTGGATGGGTGGGGGGGGGTGCATGCACATGAGGAGGCCAGAGGTCAAATCTCTACTGTTTTCTTGAATTCCTCTTCACCTTAATTCTGAGACAAGGTCTCTTGCTAAACCTAAAGTTCACTAATTCAGCTAGACTAGCTAGCCAGCAGCCCCAGGGATCTTCCTGTCTCTACCTCCCCATTACAAGTGCACACTGTCATACCCTATACTTTGCGTGAGTCCTGAGAATCCAGGCTCTGGTCCTTAGGCTTGTACAGAAAGCATTTAACCTCTCTGTCTCCCATGTGCTGGGATTTAAGGTGAGTGCCACAACACCCGGCTAACTCTCTGTTTGTAAAGGTCACTGTACACTCACTCCAAACCATGGTCATAAGAACGGCCAACACAAAAGTGCAATCTGGATGCTCACCATGGGCTGTTTTGTGACCCCCTAAATTTCATGCTGAAGCCCTCATCCCCATTGCCTTAGAATGTGGCTGTGTTGGCAGACAGGTCCTTTCAAAGACATGAAGCTGTTGGCAAGGTCTTGGTACTCAGTCTCCAATCTGACCACAGGCCCTGCAAGAGGAAAGGCCACATGGGCACACAGTGAACAGGAAACCAGCTATCTGTCAGTCAGTGAGAGGCTTCAGAAGAAACCAGCCTCACCACACGTTGGTCTACGGTCAACTTCTGGCCTCTACAACTACAGGAATGTAAGCCTCTCACTTGCATCACCCTGTTTGTGGGATTTTACTATGATAACCTAAAAAATGAATATAATGCCCCTCCAAAAAAAAACCCCAAAACAGGATTTATCTATTTAAATCAATTTGGAGCAATCACCTTGCTCCATTCTCCTCTTCCTTTCTCTAATGAATAGATTTTCATTCTAAAGCTGGCATGTAATTTTCCCAAGGTGACACAGTTACTTGCCACCTGGGCTTTGTGCAGTTTAAGCAAATGTAGTTGATGCACTACCAACACTGAAGCACACAGCGTGGGTATCCTAACAGTCCACACCGAGTCACACTTAGTGGAGTCAGACTGCTTACAGAGCCTTTTTTAGACTAGAATGAAGGCATTTCATTTAAGAACTAAAAGAATGTTTAAAATATGCCCCCCTTTTTGCACCCAAAACTGGGTTTGCATCTATTAACCAGAGAAGTCACAGCAGCACTTTCCCCTTCACTCTAGTCAGCCGAGAGGTCTCCTCGGGAGTGATCTCCATAGCTACTGGTTCTCACATGGGCTCTTTTCCTTCCCAAAGGAGCCACACTATACATGGAGAGATACACAAACATGTTGTTCTTAATTATTTCATTTCTGTATATTTTTAACTTTAATTTATTTGAGAGAGAAAGAGAATGGGCACATCAGAGCCTTTGGTCACTGCAAACGAACTCCAGATGCATGTGCCACCTTGTGCATCTGGCTTATGTGGGTCCTGGGGAATCGAACCTGGGTTCTTTGGCTTTTCAGGCATGCACCTTAGCTGCTAAGCCATCTCTCCAGCCCAATAAACATGTTTTAAATGTAGTAATAATACCAAACATTTGCCTCAACATTGGTTTTGCAGCCTGTCTCCATTTTTGGCTGCTGGTCACACTGAATGCTGAGCCGTTGGCTCAGTGCCAAACACATGATACAGCTTAAAGGGGAGAACAGGCCATGATGGCTCATTCTTGTGAGATATCCAAGGCACCACTGAAGATGTTAAAACAATCCTCTGAAAGACAACCATAATGTCAGGGTCATAAAGCAAACCTTGATTACTGTAACAGTTGAATTGTGGAACAAGGAAGGAGGGGATTCTAATTTGGTGGCTCTCAGACTAGTATTTCTTATAAGGTCTGCACTGTCTGCATCTGAATCCCACAAGGTAGTTTTGAAAACTGTAAATTCCAAAATACATGACAGAGCACGGTCCGTTTCATCCACTGGGTGTGATTTTGGATTCTGTTTCTTTAGTGACCTTTGCTCAAGTGTTTATCTGATATGAGCAACCTGCTGTATACTTTTTTTTCGGAGCTGAAAGGAAGCACCTGAGAAGTAGTAGGTGTCTGGGAATTGGAGCTCCTATACTGAGTCTTTACCATACACTGCCAGCGCCATCAGAACCTGCAACTCTGAGGTGCCAGCCAGACCTTTCTACACGAGTTACCTGTTAGCATGTGGCAGAACACCCTGAAACCTAGGAACCTGGTGACCACAAACATGCCTACTCTTTCAGTTTCTGTAAGTTGGGGATTCAAGAGAACAAGCCCAAAGGTGTTGGGGTATCCTTTATTTATCTTCTTCCATGAGGCCACAGTGAAGTCTTTGCCTGGGCCGGTCATCATGTGGAAGCTTGCCTGAGGCAGAAGCATCCATTTATGAACTGTTGAGCAAATGGCTCACGTCCCTGCCTCTGTGGGGGAGCCTTGGTTCTTCACTATGCCAGCTTCTGTAAGGCACCCTCACTGTCCTCGGGACAGCCACTGTCTTCCCCAGAATAAGCAAGCCAAGAACAACAGAGGAAGCCAGGGGCCTATAAGGCTCTGCCTTCCCAAGCTGCACACTGTTGCTTCTAGTGTTCTCGAGTCAATACAAGCAAGCCAGCAAGCTCAACACACACGGGAAAACAGGCTCTATCTTTTGAAAGGAGCTCAGGCTTTAAACTACCATAACATTCAATGTTTTGGTCGCATGCCAAGAATAAATCAGAAATTAGAGATGAAAAGAGAAAAGCACACCTGATTCTTAGGCGGTCCTCATAGAATCCACAAGGGTCAGCAGGAGCAGAACAGGGAACCCTGCCCTCATTATCGTCCCCTTTCCTGGAGCCAAGCTGGGAATGCCCTGTTAGGTTGGGGCAGAGGCACACATGTGCTGAATTTGAGTTATTAGGTTTCTTATCTTTTACATAACCCCTGAATGACCATTTTCATCTTTTACAAAGTGACCTTATGGTGGTGACGGAGTGGAGCACATGGGACAAGAATTCTGTGAATGACAAGACAGTGCTGGACAAAAGCTGCTGCACACCACGATGGCTGTTAGCCCACTACTCAGAACAGGCAGAGCAGAGGGGAAGGAACCAGGAGTCCTCCGAGACCCTCATGCCTTTTGCACTTACACTATATTCTTCTTGGATTTGTGTGCCTTCTTTCTGGACTCAAAACAGCCCGTTTCTGCCTGGGAAGGAATTTCCCCCCACAGGAACATGCATCTCTCTGTTCAGAGCTATGTTTTCCCCTGGGTAGGAATAGGTATATAACTTTGGCATTCTTGGCAATGAGAACTAGACGGGTCTTACATCGTCCCTGAACAACTGAATGAGCTCCCTGGTCAAATAGCTCCTCTTGAAGACTTCTAGAATGCCCACTTATATTGAAATTTAGAGTACAAGTGAGAAAGAAATAGTGGATGTTTCTAGAACTGTACTGTACTTATTGATGTCTACACATAGATATTCAAGTATTGTTGATCTAGATATAGGCACAAATATACACCAAATTTCTAGTGTTACAGAATTCGTTCATCAGGAGGGGAGCCTGCTGAGTCAGAGCTCTGGAGAAAATAGCTTAACTCAAAGTATAGCTGCTAAAAAAACTGTCACCCAACACTTAGATAAGGTCTAAACAATTTTATCTTGACCTAAGTGCATGAAAGTATTTGAGAAAACCCATGCTTAATTCTTTTTCAATCCCCAACTCTTCTTCTCTTTCGTGTGCTAAAAGAGTCCAAGAGTTCTTGGTTTTGAGAAAATTCACTGTGAGCTAACTGAAAAATATAATTCTAAGAAAGACAGTCTGGGCAGATGTACCCTGTAGAAGTACATAGGGCTGCTCCCCAAAGCTACAGGTTGTTACAAGGAAATCCCAGTGCTGAGAGTAGGATACTTCCATTGATTTTTTTGGTCAGGGAGTCCCCTTAGGCCCCCAAAACAATACAAGCCAATGTTCTTGATTATCTACCAGTACTAGATGGTAAGATCCTATGCTGAAAACACAAAGTGCTTCCCTTGTAGGATGCTGAGATATCAGGTTGGAAATGAGCTGGAAGCCTCTTCCCCACTGGCTAGCTGACATAATGCTAGAAAGTGCTGTGTAGGCTGCTGGGGAGGAAAGTCACCAACATTCTTTAAAGTGTTTTATTTTATTTTTATTTGTGAGAGAGGAGGTGGCAGAGAGAGAGAATGGGCGTGCCAGGGCTTTTTAGCCACTGTGAACTAACTCCAGATGTGTGTGCCCTCTTATGTACATGTGTGGTATTACATGCTTGCATCATTTTTTCATCTGGCTATGTGGGACCTGGGGATCTGAACAAGGGTTCTTAGGCTTCGCAGCCAAGTGCCTTAACCACTAAGCCATCTCTCCAGCCCTCACTGACAGTCTTAATGAGCAGCGGACCATGCAAACTACACAGCCCACCAGCCATGCAAGATGCACCCACTGGTGCAATAATGGAATGTCTCTGCTCTCTTATTGGACTTGAGGCCCACTCCAAAGGAAGGAATCCATCCCTGGAGCTGCAAACCTAGTCAAAAGCCTATTGTTTGGAAGGTCATAGAGTCTAGCAACAAGCTACTACTACTGCTTGGCTAAATGGCTATGCTGTACTCCTCAAATTACCCTCTAAGTATTTTTGTCTGTGCCCATAAAGTAGTGCTATGTCTACTTCTGGTCAGAGAAGATTCTCTTTGCAGAAGGCAGTGAGTACAGGAGAGACTCGAAACTCATCAAAATGCTGAGTAGTAAACAGTTAAGTGCGTAGCAGTAAATGAGATACTGATATCATCCCCTCTGAGGCTCAGAGAACACTGTGAAAGAGGTGGCCAAGAACCAGAGGACGGGGAGTTCCTTTGGAATGCTGTCTTTAGGACACAACGTGGCCATAGCGTTTGCCACCTCACAGTGGCCCATGGTTGTCACTTGTATAATACCTGCACAATAGTGGGCCCATAATCAAGTCATTATAGATGATGGAGGAGAAAAACAGAAAAGATATCAACATAGAAGAGTGATCAAGTGGAAAGAATGGGTTCAGTGAGAGGGGGACAGAGAGAGGAACAAAAGGGAAAAGAAAGAATGAAAAGAATCCAAGAAGCATTACCAAGAATAAATATAAAGGCCTCTACAGGCATAAAGGTGATCATGAGAGAGAACATAAAAAGTCAGGGTGTTCAGAGTTTCAGAGAGCCACCTGCAGCGTCCCCCTTTTATAGAGGATAAAAGGAGAATGATGACATTAGAAACACATGCTCACCCAACACTTTCAAAGCCAAATAGAGGGGCCAGAATTTTGTTCAAAATGAAAAAAGAAATCAAAGCTCCTTTACTGAATTCAGCCAGCATAACTCTGCTTGGGGGTAAAGCAAGGACTTTTGTTTTTTCCCTTTTCTTTCAATTTCCATTAAGCTTCCCTCTGAAGCTAAGTCAGAGCACCGGAACCACTTATTGGCAAAGTTTAGTCTACAGCATAATCCCACCAAACTGGAGAGCCCAAAGCTTACCTGTGTGAGATGGGCCCTTCGGAAAGGTGTTTCTTGGAAGGGGAGAGCTGAGTGTCCCCAGATGAAAGGAGGTAAAAGCCTGCTAAAACATGATGCCCACAGGGACCTCCGAAGAGCCCTGGCTCAGGCAACAGTCAAATCAGAGGCTTCAGATAGGCAAGTGCCAAATCAAGGCTTGCAATGTGAGGTTTTAGCTGGTTAGAACATTGTAGGGACTTTTCCTATCTTACAAGATACCAGAATTGTGCTTATGTCTGGGTATCACCAAATAGTTTTTCTTAATTATCAACAAAACTGACACACAAGAAATAGCTGCAAATCAAAATCACCATCACCACACCACTTAAATCTGGAAAGAACATAGGTTTTTAGATGAGAAAGACCTGCTCTGTGGCATAGTGGCTGTACGACTTGGGTAACACACCTTCTGCACCTTAGTTCCCTCATCTGTTTAAAAATCAAAACGGCCGTGCATGGTGGTGCACACCTTTAATTCCAGCACTTGGGAAGCAGAGGTAGAAGGATCACAGTGAGCTTCAGGCCAGCTTGAGACTACATAGTGAATTCCAGGTCAGCCTGGGCTAGAGCATGACCCTACCTCAAGAAGAAAAAAAACCGAAAACATCAACAGATCTTTGGAGGGAAATAAGCATCTCCATGAGACGTACTAAGTAGCAGGCATGACTTGTTAGCTGGAGACCACCACAGACATTCAACTGACAAGGCAATGCTGGAGCCAACCTTCAAGGTGGCCCCAATGACCCGCTTTCTAGTACTCTGAACAGTCACCTCTCGGTGGGCATCAGGCCAACCAATATGACAAGTAGGGGCGATGGTTTTCAGTTCCAAGATTCTGTCACACATGGCATCACAGTGCTCCTCTCCATCTTGGAGAAGCCAATGGGTGATCTTTTTGAGATGAACAAAGAGAGAACAAAGAGCCTCCGGAATGAGCTTGAACTTGACTCCTCAGCCCCAGCTGGGCCACTTGAGGTCTGCAGCCCAGGTGATCACTTCACTTCGACCTCATGTCCAACAACCCAGGCCAGATCCACCAGCAAAACCACTCCCAGGGCCCTGACTCACAGAAACTGTGGGAGTAATACAGATTTACCATCCTAAGGTAGCAGAGTGTAGTAGTTTAATTCAGGTGGCCCCAGAAATTTAGGTGTTCTGAATGCTAAGTTCCCAGCTGATAGAGATTTGGGAATTAACACCTCCTGGAGGCAGTGTGTGGTTGGGGGTGGGCTTGTGGGTGTTAGAACCAATGTCCCCTTGCCAGTGTTGGGCACACTCTCCTGTTGCTATTGTCCACCTGATGTTGGCCAGGGGATGATGTCCATCCTCTGCTCATGCCATCGTTTTCCCCTGCCATCATGGAGTTGCCACTTGAGTCTGTAAGCCACAATAAACCTTTTTTTTCCCCTACAAGCTTCTCGTGGTTGGGTGATTCCTGCCAGCAATGTGAACCTGACTGCAACACAGAGTAAACTACTAATGGCAATAAATACCCATTAGACTAAACTACACATTACAAGGCCTCTAAGAGGAGGGATCCCTGAAGGCCGGGGAATGGGTCACAGAAGGGACAGCTGCAGAAGGAAGGACGGGCTTGTGGGAAGAAGGGTTGAAGGGAGGAGCAATGCAGGTGTGGACAATAACCAGGAAGTGGGGCAGACAAGTAGATCAACTTGATGGGTGGTGTGACATAAGCCATTTTTATGGTTGACTGTAAAATGTCCTCCCCAGAATCCTGTGTTTAAACATTTGGTCCCAAGAAGATGGTGCTGTTTGGGGAGTTTGGAGAATCTTTTAAATATGGGTCTTAGAAGGCTGACAAAGGCCACTCAACAGGTTCTAGACCTTTACGGGTCATAACCTGACACCGCTCCTGTTCCGCTTTCTCTCCTTCCTTGGTGATGTGCCAAGAGATGTGAGCAGCTGACCCCACACGCTCCTGCTACCACAGACTGACGAGCTCTCGCCATTCCCTCCATGGTTATGGCAGACTCACAGACACCTCCTGAACCCAGGATCCAGAATAACTCTTCCTCCTTCAAGCAGCTTCTACCAGCAAAGCAAGAAAAGGAAGACAGCCATGGGTCCTCGGCATAGCTTTTGCCCCAACTCAGGAAACAGAGAGCCATGAAGGACCCCTGAGCAGAGATGACTGGCCAGTGGCCTGTCCTCCGAGGCAGGAGGAGAGGAGCAGCTACAGTGGACCACACGTAAAATAGGAAGGGAAGAGAAGAGACAGCGTGACCACAGCACACCAGGCCGTCCGTCACCCGCCCAGCTGCCTGTCAGAACCAGAGGTTTCTGAACCACACTTGGTCGTTTAATGTTTGCACATATTTAGTTAAATGCCTGAGGAGAGAGCCACCATGGGACACATTTTTCAGTCAAAGCACCACCATCATGCATGTAACATGCTGTTCTGGTACCCAGTGCAATGCACTACAAAATTAATACCATAAATACAGCGGACGTTATAGACAGCATTATAGTTAAATACATAAACTTCATTTCTTCTTTAAATCCAACTTGAGTCTAAATCCTACTGTATCTCTGATTTAAAAAACAAAGTCAAATGATGATACTAATGGAGGATGCACTCTGGAAGTAAAAGAAAATTCAGAAAACGATCGTTGACAGCAGTGACAGGGTGGAGAAGGAACGGATACTGGAAAAATATTAGCAGCATCAATCTCATCGTGTCATGCAATGTAACACGAGAAAAGCCATCGATGCGCCAAGGGCGAGTCAAAAGCTATTTAGGCCCTGGAACCTTTGGAGTTCTTTGGCAAATACCTACTGTTCTGTTACTCAAATGCTGTGGAATTTGCTGCTCCTGCTAAGTTCAATTAAGGCCATTCTAGTGAAACTTTGGCAGGGAGAGTGACCATGGAGCCCTGTCCTTTGGCACACTGTCTTGACTGAAGAGATGCCTGAAGGGACTGGAAGACAGGAAGCAACATGCCACAAGAGTGAAAAGTGTACCCGAGGTCCTCTCTTCTTAAATGTAGAAGGTTAGTGCCCTCCTGGTCTAGCCTTCTTTAGAGCTTTCTTTATAGATAAGGAAACTAAAGCTACAAAGGACTTTTACAAATAAAAAAGCTACTGGCCTAGGTCTCACACACAGCCAGGAGATTCAATTAGGACTAGCATTCAGGTTTCCTCAAAGGACGGTAGGATTCAATGCTGACAAGTAGAAGATAAATCATCTATCTGCAGCTTACTAAAGAAAGTCTCTGCCTCTCAGTCCTGTCCATGGAGCTACCAAATGTACTAGAGAAAGCTAGCCCCTCCCTGTCTTTGACAGGTCCCAGTGAAAGACTGTTGAGCCTGGCAGTGAGGGAAAGGTGCTAAGAAACAGCCTCTGAGCTGGACATGGTAATGCCCACTTGTGATCTCAGCAGGCCCATCAAGAGTTCTAGGTCATCCTCAGCTACATAGTAAGTTCAAGGCCATTGTGGTCTACATGAAAACAAACAAACAAACAATGGAAAACCAGCTTTTGTAACCTTTAATTCTTTCTCCACCCACTACAATCAGACAGGAGACTGTGTATGGCTCTGCCATCCGCATACTGCGTTCGTACTCCAGAGAAGCCACGTGTCCTTGTAGATTCAAAAGCAATGAAAACAGGATCATTTACTGAAGAAATCTGAATTGAAAATCTCATAGAAATATAAACATTTCAACCTGAGAAACAGTAAAATCTGCCAAAGGAAGTGTATATACTATGCACACATAAACAATACGCTGGGTTGGCATCTCCCAACTGAGGAAGATGTCACAGAAAATCTGTATTCACGTCCCAACATGGCCACTTCAGAGCCATCAGATCATTTCTCATTCCTGAGACTCAGTTTCACCAATATTTATTAAAAATATTTTATTTTATTTATTTATCAGAGAGAGAGAAAGGGGCAGATAGAGAGAGAATGGGCCTCCAGCCACTGCAAACAAACTCCAGATACATGTGCCACCTTGTACATGTGGTTACATGGGTCCTGGGGAATCGAACTTGGATCCTTTGGCTTTTCAGGCAAGTACCTTAATTGCTAAGCCATCTCTCCAGTTCCCCATTTTTTTTGGTAATCTTTGTATAAGAGAAAAAAATGCTTACAGATAGTCCACAATACAGGCTTGGGAGCAGTCACAGCTGCTCTCATGCACAAGTCCACAGGGAATCTCGGGGAGCTAACATCACAGTTGTGTGCGGAGCCCACAGCGCCGACGTGGACTGCGGCTTTGGAACTCCCAACACGGCCCCGGCTCTCCTATCAGGCTTGCTTCCGGGCAGGTTATCACAAAGGCGAATATTGGCGGCCTGTGCTTCCTGCTCAACTTTGTTCTTTCTCGTTCTACCTTCTGGGTCAGCAAACTATTCTTAAATACTTTAAGGCTCCCATTCATACCAGTCCCAGGGGACATGGCCAGGCCATCTCACCTTGTCACTGCCTCTGTGATATGGGGGCCTAGACAGAGTGCCCATTAGCACCAGAATCGATACTTATTTTACCTTCAAACTTTCTGGAGGAATAGGAGGAAGGAAGTGGGGTTTCATTGTCCTGTGTCTTCGTTATGGCTCATATGGCATCTCCTGACCTCACTACCCTGCTGTCCTATGGATAGGGATACCACTGTGGTTCAAAGGCTTAACTGCCCTTCGCTGAGCCCTGCACCAGGCTCCACCTCTACAGCACTCTGCAGTCCCCCTTTCACAGGCTGGTAAGTAAATCGGGATATATGCTTTGTGATGAAAAGAGTTTTAGATGCATCCGTAAACCACCAGGCCCCTCTGCCTAGAGGCACAGCTGCCCTGACATTTCTTCCAGTAGAGACACCAGCAAATCCTCCTAAGAGAGCCGGGGAGGCAGGATACCTCTCCGCCACAGAGCTTCCAAATGCAAGGCTGAGGGACTACAGTCAGAGACCGAGTGCCACCCACCACAACCCTTTCTCCAGGTGAGGTTGGATTCCAGCCTGTTCCCTCACAGGGATGCCATTTAAGCAGCCTTATTTTGCTGGAGAAAGAACCCCTGAATAAGAACTTATTTGATATTTGGCAAAAGTGCACTTCTAAACCTCCCACCTCCCAGCCAGGGGTTGGCAGCCTCTTTCCCTTTTTACCTCCAAAGGAAGGATGAAAGCAGGGACCCCTTGCCACTTGGAAGTTGGACAATTGGTGATTAACAGCCTCTTAAACAAGAGTTACCCTTCCACTCACTCCACACTGGCTAATAGCATCAGATTCAAATTTAAAAGAAACCTGTCTTCATTGTCCCAATCCTTGAGAAACTCAGAAGTTGCAAACTAAGTGATGAAAGAACTCTCCTAAGGAATCAATAGAAAAAGGAGGATTACAGAGTGACCAGCACATACACTTTAAAGGATAAGGGCTTTTCCCTAGACAATTAAGAGCCAGGGGGAAAGCAACTCAAGCCATTTTCATCAGTTAGTCACAAGAACAATGTGCCATCCCTAAGTCAGCCAATGGCCTTGGTACCGCAGAAGACTCTCACATCACATAACCAATGGGAGCTTTGTGGAGAACATCTTGCATCCACATTCCATAATCACCATGCAGGCATGTCCAACCAGTAGCCTGGGATGACTGTCAACTTGGCCCAAAAGAAAATCATAAATTTAGTTAATGCAGTGTAATACTTTTATTGCAGTCTGTCTTTGTAGCTCAGTGATGCAGTTCCTGAGTGTGGTCTTTGTAGATGACAGCATGGATTCTCAGTGGCAGATGGCTGGACATGACTGACAGACGATGGTTTCCTTTTCATCCCCTGACTTGTCATGTATTCCTACCTTGGCCCCTTTATAAGCCCTGTCACCAGACAGAGAGTCACAAAGGTGAGGAAGCCTTTGACCTCTGCTTCTTAACCCCTATTTCTCCGTTAGCTGTTCTGGTTTCTGTGCCCTCACAGGTTAACGGCCTCTGTCTTCCCCACAAAGCCCTCAGAAGGGCCCCAAAGGAAGGACAGCAGAGAAGCAAAAATGCCAAATATCACTCTGGCCCTCTCCCTCTTTCCTACACCAGAGGAGAAGAAAGAAGTCTACAAAGACCACAGTTGCTTTACTCTTGAAAACAATGCTTTTAATCAAATCATCATGAAATTCTGTTGGAAGCCCAGTCATCATATATATATATATATATATATATATATATATATATATATATATATATATATATGTATATACACACATACATTTTTATTTATTTATTTATTTGAGAGAAAGAGAGGCAGATACAGAGAGAGAGAGAGAGAGAGTGTGTGTGTGTGTATGTATACAGGCATGCCAGGGCCTCTTGCCACTGCAAATACACTATAGACTCATGTGCCACTTTGTGCATATGGTTTTACATGGGTGGTGGGGAATAGAACCCAGGCCATTAAGACTTGCTAGCGAATGCCTTAAACCACCAAGCCATCTCTCCAGCCCCAGAACCCAATCTTTTAGCCCGTCTGGTTTACAGTTTAATCACAGTCACCATCTAATTCTGTCAATTAAGTATGTTATAAAGCTCACACAGCAATGATTATAAAGTCACATAGGCTTTCCCCCTCCACACGTGTGATACACACATAACAGCAGTAACACAGCAATAGTGAGAACATGGAAAACAGTATTTACTGTGTTCTGGAAAAGCTTAAAGCCCTTCATATGCATCTTTTCAATAATCCTTCAGAACTGCATAATATAGGCAAGTTGTTTTGGTATTTTGTCTAATTTATTTCACTGTTGTGTCTCGCTGCCTTGTTGATTCCCCCCACCACACATACCTTCTCTCTAAGCCACAAATCACCCCTAGGCTCAGTAGAGTCAGTTGCATGTATGTAAATCCACACACGGCATGGGCTCACTGACCATCCCATTGTGACTCCTCACCCAACTCATAGCACTACCTCTTATAAAAGTGGAGACCTGGGATCCTGGAAAAATTACTTCTATTGTTATCATTCTGAAAACACTCTGAATAAGAACCCATATGGTTTCCTTTAGAGTCCTCACTAACCAAGCCACATCCAACAGGCGCTGCTGCCGGCCCCCCTTCCCTTCCTGTGCCTCACAGCAGCTCCGAGTCCGCCGTCTTCTGGAGACTTCTCATCTTCTCCCTCTGATTGTCCCAACACCCAAAGCTATGGGGACACAAATAGCATGGGCACCCTGATTCAATGTCAATTAACTTAAGAGCTCTCAAACGCTCTCTGAAGAGTCCTTGAACCCCAGCTGAGCAATATTACCACCACATAGAAACAGACACCTCTGGAAATGCCCCAAAAGGAGTCATTCTGAGGATTGCTGGACCCAGAGTCAAAGCAGACCTACGTCTCCACTAGTCCTCAGGTAATTATGTAAGTATTTGTCACAACCAAACCCAGATGATTTAGTCTCATAAACTAATACTATTTTGCTGGTTAAATGATAAAAAGCAGTTTATGGGGTGGCTCAGCAGTTAAAGGTGCTTACTTGCAAAGCCTGCCAGCCTGTGTTCAATCCCCCATTACCCACATAAGCCAGATACACAAGGAGGTGCATGTGTCTGGAGCTTGTTTGCAGTGGGTAGAGGCCCTAGTACACCTATTCTCTCTCTCTACCTGAGTATTTCTTTCTCCATCAAATAAGTAAATAAAAATATTTTTAAAAAGCAATCAATCAATTGAAGGTTGAGCATGGTGGCACATGCTTTTAATCCCAAGCACATAGAAGCAGAGGTAGGAGGATCACCATGAGTTTGAGACTACCCAATTCCATATCAGCCTGGTCTAGAGTGAGACTCCACCTTGAAAAAAAAATCAATTCATAAACAGGTAAAGACATAATTTCTCTGATGAGCTATCCAGACACTAAAAACACTAAATATACCAGGCTCTAATATTTGTGGTCAGCAAGTATTACCTTACTCCCTCCAGATACAGCAAAAGCCCTGTTGGCTTGCTTAGGCTACAGCTGGGTCCACATCTTGGGTCTTGGAAATGGTATCTCTCAAAGACTAACTTTCTTCACAATGAAATAGGATCAAGATGGTCTTGTATTAAAAATTAGGGTTACATGAGATGGCATTCAGAGATTTTCTTTTTCCCAAGGTAGGGTATCACTCTGGCTCAGACTGACCTGGAATTCACTACGTAGTCTCAGGTTGGCCTGGAACTCACAGCCATCCTCCTACCTCTCTGCTTTCCTAGTGCTGGGATTAAAGGCATGTGCCACCACACCCACCTCACAGTTCTGACTTCATTTCCAGGTTATAAAAATAGAACATCATTCAACATAACACCCCAAGTCCAGGTTCCTGTAAGATAAACAGTCCCCACTTGTGGTGGTTTGATTCAGGTGTCCCCCATAAACTTAGGTGTTCTGAATGCTAGCTCCCCAGCTGATGGAGATTTGGGAATTAATGCCGCCTGGAGGGAGTGTATTGTTGGGGGCGGACTTATGGGCTTTATAGCCAGTTTCCCCATGCCAGTGTTTGGCACACCCTCCTGTTGCTGTGGTCCATCTTCTGTTGGCCAGGGGGTGATGTCCACCCTCTGCTCATGCCATCGTTTTCCCCTGCCATCGTGGAGCTTCCCCTCGAGCCTGTAAGCCAAATAAACCTCTTTTTCCCAGAAGCTGCTCTTGGTTGGGTGATTTCTACCAGCAATGCGAACCGGACTGCAACATTAAAGTGGTACCGAGGAGTGGGGTTGCTGCTAGACACCCGACTGTGTGCCTTTGCCTTTTGGAGCTGATTTTCAAGAGGAATGTGGGAGGATTTGAAACCTTGGCCTAAGAGGTGCCTTGCAGTGCTGTAAGTACAGCTTAATTCTGGTCTGAGCTCCAAGACCTGAATGCAGTAAGAACTATGGACTGTGAGGTTTGGCTTATGAGGGTGAGAAAGAGCTGTGCCTGGACTGGGCTAGCAGTTTGTGTGAGAAGCTTGCTCTTGTGCCCATGTCCTGAGAAGTTGTGCAGGGTTGCTTTGCGTAGAAATGAACTGGTGTGTGTAGAGGGATATGGCACAGAAAGAAAAATCTTTGGGTGAACTGTTGCCCGTTCAGCTGCAACTGATAGATTATGACCTTTGAGGCTGGGCTAGCTGACCTGCGCTGGGGCAACAAGAAGAATGTAGACTCTTTTGAGGGGGCCTGAATGTTCAAGGAGTGTCCTGTTCTTCAACGTCTGCTTTATTCTCCCCTGGATTAACAAATTGGCACCCTACCTGGTATCATGGAGTATAAGAAATGCTGGAAAGAGGGTCATTGAGTTTGCAACATGGTCTTGTGTTTTGGAAATGGCCATGGGCAGTGTGAAGTGGGTTTGCTGGTTGCCTGCATAGAGACCCCATGGGGCCATGAGGATGAACCGTGGCTTGCAGTGGAGACCCAGTGGAGATGCAGGGACCATGAGATGGCTGCCGAGGAGCTGCCGGCCCCGATGAAGTTTCCCAGGACTGTGAGTAGCCTAGCTGGAGGGGCGGAACTGGAATGCCAGAGACTTGTTGCTGGTTAGAATTATCGGACTTGAAGATTTGTCACTGGTTAGAATTGCTGGACTTGAAGCTACAGAGTTTAATGTTTGCCCTGGTTGTTTTAAATCTTGTATTGGTTGAATGTTTCTTTGCTATACCCAATGTCATCTTTTGCAGTGTGAATATTTATTCTGTGCCATTATGGGTTTTTTTGAGGTTATATTTTGGTATTATGGCTCAGTTAAAAGATCTTGAACTATGGGGATGTATGAACATCATTGAGATTGATAAAAACTATGGGGACTTTTAAAGTCAGACTGAATGCATTGTATTTTACATCATGTATGGATATCAGTTTATGGGGGGCCAGGGGCAGAATGTGGTGGTTTGATTCAGGTGTCCCCCATAAACTTAGGTGTTCTGAATGCTAGCTCCCCAACTGATGGAGATTTGGGAATTAATGCCTCCTGGAGGGAGTGTATTGTTGGGGGCGGGCTTATGGGCTTTATAGCCAGTTTCCCCATGCCAGTGTTTGGCACACCCTCCTGTTGCTGTGGTCCATCTTCTGTTGGCCAGGGGGTGATGTCCACCCTCTGCTCATGCCATCGTTTTCCCCTGCCATCGTGGAGCTTCCCCTCGAGCCTGTAAGCCAAATAAACCTCTTTTTCCCAGAAGCTGCTCTTGGTTGGGTGATTTCTACCAGCAATGCGAACCGGACTGCAACACTACTTCAACACAGCAGCAGATCAGTTGCCCAGACTCTGCAACCCCTTAACAATTTACTTTAAATTGACTATGGCACTCTAGAGCTGTTTGCATAGTTCTTTTCCTGGGGAATGAAAGGTAAAAATGAATTCTCAGAAACTACATAAATATAAAATATAAATAGCTACATTCATCTTACATGAAATTTAAACACTCTTGCCACTAAGGGTGGGGAAAATTAATACCCATAAAAAATCATATAGGAACTAAATATAAGCATAACTTTAATACTCTGAAAACACTTTAACTTTGTACACTCTCAAAGATAAAATATTAGCAACCGCAGCTGGAACATTAACACTGGAGGCAGTCTGTTTACGTTCAACAGCCAAGAAGAGCTCTTCCATCTGGTCACATACCCAGCATTACACACATACTTTGAAGTTATTCAAATAGTCTGTGTGTTAAAACAGAGAGGTTATTTCATGTGGACAAATTTGGAAGAAGTCAAGAACTAAATATGCTGTGGAGCTTCCGCTGAACCCACAGAAAGTGACATTTCCTTTCGCTTGCCAGTCAAACGCCTTCTCTGCTTCTTAATTCATTCAGCCACTTCGACAAACGTCTGCACTGACATTTTGAGAAACAGCCAGCCCACAAATCTCTGATGGGGAGGGGAGCAGGGAGTACAATGACCATGACATGAATTTCAAATCTGTGCATCTTCAAAAGATTCGCACTCAGGAGGCTGAAGCAGGAGCATGATTATGAGCTCCATGGCGTCTGTGGCTAGAATGAGACCCTGCCTCAAAAACACATTCTGACATAAAGCAAGGCCCAAACCAAGCCAGCAAGTAACTGGCATCGGTATTCTCACAGTTATGCCCTCAGCGGCAGTGATTCACATGGCAGGCACCTGCCTAGCTCATTTTCCATTGCCACTGGAATACATTAAGATGGCATAGTAGCCTCGGGATGTCTGGTGAGCTCTAAGCATGCCTCTGGAGCCCTATTGCAAACCTGAAGAAAGCCTTACAGACTGAAATCAGCCAACTTCTAAGAACATCCTCTCCTCGGATCCATACCCCTGTACGTGTCCACATATTCATACAAAGCGTGCAGATGAGCAAGTGTGCCTTTCTACATCTTTCTAGAATGAGGTAAACCCAAGATTTGCTCCCACCCACTCAGCAGCAGGAAACCCCGCCCACCATAACTGGCATAGCCAAGCTTCCACTACAAACGTTACTTCCTTTGGGGGCTTTGATTAACCAAAGAAAATGTAGTAGACCTAAAACAGTGACTCTGGAATGCTTCAAGTTTTGGAGATACCACAGGAGTGAGATTTTACTTCTTAAGCAGCTAATGGATTCAGCATAACAGTGTGGTTCTTTCTCAAGTTGCAGGGATCATTTGGAAGCACAGAGGCAAGTGTCCTCCTCTACTCATTCCCTGAACAGCTGCCATCCACACTCTTCATGATGACCACAGGGGAGCCAGGCATGCCTCCCGCCTCCAACCTCTGGCTGCTCAGAACTCTGGCGCAGCTGGAAGCCGCTCCCCCAGGGTTCCCACAGCTAACTTTTCAATATCGTAAGTATGAACTTTTGTTTAAATGTCACCTTCCTACTCTGTTTAAAATTTCAACCACTTACACCCCCTTTTACTGCCTTGTACATTTCCTTTTATTCATAACATTTATTGCATGAAACTTAAGACTGTGGCTTATTTGTTATGCCAATTATTCCTGATCTGTTTTCCCCTACTGGAGTAACTAAGTTCCAAGACAATAGGTTTTCTCTATTTTGTTCGCTGTGTTCCAAGTGCTTAAAATAATTCATGGTTCACAGCAGGCCTTCAAATATTTGCTGAATGAATAAATGAACTTCCACAAAGTAACTTCCTGGGCACCACTAAAGCAAAGACTGTCTGGACATCAAAACAGAACAGGGACTAGTTGGAAAGAGAAGGGATTCACTGAAATAGGAGAAGGAGAAAAGGAGCTTGGTAGGAGGGGATTATGATTGACTGTCATTATGTAAAGAGACTGTCAATGAAAACTTAAAAAATATATCTTTGGGCTGGAGAAATGGCTTAACTGTTAAGGTGTATACCTGTGAAAGCTAAGGACACAGGTTTGATTCTCCAGGTCCCACGGAAGCAAGATGCACATGGTGGCACATGCATGTGGAGTTCACCCATTCTCTCTCTCTCTCTCTCTCCCTCTCTCTGTCTCAAGTAAATAATAAAATAAAATAGATAAATAAGGTTGGAGAGACTGCTTAGTGGTTAAGCGCCTGCCTGTGAAGCCTAAGGACCTCAGTTCAAGGCTTGATTCCCCAGGACCCACATTAGCCAGATGCACAAGGGGGTGCACGCATCTGGAGTTTGTTTGCAGTGGCTAGAGGCCCTGGCAAGCCCATTTCCTCTCTCTCTTTCTCTCTCTGTTGCTCTGAAATAAATAAATAAAAGTGAACAAAAAAAATTTAAATAGATAAATAAAATGTTTTATATACATATATACATACATATATCTTTATGAAAATAACAATGGTGTTTTCTGCTTCAGGTGATTCAGAAAGTATGGTAGCATAGTCTAGTCTAACAAAGAACAAAAATCAATAACTAAATTTAAAAATTTGGGGGTGAGGCGGGGAAGGCTGGAGAGACAGATTAGTGATTACAACCCAGGTTCAATTTCTCAGAACCTATGTAAGCCAAATGTGCATGATGGAGCATGCTTCTGGAGTCCGTTTGCAGTGGTCAGAGGACCTGGAATACCCATTCTCTAATAAATAAATATTTTTTTAGAAAGATGATGTCTAGAGATACCTGTCCCATCCCCATATCCATTAGGAGGTGGATTTTAGCATAAAAACAAACAAAAAAAAAAACTGGACAGTGTGTCTAGACAGATGCTGCCTACCAGACATAAGCAGAGCAACTGAGATATGTACAGACATAGGCAGAACGCATTACAGTGAATCCTTCAGGGTGCTCTAGACTCTCAAATTTGAGGTGCAAGGCTCTCAGCCATGGCATCAGCTACCACTATGCATAGTCATTCCATTACGCCTTGTGTGCAATGAGCTGAGTGAGCACCTTGCTTGGACATGCACAGACTCTTCTACATTCCAGAGAAAAGACACGTTTGCTCTCGAGTCTCTGCCTGCCTGGTCCACCTAGAAAACGTAATGTATGGAAACCTTTGCCCTCGGGCGCAGCCCAGCCCAGTGCTGAGTCGCCCATGTAATGAGCGCAAGCTGGCAGTGACCAGGAAGGAGCTCCACCTAGCTCCATGTGGCCCACTTCATTCCTGTCACCCTAAATCTACTGAGTATCATAACCAAAAGGGTGGTAAGAATGATTCACGTACAACGCCAGAGTATTCCAAACCACCTCACAGTACTTCACATGGTGATTTTCTTGCAACATATCATGTTAAGACATCTTACACACTCCAGCTTATAAGGTATATAGTGCTACAGCAAAGAACGTAGTCTGTAGTTAAACTTGTTTTGTCCATTATTAGTTATATAACCCACCTGTATTTCTCCTTTATCTCAAAAAGGCAGTAACTTTACCTGTACAGCAGCATAAAAGCCAATGGACTTGAGCTAGAGCTCATGGAACAAAGAATAGAAAAGTGTTCCAAACAGGACTCCTGCAAACAAGCTGGGGCACATCCACACACTGGATGAAGTACTGCTATGTGGGTAAACCCTGAGACTATTAAAACAAGTGAAGGAAGGCAGGCACGGTGGGTGGGGGGTGTGCACACTATGAGTGCATTGAGATGAAAAGTTCAGAATAGGTAGGTTAAGATTCAGAAAGCAGATTGCAACTGTAGGGGGTTAGTGCTAAGGACTTCTGAGAAGAGAAATTACTGCCAGTGGGAATGGGGTTTCTTTGGGAGACAATGAAGATTTCTGTGATTATATAGTAGGGATCAAGGGACATTTCTGTGAATATATTAAAACCATTACATTAGAAGCTTTAAAAAAATAAGTATTCTGGGCTGGAGAGATGGCTTAGCGGTTAAGCGCTTGCCTGTGAAGCCTAAGGACCCCGGTTCGAGGCTCGGTTCCCCAGGTCCCACGTTAGCCAGATGCACAAGGGGGCGCACGCGTCTGGAGTTCGTTTGCAGAGGCTGGAGGCCCTGGCGCGCCCATTCTCTCTCTCTCCCTCTATCTGTCTTTCTCTCTGTGTCTGTCGCTCTCAAATAAAATAAATAAATAAAAAATTTAAAAAAAAAAAAAATAAGTATTCTGGGGCTAGAGAGATGGCTCAGCAGTTAAAGTTGCTTGCTAACAAAGCCTGATGGCTCAGGTTCAATTCCCAGGCACCCACTTAAAGCCAGATACACAAAGTTGTGCATGTATCTGGAGTTCATCTGAAGTGGCAGGAGTCCCTGGCATGTCCATTCTCCCAGCCTCACACATTGTCCCTCTTCCTCTCCATCTCTCTCAAATAAGTGTATAAACACATTTTTGAAAAAGTATTCTCCCTTGGCATAGTGCCGCATGCCTTTAACTCCAGCACTTGGGAGGTGAACAATGACTGTGAGTTTAAGGCTAGCCTGGGACTACAGAGTGAGTTCCAGGTCAGCCTGGGCCACCGTGAGACTCTACTTTGTAAAAAGTAAGTATTTGTCTCCTATTAGCTATGCCAGCTCAGTACTCAAGTCTTCTCAAAAAAATTCCCTGTAGTACCTAACACAAAGTAAGACAAACTACATGTCAAATAAACTAACCAATGACAGACGTGGAGCCAAATTTTTCTAGGAAATACCAACAAAAACTTGAACAACTGAACAGTTTCGAGGAATGGCTGGCCAGCATGGGCGAAGTCCTATCCCCTGGGGTATTTGGAGTAATGCCAGCCTACACAGATTTCCTGTGACTGAAGGTCAAAGACAGGTTCTACCAACAGGGGAAATGATCAAAACATCGTAAGGACAAACCAGTTCAGGGCAAGAAAAGACAGGGGAAGGAGACATTTCCTCCATCCCCTCCCCAGGGTTCACAACCTGAGGAAGTAATCAGCATGCATGGCGTGGATTTCCAAAGCACAGACCTACTTAGGCAGTCTTTCTCCAATCGATGCTACAAAATGAATGAACTGGAAGGGGGGATGTTAATAGCAAACACCATCAGGAACAAATAGGCTCTTATTTCAAAGCAACAGTTTCTTTGCTTGCATTGGCACTCAGTCAAGAATGCTTAAATCCATTTCCAGCACTTTCCAGAACTATCCTTGAGACCTGTTCCATATACATGTTCTAGAGGTCATTTACAGGGGGAAACACGGAGGGAGGGGGTGAGGTATAGTTTTCAAATAAGGAATGGGAAATAATCTCTGCTTTTGATGGTGAAGAGAGAGAAAAAAATATTTCCCATGCATTTTAGGATCTAAAGGCTATTGATAAAAATGAAAATACAACTTAAAGCAATGAGAATATTGTAAAACCAAGACCACTTGTGAGGGGGGGGGGGGGTGATAAAATGAGGGGAGGAATGACTAGGAAGAGAAAGCCCCGAGAAAAATTCTCAGATAGTGCCAAGAATTCCCATAATGAGGAAACAGCCATAGGCCCTGGAAAATAGCATTGCACTATTTAATCCTGGGGTCCATTATCCTCCAGATGTAGCATTCTCACAGCACCTCCAAATCATGCTGGGTTTGTGTGCTCTGAATTCATGACAACTCAAAAATACAGATTTTCTAAAAAATTTATTTACTTTTGTTTGAGAGAGAGAGAGAGAACGAATGGGCATGCCAGGGTCTCTAGCCATTGCAAACAAACTCCAGGCACAATGTGCCACCTTGTGTATCTTGTTTATATGGGACCTGGAGAATCAAACCTGGGTCCTCAGGCTTCACAGGCAAGCACCCTAACTGTTAAACCATCTCTCCAGCCTCCAGATTCTTAAAAGTGCTTTTCTAGGGCTAGAGAGATGGCTCAGTGGCTGAGGAGCTTGGCAGCAAAGCCTAACAACCTGGGTTTGATTCCCCAGTACCCGCATAAAGCCAGATGCACAAGGTGGCACATGCATCTAGGGTTTGTTTGCAGCAGCTACAGGCCCTGGTTCAGCCATTCATATATTCATTCTCACTCTCTCTCTTTTTCTTCCTCCCTCCCTCCATCTCTCCCTCCCCCTCTCTGGTCTGTCTCTGTCTCTCTCTCTCTCCCCTTGCCAAAAAATAAATAAATAAATAAGATTATTTTAAAGCGCATCTTGAAAAGCCTTTAATCCCAGCACGTGAGAGGCAGAGGTAGGAGGACTGCCATGAGTTCAAGACCACCCTGAGACTACATTATGAATTCCAGATCATCCTGTGTTAGAGCAAAACCCTACCTGGGGTGGGGAAGGGGAGTGTTTCTCTCTCTGCTACTGTTGCTTTGCTAAAATGGACATGTTCTCAAAATACCTTCTAAATATTTATGATTTTACTCATAGATTTATGCTGATGTCAGTCTTGGTCAGAGAAGCTTCTTTGTGCAGTGGGTGATGGTTAGTGCACAGACTCAGGCATGGTCACAGTGCTGAGAGTAAGTGACTGGTGCAGGCTCAGTCATAAATGGACCATCTAGGGCTGGAGAGATGGCTTAGCAGTTAAGCGCTTGCCTGTGAAGCCTAAGGACCCTGGTTCGAGACTCGGTTCCCCAGGTCCCACGTTAGCCAGATAAACAAGGGGGGGGCGCACGCATCTGGAGTTCGTTTGCAGAGCCTGGAAGCCCTGGCGCGCCCATTCTCTCTCTCTTCCTCTATCTGTCTTTCTCTCTGTGTCTGTCGCTTCAAAAAATAAATAAAAAATTTAAATAAATAAATAAATAAATAAATAAATAAATGAACATCTATATCACTGCCTGCCAGGCTTAGGGAACATCTCAGAAGAAGAGACAGAAAGAAGGTAAGACCCATTAGATGGGGAGGAGTGCTGTGATACACCGCGTTCCCAACATGACATGGCCTTTGCACTCACAAACTCAAAAACAGCTTTGGTTACCTGCACAAGATTGGAGCTGGCCACCATTCCCTCATGAATGTGATGGGCAGCTCAAGGAGCCCCAACACTTTCTGAGGAACTATTGGCAGCTAATGACTGCGAGGGTGGGACTAGTCACTTTCTGCACTGGCACAACCACTGGCAAGTCGCTCATGCTCCAGTAATTAGGTCCCAACCATTATTATGGAAATAACTAATTAAACACAGTGGATCTCAAAAGAAACTTGAGAAGTTGGAATAAAGAGTTCAGCCATGTGTGGAAAGAGAAGAAGAGAAAATTATAGGGGCAAAAATGACCAATGTATGTCATATACATGTATGAAATTGTCAAAAAATAGAAATATTTTTAAAGTGTATCCCCCTCCCTCTTCCAGTGCTGGGTATCAAATGCAGGGCAGTCACCTCTGATTTCTTTTGGTGACTTCTCTTTCCCTTTATCACCACCCTGCATGCTAATCATCTCTCTCCCTCTGAGATAACTGCCAATACCTCTGACCTGGTTTATCTCTGATGTATTCACTCTGATCTCTGTTCCACCCAGCCCTAGCATTACAACTCACCAAGTGAATGAATGAACCCTAATCTCCTTCTCCTGGTCTTTAAGACCACCATAGCCACCTATCACGCTTGCAAGCTGCCTCCTCACCCCAGGCTCTGCCTCACTCACATCCCACACTGTGTACAATGACCATCAGAATTCAACCCTCCTTTCTTCACAAAGCACTTCAGTGACAGGGCGTTTCCATGTCAACGTAGCATTTAATACAATGTGACTTTTATCATTTGGCACATTAAGAGGCTCACAGCAGACTTAACCATGCCCTATCTACAACACCTTATTGAACACCTATGATGAATCACCGCAGTGTTGGAGTTCCACCCCGAGTGCCTCTCAATAAATGCATGCTGAATATATCATGTCAATGAATCTAATAAGAAAGTAGTACTAGGAAATGTTTATTTTGAATTATGCTGTAGTGCTTTGGGTCAGATGTCCCCTTAAATTTATGTGTTTTCAATGCTTGAACCCCAACTGGTAGTACTTTGGGTGGTGGAGCCTTGCGGGAGGTGGTATGTTAGTGGGGTCGGACCTTGATGTCTATTAGCCCCAAGTGTGCCAGTGTTAGCTGGCTCACTCTCCTGCTGCAGTTGCTACCTGCTGTGGCAGAGGCGATGTCCAGCCTCTGCTCTACCATCTTCCCCCTGTCCTCACAAAGCCTTCCCTCCAGACTGTGAGCCAAAATGAAACCTTTCCTTCTGCCGCGTGCTTTATCCCATCAATGAGAAGGTAACAACAGCGTAGGCTCAATGTTCCATACACACTCAGGTATGTGCTATTGCCTTCATTTTACAAATAAGGAAACCATCCAGTAAACTTCTAAGATCACAGGATAAAAACAGTAAGGCTGGGGTTAGATTGGTAGACTCCAGAAAACACTCTCTTCAATGTTGACCTCCTCTTCCCTTTCTCCTCCCTCCTCCACCCTCTCCTCTCAAAGGACAGAAAATGAAGTGGCAGAAAAGCTGTGTAAAGCAAGACAATGGTAGAGCCAGAGATCTATGTGCTGTCATATTTCCAACGCTCTGAATAAGTCAGGAGGAGCTTGGCTATTCCCAAGAGAGTGGCAGCTCTATTTGGAAGGGTTAAAAACAGGGACTCTGGACCTCTGCTTTTGCATGCAGACCAAAACTCAACAATCTAGTAAGTGCTCCACCCATCTCCACTGATCATTTCATCACAGTGAGTCTTGGCTAAGCGAGGACCACAATGTCTGCCTCGCAGGAGAAACCAAGAAACCAGGGGAGGCTAGACTCTTAACTCTCAGGAGGGAGAAGAACCAGTTCTTCCCAGCTCTACCTTTTGCATCTGCTAATGTACTTGACACATTGTCTGAAAAGTCTGAATGAGTTTGCTGGGTGTTCACCCAGCCCAATCATCTGTTTCAGACTGAAATTTAGAAACTGAATTAAAGACAGAAATAACAAGCTGGGTGTGGTGGTGCACACCTGTAATCTCGGCACTCAGGAGACTGCCGCAGGGGGACTGTAAAGTCAAAACCAGCCTGAGCTATAGAGAGAGAGAAAGAGAGAGGTGGGAGGGAGGGAGGGAGGGAGAGAGAGAGAGAGAGAGAGAGAGAGAGAGAGAGAGAGAGAGAACGACACATCCTAAAACATAAGACCATAATAATGATAATAGATCACAAACTACATAGTAAACAAACAAGAAAAACAAGTGTGTATGGCGCAAAAGAGAAGGTTATTCAGGCGAATATAACCAAAATGTATTATATGAAGGAATGCATGAAATTACCAAAAAAATTTTAATTTTAAAAAATTACAGCTGCCATGACTCCACACTTTGCAAACTGGAAAACATTTAAGGGCAGAAAAGAGAAAAGCAAAAGGAAGTAAGAATGACTAGTTGGGAAACCTGACTGATAGCCTAATGTATAATCAAAAGGAAACGTCTTCGCCTGATAAATCAAAGGCTCCGCTCAAAGAGAAGCAATTTATGACCCAAATTGAACAGTCTCAGCAATTCCTGGGAGAAGAGAAATTTGGAACTACTATATTAGAGGAACAACAAACAAAGGATTTTGATTTGATTTTTCCAAACAATTAAACGAACCTGGCAGTTCTCTGTGCAAGATGGGCTTTAAGAAACTGCAGTCAAATAGGAAAATGTTCGAAGCCAGTCAGAATCCTGAGGGGCCAGAAGAGGTGCCTCTGCAGTGCTCTAAGCAGACGTCTCCATCCTGGGCCAGAGGGAACCGAGGCTGCTTAGAGCTTCTGGGAACTGGACAGGAACAGCCATCACTAAATCCACACATTCGTAGTTTGTTGTAGCATTAAGGAAAGGACTCCAAGGAGGATAAGGCTCCCTGCTGCAGGTTAGGAAGGCCTGTGATCAATCCTGACTCTTCGGTTCATTAAGAGAGGGTAAGAAGGGCTGGGGAGATGATGTAATATTTAAGATGTTTGCTTTCAAAACCTAATGACCCGAGGTTGATTCCCCAGTACCCACATAAAGCCAGATGTACAAAAGGGCTGCATGCATCTGGAGTTCATTTGCAATGGCTAGAGGCCCTGGTGTGCCTATTCTGTCTTTCTCTTTCTCTGCTTAAAAAGAAATAAATATTTAAAAAAAAATTTTTTTGCTTATTTATTTGAGAGCGACAGACACAGAGAAAGAAAGAGACAGAGAGAATGGGCGCACCAGGGCCTCCAGCCACTGCAAACGAACTCCAGACGTATGCACCCCCTTGTGCATCTGGCTAATGTGAGTCCTGGGGAATTAAGCCTTGAACCAGGGTCCTTAGGCTTCACTGACAAGCGCTTAACCGCTAAGCCATCTCTCCAGCCCAAAAATATTTTTAAAAAAGAAATATACAGGAGTGGGGGAGAAATTCCTCCCTCTGAGAACACCTCCTGTTTATAACACAAGGAAAGGTGGACACACATGTGGTGGGAAATTTGGTTCTTCTACCAACTGATCTAGCAAAATCATACACAGTGAAAGTGGTCTTGAAAGCCCATAAAATTATGCAAAAGGTAAGACCACCATGTTTTGATGCAGAAGTCAGCAAAGACAGAAAGGAAGGAGACAAAAGGACAAGAGTCTGCTGACTGTTAGGACATTGTACCTGACCCCAAGGCAGCACATCATCAAATGGGAGTCTGTCCTCTTTACTGCTCCAGTCACAATCCCATAACTTAAGAGGCACCAAATATAATTTCATATCACAAGTCTTTTCTTGAGCCGAGAGATGTCAGAAGATAAATGCACCCGAATAGATGTGAAAGCACTTGCAAGTAAGGAAGGCAGCCTATCTCACTTCCTAGGCACTGAAAAACCATGGAGAGGAAAATGAAGGGAGCTACGTGTTGATTAGCCCCGATTATACTCTTCTGCTGCAAGTTATCACAGATCCAAGACATGTTCCCAGCCTGCCTTGTTACCACTGACCATCTACTTGGAGAGGTCTCCTCCAGGGAAGACAATGTATTCATACATACTTTCACAAGGCACAGACCACGCCACAAATGGTGGAACAACCTGTCAGGTGGAATTTTCAGGAAAGAATTCCTGCATGTGAGGAGGAAATGATAGCATATAATATCACAAACTGTTTTCGAATAGCTTCCTTTTAATGGAATCAAACAAAATGGAGGATTTGCAGCAGAAAGAGAAAGCCCTGAGGAGTCCCCTATTTGAATCCCCTGACATAGCTAAGCATGTGGAGGGGCTCCCATGTGCTGCCCCACCATCTCTGCAGCAAAGACTGCCAGCTGACTCCAGCACCATCACCCCACAGACCGGGATCCCAGAGGGATCCCAGATCAACCCTTTAATAACGCTACACAACTCGCAATAAATCTTTCACCTCATTGGGAATAGCAATAAACACGCCGGGGCAGTAATATTCACTCTCAAAATATACATTGGTTACAAACTATGAGATAATTCACAAGTCACCTCCTCATGAGCCACCCTGCTTAAAGTTACAACCCCATCTCTGCTCCACCCTCTGATATGTAACATGTACATTTCCCTTCTCTCCTGAGGGAGAATGTGCAGACTATAGGCAGCAATTCCAGCATACTTTCTTTAGCAATACGTCCACAGCCAAGAACAGAGCCTCAGGCATATTAGAACTGAATGAAATATTTGTTGGGGAGGGGGATGAATAATGGAAATCGAAAAGCTTCAAGAAGACATCATTTGTCCTTCAGTGACAGATAGTGTTAAGGAAAAACCAATGTAGGTGAGAAGTAGGCCCAAAGTTAGACACCAAAGGTGAAGGGGACGTTGTGGAAATATTTAGGGATCCAGAATATAATCCTAGGAAGGGGCTGCTTGCCTGAAAAAAATATTTAAATGAAAGTAATGCAGAGAATACAGAAGAGAGCCCACTCTCTGGTAGACCAGATGGACCTATGAGCTGATAAATGGGAAAGTCATTACAGACCCTTGGGAAACCACCTGGGTGGCCTCTTCAACTCACAAAAGCTTTGTCAGAAAACAGTTCATCTGAAATTTGGGGATGATTCCTGAAAACCAATGAATGGAACACAGGCTTTCAAGCTGTTTCTCCTGGAACCGAGAAGGTTTTCTAAGCCAAAATCCCACCTCCCTCTTCAACCTGACTTGACTTGAGTTGACCAACCCAAAAGGGCCAACAGAGCCTCCCAGCATGGCAGAACAATAGTTTCTACCTCCAGCTCAGTCATGCCATTAAAAAACCCTGGACAGAAGCCAGTGCAGAAGGCTGTGCTTGCTTTGTTCTAAACTCATTCTATTTTAATTTTTAAGGTTGTAAAAACTGATCTGGGAGATATAATTCCAAAAGGCGAAAAGTCATTAGCATGCATAAAAAATAAAGGCAGCAGAATACTGATTGTGGCAATTTACAAAAGTTGGCACAGTATGGTTCCTCTAGTCCATGGAAAGTAAGAGAAAAATCTAGTCCACACTGCGTGGTAGATGGAGGCGGCATGGCTTCCACGTGGACGAAGTTGCTGACTGCATAGATGATCTTTGTGTGGTGCCGGCCCAGCCCAGGAGCCTGCTCTGCAAGAGCCACCTGGGAGTGGGGAACATGAGCAAGTTTGGGAGGACAGTGAGAATTAGGGCAATGTGTCCACTCGTGTCCCTCTCTCACAGAGGGCAACAGAGCTTTCCCAGGCAACCCAGACCCATTAAACTCAGTGAATACTTTTGTTTTTGTAATTTGTTTTGTTTTTCTAAATATCTTAAAAGGCCAATTCTATTTCTTTGTCATCCTTCATTCTGTTAACAAAAACAGGATGTTAAATTATGGCATGAGCTACTAATTCCCAAAGTGCACAGTGGTTTAGGAGAAAGGGGTTAAAGTAGATACCAAAAAACTGGGTACAGTTCCTGTTTTGAGTGGACACACAAGTGACCTTGAGCAAATCATGTGACTTGATTCAGCCTCAACGCACCTTAGTTAATATTAAATAGCTATTATTATTTCAGCTGAACCATTTCTCTCAGTTCATACTAGCATTAACCTCTTTTGTAAAGTAATTTGTTCCAAGTCATAAACAAGAGTTGAAGTCAGAAGTGCAATTCCAGCTGGTTTTCAAGGTCCAGGTTTACTATCCTACAGTTCATCATCTCCAAGGGTCAGCTGGGCTCCGACTTCTAGTACGCATTCAACAAGAAAGGATTAAAACCACCAGGAACATGAATGGAACAAGCACCAGAGGAGACCTTATCAATGGTGTTGATACAAGGTTTAGGGGTTCAGGAGGAGTCCAAAAATTTATAAACCCTAAGTTTGGGTTCTGTTATACCTTTAACAAAGAACTGACAAAGATGGACTAAAGAAGGATAAATTATAAATTATTAAGTTTATTTAGGGAAAAATAAAAAATCATGGGGTTTATTTTAAGGGAGGTTGGCATCTCAGAAGGAAGGCTGGTGCCAAATCATAAATCTGTGGGAAGTAGGAAACATGCACTCATGTGGAAAACACCACCTTCAATAGCTTAGCAGTTCCACAGCTACCCCAGGTTCTATCTGGGTTCTCTTTGGCAAAAGAGGCGGCATGCTGAGCTCTATCTAACACAGACCCAGTTCCCTCCACACTAGGCCATCACAATCCATTACTGTCTAATGTCAATGGCAACACGGTGATAAAGATGTTTCAACAAGCTAGGGTAACTGAGCAGAACAAGAGAGCAAGTGCAAAACAGTAAAATACAGTCATGCAAGGGCCAGCCCCTGGTGTTTGGATCAAAATACTAAGAAGGGCACAGGGCTTAGCAACAGCCCATGAAATGATGGCAAATGCTGCAGCCAGGCTGCAACTGTGCCTGCTGGTGCGTGGGAGGGGAGTCCTGGACAGAGGTGGGTCGTCTTCAACCTGTGATGCTCTGCCAGACTCAGAAGATTTGTGCTGATGGCAAGGCAACTGAGGGCAACTGCAGTTAGTAGTTTTGTTTTGTTTTGTTTTTTAAGATGGAAATGTTCTTGAGCCATAATGGTGAATCTTTTATCTTCTTCCCTAAAGGAGTTTCCCTTTTCTAGAAACCTTGTTATAAAGATGTAAATAAGATCACACTCTCCCTAGCAACCAAATTGATCTGGCTTTTCCTTATTTCTTCCTCCCTTAAGGAGTGCCCTTCCCATAAAAGCTCCAATCAGAGTGGGGGGATCCCAATTCTGGGAACCCCTCCTACTTTACAGAGCTCTGCCTTCTTTCCTTCTCTTAAGATCTAGAATAAATCGTTCTATACTTCACTCTCTATAGTGTGTAGATTTCATTCTTCGAAATTCCTAAGGCAAGAATCTGGAGGCCACTGACAATGGAAGTTTGGTGTGAGGGTGACCATCTGGCACCCTGACTCCTCGGTTAAAGCCCAACAAAGAGCTGAGAAGAGATCCTCTGTCAATCTCAAAGACACCCCAAATTCCCATATCTCTTCCACACAACATGACAGACAGAAAGTTCTGTCCCCATGGGGGAAACCATTCCCCAAGTAAACAGGAAATGGAAATATAAAGAATCTAAGGTGTCATCTTTAGAAACAAATACTTCCCCCAGTGCTATTGTTTGATAGTCACCCCAGTAGCAGAATGCTGGAAGAAGCAAAAGATAAACTTGACCCTGAGCTTTTCAAGAGTCCTCACAAAGCTGCTGCCTGTGGGGATGGATACTCCAGGAATTGGGCACAAAGGCCAGACAACTCTCTAGAGAATAGGCTGGGAAGTTAAGGAGTGCAGTCTATGATATGGTTGAATTGTGTCCTGCAAAAACCTTATAACCAACTTCTAACCTCTCACCAGACCCCCCCCCTACTCCCAGTGCCTATTCTTTGGAAACAGGGTCTCTGGTAATAAACAAGTTAAGATCAGGCCACATTAAATTAAGGAAGGATGTACATCCAAAGATAATTGCTGCAAAATGACAAAGAAAATCTGGACACAGAAGACAGAGGGAAAATGGTACCTTGATCCATTTGGGCTTCTATAACTAAATGTCTAGAAAATTAACAAAATAATTTATATCAACAGAAATTCATTGCTTACTATAGTTTCTGGAGGCGGGAAGTGGTAGATCAAGGCTGTAGCATGTTTTGTGAGAGCTCCTCTGCTTCAAAAACAGGTTTTCACATGACATGACAGAAGAGTAAACAAGGATCCCAGGACACCTTTTATAAGGGCTCTGACCCTACTCACCAGAATAAACCATGGCTCAGCAGTTAAAGGTACTTATTTGCAAAGCCTGCCAGCCTGGGTTCAATCCCTAGTACCCATGTAAATCTAGACACACAAAGTGGCACATGTGACTGTAGTTTATTTGCAGTGGCAGGAAGCCCTGATGCACCCATACTCATTCTCTAGCTATCTCCCATAAACTGATAAAAATATTTTTAAATGAACTAATAACCTCTTTAAACCCCCACTTTTACTCACCACAGTGGCACTGGGAATTAGGATCAACTTCAATAAATGGGGGGGGGGGGGATGCAGTAATGCAGCTGGGAGATGAGGATGTCAAGGACTGCCAGCAACCTCCAGAAGCCATGAAGGGGAAAGAAAGTTGACTGAAGCTGCCAGAAGGACAGTGAGCTGGCCAGTTCATTGATGTAAGACTTTTAGATTGCACAACTCAGAAAAATCATTGGACAGTGATGAAAGACATGAACCTGAAATTAATGCATGCAGGACTGCCAGAACTTTATGATTCTCTTAGGAACTGGCAAAAGTTTTCCAAGATCAGGGCATGATCAAGGATCCAAGGAATATTAGGAAACTTTTTTAATCTTTTTAACTCATCCACATGCTTCTAAACATTTACTGGGTGCTAAATACATTTTCAAAATCTGCTAAGACCTAAGGAGATAGAGAAAGGTGATTTCTGCCCTTAAAAAGCTCTATGTCAGGCTGGAGGGATGGCTTAGTAGTTAAGGCATTTTTCTGCAAAGCCAAAGGACCCAGGTTTGATTCCCCAGGACCCCCGTAAGCCAGATGCACAGGGAGGTACACACATCTGGAGTTTGTTTGCAGTGGCTGGAGCCCTGGTGCACCCATTCTCTCTCTCCCTCCTTCTCTTTCTCCCTCTTTCTCTCTGTCAAATAAAAAGTAAAAATATATATACATATATATTTTAAAAAGCTCCATGGCTACTATAATCAGAATGTTGTAATCCCCCTTAAAATTGACAGTTTTCAATCCTAACCATAAAGGCGATCATATTAAAAGAGGAACTGGCAAGCTGACTGTTTCACAGGAGTTGAGCCCTCATAACAAGATTAGCACCTTTATAAAATAGGGTCTAGAATTATGAGAAGAAAATAGGTGTCGTTTGTAAGCTGTCTAGTCTATGCTATGTTATTATAGTAGCCCAAAGGGGCAAACACATCACCCACCCAAAATGTAAAGCTGTAACTTGACATCAATGCAGATTCTACAAAGGTTTTTTCTGTGCTGCATCTCTGAAAGGAAAGTGTATCCCAGGGAACAAGACAGGGTAGTATTTACTAAGTATATCAGACTATGTTCAGGAGAAATTCATAAGAAATTAAACTTACAAGCTATAAAAATAATCCCAGGAAACCCCATGCGTATTTAGACAATCTTAACTCCATTTTTTTTTGAGGGGGGGGACGGATTTTTTTTTTTTTTTTTTTTGCGATGGGGTCTCACTCTAGTTCAGGCTGTGAAATCCACTAGGTAGTCTCAGTGTGGCTTCGAACTCATGGGGATCCTCCTATTCTGCCTCCCAAGGGCTGAGATTAAAGCACTGAGCTACTTCCATATACAGCAGCTAAAGAAGGCCACGCCTCCTACAATGGCTACACACCCACCTGACAGTTTCACAGGGCTAGCTGCACTCAAAACGCTCACTGGCCAGAAGACACCTCCAAGCTTTCCACCTCCCTCCCATCTAGAATTTCCATTCACTGACTTCACCTCACTCCGGTGTATGGAGAAGAAAGAGGCAGAAACAAAGCCAACAGTGGAGAGGCACAGGGACACTGGTGGGTAGCCCTTGACAACTGCTAAGTGTTCCTAGGACATAACTACACAACTTCGGCCTGGTTCCAGACCACTCTGTGGCACTGGGTTTAATTCCCACAGCAACAGTGATGATAGAGCAGAGTCAAGGAGGCCAGAAGGAGGTACAGGGGTTAGGAGAAGAGCAAGTCAGAGGCTCACCTAAGATTGCACTCAGTTTCCTGAACTCAGGGTGCTGTCATCCTTCATTATTCTGCTATTCTCTGGGACATGCTAAAAGGGTTTCTAGGCACATACAATGGGAAAAATGAATCAACAGAGATGAATAAAAATCATTCAGTTATGTAGGCAAAAGTTTTCCTAGAAGGCAAAAAGTGCAAATTCTGCTTTCTTTCATCTCAAAGTAAGGAGCACTTCATGCAAGTGACTAAGATAACCACACACACCCTTGTTGCTAAACTTAGGAAGAGTCCGGAATCAAGGAGGAACTGAAGGGGAGCAGTGAACGGAGCAAAGCAGCAGAATTAGTCTACTAGCCTCCCACATCTCCTCTGGCCTTCTAACCTCACCATTCTTTCCTGCTCAGTATATGACTGTAGATCTGCCTCCTTCAGGGAGTCACTGGATAAGGATAATCCAGACTCACGAGAAACTGAGAACAGAAAAGTTGTTCCTTGTGTTCCAATGGACTTTACCTTAAATACATTTCACTAAGCTAATTCTTCATCAAAAGGGCTCAGAATTTCCCTCAAATACTCAGATTAAAAAGCAACTTCAACTTCAGAGTCAGATGTGCTTATATTTCCCGCACTGGGAAACCTGAGGCAAGAGGCTCAAGAGTCCAGAATTAGCCTAGGGTATATAGCAAGACTACCTTAAAAACAACAACAACAAAAAAGCAACTTTAAAGCTCTTCTAAAACTGTAGTGTGTAAGAATCATATTTGCCCTAAAATAAGACCTCTTTTTCTCTGATTCCGAGAACTCATTTAAAGAATACAAGAACAGAGATCTGGAGACATGGCTCAATGGTTAAAGGTACTTGTTTGCAAAGCTTGATGGCCCATGCTTGATTGCTCAGTACCCACAAAAAGTCAGATGAGCAAGTGGCACAAGTGTCTACAGCTTGTCTGCTGGCATGCCCATTCATTCTCCCTCACTCTCCCAAATAAACACATTTTTTAAATAATACAGCTGGAAATGGTGGCAGCTCATCACTGTGAGTTTGAGGCCAGTCTAGACTACAGAGTAAGTTCCATGTCATCCTGGGCTTGAGTGAAACTTCTTCAAAAAGAAGAAAAGAAGAGAAGAGAAAACAATAAAAGAATGACCGGGTGTAGCGGCACATGCCTTTAATCCCAGCACCTGGGAGGGAGAGGTAGGAGGATTGCTGTGAGTTCGAGGCCACCCTGAGACTACACAGTGAACTTCAGGTCAGCCTCAGCTTGAGTGAGACCCTACCTCGAAAAATCAACAACAAAAAGAATGTTAATCTCCTCACCTAAATCTGCTCTTCAGTCCACCCTGTTTTAGGCATTCTTTGCCTATTTAACCTGTGAAAGGCACAGGGGTTTGCAACATGAATGTGCACGTGCATACCCAGACCCCCACACACATTTAACTCTGAAATGTAATTTATTCTTTTTTAAGTGGTTTGGTCATCAATGAATCCTAAATTAACTCAACTGTCTTGCCTGTCCATGAAGACAGCTTGTTTGCAAGGCATGAACACGTGAAACATAAAGATGGAAAAACAATCTGTCCTCGCATCAGGCCTTTGGGAGATTGGGAAAGAAGGGTACTTTCATCTTTAGAAGAGTTTGTTTGTTCTTTGACCCCCCTTCACGCCCCCCAACCTCACATACTAGAAACACGCCCCACGTAGAGAAAGGCTGCGCATCTATCTCCCTTCCTCCCACGTGCAAGAGGGACTGAAGGGACAGCGGAGAAGGCTGCTTCCTTTTCCTCTCCTTGCTGCCTTTCCAGCACATGTGCACACCAGATGGCGTGAAGCCGCAGGTTGGAAGGAGATAATAAACCCCAAAACGCTGCAATGTTAGGTTATGAAATGACTGACTTTCAAAAAGAAACGCATCAGTGGCCTACTAATGAATGGGAGAGGCTGGGGTAAGAGGAGGCAGAGGCAGCTCAGGGCCCGGCAGCATCCTCGGGTCCCTGCCGTGGAGCGTAAACACAACAGCAAGCCAAGCTCCACAGCACAATTAAAGCCAGCTTCCGGCTCTGCTACTGAGGAAGCAGTCCTTCAGAGCCCTAGTGGCCAGAGGCTGATGCAAAACAGCTCCTTCAAAGCTGACAGGCAGCATTAAGTCAGTGGCTTAGCTGCTGGGAGCCGTCTACCCTGGCTCACCTGGAGGTGGTAATGGCTCAGGGGTCCAGAGTAAAGTAGAGATCATGGGGTGGAGGGGAGGATCAGGAATTCTGGAGCCTAGGATGTGGGATTTTGCCCTGGATACTGTTGTTTTACTTAATTTCTTAAAAAATGAAAAAGAAAAAATGGTGGAGGAGCTCTGAAAAACTGGATCACTCAGAAGCCTAGATGATCAGGTGACTAAACCAGACCCAAGATGGCTGCACATTCCAGGGGAGAGACTAAGACCCATGCTGCTAAGCCGCGCAGGCTCTGGGACTGCCTGACTGCAGAGAAATGTGGAAGCAAAGCTGGGCTGGTTGTCAAGCTCAAGACTGAAGACGCTGGCAGCATCTACTTATTTCTTGGAAGGTCCCCTCAGGGAGCCCGATAGGAGTCTAGGCTGGTCTGCTACAAGAAAGGCCAAGCCAGTCATATCAACAGGCAAGGGAGGGGAGAGGTTTAGGACCCTGAACGCTGCTCTGGCTAGGCTCTCCCTCCTGTGGCTGGTGAATTTACTGACTCATAGAACCATCAGATAAAGCAGCTAGGTGGTTTTGAGCTAGTTTTGATGCAGTGACTGGTACTAGAAATGAGCCTTACATAAGCTCTCTGTTCTGACCTGATTCTTAACTTATCCCCCAAAGCATCAGATACAGAAGGTTTGGTGGTCCCCAGCTGGTAGTTGAATTGGGGAATGTGGAAAAACTAGGAGCCTGGTGAAAGGAACAGAGGGCACGGGGGCATGCCCCCGAAAGAAGCTACTGTGACCCCACAGACCGCAGCTCATGTCGCCCTCCCCCTTCCCTCTTTCCTCCCTCCCTCCCTCCATCCCTGTCTCTCCGGCTCCACGCTGCCATGAGGTGAGCAGTTGCCTGCACCATGCCATGATGTTGCCCAAAGCCATGGCATCATACAACCAGACTAAAACCTCTGGCACTGTACTTCAAAATAAGCCTTTCCCCCTTTAAGTCACCTGGAGTCTTGTCACAGGGACAGAAAGCTAACCCCTTTCTCACCCCAATAGCCCTGAGTCTGATCTTCCTGACTCTCTGTGGTCCACCACCTCTCCTCCCATTCTCACTGGGAAAGCCAAGTTCAGGCAGGGATAGGTGCATGCTTACATTGTACCTTCACTGTCACACTCTTGAGAATCCACCTTCCCTTCAGACTAGAAACAGACAAGAGGCATGTGGAGCGGGCCACAGGGACACCTCTGAAAATGGACAAAGTACAGTGGGAAACAGAGGCAGGAAAGGACTGAAATGGGGACAGTTTCCTCACTTGACTCCTGAACGAGCCACCTCTACCCATGAACTTCCAGTGGCAAAAGTCAATAAATTCACACTTGACTTGAGCAAGTTTCTATTGCTGTTGAAATGGCTAACTGCCAGTTAATGGAAAACAGATATCACTGGCTCTTGATTTTTCCCCCATTCCTAATTAAATTAGTCATTTGTGGCAAAGAAGGAAATCATGGGAGGGGGAGGGGGAGCATGAACCGTAGGCAGTTTTTTAAAATACATCAAGGCTCTACTTTCTGGTCTTCAAAAGGAACAGGTGGGTCTGAGCTGTGTCAAGGGAAGCAAGGCCTCTAGCACCCCTTACACTGTAGGAGCAGCTCTGGCCTGCCGGTTCCCCGCCACACGTCATCATGGAAAACCAGCTGATGCAGCAGATTCATCTCGGTGGCCAGCTGCAAACAGCCATTCAAAGCACAGCATATGCCAATGTGCCAATGTAGTAAGTTTGTGGACTATGTCACCAGCTGAAACCGTGTCCACAAAATAAAACCAGCATGCTGCACTGAGAAATGACCTACGAGGAGGAGGAATAATGTGGCAGGACGAAAACTGAACACAGTAAATAAGGCAGCCCAGGACCCAGAGTTGCCTCCTTCATACGTCAGAAGCTCTCACCATCCTGCCCCACCCCAATGCCTAGACAAAAAATTCCAAATACAACTATCTGGGCCCCATAATGTGCATGCCCCTACCCAGGGTCAGTTGGGTTTCCTGAATTAAAAGAGAATGTGTATGGGGCGCCTGGATAGAAGACTCTGGGTCCAAGTCCTAGAATACCTTGAAGAGGAGAGGGGAAGAGAAGTTGTTGGTTACCAGTCTCTCTGCCTCTACAACAACCTGACCTTGCTCTGCACTTGGAGCAGCAGCCAGTTCCACGGGAAGGAAGGCACCTAACTAGAGGCAATGAATTACAGCATGCTCAGACCAAAGCCACAAGCCTGCCATTGGCATGGTAATAAGAAACACTCTATACCCTATAGAAATGAGTGAGGATTGGGACTCCAAAGGCAGGAAACAGGATACCTGGAGCCTTCATTCTATGTTATAGTCATGTAGAGCACTTCTCAGAGGAAAAGAACTTATATATCTATAGCATCTACATCTGGCTGGGTGGCCCTTAAGAGGACAGCAAAGGAAACGGGGAGGAGGAATCACAGGTTCAAGTTTATCCTTGATTACATATCAAGTTTGAACCCAACCTGGGCTATGTGAGGTTCCAAATCACAAAAAGAAAAGAGTAAAACAGGCTTAAGGACCACAAGGGAACCCAGAGCAGAGAAAGTGAAGAGAGTACAGACAAGGTAGGATTGGAGAGGTAGTTTAGTGGTTAAGGCATTTGCCTGCAAGCCAAAGGACCCAGGTTCAATTCCCCAGTACCATGTAAATCCAGATGCACAAGGTGGCACATGTATCTGGAGTTCATTTGCAATGGATAGAGGCCCTGACATGCCCATTCTCTCCCTCCCTCCCCATTATCTCTAACAAATAAATTAATTTAGTTAACTATTTTTTAAAAGATTGGAGAATTAGACAGAAGCAAAGTGATCCTTAACCACTGTTAGTGAGTGCTTTTATTGTATTTTGAAAGAGAGAAAATGATAGAGAAAAAGAAAGGGGGGGGTCTTATTGTGTAGCCCAGGCCGGCCTGCAACTCAATCCTCCTGCCTCCTGCGTACTAGAGTCACTCGTGTGTCACCACGCACACACAGATAATTGTATACTTTATTGATCAAAGGAGCTATGACAATAGGGATCAACATGCTCGGTATAAAAACTATTTCAAAGTGTCTCAACAAGACACTTTACTAACTAGAAATGTCTTGGGGACTAAACAGACATCACATAGTGCTAAATGGGAACAAAAGACAATCAGCTTGAAAGACTGAGGTATACCTGACCTGGTCTTGGGACATATCCTAGACATTTCAATCATGATTGGAGTTTGCCACACTTATAACTGAAGTGTAGAAATAGCCCTTGCCTAGCTTTCTGGCTATTTGGATTTGGATCAAGGAAAATTAACTCATTAATTAGACATAAGTTCACCTAGTTCCAAAAAGGATTTGGAGCAATTTGCGATACAAAAAGGCTAAAGAAAGCCAAACCAAAATGTAGTGCAAACTGAAAGGGGCTTAGTGTGTGCCTCCCGGAACTACCCCAGAGACCCAGCAGATCAAAAGGCTGGAAAGCTGCGACTTTGTGGCCGAGCATTCCAATACAGACACAGCTAGTAGCTCCTAAGGGAATGGATGGACTCCAGAAGCTGAACCAGGCTCGAGGACTCTCTTGCTCAGCTGTGTATAAGCCCTGACACCACCAAGAGAAAGCAGAGCAATCACTAATGTGGCAGAGGCAAAGATCCTGCCCTAGACCTTTTAAAATGGAGGCTATAGCTGAGGTTTCATTCACTCACATACATAAAGATACACACTCGCAAACCCAAGCTGTTGATGGTGCCATTAGATTCTAACTTGGGTCCCTGCTTTTTTGATGAGGCTCAGCCTAAGATTCTGCAGTAGCTCTCCAATAACTTGAGCCCATTTATGCCAAATTTGATAGTGCTCAGCAAAGCACTGAAATCTACAAATTCAGAGGGCACCTACCCAAGACAACATGTGCACCCCTCTCCTCTCTGCAAAATTATTGCTTATCCCAGCCCTGTCTGGTGCCCCACCTGGACAATGGCTACAATGGATGTCCACATCTACAACTGTTATGATTCCGCAGCATGGACAGTAGTTACCAGGACTTGGGTGTGAGCCTTCATGCATGACAGGGAGAAGTACAAAAATGACAAAAGCCCAGGACTAGCAAAGTCCCTGGAAACCCAGAGGCCAGAAGTAAGCAGGCTCAGGGGCTTCGTGCTCACTCCCACCTCTCTCTATACATGCCATACCTAGTCTCAAATTGAGAAGCTCTGCCGGAGGACCAAATGGGCCCAGCTTAACCTCACTCCCAGCCATGTCAAAGGTGGAGAAGCTGCAGAGCCTCTTTTGGGCCCTTCCCAGCCATTCCACCTCTGCTCCCACCAACTGTTGTCATGGATCTCGAGTTCATTTTCAGTGGCTAGAGACCCTGGTGCACCCATTCTACCTGTCCCCCCCTTCCCTTTCTCTCTCCCTCCCCCCCCTCTTCTCTTCTCTTCTATCTCTCCCCCACAAATAAATAATTTTAAAAGGAAAGAACAGACAGGAGGGATGGGAATGTAGGACAGGGATGTCTCAGTGTGAGGCCACAGGCTCAAAACAAATTTACATCTTGGGGCTGGAGAGATGGCTTAGTAGTAAGGTACTCGTCTATGAAGCCTAAGGACCTAGGTTCACTTCCTCAGGTCCCATGTAACCCAGATGCACAAGATGGCACATGCATCTGGAGTTTGTTTGCAGTTGCTAGAGGCCCTGGCATGCTCATATTCTCTCTATTCCTCCCCCCCCCCCACATCTCCCTCTTTCTGTCTCTAATAAATAAAAATAAAAATAAACTTTAAAAAATTACATCTTGGGCTGGAGAGATGGCTTAGCAGTTAAGCACTTGCCTGTGAAGCCTAAGGACCCCTGTTCAAGGCTCGATTCTCCAGGACCCACGTTAGCCAGATGCACAAGGGGGCGCACGGGTCTGGAGTTCGTTTGCAGAGGCTGGAAGCCCTGGCGCACCCATTCTCTCCCTCTCTCTCTCTCTTTCTACCCCCCCTTTCTCTCTCTGTCTGTCACTCTCAAATAAAAAAATAAAAAATAAAAAAATTACACCTCGTTCTATTTATACAGATTTATATGTTAAAACAAACAGAAGGTCCCCAACTTATAGTGGTTTGACTTACAGTTCTTCAAATTTACAGTGATATGCATGCAATACACATTTTGTACAATGTGTGAGTTCCAATCTTTCTCTAAGCCAGCAATATGCAATGTGCCACTTCTAACATGGGCAGCAGCTCCCATCAGTCACAAGACCACAAGGTTAAACCACCACTACTACAGTGAGCTAAACCAGCCTATTAGGAGGGGAAATGACGAAACTTTCAACTTTACCGAGATTTGTCAACTCTTTTATACGTCAAAGAGCTTTAGTATTCTAACAGAAAATGCTAATGCACATTAATTACCAGGCGGTCGTGAGACAGCATCGCATGTAGCAAGGTCAACAGCACTACAAAGAATCACATGCTGACACTGCCAAGTTAACGACTTAGTTTCCAATACGTGCTGTTTCGCAGCCCACCGTTCATGCAATCTGTTTAAAGAACGTAATGAACAAAAGGTATTTAATTTTAATTAACTTGCAAGAATGATTCACAACCTGTAGTAGAGCAAACACAAGGCAAGAACTAAAGAGAGGACGGGCCAGCGAGACTGATCACTCTCCACATGCAGCCGACCCCTTCCCCGAAACTCCATCTTCACCGCCTCTTCAGAGGACTTGCTCCAACTCTCTACTGGATGTCAGGGGATTTCTTCCTACCAATGTCTGACCATCTACCTTCAAGCCTTCATTCTCATAGGAGAATTACAATATGCTTTCCATTTCTTCCAATTTCTTAGCTGATTTTTCCTTGGAATTCACAGAAACAAATTTCCCAAGAAATGTCAAGAAAAGAATGTCCCACTGTGGAACATTAGCAAAGAAAAGCATGATCTGCTGCCATATACAAAAGCAGCATGTTAGACTACAGAGTACAGAGGAAGAGCCAGACACAAACACACAGCGCACGTGCGGACATGACAACACCCTGTCTATGAAGATCTAAGACCTTTATTTCTTTTCTCCTGGCCGGGGCTTAAGGAGGGTTTACTCTGGCTCACAGTTTACAGGAATACAGTCCACCATGGCAGGGACACAGGACTGGGAGTGGCTGGGTCCACGGCACTGACCAAGAAGCTGAGAAAAGGAATGCCAGTGCTCAGTAGCCTTTCCTGACCTTCTTTTCTCCCTTTCATTCTGCCTGGGACCCCAGCCCACATTCAGGGCGATTCTTCCCTCTTCAATGACACTGTCAAATCATTCCTAAACATATGCATTAATAATGTTTTGGGTGTTTCTTAATCTAACCAGGTTACCAATGGCAATTAACCATCAGAAATGCTATTACACAAGTCCCCATGTTATTTGAGGTGAGTGGGCGGTGCACAAGGGAGCCTCCTGCTAAACACAAAAGATTGTGCTTACAAGGCAGGAGCTGGACCTCAATTAAGAAAAAAAGAAAAAGATGAAAGGGCTGGAGGGAGTGACTTAGCGCTTAAGGCGTTTGCCTGCAAAGCCAAAGGACCCAGGTTCAATTCCCCAGGATCCATGTAAGCCAGAGGCACAAAGTGGTGGACATCACCCCCTGGCCAACATAAGGTGGACAACAGCAACAGGAGAGTGTGCCAAAGACTGGCAAGGGGAAACTGGCCATAACACCCATAAGCCCATCCCAACAATACACCACCTTGAGGAGGCATTAATTCCCAAATCTCCATCAGCTGGGAACCTAGCATGCAGAACACCTAAGTTTATGGGGGACAAATGAATCAACCACATGTATGGTTTTTCTTTGACCTCTGAGCCCTTCACTACTTCTTAATCCTCCATCGTCTGGTGTGTGAAGGGGACCTTTGGTTCTTACTTAGGCTTTGCCCTTCCACGTGTGGGTGCCTGTGCCTCATCCAGGGCCGCTTTAGCCGCTTTAACTAATTTAAAAAAATTAGTTGTTTATTTATTTATTTTTTTTTTTAAGAAGAGGAATTATTTGCTATATGAATGGCCAAAGAAGTGAATCACTCAGGACCACAGATAGACCCAAGGGCCACTGTACCAAGACCTAGCATATTATGAACCTGAAAAGCATATGGAAACGAGACCTCATACTGACTATTGTTAAAAATAAATAAGATACATCCCCAAACGTCAACATTTACCAAAACAACTATCCTACTGTCCAGCTCTCTCTCCCTGCACTTTCTTTATTTATAATATTACAAGGTAAAGTTGCCTATCCACTGATTTCTGTCACAAACACTCTGCAAACTACCTTAGTATGTACTGCCTAGGCCAGACAACTGGTTTGTGTATCTGGATGTACTTTCTCCTCACTCCTTGCTCTTTAGGGATGTCTTCTGAAGACTGTCTTCACTTCTGACTTCTAGTCAGATCAAGCAGGGAAGAGACGAGCAGAAAAATCAGAGGAAGAGAAAAATGTAAGCTTGAGACAGTTCCTCTCCCAACTTATCTTCAGGGCCACGGGGGGGGGGGGGGGTCCCTCAACAAACCTCTCAGTGTGCCAATCTACACCTAATGATGTCATTTAGCATTTAAAAATCCTGTCCCTTCCCTTCCCCCAAGGGGGGGGGGATCACTGGGCCTGAGAGTGTTTGACAACCACTGGTACTGAGGGAGTACCATCCTGCAGCCTCCTAGCATGCCTCTGTAAATAATCGCTGTGCAAAACCTCCTCCATCTATCCTCATTTGGATGGACTCCTGGCTTCCCATTGAGCCCCCCAACTGAGACAGTGTTTCACAACAAGAAAGCTGTTGTGTTCCATTTACAACACAGAAGGAAAACGCTGCACCATGTTGATTGCCTTCATGGCCAGATTTTTTTTTTCCTATTAGATTTGTTACCCGTTTACTGGGTTAGCCACACAGCCATTCCTCTACTCTGCGAATGCCAGCTTCAAGAGGGCTGACTCTGTTATAAGCCCACCCTGCGCAGTACCTGGCATTTAGAAGATGCTCAGACTCCCGACACATGCTTGAGTGAGCGGGTGGGTGGATGAATGGATAGCATGAGAAAATATTTGATGAAAACGTTGAGAGAGAAAAATGTAAAGTAGGGTTACCATATGGCTATGCAAGGAAAAAGATGCGTGGACATAAAGCTTAAATTGTTATTGTTGTTATGGAAAAGCAGTGGGTGGATTTTAAATTTTTAATTTTTCATTAAATTTGCTGTTTATACAGCAATAATACTTTAAAAGTAAATATTCTTGTATGACTGAATTATAGAACGAAAAATGGAAATGTAACAAATATACATTTATTTACTTTATGGATACACAAATGGTATACTAAAATAAACTTTCAAAAGTCACCCAAATGATTAAACTAAATTAAAGCTGACTTTCCCTCTGTACATAGCTATTAAAGAGCAATTAAGACTTTCCACTGTGTTAAGCAACTACTTGCCTAACGAAGTTGCCATAATCATGTGAAAACAGGGCAGATGGAGTCAAATGAGGTGCAAATGGGGCATGGTCCCCACATGGATTTATGTCATTTTATCATCAGACATTTTTTCCAGGAAAGGGACAATGTGACTACATGTTCCTGTGTTTTCTAGAGGCTACTAACCCATCAATAGTCCTAGAAGGATACTGGTGACACAGGATTAATCCCAGCTCTCCCAATGAGTGCTGTGACACTAAGCAAGCGAGTCATCTCTTTCTACTCCTGTTTCCTCATGGGCAAAATGACAGACCTTTGCCAAACCACAAGTCCATACAGTCTTACTCCAGTCCTAATACCTGATGAGAAAGGTAGAATGTGAGTATCATTCCTTGGATGGTTCCCTGGCACGGCCAAGTCCACAGGACCAGTACTAATAACCTCTCTCTCATCTGATGAGCTGCTCCCATTGGCTAACTGTACTCCTCGGAGAATAGCTTCCATGTGGTCTGCTCCAAGAAAGAAACCTAGCTGTCACCTGGGATTGCTGCCTCTCCTCTGCCACTCACATCAAACATCGACTCTGCTTACTTTTGCCTTCTAATTATCTCTTGAATCTGTTCCGTTTTCTCCATAATTGCTGCTCTTACTCTAGTAATTTCTCCCTCCTGGAAGACGGCAACATCCTTGCTGTTTGATTGTGAAGTGTCTCCCACAGACAGGCTCATGCACTTGAATAGTGTGTCCCCAGCTGGCAGTGCTGTTTGGTAGAGTTGTGGAATCTTCAGGAAGTGAAGCCTCTCTCTTCCCTCTCTCTTCTTCCCTCCTCTCATCTTTCTCCCACCCCCTTCCTGACTGTGCATGCAATATGACTAGCCAGTTTCTCTAGCCACAATGAACTGCCCCCCCCCCACCAAGGGTTAAGCAAAAATAAACCTTTTTTTTTTTTTTTAACTGATGCTTCTTGTTGTCAGGTATTCAGTCATAGCAATGAGTAAAGTAACTCATCCAGCAGCCCTACCTGGTCTTCCTTGTTAGTGTGGTCAAACTGTTCCTAACACTACAGCCACAGTCGTCTTCCTCTGCTTAAACCCTTCCACAGACGTAGGATGCTGCCCCATCTCCTGAGTTGACATAAAGTTCTTGCTTATCCAGCATTCTGTCTCACGTCTTACCACTTCCCCATGCACTCCACCGTCTAGACAAACAGAAAGCTGTGGTTTGCCAGGAGTCAGCATTCCTGGGGCATATCACCTTTGAACATATCTTACTTTCATGTTCTTCCTGTCTCTCTTCTGTCAGACTCATTACTTCCTATACCATTCATTGTTCCCTTAGGATCTAGTTTTCTCAAAAAAAAAAAAAAATCGCAAACTGGGGTGGGATTGTTACAGTACTGAATATGAAATATCCTCCACAGGTTCATGTGTTTGAACACTTGGTCCCAAGCTGGTGGTGCTGTTTTGGGTAAGTATGAGACCTTTGGAACGGACAGCAGAGGTGAGTGGCTAAGGGCAAGCTTTTCAGAGTTATAACTTCCCCTCACTTCTAGTCTTCCTCTGCTTCCTGAGTGGCTACAATGTGATGTGGCCAGTTGCCAGCTCCTACCACCGGCTCCAACTGCATGCCTTTCCTGCCATGACGTGATGTCCCCTCTGAAATCCTTCTTCCCAGCAAAGGTAACCCGTACAGTACATTTCCTAGCTGAGTACTTTTATGGCATCTGGTATTTATTCTTTGGAATTGAAAGTCTGCTTACTGAATGAGACTCAAAAGGAGAGGACTCTCATGACTGATTGCCCACAGCGAATGATTAATATGTTTACGGATGAACACATCAAAGAGAAAAAGAAAGTGATGGAAGAGGAAAGAGAGAGAGGAGTGAAGAGCAAGATCTGAAGCATCCTCAAGACCCTAAGTTACAACAGGAATTGTATTAGCCAGGACTGGAGGATGGCACAAAGGCCTTCATTTGGTGTTTACATTTTGTTAGGCTTCTAAATTAGGAGATAGAATAAATTTCCCCAAATGATCATATCTATTCTTTAGCAGTGTGGTTACTCTCAAAGCATGTCAGATGGTTCTAAACTGTAAAGGAACACACATCTAAGTCACATATATATATATTTTAAATCTAATGAGCACTCAAAGTAATGAACTGGTCAAGTCATTGTAAGAGTTCAGAATCACCTCAAACTTCACCAAACAACAGATCACATGTTTACTTTGGTAACATCTGAAGCTTTGTTCCTGTAATATCCGCCTCTCTACTCCAAGCTCTGACCATTCCAAATATCAGCTCACCCACGAGGCTTCCCCGGAAGCCTCCATCAGCAACCCTGAAATGGCCATGACAACATACTCCCACGAGACTTCAGAGACCTTCCCAAGTACCCTCTTCTCATCTGTGAATACTCAAATACACACTGGGCATGTGGAGTTACATACTTTGTGCACACACATTAGTAAGTGCTATGTTTGTTCTACAGTTATCCAGTGTTTGCTCGTGAAATCTATCCCAGGTCCTCTCAGATGTGTCTTTACTAAGAACAGCAGGCGCTGAGCGACCCCATAGCCACCCTTCCTGAGAACGACAGTCTGGTGTTCCAAGCAGGTATTTTACACACCTTTCTCTATACAAGTGACTATGTCTAAACTCTGAAGGGCACTTTTTGTTGTCAAAATTTGAAAGGGCCAAAGATACAAGTTGTTGGGAATTTGAAATACCCAAATAAATCACTACCTTCAACTACAGTTAGATATGAAATGGCCCCCCAAAGCCCATGTGTTAAAGCCTATGTCACTTCACTCCTGCGAGGCGGTGAACCCAGTAAGAAATGAGACTCATAGAAGGAAGTTTCTCCCTTTGAAGGGGATCTTAAAAGTCCTGACCTCTTGCTGTCTCTTTGCTTTGCTTCTGGTCTGCCACAAGGTGAACAGGCCTCTGTTCACCACAGGCTTCATGAGGAATTGGCTACCATAGGCTCAAGGCAACCCAACGTGAACAGGCCTCCTTTTACCACAGGCCCCCACCATAAGGAACCGGTTACCTTAGGCCCAAAGCAACAGGTCATAGATTGAACCTCTGAAGCCATGAACCACACTAAACCTTGCATCTTTTTACATTGATTATCTATGGGTCTTTGTCATGCCACAATAACAGAAAACTACCACACCTCCCTTTCACATCACGAAAACAAAGCATTCTGGAAGCTCTGAGGGGCAGCATAACACAGGAGAAGGCTGGGTAGGAAGAATTGTCTGCACAATGTCCTCAAACAGTTCTTCCTGTCCTCTTGAAGGCAGTGAAGTAAATGAGTTTGAAAGGTTTTTGGTATATTATCTACTTGAAAGTCCTCTTCCCCCAGGCACATTCAGTGTCAGGGCTACATCTTTTAAAAAGTGGACACAGATGAGCGCCTTTACAGCCCTCTCTCCCCCTACTGAGGAAATTGGACAAGAAATAAAAAGCTTAAATTTTTCTTTGGTATTGAGTCTTGGCCTATTACATTCTATAGAATAAAGACTAATTTGGTAGCACCTTCTGGTCCAATGTGCCCACTCCTGAAAAGGTAACTTGTTTAGTACAGTTTGAGCTCTAAAAACATCCATGAAGTGTAGGACCCCCAAAACGGGGACCCCATGCTCTGCCCGGATATGGCGACACCCCAAATCACTCATGAGAAACGGTCTTGATGCAAACTGCAAGAGGATTTTTACTCCAAGCGCGCTGGGGCCCACGTCGTACACCACGCAGGGGTAGAGGACTGCAGAGCCCCGAATGCAGGAACGGGACAGTTTTTATAGGGTTTCTAACAAAGCCTGTGCATTAAACCAATCATTTCTTAGCATCAGGAGCCCACACGGTACGAGCCAGTCAGTTTATGCCACTCCATAGTTTCTAAGCCAATTAGTTTAAATTACTCAAGCCCCTGCCCCGTGGACCAATCAGTTTCCTATGACCTCGGTGGTCAGCATTTGCGTGGGTCCTTGGGTGGGGGTGGCAAAGTGTGGTTTAAGGCAGGCTGCTAAGACTACGGTGGGGGCTACTAAGGCTTATGGTGCGGGCTATTTACAGAAACCAAATAAGCGGTTTACTCCATTACTCATTTCCCATCCTTGAGGGCTATCTCACGCCCTTTTACCTAGTTTTATATCGGGAGTGGGCTCTGATATAATGAGAAGAGGGATTCTCTGCTTACTTCCTAGCAGAGAGTAGGGCCTGGAATTTGAGGTATGCAGGGGCCTGCTTAAGCTCCTTCTGGAGCGTGATAGTATTTCCGGGCTTCTGGATTCTTGGGCCTTTCAGAAGTAAGTGAGCCTTTGAATACTCGTATTTCTAGGAACCATCCTTATAGATCTCATTGTGAAAATCCCTACTATGCTCGTCAAAGCCAGGTACATGCTAGTAGGCACTTTGTGCTGAAACTCTGATCACTAACTCAGCGTAATTCTAAAGGGCACCGCTTCCCCCAAGAAAAAGACAGAACGGGGTGCCAAAGAAGCACTGGGTAACACCTCTACAGGCCTTTGCTATGGGAGAAGAGATCCAGGGGCACAGAGGACATGTGGTGCTCACGAAGCTGGATGCCAAGACCAACAGACCTGGCACCAAGGTCCCCAAAGGGAACTAAAGAGTGTGGGAAGGGGCAGGGTCCATCCTGCCCTCACTACTGGCCCAGATAACCAGGCAAGCAAATGCGGTGACAAAGCCCTCTTGGACTACAAAAAGGCATCCTCCACTTCCTTCACATTCCCACCCCCCACCTGCCTGCCTAGTCCGTTAGACAGACAGACGAGCGTTTCTGCTGGGAAATACTGACACTGGAGAGGCTGTGCCAATGGAAAAACGCTGAGAAGAGGCCAGCTGTCTCACTGCAGGTCAGAAACAGACAGCAGCAGCGGAGCAGGGCATCTGCTGGAAGCAAAACAAATAAATAAATCGCTACTTAATTCTTAGAAGCTTTCAATGTTCAGAGAAACTACTCCCAAAGCAGATTAATCTTTAATTGATTAATGTCATAAACAATTAAAATGGGTTTTCATTGCAAAGAATATCCACAGCAAAATAAATAAATAAATAAAGACTTTTAAACGTTCCCTTACAACCACAAAGCAGTCAGCTTGGGCACCTGCCCAAGGCCAAATTCTTCAAATGTCAATCCTGGAATGGGGAAGAGAAGCAGAGCATGAGCTGCTAGAGAAGAGGAATGGACTAGAAGACCCTGAGAACTGTGCACCTGGGGCTTCACCAGCAAAGGGCTCTGGCAGGATCAACAAACAGCAGCAAATCACTACTACAGGGCGGGCTTCCAGAAGGTGAGGAAGAGCTGGCACTGAAGGCAAGGTGTGGCAGTTTGAAACCATGTTCCCCATAGATTCAGGTGTGTTATTAAAGTTGAGTTTGCAGCCTCAGCCCCTAGCAGGCAGACTCCTGCTACAAGGGGTGGATCACTGGGGATAGATCTGACTTCTAGTCCCAAACTATGGCAAAGAAGTTTGAGCTGTGGTGGGGTGTTGCTTGCTGCCACTTTGTGCTGGCTATTTTTTCAGTGTTTGCTGGCTGGTAGTGGTTTTTCTCTCCCTGCTTGGACTTATGAATTGGAACCAGTATCTTCTGCCATTGATGGAACTTCCTCTGGATCTGTAAGCTTTAAAAAATTCCCTTCCTTCCATAAACCTGTGTCTGGCTGGATGTTCACCCAGCATTGTGGAGCTCTCTATTACACAAGGAATCCATGGGATCCACCCTGGTAGAGAGGAGAGAAAGGGAGTGGGGAGATAGCTCAGCAGGTTAAAGGCACTTATTTACAAAGCCTGACAGCCTGGGTTCAATTCCCCAGTACTCATGTAAAGCCAGATGCACAAAGTGGTACACACATCTGGAGATCATATGCAGTGGTAGGAGACCCTTGTGTACCCATTCATATTCTTTCTCTTTCTCTCCATCCCTCTCTCCCTCCCTTCATGAAAACAAATATAAAATATTTTATTTTTTAAAAAAAAAAAGGAGGTCAGACAGAGAAAGCAAGCCAAATCAGCATGGGCCCTGTGAACCTCCCCCTCAGCCTTGCCTGTCACCAGCCATCTCTACATGTGGGTTTCCCAGGAAAGGCGTAGACCAGGTCAAACAGCAAGGAGCAGCAAAGGCCCAGGGAGCTGGCAGCTGGCAGGGACCATCAGTGAAATGTACTACCTGCAACTGTCACCAGCCCTCCCTCCAAAGAAACCAGGCTGGCATGCCTCTGCAGTCACCCATCTGCCTATACCAAAGATATAACCTGCCTTTGTAGCTATGCTTGTCTTTAAAGATTAGAAGTTTAAGTTGCATTATTACATATACTGTATCAGTAAAATACAAATAGGAAAGTATCCTCACTTATACTTAAAATAACCTGACAACCTTTTGTAAGATTAAAGAAAAATCAATCATGAGGAAGCATTGCTCTTCTCATTTAATGAACTTTATAAAGACATATATGCAAATATGGAAATACATATTTTTATAGAAGATAATCTGAAAAAATGTTCACTATATTTATCTCTAGATGCTATGATATCAAAAGGATTTCTGATTGCTTTTTTTTTTTTTTTCTTTTTTTCTTTTTGGTTTTTGGAGGTAGGGCCTCACTGTAGCTCAGGCTGACCTAGAACTCACTATGTAGACTCAGGCTGGCCTCGAACTCATGGTGATCCTCCTACCTCTGCCTGTCATGTGCTGGGATTAAAGGCGTCTGCCACCATGCCTAGCTCTGATGTCTTTTTTAATTTGGGGGCGAGGCAGAGGGAGAAAAAGAAGCAGAAAGAGAGAATGGGCACACCAGGGCCTCTAGCCATTGCAAATGAACTTCAGATGCATGCTCCACCTTGTGCATCTGGCTTTATGTGGGTCCTGGGAAACTGAACCCAGGTTCTTAGGCTTTCCAGGCAAGCACCTGAATGGCTTAGCCAACTCTGCAGCCCAAGGATGTTTTTTAAACAAACATAAAAATGTGAACACAGTCTGTAAGTACCCTTTGTCCTTTCAGGGAGAATTCTCTTACTCACAAATGTGAGTGTGAATCAGAGAAAGAAACCCAAACTGGACACAAGTCTTGGAGCCAGTGACTTACTGTGAAACAAAGACTCCTGGCTGCTGGGCGCCTCAGTTTTCCTGCACATATTAGCTGGAAGTGGCGGAAGCTAGAAGAACTCAAGGGCTCCTTCAGGTGTTTTTTGTTGTTTCGTGACTCTTAACACAAATGCCAGCCTTCACCTCCTCTACTGTTTTAGGAAATTAGGAAAGTAAACTGAAAAATGTGCACAGTGCCCTAAATAAATGTATCAATCTGTGGTAAGAAAACTATACAAACAGCTAGGAAGTTCGAGCTCTCTGGGGAAGAACAGAGTGGCTGGCAGAGCTTGGCCACAGAACTCATTGAAGCTAATGTTGCAAACTGATCAGACCAGAGACTAGCACACCTGTGCTGTGGACGGAGAGGAGACACGGCAGCCCGGGCCAGCCCCAGGGTGTCCACCCCTGTGAAGCCAGATGCACAGAAGTCAAGTGAAACCACAGAGGCCTCTCTACTTGTGTTCCCCAAAGAAGTGGCCTCCGGCTGTCATTCTGTATATTTACGTGTTTTGCTAGCTTTAAGCCCTGGAACAGTAAAACCAAAAATAAAAGTCATTTCCTCTTGCTTCTTCTAATCAGAACCTTTGTCTCCTGCCCCCTTTTAGGGTGTTAAAGGAGCAGCCACTGAGCCCCAACAGTATGGGACCTCTGCTCCGTTCTATCCTACATCTCTAGAGCCACCTTGCCGCCTGGCACACACTGGTGCTCAGTGGTTATTAAATACAACAACCACATGGATGGAGGCGTATGCTCCTGGGCTAAGTGTGAGGGCACCAGGGATACTACAGAATACACAACCCTTGGAAACACGGCCAAAGGAAGCAGTGTGTCTGCTCAATGCCAAAGGGAGTGTTATTGGATTCTCTAAGTGATGTTACCTGTGTTTGACTTGCTATTTGCCACCGACTAGAGTTCAGTGTAGTTACCTGTTAAATCTGGGTTCCTTATAGGTGTATGATTGCTCCAGGTACAGAGTAAGAGCGCTAAGCGTTATTGTTTTATTACAGGCCATTCCCCGGCTCTGTGTCCAAGCCTAGTGATCTGTTTCAGCAAGTGCTATGGCTAGCCCACAGCCTACTGCACACTCAACCCCTGAGCCAGCTCTGCCTGCCTACTAGATTCCCCCTTGATGGATTGAATTTGACCTGTGCTTCATTTACATTTATACAGAAGTCATGTTTATAACTTTAAAAAAAAAATTATATTGATGAGTAAAATACAAGAACATCTGCTTGTATCCTAACGGGAGTAAGGAACTGACAAAAATTTATAATTTATGGGCTGGAGAGATGGCTTAGCAGCTAAAGCACTTGCCTGAAAACCAAAGGACCCAAGTTTACTCTCTAGTACCCACGTAACCAGATGCACACAGAGTGGCACATGTGTCTGGAGTTTCTCTGCAGTTGCTAGAGGCCCTGGCATGCCCATTCTCTATCTACCTCTCTCTCTCTCTCTAAAATAAAATAAAATAAATATGATGTTTGTTTGTTTTTGTTGTTATTGTTTTGGTTTTTCGAGGTAGGGTCTCACTCTAGCTCAGGCTGACCAGGAATTTACTATGTAGTCTCAGGGTGATCTCGAACTCATGGCAATCCTACTTCTGCCTCCCAGGTGCTGGGATTAAAGATGTGCACTACCATGCCTGCTCATAAATAAGATTTTTTTAAAAAATAACAAACTTAATATTTTAGATTAGAAAAGGCAGTGTGAGAAATCGATATAAGGAGCTACTGGAATATAGGGAATTATAGAGATAGTTTTGTTTAGTTCATAGTTAGGTTTGGTATTCACTAATAGACATAAATCCTTGTGCACATCTCAAAATAAATAAAGAAGTGGCCCGTTAGAATTCACCCAACAGCAGGTGGACGTGTGGAACAGATTAGTGGGTTCAGTGCACTGAATCTACAGACTCAGGGATGCCTTTGGAAAGTATCAGCTTCCAGCTCCCAAGTTAAGTCATTACTAAGCAGATTATAGAGAGGTCACTGGCATCCCGCTTCCTCCATCACGTTAGAGTCACCACAATGCCCTTTCAGTCTTGGTCTGTCTCTAAGGATGACTCAGAATCTGAACAGGAGTCAGTGCTATCTAAAGTTGTAAGGACACATGAAGGCTAAGTCCAAAGTACACTGATGGCACTAAAAAGTCAAGGTGCGCTGTCATTCATGCAGTGCTATTAAAATTCCACCGTAAGGCGTGTGAGGTGGCACACACCTGTAGTCCCAGCTGTCTAGGAGGCTGAGTCAGGAGGACTGCCTGAACTCAGAAAACTGAGATCAACCTGGGCATAATGACCAGACCTCATTAAATAAATAAGGGCCAGAGAGATTTCTCAGTGATTCAAGCACTTGCCTGGAAACCCTAACCACCTGAAGTCAACCTCACAGTACCCAAATACAGCCAGATGCACAAAGTGGTGGATACAATCTGGAGTGGGTTTGTAGTGGCTAGAGGACCTGGCATACCCATCCCCCCTCCCTCTCAATCTTTCCTTGCAAACAAACAAATAAAATCTTAAAAATAAATAAGATAATAATAATAAGGAAGGGGGACTGGAGAGATGGTTCAGTGGTTAAGACCTTGCTTGCAGAACCTGATGGCCTAGATTCAATTCCTCAGTACCCAATATAAAGCCAGGTGCACAAAGGGGAACATGCTTCTGAAGATCATTGGCAGCTGCAAAAGGCCCTGGTGTGTCCATTCATTCTCTCTCTCTCTCTCTCTCTCTCTCTCTCTCTCTCTCTCTCTCTGTGTGTGTGTGTGTGTGTGTGTGTGTGTGTGTGTGTGTGAACAAGGACTAGGAATACTGTTCAGTGGTTAAAGGCACTTGCTTGCAAAGCCTGCCAGCCCAGGTTCAATTTAGCAATCACCCACTAAAGACAGAACCCAAAAGTGATGCAAATGTCAAGAGGCCTGGTATACTCATATACGCATACATAAGAGGCCCTGGTACACTCATATACGCATACATAAGAGGCCCTGGTATACTCATATATGCATACATAAGCAAATACAATCTGAAAATTAAAAAAAAAAAACCCTTTTTATTGCATTTCCTTCATTGTCATTACTTAACTCTAAACCAATCACATCTTCCTTACCCACCATTCCAACATACTAGATCATTCTTGGGGTTTTCCACTAGTGTTAAGCCTTTTCTAAGTATATGCTGTGGTTACAGTTAAAGCAGACTATAATCTTGAGGGTGGAGATAAGCTGAGGTTCGACCTTATCTAAGTCAAATAACAACTCACAAGCTAAATGGAGACTCTCCACAAGTGAGTGCATAGGCACAGTTCCCCTCCACATGAGGTTGCCTGCCTCCCAGTGCCCAACCCAGTGCCCTCCAAAAATAAGGAGCCCATTAGAAATCAGGTAAGCATTTGAATGAGAGGACAAATTCATGAATCACTCAGAGATATGAAAGGACAGAAGACCAATCCTATTTCAGAGAGGCGAGGTCTGATACAGAAGATTTAGTGTCGTGCAACAGTCAGGAAGGACTTTTGCTACATCTGGTGCAATGCAGACCCTTAAAAGATAATTATACATGTTTCTGGAAGATTAGAGATATTTGAGAGTTGAGATAAGAGCAATAAATATGATTAAGGGGACAAAAATCGGTTCTGGGAGGGAAATGAAATCATGCTGGCAAAGGTTAGATTAAAATAAAGACAGTCCTTGGGTAGTCTGAATGATGTGACTAAAGTTATAAGCTCAATTTTATAACGAAAATAAAATATTCCCAACCAAGAGGTCTTGATGCTGGACAAATAGCCTATTATTTAAGCACTTGGCAAGGCACATTTCATCGTTTTTGTCACCATGGCTTAATTAACACTATGCCTACTCCCCAACCCAGCACATACACTTTAATTTGAGAGTCCCAGGTCTTCCCCACTGCCAGGAAGGGTTCACTTCCACTCTCATGAATAAATATCACATTTGTGACCTTTATCCCCCTGCCCCTCTAGGCAAGGATTATTATAATGGGAACACTGATCAGTCGCCTAGGCATGCACAGCAGGCAGACTCTGAAGTGAGGAAGGTCTTCCTAAAAGAAAAGGTAATTAAGGAGGCAGAAGTCCTCCAAGGGCTCCAAGACGACCCTGCTCAGGGATCTTTCCCACACCAGGCTCTGCCTCACATGCCTCAGACATGGTGCTGTCTAGAGATGGGATGACAATAAGTGACAAAGAGGTGTGTGGCACTGAATAAGGTGCTTTAGAGGCCACAGCAAGCTGGCGCCACTTCAAATCCTCCTTGGAAGCAGCAGAACTATACATTCCTATACAAATAAAAACTGCCCTGGCCCACTATTGTAGGCCTTTGAAGCTTAACCCTACAGATAAGTCTACAGATAAGGAGATCAGGGTACATGAGGAGTTAGAGAATGGACAACTTCTCTGAATTCCCTTTTGTAAATCCTTAACTCCACCAGCAGCCCTACCAGCTCGATTATTTTCATAGTTTTTATACACAGTCTCTAGATTCTTGTGAGGAGGCGGGAGCATAAAAATGAAAATCACACTAAATTTTTGAGTATTTGAGTTTCTAAACTGTAGCAACATAAACTAACCTTGTTTTTAGGTTCTGTTTTAAAAATATGATCAAGAACAAAAACAAGGAGCGAGATGTGCAGCTCAGTGGTGGTATGTATGTTTAGACTGCACAAGACCCTGATTTCCAACACACATAATGCCAAAAATATAAAATAAATAAAAATCAACTGGTCAGTTTCTTGTAAATATTTCTCTTGTATTTTCAAACATACATGCAAAACTTTATACATCAACTGGGTTTTGTACATCCTGACGCTTTATCATATTAAGTTCCAAAATAATTAAAATATACAGACACAACTATTCCTTTCCCCTTATTCTCAAACACACTTTCACACTTACACTACTGTGTGTTCATAAACAATTGTTGTTACTGCTGAACACCATGTGGATGACATCACATTGTACAGGCTACCCTACCACATGCTTTTCTGAACTTGGTGTCTCTGAGGTTGACACATGTGGGAACTGTAACTACAGATAAACAGATAATTCTAATTGCTTTATGATATCCCTATTTAATTTGCCTTTCAAAGTAACCACGTGTATAACATGAGGTAAATGTACAAATTCTAAAAAGCAATGACTAAGTCTGACTTAAACTTATTCCACAGTCTGAGTTCTTCCTACTGCAACACTGACTCCTGAATAAAGAGAACAGGAAGTTACAAAGTCCTCATACAAAATCCTGTCTGGCGCACGTCAGACAAAGGAGAAAAGCCCCCATTCTCCCCATCCTCAGCTTCCTCACCATACCACCTGGGTCAGTACCTCACAGGGACCAGACGCTGAGCTCACTGCCTTGTTGTCTTTGAGTAATACACCAGCCTGGGAAATGCGAGCAGCCATCAGACATTTGTTATTCATGTTACCTGTGCTGAGCAGTGATCATGATGCAATGGCTACGGTAAGAGGGAAAAAAGACAACAATAGTTAGACTTTAGTTGTGCAAGATAAAGACTTCTTGAGAATAGCTGCACAAACTTACTACTAAACTATAAGCTCAGAAATCATGTGCATTTTATCAGAATTTGTTCTAAGAAGGAAAGAGATATGAGGATTTGCTTTACAATAACCAAGGTGGGAAGAGGGATTATAGATAAACAGTGTAGGTCTGACTGCTAAGTGTTGAAGCTGGGTGACAGACACATAGAATTTATCCTGTTCTCCCTACTCTTATATGTTTCAAGTTCTCTAAAATCAAAGGTTTCAAGTAGTAGTTTAGCATAACAACAATTCCATTCCTCTAATAAGTCCTTTGGGGATTTTAAGCAGAAATAAAAAGTAGCATAGCCAGGCGTGGTGGCATGGCGGCTTTTAATCTCAGCTCTTAGAGGCAGAGGTAGGGGGGAATCACTGTAGTGAGTTTGAGGCCAGCCTGGGACTACAGAGTGAGCTCCAGGTTCCCTGGGCTAGAGTAAAACCTTACCTAAAAAAAAAGAAAAAAAAAAAAAGAGTTGGAGAAATGGCAAGGCACTTGCCTGCAAAGCCAAAGGACCCAGGTTCGACACCCCAGAACCCACATAAGCCAGATGCACAAGGTGTCACATATATCTGGTGTTGGTCTGCAGAGGCTGAAGCCGCTGGCACGCCCATTCTTTCCTCCCTCCCACCCCCTCAAATAAGTAAAATGAAATAAATTTTTTAAAATAAATGCAAACAAAAGCACAGCATATTTTTAATAACCTACTTCTCAAACTGGAGTGTGTGTGCGAGTCAGCGTGGGAGGCACTGTTCAGTAGAGCGCGGACAGGGACTGAGACGAGATAAGACGGGGGCATTGTTAACAAGCTCCCAGGTGCTGGTCCAAAGGTCACACGTGAACCAGGCAATGGGGGCCTGAATTAGGTGAGCATTTGCAAGCAAGCAGCTAGGAGAGCCTTATTTAGACGCCTTGTATACAGACTAGCAGGACTCAAACACAGTGCTTGGTCCTGGGGAAGGCTTCCTCTGCCCCCAGCATCAGGTGTCACACTTCACTCACTCCCTGGTAAATTCCCAAGTAGAGGCCACCAAACCAAGCAAATAAGTTAAGTAAATAAATAACTGAATACAACAGAAGCATCCTAGCCATCAGGCTTGTTCCTCTGGGGAGAGTATTCAAATGCATTAAACAACAATGAAAACTCCGGCCCTGACAGATTCTGTTTCTAAATCTGTTAAGTAATGACTAGACCAAAGACTCAGATCCAGATGTCAAAGTTCAGAGGCCCAGAGGAGACATGGGAATTATTAACAAACAGTAAGAAGGTTAAAAGAACAAAATACCTTGGAAAGATACTGTGATCTGAATGCAAACGCCCCTCTTCCCAAGGCTTGGTAAAGGCTGTGTCGTTAGCTGACGGAACCTTGGGGAAGTCTCTGTATCATGAGGGTTCTAACTTCACCAGAACCACTGCTACAGTTACATTTTGGTGGCACCACTGGGAGGTGGCACCCTGCAAGACGTGGGTCGCTGGAACACGCCTTTGAAGGACATATCCTGTCTCTGACCCCTCTTGAACTCTCAGCTTCCTGAGCACCTTAAGGGTAAGATGTTGGCTCCCACCATACTTTACCTACCACCACGATGTGCCAGCCTCCCCTCCGGCCCACGGCAGTGCGGTAAGCTGACCATGGACAAGGACTGCAGAAACCAGGGGCCAAAATGACGTCTCCCTCCTGGAAGCTGTTTTCCTTGGGGATTTTGCCACAGTGGCAAAGAACTGACACCAGATACAAATAAGTTTCATGTAATAATAAAACTAGGGACTGGGGATTCAGCTCAGAGGTTAAAGGTGTTTGCTTGCTGATCTCGGGTCCAATTCTCCAGCCACCCACATAAAGGTGGACTGGCATTCGAATGCAGCAGCAAGAGACCCTGGAGCGCCCAGACACACACATGCATGCACCGCATAGACAGAGAGAAAGAGAAAGAAATAAATTCACTTTAAAATATAAACACTTCTACAAAGCCACATCTTCAAAGAACCAAAAGAAATTGTCACCCACAAAATTTTTGCCCAAAAAACACAATGATTTCTTCATGTAAAGCTTTATGGTTATTGGGTAAATTTAACCAGTCTTCTGAGCTCAGAGACTGCTTGATTCACGTCACACGTGTGTGCTCAGAGGATAGGGTCCTGAGTATTCTTTTTGAGTGGGTGAGCAGACATACATGCTAAAAATGTGCATACAGGTATCCACAAAGACACAGTTATCCCAAATAACTGAACCATCACCACCAAAGGACATGCAACTCCCACTCTGTGAGCTCAGTTAAGTGCAAGGAGAACAGACTGTACTTCATAAGAATTATCTTCCTTACACTACTTTGTCTTCATACAGCAGATCCTTTCCCTGTTCACTGACTTTTCCTAAAATGCTAGTTCTTGCTTCTGAGAATGAGGTAAGGAAGGTGCTGCCCTCTCTGCCCAGTGAACTGCGTATTAAACTGTCTGAAGCCCACAGGAATGGCTCATACCAGAAGTATGGGAGAAACCAACAGTGCTCTGCCTTCAACAAGCAGAGTCCAGTGGAAAAGTCAGTGGGCGGGAAGATTAAAGGACACTTATTTATTACTAAATGGACCCACATATACACAGTCTCTCTGTCTCTCTCTCATGCGTGGTCTCTCTCACACTCCATTTATGCATGCAGAGGAGAACCCTTCTGACAAAAAGGTTACAAAGGTTTTCATAAAGATGGCTTGGCAGCTGCTCTTGAGTGACAATTGTGTATACTACATAAACAAGGGACAGAGGCATGTGAGAACCAACACCTGGAACAGTTGGAATGTGAAGATCCACACCGAGGGGTACCTGGAAGAAGAGAATTCAATGCATTGTTTATCCTGAGAGACTGGTTAGCTCAGATCCTCTAATTTCACATTTAATTTTCAATTCATATGGAGTGTTCTTAAAACATCATTTTGATTAGCTCCAGAAGCATTTTCCTGAGGCTGCTGCTAGCAGAGAGATTGAAGACACCAATCCAGGCTGTGGCATGCCCCTGAGGATGATAAAGAAAGATGCCCACATACAGGTTCCAGAAGTTCGTGCCACACTGCCTCAAACACAAGCCAAAACTGCCATCCAAAATACCTAGCAAAGAAGCAAAATTCATGCACTTACGATGCAAAGACATGAAAAGTGTTCTGCAAACTACTGGCAAAAGAAGCAACATAACAACAAAACGTTAGGAGAGAAGCTGTCATCTATACTAAGAGAGAAATGTCTTAAACCCTTACAGAGACTTCCAACAGGAAAAACTGAAATCCTGAATAGGATAAATACTGAGTTACATAAATAAAGTTAAAAAAAAATGTTGGTCAGGGGCCACAGAGGGCCTCAGCAGTTAGGCACTTGCTTGCAAAGGCTGAAAGCCTGGGTTCAACTCCCCAGAACCCAAATAAAGCCAAATGCACAAAGTGGTATATGCTTCTGGAATTGGTCTGCAGTGGCAGGAGGCTCTGGTGCACCTATTCTCATATTCTCTGTCTTTCTCTGTGTTTACAAATGAAAAAATTCAAAAATATGTTGCTCTGTAAGTATGAAATCCCCAAGCAAACAAACCCAAAGATGGAATTCAGAAATGTCTTCAAGAAAGAATTTCTAATGCTATTTCTGAAACTGTAGCTAGAAAAACAACTCTTTTCATTTTTATGTATTCCTAGACTATACAGAAACCACAATCAAGAGCAACCATTTCTTTTACTTTTTTTTTCCCCCCCAAGGTAGGGTCTGGCTCTAGCTCAGGCAAGAGCAACCATTTCTTGACCTCATTCTGATGTTCCTGGAATGAGTAACTGAAGTACGGCCCTGCCCACTCAGTGGGATAGGTGAGGTTCAAGCTGCATGGAAAGCAGTTGGCTCATTGTGCAGAGATCTCGTAGATCACAAACACCAGGGAAAATCCCCACAGAGATAAGAGAACAAAGCTTTTTTTTTCTGGTGTTTTCAGCTCTATATACTTAGAAAAATCACGATTTGGGTAAACTCTAGAAATTTAGGACACCAAAGAAACAGCTTGTATTTATTTGCCCTTTAAAGAAAACTAAGTTTTTACACGGTGACAGGCTTGACCGAAGGTAAAGGTGAGCCTATGTCATGACCATTTTCTGGGTACTGAAAAGGTCTGACGTAATCATTACAGGGTGCTGCAGTCAGCTCCAGGTTGTTGGGATGAACACCCAACCAGACACAGTTAACAGAAGGATGGGGTTTGTTTCAGCTTACAGAGTCCGGGGGAACACCATCAATGGCAGAAGAGGCTGGCTCCCTTTCACAGATCCAAGCAGAGAGACAATCGCCAACAGCCAGCACCACAAACCACAAGCAGCCAGAGCTCAGCCTGCTCTCTCCACATTGTTGGCCTGGAATCAAGATCCTCCCCCAAACACACCTCCTCCAGGCAGAAGGCTGGAGACCCAAATTGCAAGCTTATATTTGAATAAAACATCTAGGTCCACGCGGCCATGTATTTCTACTATCACATTCAAATGATCACACAGGGTAAGAAGAAAACAAGAAACCTTACTATGGGGACCCTGTGCACATGTAGCTGAAGCGGGTCCGTGCTCCTGGTTCCCCTGCCAGAGACGTGCAGCTGCTGGGACCTTGCAAGCGTTCAGCAAGGCAACGTGAACTGAAGAGATAAACCACCCTTGCACGGAGGAACTGGCAAGACCAGCAAGAGTGCCGCTTCCACAGCGAGCCTGACAGCCAACAGGAGGGCGAAGGGGACAGGCACCGAGGACATTAAGCACCTACCAAAAGAGAAGTCCAGAAGCTGCTGAGAGCTCCACACTAACGTAGACTTAAAATACACCCACGTTGGCTGAGGGAACTTTGCAGAAGGGGGGGCAGGAACATTGTAAGAACCACAGGGTGGGAGGGAATATTCAAAAGCGTTGCCCTCCTCCCCCACAATGACACACTGCTGCTCTCACAACCCATGACCCATAACCCCACGGAAAACACCAGCAATCCCACTGAGGAGGGCCCTCAGTAGAATGGGGACAGCAGGAAAGCAACGATAGTACCAACATATGATGTGTCCACACAAAGTTTCTACAAAAGAAAGAAAGAAGAAAGAAAGAAAGAAAGAAAGAGAGAGAGAGAGAGAGAGAGAAAGAGAAAGAAAGAAAAAAGGAAAGAAAGAAAGAAAGAAAGGAAGGAAGGAAGGAAGGAAGGAAGGAAGGAAGGAAGGGAGGAAGAAAGACCTACCTACAACATTAATAGCATCACGTGCCTCTATCCAACTGAGCAGGTACAAACTCATAAATCCTAAAACTATAAGGACAATTCATTTTAGCCTTAATAGGTAGGCTTGGTATTGATAGTCCTAAACTCAACATCTTAGCTCACTCCCCAGAAAAAGCTTTCCTCAATCTTGGACATAGACAAATATGCCTCCTCCCTCCAACATCCTCTCCTGCTCCACACAGCCAATAACAAGAGACCTCACCTTTGATACCAAGTAATATTGTCTAGTGGCTTGCACAAGGCACTCACAGTCCTTCCTCTGGCCTTCTTCATTGTATCTGGTCACTAACAATGATTGCAACTTTTAAAAATATATACAAGGTATCTTAAAGCAAGATTGCTCAGTGGTTAAAGGTGCTTGTTTGCAAAGCCTGATGGCCTGGGTTTGATTCTAGTACCCACGTGAAGGCAGATGCACAAAGTAAGTCTGGAGTTCATTTGCAAAGCAGGAGGCCCTGACACACACCTTATGCCCACCTCTTTCTCTGTCTCTCTCTCAAATAAATAAAAATATTTAAAAAAAAAAAAAAGAATTTAAGGGCTGAAGAGATGGTTTAGCAGTTAAGGCATTTGCCTGCAAAGCCAAAGGACCTTGGTTCAATTTCCCAGGACCCACGTAAGCCAGATGAACAAGGTGGTGCATGCATCTGGAGTTAGGTTTGCAGCAGCTGGAGGCCCTGGCACATCCATTCTCTCCCTCCCTCCCTCCTCCCTCTCTCCCTCTCTCTCTCTCTCTCTCTCTCTCTCTCTCTCTCTCTCTCTCCTCCCCCCTTTCTCAAAAAGAGAGAGAGAGAGAATGAAAAAAAGAAAATGAACTTAAAATTGGCCTAGGAATGCTTTACACATGACTTAAGTGTCATGAACACCCAGTAAAGTGTGCCATGTCCACATTAAAAACTTAGAAAAACACAGAAAAAGGCAGAGCAGGAATTCACACCAAAGGTTGTGGAACCTCACAGCTCTTGCTGTGCAGTTTCTTCATGCACAAAGCAGTGAAGGAGTGGAGTCAGGTGATCGCTTGTTCCAGATAGCAGTTTTGAAGAGCCACCTCCTCTGTTCCTACGTAAGTCCTGCGCCTGCGGCTGGCTGGCAGTGAACGCACAGGGGCTGCGAAAGGGAGAGCAGCAGTAGGGCAGCGCTGGCACTTTCTGAGGAACCCTCACCCTGAGCTTGGCCTCTCTCCCCTCAGTGCTTCCCACTGTGTGACACGCTGCTTGATGTTTTCTGTACAACCACTTAGTGAAGCCTCAGAAAACCTCCATGCTTATTTCTACAATGTAAACATTGAGTAAAAATTGTCAGAGAACAGTTAAGAAGGTCTATCCTAAGTTAGAACCACCACAAGTAAGGCTGAGGAGATGGTTCAGTGGTCAAAGGTACCTTCGTGCAAAGCCTGAGGGACTGGGTTCAATGCCCCAGTATCTAAGTAAAGCCGGATGCACAAAGTGGTACGTGCATCTGAAGTTTATTTGCAGCATCAAGAAGCCCTGGCATGCCATGTACACTCTGTAATAAGTCAATTTTTTTTTTTTTTGAGAGCGACAGACACAGAGAGAAAGACAGGTAGAGGGAGAGAGAGAGAATGGGCGCGCCAGGGCTTCCAGCCTCTGCAAACGAACTCCAGACGCGTGCGCCCCCTTGTGCATCTGGCTAACGTGGGACCTGGGGAACTGAGCCTCAAACCGGGGTCCTTAGGCTTCACAGGCAAGCGCTTAACCACTAAACCATCTCTCCAGCCCAAGTCAAAATATTTTTAAGAAACACACACCATAAATAATAATGTTCTCAAACTACCTCCAGTAACTTACTAATTCAATGCCCAACAAGTACAAAGGGATTTCATATATAATGCCTCACTTATTAACTCATTAGATCTATGGCTTGTTTTAGATTATTGTTTCTGCATATTCCCAAATGCCAGGTAGGTAATACAAGTTATTTTGTCAAAAAGAAATCTAAACATATCACCTTTCCCTTCTGATGAGTCACATACCTTCAAATTAGAAGGACAGAACAATCTATGTAACATGGCCATATGTAAAAATTCTGTGAAAGCAAGTGACCTCACAAATAATATTCCTACTAAAGTAAGCCTGTAGCAGAAGCTATCAGCCTTCACACAGTTTAGGATACATTTACTCAATCTCTTTGTCTATGCCCAGGTTTATTTTATTTTACTGCCTACTAAAGTAATACTTCTTGGGACTAGGAGTTTGAGCATTGTGATGTGACAGTGGAACACTATGATGCCACCGAGGGACATATTAATTTCACAGTGGGACACTGTGATGTCACAGTGAACCACTGTGATGCCACAGTGCGACACCATGATGTATAATGAGGACTTGTGATGTCACAATTGGATGTGTACTGTGATGTCAGAGTGGGGCCTGTGATATAACAGAGGGGCACTGTGGTATCACAGAAGAGCATTGTGATGTGACAGTGGGGCACTGTGATATAACAGTGGGGAATTTGTTTATTTAACTTTATTTACTTAGCTTATGGCAGTCCAACAATAGCAGTTTGCAGAGAGTCAAGGAACCCCATAGCTGGTCACTCCACATGACTGGAGGCCTCAGCAGTCCAGCCCTGGAGGCCTGGAGGCTCTCTGGAGAGCCACTGGTCTTCAGTCCACGCTGGAAGGCGGCAAGCGGAACCGGCAGCCAGGTTGGAGGAAGGGCTTCTTTATTCCGTAGATAATGCCCACCTCTGAGAAGAGCTGCCCACTCTGGGGGAAGGGTTCACCCTGGGAAAAGGACTTCCTACTTCAGTTAATCCTTCCTAGAAGCAACCTCAGAGACCCACTCAAGAGGAATTTCTAAACAGGTCAAGTTGACAACAAAGTTTAACCATCACACCATCGAAGCCAATCATGGGTGTGTTTGCTTTAATGCAAGGAGGACCCAACAAGATAGATTTGTTTACAGGACTCAGGACTACAAACAGCCTATTGACAACATCTGGTTTAGAAAAACAGTTAATACAAGAGCAATAGAACATCCCAAGAACACTGGCTCTTGCTGTTCCCAACCACTGAGAGAGAGGCATGGCGGGGAGAGGTATGTGTGTGTCAACCACTGTGACAGGGGGAGCTCCCCAGCTACGCACGTCCAAGCACTTCTCTGCACAAGGTCACTAGGACACCAACATGCCGCCTGGCACCTACTGGAAGTCAAGAGATGAGAATTCTTTTGTTATTACGATTGCTGTTATGACAGGAACCGCTCAGGGACCTGCCACACCATCTGTGTAACCACTGGCAAGTTACACTTGGTCCTCTGTCTCCATGGAGTCAACCAACAAGGATCAAAAATGTCAGGAAAAAAAAAATTGCATCCGGGTTGAATATGAACAGACTTTTTTTTTCTTTTCATTATTCCCTAAACAATACAGTATCACCATTCACATAGCGTTTGCATTGCACTAGTCATTATACATGACCTAGAGACGACACAGCATGTGAGAGGATGTGCAGTTTGTACATACAAATCCCAGGCCATTTTATATGAGGGCCTTGAGCATCCACAGATGTGTGACCTTGAGGGCCATGGACCTGAGGGAACCCAGAACTTAACCTCTCCACCTAAGGAGCAGCATCTGTGACATCTGCTGGCAACAGACCAAGCACCAAGAAACGTCAGCTCAGGTACTGCTTGAGAGGTGATGGAAACCCTTCTCCAAACTTAGAGAGAAGTGAGAAGAAAAGCATTCCAAGCTGCAAACATGAGCCAAAGAGCTTAACAAATTACCACCAAGCTGTTTGAATTGGGCGCGCTATTGAAACAATCTGAACCTTCGCTGCTTGTTTTGAGAAGAAGAAGATACAAAACCATTTGTTTCATAGGCTTGAGGATAAGGTCATTTTGTACACTACCACGTGTCCAATATTAACTACCATGGACCCAAGTAGGAAACAGAATACTTCTATTTCACAGACACACCCTCCAACCACCATGAAGCACTCCTGGCAGGGGCAGCTCCTTGTTGCCCACACTGGCAACTGCTAAATCACGTCCCTGTCATTCTCCCTTGCGCAGTCCCATCTACCTTCAGTTCCCAGCATGCCTTCTTCCCAGCATGCTCCCCCATCCACCAGTGGCTGGAACATTGAAATGGGACTGTCCCCATTCCACAGATGAGGAGTTAGAATCTAGGTTTCTGAACTCATTCCCACATTATATCCTGCTGCCTATATAACTGAAAACTGCCAAGGGAAGGAAGGACTGGGAGGCATCTGAATTTAGTCATCTGCTAAATTCTTTTCAATTCTCAGTTATTGCTTGTTAATGTGGCCAGTACAAGCAGACTTGGGGCTAATATAACAGCAATCCAAAAGCAGAACATAGCTCTATAATTACCCTAATGTTCCTAATAGGGTTACACAATGGGCACAGAATTAAGTACAGAGGGTGGAAATTGTATTAGACACCTCTGAACCTTTGAAATTGTATTACTTAGAACCTTGGCAAATAAGCAGTAAGTATTTAAAGAAGATTAAGATGAATACCCCATCTGGTGTCCTACTTAATTTGCACGACCACATTGGCTTTCCCCTTCAGTGTAAACTGCTCAGGGCCTTGCTGGGACCTTCCAACATGCAGTTACACTGCTGGGCTACCAACCTTCCCACAGTGGCCCAAGCTCTTCTGGAGTTGAGTCATCCTGCTGAGAGCGACCAGAGTGGATGTGGGCTTCCCCATGTGCCCAATGTATCAAGTGAATAATGCTAGAACTTCCTCAAAAGAGAAGAGAAACTTGCTCATCAGAAATTCCTTTGATGGGCTGGGGAGATGGTTCAGTGGTTAAATGTGCTTGCTGGCAGCGCCTGAAAGCCCAGGGTCAATTTCCCAGTACCTATATGAAGAAAGATAAACAAAATGGTGCATTGGACTGATATTTCTTTCTCACACACATACAAATTAAATATTTTTTAAAAAGAAATTTGGGCTAGAGAGATGGCTTAGCAGTTAAGGCACTTGTCTGCAAAGCCTAAGGACCTAGGTTCAATTCCCCAGGACTCACATAAGCCAGATGCACAAGATGATACATGCATCTGGAGTTCGTTTGCAGAAGCTGGAGGCCCTGGCACACCCATTCTCTCTTGCTCTCTCTCTTTCTCTCTCGCTATCTCTATCTGCCCCTTTCTCATTCTTTCAAATAAGTAAATAAAAATAAAAATAAATATTTTTTAAAATTTCCTTGAAAAGCAAATTCTTCCTGCCAAACCAACACAAAATTCCATGTCTGACTGGAAATTTAATGTTTATCTACTTAATAAATGCCTTCATATTAATGAGAGAAAACCGTCTACTTATGGGATCTTAAAATCACAGATTCCCAATTTCTTTATTGTGGGAGATGGGAAAGGGAGAGAGGAAGTGACTAGCTGACACAGTAGCCCTGTGGTTTTATAAGAAAACCCTACATTTCCTGGAAAATCCAAGAAACATGCTTAGCCATTCTCAGCACTGTGAAGACAGTCTCACTTCACTTCTCCAGGGCCAGTCCACCACTTTCTCCTCTTCAGAGACTCTCTCCCAACAGAATTCTAGATAGGACATGGCGTCCCCTGCATACATACATACATACATACATACATACATACATACACACACACACACACACACACACACACACACACACACACACACACATATATGATATGATATGATTTAAAAGAAAGAAAGAAAAGGGACAGAGAGAGAAAATGGACACATCAGGACTTTCAGGCACTGCAAACAAATTCTAAATCATGCACCATCTTGTGCATTTGGCTTACCCATGTACTGGGGAATCGAACCTGGGTCCTTAAGGTTGGCAGGCAAGCGCTGTAACCATTAAGCCATCTCTTCAGCCATCCCCAGCTTTTTGTCCTGCCCCCTTCCTAGCCTCTCCTAAAGATAAGCACATAGCTATATTCATTAAGTCTCGACTTCTTGGCACCCTAGGGAACAACACCCACCCGAGGTTGTCCTCCAGCCTTCACGCACATGTGCACCTGCACACACAAGGAGGCATATACACAAAAATAAAGTGCTAGCTTCACTTCGATTACTTTAATCCAGGTGAACGTTTTCAAATCCATACAGCTAGCTTAGTACAGTAGGGGAATGTCTCTCTCCTGAACATCCCTGGGCTGTTTACAGAGTGGCAAGAGTGAGCACTTGGCCTACATTTGGAAATGTCCAGGAAACTCCTAAAGGCAAAAGAAGTTTCTTTAAGGTTTCAGGAGAAATCATCTAGAGTTTGTTTATTTTCCTATTCAAGAGTATGTCAGCACACTTGCAGACATGAGTCCTCTGTCCTCAGGCAGGTACATTCACTGGCTCTGGAGCAGGAAACGGGGTGTGGGGGTTCTGCTTTTGGGCACGAGCACCGACAGGAATGGGCAGTGCCACAGGGAGAGCTGCTCCACTAACACTGGCGCATGCGTTAAGCTGGCCATTAAAACACCTTATGAAGTGGGCTTTTCCCTTCAGAATCTTTAAAACCAAAAACTGGCTATAAAATGAAGATGAAATGTGCCTTTTAATCCCTGCTTTATGGGCCAAGAAACACAGGCTCAGGGCATTTGCCCAAGGTCACTGATAAGACTCAGGTCTGCCTTTCTTTGTACTGTCCCACTGTGCTGCTTTCCTACTCATTCCCACATCTGTGACATCAGTACCTTCCAGCAAGCCCTTTGCTGACACAGATGGACCAATGCAATGATATTGCCACCCCAAACAATGAAGCCGAACACAGGAATGACTTGCTTACACAAACACTGCTATTAGAAACCAAATCCTCCACACCTACCTTCCCCATGGTATCAGCAACACCACAATTCCTGGTTACCGGTATCTCAACAGGCAATAATCTGTGAGACTATCAAGAATTCCACTCAATTATCTAGGTTCCAGAGCTAAAACAAAACAGTCAATGATACCAGCAAGATTTGTGGTATCCCTTCCAAACATTTACTGAACTGGGTTTCAGAAGGAAACAAAAACACACACATGAAAGACCATCTTTCAGATGCTACAGCAGTGGGAAAGATCAGACCACAAATAACTGCAAATACTTGACTGGGAAAGCTAAGGAGCCTGTGAAGTGTACCCACTGGGCTAAGGAGCCTGTGAAGAGTACCCACTGAGAAGAACCTGGCCTGTACTGAGGTAGTGTGAGAGGCCTTCTCAAGAACTGAGGATCTGGGGCTGGGTAGATGGCTAAGTGTTAACCACCTGCTGGACAAGCTTGACAGCCTGAGTTCAGATCCCCAGAACCCATGGAAAGACGCTGTTGCAGCCAGATTGGCACTGCTGGCAGAAATCACCCAACCAAGCAGCTTTTGGGGGAAAAAAGGATTTATTTTGGCTTACAGACTGGAGGGGAAGCTCCATAATGGCCAACAGGTACGAAGAACATTCCATTGAACTAGAAGCTAAGACTTCCTCCTGGCCACTTTGGGCTCCTGATACTTCCAGTCAACAGGCTAAGAAAGGAGTTGCAGTGGTAGCAGGTGTGATTGATCCAGACTACCAGGGGGAAATCAGACTGCTGCTCCACATTGGCGATAAGGAAGAGTGTGTCTGGAGCGTAGGAGATCCTTTAGAGTGTCTCTTAGTGTCACGATGTTCTGTTATCAAAGTCAATGGACAACTGCAACAACCCAATAGAGGTAATGTGATAAGTGGTCCAGATCCTTAAAGAATAAAAAGAACCAAGACCTGCTGAGGTGCTTGCTGAAGGTGGAAGAAATACAGAATGGGTAGTAGAAGAAGGTACTTACAAATCCAAGGCCATGTGACCAGTTATAAAAATGAGGAATGTAACTGCCATGTTTCTGTCCTACCTTGATAAGGAGTATTTGTACATATCTACACCAATATTAAGATTCAGATCATTAGCTATCTGTTGTTGAATTTATATTTGACCTATTATATTAGAGACTAAGCATTCCTCAAGGAATCTTGCTTTGTGTTGGGGGAATATTTTGCATTTCTGGTTGTACTTGGGATAGTTATACAATGTTAGGCAGGATTATGAACTTGTTATTATTTTCATTTGGAAATTAAATATGATGTAAGGAGATATGGTTTGGTATCAAGTTGACAAGGGGTGGAATTGGGATGGCTAAGGTGTTGTCAACTTGATCTGTTTAGTAATCCACATAAATCCCTTTCAAATGGGTCTCTGAGGTTATTTCCAGGAAGGATTAACTGAAGGAGGAAGTCCTTCCCCCAGAGGGTGCCCTTTCTGTAAGGAACCTCTGGGTGAAAAGAGTTCCTTCCTTCCACTTGGCTGTAGGAGCTGTTTGCTACCTTCCAGCATGGACAGAAGACTCCAGGCCTTCAGTACCAGATCGGGACTGCTGAGGCATCTGGCCATGTGGACTGAGCAGCTACGATGATTCTTGGGCCTGCAACTGCTACTGGACTGCCATAAACTAATCCAATAAGTTCCCTTTATGATATGATTCATTCTAGCGATTCCATTCCTCTAGAGAACCCTGACTAATACAGACAGAAAACATGAGTGATCTATAATTCCAGCATGCCTATAGGATGAAGGGAGGCAGAAGCAGAAGAATCTCGGAATGTGCAGGCCAGCTAGCATGATGTTCGAAGCCAGACCCAGCCTCAAACAAGGTGGAAGACAAGGAACGACTTGACACTTGAGGTCATCTTCTGGCCACACACACGTGCCATGGTATGTGTTCACTAGCATTCATACACCTAAACTCACACATACGCACAAAGAATAACTTTCTGCAACAAAAAAGAAAATAATTAAAAAAAAAAAAAAAGAGGTGATGTTCTGCTGGGGCTGAACTAAGAGTGTGACCCACCTGAGGTTGGAGCATGAGACTGATGGAGACAGGTCTCCAAGGTTTCCAGTTGTGAAGCGAAGGAAACAAAGAAAGGGAAGACAAAAATAACCCCAGACTAACAAGTAAGTTGGTTCCGAGTTTCTACATTGTCAAAGGGTCGTCTACTTGTGGTCATTTACATTTTTGTTATGGTTTTTCTCACTAGAAAAAGATGAATAAGTAGGCTAGAATGTAGCCCATGCAGATTCCAATTCCAGCCCTTTAACATCATCAAGTCCAAGAGCTAAAGAAGTTACTTCATTCTAAGGACTGATTTGGGACCGCATGAAACGTGCTTTAAATCAAGTTCATCTACACACATGTGCCCAGACAACACAGGGAAACTGGGAAGGGCAAGCACTTTGACAAAGTATTAGTCACTCTTCAAAAATAGTCAAAACAAGGCCAGGCATGGTAGCACACGCCTTTTATCCCAGCACTTAGGAGGCATAAAGTAAGTGGATCGCCATGCATTTTGAGGCCAGCCTTGGACTACAGAGTGAGTTTCAGGTAAGCCTGGACAAGAGTGAGACCCTACCTGGAAAATAAACAAACAAAAAAGAGTCAAGGGCTGGAGAGATGGCTTAGCAGTTAAGGCACTTGCCTACAAGGCCCAAGTACCCAGATGTGACTGCTCAGGACCCATATAACCAGATACCCAACGTTGCACATGCATCTAGAGTTCATTTATTGAAGATGAGGCCCTGGTACACCCATTCTCTCTTTCTCTCTCTCCCTCCTACTCTATCTCAAATAAATACTTAACAAAATACTAAAAGTCAAAACACTAAAGAGGCAGATCTTTTCATTCATGTACAACCAAATCTATTCATTTTGATTATAAAAATAAACTTATTAAAAATACATTGGCATCTGCCTTTCCCTAGAAAAATAATTTGCTCCCCCTTATCCCCACAACAACAGACTACATTAACTATGTCCTAATTAAATGTTCTAAATCTAGAAAGCAACCCATTAGGGTAGAGAAAGGAGAAAGCAAAAAAAAAAAAAAAGCATGCATTGTCATAAAACTGCCTTAATTTACTCAGTGTCAAGGGTCCAGTTAACTTTTGTAGGGCTTAAATCAATCATTATTGACCCACCTCTTTACTTAGGAGAGGAGGAGGCTAAGGACAGGGTTGGCTTTCATAGGAAGGATGATTCAATAAACAAAACCACAGCATTAAAAAATGCCAGTCCGAGCTGGGCATGGTGGTGCACACCTTTAATACCAGCACTTGGGAGGCAGAAGTAGGAGGACTGCCATGAGTTGGAGGCCACCTGAGACTACATAATGAATTCCAGGTCAGCCTGGGCTACAGTAAAACCCTACCTCAAAATAATAAAAAAATAAAAAATGCGGCACCTGAGGGCTTTAGAAGATCAAGTGACAGTCATGTCTACACTGGAGCCAGATCCAAATCAGCTGCCAGCTTCTAGAACAGCAAAACCAATCTCTTCTCTGCTCTGCCTGCTATTCTGCACTTTTACTCACACTTCAACATCTGTCACTACTCCACATCCTCCACCATTAACCCCACAAAGTTTGGGATAGTCGGTTTCCTAAAGGAGCAAGGAAGAAATGAAGGAGCCAGACTGCTCGAGTTTAAGTCCAGTCTCTACCACCAGTCTGAACAAATGAATTCAAGACATTGGTTTCCTTAGCTATAAAGTAGGGATCATAACAGTGACTAGATTTTGTGAGGATGAGATGAGACAGCAATTCTAAAAGCATGTGGAACAGTGGGAAGGTTTCCCAATTTCATCTCTAGCACTGTTGTTTGACTTTGAGCAAGTTACTATCCACCATGAGTATCATGTTCACCACGACCACCATGCCACCAAGGCCTCCCCTTCAGTAACTGATGTGGTAGGTGAATCTGCCTCAGCAGGATCATCACTGGCTTAACTGACTCCTAATTCTCTCAATGCTGTTAACAGCTCCAAATCCTACAAGGCTGTAAACTCCCAGACCAGCAATCAGGATGGGAGGTAATGCTGGTTCTCCTGTCCATGGAGGTAGGTCTGCCTGTAAGACTTTCACTCCTCCTACCTCAGTGGGTCTGGCTAGCCTTCTTAAAAAAAAAAAAAAAATATATATATATATATATATATATATATATATATATATATGTATGTATGTATGTATGTTTGTATATATACACTTGAGAGAAAGAGAGACAGAAAGAGAGAGAGAGCAAGCACACCAGGGCCTCTAACCACTGCAAATGAATTCCAGATACATGTGTCTCTTTGTTTGCCTGGCTTACATGGGTCCTGGGGAATCCAACGTGGGTCCTTCTCAGGCAAGTGCCTTATGCCTGCTAAGCCGTATCTCCAGCCCCAGCCTTCTTTACTCTAGAGTCAGATAGCTGAGAGATCAAAATGTCTGTCAGAATGTTGCGAGCTGGGAAGGCAGCACAAGTGTAAGAAATGGACACACTTCACAGGAGAGAAACAGGAGCGGAAGAGACAAGGAATAATTGAAAAACCAAAGCAAACAGGACAGATCAAAACTACGCTCTGCCTATGAGGTTATCTTCTTAGCATCCTTCCCTTAACAGCAATTAAGAGAACTTCACACTACAAAGCGGCTTTGTATCTAGGGAAATGTTCCCTACCTTGAAGCATAGATCTCTCAAAATGACTTCCCTTCTTCTTCAAAGCCAGACAGAGTCTTCCCTGGGGAGCAAAAGCTATGGAGTCAACTGGCTCTGGTACAAATACCTTTCTCAGAAGCAGCTGTTACCCAAACATTCACTTAACCTCCCCTCTCCCAAACATGAAATTAGACCTCAGGATAATGGAGACCTCTCCCCTTTTTGGCCCTCAAATTCTGGTCTGGAAGACAGGGAGGAGGAAATCTGGCTACCTAATTCCCAAGTTTCTAAGGAATATTAAACTTGTAGATTTCCAACAATGGTTTCTACTCTTGGTAGGAAAAAAAAGTTTGGTTTTCTGTTTGTGGTCTTTTTATTTTTTCTAATGAAGTTGAAGAAAGGTTCAGACTTGATGTTTTCTGCCTAATGCTAGACATCTTGGTTTCAAATCTCAAAGTAGCTCCATGATGTCTGGTACAACATCTCTTTGCTTTGATTTCTCATCAGTAAGATCATCCTCAATGTTGTGGAGATTTAGTTAATAAAGGTGTGGTGGTTTGATTCAGGTGTCCTCCATTCACTTAGGTGTTCTGAATGCTAAGTTCCCAGCTGATGGAGATTTGGGAATTAACACCTCATGGAGGGAGTGTATTGTTGGGGGTGGGCTTATGGGTGTTATAGCCAGTTTCCCCATGCCAGTGTGTGGCACACTCTCCTGTTGCTATTGTCCACCTTACGTTGGCCAGGGGGTGATGTGATGTCCACCCTCTGCTCATGCCATCATTTTCCCCTGCCATCGTGGAGCTTCCCTCTCGAGCCTGTAAGCCAAAATAAACCTCTTTTTCCCACAAGCTGCTCTTGATTGGGTGATTTCTACCAGCAATGTGAACCTGACTGCAACAAAAGGTAAAGTATGAAACACTTACTGTGCATAGGGTACAATATACATTAGTTTAGTGAGGTTGTCATTATTTCTAATGTTATTTAGTTTTTCAACACACACACAAAAAAAGTATTTGGAAGGCATGCTAGAAAAATTAAACACACACACACATCCAAGGTACACAGGAAACCTAGGGCCTGACCATGATTCTGCTCCAAAGTAACTAGGTGCTCTTGGATGAACTACTGCCTCTCTCTGGACCTCAATTACCACAGCAAGGAGCCTAAGAATTCCCCTAAGGTATTCAGATCAGAAGGGATAGTGAACAGTGTTTAGAATGCAAAGTCACAGTGGGCATCCCAGACCTCTAGCATCAGACCCTGGGAGTGGAAGCAGCCATCCATGATAACAAGCAGGTCATCTCTACATCCTGAAGTGTCAAAAGCACCTGGAGAAGAAACAACTGGGAAGAGGACAAGAGATGGTCTCTATTGTCACACCTCTCACTCCCTGAGCTCCCTGACAATGAGTGTGGATGGCACTTAGCGAGCCATCTACCAACTTGTTTCCCTTACCATCTAGTCCCTGGGCCTCAGGCACACCAGCTCTGGTCTATGAAGGCCATCGCTTTCACAATAGGGATGTGAGCCCCTCAGGCACCTTTCTGCCAGTGGGAACATGTTGCTCCAAATCAGAAGCAGCCTGCATGAAAACAGGCAGTACACACCAAGGGCACGGTAGAAAGAACAAACTGTTGTTTCGCCTTTATTAATCACAACGCAAGCCGCACAAGCAGCTGCTATTAAGAACAGCTGCAGCTACTAAGAGGGTGATCTTGAAGCAGCAACAAAGTGCTTACAAGTTCAAGGCATCCAGGCACAGGCACGTGGAGACCCGCAGGCTATGGGCTTGGTGCTGCCTCCCATCTCATACCTCCCTCTGGTCTAGCAATCCCCCTTGGCCCACTCCCCATGGCAGGCAGGAAGAAGGCAGGAGAGGAGGTTTTCCCGAATAGAAAGGCTTGAAGTGTACTTCCAAGAGCTTGAGTTTGAGCCTATCAGCCGCCTCTGACCTTAAGCACTGAACTAGATTTCTCTTGATTATCATTTCTTCCTATGTTTCAACAGGTACAACAATGGCACTTACTTAACAGAGTTATGGTGAGAAGTGAAATGATACCCTGCAGATGAAGGTAAGGTATTTTGTAAACTGGAGAGGACTAGAGAAACAGATATATTGTGATCCCACGAACACTGCATTCTAACCCATAAGGCACCAAGGCAGGGCTTCCTGTTCCTGGCCTACGGCCATCAGAGGTGAAATCAGAGAGTTACAGGGCTACAAAAGGCCTTTTAAGATCTGTAATCCTGCCTGGCATGGCAGAAGTTTGGAATCCCAGCACTCAGAGACTAAGGCCCATGACTCTGAAAGCTGAAGCCAAAAATTCAAAGCCACACTGAGCTATGTAAGTTGGAGGCTAGCCTGCGTTGTATAGAAAGACTGTCTCAAAATTAAAAAGTAAGGGCTGACAAGATGGCTTTGCTGGTTAAGGCACTTGCCTGTGAAGCCGTAAGGACCCAGGTTTCAATTCCCCAATACCCAAATTAGCTAGATGCACAAGGTGGCACATGCAACTGCAGCTCATTTGCAGTAGTTGGAGGCCTGGCACGCCCATTCTCATTCTCTCTCTAATAAGTAAATAATTAAAAAAAAGAAAAGAAAAACAAAGCCAGTTGTGGTGGCACACACCTTTAAACCCAGCACTCAGGAGGCAGAGGTAAGAGGACTGCTGTGAGTTCAAGGCCAATCTGAGACTACATAGTGAATTCCAGGTCAGCCTGAGCTACACTGAGACCCTACCTTGAAAAAAACAAATAATAATGATGAGGATAACAATAAACAAAAAGGACTTGTCATCCAACTTCATGTCTACCTTTCTCCCTAATGCCACTGACAAGAGCATGGCTCAAAGAATGTCCCACCTGGAAAATGCAACCTCCAGGAAGTTTACTTGGCATTGGTCCAATCTGAATGCAAGCCACCGCTCCTCCTTGCAAAGACCCAAAGTGCTGTAATTTAAGCCGACCGGGAAGCTGCTGTCAAGTGGAGTCCCCACACGACTCGTGGAGTTCACGCCACTGTCTTGTAGCGCAAAAATACACTTCCAACTAGTCTCTAGAAGGCTGGCGCCTTCTTCCATTTTATGTCTCTATATCAAGAAAGTTTTCACTCCATTCTCCCCAGTTCCCTCCATGTTCAGATATTCCACGCTTCTTTTATTTGCAGCCCCCATCCTTATTTGTTTGCAAGCTTCATCATGTGAATTCCTCTAGTCAACAAAAGCCCTGGAAGTAAAGACCTTGCCACTTTGCACTTACACAGTAACTGCGCCATCGGAGCTACCCTAGCACATGCTTGGCACACCAACATATGCTGAATGAAGGACATCACTGTGTACACACTGCAGACATTTAAATCCTACTCAGAATAAATTAAAACATAAATGGCATGTAGACCAACTCCCACTATTGGTTTTATTCAACTCATAACTGGAAATCCATGTCTTCATGTGTTGAAGATAAAATATTAAAAAATGAAGAAACAAATTGAGTGACAGTTTCCTCATGACCACTTTATTCCTAGCAGATAACTATCTCTAGTTATTGTTTTATCTTATGCAGAGGGAAATCATGAAAAGGCACTTAGGCTGAAAACCAGATAGCTGTTTCCTAGAGACGGGACCTCCCTCACAGAAAAGCAGAATTAGGAACTGTCCTTAAAGAGATCGCTCAGCTGTCAACTGCTTCCCCAAGCTCACTGTAAACACTGTCACAAACCCTAAGGACAGCTGGATAAGGCCTGACAAACAGACGTGGAGCATGTATGTCACAGGCCTTGTACTGCCACTCCTCTCTCAATTAGACTAGCCCACTGTCATGGTTGAAGTCTACTTGATCAAATCAGGAATCAAGCAAGAGACATAAAAACTGGTGGATGGGGAGAGCTTCCCCCACAGTAGGTGGCCCTTCAGGTGTTGGATGACCTACAGAGAAGCTCAGAGGAACACGGGGCCTTTTGGCTGGTTGCCCATGCCACCTGCTGGTGCCCGCGTCTACTCAATTGCTATTTTCCTTCATGAACATCGGAATCCAGCTTCTTCAACCTTCCAAAATGGACTGATGAAGACCAGCAGCTCTCCAGGAATCCTCCAGACCTTCAGTGCCAAATATTTTTCCTGCTGACAGCCATTGTACCACCGGCCCATATCCCATAAGCAAATGCAGTAAGTCCCCTTTATAATACATATGCAGTCCATGGGTGCTGTTCCTCTAGAGAATCCTAACACACCTACTATACGCCCTCAGGTCACAAGGAGAACAGAAAAGGGCAGGCTGCTGTTGTCTTGTCTGAGAATACAAACTCATCCTAGCAACTGAGAAAGACGTCTTAAGGGCAGAAAAGCCCTACTGCAGTGTCCTGTAACAAACAACGCTTGTAGCTGGAATGGGTCTTGTTCCACAACTTATTCTGCAAACTTACTAAGTACCTTCCCAGTCTCGGTGCCCTATAATATATTACATTGGTAAAATGTCATGTGCTGCTAAAGTGGGTTGAGAGAAGACTCTAGAAATAAGATAAACTCCACTCGTCTCAGACCCAAGCATGTTTACAACCCAAGGATTCAAAACATTGTGCTCTTGAGAGCAGCTACAAAGCAAACCATTTCCAAGGTTGTCTGCCTCTCCTCCTCCAAATCTTAAGACTTGAATAGAGGTCACTATTGTCGATCCCCTGGTATAAAAATTCCTGTGGTGGCAACTGCTAATTGGAAGCCTCCCCCAAGGAAGCCTCTGTGAGGAGCCTCAACCTTGTGACTCCAGCTGACTGCACCAGGGGGCTTCTCCAGGACTTTCTGCTTGATGTTGTTGAATGTCCAGTTTGATGGTCTATTATTTTCTGCTATTAACCATTTCTTCTTTTCCTTTTGCTTTCTGCATCGGGAATCAACTCACTCATTCAAAGCCAGTACAGCTGTCATGGATCATTTCTTCATACAAAATGTGACCCTATCTGTAAATGAGGTGAACAGTTCCTATACAACCTTTCTCAAAGGGTTAGCCTAATGACACCATGCATCCTGAGAGTGTGGGCTGTAGTCTACAAAACATTTTGTTTACTGATCAAAGGTAAATTTCTACTGGTGGTAAATGACCATAGTTTATGACAATAAAATATCAGGCCGAGTGTGGTGGCACACGCCTTTAATCCCAGCCCTTGGGAGGCCAAGGTAGGAGGATTGCCATGAGTTCAAGGCCACCCTGAGAGTAGAGTGAATTCCAAGTCAGCCTGGGTTATAGGGAGACCCTACCTCAAAAAAAAAAAAAAAAACCAATGCTGGGCATGGTGGCCCATGCCTTTAAACCCAGCATTCAGGAGGCAAAGGTAGGAGGATTGCCACTAGTTTGAGGCCACCTTGAGACTACATAGTGAATTTCAGGTCAGCCTGAGCTAGAATGAGACCCTATCTCAAAAAATGAAAGGGGAAAAAAAAAGAATCCATACAACTGGAGGAGGAAGTACATGAGGATTTTGAAGATGTCTGCCCAGCCTCCTGAACTCCTTGTTGGGAAGGTGACTGGTGCCAGCTTTACACCGTGTCAAGTGCGAGCATGAGCAGGCAGAGATCCAGGGGACCTAAGGTGCCTGGGGCACAAAAATCAAGGGCCACAGGAAAGGCACACTCCCATAGCTACTTGTCTCTGAAGCTCTTGGCATCTCTGGCACTCACTCTAGACATTTCTTATACTGCCCTAAGTCTCAAGAAAGGTTGAAATGTAGGGTAGGGAAAAATCACCCATACCCTCTGTCACATAGGAAATACAATCTGTGTTACCTTGGCTCTAGAGATGACTATAAAGCGTGGCTGTGCAGAAGAAGATAATGACAGAGGCATTGTCAAAAAGTCCTCATTTCTGAAAATGAGAAGCTTCACAAGGAAAAGCTCTAGAAAAGGGACTCGTGTCATTTTGCAGTGAGTGAGTACCTACTATGCACACAGCCTCACTTTGTGCAGCAAACAACTCTAGTGCATGGGGAAGAATGCATTAAGAGCCGTAAAGGAGAACACACAAGGATGGTTTCTCTCCTTGGAGAGATACAAAAAGGCCTCATGTGCAATGCGACCTTTGAGCTGGGAGAGGAAGATCAAGCAGACATGTCCAGCTGGGACCTGGAACTCCTTCTGTGTGCGTGGGGTGGCAGGGGGCGGTGTTTGTATAGAATGCTTCTGAGACAGGATCTTGCTAGTGTTGGGCTGGTTTGAACTCACTACATAGCTCAGGCTGGCCCACATTCAATCCTCCTGCCTCCCAATTACTGAGATTGCCAGTGTATACCACCATGCCCTGCAGAAGCAGAGAATTAAAAGTGAAGACCATAATGTTGCACAGAATTTCAAGTAAAACTACTGAAATATTTAATCCCAGCACTTGGGAGGCTGAGGTAGGAGGATTACTGTGAGTTCAAGGCCAGCCTGGGACTACATAGTGAATTCCAAGCCAGCCTGGGCTAAAGCATGACCCTACTTTGAAAAACCAAAAAAAATTTTAAAAAATATACAATATGTTTTACAAGTAAATTTGTGATAGGGTATCATGTGTGGTTCTTCATGAATGCATTAAAATAAAATCTAGAAACTTTCCACCATCATTTTGTAGCAACAATAAATGGTGTTTTGAAATGTAGGTGACACTATACTATGAAATGAAAATACCTGTGATTTCTATTAGCAAAAACTCACGTGACTATGGCTTGCTACCTGTGTTTATACTGGAAGGAAATGCTTCACCTTATTTAGACTTAATAAAAATAAAGCCATCCTTCTCTCTCCTTCAGGTTCACAGATTTGGTATTCTTTCCATGAAGCCAGGCAAAGGGAGAAAGAGAGACATGGAGTGTGACTGTGAAGAACATGTGAAGGGGGCAGGACATGGCACTGAAAGGTGACGAAACCCCCAGTGTTCCCATGGTAAAGACCCTTCATCACCCTCAATTACTCAGTCACAGAATGTGCTCCGAGTTGCAGAATGGAATCTTCTTTTAGAATAACAAGAAATGAGTAGAGGAGATCATCCCCCTGGGTTTCAAGACACAGCTCCTCCATTAAAGTTGGTAGATGACAGCATACTGATAAACCTATAAAAAAGCACACACCCATATGATTTGTCATGCAACTGCATGCAGGTACAGGAGAGAGCATGGCAGAAACAGTGCTTTCTAGTGAAATACACATGAAAATAGGAAGAGGTTGATAGTGAATAGACTGTGGGAGAGATTTTCCTTCTCTTAAGGCAGCATCTCACTTTAAACCAGGCTATGCTGGAACTCACTCTGTAGGCCATCTGGCCTGTAGACCCACAGCTATCCTCCTATCATAGCCTCCTGAATGCTGGCACTGAAGGCATATGCCACTACACCTGGCTTTGTACTTTGAATCACTGGAAAACAGGCAAAAAGGGTCCAACACAGCCTAGGAGACTTGATCAGAATCACACAGATGCCACATACTACAAAACAGAACTGGTACCAGAATTCTAGAACTTCCTTCTTTTGTACTACACAAAACACTTCCAGTTCAAGGCTGGAGAAATGGCTCAGCAGTTAAAGTGCTTGCAAAGCCTAAAAAAACCTGGGTTCCAGTCCCCAGTACCCACGTAAAGCCAGATGCACAAAGTAGCACATGCATCCAGAGTTCCTTTGCAGAGGCTGGAGGCCCTAGTATGCCCATTATCATTTGCTCTCTCTCTCTCTCTCTGTCTCACTCTGTTTACAAGCAGATAAATAAAAATACTTTTAAAAAAAGATTTCTAATTCAGGATTGGACACAAACAAATACATGAAGTAATTACTAACCCCAATTTGCGTATTCTCACGTGTTCAGAAACTGAGGCTCAGAATCCATAAGAGACTAGCTCAAAGTCACATAGCAAGCAATTACAAAAAAAAGACTGAACTAGAATTTGGGTCTCCTTACTCTCCTCAGTACAGAGTACTGTTCTTGTTGAAAGCGAGGGCTATACATCATTCTGATCTTTGTTAGGTCCCAGCTATGTCTCCGACTTGCTACAAACTTGGGCAAACTCCAGCATTTTCCCTCTCGTATAGTCAGCCCCCCATAGCCCCTAAACTCAAAAGGTTGCAACGATGATTAAATGACACAATGATGTAAAACCCTATCACAACTTCTGACCTCAATCATTGTGCATTGTGCCCTGCTTCACATGGAAGAGCTCCAGTCCCAGCTTCCAGAAGCAGACAGACAAAGGCCCTTATTGCACTCGGCGGACTGGCTGTGGTCTCCAGTCAGCCAGGAACATGCTCCTCATGCGGGGAAACAGCGCAAGTGGGCACAGAACGTGCAGCCCCAGGGCTAAAGCCAACAGACAAGAGTGCTGAGCAGCCAGTTTGGGGACCTGTAGGGATTCTGAATCAATGGATCTGGAAAGGGACCAGAGATTCTGAATTGTTCCAAACCTCCCCAGAGAATGGCAGTGGCTTAACATTCAATGGCAAGTTCTCAGATCGACAAGAGGGGATCTAATAGGCTGTGAATAGCAAAAGGGCTCAAGCCTAATCACGAGCAGTGCTGTCTCCAATGATGGCACAGCAAGGACCCATGAGAAGACCCAGGACTCCCAACAGTTCCAGGGCCCTTCTGTTGAAGAACAAAGGCCAGCAGCTGCCTGGAATGAAGGAGAAAGAATTGAAACCAACTCACAGCAGCGCAAGCACAGCATTTAGAGCCCCCCCCACCACCACCACCTAAATGTATCATGTTTCAGAGCTGGAACAAACTCCAAAACTCATCTTAAAATGTATACAGGCATGGGACACTAGTGAAAACAACTTTAAGGAACTTACCAAGAAGCAGGAGGCTCACAAAGAAACAACTCAGTTAGTATTGCTGAGTGAGCTAAATAGGAGAAAAGTAGCACTCAGACATCAGAAGGTCAGGGCTTCCCAGTGGCCTAGTTTGGAGGGAGGAAATGCCTAGAAACAGAGCCTAGACACAGGGTCCAGGAGCCATCTAAGGCACTGAAGGGGCAAGAGAGGTGACTGCAGCCTATTCTCTTAGAGTGCACTGTGTAAAAAGAGTAGGGCATCTCCCAAATTGACCAATGTGAACCTCTCAGTTTGTGCTATTTTATCCTCTGAATCCTTCTTGCTGCTTGGCAAACAGTATTATATTCATCAAGTACTTGTTGAGGTCATAAAAGGAAAGAGGGACAGAAGAGGCAGAGACAAGCAGAGAAATTGTCCCTGCTTCTGCAGAGTAAGCAGGCTCCTGAGTGAATGGAGAATTCCCCAGCAGTAGTGCCTTTTTTGATTGTCTGCAAAAAAAAGGGGGGGGGCGACGGAAACTAACGGTTAGTAACAGGTACATGAGCTTTTGAGTCAAAGAATGCCTGGGTCTAAAAGACAAAAAAGAAAGAAAACACCTTGTTGCAGTTAGTTTTGCATTGCAGGCACAAAGCACCCAACCAAAAGCAGCTTGTTGGAGGAAAGGGTTTATTTTGGCTTACAGACTTGAGGGGACACTCCATGATGGCATAAGCAGAGGGGTGGGCAACAAGTAACAAGAAAGTGTACCCAACACTGGCAAAGAAAGGCTGGCTATACCATCCATGAGCCTGCCCCCAACAATGCACTACCTGCAGGAGGATCCAGTTTCCTAACTGCCACCTGCTGGGGACCTAGCATTCAGAACACCTTGAGCTTCTGGTGGACACCTGAGTGAAACCACCACACACCTGAACCTAAACTCATGTTCTGCATGGCCCTGGTATCCTCTTTGAGCCTCAACGGTTCACCTCCAATGGGGCATTGACTTCATCTTCAAAATTACGTCGGACTAAACTCATTCTTAAAGTTGTCAGGAAGATTAGCGGAGCTGATGGGTTGATGCAAAGGATCTGGCACCACAGTAAACACACACTACAAACTTAACTAAAGGCAGCCTGTGTTGGAATTAATCATGCTACACATGGCCACAGGCAATCTCGTCCTAGGCTGCTGTGAAATGTACTCTCGAGTCCTCTCTGGTGTCAAGCTGCAGAAATAATTCCAGCTGAAGTTCATTAGGTTTCCTAATGAAGCGCATTTCTTTAAATAAATGATAAAATCATGTATGCATTATTTTTCAATTAGTAAAGTAATTTTACATACAGATATAATACTAAAAATGCAGTACAGTTATCTCTGTGAAGTAGATTTAAAAAACCTTCTACCACACACCCAGTCGGAGGCAGACTAGGGGTGGAACTACAGATTTAACTAAAATGATCATCATTTTCTCAATCAAAAATTCAAATAGGTGATCTTTTGGAATAAAATACTCAAACTTAATGTGCCTCAGAAAAGACTCTGATGATACTAGCATTATGCTAATGCACTTAGCTGAAATCAATTATAAATTCTAAAAGTATGAAGTATTTTTTAAATAAGTAATTTTTTAAAAGTCTTCTCTAGATTTTTATGCATCTATTTATTTTATTTCATTTCTTTCTTCCTTTTTTTTTTTTTTTTTTTTTAGTGGTACTGGGGATTGAACCTCAGGCCTCACTTGCTAGGCAAGTGTTCTACCATTGAGCCATGCCCCTATCATGCATCTATGTTCAAGAGACTCAAGTACAAGAGAAGTGTATCTTTAGAGTCTGCTGGTAAGGAGTTTTAGTAATGACTCTACTATTTTTCAGCTAGTTAACCTTGTTTATTTCTTGCCTCAGTAGATTTCAGGATTGCCAGCTGCAAAACGTAGGTGCAGTCCATGTGTAGTTCTGACCCTGAGGAGGTGGACGACAATGACAGCCACTGTCATGACCATGCCATGCCATGGTACCAACCTCTTTGTCTGTAGGTGACTACATGTCTCCTGTTACCTTCACCATACCTTCATTTCCACCTACATTCCATGGAAACACCAGGAGTCTCCATCTACCATCACCCAGGAATGAAAACAACAAAAGAGCCAGAAGAGATATTATGCAAATACAAAATATTATTAAAACATTAATGAACTCGGGTAATTTCCCTGAATTTTGATAAATGGTGTTTATTATTTATTATGCACTGCCAGCCTCTCACACAATCTGGGCTCTCAAATATTAACTAGATAATAATAGCAATCATTCTCCTAACAGGACAAGGTGTAAAGAAATAAGGAGTGAGTGTGGATGGTTCCAGCTAACACCTGCTTCCAAAGGAACTGGAACCTGTACAAACCAGAGAACATTGGACCAGCTCAGAGACCACATCAAGCAGCAGATTAACCTTTCAGCCTAGCAGGAGGCTGCCTGGACCAGACAGAAGGGTGGGTGCCTTAGTGCTGACAGGTCACCTATTACAACTATCTACCACCACTTTACTCATCTTTGTCAAATTCTTCCCAAACTAGAAAAAAAAAGAAAAGGTCTGGAAAGCTCACGGCTTATGGCTAACAACCATATAACATAAATAGTGTCTTGCTTGGCCACTGGCCTGACCCCCAACTGCCTGCAACCAGAGGCAGCATTATCCACGGCTCCATTAAAGAGGCTTGTACAAACTCCTTGGCCATTTCATCCCGGGCGTGCGAGGGGATAATGCTTTTAAGCCGCAGACAATCCTCAGGTGCAGCTCAGAGGGAGGCAGGACAAAGCCAAGAGACCCACCACCCCCAACCTCACCTCTGCCAGAATCCCTGAAATGAGGGTCTGATGCCACCCAAGTAACACCTTAACAAGCTGAGGGTCATTAAGACACCTCATTCGCATATTCATGAAAGATCCAAGGCCCTGGCAAGGGAAACAAAGTGTACAAAAAGAGATTTTGTTTCTTAAGCCAAGCGAAAATCTGCTTTAGAAAAAGTAAATCCACACGGGGGGACCCTTGCTGTCGCCAAACCCTTCACTTGTCTACAGCAGCCAGCACCTCATTAAAGGAAAGCAAGGGATTGGAAAATAAATGCAGCACCACACACAGGCAAGCTCCTTTCACCATCTGCCTGATAGTGTCTAGAGGGGCAAAGAACTCAAATGACACTCCTGAATTCTCTCTCCCGCAGGTGGAAAAACCAAATTCCCACAGTGGTGGGGGGGAAAAAAAAACACTTGCAAGGTCAGCTAAGGAAAAAGGCATAGAAGCAAATAAATCCAGCTTACCTGTCACGACAGTGCCATCCCTGACATTTAGCACATGCATAAATTAAGCACCCTAGAATAATTCGCGCTTTAAAGATGGAGAAGGGCCTTGCTAACTGGGTCCATCAGATAAGGGCACAGCATAGAAGTTCCTAGAGGGCCGGGCATTTAAGCCATCCCGGCAGCTTGCATTCTCTGATGCATAACTACCCTCATGACCTATTTCCACTGAAGGTCCTAGTACAAGAGACATGAAAACTGACCCAATGGCTGACTTCTGTCATTTATGCTTAAGAGAAAGACCATGATGAGGCAACTCAAATAGCTGTCCTGAGCTTTCTATGCTTCTCCAGCTTTCCGACAATCACTGGTTTAGTTTTTAGGCTAAGAAGCTTTGTCAGTGCTGTCATGTTCCGTGGGAAAGTTCCCATTCCCAACAGGTTGTGGATTAAAAAAACTTAAATAGATGAACAGTTGACTGTCTCAATAAAGAGCCTTTTTCATACACCCCACTTAGAATCCACTTGGAGAGTACGGAGCAAAAGAAGGGAAAGACTATGTGTTAACACGTTCCATCCAAATTGCCTAATGGTTAATATTACCAAATTCAGTCAAAATTAGCCACACTTGAGCTAAAAGGAGGAAGAAAATCTGGACAGAAAATAAGGTATCCAGGAGAGAGCTAGCAACAGACCACGGGCTGCACTCCCTGCAGATCGCAGAAGGAAGGCACACACTCTGTCCTCTGTAATCAAAAGGCCTTTGCTAATAGCATTTTCCACTAGCTGGAAAGAGAGCTGGCTGTGGAAATGTTTGCAGAGCGCACAGAAACTCGCGATGGAACACCGCTACTCGAGTCTCCGTACGGCTGAACGTAAACCCCGGGGCCACGCACTGCATGACAGCCACGTCCGTGGCTCGGGGCGGCGGACGTGCCTTCGGCTACTCGGTGGCAGTAATCCCGCCGCAGAACGCCTGGGGAGTGCCTGGGTCGCTCAGACTCGGCTAGATTATTTTCTTTTACAAGGCATCTATTGATGTTGGGGGTAGGTGAGGGGCCCAGAGGTTGGGGGGGGGGGGGCGTATGGCCGCATACTTTCTAATCCCTGGGCTTCTGTGAGTGGGCAACTCCAGCGCTAAGCCAATGCACAAAAAGGAGGGGGTAGCGGTCCTCTGCGGGTCTTTTTGGAGGAGAGAATTAGGAATCCCAAACTCAAGGGCAACCTTGGAGAAGTGCCGGAAATGCTTCCAATGGCTTCAAAGTCAAGTCTATTTGCAAATTTCAAGTTGCAGGAACTCCGGGACGCCCAGACTACTAGGGCGGATTACTCAGGAACACCCAACAAGTTTGGCCACCGGGGGCTCAGCGTGACAGAGCCTTGCCGCCACACGCGAAAAGCAACTTGTCGCTCCGGCGCGGAGCAGGAGCCCCGGCGCTGCCCGGGTGCCCAGGGCTCGGAAGAGCATCGGGCCCCGGGGCTCAGAAGGCAATGGTCCAGGGCTTGTGAACCACATCGCACATCTGTAGGGCGCCCCGGGTCTCACCTGGCCGGCGCGTCGCTGGGGGAAACGGGGGGGGGGGGTGGATTCTTCCCGGGCGCCGCTAACCCTGCCTGACCGCCCTCCCTCCCCGCAGCGCCCGAATTGACAAAAGAACCAGAGAAGCCGAAGGCAAGCGGCCCCCGGCGCCCCACTGCAGCCCAGAGCAGAGCGAGACAGCTCGGCTGGCCGCGGAGGGAGAAGGAACGAGGAGGAACAGACGAGTACCGCCCCCCTCCCGACACCCGGCAAAGAAACCCACGGGCGAGCGCTCGCTCGGGCAGGGGGATTGGGCTCTGCCACCCCGCTGCCCATCGCGCACACACACACGCGCGCGCGCACGCACACACACACAACACACACACACATGCACACTCGCACACACACGCACACGCCTCCCCCCGCCCCCATCCCTCCTCACCCAGCATGGAAAAGATGAAATCCTTGGCCGTGTGGATCTCCAGCGCTCTCTGGTCGTCGTATTCCCGTTGGTCGTGCCTGGTGAATTCTTGGATGAGTTTGTTCAATTCCTCCACGCGAGCCCCGGACCTGAAATCCAGCTCCGGAAAGGCAGGCTTGTTGTTGCAGCCCAGGGAAGCCGCCTTGCAGGCGGTGGGAGCCGCCATCTTCATGTAAAAACGCGCCGAGCAGTAGCTCCGCGGCGGCCGCGGCACCCACCCCGCCCCCTCCCCGCCCCCCCCCACCCCCGGCCTCCCCCACCCGCCCGCTCCCCTCCCGGCCTCGCCCGGTGCGGCCCGGCCCGTGGGTGGGCGGGCTGGCGTCTGGGCGGGCGGTCCCCTAGCCTTGCCGCGCCGCGCCGCGCGCTCCGGGCGTCCCGGCTCCGGGAGGAGCCCCGTCTGCGGCGGCTAGGGTGCGTGTGGGGTCCCCCCTCCACCTCCGCGCGCCCGGGATGCTGCGGGGGCCGGCCTTTCCTCAGTCTTCGCTGCCCGGGTCGCGGAGCCTCCCCTAGGGGCCAGGAAAGTGAAGTGGAAACAATGTGAAATTCACCAGCTCTGAAATCAACAAGCTGCCGGCTCCTGTGTTACGGAGCCAGCGACCAAGCGTCCCCATTTAAAGGGACAGCGCACCCGATGGAAAGTAAATAAATAAATAAATAAATGGCAGAGGTCTGCGCGCTTCTATCATTTCCCAGGCAGGAGTCGGGCTGACGCGCGCGAGGTGTGGACGTGTTCTTTCTCCACCTCCCTTGGGGAGGGGGAGCTGGGCTTGCCAAGCGCATTCAAGGAGAAAGGAGTCTTTCTACTGCGATCTTAGGGCGGGGTCCGGGGCAAGAACAGCGCCAAGGAAGTGTTTCCATTTCCCCCGCCTCAAGAACTCCAATACCTTCAGAAGGAGAATGAATATGAAATCTATCTTCTGCCCCTTTGACCTCGACTGCCAAGAAGGAGATTAAGTGAATCTCGTGTGCTCCCCCCACCGCACATAGACGAATTCCCTCCCATTAACCGCTCAGGTATCTCTACCTTTGTCCTGGGTAATTAGTTTTCCTGGATAACAACTTATTCAATTTAACATCTAATGAGTTAATGAGGGCAGTCTGCTCTAAGGTAGAGACAGGAAACTGAAGTGTGGGAGAGGGGAGACAATGAATTGCCCCGGGTAACAGTGAAGGTTGGAGAGGTGAAAATTCTCTCGTTCAACTAATAGAATTGCAGCTCTCTCCGCTGTAGAGAATGCCAGGGATGGTGAACTCTGCCCATCAGCCAAAGGACGAGCCTCCTTCAATGGAATTACGCTTTCATGACAAGGCAGCCTCAGTCTGAGTTGTAGTCCTCCAGACAGACAGGTTAGCAAAGGTGGACAGTGGTCTTAATTTTGTATGACTCAGACTCTAAGGAGCTATGTTGGCTCTTAGGAAAAAAAAAAAAAAAAAGTTTAGCTGTTTCCTTAATTCTCCAAACTATATCTTGACTCTATCCCAAAGTTCGTGAATTGTATCAGGCCCTTTTCATTTTCTTGCCTGGGTTCTCATAGCTAAAACACACATTGTTTTGTTAAACCCAGAAGGTTGTCCAGGCTCTGCCATATCTTCCTCTATGAAATAGAATAATTCCTGCCTTGGGGGTTGTTTTAAGGACGACATGAGACAAACACTTCATATAAGGAATGGCATACTAAGTATTTAATAGAGATGAGCTCTATGATCTGCTGCTGCTGTGAACTTCTTTCCTTTTTCATAATCTTTTCTCCATTGTTGTCACCGAGATCTTTACAAAACATGGATCTGCCATTGACGTTTTCCTAGAATTTCCTGTTATCTTCCTTCTCAACTTTATGACAAAACTAATTCCACAACCAGCCTTGTCTGGTCCTTCCAACCACCCCCCAAACCTTTCCTGCCAAGCTTGTAGCAACCTTTCCTTCCTAGGAAGCCCCACTGCACCCTGTCAGAAGCTCTCACAGGACATGGATGGATTTGACCTTGCTTTATCACTGCTAATGAAAGATTCAAGCTATGAGATTGCCTAGCATGCAGTAGACTCTGGGTTTCTCCCCCAGCACACTGTAGGGTGGGATGGGAAGGAGGACCTTACACAAAATAACTGAAGCATGTTTTTGTTGTTGTTTTCTTAATTTCTGAATCATAATTAAGACATTGTTCCTTCTTTGTTGCCCCCCCCTTTTTTTTTTTCTTGTGATATTTACATCCCAGAGACAACAGGTATTTCACGGAATGTACTGGTTGTAACTTTGCTCTGGGCCTTGGTGCTTTTCAGTGACCTAGTCTTTGTTGCTCGTCATTGCCTCTTCTTCCTTCCGTCTAGAATGTAGATGAATGAGAAATACCTTTTCTAAACTCTCTCAGAACTGAAACAAGATGGTGTAAATATCTTATCACTGACTTTCAAAAACAGGAAAACAAAAAAAGTATCACGAACAGTATTTCCTGACCAATCACTTGGAAGATTCTGGGACCTAGTGGGGGACTAGTGTGGTAGCCAGTTTAGGGCCCAATCAGGGAACATCCAGCCTATCCAATCAGCTCCCTCACCTGGACTTCAGGGCTAGCCTGAGCCCAAACCAATCAGCTCTCTCTCAGACTCACCCAAGCCTAAAGATATAGCCCATCACAATAAATTATAAATAAATGCTTACCAGGTGGTCATAACCTCTTTTGCCTGTTCATCTCTCCTAAACCTCCAGAGCCCTGCTCTGGTAAACAGTCAGCGTATCTGGGCTAAGAATCTGGGGAGACCCCTACTCCTACATAGGCTGTCTCCCTCCTCTTGCCTTTTTCAGGTGGCTAGAGCTCTCTGTAGATTCTTCCCTTTCCTCTCCCTCCCCCCATGGGCCCACCCACCCCTGTGCACATGTGTGACATCATGCAATTGTGTCACTGTGTGTCTGGCTTACTTGGGATCTGGATATTCAAACATGAGTTCTTAGGCTTTGCAGGCAAGTGCCTTAACCACTAAGCCATCTCTCCAGCCTATGGATTTAAAAAAATATATATTTTTTTATTTATTTGTAAGCAGAGAGAAAGAAAAGAGAGACAGAGAAAATGAACACACCAGGGCCTCCAGCCACTGCAAACAAACTCCAGACACATGTACCACTTTCTGCATTTGGCTATATGTGGGTACTGGGGAATTTAACCCTGGTCCTTAAGCTTTGTAGAATGCACTGATTGTAAGACAACTGATCCGGGGCACCCGAAATTTATCAGTGTATTGGCAAGGAAACTCTAGTAAACTATAACCTAAAGGGCAATTGTCATGTCTCATCTCTTTTGCAACAACAGATGTAAAAGAGTTCTTGGCCCATCTTATAACTTCCCCCAGCCCTTGGGTTTTTAAGACAGATTCTCATAATGTCTCACTATGTAGCCCGGGCTGGTCTGTAACTCAGGGTTCTCCTGCCTCGGCCTTCTGAAGCCTGGGATTGCAGGCATGCACCACCACATCTGGCCATGTGACATTAACTGGCTTGTCTGAATGAATGAAGTACAGGAAGTCAGCACTTTGGTGAGGGCAATCACACGTCTCAATCTTTGGCCTCCCAACATCACTTATGGGTTGGTTCAAATATATATCTCCTTGCATCAAATGAAATACTTGTATTTTAATTCTTCCCCCCTCCATTGTGTACGTTACATGACGTAGTAAGAAAAAGATACGAAGAGGAGAGAAAATAATTTCTACAAGATCCTCACAAGTGAGCCTTGTGATAAAAAATGCATCTTTCAAAGCTGGGGGGATGGATGGCTAGGTGGTTAAATGTGCTTGTTTGCAAGATCTGCTGGCCTAGGCTCAATTCACTAATCACCCATGAAAAGTCAGGTGGGCAATCACTTGCAGTACCAAGAGATCCTGGTATGCCCCCCACACATGCAAAATGAATAAAAAACAATTCTAAAAATGCAACTTCCTGAAGCTTTGGGAAATGACTAAAGGAGCCTACCATCTGTAAACACTAATGTAAGCTCTTTCTTTACTTGCTCCTGTATCCTCTAAGGAGAGCAATTGCATTTTCCACTGGGAGGCAGAACTTGCCCCTCTCCCCCCCTCCTACTCCCTGATTTCATGAACACCACCTTGTAAAAGAAGTCTCCTTCTGGCCCCTCTGCAAGCTGTTTGTTTTTAAATCAGCTCTGAAGTCTTGTGGCAAACTCTTAGCCATGAATAACCGGTCTGTGCAGAGCATGGATTAAAAATAGCAAGCTCCACATCCACATGATGGATTAACAAAATATAATTTTAACCAGAGTTTCTGTGGTCTGACAGGGATTTAAATAGCTGCCCGGGCTATAAAATGTGGCCTTCTTGGCCAGCTGGATTCTCAGTAAAAGTCTAACATATGGAAGTAAACCAAGTTGCTTACCATTTGCATATATGCACAGGAAAGGGAGAGGCACCCATCACCGTGCTGGAACACTGATGAGCTAAGGGACTTGGAAGATGAAGGCCACCTACCACCTTTATATTGCAGACAGGAGAACTGGAACATAGACTTGCCTAGATAGTAGGGACAGCACTATTTCTATTTTTCAGAGTGACTAAAAGTTTAGTTAATACTGGTTGGGTTTCTATATTGCCAGAAAGGGGCATGGAAAAAGCCATGTAATTACACAAAAATCACGATTAAGAAAAAAAAAAAAAAAAAGGAGAGTGGCCTTGGGAAAAATTCACTCATTTTGCTTGAAATGTAAATCTTAATAAGCTGAGAATTGCTAACATTTGCAATCATTCATTTATGTTTCTCTGGCAATGGTTATATAATTAGGATAAAGCTACATCAATCTCTTTCTCTTTCTTGGGGATTTGAACCCAGGGCCTCACATATAACCTAGGCTAGCATTCTACGTCTGAGCTATATCCTCAGTCCTTCTTATATTTTTTGAGATAGGGTTAAGTTGCCCAGCAACCTTCTTGGACATGGGATTCTTCTGCTTCAACATCCTGACTAGCTGGGATTAAAAACCTGTGCCACCAGGCCTGACTAAATCTCTTGAATTTATAAAAGAAATCCTGGAGACCCTCAAGTCTCTGCTTTGCAAACTGGGCAGCTTTGTCACAGATAAAATCAGGAAATGAGATGTCACTGAAGTCCCTTCCTACCAAGCCTATGACTACCACTGTTCAGTAAGACTGCCTGGTTCTAACAAGATAACTCTCCAGTGTATTCCACCTCTCAATAGGCTCCTCTTCAAGAGATTCTGGAGATTTTTCCCATTCCCCCAATTCTGGACCCTAATCAACAGCCTAGGTGGGTGGCTCTCTCCACCCCAATCAGATTTGTTTTTATTTGAGAGAGGGGCAGATAGAACTGAGGGGAGGGGAGGGGAAGAGAGGGGAGAGAATGCCAGGGCCACCAGCGCCACAAATGAACTCTAGATGCTTGTGCCACTTTGTGAATCTGGATTATATGTATCCTAGGGAATCAAACCTGGGTCCTTTGGCTTTGCAGGCAAGTGTCTTAATGGCTAAACCATCTCTCCAGCCCACAGCCTGTTGTTTTAATCTCTCTTCCTGATGCACTGGGGTAGGAGAGAAGGAGATATACATGTGCAAAGAGAAAACAAACTTTAAGAGTGGGGATAATGATAGATAACTATTAGAATTCTTTACATGGGAGAGCATTTTGCAATTCAACAATGCCCTATTGAGCAAAAACAAAATTGAAATTAAAAATAAATCATTACTCAGTTTCTTGTAACCTCCTGCTAAACAAGTCATTCCCATTTTGGATATAAGAAATGAAGGCTCAACGAGATGATTGTGTTTGCTTAGTTACCAGACTGTAACTGTCATCTTTCAGCTGTATATTTCCAAGTCACGAAGTTTCCTCTAGTTGCCTGATCTCTTGTCTTGTCTCCACAAAAACGCATGCTTCATGTGGGGGGGTGGCTGTGCCTGTTTTGATCAGTGGACCTGGGACAGAAGTAGGTGATCGATAAATATTTGAGAGATGGAAAAGTAAATGAATGAGCCAGTGCCTGACTTCTTTCAATCAGGCATTTAGGAAAACATCAATAATCTCTTAACAGTTGAGAGTTGGTGAACACTGGAGCCAGCATTTCACATATTCCATCAGACGCAGAGCTTTGCTTAGTCGTGAGTTCTCAAATCATGTTTTATATTCCTTTTCTCCCTACCTTAAAATATAAGCATAGGCCATTTGCTCCACAAACATTTAGCAAGGTAACTTTAAAAAAAAATAATGAAGACAGGCATGTTGGCACAAATCCTTAATTCCAGCACTAGGGAGGCAGAGGTAGGAAGCACCTTTAACCAATGAGCCATTTCCTAGCCCTGTTACAAGTTTCCGAGGCCCACTGTGCCACTCCCCCTAGGCTACCCTGCCTATAAAGGTTCCACAATGTCCTCAAATTAATGTCATGAGCTGGGAGCCCAGTGTTCAAAGCATGATCCACAACTAACAAATGCATCTAGCTCCATCACCTCTTTCAAAACCATGGAGGCTTCATGACCAAGCAATCCCTTAACATCATTACACCCTCTTCTAGCCCATGAACTTGCCCTAATCTAAGTCTTCTTTCCTAAACCATATCCAGCTTTACTTCAGTACTTGTCCACAGTGGAGCATGCTGCCTTGTCATGAGAACAGTAGAGATGTTTGGGTTAATTAGCTTTTATCAATTAATTAAGAAGAAATTAGTTCATATATTTTTCTGTGTGCATATAGAAGACTGAAACAGGAAAAGAAGGTAGTGAGTACATAAAGACTTCAGAAACAAAGCCCAGGACATGGGAGCATTTTCTAAAAATAAGAGATGCTCCACATGCAATATACTGCCTTATGAATTAGTCAGCTCCCATCACAGGAGGTGTGCAGAACTTCATGCCCTTCCTGCTGGGTTGGGCCACAGGAGGTTCCTGACTTGTAAGGCTGTTGGACTTCAGTCCCAGAAGTGCCTTTCTGCTCTGAGAAGCTCCAACTCTATGATACATTTTGGACTAACAGAATAACTGAGAATTCCCTTTTTACAAGGACAGAGCACCTATTGTGCACTGAACATGAGGTATTAGATAGATCTTTCATACGCAGCTTAAGATAAAATGTTGTGTCATTTATTTGTTTCTAGAAAATATATGTACACACACAAACACATACATATGTATATGTATACCTATGTATATATACATATACACATATAATATATATAAATAATTTTTTTGCCATATATATGATTCCTAGCTTCTGGCTTTCTTTTTAAAAAATATTTTATTTTTACTTATTTATTTATTTGACAGAGAAATAGAAAGAGAAAATGGGGGCACCAAGGCTTCCAGCCACAACAGACAAACTCCAGACACTTATGCCCCTTGTGCATCTGGCTAACGTGGGTCCTGGGGAATTGAGCCATGAACCAGGGTCCTTAGGCTTCACAGGCAAATGCCTTAACCGCTAAGTCATCCCTCCAGCCCACTTCTGGCTTTCTTGCTGTCCACTTCTAGCATGTTCTTTCTTTTCACTTATACAAAAGCTCTGTGGTATTGAAACATGCACACACACCGCACATACACACCACATCTCCAATATGTATTCAGAGATCTCATGAAAGGGAAAAGCAGGTTGTTCCCTTAGCACATTAATCTGCTCACTCACTGAACAGGTCTATACCACTGAGAAGGAAATCCTAGCAGTACCTGTTTTGTTTCCAGCCCTTGCCAAGGGAGGATTCTCTAAAACCCGTACTCTAACCAGTTTATTGAAAACCTTGGCTTGCACCAACCCCCAACAATGCCCAGTAGTCTGTAAGTAGGAGTTTCTCTTGATGTGGGACTTGGTGGGTTGATTGTGGTCCAGATCTCGTTTTAAATTCCAACTTGCCAAACCTGAAGAGAGGGCACTTGGTGGGAATACAGACATTCCTTTAGCTCTGACATTATCATGCACAGCCATAGATGTAATTCATGGACCTTGCCTTCTAACTCTGCTTTCTCTCTAAGTACTTTCCAAGGAGAAACAAACAAAATCAAAAGTCCACCCTAAAATGCTTTACATTTCTCAGTGATTCTTACATAGCCTAGTGGGAGAAGGGAGAAAATTAATTTTTAAAGAAGTAAAATATGAAAGGAGGGCTGGAGTGATTAAGGCACTTGCTTGCAAAGCCTAAGGACCCAGGTTCAAGTCCCTGGTACTCATGTAAGCCAGATGCACAAGGTGGTGCATGCATCTGGAGTTTGTTTGCAGTGGCTGGAGGCCCTCATGTGCCCATTTTTTCTCTCTTTCTCCCCCCCCTCATATAAATAAGTAAATAAAATATTTTATTTAATAAAAAATCAAAGAAAATAATGAAAAGAAGAAAACCTAGTTCCCTTACATATTCTGTGATATTGTGTATTTCCCTGAAATTTGCCTTAAATTATTTTGGAGAGTAGGGTAAACAGGGACATGTAGGATGTCCCTTATGAATAAATAAATTCAAACACAGGCAGCATTTGAAGTTGGGAGACTTCATGCCCATGGAATTTTGGCCATTAGTTAGCTCCATGATCCCAAGGAAAATCTCTCCCCTGGGTCCTCTCCTCCTCTTGTGTAAATGAACAGAAGAGCACTGTGTAATCCAGGCACACATGACACACAGACTGTATCTCTTATATGAAAAGACAAATAAAATAACAGTGTGCTCCTACAAATTCTTAACAAGTTTTGTTTGGCTTATTTCTCCCCAGTCTATCCTTGACACAGCTTGATATTCCAAAGTTAAACATTCTAAGATTGACTTTTTTTTTTTTCCTTCTGAATCTTGGCTCAGAAAGAATGAGCTAGAAATCAAAGAAGAGACCCTACAAGTGCATTAAGACCCCTTCCAGGCACACCTTGACTAACTGCTTCTTCCTGTCTGCGGATAGGGCTGAAGGACACATGGGGCTAAGTGCATCGGCTCAGCGCCAGGGCCATGGCATATGACTTTTGGGTTCTTGGGGGCTCCGCCAGGCCCAGTGGGTGTTTCAGACTCCAGAAATCTTTCTCCCTAAAGGATGACAGCAAAACAAAGGTACCAAAGAAAGTATCCAGGAAATATTTACAAGAAGTTCCGAAACAGTTATAAAGTAATTTTCTGGCCCTAAAATTAGCAGCAAAGGCTTAATTGTTCCAAGCCTACATGTAGGTAACTCCACTAGGGTCTCCTCTTTAGAGTAATTCTTTTATGACCTTGGGGAAAGACCTTGTGAAAGTTCTTTCTGAACTTCCTGAATCTTCTAAGTTTCAGCAGTTTTCTAAGCCTTTTAAGTGTCCTTTCTTCCTCTAGGTAAACAGAAAGAAAACAGGCCTTTAATCTGGAGGAAAGAGATATACAACAGAGACAATTAGAGATTCTACATAGCAGTTATCAAACATTTAATCAATGTCTCAAGTTTATAAGTACAAAAATGAGGCAGATAAATGTCCAAAACCCAGCAAATATATTTTAAAATTTTTATTAATTAATTAATTAATTTTTATTCTTTTTTTTTTTTTTGAGGTTGGGTCTCAGTCTAGCCCAGGCTGACCTGGAATTCACTATGTAGTCTCAGGGTGGCCTCGAACTCATAATGATACACCTACCACTGAAGACACAAGCCACCATGCCTGGCCAAATATATTTTTAATGGTTTCCTTTTTTTTTTCCTAAGGCAGGGTCCAGGCTGACCTAGACCTCATGCTGTAGCCCCAGGCTTACCATGATCCTTCTACCTCAGCCACCTCAGTGTTGAGTAAAGGCGTGTGCCATGTCACCACACCTGACAAGTATTTCTTTTACTCCTTCATTATGTCAACAAATACTTATTGCCCTTTTAGAAGTCAAACCCTGTTCTGGGCACCACAGATACAGCAGTGCAGTGCATAAAGCAAAAACTTCTAACTATCCTGGATCTTACATTTCAAGAAAGTCAGGGCTGGGCATGGTGGAGCAAGCCTTTAATCCCAGCATTCAGGAGGCAAAGGTAGGATGATCCTGTGAGTTCAAGGCCACCCTGAGACTACATAGTGAATTCCAGGTCAGCTTGGGTTAGAGTGAGACCCTACCTAGGAAAACAAACAAAAAAAGGGAGTTAATTTACACTTCAATTGCAGTGTGAATATATTGTACTAAAATCAACTCTTCATCTGTAAGAGGGTCCTTCAGAAAAACAGGACTAATATAGATTTATTTCAAGAATTGGACCATCAACTATTTTGACTGACAATTGACAACCTGCTGCACCAGCAAGTGTGAAACTTCCAGGGCAGATGAGCAGACTGGAAATGCCAGCCTAGGTTGATGTTGACAGAGATTTTGTTCTTAGGACCATTCTACTGATTGGAGAAGGCCCACTCATCAGAAGGCCCATCAGACCTGGTCTAGGGTCTAGCTTTGCCCTATTTAGTGGTCAGGGGGTGAGGGGAGTGCTGCACAGCCCTGAATTTAGAGATGCTACCCGCTGGAACTCTCCTATTCACGAGTGGGCGAACTCCTTCTAAAAGCAGAGCCTGAGAGGTGGGACAGCTAACTCCTGGTACGCCCATCCCAGGAGTGTGCTAGCTGCTTCTAGCAGCAACCTGAGGGGGTGGGGAAACCTAAGCAGGCCTAGGTAGAAGGAGGTCACCCTGAGGCTACATAATGAATTCCAGGTCTTCCTACCTTGAAAAACAAAAGCAAACAAACAAAAAACCTGAAGAGAGGTTTCGAGTAGGCCATTAGTAAACCTGCTGCTGTCATCCCGCTCTGCTGCTACTGCTTTCTCTGCACACAGGCACTCAATGACACTTTCACCGAACAGACACAAACCAGTAATACGCGAATAAGGAGCACATTGTGTGAGCAAAGGGTAAGAAGGAACTTTCGACTTTGGATAACCCTTAAACATTTGTTAAAGGAAGGGATTTAAGGTTTCTTTTTTTTTTATTTTTATTTTTATTTATTTATTTGAGAGCGACAGACATAGGGAGAAAGACAGATAGAGGGAGAGATAGAGAATGGGTGCGCCAGGGCTTCCAGCCTCTGCAAACGAACTCCAGATGCGTGCGCCCCCTTGTGCATCTGGCTAACGTGGGACCTGGGGAACCGAGCCTCGAACCAGGGTCCTTAGGCTTCACAGGCAAGTGCTTAACCGCTAAGCCATCTCTCCAGCCCGGGATTTAAGGTTTTGACCTACTGAACTGCTCCAGAACACACGTACCCTCTGATCACAAGAGCACTAACCCACTTGTTGCCTTCGACAGATCTGTGAGCCTGTAGTTGCTGACCTCGTTGTCTTCAATGTCATGATCAGCACTTCTTCCACATGTATGTTTGTTCTGGTTCAAGAGTCCAAGCAGGACTCCGAGGACAGGAGCACAGAGCATATCTTGACAACATCAGTCAGCATCTCTAAACCCTGCTTGTCAACATTGGTCATCTGGGCTGTTCAGGCAAAGGTACTCCAAGGCAGAGGAATCTTAGGCACATTGCCTTAAGTGGGTGGGTTTCATAGTTGTAAGACTAACTTTAGAGTAAGATACAAGTAAGGAATTTAGCATCTCGCAGCAATAATATCAGAAAAACTGTTTGTAAGGTTCCATGAGAAATATTCCCAGTTCTTCCCCATAGTTCATTCCCACAGTTTGTTCTTATTGTTCATCCCTGCATAATAAATGGTGGGTTTCAGCCCCATGTGAAATCGCATAACTGAATACAAGATTTATGAAAATTTGGCAACAGTACAAGTTTTCTGAATATGTAACAACCAAAACATAGTTTAGAATTCAGTGCATAATGAACCCAGGGTGTGTCTAGTGGCATGCTCCCATGTTGCATCACACAATTCACTGTAGCCCGGGTTCCAAACACACAACCTGAGTAGCTTTCACTGAGTGCGCTGTCATATCCCACAACACAGACAAACCCTGCCCTAAGTACCCCAGCTCAAATTCAAGGCTATTATACATTGTGAATTGTACAGTTTTTGATGTACCTACAAATTCTGCTGCTCACACAGAAACATGATGTTTTAATTACAAACTCCAAAGACTTTTTCTTACTTTCTTTCTTTTTTTAATAATTAGTTTTATACTCAGTGGATATTGTCAAGTTGGTACCATTGTTAGGCTCGTCCATGTCCTATCCCCTCCCCCTGGCCCCTCCTTGTTGAGGTATATGGGTCATGCATTGTGGAGTTAGCCCACAGTTATGGATAGGAGAAATGTCTCTGTGTAACAAGACCCAACGTGTGGCTCTGACATTCCTTCTGGCCCCTCATCCACAAAATTTCCCTAAGCCATGTTGGGTTCATTTTTGGTCTGCTTCAGTGATAAGGTAATGGGAGCCTCTGTGCCAAAGACTTTTTTTTTTTTTAATTTTTTTTTTTAATGTATTTATTTGAGAGCGACAGATACAGGGAGAAAGACAGATAGAGGGAGAGAGAGAGAATGGGTGCGCCAGGGCTTCCAGCCTCTGCAAATGAACTCCAGATGCGTGCGCCCCCTTGTGCATCTGGCTAACGTGGGACCTGGGGAACCGAGCCTCGAACCGGGGTCCTTAGGCATCACAGGCAAGCGCTTAACCGCTACACCATCTCTCCAGCCCGACTTTTTTTTTTTAAAACTATCTCTCTAACTCATCCCTCAGTCTGTACCAAATTACTGTATTTTTCAATTGGCTTTATTGTGCTCAAACATTTGATTTTAAAAATTGCTGCTTGAGTTGCTCACTTGAGTTTCACTTAAAAAAAAAACACATGAATTATGTCTTAGGATTCACACAAAATTTCCAATAATTTCTGCAATGGTCCTAAACATATTTTTAACAAGAAATATGATATACTTAAGCCGGGCATGGTGGTGCACACCTTTAATCCCAGCACTTGGGAAGCAGAGGTAGGAGGAATGCCATGAGTTCGAGGCCACCCTGAGACTCCATAGTGAATTCCAGGTCAGCCTGGGCTAGATAGAGTGAGACCCTACCTCAAAAAACAAAACAAAACAAAATTTTGAATTTTATATCTATTGTATATACCTGTATACTCAGGATTGTGTAAAATTTACTGGGGCAAAAATGTTTATGGGTGGAAAACTTTAAGAAAACTTGATGTAGGCTAATTGCCTTTACTTAAATTCAACTGATTATAGATGTTAATTATATGTACAAAATACTTACACGGCAACACCTAGATTAGTATTAGTAGTTGTTATAGTCAGCTCTGCATTGCTGGGATGAAATTCCAAACAGACACAGTTAATGGGAAGAACAAGATATGCTTCAGGCTTGCAGAGCCAGGGGAACCTCCATCAGTGGCAGAGAAGCTGCCTCTCTTCCAGGATCCCAGAGGAGACACACGGCCCCACATGCCAGCACTGATGAATGGCAAAACCAGCAGGGCCCCGGCAGAAAGCTGTTCTGCACACCTTTAGCCTGGAATTCAGGTCCACCCCCAGGAACCCCTTAGGGCTGGGCTCCAGGATCCACCCCCAGGGACACCTCCTCTAGCAGGTAGCTGGAAATCCAAGGTTTAATAAAATGCGTGGGTCTTTTAGTATACCTGGACCATAAATGGCTTAACTAAGCCTACCCAACCTGACACAGAAAAGTAGCTATCCAACTGTTTACTTAAGAAACATTTGTTATTTATTACATGCCAAGTTCTGAGATAAATAATGCACACTTCCTGCCCTCCGAAGTAAGAGCACGCCTAGGTCACGTGCTTAAACACACGCTTCCAAGTACTATGCTACACAGCTGCTGTCTGCAGGTTTGGAAGAAGGAAAAGCTGAAGAAAACACAAGATGGTCGACCTTGTCCTTGGAGACTGAGTGAAGTTGGAACCAGGGATCCGGGGGGTGACCTCCTAGTGGCAGAAACGGCATAAGCAGAAGTGTGGAGTCAGGAGAATGTGTGACAACATAAGAACACCAGTGGCTCAATTTGGCTGGAAATGCAGCACATTCATCAAAACCTCTTTCATTTAGCCAGTGACTACCCAATGACTCAAGTTCTCCTCCCAAAGATATTAGCACATTTGCAGATAAAACAGAGAGCAAGGTCATCTTCCTAAGTCACAGTGAACGCCTCAGGATGCTTCATGCAGGAGTCCTCCCTCAGATCTTAACACTGTGGGCTTTTCAGATTGTTGTGTCCCCCCAGGAAGGAGCACGCTTGTTTCTGTTGTGTCACTTTAACTACGTTTGGAAGCCTTGTTACCCTTCCAGAAATGCAAGAAATTGACGAGGCCTTGACTTTCAATGAACATATATAGCTATTGATTCTTCAAACAAGATGCTCAATGACTTACATGTTTCAAAATTAAACATTACTGCTTCTGCCACCTGCTGAGGGGCGTGTGTGTGTGTGTGTGTGTGTGTGTGTGTGTGTGTATGCAATGAGCAAATGGCTGTGTTCAGGGGAATGATGTGTACAGAGATAATACATGTGGAAGCGACAAGGATCACAAGAAGATAAAATTCACCTATAAATTCCTACTATTTTATAGTTTTGTGTATTGCTTTTCTTAAAACTGTGGTCATCTATTTTTTAGGTACTGAGACCCAACCTCATGTTGGATAACAGCTGTTGGACTACAAAATGACTAGTTCTACATACTCAGGACCAACCTTTTGCATTTCCAGTCTTCTCCTGGGACAAATCAATCTAGTTTTGTTGTTGTTGTTGGTGGTGGTTTTTATAACCAAAGAAGTTTTTTAAATAAGGAAGTCATGAGTTTTGAAACCTAATGCTTTTATGGCACTTAAAACTATGTGCCCGACTTTGAGTTTAATGTAACATTTTAAAAAGATAAAGCCAAGTGTGGTGGTGCACACCGTTTATCCCAGCACTCAGGAGGCAGAGGTAGGAGGATTACTGTAAACTGGAGGCCACCCTGAGATTGCATAATGAATTCTAGGACAGCCTGGGCTAGAGCAAAACCCTACCTTGAAAAACAAAAACAGAACAACAGCAATAACAACAACAACAACAAAACCAATTAAGATAGCTAAAGGAATTAAAGGACTTCAGACACTTTCGAGAGCATTCTCTTCATTTGGGTGTATACCCACTGGGAATTGAGCAGAAGCAAATCATAACTTTTCTTCTTCCCCTGGGCCTCTCTTGCTTTCCAGTTAATGACAAGGAAGCTGAAGGCCTGAATCAGGAAGTGATGTCACCAAGAGCCTGGTTTCACATCCCCATAAAGTGGTGCATTACTTTAATTAAATCTATCAAAGAGGCAAATAAAAGGGAGACTGGGGAGAGGTGAGGTTATTGATTAGAGGCATTATGTAAATGGATATCACCAGGGGTGGATGTTAACAGACGTGCACAACATTCAAGGCACCAGAGTTCAACTTCTTCAGCAAGCTGCCCATCTGTCTTCTGATGACAATGTTCTCCAGTTGTTTTCCAAAGATGAGGAGTGTGTCTAAAGGCTTGGACTCAGATTACCTAACATTTACATAACGCTTTACATTTCTTGTGTGCTCTCCTTTCAATGCTAATCTCTACTACATGCCCCACTCTAATTCTGCAGGACAGGCACTATGTAGATTCAGAGCGCTGGGCTACATTGTGGACAGACACCAGAGTTCAACCATTGACTGCACGCAGGAAATCCCTGGGTGGGGTGGACCCAGAAGGATGCCCGTGAGGAGCTCTGACGGGCAGGTGCAGAGACATGGTGAAGAGAAATGGTAACATAAACAATCAAGCCACTGGCCTTTGTAAGAAAATATTCCTTCCCAGAGTAGATGTTAATCAAATATAATAAGGTTTTCTTTCCTGTGTTTCACTCTATACTCAAGACAAAGTTGCATCCCTTTTTCAATACAGCATAATCTCTGTTGTAGGCGCCTCCTCATTACTGGCATAAAACACCCAGCCCCTGTGTTTATTTTGGCCTTTGGCTTATGGCCTCAAGGGGAAGCTCCATGATCGCTGGTGACAGCATGGCATGAGGAGAGGCTGGACATCACCTCTTTGCCAACACCAGGTGGACAACAACAGCAGAAGTGTGAGCTGAGCTCTGGCAAGGGGCAATGGCGCAGGCTATAACACTGTAAGCTCACTTCCAACAGCACACCTCTTCCAGCAAGGTTCCACCTCCCAAACTGCCATCAGCTGGGAACGAAGCATTCCAAACGTGTGAGTGCATGGGGACCCCTAATTCAAACGACCACACTCTCACATTATTTTTTAAAAAAGTGTATTGTAAGAAACACGACTGTCAGCACAGGTGCAGGCTCTCAGGCAGTATTCAAGACAAGACTGAGGCAGTGGATTAGTTAGGGCTCTCTAGAAGATCAGAACCACTGGAATGAATTATATTAAAAAGGGGATTTATTGGATTAGCTTACCTATGGTAGTCCAAGAGCAGTTGCAGGCCCGAGAATCAAGGAACCTGGTGGCTGCTCCGTCCACATGGCTGGATGCCTCAGCAGTCCCTGACCTGACTGGCAGTGAAGGCCTGGAGGCTTCCTGAGGAGCTGCTGGGTTTGGATCCACACAGGTCTTCAGTTGATGCTGGTCTTCAGTCCACACTGGAAGGCAATGAGCAGCCCTGGCAGCCAAGTGGAGGGAAGGAAGGAAGGAAGGAAGGAAGGAAGGAAGGAAGGAAGGAAGGAAGGAAGGAAGGAAGGAAGGAAGGAAGGAAGGAAGTCTTTTCACCCACAGCTCCCTTATAAGAAGTCCCCCTCTGAGTGAAGACCCATCCAAAAGGGATTTCTGTGGATTCCTGAAGAGATCAAGTTGACAACGCCAGAACCATCACAGGCAGAAAGGAAAGAAGTGGCCTCAACAGCCTGGGAGTAGAGCTTTTCTAGGAGGAAGGCTGAAAAGCCTCTTGCAGAAGGGTCTGGTTCCATAAGGGAAAGTGCGACAGTGGGTAGAGTTGTGAACACAGAGCAAGGAATTTTATTTTACAGCACCATTAGGTGTAGCTGGAAAAGCTATAGGCATCTCTCCATCCTTAAAGAGTATTGCACTGTCACGTGGGGAGTCTGCAGTAGGTGCTCGTAAGGAAATAGCTTTTAGAACAGGAAATCTAGTGACATTGGGTCCATGGGAGCCAGCCCCATCCCTGGAATTCCAGTGTTGCGGTTGCCCTCCTTAGGACATCCTCGTTTGACACCCTGAGTCTGTCTTTAGCCAGATATATGACTCCTGAGTCCCTTGGCTTCACTGAGTCTCACTTTTCCTTCTCCACAAAATGGATATTAGTTTTTGTTTTTGTTTTTTCTCCTAGCTAGAAGTTATTGTGGAGGGCACATATAAATGTGATGTGGGTAAAAACTATAAAAAATGGTATAAACTGGGCGTGGTGGCACACGCCTTTAATCCCAGCACTGGGGAGGCAGAGGTAGGAGGATCACTGTGAATTCAAGACCACTCTGAGACTCCATAGTGAATTCCAGGTCAGCCTGGACCAGAGTAAGACCCTAACTCAAAAAACCAAAAAAAAAAAAAAAAGGAATAAAAGTAGGAAGTTAGGAAGTACTGCTATGCTTTAGCTTTTTTTTTTTTTTTTTTTTTTTTTTTTTTGGTGGTTTTCAAGGTAGGGTCTCACTCTAGCCCAGGCTGACCTGGAATTCACTATGGAGTCTCAGGTTGGCCTCGAACTCATGGTGCATGGTGATCCTATCTCTGCCTCCTGAGTGCTGGGATTAAAGGCGTGTGCCACCACGCCCGGCTAATAACTTAGTTTTAAAATTGCATGCCTTCTTTATATTGCCCAGGAATTGCTGAGCTGAAGGCAAGAACTCTGAGGAATGTAGTCTTCATTTACTGCCTCATCAGCTACTCCACACTGCTGTGCCAGGAAGAGTGAAGGGTAGGTGTTGGACGCAGCTTCTGCATAGCTGCTCTACAAAGGCCTTGCTTGCGTTTTCACATCAAAGAGAGAGCACCACTTAGGTCAGTTATTGGGAACACTTCTCTGAATCACTACCTAAGCTATTACAGTGTTGAAAATGAACTAAAGGAAAAAAGTGACCTGATTGTTGGCCTCCAAAAAGACTTTGGTCAATTCAGCACCTTTTTTTTTTTTTTTGAGCTATAAATTCACTTCTCAAATTGTCTATTTAGTTTTTTCTCTTTCTCTCTCTCTATCTCTCTGACAGAAAAAAAAAAAAATCTCTAGCCTACTTAAAATTAAAAGTCTGTTTCTCATAGAAATATCACTATGGAAATGCAGTTCAACAAGTATTTGTTGAATGTGTTATGTGGTTCATATAATGCTGGGCATTGAACTGTTGCTAGTTAATGGGGATGAAGATGGCAATGATGAATATCACTGACTGTCAAAGACAGAGTCAATACCCTCAGAACAGTAATGATTTACACAGGAACTGGGCTAGCATCGGTGGACTTTTAGAGGTTGGAAAGGTTAAGGCATAAATGGAGTAAAACTAAGTGTCAATATAAAAAGGAATTATGTTCTTGGATCAAGAAAGGTGGACCTGTCCTTGGGAAGGCTTTGAAAGGGAAGCAGGGGAGGTATAATGCAGTTTCAGGGCACAGGTAATAAGCCCATCAATAATATTATTAATAAATTTAAATCAAGTCATGGTAGGATCCTTTTAATTTTAAATATTTTAATAAGTAACAATAATTCAAATTTCAAAAAGCCACAAACAGGCATGGGAAGATTACTCAGTAGTTAAAGGCTCTTACTTGCAAAACCTCACCCCCATCAATAAGCTGGATCCAAAAAGTTGTGCAAGCATCTGTCACTCATCTGCAGTAGCCCTGTGCCCCACCCCTCCACATGTGTACATAAATAAATAGCAGTCAAAATAATATAAGCAACAAAAACAGCTGTTATAAGTAGAAAAGTGCTTTAGCTCATTTAACTAGGAAGGATAATAGTGGACTGTGGTCATGGTTGTCCAGGCATTCAAACAATGTAATCAGTTCACAGATTGACTTCCTTCTTAGGGCCATATAGTAGCAAGGTGCCTGTCAACAGCACCAGGTTTACTTGTTGTGGTAGTTCCAATGTGATAGTTTGAATGTCTGGTCCCATAGACTCAGGTGTTTCATTAAAACTGAGAGTGCATCATGAGCCCCTAGCAGGCAGTTCCCTACTACAGGGGATGTGTCACTGGGGGGCAGATCCTGGAGTCCAGCCCCTAAGGCGTTTTCAGAGCAGTTTGGAGCTCTGGCCGTGTGCTTGCCATTGTTGGTGTTTGCTTGCTGTTGTTGCTTCTCTCTGCTTGGGTGTGAGGAAGTGAGCAACTTCTTCCACCACTGATGGAGTTTGCCCTGGATCTGTAAGCCTGAAAGAAGCCCTTTCCTCCCACAAACTCTGTCTGGTTGGATGTTCATCCCAGCAACTTGCAGCTGACTGCAACACATGCGTTTCAGAGAATATGGGTCCAGAGAGAGTCTTTGGCAAGGGCAGCGTAGGGAGCTCTGACTGGTTCAGCTAAGGTGGTATACTCATTCCTGAAAATGCAATACGGTCAGGCAATGCCAGGTCCTATGCAGTCACTGAAGAATGCAGTTGGCCCATATCAATCCTTCTGCAGCCTTCTTCAACCACATGGCTGAATATGATACATCATGAAGGGAGTAGTTTCTTAATGGAAGAGATGCTGGACAAAGCGCTCTCTCTCTCTCTCTTTCTCTCTCTCTCTCTCTCTCTCTCTCTCTACCTAAGCTTGATGTTAATACATTTGCATTCTAAGACAGAACACCACTGTTTTCTTTAACCTTTACTTTGTTCCCTTAAGATTGTTTCTTCCACCTTTAACCCCAGCACTCTGGAGGCAGTGCTGGGAGGATCACTATGAGTTCGAGGCCAGCCTGAGACTACATAGTGAATTTCTGGTCAGCTTGGGCTACAGCAAGACCTTAACTCAAAAACAAAAACAAACCCCCCAAGATTGGTTCTTTTCATTCATTTTGTAGTCATGTATTGCTATAGTCCATGGCTCCTATTTTTAGTACCTTACCCAGAAGTCTCTTAATTTCTCTCTGTGCAAACATTACTTTCTGCAAAATAAGTTATAAATCCTTTTGTTTATATCCAGAATAAGAGGCATGTGATCTTATTGTACACACCCTCCTTTCCATCACAAAGAATTGTGAGTGATCTTCAAAGCTTTGAAACGAAACATTCCCTTCTTCTCCAAAAGCCATACCTTTCCTAACATCTTTTCCAATAATAACCAACTCATTTCTTATGCCGGACTTCTGTTGAGGTGGGTCACCCCTCTTCCTTGAGAATCCCTGCAAATACTGCAGGGAACAGCTTTGTAGTTTCTGTGCCTTCACCTAGTTTCTATTTCCTGAGATCCTGAAGCCTAAAACCTCTCTGTGCTTGGTGCACAGTTCATCGACAGGGTTAACAAACTTTGTCTTTCACTCCGTTTCATAGCAGCAAAGCCTGCTGAGTGAGCCCACAGGTGCTGCAGCCACTCGCTCACGTGCTATTTCAGCTCATCCGCTCCTTTTGCCTTCGATGGCTGTTACTGATTGCACAGGTAGAGCTGCAGCTTGCAGCTGGCTTCCCTGAACAGCTCTCTTGTCTCTGGCAACTTTCCTGCAGTCAAGTGAATTGTGCCACTTTAAGTCCTTGAATATACCTTACTGTGTTAACATGATCACGCTCTGCCTCTCCTTATTAGCACTGTCAATATCCTCCTTGCTGTGCATTTATTGTGTACTATGGATTAATGATCTCTGTAGTGGCCCAAAGCCCAGCCCACAGAACACAGATATGCGGTAGAAGATAACAGAGTATTTATTTTTGTGTTGGCCTCACAACCAAAGACAGCAGTCAGTGTCTCTCTTCATGGTGGTCCCTGTCGACCTGTCTTTGTGTAGTTCTTAGCTTCACAAATAAATATGGATGCTCTTGAGTGGTAAAATATTTGAGGGTTTTACATTCTGATTGAATATCTGTACTGTTAAAGAGAAAAAAAATGTGACAAAAGGACGGGGGTAACACAATCTTGATAATTTGGGTAAAAATGGAATGAAAATGTGAATGAGCAGGATTTAATAATATGTGAAAAATTTCCAGATTTCTTTGAATCTGCTATGTCATCTCTTCTAGACATATTACTTAAAAGTTCATTGAAAAGTAAAATATTTATTTTCAAACAGAAAGAGAAAAGAGAGAGAAAAAGAGGAGAAGAATGGATATGCCAAGGCCTCTTCTTGCTACGTCCACAGCCAGTGCTGCTACCTGGGCAGTAAAGCCTTTGGGACCGACCAGCTTGGGGAGCATTGGGCTTTGGGACTATTGGCTCCAGTGGCTGGCACATGGAGGCTGGGAAGAAGCAGGAAGGAGCAGGAAGGGAACACTGAGAAGGTGGTCTCCTGAAAGAAGAAAGGTGATTTGCAATCCAACTGTTCAGAGAAAAAATTCTTTTTGTAAACATACAAATTAATTTCAGAAAATGGGCTTTCCTTTATCTCAGAATCGCCTAAAAAGAAAATTTAACCTAAGTTTTGGGGAAAGCAATCAAAGGTAAGAAAGCATCTTGTCTCCCTGAAGTCATACCAGGATGTATTTGGATATTTATTTTGTTGCTCAATGTATTTTTCTTGATTGTTGAACAAAGTCTTATGTTTTCCTTATAATACATCTTGGTCATCGCCAGGAATTCAGAAGGAAGATTCATTTGATTTTTTTAAAACATAATTAGCAAACTGGATATCTATACAAAAGCAATTTTGTATCTCAGGGAAAGAGTGCCTTCAGTAGATAATTCACTCTCATGGCTTTTCATTAGCGAGCTCTCCCCTGGGGCGTTTTAGAGGTTAAAACCCTCCTCATCCACTTTCCCAGCTTCTGTTGGAATTGGCTGCAATTCACAAAGGGACTAAAAGAAAAAAGAAAAAAAAAAGTCACAACCCCCACCCCACTAACCTTTGTAATTGAAACAGATGCCATTTGTTAGGTGACTCATCTGTCACTCATTTCAGGTATCCCAAGCCATCCTCTCAACAGTCCTATGAGTGAGAGCTCACTCTTGTTAAAAAAAAAAAAAGTGGGGGGCTGGAGAGATGGCTTAGCTATTAAGTGCTTGCCTGTGAAGCTTGAGGACCCCGGTTTGAGGCTCGATTCCCCAGGACCCACGTTGGCCAGATGCACAAGGGGGTGCACGCATCTGGATTTCGTTTGCAGTGGCTGGAGGCCCTGGTGCACCCATTCTCTCTTTCTCTTTTCGCCTCTTTCTCTCTCTGTCTGTTGCTCTCAAATAAATAACTAAAAATAAAACAAAAATTTAAAAAAGAGCAGTTTGGAGAAGTTAAGGTATTGCTCCCAAATCACATAGTTCTTAAAAGTAGTGTTTGATACTCAGATATCCATTACCTTCTTGTTCTTCTTCCTGGTCTTACAGCAACCCTCTCCTTTCATCTCACCCATAAGATAAAACATCCCAACCATCATTACATCTCCTGGGATAAAGAGAGTCTAATAGAAAATGCAAACACTTCAGCTGCCAGGGGCAAAATATGACCTCATTACTGTAATGATTTTCATAATTTTTAATGCCAAAAAATCTTACAGCTTACTTACCAGATTAAAAAAATATGCTTTACTAACATTTATTTTATTATTTTTTTGGTAAATCCAAGAGTGTAACATTTGCTTACTACGAAGAATTGAAATATCTTTAATAATAATGAACATTTGGTATTAGGGACAACATAGTGACATTTATATTTTATTAGCTTGACTAAATATAAAATATTTGCACACCCTTGAAGCACTTTCTGAAAATCATTAGTCTTTCATTCAGACCACATACTTCCTAAGAGGCAGAGACTGGATAATGGGACTCTGCTTATAAGAAGCCATGTTTTAAACAAGAGACATAGCATGATCACAAGCAACACACACACACACACACACACACACACACACACGCGCGCGTGCGCGCGCGCGGCAGATACAGCTGCAACCTGAGAAAGCCAAGGATTTCCAGCAAGTCAGGAAGAGACAAGGCATGGACCTATTCTAGGATTTTCAAGGAGCACATGGCTCAGTGAAAACCTTGATTTTAGACTTCTAGTCTCCAGAACTATAAAAGTTATATCTGTTATTTTAGACATCAATCATTTTAACCATTTTTAAACTGATAAGACCAACTGCTACAATTAGTCTTAGCTAAAAGCCATTTATTAAAACTTAAAAAATTTTTTTTTGTTCATTTTTATTTATTTATTTGAGAGTGACAGAGAGAGAAAGAGGCAGACAGAGAGAGAGAGAGAGAGAAAGAGAGAGAGAGAGAGAGAATGGGCGCGCCAGGGCTTCCAGCCACTGCAAATGAACTCCAGATGCATGTGCCCCCTTGTGCATCTGGCTAATGTGGGACCTGGAGAATCGAGCCTCGAACCAGGGTCCTTAGGCTTCACAGGCAAGCGCTTAACCTCTAAGCCATCTCTCCAGCCCTAAAACTTTTATTCACAACTTCCTTAAATATAGCCGATCTACCATGATCATAATCCCCTCTCACAAGCCTCCCTCTCCACTCTTCCGATGCCCCCTTCACTTAATCCCTCTTCTTTCCAACAAGTCTCTCTTCCATTTTAATTTGTTTTTAATTTTATTTTTAATTCAAATTTTTTTGAGAGAGAGAGAGAGGGAGAGAGAGAGAGAGAAAAAAAAAGGGCATGCCAGGGCATTCAGCCACTGCAAATGAACTCCAGACACATGCACCACCTTGTACATCTGGCTTATGTGGGTCCTTATGTGGGAATTGAACCTGGGTCCTTTGGCTTTGCAGGCGAGCACCTTATCTACTAAGCCTTCCTTCTAGCCCTCTCTTCAATTTTTTTTATTTTTATTATTTATTTATTTATTTGAGAGCGACAGAGAGAGAAAGAGGGAGAGAGAGAGAATGGGCACGCCAGGGCCTCCAGCCACTGCAAACAAACTCCAGATATGTACACCCCCTTGTGCATCTGGCTAATGTGGGTCCTAGGGAATCAAGCCTCAAACCGGGGTCCTTGGGCTTCACAGCCAAGAACTTAACCACTAAGCCATCTCTCCAGCCCCCTCTCTTCTATTTTGATGTCATTTTCTCCCTCCTATGATATAGGTCTTTTGTAGTTAGCATCAGTCACTGTGAGGTCAGGAATATCAAGGCCATTGTGTGTCTGGAAGACAGTACAGTAAGCACTCCTAAGACATCAATTCTGTGGCTATTTGGTTCAGTAGCTGCAGGAAATGAGTATAGCTCCACAATCTCAGCAAGGTAGGATGGTAGTTGTCATCCTGCAGGATGAGGCATATCACCCAGTCAGTATGTAAATGAGAAAGGATAACTTTTTCATGAAAAATTCTCCAGTGGGCCTTGGTAGAGGGAAATAAGCATTGCTACAAATCCATGAGTCCTTTTATTTTTTGTTTGCTTTTTCAAGGTAGGGTCTTGCTTTAGCCCAGGCTCACCTGGAATTCCCCCGTGTAGTCTTAGGCTGCCTCGAACTCACAGTGATCTTCCTACCTCTGCCTCCTGAGTGCTGGGATTCAAGGAGTGCTCCACCACACCTGGCTCCATGAGTCTTATATTCTAAACAATTAATGGAGCCTACAAGCAGTCAGTGAGAGGAACTGCAGTCATGTAACAGATGAGGAAACCAAGATGTGAAATTATTGCAACTCACAGAACTACGAAGTGGCAGCACTGGGCTCCAACCCGCTTCTCCTGCTCTTCTCCCAGTTCAGTTCTGAACCCAGGCTGTTCAGAGGAGAGTGGAAGAGAGGAGCCAGATCTCGTGGCTCACGCCAGTAACTGCAGCACTGGGGAGGTGGAGGCAGAAGGCTTGGGAGTTCAAAGCCAGGATGGGCTACATGAACATATGTCTGAAAAATAAAGACATAATGGAATGAAGAAAGAGGCCTAGAAAAAGGAAGATTGTAGTTTTCTAGGATCCAGTCCTGCTTTTTATTTTCATTTATATGGTTTGTGGTGTTTGGGATCAAACACAGAGCTTGCACTTGCTAGGCCAGGGCTGTACCACAAAACCACCACTTCCACCCCACAAACCCCTCATCCCTGCTTTTAAACTCTGTCCCCAAACAGAAGCACGATAATCAGCTTCCGCTTCCCCATTCTCCAGCTCTAACTCTGCCCTAGTGTCTGAATGTGCTGTCCTATTTCTTTTAAGTCTCCAAAGAATGACAGTGGTGACGTCATTGCTTTGTCCATTTTTAATCTTATCTGCCGAAAGATTGAAACTTAGAATAAGTGGGTCATGATAAGTTCAGAACAAATGTATCCAATGTCCCCATGACTCTGCCTTAAAGCAAAACTGGAAGTGCTAGTCAATGGAGACAGGGCTGTGGGGGCATGTTTGGTCTGTGGCCATCATCCCACGAGGATACCGCACCCTGGTTACACCTGGGAACCATGGAGGTCTCTTGATTTCATCTCCTCTTATTTAAAATATGAACTGTCCAGAAAGAAGTGAATCTGGCTGCCCAGATCTGTCATAATTGCCTTTGGTCAGTGACAGGCTAGCTGGTTTCTGGACTCCTTGGATGTGGTAGGAAAGCCATCACATATGTGTTTGTTTACTGCATTGAGATAGTATCCGAATGGACACTGGTCTCAGAAGGCTGTCAGTCAGCTCAGGTGACGTCAGCTTGCATTTTCATTGTAAGGGTGATGAAGCTAATCACTTAGGACAGGGCAATAAATTGCTAATGGTAAATTCACACAAGATCAAATCATATAAGGAGTACTTCCAGACTAAGTGTGGTGGTACATGCCTGTAATTCCAGTACTTGGGAAAGAGGCAGAGGGTTCTGAATTCAAGGCCAGCTTTGTGTGTCTACAAGGCAACTCAGGGGGAGCCGGCCTTAGAAAGCCCAAACCAAGACAAACTAAAACCAAGTCACGGCTGGGGAGATTGCTCAGTGGTTAGAGGCATATGCTTGACTTGGGCTTGAGCTCCCCAAAACAAGACAGGCTTCCGTCAAAGCACTTGATTACCCACCCGAGGTAAAAAGTAAGACCCTATTACTGAAGATACCACATGCTGCTAATGCAGTGCATCAAGGGATCCAGGTGGAAGCTGGAAGGAAGCCAGTTCCCAGATGGTCTGCCAGTATAGTGCTGGAAAGAGCTACATGAGCTGCTGAGGGAAAATGGTCAACAACCATGTGTGCTAACAGGGGACACTGCTATATAAAAGCCACCAGCCTGACAAGACAGACATGTTTGTTTAATAGTGGCACCCAGCCTTAGGTGGGTAACCAATGGCTCTCTGATTGGCTAAGAGATCTTCTCAGTGGAAAGGAATCCTTATCTGGAACTTGGAACTGAGTCAGAATCCTATGAAGACCAAAATCATGGACTCCAACAAGAAACTGTCTTTAGCCAAAAGAGGCTACCCCCACCAAAAATCTCTCCTAACGATGCTTATTTCATTGAACCTATGCTGACCTCAGTCTCCTTTGGAGAATCTGTTTTTCTTTTTCAGAAAGCAGCTAGAATGAGGAGATAAACTACCCCTCACATGTCAGCCAGGACCAAGGTGAAACCACAGAGGAATTGGTGAGATGAGCAAGAGTGCTGCCTCTATGGTGAGTTGGTCAACCAGTGCTCGGGTCATGGAAACGGACACTGGCAATACTCCAAATGTACCAAAGCAGAAATCCAGCATCTGCTGAGAGCACAACACTGAAGTAGACTGAAAGCACACCCACCACGGTTCAGGGAACTTTGTGGAAGAGGGGGTGGAAAGAATGCAAGAGCTACAGAGTGGAAGTGAATATCCAGACGCACGGCCCACCCCTTTTTAATGACTGACTGATGCTCTCACATCAATAACCAGCAAACCTAGGGGACTACCTGCAAGCCCACTGAGGAGGGCCATCCGCGGAGTGCAGGCAGGCAGGAGGGAAATGATGGCATGAACATATGATGTGTCCATACAGCCTTCTGCTTAATTAAAAAAGAAAGAAAGAAAAAGGTCAAAACCAAGATAAGCCAAAACCAACCCAAGGCTGGGAAGGTGGCTCAGTGGTTAAAGGCACTTGCTTGGCCTGTGTATGAGGTCTCAGAACCCACGTAAAGCTAGATGAACCAAGTGGTGCATACATCTGAAGTTCATTTGAATAGCAGGAGGACCTGATGTGCATTTTCTCACATATCCTCTCTCCCTTGTGCTCTCTGCTTGCAAATAAATTTAAAAAATTACAAAACAGGGCTGGAGAGATGGCTTAGCGGTTAAGTGCTTGCCTGTGAAGCCTAAGGACCCTGGTTCGAGGCTCGGTTCCCCAGATCCCACGTTAGCCAGATGCACAAGGGGGCGCATGCGTCTGGAGTTCGTTTGCAGAGGCTGGAAGCCCTGGCGCGCCCATTCTCTCTCTCTCCCTCTGTCTTTCTCTCTGTGTTGGCCACTCTCAAATAAATAAATAATTTTTAAAAATTACAAAATAAATAAGAAGAAATAAAAAGGTGTTTGAAACACTGTTTGGTTTATTTAGTTAATAAGGAAATAGAAAAAGGTTTTGAGATACATCACTCCTATCAGATAATCAAAACTAACATTTTACATTTTCCTTAATATTAGTGATGCTGCAATGGAGGCACACACATACATCGAAGATGGTGTAAATGCATTACATTAGTATGATTGTTTTAAAAAGCAATCTGCTAATTTAAACAATGACTCATAAAAATGCTCTTACTCTATGACCCAATGGCCTAATTTGTGGATTTACACCCTGAGGATCTATAAATTTTTAAAAAATGTTATCTGTCATATATTTAGAATAGTGTTAAACTTGGAGACCTCCAAGACCAGGTGGTCTGAGCACTTTCAAACATGAAAGACCAAACTGTATCATGTGGAGACTTGCTTTTCCAAGGGTCTGAGCCAGGGTCAGGCCTGAAATTCCTGTCTGATGATTTTTGCTCTGGAGCATTCCATTGAAAAAAATGGCAAACCACATAGACCTCTCGAAATCAGGAAAGTAATTTAGCCTAATTATGCAGCTCAAATTGTGGCTCCATCAGTTCTTAGACAAGTGGTTTGGGGCAGATAGGTAATCTCTTGTGTTTCACTGTGAGACCAGTGCAATCAACAGAATTGCTTGTCTGTCTCAGCCATGCTGCCAGCCATGTTCACACGGCCACTGGTCAAATCTCAACCTTGTGCAGACACATGTCAGACTGTCTGGCTTCAAATCCTCCTGCTTGTCTTTGTCCCTGACTCTGAAACTTCTCATTGACGGAGGAGTGCTAGGTGCCAACCCAAATGGATGTGTGTCTTGGGGTACTGGTGGGAGCATGACAGGTCTGTTGGAGTAGATGGAAGTTGGTACACAGACTGCTTTTCTTTTCTGATGTTGTCTGTCTGCTCTCAAAATCTTTTATGTGGCAGTTGGGAGGATGGCCTCTGGAGAAGCCAGGCTTATGAGATGGAGCAATCCATCACACTCCTTGGTAACCACATTGATCAGCATTGATCAGTGCCTTTGACTTCACTCTTCCTCCTTCCCATCTTTACTTCACTTTCCCCTCTATTTTTTTTTCTTTTGAGGTAGGGTCCCACTGTAGCCCAGGCTGACCTGGAGTTCACTATGTAGTCCCAGGCTGGCCTAGAACTCAGAGCAATCCTCCTACCTTTGCCTCCCAAGTGCTGGGATTAAAGGCGTGCGCCACCACACCCAGCACCCCCTCATTCTTGCTTCCTTATTCTGTGAATACTAGCATGGCACCCTGTGCTTTAGGCCTTCTTTATATTCTGAATCCAGACTAGGAGAGATGGCACCCACTTTGGAGGGCTTCAGGGAGAAAACAATGAACATGTAAAGCTGGGTAAAGTGCTTACGGTGGTGCCTGCCAGCAAGTACTGTGGAAGTGTGAGCTCTTCCTGTTACGCTACGTCACTGCAGCTCTATAAAATGGTAAATATTTAGAATAGTGAGGCTACATGAAAAAAAAGATGTGAAATGCTAAAAAACAAAAACAAAAACAAAACAACAACAGAGAGCTGGGATGCAAGCATCCCAGGGACTATAATTCCATTAAAATTATATATACACAGTGATGAAGGAAGAGATAACAAGGTTGACACCCGTGACTCTGTAATGAAAAGGGGTGCTAAATGTATGTTTCCACAGGTAGTTATTTATTTATCTAAAATGGGAGTTAAATATAAACAGAATAAATATCGTCTCTTGGAGGCTCTGTACATACCTCTGCTCAGAAATACAGTCCAGTGCTTACAACCTCTCATAGCTAGGAAAATTCTTGTGCACAGGACATTCATTTTGTATATTGTTATGTAAAGGCAATTCCTTTTAGTTCACAGTTTATGAAGATTAGGAGCAACTGGGCAGGATATATGATGGAACACTCAGTCTACCTGCAGACAGAAGCCTGTATTGACTTTTCACATGACTGTGAGACCATGACTACGTCCCCTCTTTCAGGGTCTGCATTTTCCCACATTCAGGGATCAGCCTCCTCCACAGGGAGTCCTCACACACTTTCACATATACACGTTGCCCACATACACGGGCCTCTACATATATGAACGCAAACACACATATGTGCACACATACCTGTGTGAACAAAACAACATAAACAGTTCAGTGTAAATGTCACCTCTTCAGAGCATCCCTGACCATGCCATCTATTATACCTGAGTGACCCTTTTACACTTTACTGGACTTGTCCTCTGAAAAATAGTCATGTGGGACTTTGTTTAGGTGTTGTGTAGCATAAGGTTCACAGGGGAAGAATCATGTGCATCTTATTCTCCCAAATCCTGCCATTGTGCCCATCGGTGACACACTCAGCAGATAGCATGTGTGAGCAGATGACTGTATGGGGAATGGGTAGTCAGCTGACGTCCAGAAGATAAGCTGCAAAGGCAGCCTGTTTTTTTCTCTCTTCAGCTAAAAAGTAGGCCAGGCAAGTTGCTTTTCTCCCTCTTTGTACACCAAAATTGTTACTATTAACACCTTCTAGGTAGCCAAGGGAATGAGGTCACTGAAGTTGACCCACCTGTGACATCTGTTTTGTGGGTTCAGAACATGAGCTGCTTGAAGAAGCTTGCACGTGAGTAGATTATTGTAATGACAGCAATCAAGACATCACTGGTAGGTGATTAGTATCAGTGATAGATCCAATCAGTGTCTCAACCAATGGAATAGAATAGAGAGCCAGGAAGCTTCCATATGGATAGGGCCAACAGATTTTTGAGGTTTTAAACTTCACTGAAGAAAGGATTTGTCTTTCAACAAATGATGTTGGAACAATTGGATATTCATATGCAAAAACATGTAGCTTGGCTTAAGGCTCACTATGTAAAAACATATCTCAAAATGAACTGCACAAATAAATATAAAGTTATGAAATATAAACCTATAAAATATTTAGAAAGAATCAGGAATAATTTTATTTTTAACTTGTATTTATTTATTTTTAATTTTTTTTTAGCATGGAGTCTACTGAGGCATTTTATTCATATGTATACTTTCTTTATGGCCATAGGGGGAAAAAAAAATCCCAGGATTTTCCCTCCTGTGTGTTTCTGTCTTGCTTCTTCATGGTCTATAATACCAGCTGAGGTTGTCAGTACAATGACACCAAACTGACAGGATGGAAGCAAATTATTCTGCCATTTTTCTAAGTCTTTGCGCTGTGCATCAGATCTGGGGCTGCTCACTCCACACTTGTTTAACCTGCCTGTGAGGTTCACAGCAATTTTCCCAGCTCTGTGATCATCAGTGATTTCAACTTCGCCAATGTAACCATGCCTCATCATCACTGTTAGAAACCGGACGATGGCTTTGGAGCACGGCCTGATAGGGACCTGGCGTTAGCCTCTTCTTTCAGTGTCGTTGATGCTCTTGAGAGCATCAGCCGAGATATGCACATGCACCATGATGGCCTCATGGAAAGATGGCGGAAAGACTTTTTTTATTTTTATTTTTATTTTTTATTTTATTTTATTTTATTTGAGGTAGGGTCTCACTCTAGCTCAGGCTGACCTGGAATTCACTCTGTATTCTCAGGGTGGCCTTGGACTCTCAATGCTCCTCCTACCTCTGCCTTCCGAGTGCTGGGATTAAAGGCATGCACAACCAGGCCTGGCTTATTTTTAACTTTTAATTTATTTTTTATTTATTTGAGAGAGGATGAGAGAGAAATGGGTGTACCAGGTCCTCCTGCCACTGAATGTGAACTTAAGATACATGTACCATTTTGTGCATCTGGCTTTCCGTGAGTACTGGGGAGTTGAACTTAAGCAGGCAGGTTCTGCAAGAAAGTGTCTTTAACCATTGAGCAATCTACCCAGCCCAGGATTAGTTTTTTTTTTTTTTTTCTATCTGTAGTTGGGCAAAGAGTTGCTATTTCTAATTTAATTATTTTAATTTTTTGAGTGGCTTGGGCCATATGATATTTATTTTCTTACACTTCTTGAGATTGCAAGGCTTGGATGGGGTTCACTGGGCTGCCGTCAGGATGTCAGCAGGGCCACAGTCTTCGTGGTGACTTCAGAAGAGAAACTGCCATGTCCCCTTCCCCCCTGTGTCTGCTCAACATGGCCTCTGTCCCCAGCATCAAAGCCAGAACTGTGGTGTCATCCAGTCTCCAGCTCTCTCCTGCATCTTCCCATCAGAGCTCCTAAGCATGATACCAAACCATAAAAACTTGAAGGCTAGCTCCAAATTAAAAACATATGCTTTGTGACATTTATGATAATTAAAAAAAAAACAAATTACAGACTGAATGATGAAAATATTTGTGAAATTATGTATGATAAATGGCATATGTTTAAGATACATAAAATATTTTTAGTATTTATTTATTTGAGAGAGAGGAGAGAGACACACCAGGGCTCCTTACTATTATAAACAAATTCTAGATGTGTGAGCCACTTTTTGCATCTGGCTTTACTTGGATCCTGGGGAATCAAACCCAGGCCATCAGGCTTTGTAAGCAAGTGCCTTTAACTGTTGCACCATGTCTCTAGCTTCTATAAAACATTTCAAACTCATCAGAAAGCAGACAACGGAATTTTAAAAACTGGTCAAAACCCCCTGAATAGACAGTGTACTAAAGCAGAAACACAAGTAGCAAATAAGCACACATACACACTATCAACATCCTTGTCAAACAGCCCTGAAATTTTAAATTTAGTACTGGAGATTGAATCCAGGGCCACGTGCATACTAGGCCAACACTATATCCCTGAGCAACACCCCAACCCATATTTGACTTTCTGTTTTGAGTTAGAGTCTTGCTAAATTGTTCAGGCTGGTCCTGAACTTGCAAACCTTCTGTGGTTGCCTTGCCTGTGTTGGAATTACTGACCTTTGCCACCAGAAACAGCTCAATATCCTTTTTGTAAGTGCATGCAGAAACTAAATAGGAAAATGTAATTAAGACATCATGAGATAATATAACATGTCTATTTAAATGCCGAAGGTTAAAGAAACAGCTTACAATGCCAGGTTGTGACAAGCACAGATCATTTGGAACTATCATACACATACACTCCTGGTATGAAGGTAAAATGGTAGAGCATTCTGAAAAATGTCTTGGCAGTTCCTTTGAGGTTCACTTACCATGTGACCCAACAATTCCACTCTTAGGTATTTACCTTAAAGAAATGAAACTTACATTCATGCAAAAACTGGCACATGAATATTTATAGTCATTCTATTTATAATCATCCCAAACTGAAACAACCCCAAATTTCTCTCAGTAGCTGAATGGATAAACAAATGTCACACATCCATATAGTGAAAATTTGCTCATTAATTGAACAGAACTGACTGCTATTATATACAACAATCTGGGTGAAATTCAAAGGCACTTACTGAGTGCCAAAAGCCAGTTTTAAAGGTTATTTACCACAGGATTCACTTTATTTAACATGTGTAAGATCACACATGCAACCCTAAATGCATTGCCACGTTGAATTCACCAAGCATCTTAGAGGTATGGATGCTTTCATAATGCTTGGTGAATTCAACGTGGCAATGCATATAGCGTTGTATGTGTGATGGTGCAAGTAAGGATCCATACTATTAATAGTTAATATGGGGTCACAAAGTTGTGCGCAACGACATATGCTTATAGTCCCAACAGTCAGGAGGCTGAGGCTGGAGAATTGCTGGAGCCCAGGAGTGCAAAGTCAGCCTGGGCAACGTAGCAAGCTCTCAAAACCAACCATGACCACCATGACCATGGTGACAATGAAAAGTATTCACAAAAATATGGGGTCATAGTTTTCAGAAGGAAATCCTTTGGGGAGGCTGTGTGGTATGATTGGTGGGAGAGCACGATGCACAGTCACACTTAGGGTTGGATTGCTTGTTATCTTAGACATGTTAATTGCTCTCTCTGAGCTACAGCTTTGGTAAAACAACATTCGCTTTACAACACTGTGGCTAGGACTATCAGTGATATTTGCATGATGCCTGGTACTTTGTTGGTGCTCAATAAAAGATAGCTATAATTATGGTTTAGAGTGTTTCAATAAGGAAAGTGTGATTTTTTTTTCTGACACTGCACTGAAAAATTATATTTACAAATGCATAATCCCAAATGATTAATTATGCAAGCAAAGGAGCTGATGTTATGCAAATGTTTTAGTTTGTCCTAAACTGGCCATTCACATATTTTTCTATTCATAGACAAAACAGTAATTGGTTGAAATGAGCAGTGCTGCATTTTAATAAGCTCATAAGGGGGCAAAGGGAGTCCTCTGGTATAGTGTAGAGTAAAATTTTCGACAATAATGTGTGTTTTTCCATTTTGTTATATTAATTTGCTAATGGAATCCACAGTTGTATGAAGTAGCTTTCTCCATTTTGTAATGCTTTCCATCTCTCCTCTCAAGGGTTTATTTCCAAGTTAATTAAAGATGGATCCAAAGGAACTTAGATCTAGGGGTCTCTAAGGGCTAGATGTGTAGAAGACACAAGCTGAATTCTTAGTTGATGTGTGTTTCTCTAGTTCTGTCTTCATTGTCTCATGACTGTCATTGGCATCATGCGAGCAGTGGCTGGCCAAGAAGGACTCTTAGGTACAACAAGCACATTGTTGAATATTACGGAAGCCATTTTAATCTTTTCTTTAGCCAGGTGTGGTGGTGCATGCCTTTAATCCCTGTACTCAGAGGCAGAGATAGGAAGATCTCTGTAAGTTTGAGGCCGGAGTAGAGCTACAGAGTGAGTTCCAGGTCAGCCTGAGCTAGAGTGAGACCCTAACTTAACAAAATTAAACAAAAAATTAATAAAATGAAATAAAATAAAATTTTCTCTTTTTATTTATTGACCGATGAAAAGGGAAACTGTTGCTTTAAGATTATCAACACTGTACTTTTTAAGAAAGGACAGCACTCTTTTAGCTAGGTGTGCAAAAACATACCTTCATCAAAAAAAAAAAATTAAAGAAATTAAAAATATTTTATTTTTATATATTTATTGGTGGGGGAGAGGAAGAGACAGATAGCGAAAGGGTGTGTCCGGGCCTCCAGTTGCTGCGAACGAACTCCAGACACAGGTGCCACATTCTACGTCTGTCTTATGTGGGTCCTGGGGAGTTGAAACTGGGCCCTTTAGCTTTGTAGGCAAGCGCCTTAACCACTAAGCCATCTCTCCAGCCCAGCAAAAAAAAATTCAATATTTTATTTATTTGTTTTTGTGTGAGAGAGTAAGAGACACAGAGAATGGTAGTGCAAGCACCTCCTGCCACCACAAACTCCAGACACATGCACCACTTTGTGTGTTTGGCTTTACATGGGTACTGGGGACTGAAACCCAGGCCATCAGGCTTTACAAGTAAGTGTCTTCAACTGCTGAGCCATTTCCCCAGCCCTGCAAAAGACTATTCTTTTAAATTTTAGGTTACTTTTTAATATGAACATAAACTTCTGAAGTGGTACGATTTCATTGCAGCTTCGATGTCATGGGGCTATTGACGAGACAGGAACAATGGAATACTTGAGACATGAAGCTGGGATCATAGAAACTTAATTTAATATCAAAAGGACAGAGAAGAAAGCACCCAGCGGGCTTTATCTGCTGGACCGAGTCTGTATTGGACTCTACATCTCCTGCCTGCAAGATAGTTGATTTTCATGATATCATCCCCTGCCCCTGACATAGTATTCAGTTTTCTTCTCTTTTTCTTTTTAACCCCATCCTTCAAAGCTGACTTAATGATACTCACTGATTCATAGGATACTACTCATTGTTAATGAGACCAGCAGCCTCTTATATGTCATTTTTTCTCTATGATGTCATCCCTAATACCTTCCTCCTCACTGAAATGTGTTTGGTTTACCCCAAAATATGCAAATACATATTCGTGGATGTGTTTTAATTTATCTGCCAAAGCATTGTGCAGGAGATTTTCACTCAACACTGTGCTTTTAGTCCTATCCATGTGGCTATGTCTATATAGTTAGTGTGGTAAGAAAATAGCTATTTTCTTCTAATTAAAACATTCCTTCCTGGAGGGAGCAGAAAATCTCCCTAAGACTCAGGAGGCTCATGAAATTTGCAAGGCTCAGGAAGCTCAGAAATTTACTGCTTATAAAAGCAATAAATAATTGCTGGGGAGAGGAGCTACTTGCAAGGTGGGCACAGAACTCCAGGGACACAGCTGTGGTTAGTGGTCCTCCATGCTCCAGTAAGGATCTCCTCATTGGTTCACCAAGCTAGTCTTGGGTACTATCATTTCCCTGATTTGTGATGGTGCCCTGTCTGAGGAACCAGACATGGCCTTGTATTCCAGAATACTATTAAGGGACTACAGCTTTCTTTTCTTTTCTTTTCTTTTCTTTTCTTTTCTTTTCTTTTCTTTTCTTTTCTTTTCTTTTCTTTTCTTTTCTTTTCTTTTCTTTCCTTTCCTTTCCTTTCCTTTCCTTTCCTTTTCTTTTCTTTTCTTTCCTCCTCTCTTCTCTTTTCCCCTCCCTCTTTCCTTCTTTCTTTCTTTCTTTCTTTCTTTCTTTCTTTCTTTCTTTCTTTCTTTCTTTCTTTCTTTCTTTCTTTCTTCTTCATTGTTCGAAGTAGGATCTCACTCTAGCCCAGGCTGAGCTGGAATTCACTATTCACTATATAGTCTCAGGTTGGCCTCAAACTCACAGCCATCTTTCTACCTCTGATCTTTCCAGTGCTGGGATTAAAGACATGTGCCACTACACCCAGCAACACAGCTTTCTTACCTAGTCCTTTCTTCTAAATTTGATACAAGGAATAGTGCTACAGTTCACGTACTCATATGTATCTCTGCATGTCACTCATTGTGGGTGATTTTCTGGGTGTACCCATTAGTAGGGTTGTTGTATCATAGAGCACACATCCAGTCTTAACATTGTCAAATATTGTCAGACTTCTCTCCATAATGGCCATGAGCCTGACCAACAGCCCATGGCCCTGTCTCCTCATCAATGTCTGCCATTACTTTCCTTTCCTCACTCATGGGTGTAGTGTGGCATCGTGTGGCTATAATTTGCTGCTTTGATTACTGCTGCCTTTCCAGGTATTGCCCATAAGTTATCTGTTTAAGGATTTTCCTTCAACAAACTAGCTGCTCATAATCTTCCAGTGATGTTCTACTTGACATCCCATCTCTCTGATGCTTTGCAAGAATCTTAACATACTGATTAATAGGCTTCAAATTTAAAAAAATTACCCGAAGATGTTTGGAAACGAAAGAAAACTCTAACACCTTTTAATTATACTTACATTGTCTAGATTACCAAGCTAGGATAGAGGCTGGAAGTACATTCTTCCAGCCTAGCCCCTGTTCACTCTGCTGTGCCTTCCTCTTTCAAGTATATTTACATTGTCTGAAAAACCACTCCCGGCTGGGATAGATGCTGGAAGTACATTCTTCTACTCTTGCCTTTGTTCACTCTGCTGTGTCTTCCACTGAGAAGAAATACTTAATTTCCTTGGGATCAAATTTGCAGCTTTTCACTTTGTACTGTGAGCTTTGAGATGCTCTTTTAGAAGATTTTTCCTATTTTTCACAAAGGCACTCTACATTTCCTCCTGATCACTTTGTAGTTTACCTTTTTCATTTATATTTTCAATTCACTTGTAGTCTCTGAGTACGATAGAAAATAGAGCTACAGCCCTATGTTTGTTCAGATAATATTAATATTCCAGTCTTCTCAAGACCATCTAACCAGGTGTGCTCCTTTCATGCACCTTGTTTTGGCTCCAGTCTCATCTGAAATGCTTCAAGGTCTAAACATTTCCCACTGAATTAGGAAAGATGTCTTTAGCCATTGATCCATGTTCTATCCTGAGTAGGCCTTGTTCTAATGAGCGATTGTATCTCCCACTGGGGCACAAAACAGACATTAGGGCTCCCAGGTTGAAAGTCAATCTATCCTTAGCATTGTAGGCATGGTTTACTGCAGCCTGAGCAAAAGAGCACCACCTTTCCCTGGGACAGCGGGCTGCTCAGAGCTGTGGACCAATCTCCAGGCCTTTCTTGACTTTATCTACCTCAATTAGGAAATGCCCTTAATTTGATCAATAGGCTTCCAACTAAGTTTTATCTGATGATAATTTTGAGGCTAAGGATATATTAGACAATCACTAATAGTCTTCTGAGTTATCTAACATTTTCTTGTTAGAAGACAATGGCACCCTGGAGTATTAGGTTTAATTCATTATTATTATGAATTCATTATAGATTATGAATTCATCATCAAGTTGATGAATTAAAACAATGAGTAACAGGCTAGAGAGATGGCTTAGCAGTTAAGGCACTTGCCTGCAAAGTGAAAAGACCCAGGTTCGATTCTCCAGGACCCATGTGAGGGAGATGCACAAAGTTGGCGCATGTGTCTGGAGTTTGCACTGGCTGGAGGCCCTGGTGCATCCATTCTCTCTCTCACTGTCTTTTTAATAAATAAATAAAATAAAGATTAAACAATGAGTAAGAAACATGTAAACTGGGCTGGAGAGATGGCTTACCAGTTAAGTGCTTGCCTGTGAAGCCTAAGGAACCCGGTTCGAGGCTCGACTCCCCAGGACTCACATTAGCCAGATGCACAAGGGGGCGCATGAGTCTGGAGTTCGATTGCAGTGGCTGGAAGCCCTGGCATGTCCATTCTCTCTCTCTCTCTGTCACTCTCAAATAAATAAATAAAAATTAACAAAAAAAATTTTAAAAAGAAGGCAGTTTCTTATTTAAAAAAAAAAAAAACGAAAAAATGAAAAAAAAAAAAAAAAGAAACATGTAAACTGTGCTCTGGCACTGGAGGTCAAGCAAAAGACCAGAAAAAGAAAGTTGATAAAACAAGAGGAGAGAAATGTGTTTTCACTTTAATACTGTCAATAAACCAAGATGAGTAGGGCAGATACGTCATTAATTTGAAAAAGTGAATAATGGAGTTGAGCACGGTGAGGCATGCCTTTAATCCAAGCACCTAGAATGTAGAGATAGGAGAATCGCTATGAATTTGAGATCAGCCTGGGACCACAAAATGACTTCCAAGTTACGCTGGGCTAGAGTGAGACCATACATCAAAGAAAAAAAATAATAAAAGGTGAATTATGGAGTGATGGACCAGATGGCGAGAGCACTTCTCTGAGCTCCATTCCCCGGTACTCATATAAATGACTGGCTGTGGCTACACACATGTGTAACCTCAGTCCCACCAGGAGCAGAGATCTGAAAATTGCTAGGTATCAAGAATATGGATGACCATACCTCAAAAGGGTCCAGGCTGAAACTGAGGAAAATTGGTGAAACAAGCAAGGGTGCTGTTTTCCTGATGAACCGGATACCAGCACAAGGGGGAAGGAGACAACACAGAGAAATATCAACTCCTACCAAACCAGAGAGCCAGAGCCTCAGAGGCCCCCAACACCTCATCACTGAAGCAGACCAAAAATGAACCCAACATGGCTCAGGGAAATTTTGCGGAACACGGGGCATAAAGAATGTCAGAGCCACATGTTGGGTCACGATATGCAGAGACATTTATCGTACCAATAACTGTGGGCTAACTCCACAATGCACGACCCATATACCTCAACAAGGAGGGGCCAATGGGGAGGGGTAGGTCATGGATGCGCCTAATAATGGTACCAACCTGCCTGTATTTGCTCAATAGAAAACTAATAAAAAAAAGAAACAAACAAAAAAGTGATAACTTATCCTTTTATCTAAGTATGAATAAAATTAGTATTTCTTTATATGTGAATAATATCACTAAGTAGAAATAGATATTCTGTAATAATTTTGACATTTTTAAACTATGACTGATGTGATGGCTATTTCTTACCATCAAAACTAATTTCAGGACTGGAGTGAGGGCTTAGTGGTTAAGGCATTTGCCTGCAAAGCCGAAGGACCCAGGTTTGATTCCCCAGGACCCATGTAAGTCAGATCCACAAGGTGGCACATGTGTCTGGAGTTCATTTACAGTGGTTGAAGGACCTGGCTCACCCATTCTCTCCCCTTCCCTCCACTCTTTTTACTCCTTTCCTGCTCTCTGTCTCTGAAATAAAACAAATAAATAAAAATTATTAAAGAAAAAAAAAACAAATATGGATGGCATGCTCTGGAATCAGCGGGACCACATTTCTAGAAGCTTTAAAGATGGGAGGCTGAGAGGACATTACTGACATTTTCCTCTGGCCTCTGCATATGTGTGGGCATGTGGACACCCCCCCCCCCCCCCGCACACACACAGTGAATTACTGATTTTTTTCTTTTTCTACACAAATTAAATAATACTGTTTTGTGTGTGTATGTGTGTGTGTCTGCTTGTGTGTGCTAGGGATTGAACTCTCAGTTTTTACAAGGTCAGTGATTGAATGACTTTTTGGAGCTACCCAAAAAGTATATGCACTGGTAATTGCATGGCTTCATCTCTCAGATACAGAATATAGAAATCGCTTGCATGAGGCTGGTTTTCAGCAGCTTTGGGACAGATGATTATGGTGGTGGTGGTGATAATGATGATGATGATGATGGTGGTGAGCTGAGGTGGAGCAGGATGTGTGTGCGTGTGCGTGTACGCGCATGCCTGTGTGTTGTTGAGGGAAAATTCTTTGTAGTGGTCATGTGGTCATAGGAAGAAAAAAAAGAAGGAAATCTCAAGTGGAGCAAAGACAGCAAGATTTCCCAGATGGCTGTGAAAGAGGTTGTTGAGAAAATGTAGTTTCCATGCAAGGAAAGCCTATTTGGAGTGCTCAGATTCCTGGCAAGAAACCAAGCTTTATTCTTCAGGAAAATGCCCTGGGATCCTCAATCTTTATTAACTTCTTAATGAAATCTTTAACCAAAGCAACTCCATGGAACAGTCCAATTCTGCCGTCATACATGTGTGTAGAGAATCTAGCAAATACAGGAAAAACAACTCAATTCCTGGATAAAGATGTGGCTAAGCTCTGTGCATCCAAGGCTTCTATCCAGATATAATCCTTCACAAGAATAATTCTTTTTTTTTTTTATCTATAGTTGATAAATAAAAAAACTGTACGTATAAATGGAGTACCATATAATGTTCAACACATGATGCATTGTGCAGTACTTAAAACTTTCATAATTCTTCCTTCTAGCTTCATTCATTCATTTATTTATTTTTTAGGCAGGATCTCACCCAGCCCAGCCTAATCTGTGCTCACTCTATAGCTCCAGACTGGCCTCTAACTCATGGCACTCTTCCTACCTCAGGCTCCCAAGTGCTGGAACTAAAGGCCTGTGTCACCACATCCAGCTTCTTCTAACTTGTGTGTGTGTGTGTGTGTGTGTGTGTGTGTGTGCTGGGTGGAGTGGTTGAGGTAAGGTAGCCCAGGCTGACCTGGACTTCACTATGTATTCTCAGGCTGGCCTTGAACTCACAGCAATCCTCCTACCTCTGCCGGCCTTCTGAGTGGAGGGATTAAAGTTCTAACTTTTGTACGTGTATAGTACATGACCATTATCTATAGAACTTCTTGCTTCTATCTAACTTTTATTTAGCACCCAGTTACCTGCCTTTCCCCACTGTTTCTTTTCCTTGACTATCCATGGTCTATGCTAACACCTTTCTATTCCCATGTTCTATGAGATTTTTGTGAGTAAAGGCATGAAGTACTTGTCTTTCTGTGCCTGGTTTATTTTACTTAACACAATTATCTCTGGCTCCATCTATATGGCTAGAAATAATCTTTCACAACCAGGCATGGGGGTGTAAACCTTTAGTCCCAGCACTTGGGAGGCAGAGGGAGGAGGATTGCCGTGAGTTTGAGGCCACCCTGAGACTACAGAGTGAATTCCAGGTCCACCTGAGGCACAGCGAGCCCCTACCTCAGAACCCCCCCCCAAAAAAAATTCTATTTTTTGGATGAATTGTATTCAATTATGTGTATGCATATGACATTTCTCTATTCATCAGTTGATGGACACATAGGTTGTTTCCATTTCTTGGTTACTGTTGCATGGTGCTGCAGTGAACGTGGGAGTGCAGATGTATGCCCAGTAGTGGAATTATTGAAACATGTACTTCTATCATTTTTTTTGAAGTACCTTGGGGCTGGAGAGATGTCTCAGTGTCAAAGTCACTTGATTGCAAAGCTGATGGCCCAGGTTTGATTCCCCAAGACCCACGTACAGCCAGGTTCAAAAAGGGGAACATGCTTCTGGAGTTCATTTGCAGTTTCAACAGGCCCTGGCATGCCCATTCTCTCTCTCTCTCTCTCTCCTTTCTCTTTGTTCACAAGTAAAGAATTTTTTTTTTTAAAGAACCTTCATGATGTTGCTTTCCATAATGGCTGTACGAGTTACATGCCCACCCCTAGTATGCACACGTTCTCTTTCCTGCACATCCTTGCCAGCACGAGTTATCTTTCTTTCATCTTTGACAAGAGCCATTCTACCTAGTTGGGTTCTTGTTCAGAGATATTTCTCCTGTGTTAACCTATAGCTGGTCAGTGGTTCCAGCCATTGAAGACTGTTTCCCTTGGGACAGCTTTGCAGATGGTCAAGGGACACGTTTACTATAGCAGGTAAAATCTGGGGCAATTTAAATATGTTAGAAAGGAATGAAGGATTAAGGGCCAGTTTAGGGTATGAAACCAGTATCAGAGTGACAAGTTAAATAATTCCTAGTTGGTGTCAGTCTTCTGATGAGAGTGTAGAGAGAACAGCTGCAGCCTCACCATCTCATCTCCGAACCTTGGATCCAGATGCATTGAGGACAGACATGAAGGGCCCTTGCGCAGGCAGAGGAGTCCCATGCAGACAAAATGCCTCTATTTCTAATCTCTTCTCTCAAACTCAAGAAAGAATCTCCTGCCTCAAGATGTACCTTTAGTGTGTGTAAATGTGTCAAATAGCCAGAGATCAATGAGGATTTGGAAGCAAGCGTCTTTTAAGTGCTGTGCCATCTACCCAGCCCAGGGTTTGGGTTATACCCTTAGAAGACCCATAACGTTTTGTAGAGGTAGATCAGAAAACCTACCATGATAGTGTTACAGGTTTTGAGGGCAATAGAGCCTTTCTCCTCTCTAGATATGCTTAGCTTAGTGTGGCTAGAGTGCCATTCTCAATGGTCACTAAAGTTCCCCAAGCCAGTGGCTCTTGAGCTATTATCTTATTACCCATGAAGACTAATGCATGCAGACCCAGTAGAAGAGTAAATTAAACAAGGGTTTACTAGAATTCAAAGCAGAAAGCACAAGTATGACAGGACTCCCAAGTTGGGAGGGGTACCGAGCTGCTAGCCACCTGGTGACTTGAATTAGAATTTTTTATTTTTATTTTTATTTATTTATTTTTTTGCAGGGCGGTTGAGGCAGGGTCTCACTCTAGACCAGGATGACCTGGAATTCACTATATATTCTCGGAGTGGCCTTGAACTCGTGGTGATCCTCCTACATCTGCCTCCTGAGTGTTGGTCACCACCATGCCCAGCTTGAGTTAGGAGTTTTTCTTTTCTTTGTATGTATTTTAAATTAATTAATAAGTTATGAGAGATAGAGTCAGACACAGAGAGGAGGAGTACGGGAGCACCAGGGCCTCTGGCCACTGCAAACAAACTCCCGATGTATGTGCTACTTTGTGCATCTGGCTTTATGTGGGTACCGGAGAATCAAACCCTGGGCCATCAGGCTTTGCAAGTGAACACATTTAACCACTGAGCCATTTCTCCAGCCCCTGGCATTTTTACATTGTTGGAATGTAAATTAAGTACCAAGTCAAGGTGGACTGCGTTGGTACCTGGGGGTTTCTGATAGGCTGATTATTTGATACCTTGGGGATGTAAATTAGGCACCAAGTTGGGGTAAATTGGACTGGCTGCTTTGAGTATATGTGAGGGGTCCAGACAGGCTGATGAGTTAGACAGAGGATTGGGTCCTTTGTATAGGCCAGCTGACATCCTGGGGAGTCGGCATAAAGTCAGAGCTTTTGACCATTTGGAAGGCAGGACTCTTTCGATTTTGGTTCCAGACTCTGCTTTCTGGATCCTGCTGTCAGGCCATACAGATCTGTTAATTTTTCCTTTTTAGACCCGCAGTGCAGACTTGCTGCCTACAAAATGGGGCCACCTTACTCCTCATCCCTATCAGCAGGCCTCCTGTGCTCCTGACAGGAGCAGCAGGACGAAGGGTGACATGGGGTCACCCGGGGTGACAGTCCTGGATACTTACTGTTCACATGCTTGGTCCCCGGCAGCAATCAGCTCAGATTACGCTCCATGTCTGCCATGAAGTAGAGCTGTGTGATTTGGGGCCGGCCTTCAACTCTTTTGCAGTCTCCTCCCTGGGGAGAGGAGGGTCACAGCACCAATGTGCCCTGAGTTGGTGAGCCCCATGAACCCAGCGAGCATGTGAGGAGGTTAACGGTGGCGGCAGTGGAGTGCGAGCTTTAGTGTGGCTGGTGACTGCAGAACAGCTCAGAAAGGGAGGAGGACCCCACCACGTTTTATTTCCCTTTTGGGATGTGTAGTAATACCATGTCTTGTAGAGGACATCTCTCTTGCAAAGAGCCTGGAATTCTTTAACAGGCTATAGTGGTTTCCCTTGAAGCAACCCCTGGGACCTCTGAGGTTTCTGCTTTTTCATGTTTTTCTTATTTCTTTTCCCTTCCCTTTCTCTCCCCTTCTTCCCCTTCTTCCTCCTCATTCTCCTCTTTCTCTTCCTCCTCCTCCTTCTCTCTCTCTTCCCGCCCTCTCACTCTTGCAGTACTGGGGATGAACTCAGGCCTCACACACTGGCTGACACTCTACTATTGAGCCACATCTGTAGCCCGAAGCCTCTTTTGCAGTTGCAGCTCTGACCACAGCTCCCTGTCTTCAGGTCTCAGCTGAGTCCAGCAGTTTCTGGGAAAGAGGAGGAAGAAATAGTTTCTGTTGTTTCCCCATCAAGCCAAAGGGAAATGAGTGACTCACTCCAACATCACGGAATGTCTGAAAGGGCATTTCTCCTTTGTCCAAGGGAAATTTTGGCAGGAAAAGTAAGTGAAACTACTCCCAAACTGTGGCAGCTCTTGTAAAAGTATCTTTTTTTTTTTTTTATGAGAGGGAGAAAGAGAGAATATTAGCACACCAGGGCTCCATCCACTGCAATCAAACTCCATTTGTAGGTGCCACCTTGTGAGCATGGCTCTTGTGCTTGCCTCACCTTTGTGCGTCAGGCTTATGTGGGACCTGGAGAGTAGAACATGAGTCCTCAGACTTCATAGGCAAGTGCCTTAACTGCTAAGCTATCTCTCCAGCCCAGGATTTATCTTTCTTCAAAAAAAAAAATTATTATTATTTTGAAAGAGAAAGAGAGGCAGATAGAGACAATGGGCATGTTAGGGCATGTTAGCCAATGCAAATGAACTCCAGATGCATGTGCCACCTTGTGCATCTGGTTTACATGGGCCCTGGGGAATCAAACCTGAATTCTTTGATGTTGTAGGCAAGCACCTTAACTGCTAAGCCATCTCTCCAGCCCAAAAAGGATTTATTCACTTAATATTTCTATGAACCTTGTTAAACATCTGTTCTTTGCTAGGGAATAAGAGCCTGCCTTGGTCCATCACTCCTGCAGGGTAAGTGCTGAGGGCAACACCATCTATGCCTCACCTCATGTTTACATCCTCATGACAAAGAGTTATGACATGGTTCAGGGAACACTGCAGAAGAGGGGATGGAAATATTGTAACAGCCACAAGGTGGGAGGGAATATCCAGAGGCATTGCCCTTCCCCACAGTGGCTGATTGCAGCTCTCACAACTCATAACCCAGATCCCATGGTGAATACCAGCAATCCCACCGAGGAGGGCCCTTAGTGCAATGTGGGAGGGAGGGGGAAAAGATGGTATTAACACATGATGAGTCCATACAAAGATCCTCTTTAATAGAGAAAAATTTAAAAAAAAATTAATAAAAAGAAACAAATATCAACTAATAGTAGTAATAATAATAAACTGGGTTCTGATGATTCACAGAAAGAATCTGAAATACTGAGGGGTTAACAAATAGCTAGCTCAAGGTCATATAGGAAGATAGGAAATGGGAGAGCAAGGATTGAAACTTGGGCTCAGTGAGCAGAGGGCCCGGATGCAGAGCTACTTTTTTTTTTTCTTTTGTCTCAGCAGGATTTAATCACCTTCCTCTGTAAGTAGTTCTCACTGTAGTGAAGAAGGCACAAAAGAACAGACAATTAATACACAGCGTAATTCATGCCTGCTGGAGGTGTGAACAATGCTGTGGAAGTGGAGAGGAGGCAGTGAATTACTTTCCTGGGCGAATCAATTTTAGCTGTAATCAGCAATGTACTTAAGATTGTGCAAAATTTCCAAAACATGTACAAATCTGGGATGGGGACAATCCATCACAGGGAAGACGAAGCTTGCATTCAGAGGCGAACGAAGATAAAAAACAGATGAGGGCATTAGCCTCCAAGTGAGCAAGAGTTAATTAAAATTGTAAGTCTATTTCATCAGATTATTATATGCATCTTATCACGGCATGATGACAGCCACCCTTTACACTGTCACAGTCATGCACTTCTACCTCTTGGGAAGCAGTGACCATGACTTAATCTCACCCACCCAGGGGCCCAGCTCCCTGCCTGGCTCCAAGTCTGGGCTCAAATTTGCTCGTTCTGAATCTCTAAGAAGTTGATCATTCTGCTTGTGCTTTCATCAACAGCTATACTCTCTCTCACCTTTCCCTGCTTTCATTTCACACCTCACAGATGATACCAAAAGTAAGCTCTAAAATTCACTTCGACATTTGATGGTGCAACAAAATGAGCTCTAAGATGAATTCTGGTAGTAACATTTGCCTTTTCTTTGTCACTCTTCCTCTTTGTCAATTCTACGTGGGCAAAAGTTAGTGCCGTAATCAGCTTCATGCTGCTGGACAAAGCCCTTGACCAAGCAGCCTGTGGGAGGAAAGGGTTTATTTTGGCTTACAGACTCGAGGGGAAGCTCCATGATGGCAGGGGAAATTGTGGCATGAGCAGAGACTGGACACCATCTCCTGGCTCACATCAGGCGGACAACAGCAGCCAGAGAATGTGCCAAACGTTGGCAAGGAGAAGCTGCCTCAACAACAATACATCACCCCAGGAGGCTCCAGTTCCCAAATTACTGCTGCTGGGAACCCAGCGCTCATAACACATGACCTTATGGGGGACTGACTCAAACCACCACATGTCAATCAAGTGGAAAAACCTTGGTTCAGTATTGCTTAAAGTCTGTCCTGTGTACCTATTCAGGTTTGATTTTGGAGCAGAAAGTACCAACCCATACACATCCTCAGCCAGTCCTTGACATCAAAGTTGGCTATGGATTGAGAAGAAAGAGAAACAGGAAAGTGAATGTGGGAAGACTGAGGCAAAAAAAGGAGTCTGTCAGTCTAAGCACAAAAATAAATGAAAGGGACACTGCAAGATGCTGTGGATAATGGTGTAATAAATCACTACCTCTTATGATGCTACCTGGCTGTATTCCACCAGGACACCAAAAGGACTGCGGGAAACAATATCAATCTTTAGGAAGCTTCATCCTTTTGAGCTTAGGTCAGTGGGCATCATCACGTGTGATCAATCATGGGTCCAGGGGCAGCCTGAATTACAGCTGTACTATGGTACTGTCAGTTGCCCTGTACAAGAGTGCAGGTATTAGAGAATGGCTCCCAGAGACTTAAATGTCTGCTAATATAAAGATCTTATTTCATTTTTACTTTCTATTCCAAAGGACAAGAATCCACAAGGTGATCAAGAGACTGTAAGAAGGCTGCTGTGTGGAGAAGTGAGGGGAAGAATGGCAAGGAATGGCACTCAAGGCAGAAGTGAGTGGGTTGTGCTTACAATGGCAGGTCATGTAAGGATCTTGATTTTAATTCCAACAGTGCTATGAAATTATTTGAGTGCAAATAGAGAAACAGACGTAGCAATACTTGTATTCCTTTCCCCTTATTTTTCTATTTAGCTCTCCTTAGAAATTTATTAAAGAGGTTTTAGAATAAAGTTAATCTTTTATATTCTGGATTTTGCTAATATTTTCCATATTATTTGTCTTTGACCTTTTATTATTTTTCCACACTCAGAAAATTTAACTTTTGCACACTAAAATTTGTCACTCATTTGTGATTCTGGCTTTTGTGTCATGCCTTACCAATTCTTCCTCATTTCAAAATTATTGTTTATATGAAGTTGACCATGTTTTTACCTCGTCCTTTTACAGAGGACAGGAGACTTGAACACATAGTGAAATATTAAATTTTAGCTATGAAAAAGGCAAAGATGGAAAGGTTTAGCCATGCAGTTGAGTGAAGCGGGCAGGAGGTTTTTGTGGTGTGTAAGTTGAGACACCGGGGTTTGGAAAGGGCCTGTGAGGACGCAGCTCTGTACCCCTCCAATCCTGAATCCTGACAGCTTCTCACTGGCTACATCTGGTCCTCAGTCATACCCATGGGTGATTATTTTTATCCCTTTTAGAAATTAAGAAAACAATTTATTTATTTATTTATCTGCAAGCTGAGAGAGAAGAAAGGCAGACAGAGAGGCTGAATATGCCAGGGCTTCCAGCCACTGCAAAGAAATGCCAGATGCATGTACCACTCTGTGTATCTGATTATTTTTCAATCTATTTTTTAAAAGTTTTTAAAATTTATTTTGAGAGAGAGAAAGAGGGATAGGGAGAGAGAGAGTAAGAGAGAAAGAGAGAGAGAGAGAGATAATAAGAATGGGCACGCCAGGGCCTTTAGCTGCTGTGAACGAAGTCCAGACACTTGCATCACCTTGTGCATCTGGCTTACATGGGTCCTGGGGAATCGAACCTGGGCCCTCTGGCTTTGCAGGCAAGCACCTTAAGTGAAAAACCATCCCTCCTGCCCTATTTTTCAATCATTAATACAAGGGTAATTGGTCCTAGGAGGCTGATTTGTGTTGATCAAAACAGACACACACACACACACACCTTTCTTCAGAGCCTTCTTTTTTTTTTTTTTTCAGAGCCTTCTTTTGTTAATGATTCCAGATGATATTTTAACTTAGTAATGGAATCAGGGGTTATACAATCCACTTATGAAGTTATACATTCTATCTCTTGTTCTGGATGCACAGAGTGCAATGCAAAGAGCTGAAAGGAAGCAAAGTTCTTGCTCTTGACCTCACTTCTTTCTCACTGGGCTGTGAGGCCCACTCCACGGACCCACCTTGCTGCCTTGTGCTCCCCAGCTTGAGCTCAGCACCATACCTTCCCTGAATGGCTTCCGGCCTTGGCAGCTCTCCCTGCACATACTGAGGCCCTGTCATGGTAGATGAAAAAGCATGAAAGAAGAGACTTCCATGTTTTCCCCTCCTGCCAGGATTGATGCCTCACTCCCTTGGTGGACTTTCTCCAAATCAGAAGTCTTTGTTCCTCCCCATGCTCCTTGGTGCTGCTTGGGGACTGGGATGGAAGAAGGAGCTGCCCCACTTGGAGCTTTTCTATGCCAGAACCTTCTGTCTCTCCTTGGCTGCCATTTCATGAATTTGTTGTGTGGAGTTAGTTTCTCTCCAGTATTTCAAGACTGATCATGAACATTTTTCTGATGAAAAAAAAATCTACTAGCAATGTGATTCAGTAAGAGAGCATCTGTTGCCTTCCTGCATTCAGACACTTTCAGTTAGTTTCTTATTTGTATCATCAAGATCCCCCCCACACATAAAACACACCATTCATCAGAGACTGAATAAATGTTCTGCCCTCTCTTTATTTACCATATTTCAAATATTAAATATGCTTTGGGTTGGGTTTAGCTACTTTTTACATTATAAATACAGCATGTATATGTATGTATATTTAAAATGCTGCATGTATTTTATACGTGGATGATGACACACATGCCTCATTTTATATCTAATATAAAACCATATATAATGGAATGTATACAACATCTAAAATAGAAAATATGAAATGTTCCATTTAATGAGTTGATTTGTTTATTAAATAAGGACATGTAATCAGATTTTATAATGAAGTTTTAGTAGAGTATCTGGAAAAATATGGATTAGCTACATTGGGGTTTTATAAATTGAGGGAATGAAGAATTCAAGAAAAATAAAAACAAATGCTATGTAATGATAATGGCAGCTGGAAATGAAATAAAGTTGAAAAGCAAGACAGAAATGGTGGGGAGGCTCTACTGGAGCATTCCACACATTCCACTTTTCACACTGCTACAAGGACTGGACAGGCGGAGCCAGGACTGGAGAACTCTCCTGGGAACCTGGTTCCCCTGATTCTCCGCTGTACCTGCGGCAGTGAGCCCTGCCCTCCCCGTGCTCAGGCGCATTTATAAAGACCTTCTAATGTATATGGCAGTAAACGTTCTGAAAGCATAGTAAAATCTCTTTTTTGTGTGGAGTTTTTTTTTTTTGAGAAATTATTATGAGAACATACAATAATGTGATTGCTTTCCTATTCCATTATCCTCTTCTGTCCCCTTCCCCAACACACTAAAATATTGATATCACTTGTGCCGATCCACTGGATTTCCCTGTGAATCTTTTCTTCTGAAGATCACTAGTACCTGACCCTCTCCTTATCTCCTTTCTTCACCTCCTGCCTCTTGCCTGGTCATTCCCACAGAAAGGAAGAAGGACAGAAAGAAATATTTCCAGAGTGGGGTAATAAGTTGGCCACTAAAAGCATTTAGAGATTTCAATTTGAATTTCATCCTACACGTGACTAAAGAGGGAACCCATGAATGACAGAGCTTAAGGTCAGTCCTAGCCTTCGCATTTAGTCACATTAAGCATTTGAGGAAAATTCTCCTTTGGAATTAAAAATTACATGAAGATTTGAATTACTTGGAAATTGATAGGAAAAGTGTTCTCTTGATTTTTAAATTCACTAGTGTTCTTTTAGAGCCTCTGGTATGTGCTGATGTGGATGTAGGCTTTGGTAAAGAACTTATAATTCGATGGGAAAGGAAGAGACTTGCTAAACAACTTTAATATAAAGCAGACAGAAGACAACAGGATAGAGTGGCCAAGAAAGAACTCTGGAAATATTGGAGAGTCTAACAGTTTGGTTTTCTTTTCTTTTTTTTTTTTTTAATTTTTAAAAAAAATTATTTATTTATTTATTTGAGAGCGACAGACACAGAGAGAAAGACAGATAAAGGGAGAGAGAGAGAGAGAATGGGCGCACCAGGGCTTCCAGCCTCTGCAAACGAACTCCAGACGTGTGCGCCCCCTTGTGCATCTGGCTAACGTGGGACCTGGGGAACTGAGCCTCGAACCGGGGTCCTTAGGCTTCACAGGCAAGCGCTTAACCGCTAAGCCATCTCTCCAGCCCCAGTTTGGTTTTCTTGATTACTTATAACAGAATCTTTAACCAATAAAATGGTATAATTTATTGAGGAAAATTCAGCAGGCCTCGGGACTGAAGAGGAGTTCTATTGTTGTTTGTGTTTTGTTTTTTCCTGGTGGGGTCCTCACATAGCAAGGCTGATCTAGAAAATCACTATGTAGTCTCAGGCTGGCCTTGAACCCACAATGATCATCTAACCTCAGTCTCCTGAGTGCTGGGATTAAAGGAGTGTGCATGCCACCACACTGGGCTTGAAGAGGAGTTTTTTAACAAGCAGCCTCAGATAGACAGAAACATAAAGACAACTCTTGTGAACTCAGTGGCCTGAGGTCGTGAGAAATGTGCTCTGGAAATCACGAAAGACATAGGAGTTCACAACAGAAGGGAACTTTGCCCTCTGATTCAACTCCATGTTCTCAGTGGAGAGCCTAATTGCTTGGTTTGGGTCACATGGCCAACCTTTGTGCTCATGTGTGCCAAGGTGAGAAGTGTGGGAGGGTAGATGGGAGGAAAACTGGGACTGCCTTTGACAGTCCTGCCAGGACCTTTGAGATGTCATTCAGTACTCAAGGGAAGAAAGGGGAATCAACAGGGAATGTTAGAGCTGCTCTCCACAGGTATCTGCTAAAGAGACTCGGGGAAGCTTTTGGAAGAGCAAAGTTCAATCCATGCCTTGATAAATGGATGGGTTTTGGAAAAGTGGCTTTGAAGTACCAAGAGGGCACTCTTGACAGGGAGAACAACTTGAGCAAAGGTATCGAAAAAGGATGAACTCAGTGGAAGAAACGGGAGAGAGAACTCAGGGAGGGGTAACCACAACCAAAAATGGTATGAGAAAAACCATAGCTAGTAAAAAAAAAACATAACTCAGATTGAGGAAACATAAGAGAAAGAGAGGAGAGGGTTGAGAGAGAGAGAGAGAGAGAGGAGTTAGTTTGGGCACAAACTCTTTGTGGTGATGAACAATGATGCTTTCTTAAGTCAAAGGTTGTTGCAGGAAAACTCTAGTACCAGATATGGGGTGCCTCCCAGTGAGGTCCCCAAAATTATACACACTGTTGCTAAGGCTTTTTGGTTGCCTACCAGAACTAGATGGCCGGCCCTTAGTGCTAAAGATTCCACATGCACCAGTTGCAGGGCATTTAATAGTCAAATTGGAAGAATCCTCTCTGCTGGCTAGCTGGTACAGTGCTGGAAAGTGTTATGTAAACACAGGGAGAGGAAAATCATTAACAATCTAACCCAATGGAGGATGCTCCCTCCTCACACAACTAACTAGCCAAGCAAAATGTGCTTACTGGTGCCACAGTAGCATGACTGTTAACCAATGACTCTTTTTATTGGGTCTGAAGCAGGTACTATGGGAGGGAATCTATGTCTAGTACCAAAACCTAGTTAAAAACCTATGACTTGTTTGACTATGTGAATATGATATGCTCAACAAATTACCCCTAAACTTTTATATTATGTTTATGCCCACAGACTCATGCTGCTTTCACCATTAGCCAGAGAAGTTTCTTTTTGCAAAAGACCATGAATGCTAAGGAGACTCAAAACTTGCTAAAGTGCTGAGAAAAAGTGGCTGTTGAGTGCCCAGTGCTAAGCATGGTATCTTTAGCATACCCTCCAAGGCTCAGGGAACATTGTAGAAGAAAAGGAAGAAATAATGTAGGAAGCAGAGGGTGGCTCTTCCAGACATCAAGTGACTCATTCAAGATCTCACAGTGGTTGTGAGCTGTTCAACACCTGCACAGTGGAGCCCATCGACATTTTTTTTTAACATAGATAATGGAGGAGGCATTTGATGCCTCCCAAAGACATCAAAATAGAAAAGGGCCAGTTGGAAAGATGGGGTTCAGTGGATTGAGGGTGTTGGAAGGGATCCAAAGAAGGCAATGGGAAGAGATTATTATCCAATTCCAGTATGTTCCTGTATGAAAAGTGTGAAAGATAAAATGAAGAAAAAGAAAACAGAGCAACTGATGACCTGGAAATGATCTGGAGTGTCAGTGGCAAGATGGCAAAAATGGTAAGGAATGAAAACTCTTAACTCACTGTTGCAGTCAGGTTCACATTGCTTGTAGAAATCACCCAACCAAGAGCAGCTTGTGGGAAGAACAGGTATATTTTGGCTTATAGACTCAAGAGGGAAGCTTCGTGATGGCTGGGAAAACAATGGAATGAGCAGAGGGGGGACAGTAACCCTTGGCCAACATCAAATGACAAAAGGAGCAGGACAGTGTGGCAAGCAATGTCATGGGAAAAGTGGCTATAATACCCATAAGCCTGCCCCCAATTATACACCGCCTCCAGGATGCATTAACTCCCGAATCTCCATCAGTTGGGAACCTAGTATTCAAAACACCTAAGTTTATAGGGGACATCTGAATGAAACCACCACATTTCACCCCTGGTCTCCATAAACTGATAACCATACATGATGTAAAATGCAATGCACTTATCCAACTTTAAAATCCCCACATTATTTTTTATCAATTCCAATGATGTTCATACATCCTTATAGTCCAAGATCTGTTAACAGAGGCATAATACCAAAAAATCCCCCCAAAAGCCCATAATGGCACAGAATAAACATTAACATTGCAAAAGATGACACTGGGCATAGCAAAGAAATATTCAGCCAATACAAGATTTAACACGATCAGGGCAAATATCAAACTCTGTAGCTTCAAGTCCAACAACTCCAGTCAGTGACAAATCTCCAAATCTGATAATTCTAACCAGCTTTTATTCTAATTCTGCCCTTCCAGCTAGGCTACTCACAGTCTGGAAAACTTCATTGGGGTTGACAGATTTCCTTAGCAGCCATCTCGTGGTCCTGACACGTGGTCCATGGTACTGGGTCTCCATTGCAAGCCATGGTTTATCCTCATGGCTCCATTGGGTCTCCATGCAGGCATCATCCAGCAAACCTGCTTCACACTGCCCGTGGCCATTTCCAAAACATAAGACCACATTGCAAACTCAATGACCTTCTCTTTCCTGCATTTCTCATACTCCACAATACCAGGTAGGGTGCCAATTTGTTAATCCAGGGGGGAATAAAGCAGACTTTGAAGAACAGGACACTCCTTGAACACTCAGGCCCCTTCAAAAGAGTCTACATGCTTCCTGTTACCCCAGTGGAGGTCAGCTGGCCCAGTCTCAAAGGTTATAATCTCTCAATTGCAGCTGAATAGTCAGCAGTCCACCCAAAGGTGGGTTTTTTTTTTCTTTTTCCTGTGACATATCTCCTCATTTCTATGCAATGCAACCCTGTACAACTTCTCAGGACATGGACATAACAGCAAGCTTTTTACACAAACTGCCAGCCCAGTCCAAACAAAGCTCTTTCTCACCCTCATAAGCCAAACTTCACAATCTGTAGTTCTTACTATATTCAGGTCTTTCAATTCTGACCAGAATAGTCCATTAAGCTGTATGTATAGCACTGCAAGGTGTCTCTTAGGCCGAGGTTTCAAATCCTTCCACATTCCTCTTGAAAATCAGCTCCAAAAAGCCAAAGCCACACAGTCAGGTGTCTAGCAGCAAATGACCCCACTATTGGTACTAACATTACTGTTGTAATCAGGTTTGCATTGCTGGTAGAAATCACCTGACCAAGAGCAGCTTGTGGGAGAAAAGAAGCTTATTTTGGTTTACAGGCTCGACGGGGAAGCTCCATGAGGGCAGGGAAAACAATGGCATGAGTAGAGGGTGGACATCACCCCCTGGCCAACATAAGGTGGACAATAGCAAAAGGAGAGTATTCCAGGCACTGGAAATGGGACACTGGCTATAATACTCATAAGCCCGCACCCAACAATACACTGCCTCCAGTAAGCATTAATTCCCAAACCTCCAACAGCTGGAAAGCTAGCATTAAGAACACCTAAGTTTATAGGGGACAGCTAAATCAAACCACCACACTCAATGTGTAGAGTTACAAAGATTTTCAAAAGTATTTTTATTTAGTTAGTTGAGAAAGTAAGAGAGAGAAAGAGACAGATAGATATATACTATTTATATGTAAACTAGGACATGCTTGGATGTTCTAAGAAGCTTCCCATCTATGAATTTTTAAATTTTTTTTTTTTTTTTTTTTAGAAAATAGTGTCCTTCAGTAAATTGAGTTCTTTATGCATTCCTGACACACTCTCTGCCATGTTTCATCATGTGCAAAATGAGAAATGGAAATAGAAAATCTGGTCATAAACTTCTGTAATTCCCCAAAATACAAGTCCTAGTGTGATCTATATATCCACACCCAATGGCTGAGGCACCCACATATGCTTATTTACAGCCCATCTTTCTCAAAGACAAATTCTCAAATCATCCCATCCTTTTTTTTCCTCAGGGATAGCAGTGATCTTATGTATTTATTTTTAAGTGTTAACTATTATGGAAGTAATTTACAGTAAACCTATCCAACTCTGTAGAGGAGGCAGGATTATCTCCTCACAGGGAAACAGCTTGCTTTGGGGGAGTGGGGAGAAGTGTGGCAAAGTCTAGACTTAACACTGGATCTAGCTGCCTCTAACAGGAATGTTTCCTCCCAGGTCCCATACTTTGAACTGTGCCTCTAACCATCTCCCCACTCTTGAGAGCCACAGGAAGAATGCCCCAGCCTCGAGCAGGACCAGCACAATATTTGATATGATTTGAATTGAGAAAGAAGTGAGATGCTATGAAATGGATTTTTTTGTTGTTGTTGTTTTTTCGAGGTAGGATCTCCCTCTAGCCCAGGCTGACCTGGAACTCACTATGTAGTCTCAGGGTGGCCTCGAACTCATGGTGATCCTCCTACTTCTGCCTCCCAAGTGCTGGGATTAAAGGCTTGAGCCACCACGCCCTGCTTGAAATGGATTTTTGATTTCAACCATGTAAAAGATAGAGTTGGTATCTATTCAATGCAAACTTGGAGCCCAGAATCACGCAACTTATGGTACTTTCTCTTTTTGCTTCATTGGATCCTCATCACATCCCGTCAGGTTGAAAAAAAAAATTCTGTTCATTTTGCAAATTAGATTTAGATATAAGAAATTGTCTAACATCAGCAACGGAGCCAGTCATTACTCAATCACTCATTCAACATACTTAATAAGAAACCTGGGCCCATGAGATACATATGTAAGCCAAATAGGCAGAGATCCTCAGTGGAGCTCAGAGTGTGAGGACTAAGGGCATAGGCAAAGAAAATTAATTAGAAAACATATGGCAAGTTGAGAAGTCACAAGTGCTTTGGGGGAATCTTTATCTGAAAAGAAGGAGAGTTTGAATAGTGAATTTTAAATAGGATGGTTTCATTACAGTACCAGGAGGAAGTGAGTATGTCAAAAAGTGATCGAGCTTTTGCTTATGGGATCACCAAATTTAAGGTCTTCCTCATTTTGTAATTTTATGGGACTGTCATGCAACTATGAACCTCTTCCCATCCCACCTTTATCATTGTTATCTGCCACATGGATGTTAAGAATTCCTGGGAATTATTCTTTTAATTCAATGAGTAATAATGTCAGGGTCATGTGACAAATTGGAAAGGTCACCTTCTGGGTGGGAGTAAGGAAGCCTGGGCTCTAATTCCATATCTGTCATTCATTTAAAGTTGACCTTGAAAACTTTCTCTCTCCTACCAGCGCTTCGTTCTCCAGTTGACAAATCAAAGCATCAGCAACTAAAGACAATTCTTCTTCTAATGCTTGTTGGCTACAAAATGTTGAAAAATGTCCAGGGTTGTCCCAGTTGAAATTGTTTTGGTTGAGAGATTAGAACCCAAGGAAAGGAATTTATCTTTTCTGAAGCTTCTTTGTGAAACATGAAATGTCTTTCAAAGTGATCTACAAACACTGGCTGACCCAGATCACCATTCTGTGTCTTCTTCTGGGTAAAGTTAGAGGCAGATGCTACGCTGCAGCCTGGGCAGGCTGCTGGACTGCCTCTTCATTTCCAAGGGGAGCTGAAGGTGTTGGAATGACAAAAGCCCCATATGGCTTGAGACCTGATTACCTTAGCAATTGGTTCCCTCCTCATGCATGTCAATTAAAAGACAATTATGACTCTTGACTGCTCCAGGGCCGTGGCAACAGAAAACAGGAGGCAAGGGGTTTTTGTTCTTTTCTTCATCTTTATCTTAAACTCTATCTTATTTTAAAAACTTATAAGATGATCTTGTCACTGAAACTTGTCCTACTTTAAGAGTTCTGGTACAGATACATATTTGATTTGTCAGGTGATGAGTGCATTTGTTGTATCACTGTTCTGTCCAAATGTCCTTTAATGCTTCTAATCACTTATAGAAACAAAGCTGCAACTTTCTGCCCAGTGTTTTCTAAATACATTATGTGGACTCACTCTTCCTGTCCAATAACATTTCCTGCAAAATATTCAGAGTGATAGAGATAGAGATAGAGATAGAGAGAGAGAGAGAGAGAGAGAGAGAGAGAGAGATAAAGATAGAGATAGAGATAGAGATAGAGATAGAGATAGAGATAGAGATAGAGATAGAGATTGAGAGAGAGACTTGCTTTATCACCCAGACTGGCCTTAAATTCATGCCCCTCTTGTCTCAGCCTCACATGCTGGGAATACAGGTGTGACCCAACACATCTGATATAGTTTGCTTACTTTCTACTTAAAGTTTTTCTTTTGTCCACCAATCAAAACCTATCTGTTCTATAAAACCAGCTTCTCTTCAATGTCATGTCATGGTCATGTGAGTCCTGAACATTTCCTCTGAATTTTAGGAGTTACTAGAATAATTTTATTTCTCATTTGCTTATGCCAATTATTCTAATCAATTTTTCTTTCTACTTCTTGAGGTAGGAGCTTTGATTTAAGTTTTTCTTCGCCCCTACACAACATAGCAAATAGGGATCATAGAAATTGCTGCTGTTATATACAATCTGACAAAAATAGGACACCTGAATGTTTTGGACAATAAAGTTTAAAATCATGCCACCTTCCAGCCTAAAAGCATTAGGGACTTTAGTGATTAATATACCAATTTTTTCATTTTGTGGACAAAACTCCCTGAGAGAATGGAGCCAGCTCTTGCTCCAAATTAAGCCAAATTAAGTAAATAGAAAGTGTGGGTCTTGTGAGACCTTTCCCACTCTGGTATGTCTGGTGGATCGTATGCACCTGAGCGAGGCTCTCCTGTGGGCACAGCTGGGGTGCTTTTGTGACGGCTGGGGACGGCAGGGCAGCATGAGCTTTGCTTCCCCAGTCAAAGTGTCTTCACCATGCACACATGCCATGCTTACATAGCTATCACCGTGTCTCTTCCATAATTAAAAAAAAATTGAGAGTAAGAGATACATGGATAGAGAGAGAGATAGATAGATAGATAGATAGATAGATAGATAGATAGATAGATAACTAGGTAGGGAGTATGGGCATGCCAGGGTCTCTTGCCACTCTAAACAGCTCCAGATGCATGTGTTACTTTGTAGGTCTGGCTTGATGTGGCAGGGCTTTGCGAACAATCACTTTTAACCACTGAACCATCTCTCCAGCCCTCTTCTATAATTTTTTAAAAGTTGCAAAAAGTCCACACTTTAAATACCATTACTATCAAAATTATTTGGCAATCCCACTATTGGGTATCTTACTAAAGAATGTGTATGTGAGGAGTTATCCGCAGGCCCATGTCATCGCAGTGCTATGACAACATCCAGGACATAGAACCCATCCAAGCTTGTTGATCAATATATAACTGCATAAAGCAAATGTGGCAGATGATCACAGTGGACTACTAGTCAGCCTTAAAATGGAAGTTCTAAGCAGGGTGTGACGGTACATGCATTTAATCCGGCACTGGGGTGGGGGTGGGGACTGAGGCAGGAGGATCCCCATGAGTTTGAGGCCAGCCTGGGGTTATAGAGTGAGTTCCAGATCAGCCTGGGCTAGAACAAGACCCTACCTCAAAGGAAAACCAAAAAAACTAAAACATAAAAGGACTTCTCTGGCATTTGAAACAACATAGCCAGATACAGTAAGATAAATACTACAGGGAGAATCTAAGCACGTTGAACTCTAAGAAGTAGGGAGCAGAATGGTGGCTACTAAGTACTGGGTGACGGGTGGGGTTGAGAAATACCGTGTAAAGAACACGAAATGTCAGTAGGTAGGTAGGAGAGATAAAATCAGGAAGGCTATGGCAACAGGTTAATAACAATGTGTTATTGTAAGCTTTTGGGTACCAGGAACACAACCCAGACTAAGTACTAGGCAAATGCTCTACCAGCCATATACCCTAGCTCTATAATGCATTTGGTTTTTCTTTTCTTTTTCCCTCCTCTTTGAGACAGTGTCTCGTGTAGTCTAGGCTGTCCTTGAACTCATGTAATTAAAGATTACCTTGAAGTTCTGAACTGATCCTCTTGCTACCACTTCCTGAGTGCAGGGATCACAGGCACATGTCATTACACTGGGTTTACACAGTGCTGGGCCTCAGACCATGGGCGTCCTGCGTGCTAGTCAAGTCTACCAACCGAGAACTGGCGCGTAGTGTTTCACCACAGAGAATAATGAGTATGTGAGGCGGTACATTGGTTAATTAGATTAATTTAGTCATTGCATAATATATTTACACTTCGAAACTCCATGTTGTGCAGAAATAATATATTCAATTTTTATTTTAAAAAATGTTTCCTTTTTATTTGTTTATATATTTGAGAAGGTATGAAAGAAAGGAAGAGGCAGATACAGAAAGAGAGAGAGAGAGAGAATGGACACATCAGGGCCTCCAACACTGCAAATGAACTCATATGCATGTGCTACCTTATGCCTCTGGCTTACATGGGTACTGGTGAATCAAACCTGGGTTCTTGGGCTTTGCAGGCAAGCACCTTAACTGCTAAGCCATCTCTCCAGCCCACAATTTTTATTTTTGATTGAAATTCAATTTAGAATTAAAATTAAAATTTGTTAATATCAATTGACGTATAAAATATTTTGCTATGTCTCAAACTGGTGACCACTATTTGAAAATAATAAGCACACTTGTTCAAATTCCCCTTTGTGGAGTGAGTGGGGATTTGAGAAGGTTAAGACTGGGTGTCATGTCTGCTGTTTACAGAGGATGTGGAAATTTCAAAGTACAGGACAACCTAGAGAAATGGAAGCGCTGGGACTGGGGAGGTTGGGAAGAGGGAAGTCTTTGCATAGCAGAGCCGGGGTGGACAGCCTAGTGGCAGAGTGATCGTAGCAGCAATACGGACTCTGGAGGTAGATGGCGCGGGAAGCTGAGTGAAGTCTAAAATGATATGGCAGAGGGATGTAGACAGTTTAAGTCGGCAGTCATCGGAGGATGGGAAAAGGTTACAGGGCAGAAAGGAACGTCACTGCGGTGTGGGTAGGACTGAATGGCGGGTGTGAGACAGGAATGAAGAGGTAGAAAGAGGGAAGCACGGACGACAGGGACGCAAAAGAGGAACATGAGCTAGCTTCTGTTACACACGGGAACATATTCTTTCTTGGTGAAGAACTGGGAAGAAGTTGGTGCGTAGGTGGCTGGAGGCAGAAAGGCCAGGAAGGGGTGGCCCTGAGCATTGTCAAGGCTTTCTCAGATTGGCTGTTGTATGACTTGACTGTGTGTGACTCAGGGTCCTTGTTGCTCCTCTCTCTCTACCCGTGACTGCGTTTCCTCCCAGCTTTTGTATAGCAAGAAGCAGATTCCACAAAACGGATAACAGAACCACACCTGGTAGGAAATTTCAAAGGCTGCTTGTAATTCACTCAGTGAAGCAAAATTAAACAAATTATATGATTCAACAGTGAACAATATCTTGTGCTTAAATGACTGTGCCTTAGTTGCATCATTTGTTAAAGAACATAATAAGTTGTATTAATGGAATTATGCTTCTGTAGAGGATTATTATGAGTAAGCACTTGTAGACCAGTACTTTCCACCTAATGCTATATAGCTATTTGGCAGCTAAATTATTGCTTTTTTTAAAAAAAAAAAAAAAACAACTTTATTTATTCTTTTAGTTGAGAGAAGGGGGGGAGCAGATAGAGAGAATGGGTGCACCAGGGCCTCTAGCCACTGCAAACAAACTCCAGTCACATGCGCCACCACATGCATCTGGCTTTACATGAGTACTAGGGAATAAACCCGGTTATTTTGGCTTTTCTGGCAAGCACCTTGAGCACTAAGCCATCTCTTCACCTGAAAGCTAAATAAAGGCAACACAATAGGAGACTGACAGACTGCCAACATTGGAGGAGAGCATAGGGACCCAGGGACAAAACATTTCAGAGGTGCAGTTCAGTGAATTGTTGACCTGTTATCATCACAGTTGATTAAACTGGTTGCATAAAGAATAACACGTCATCTGAGTTCTTTTATATATCAATATTAAATATTCTTCTTACACAAATCGCACAGTTGACAGCAATGTAACATTGATTCCACAAGTCCTAACTTTAGGTTTTCAGTTTCCAGAGGGTCATGGCGTGTCCATCTTTTCATTGACGGTGGCAGGCTGGGTGGCTGTAGATGACGGTGTTCTGTAAGTACTCACCCAGCAAGCAACGAGTAATCTAATGAGTGAAGTCCCAACTGTGGCATGAAAGATAACCAGTTCTTAGAACTGATAAAGCAGAGTGCTCTGAAGAACGGAGGAATGTTCTAGGTGTGCAATCCCCCCCCTCCATTGTCCTTAAAATCTTGTATGTGAAATCTGTAGCCCAATGTCTAATTCACAGGAAGTTTCAACAGTTATTTAAGAGGACAAGATGGAGTGGTAGAACTTGGCCTCTAGGGAAGAGCCATTGCTAGGATCCACTTTCGTGCCTTCATAGGATGTTGGCAGATCACACTTTGGGGAAGTGCCCAGCGTGGCAGAAAAGGGCTGCTAGGCAATAAATGGCCTGCATGCTGGTCAGTGTTCCTTTTAATAGTAATTGATTTTTCCATATCAATGAAAAGTCATCAGTTTCTCAATCCATATCAACCCTTCTCCTCCCCAAGTTTTAAAATGTTTATTTCCTGTCAGCACTATTTTTGTTCAGTTGGATCCTGTTGGGGGATTTTCATGCACTTTTCCTGTTTATTTTTCTTCCTGTTTCTCAGAATAAGAATTAAAAGATAAAGATGAACAATTACAAAGCACTTTGTGATGACCTTTAAAAAATACTATTAAATCTTTGAAGACTTGCACATCCCTCAAGACCCAGCCTTTAGTGAGCAAATGCCAAGAGACTGAAAGGGACTTGATAGCTTCCGGGCTGCTAATAAAACCAAAAACATAAAAACAAAACAAAAAAATCCTTGTGTCTGCCTGTTCTGAGCCATTATCAGTGCTATTTTCTTCACAGGAAGCATTTTATTTTATCTTATTTTTTACCTTTCCATTTAACCCTTTGCCATTTATCTCAGTGTGAATACCTAATAATTCTTTTTTTTAGCGATGTGACCTTAGGCAATCTTCTGTTGCATCTAGGAAGCATTCTGTGGTGAAGAAATTAGCAGAAAAGGGAGTTGAAGGGACACTAGAAGCCCAAAGGCAGGGGAGTCATTGGCACTGGTGGCTTCACCAGAACATTGATGGTGATGGCCAACTCACAGCGGTCACATGGACCTGGGATGGCAACTGACTCTTCCGTTCACATCTCAGGACAATTGCTTGACTAATTATAGGCTTCTTGTGTGAATCCAGGCCTTCATGCATGCTAGTCAAGTGCTCTGCCACTGAGCTACATTCACAGCCCTCTACTCATAACTCTTGATTTCAGTATTTTATTTTATTTTTTTAATATTTTTTGTTCACTTTTTATTTATTTATTTGAGAGTGACAGACAGAGAGAAAGACAGATAGAGGGAGAGAGAGAGAATGGGCGCGCCAGGGCTTCCAGCCTCTGCAAACGAACTCCAGACGCGTGCGCCCCCTTGTGCATCTGGCTAACGTGGGACCTGGGGAACCGAGCCTCGAACCAGGGTCCTTAGGCTTCACAGGCAAGCGCTTAACCGCTAAGCCATCTCTCCAGCCCTTGATTTCAGTATTTTAACAGGTCATAATTCCCCCTGCATCTGCACAGCTGAATTCCTTAATCTCCATTATTCTAATATTTGTGCCCCCACTCAAATCATTATTTCTTTTTAATAAAATTACTTATTTGTTTATTTATCACACGCACACACACCAGAAAGAGAAAGAATGGGCACACTAGAGCCTGTAGACACTGCAAATGAACTCCAGACGCATGTGCCACCATGTGCATCTGGCTTTGTGTGGGTACTGGGGAATAGGACCTGGGTCCTAAGGCTTTTCAGGCAAGTACCTTAACCTCAGAGTCATCTCTCCAGTCCCATTATCTCTTTCATAGTTTGGCTAATAATTGCTATCTCAGTTCCAAACATTTCATTCTCCAACCTTGTAGACTTACAGCTTGCTCCTATTTTTGTTTTTGCTTTAAGACATTTTTGATCTTATATACCCTCATTAACCCCAATTCTTCTCCTCCCACTCCAGCTGGACCCCTTTTACCCACCACTTACTGGTGGTTCATCACTGAAGAGGATGATCCCTGCCCACCAGGAACTCACTAACTGCTTTTGCTCCCCAGGGAGGTATGGGGCCTAATGAAGCTCACACTTTCATATGCCATCACCATCTGACAGACTTCGGTGTCCTGGAGGCCCACCACCACTGATTCTTCTAGCTGCTTTTGGCCTTTTTTGCGTCTCATGTTTTCTCATCTGACTCAGCTTCACTGCCATGGCCCATTGTTACAGTCACCCTTTTCCAACTCCTTCAATTCACTTTCCTCTGCCTGGATCACATTTGCCTGAAAAGGGCCCCCAGTGTAGTTAAATTCAATACCTCACCTGACTTGTGACAACTGCAAGTAAGTGTAGCTGGGAAATAATGAGTAAGATCCTGGGCATGGAGGCACACACCTGCAATCCCAGTGCATGGGAGGTGAAGCCTGGGGGATCAGGAGTTCAAGGCCACTCTTCAGCTACACAGCCTGAGCTATACAAAGTCCTGTCTCAATACAAAGAAATGCAAAACAAATTAGAAAATAACAAGGAAGCGTGAGGTCTAGTCTCACTGAAAATTCATGATTACAAACTTCAGCAGGGTCTGTCATGCAACCTGGGGTAGTGCTGCTTTTCCCGCCTAGTCTATCAGAGCTATCTGACCTCCCTTTGTTTGTGTTTCACACTCTGTCCTAAGTCTCCATTATCGTTTTTGGTTGAGGACTTCTTGTTTCAGCTGGAAAAGCAAAATGAACATAGAAAAATGTTTTTTTCCTCTGTTTCTACTTCTAGCCTATCACCTCACCTGTTTTATGGCTGACCCTTTTCCATTTTCCTTTCCTTCCTTTCTCCCTCCTCTTCCTCTCCTCCCCCTCTCCACCTTTTTTTATAGTGATGAGTACTGAATGCAGGACCTCACACGTGCTAGGCAAATACTCTTCTGAATACATTGCTAGGCAAATACTCTGAGTTGCAATCTCATTCTCTCTTTTCTTTGTCTCCTCTTCTTTCTCCTCTTCCTCCTTCTTTTGAGACACTGGATAGGATCTCACAATTAAGCCTGGTTGTCCTGGTACTTGTTATGAAGTCAAGGCTGGCCTTAAGCTTGTGGCCCTCGTCTTGCCTCACCCTTCAAAGTGCCGCGATTAAAAACATACACTGCTATGCCCAGCCCTTCTTTTCCCTGGCAAGGCCAGTTTGAGCTGAGTAGCCTGAGCCTATCACTTGTTGCCTATACAAGGCCATCCCTACAGCGCTTCTCCTCTCTTTCTTCTGCACCAGCAACTCTTTTGTCTCTAATGGATCACTCACACAGGCATGCAAAGATGGTTTGATACTCCCACCTTAAAAGCACACATCTTCACACCTGTCCTTACTATGCCATTTCTGTTTATTTCTACAATAAAACTTTCCAAGTATCTCTTCTAGTGTCTCTGATTTCTGTCTTTCCACTTTCTCCTTTGTATTCACTGCTGGGTTTGCTCCCGCCTCCTCAGTATAAACAAAACAAAAGCTCCAACAAGGTAGCCAGGGAACCCTGACTTCCATGTCATCAAGTCCACTTTCTTATCTGCACTGAAGTTCATGTCAGGGACTGTTGACCTACTTCATGATTCCTTCCCTTCTAAATGTGGCCTTCACTCGGCTTCTGGTACACCACTCTCTCAGCCCTCTTCCAGTCACCCTGGACAGTCCTGTTCAGTGTCTCTTGTAGCTTCTCCTCCTCTCCCTATCCTCTGTTTAGATAGTGGGGTGTTAGTCCTTGTCCTCAACTCTTCCACATGACATTCACTTCCACAGTGGTCTCATTTAGTTTAAGGTTTTTGAAGCACCACCTGTGTACTGATAATTCCAGAGCAGATCCTCTAAACTAAACCTCATGTTCACAAAGCCAATGCCTGCTGTGTCCACTGCATGTCCAGAGAGCACCTCATCACAAACATGCTCCAAAGTGAGCTCTTAGTTCCCATCAGTCCACTGGACTGCTTCTCTCTTTCTTGTTGTTGTTTTTCAGGGTAGGGCCTTGCTCTATCCCAGGCTGACTGGAATTCACTATGTAGTGTCAGGATGGCCTTGAACTCACAGCAATCCTCCTACCTCTGCTTCACAAGTGCTGGGATTAAAGGCATGCTCCACCATGCCCAGCTTTTCTCTCTGTCTTTCAGAGTACATGAAAATGCTGCTCAGGGTATAACTCTTCTCTGAATCTCTTCTCTCTTTTCTTATATCCAGTCAATCAGTATAATCCATCAGTACTAGTAACAGACTTTCCACTTTCAGCATGGGTCTGGTATTGACACCTTCCCACTGCCATCCTGTTTCAGACCACTAGCACCGTCCCTTGATCACAATAGACTCCTGACTGGCCTTCCTTCTGGCTGCACTTTGACCCACCCACAGCCTGTGTGACACTCAGACGTGTATGGCATTATGCTGTCTTTTACTAGCTTTTGAATGGCTTCTCTTGCTCTTGGAATAACAAGCCACAGTCCTCTTGCCTCCCAGACATCATCTCTAGCATTCTTCCTCTCAGTCTTCACTGAGCCATTTCAATCTCTTTGCCTTTCACAATCACCAACCTCGCTTTCCCTCCCCCTCCTCTTTCCTCTCTTCTCCCTTTTTCTTTCACCTTCCCTCCTATTCCTTTTTTTGTTCTGGGGATTAAATCCAGAGTCTCATACCTGCTAGGCAAAGCACATGATTACTGAGCTCAATCCCCAACCCCAACTCTTTGCTGTTTCTTAAACATACATTCTGGCTTCTTTATCTTTGTATTTTTATTTCTGAAATGCCTTTCTTTCATGGCCACTCCTTCACTTCCTTCAGATTTCAAGTTAATTCCTCTTTTCAATGAGGCCCTCCATCACAGGACTCCTTACAGTGGTGTATGTGTGCACACACACCCAGCTCTCAGCCTTGCCTTCTCCTATCACTATCATTCACATAACGAATTTCCTTGTTTATTGTCGTCTTTCTTATCTTTGTTTATTTTGCACACTGCTACATTCATATATCTAAAAACAGGGTCTAGATATACCATTCAATGACTGTTTAATGAATTAATGAATGATTAGGGCTAATAGATCCAGTGTGTTACACTGGAATGAATGTTGTCTCTGAGCATTTCCCAGCTTTTTCTGGAGCTGTCTTCTCCATATCGTTACTGTGGGAGTAACTCTGGAGGCAGACATGTATGATGTTGCTCCGAACCCCTGGCTAGAGCTGATGGGCCAGAAAGGATACCCTGGGCCAACTGTTTCTACCTTGGGAGTCTGTTACTAGTACTCATGGAGCCAAGCCTCTTAGCAGACTCCAACATATCTTTGCACAGCTGTTACAGGTCTCTTTTTTCAGCCAAGAGGACCAGATGCAGAAGTATCTATCCAAAAGGGAGAATGAAATGATGATCAGAGAAAACCAGAGGTGGCAGATGGCTGGGGAAGCACTATAGGACTCTGTTCCCCATTTTCAGTCGTTCTTCAGACCCATTCAGATGTCTGTGCCACTTGATTCATTATGGAAGCACCCGTGCAGTGTCTGCCATTGCAGTAGTTGATTAATAGATGCCAATGGAATCTGAACCAGGAAGTAATTGCACCTCATCGGCTCAGTCTCAAAACCTGCACAGGAAATCAAATTGAGCTAAGTTGCAAAAAATAAATGTTTTGTAACTGTTCTTCAACACCTGACCTCATTTGACATGAACCAGAAGGCAGAGACACAGTGGAAGATAGTTGGTCCAAAAGCAGGAAGATTAAGTTCTGGTCCAGCTGTCACCATGGTTATCAGTCCTTCTTCAAAGCCCTGCGCTCTCAGGTACAAAACAAAAGGGCTGGATTATGTGGTCTTTAGCTCGTTGTTCAAGTACAGATTTCAGAAGCTAGCCTTTAAAAAGAATGTACGTTTCCTCTTGATGAATAATTCAGGTGTTTAAACAGATGTCTTTTTTTGTGGGTATAACAATTGAACTCTTTCATTTTGTAGGGAATGTTCCATTTCATAAGTCTTGGCTGAAATAAAAAATTGTCTACAACTATAGATGTTGACATGGTTCCATTTCTTCTGTGACCAGAGCTAAGTTACACGACAGCAGCTAAGACCATCAGACTGAGCCACCAGGACTGAAATTGGAGCTATCCATCCAAAAAGCAGAGGCAGCCAAGAGGCAGGTGGTGGTCACAGCTGCTAGTGTCACATGGAGGACCAGATCTCTTATGTCAAGGTTGAAGACATAGTGATAGCAGCTTGGCACTAGATGCCGGTGGAGGAGATATTGGCCCAACTTCAGGGCAAGATCTGCGTTGAGGCTGAAGGCAGAGTGGTGCTAGCTTGGCATCTGGGGCTGGTGGAAGATATGCTGGCCCAACCTCAGGCCCATGTCTCCTGTGTTGAGGCTTCAGGTACAGTGCTGTCAGATGGGCACCTAATACTAGTGGAGGAGATGCTTGCCCAGCCTCATGGCCCTCTTTTTTCTACAGTCATCCTTGTGATTTCCATCAGCTTCCTACCATTCTTCACATAAAAGCCCTGATTGGAAAGCCAAATAAAACAGAGCAGGAGTGTTTTAAGATAGATTCCTTACTGGAGTCTATGTGGTCAAAAGCTCTGTGACTTTGTCAGTGTCACAGAAAAAAATACAAGAGTTTCACAAGCAAAAGGGAACCAGATGGGATCTGAGAGATGATGCAGTCTAAGATCTTCATGTAAGGGGAAATAAGGCTTTGATCAGGCAGGTTCAGAGGTGTGATGCATATTCTCAGCTCTCTAGTACCATCCCTAGGAATTTTCTTACTATTTAAACTATTTACACTGCTTTCAGTTTGTTTACCTATTATTTTGTTTGCATTTCTTTTTCTTTGCAATTGGACCTACATTTCATGAGCTCATGAAATCAAGGTTATTACTTGCCTCATATCCCACTCCTCACTCCTGATATATATATATATATTTTTAATTAATTGTTTATTTATTTGAGAGTGACAGACACAGAGAGAAAGACAGATAGAGAGAGAGAGAATGGGCGCGCCAGGGCCTCCAGCCTCTGCAAACAAACTCCAGACGCGTGCGCCCCCTTGTGCATCTGGCTAACGTGGGACCTGGGGAACCGAGCCTCAAACCGGGGTCCTTAGGCTTCACAGGCAAGCGCTTAACCGCTAAGCCATCTCTCCAGCCCTCCTGATATATTTTTTAATTCTAACTTTAATTAATTTATTTGAGAGCAACAGACAAAGAGGGAAAGAGGGAGAGAGAGAAAGAAAGACAGAGACAGAGAGAGAGAAAATGGGTCCATCAGGCTCTCCAGCCACTGAAAACAAACTCCAGATGCATGCGCCACCTTGTGCACCTGGCTTACATGGGTCCTGGGGAATGGAGCCTTGATCCGGGGTCTTTAGGCTTCACAGGCAAGCGCTTTACCACTAAGCCATCTCTCCAGCTCCACCCTGATTTTTTAAAAAATATTTTATTTATTTATGAAAGAGAGAGACTGACTGTATAGGGCCTGGCATGGTGGCACATGCCTTTAATCCCAGCACTTGGGAGGCAAAGGTAGGAGAATCATTGTGAGTTGAGGCCAGTCTGGAATTACAAAGCTAGTTCTAGGCCAGCCTGAGCCACAGTGAGTGAGACCCTGTGTGGTAAGAACACAAAAAATATTTAAAACGTCTATATGGGTGATCCAGGGCCTCTTGCTGCTGCACACTTTGGATGCATGTGTCACTTTGTGTATCTGGATTTATGTGGGTACTGGGGAACTGAACCCTGCCTGGCAGGCTTTGTAGGTTTGTATCTTTAACTTTTGAGCCATATTTCCATTCCCACAGTCCTGATATTTTTTAAAATATTTTATTTATCTAATTTATTTATTTGACAGAGAAAGAGGGAAGGGGGGGATGGGCATGCCAGGGCCTTGAGCCACTGCAAACAAACTCCAGATGCATGTGTCTCCTTGTGCATCTGGCTAATGTGGGTCCTGGGGGATTGAACCAGGGTCCTTTGGCTTTGCAGGCAAATGCCTTAACCACTAAGCCATCCCTCGAGTGCCAGTCCTGATAATTCTATTTCTTGCATGTGGCATTTTGAAGGTGAGACATTTAGCCCTCAAGTTTTGAGAGAAGACTGGTATTCTCCAGCAAGGAAGCAAGGATTAAAGACAGAGGGAGAGAAATGAGGCCATGTTCAGCAACACTGAGACTCCTCCTTCCCCAGGCTCAACTAGCTTCACCTCATACCAATTTTTGTAAGTGCTGCCTGTTCTCTCTCATATGCATATCCTAGCTTCAAAGTTTTCGATTGGTATGTGAATTGGAGTAAAAGTCAGTATTAGTAGAAGCCAGGAATCTAGAAAGGTGTCTTGAGGGAGGGAGGAGAAGAAGGGAGGAGAAGGAGGGCTTACAGGGAGAATAGAGTAGATATACAAGTAGAAGAGCAGAAAAGGGGTGAAACAATCTAAGTGGGGCCAGAGAAGGGGATGTAGGAGAGAAGGATATGGGAGGAGGGTTAATCAAAACTTAAGATGGCATCAGTAAACCTTGTAGAAATCTACTTCTTTGCTACCTAAATGAAATACATGTTAAGAAAAATAGAGAGCTTGGGCAGAAGTACCCTGTAGGGGTGGATAATTTATGGCAGAAGCCATAAATTGTTACAAGAAAGTTTTATGACTGAAGAGATTGCTCAGTGGCTAAAGAGGCAGCCTGTTGCTTGCAATGGCTGAAGGCTCAGGTTCGATTCCCTACTTCCCATGTAAAGCCAGATACACAGAGTGGCACATGCATCTGGAGTTTGTTTGCAGCAGCAGGAGGCCCTGGCATGACCGTAATCTCTCTGTGTCTGCCTCGTTGTCTCTGTCTTAAATAAATAAACAATAAATTTTTCTTAATTTTTTTTTTATTAATTGTCTTGATGGAAACAAATGGGTGGGGAGAGAGAGAGAGAAGGGAGGGGGAGAGGGAGAGAGATTGGGTGCAAACAATTTATTTTTAATGAGAGAGAGAGAGATAGAGAGAGAGAAGTGACTGCTAGGGCCTCCAGCCATTGCAGCCAAATTCCAGAGGCATTTGCATGTGCAGCCTTTCACGCCTGTGTCACTTTGTGTGCCTGGCCACAAGGGGTCTGGAGAATCGAGCATGGGTCCTTAGGCTTCGCAGGCAAATGTATTAACCACCAACCCATTTCTCCAGCCCAATAAATATATTTTTTAAAAAAGAAATCAATTTTTATTTATTTACTTATTTATTTTTGTTGACAACTTCCATAATTCTAAATAATATCCCATGGTAATTCCCTCCCTCCCCCCACTTTCCCCTTTGAAACTCCACTCTCCATCATGTCCCCTCCCCCTCTCAATCATGATTGAGATGTCATGATCCTTCCTCCCATTATGATGGTCTTGTGGAGGTAGTGTCTAGCACTGTGAGGTCATGGATATCCAGACCATTTGGTGTCTGGAGGGGCACATTGTAAGGAGTCCTACCCTTCCTTTGGCCCTTACATTCTTTCTGCCACCTCTTCCACAATGGACCCTGAGCCTTGGAAGGTGTGATAGAGATATTGCAGTGCTGAGCACTCCTCTGTCACCTATTCTTAGCACCATGGTGCCTTCTGAGTCATCCCAAGGTCACTGCCATCTGAAAAGAGAAGGTTCTCTAACCAAAAGTGAGAGTAGCATTAATATGTGAGTATGATCATTAACAGAAGTACTTACTGGGCAGTTTGGTGAGCATAGTGTATACATTTAGCCAGACACCAGCAGACATTACACCCCTAGGGCTCATGAATATTTTTTCAAAAAGAAAATTTTAGTGCCAGGGATGGGATACCTTCCAGCAAGTTTTTGGTCAAGAAGGCTGTGATTCCCTCCCAAAATAACAAGCATTGCCAAGGTTCTTAATTGCCTACCAGCACTCAAAGGCAAGACACTACTGATGATGACACCAAGTGATTGAGCTGTACGTCACTGAGAAATCAAGCTGGAGCTGAGCTGGAGGCCTCCTCCCTGTTGACTAGCTATCAGGATACTGGAAACATTTGTTAGCCTGTTGGAGACAAAAAAAAAAAAAAAAATCATTGGGGGTATTATCCAACAGTGGATCCTACAAGCTTTACAGCTGGATAGCCAGTCAAAATGTACCAATTGGTGCAATGGTGGCATGTCTGGTATGGGGGAAACCAACTGCTCTCTTATTAGACTTGGTGCTCACTCCATTGTCTGGAATTTACGCCTGGTACCGAAAACCTAGTCAAAAGCCTATGGCTAGAAATCTCATAAGCCCTAGAGGGTGGAGAAACTACTGCTGTTGTCTGGCTCAATGCATATAGTATGCCCACCAGACTGCCCTCTAAATACTTGTGTTTATGTCTATATATTAATGCTGCTCTCACTTTTGGTTAGAGAAGCTTCTATTTTCAGATAGTGGTGTCCACTAGGGTGACTGAAAACTCACCAAAGTGCTGAGAAGAAGTGACAGCAGAGTGTTCAGCACTTGAGAGATCTCTAGCACAGCCTCTAATGCTCAGGGACCATTGCACAGGAGGTGGTGGAAGGACTGTAAGAGCCAAAAGAGGGGGTGCAATACTGTCTTCCAGACACAGAGTGGCTGTCATATTCATACCCTCACAATGACTGACACTGCTTAAAACAATACCTAAATTCTTGGAGGGGAAAAATTATGATATTAGAATAGAAAAGAGACTAACTGGAAAGAAGGGATTCAGTGTATCATTTGTATATATGGAAGTTGTCAATAAAAAGTTTATAAATGTTTATTGGGCTGGAGAGATTTCCCAGAGGTTAAAGTCACTTGCTTGCAAAGCCTTGTGGTCTGGGTTCAAGTACCATGTAAAGCCCGATGCACAAAGTGGTACATGTGTCTGCAGTTCGTTTGTAGTGGCAGACAGCCCTGCTACACACATACTGCGTTCTCTCTGTGTGCTACGATTTACCTGACATTTCTGCATTGGCTGATAGGCTCCTCCTTTTAATGTTCTATTCATGTTCAACAATTAGATTTGTTTGAAGTACTTATTACCTGCCATATCTTCTTCTTGGATTTGGTGAAGAGAGAGAAACTAGTAAGTTTCCTGCCCTCAAAAAACTACATGCTATTAAAGATTTTGTTGTTAGAGATTTTTACCAGAATTCAAAAAAAATGTTCAATCCAACCGATATCCATGTACTCAAAAAGTTCATGTGCTTTTGCAAAACAGCACACAGGAAAACAAATGGGAAAATGATAAGCTCCATTTGTGATTATTATGAACAAAAATAATCAGGGTATATGATAGACAGTGAAGAGGGATGTGCAACCTTACCTAGAAGCGTCTAGGAAGGCTTCTTGGAGGAGGTGACCTGAGAAAAAGGAAGTCAGTCATATGAAGGGTAAATTGTTCCAGGCAGAGGCAGCTGTTCAAGGACAACAAGGCAAGAAAGGATTTGGTACTTTGGAAGAAAAAGAGATCAGTGTGTTGGGGTGAAGAACACTGAGGAAGTGTGGTTCGAGTGAGAAGCATTGGGGAAACGAAAGAGGTATGCAGACTTGCTCACGGTCCCATGTCTAAGGGCATTGTTTTCCTATTTATTTACAGGATAGCATTAGCGTGGCTGCCTGGATACATATGACATTCCTTGAAGTAAGATCATGCCTCACATTTCTTTTTTATCCATACAGCAGTGACTGGTATAGTCTCTGGCTTTACACTGGGATTTAAAAATCATAATTCACTGAATTTAAGTTGAGCCCAGACAGGTGAAATGATTTCTACAGAACCCTTTATTCTCAGCCTTCAAAACCAACCAGTTACTTCACCATCTCCTCACTTGGCAGGATCCCTACAAAACTGGAAACGTTTTAACTTTACACAGTCTTTGTAGATATCCCTGGCGAGACTGGCTCAGTAGCTTCAGATTTTATTCTCAGGTTAGTGTGCATATTAACTAAGTCATCTAGGCAACTGGCAAAGTGCATTAACTTTCATTTCAGCTGGGCATGGAAGCACACACACCTATAATCCCAACACCCTGGAGGCTGAGTTAGGAGGATTGCCATGAGTTTGGGCCAGCCTGAGCTACTGAGTTTCAGGGTAGCCTGGGCTAGAGTGAGACCTTGCCTCAACAAAACAAGACAAAACTCACTTCATACCTTATTGGGAAATTTTCCAAGAAATATTTTTCTGTCATAGCCTTTCATTATTATAACTGAACGATTTCTTAGTGATGAGTAACATTGACTTAACATTAGAGATTCGATCAGATGAAGGGAGGGCAACAGAAATGAGCTGTACCAGGAAAGCAGAACACTGCTGTGTTCAACTGTGCTTCGATTTACCTGACATTTCTGCATTGGCTGATAGGCTCCAGTCTTTGACTTCTGGGCCATCTTCCCAGCCCTTCATATTGAATATTCTCCATCAGGTATCTTTGTGAGATTCTTGTTTGAATAAATTTTCTATTTTATAACTGGTTTATTTGCTTTACTATTTTTAAAGTTATTTTATTTTTTAATTTTTATTTATTTATTTATTTATTTTTTGGTTTTACGAGGTAGGGTCTCACTCTAGCCCAGGGTGACCTGGAGTCTCAGGGTGGCCTCAACTCACAGCAATCCTCCTACCTCTGCCTCCCCAGTGCTGGGATATGCCCGGCTTGTTATTTTATTTTTAATTTGTTGATTTTTTTTTTAAATAAAAAGGTTGCACACATAGACCCTCTCTCCCCCACACCAATTCTGCTGAGAGTCTTCTTGGGTGGTGTTACTGGTATTCATTTTAGGGACCAAGAGGCCTCAGTCAGTCTCCGCAGAGATGGGGGCTAGGTATCTTAATTATATACCCCCCATCCCCGTTTTTCTCTCTCTTATCCCTCTCTCACTGTGGCTAAACCCTTTCTTCTTAAAGACTTTCATGTCTTGTGTGTGGGTTTCACGGAGTTTAATTATAGTGACTTGCGTGGGGATGTTTGGGCAGAGTTTTATTAACCTGAGCATTGATAGCTTACCATTGATTACACACTGAAGAACGTGACACCTCCTCCCCCGTAAGCATTACCGGCCAGCAGGAGTGGGGCCTCATGGGTACCTCCAGAATCATGATGGAAGGTCGGCAGGCTCCACCTTGTACAGGAACCACAGCTGCTGTAAGCTCACGCATTTAAAGGTCATGTGTCCAGGAGACTGGAACACAGCACTCCTCGCCATCCTCCAGAGTTTACATTCATTCTGCCCCTCTTCTGTGATATTCTCTGAGCCTTGTTAGAGGAGATATAAAAGTCTAAATTTGTTCTGAGAAAATAGTAGTCACTTATTCTAAGCACTCTGACTGGATGGGCATCTCTGTATTAATCCCTGTCCGTGGCAAAATAAGCTTCTCTGATTGAGGCTGAAAGCAACACTAATGTAGAAGTAGAAACATACGTATTTAGAAGGCCATCCATTTATAGCACAAAAGCAGTTCCTGCCCTGGGCCTATGACCTTACTAGACACAGGCTTTTGACCAGGTTTACAATACCAGGCTAATTTTGTCCTGGGGAGCAGACCTCAGATCCGACTGAGAGGGAAATTAGATAAGTAGAAAAAAGCTCATAAGAGAAATCTTAAAAAGTGATTTCTGGCTGCTTACAAACGTGGCTGTTCATGCCGCACATTCGTCCTGCTGTCTGAGCAGCAGCGTCAGAGCTGGAATTACTCAGAGCGTGAAGAGTTCAAGCCCAGCCCCCTCCCGTCGATGCACCCAAGTATGCTGGCTCCTTCCCGATTCAGCCCCAAGCCCATAATAAAAAGTCCCCTTGGAGCCCACAGCGGCTTCTGTCTTCTGTCTTGCTCCTGGGCTATTCATCTCCCAGCACCTCAGGTTTTTGTCACCGGTATGGTTTTGTCCTAGCAGCTAAGCTGCCAGGGTGGGAAAGGATATATATATGAAAGCACATTTTTGTTTCTCCCTAGGCCCGTGGACTTCTCCATGGATGTTTCAACTCTTCACCCTTCGGTTGGTTCTCGGACTTCTTCGCTACCCAACCTCCCCTGAAATTGTATAAATGTGATATTAAAAAAAAAAATCAGGGCTGGAGAGATGGCTTAGCTGTTAAGTGCTTACCTGTGAAGCCTAAGGACCCGGTTCGAGGCTTGATTCCCCAGGACCCACGTTAACCAGATGCACAAGGGGGCGCACGCGTCTGGAGTTCGTTTGCAGAGGCTGGAAGCCCTGGCGCGCCCATTCTCTCTCTGTCTCTCTGCCTCCTCCTCTCTGTCGCTTTCAAAGAAATAAATAAAAATAAACAAAAAAAAAAAAATTAAAAAAATCATCCTTCTTAATTTGTTTCTTTGTTAAAACAGACAGGAGCTCAGGACTGGGGTTTGCATTTGGATCCCCATAAAATAAAACCCCATGGCACAATCAGAAATGGCACAATCATGTCACTCTTGTGGTTTATTATTTGTAGTGCTTTTGAGTTCTTTATATAGTCTGGATACAGATCAGCTATCAGATAAGCGATTTGCGAATTTTTATTTTAAATCAGAGTATTTGGGTTGTTTTCTTCTTCCCTTAATAGTATTGGGAGGCAGAGGGAGAAGGATTGCTGTGAGTTGGAGGCCAGTCTGAAACTGCATAGTGAATTCCAGGTTAGTCTAGTGTAGAGCCAGACACTGCCTGAAAAACAAACAAAACAAAACAAAACAAAACCCATGACTTGGAGCTGCGGAGATAGCTCAGCTGGTAAAGCACCTGCTCTGCAAGCACTATAAGCATGATGACCTGAATTCAATCCTCAGAACTGAAATAAAAAATCCAGGTGAATGTTTGTAATCCCAGTAATCCCAGTGCTGGGGAAATAGAGACAAATAAATGGCTGGGGCCTGCTGGAAGGCTTTAGACCTGCGAGAGACCCTCTCTCAAGAAGTAGGTGGCATTTCTGAGGAACAACACCCAAGGTTGCACTCTGGCCGCCGCATACACAAATGCATATGTCCACTTGCAGTCCCCTACGTATGACCATGCACTCACATACAAAATAAAAATAAAAGCTATGACTTAATTTTTCTCTTCTGGAACCAGCTTGTGATGTCATACTAAAACTCACCAAGGCAGAAAATGAGAGGCTCAACCCTAACAGAGACTTACAACATGCCCTCTAATGCTCAGGGAGTATTGCAGAAGAGGGGAGTGAAAACAATGTAAGACCCACAGACTGGGAAGGAATACTCTGAGACTGGGCTTCTCATAAAGATAGTGGCTGGTGCATTCATGACCACACAGTGACTATCAATAACCCTGCTAAGGAGGGCCCACAGTGGAATGGGACTATGACCAATATGTAATGTGTTTATATATTAAAGTTCTCAATAAAAATTAAAATCAAAAGAAGTTCTTGCCTGAATTCAAAGCCACAAATATTTTTCTTTATATTTCCTTCTAGAAGTTTGACAGTTTTAGGTTTTATATATAGGCCTATGATCCATTTTGATTTAACTTTTTCTAGCATTTTTTTTTTTTCTGTTTTGCCTATGTATATCCAATTTTCCAGTGCTACTGGTTGGAGACATTATCTGCCCTGCTTTGAAATACCTTTTCTTCTATGTGGAAAATCAATTGACCAGAAGCGAATCCATCTGTTTCTGGACTCTGTACTGGCCAGGCTTCATGCTACTGCTACACTGCTTGGATTTTTTTGTAACTTTCAAGTATTTTGTGGTCAGGAAGTTTGTGATCAATTTTGTAAGACCAATTTGCTATTTTTCAAAGTTAGAAAAATATTTTTTGTATGTTTAGGTCCTTTGCATTCCATACAACTCAGTTTGTCAATTTGTCAGTTTGTTTTTAAACAAAATAAAATAACAAAAAATTCTGCTGAGATATTGATTGACGTAGCACATAATTTATAAATCAATTCAGAGAGACTTCACATCTTTATAATATGCTTTCCAGTTAATGAAAAGAGTAAGGCTTCATTTAACCCAATCAATGGACAAAGTAAAGCTTAATTATGTCTTTCTTTATTTTTTCAGCAATATTTTATATTTTCCAGGGTATAAATTTTGAGTATGTTTTATTAGGCTCGTTCTTAAAGTAAGTACTTAATGCATGTTGATGCTACTGCACATAGTGCTGTGTTTTTGATTTGTTTCCATGTATGTATATGTAGTATACTGGAATTCAATTCATCTTTATGTTGTAACCACTTACACTGAAACCTTTCCTCACCAGGCCTTGCTGTCACTGATGCCCTTGGTCAGTTTGAAGGAAATCCTTAGTGTATATTTGCTGAGAAATTTTAAAATCAGGAATGTGTGTTGGATCTTGATATATGTGTTTTGGTAATTTATTAAAGTGATTATTATTTTGAAAAGCATTTTAATATAGTGGCTTACGTTGCTTTGATATCAAGATGCTGAACTGACTTCCATCCCTGAAATATTACAGCTGAATAAAGTTCCATTGTATAGAGTACAGATATAGCTCATTTTCTTTACACATTCATCTCTGGATAGACGTCAAGGCTGGCGTCATGTTTTGGGTATGGTGTGGATAGTGCACAAATGCATGTGCAATTATTTCTGTGGTATGCCAACATAGGCTCCTTCAGTGTTCACCTAGGCTTGCAGATCTTGGCTCATATGGCAATCCTACTTTTAGTGTTTAGAGAAACCTCTGTACTGGTTTCCATAGTGGGTGCATTAGTCTATACTCCACCATGTGTGTACAGCTTCTTCCTCTTCATGCCTTCATCCACATTTGTGGTTGCTTGTTTCCTTTCTTGCTTTTAAAGTTTTCCCTCTCCTTTTCCTGTCCTTCACTTCCCCTCTTTTCCCTTCCTTCCTTCCTTTTCTCTTTTACTAGGGCTCAAACCCAGGGCCTCCTGAGTATTAGGTAAGTGTTCTACCATTAAACTCTATCCCAGCCCTTTGTTTTCTTGATGACAGCCATTCTGGTTGGGGTAAGATGGGATTTCAAAGCTGTGGCTTGAATGCAAAATATCCGCCTATATGCTCATGTGTTTGGATCCCCAGCTAGTGTTGATGTGCAGGAAGGTCATGGAACCTTTAAGAGGTGGAGTCTTATTGGAGGAAGTGTGTCAGTGAGGGTGGGCCTTGAGGTGTTATAGCTGGCTCGGCATACTGTGCTCTCTCTGCGACCTCTCTGCTGATGTGACATGTGACACAGGCTTCCTGCTCAGGCCTGTCATGCCTTCCCATCCTAATGGATTTTACCCTCTGAAACTGTAAGCCAAAAAATAAACTATTTTCTTCTTTTAGTTGATTCTTGGGGGGCGGGTATTTTGTCCCAACAATGAGAAAGTAACTGATATACAGTTTTGACTTGAAAGATGTTCACATCTAAGAATATCTAATCCTTTAAAAATATTTACTGAAGCTGGGTGTAGCAGCACATGCCTTTAATTCCAGCACTCGGGAGGCAGAGGTAGGAGGATCACCATGAGTTCGAGGCCAGCCTAGTAGTGAATGCCAGGTCAGCCTGGGCCAGAGTGAAATCCTACCTCAAGAAACAACAACAAAAAAAAATTAATGAATATTCACTAGATATTAATTGAATTAATTTAATTCTAGATATTAATATACTGTCAGATGTATAGGTGGCAAAGATTTTCTCTCATTCTGTCAGCTAGCTATACATTCTGTTTTGTTTAGTTTGCTTAGCAAAAGCTTTCATGTAATTTCATATAATCCTATTTGAGAACCTGGGATCATTTTGTGTGCTATTGGAGACCTCTTTGATCGTCTTTGTCTGAACCTTGAAATGTTTTTTCCATTTTACTCTAGCTGTTTGAGAGTTTCAAACCTTACATTTTGTTTCTTTCACCTGTGTTTTGAATCAATTTTTTTTTTTTTTTTAGCACAGAGCTATGGATTAAATTTTATTCTTCTATATGTGGATGTCTATTTTTCCTAGTACTATTTGCTGAAGAGGCTGTCTTTTCCAATGTATGCTTCTGAAACTTTTATCAAAACTTAGGTGGATACAGCTATGTGGGTGTATTTCGGGGTGTACTCTTCTGCTATACTGGTCTGTTTGTCTTCTTTCTGTTAGTGCCGTGCTGCTTTGTGGTTGCTGTTGTGGTTTGCTGAGGTAGGGTCTCACTCTAGTGCAGGTTGACCTGGCACTCTGTCCATATTTCCAGGCTGGTCTTGAACTGCCGGTGATCCTCCTACCTGTGCCTACCCTGACTGTTGGGACTAAAGGTGTGGGCCACTGTGCCCCGTACTGCTTTTGGCACTATGACTCTGCCATAAAATTTAGGATCAAGTATTGTAATGCCTCTAACATTGTTCTTTCTGCTTAGATTTTTTTTTTAAATTCAGGATCTTTTTGTTTTCTTATAAATTTTAGAATTCTTTTCTAGTTCTGTGAAGAATGCCATTGGGGAGTTCAGGTGCTTGCCTGCAAACCCAAAGGACCTAGGTTTAATTCTCCAGTACCCACATAAAGCCAGATACACAATGTGGCACATGTGTCTGGAGTTCATTTACATAAGACAAAGGCCCTGGCATGCCTATTCTCTCTGTCTCTCTCTTAAATAAGGAAATTGGAATTTTTTTTTTCATTTTAATTTTCTTTTTTTTTTTTTGTTCATTTTATTTATTTATTTATTTGAGAGTGACAGACAGAGAGAGAAAGAGGCAGATAGAGAAAGAGAGAGAAGGGACACGCCAGGGCTTCCAGCCACTGCAAACGAACTCTAGATGTGTGTGCCCCCTTGTGCATCTGGCTAACGTGGGTCCTGGGGAATCGAGCCTCGAACCAGGCTCGATTAGGCTTCACAGGCAACTGCTTAACCGCTAGACCATCTCTCCAGCCCAGGAAATTGGAATTTTAAGTGGGATTACATTAGTAATATAGATATTTTAAGTGGGATTACGTTAGTAATATAGGTATTTCCACAACATTAATTCTACTCTTCCATGAACATGGAGTTATCCAATCTTCTAGTGTCACTTTTAGCTTTTTTCTTTAATATCTCAAAGTTTTCTTTATAGAGACTTTTTATCTCCTTGATTAGGGTTATTCCTAGGTACTTAATTTTACATTGAAAGCTTTTGTTTGAGGGGAACACAGCACTGAATTTAGGAAAGACTAACCTCTAGAATTTTCCCAACTGCAATCCTTAAACATTTGTCGAAGGCTGGTACTCAAGGGTATGACCTGCTAATCCAGAGCACACACCCTGCTCACAAGAGCAATCCCACTAAGTCCGCCTGTTGTCTTCAGCAGGTCTGTGGGCCCACAGTTATCGACCTCATTGACTTCAGTGCCATGATCAGCACTGCTTACACATGTATGTTTGGCCTGAGTCGAGAGGCCTCTGAGGAAAAGAACATTTCTAAACATTGCTTGTCAATACCGGTCATCTGCACTGGTTGGGCCCTATACCAAGGCAAAGGAAACCTAGTCACATGGCTTTAAGTGGGTGGATTACAAAGTTGTTAGATTAACTTTACAGCAAGTTATAAGTAAGGAATTTAGCATCTCACGGTAATAGTGTCACAAAAGTTATTTGTAAGTGCCATAAGAAATATTCCCAGTCCCCCCCCCCAAAGTTTATTCCCACAGTTTGTTCTTATAGTTCATTTCCACATATTGTAAATATGATCCCCCTATGATTACTTTCTTAGCAAGTTCATAATTGGTACATAGAAATGCTACTGAATTTTCTATGTCCATTTTGCGTTCTGCTACTTTGCTGAAAGGGCTTCCTGGTAGCCTCTTTAATGTCTTTTAAGCAGTGCATCATACCATCTGCAAGTAGGGACACTCTCACATCTTCCTTTCCAGTTTGTATTTCCTTTAGTTCTTTCTCTTGTATTCTTTCTCTAAGACTTCAAACGCTGAATTAAAGAAGAGCAGAGCCATAACCCTTGAGTCATTTCTGAGTCTAGAGGAAGCGCTTTGTCTCTTGGTGTTATCCCAGAGTTCTTGGACACTGCGGTCAAGTCCTGATGTTTCAATGTGTCATTTCCGTCACTTTGTCCTTTCTCCTTGATATTCTTTTCTTTGCTTGAATCTGTAGATGACCCTTTGGTTTTTATTTAATTCATACATTAATTTTAAACATTTCTATATTTTTAATCAAAATCTCAGTTTCCTTTCGGGAGTTCTATATTATTTTGCTTTTTTTCATTCTTATTTCTATTTTTCTCATATATGTTGCTGGCTTTCCTCCCAGTGTGCTGGATTTACTTCCTTGCTTCATTCATTCTCTTTGTATCCTCTTTGAAGTGATTAAGTCATGGAACTTCTTTTGTCCTTTTCTCTTTCTTTCTTTTTTTTCTTTCTTTCTTTCATTCATTCCTTTTTTTTTTTTTTTGAGGCAGGATCTTACTCTAGTCCAGGCTGACCTAGGACTGTCTCTGTAGCCCAGGATGGCTCAAACTCATGGAGATCCTCTTACATCAGGCTCCTGAGTGTTGACATTAAAGGCATGAGCCACCATACCTGGCTAAGTGAACATTTTTTCTAGTAAACTTTTTTTTTTCTTTTCACAATTTTTATTAGCATTTTCCATGATTATAAAAAATATCCCATGGTAATACCCTCCCTCTCCCCCCTGCACTTTCCCCTTTGAAATTCCATTCTCCATCATATTACCTCCCCATTACAATCATTGTACTTACATATATACAATATCAACCTATTAAGTACCCTCCTCCCTTCCTTTCTCTGCCCTTTATGTCTCCTTTTTAACTTACTGGCCTCTGCTACTAAGTATTTTCATTCCCACACAGAAGCCCAATCCACATATGAGGATCCACATATGAGGGAGAACATGTGGTGCCTGGCTTTCTGGGCCTGGGTTACCTCACTTAGTATAATCCTATCCAGATCCATCTATTTTTCTGCAAATTTTATAACTTCATTTTTCTTTACCACTGAGTAGAACTCCATTGTATAAATGTGCCACATCTTCATTATCAACTCACATCTAGGCTGGTTCCATTTCCCAGCTATTATAAAGTGAGCAGCAATAAACATGGTTGAGCACGTACTTCTAAGGAAATGAGATGAGTCCTTAGAATATATGCCTAGGAGTGCTATAGCTGGGCCATATGCTAGCAAACTTTTGAGATAATCTTTCAACATTGCATGCTTTTTACTTGCTTTGGCTTCTGCACTTGAGGAGTGTGATCAGTTAGGAGGAGTCATGCTGTCTAATTTTCTCATGTTTCTTGGGATGCTTTGTTGCAATCATGCATCTGTTGGTTTGAATATCTCTCCTGGGTTTATTTGGCAGTCTCCTTAGTGAGCAGCCTGCTCTGAGGATTCAGGCCCCAGATCCACTCAGGGAAGAGAAGGAAGCTCATGTAGTAGCCACAGCACCAAACTGTGTAAGATACAGCAATGTGCTTAGTCAACTAAAGTGCCTGATAGGTCACTAGTTACCAAAGACAGAAGATGTCAGGACTAATGATAGTGTGGCCTAAAAAAAAGAATTATTTAGGGTAGGGCTGGAGCAATCACTTACTGGTTACAGCACTTGCCTATGAAACCTAAGGACCTCGGTTTGATTCCCCAGAACCCATGTAAGCCAGATGCACATGGCCTGGAGTTTGTTTGCAGTAGCTTGAGGTCCTAGCAAGCCCCTTATCTCTCCCTCTCAAATGAATAAAAATAAAGAAATGAAAGTAAACCATAAAAATTATTTATGGTAAAAGCAGCAATAGTAAATAAATGAGATAGAGGAAGGGGCAGGGAGAGGGGAAAGGCAGAAGAAAATCAAGGTTAAATAAATGAAATGGAAAAAAAAAAAAAAAACCCTGGAGAAGAATGTTTGGAAGCAGAGAGAGAGAGAGAGAGAAAAAAAAAAAAAAAAAAAAAAAAAGAACAAGACATTAGGAAAAAAGAAAAACAAGCTGGGTCTGGTGGTATAAACCTTTAATCTCAGCACCCAGGAGGCTAAAGTTAGGAGGATCACCATATATTTGAGGCCACCCTGGAACTACAGAGTGAGTTCCAGGTTCCAAGTTAGCATGGCCCAGAGTGAGACCCTGCCTTAACAACAACAACAAAAAAAAGCAAAACAAATTCCCAATGCTGGGAAAATTCATAACCAAGCAGGCAAGAAAGGGAAAAGAAATAAAAATAGAATAAATAAGATACAATCAAAATACTACTACAAATATAGTAGAAAGAATGGGGAAACACAGGAAGTCAAAAATGCAAAAGAAAAAAGATTGCTCAATAATGAAAACTAAATGTATATAAACAAAAGTAGATGAATGTGTGGAGAATAGAAATATAAACATAAAAAGCCTTTTGAAATATAATAAAGTAAAGCCATTACTAGTAGTATAATAAAAATTTTTTCCAAAAAGGAAACAGGAGAGAAAAGAGGAAGTGCTTAATTGACATTTTTCTTGTTCTTTGAATACTGAAGACTGCCAGGTATATGCGGCGGTGGGAGGTAGGATCAGTTGAACTTGAAACTTTTTTCCCCCTATGATTTTTGCAGTTGCTATGTCTGTGTTGGGCAAGTTTCTGACGTTCTAGAGAGTTGTTTCAACCTAGCAGCTTCTATGCTGCCAAGGGGCCTCTACTGGCCACACTTTGCCTTGCAGGCAGGTGCTTCCACTCTTCCAGCTTCCCCCAGTCTGTATCCCCTGGGATGGCTAATAGTCTATGTGAGAAGTGCTTCCCAAGTTTGTTGATAGTGGGCAAAGCAACCTCATTGCTGGGATCTGCCTGTACAGGTAGAGCTCTTCTCATAAGTTCAAATCCCATTGTCCTAGTTGCTATCATTTCCCCTTTTATTACTCTCTTTTATCACGTCTCATCTCTTTTGGTAGGTTTGTTTTTCCATTTACTAGTTCAAAACATGTGGCCTCCATTGAGTTCTCCTTTCACCTATGGTCTTTTAACAGTTGTGTTATTTGGCTTCAAAGCAGTTGGAAAATATTCAGATTAAAAAAACATTATTGATTTCTAATTTGATTGAAGTATAGTCAAAAGCACATTTTCTATGCCTTGGATCTTTTTAAAGTTATCAAAACATTTCTCTTGCCCAACCATATGGATTATTTTCATAAATGTCTCATTTATATTTGAGAAGAATGTGTCTTCTTTTGTTGTTGAGCATAACATAGTAAACCATTCAATTAAGTTGAGGTGGTCAGTTGTAATGTTCAAGTCTTCAGTATTGTTGCTAAGTTTTGGTCTGCTTTTTTCTAGATTAGTGAGAGACAATGTTGAAATCTTCACCTATACTTACAGATTTATCTTTGTCTTCTTGTGGTTTTGTCAGTATTTCACCCCAGCTACTAGGTACATAAACTCATGGGACTGGTATCTCTACTGGATGAACTGGCCCTTTTATCGATTTAGAAAGATCTCCTAGTCAGACATGGTGGCACATACCTTTAATACCATGAGTTCAAGGCCACCCTGAGATTAGACAGTGAATTCCAGGTAGGTCTAGATTAGATTGAAATCCTACCTCAACACCCCCCTCCCCACCAAAAGATCTCCTTTATCACTGGTTCTATCTGTTGCACTGGAGACTACCTTGGTCTACTATGAATCAATTTCATTCCATACGTCATTTATTTATTTATGAGAGAGAATGGGCACACTAGGGCTTCCAGCCACTGCAAAGGAACTGCAGATGCATGCACCACCTTGTGCTTTTGGCTTATGTGGGTCCTGGGGAACCAAACCTGGGTTCTTTAGCTTTGTTGGCAAGCACGTTAATCACTACTAAGCAATCTCTCCAGCCCCCATACATTTATTTTTAACCTATTTATATTTTTACCTTAAAGCTGGTTCTTTAAACAGTATATGGCTGGATATTGTTTGTAAAATACAATTGACAATGTCAGATTTTTAAGTGTTCCTATGATTTATGCTTAATGTGATTATCGATATGATTTGGTCTAAATCTATTATCACTTCATTTCTCATTTCTGTCTCCCATCTGTTTTTGTCTTCTCTTCTTTTTCTGACTTCTTTATGTATTATAGGGTTTTTCAACATTTCATTTTATCATACCCTTTCTTGGCAAATTAGCTGTAACAGTGCTATTTTATTTTAATGTCCATTTTAGTATTTATTGTATATGAATACACACATGACCTTATACTGGTTTTTCTTTACTTGATGGTATAACATTTAGCATCAACTTATTTGAACAACAGTATTCTTCCATTTCTTCTTGCTTTATTGTTGAGGTGTCTTCATGCATTTAACTTCTAAATGGGGTTTTATAATATTATTTATTTACTTATTTGCCAGCATCGAAAAGGGAGAGACAGAGGGTGGGGGAGGGAGAGAGAGGGAGGGAGAATATGGGTGTGCCAGGGCTCCAGCTGCTGCAAACAAACTCCAGATGCTTGTGCCATTGTGTGGATACTGGGTGATTGATTTTGGGTCATTAGGCTTTGTACATAAGTACCTCCACTGCTGTGCCATCGCTCCATCTCCTACAAAGTTTGGAAACCCGTATACACTGTTACTATTTTTGTTTAAAAATTTTACTTACATTTAAAGAGCCTTAAGCAATGATACAAACATGTCTCTCTTTACCCCTGTTGTTACTGTTTCCCTGGCACAGGGTCTATCTTGCTGATCATATTCTTCATGAGATACTCTGTGAAGAAGAAGAGTTTAAACACTGTGGTTATAGTTTTTTTATTCTTGCTATGTCTAAAAGTGGTTTATCTTGCCTTGTTGTAAGTGAAACTGGGAATAGTTGGCTTTTAATTAAAGGCATATGCGGGTCATTAACAACTCAGTGTTGTGGAAGCAATGAAAGGCCTTCATTCCCTACTGAAAATTGCCAAGTTCCTCTCAGTTTGCTGAATCTTCTGTTTGCTGACAGACATGCCATTTATAAAACATGGTGCACCTGGAATAACTTCGTCTGCCCTTTCAGCCGTTGGGTATTGAACCTCCAAGAGGGGTTGGCAAGTTAATTTGGACAACTCATCACCCTGTTAGGTCTTGGCATTACTACTGTATCTAGGAAGTGACAAGATCTTGGTTTTGGCTGTGTGGGATGCAGGTGCTGTGGATGACCATTATGAATATAACACTCACAGTGCAGATTTGGAGAGGAGAGAAGATAAAGTCATCCCCCTACCCTCAACATTGGCTTTGATTTAAAATGCAGAGCTTGTGCAAAAAGATGGTTCAGGTGCTTGGGTCATCCTTTGCACATTTGCAAGTGGTGTTCTCTTGGCTGGGACCATTAGAAAATCTTGCTGTAATCTTAGGAGACACATGGAAGTATGCAGACATGGTGAGGCTTAGGCACATGTGACTCCCCTAGACTAGCATGGGAACATGGGTCAGAGTATCCATTCCAAGTTCTACAGGTACAACGGTAGCTGAGTGTTTTCCATAAGAGCCACCAAGCTTTAGGCTGACAATCCTAATCTTGTTTCCAGAGAGGCACGTGCAGCATGTAGACACTGACTAGTGGGGAGTAAAGTTTATGCTGAATCTGAGGACAAAGCCTCGCCATGTCTAATTAGCATTTACCAGCTGGGCACAGGCATTTCAGCAAAGGTTGACAGTTAATTCAGTGATAGATGACCTGGTCTTCAAGACATTCAGATCTTCTTAAAGACACAGGACATAGCAAGAAAAGATGATGATCAAGTGATAGTAATGAAAAAAAAAATGACCTAATGAGCAGTAGATTCATTGCCACCTGAAGATAAACATGATGAATTCATAGAAGTCAGAGTGGATAAAGACTGGTGGTACCTCAGTGGATCACAGAACACAGAGGTGCTGGCTTTTAAATGGGCTAAGACCTGAGATATTGTTGTGAACCAATTTGAAGGAGATTACATGATGTTCTAAGGATCAGAAACTGAGTGCCTGGGAAGAAAGTGGCCAAGAAAGACAATTAGCGTCACTTTATTGGTTTTAATGAATGAGATTTTGTTGGGGTACTACAGTGGTTAAAAAGGAAATCATGGGTCCTGTGTTTGTCATTTTATTGATGGGTGTAACTTTAGCGAGTTATCTTACTCTCTAAATCTCATTTTCCTCATCTGCAAAATAGGGAGAATGATGTGATTCAACCCTATAAAAATTTTTCACTAGACTAAATGAATGAACACATGGCAGTTAACCTCATAGTAGTAATTAACCTCATAGGACTCTGTGATAGAGAGGAAATGTTTTATAAATATTAGGCAATAGTGATGCATCTGTGGTAGCAATGTTTGCTGGGATTGCACCTTAAAATAAGGTCTGTGGCTGGCAAGAAAGACCTCGGCAGTATCCTGTCTTCATGAGGTACCCGAGCTTCTGTCCGTACCCTTCCTATCACATCACATCACAGCCTATACTTAGAAAGCCAGAAATGGTGGGTGAGATCAATTAGGGAACGAATTGGACAGATTTGAACTCATTTTAACCATAATCTGTTATCATCTTTTTGATGGTGAGTAAGCTGTGATGTTCTGCTCAGGGTTCCTTCTGCAGTTGCCTGCCAGCATCTGATCACCAGCTGGAGGGGCAGCAGCAAGAACCTGGCACTTGACAGCAACATCAACTTGTACATCCCACACCACATGGTCTGGCAGTCGGCCCACACCTCTTCTGGGCCAAGCAATCCCTGGCCAGGTTTCAGGTCAGCAGAAAGTGATTCATTTTTGTTGTGCATTTCAAGAAAGCAGGAGAATCATAGGGCTGTAATGAGCATAGCTACTTAGGGAATTTTCTCAGGAAAAGGGAGTATGTCCTCTTGATGTCTGTTGCAGGAAGAAGGACGATGAGAATCCTGATGACACAAGCACAGCAGGTCTCCATTTCAGCCACAGCAGACTTAGCTATGAAGAGGCAAAATGATGCCTTGAAGAGACAATTCCAGGCAGGGGGTTTCCCCCAATACACACACACACACACACACACACACACACACGCGCGCCCACACACAGCTTTTACATGAGCTGAGTTAGGATCTTTTGTCTTTGATGCTAAGACATATTACTTTTGTTTGTGGTTTTCCAAGTGACCATAAATATTGTGACCTCTTTGTTGTGGCCTGGATAACACAGCCTTCTGAGCTTGATTCTATAGGATTGGATAGGGGAAAATGTGGACCTAATACAATTCAAGTCAATTTGAATATACTGTGCAAAGATGAAGTTACTGTGGCTCCTGCCTGCTGGAAACTCATTTGGAGAGACATGGACTGAGATGTTGCATGTGCTTTCTGGGGCGGCTTCTCTGTTGGCAATGCCTCTCTTGTCTCTTCCTTGCACACTGGCATATGTGGGCACATCTCTAGTGACACTGTACTATGTGAGGAAATTCCAGTGCTTACTGCAGTAAGCTGGTCCACATGTTGTGACCAACCTGGACCAGCCTACACTCTCTGCCCTTTTGCTTTTTCTCAAAACTATGAACAACATAGGCAGAGCCTGGCTGTCCCTGGAGTTACATCACATTAACGGCAGTACTCTGGACATAAGGTTCATGGATCTCCAGTTCTGCAAGACATAATTGTGCTTTTCCAAAATCAATCTTAGCTGACTTTCGGTCACCTACATATGAAGGGGCCTGATCATACCTACATGTGATTTAAGGAACTGATCACTTGAAAATCTACGGAAATAGCCAGAGAAGGGTCAAATAGCCAATTTCTCTAAGTATTCTTCTTCTATTAATGAGTTAATTAATTATGTGTGTGAGTCTTCATGGATATGCAGGTGCACATGTATGGGTGTGTGTGTATGTGCACATATACATGTGAAGGCATGTTGAGGCCAGAAGCTTTGGTGTCATTCTTCAAGCAATGTCTAACTTTTTTTGAGGCCAAGCTCCTTTCATGACATGGAGCTCACCGTAGGACCTCATAATCATGAGATGCTAAGAATGAAAGAGTGTGATGTCAATCTACATAGGAAGTAGTAAAAATACTTCCAACATGTTAAATATGTATAAAAGATAAAGGTAGGATAAGAATTCATACTAAAAGGGATTTAAATACATAAATATTATCTGATTAAACTTTAACAGGATAACACTGTGCCTATGAAAACATATTTTAATGCTATACTGGGTATGTCCTCAGTAAAGGAAAATTTGGTTCTTTTGACTCAATCCATATTCATGTAACACACAGTGTGTCCTAGGTACTATGTAAAGCACATGAGGTGGTAGATGGACTAACAGGTTGTTCAGTCAGAAGTGTTCTGTTGTGAACTCTCTCAACAGGTTATGTAGTTCAGTTTCAGGAGGTCTCATTTCTCGATTGCTTGCTTATTTCCTGGACAATTGGGGTCCTATTTAAAAAAATCTCTCCCTATGGCTGTATCTTTGAAGCACTTCCCCTACTTTTTCCTCTAGCTGCTTCAGGGGTTTGCATCTTACCCTGAAGTCCCAGATCCATTTAGAATTTTGTGCAGAGTGAAAAACTAGGGGCTAGTTGCATTCTTCTACATGCAGCTGTTCAGTTTTCCTAGTACCATTTGTTGAAGTTGCTATCTTTTCCCCAACATGTTTTTTTTTTTTTCTAAGTTAGTTATGGACACACTCAGTATGTAAACAGCACATGTTGGTCCCATCCTAACTTTCCTCCCTGTCCCCCCCCAAAGGATCCCTCCTCATTGGGGATGGGAGTCTTCCCCATGGGGATTGTTGGTCATGCATTGAGGGGTGGCCATCTGTTATAGGGAAGAAGCAATGTCTCTGTGAGTAATGTCCCAACTTGTGGCTATAACAATCTTTCTGCCCCCTCTTCCATAAATTTCCATGAGCCATGTTGGGTTCATTTTAGGTCTACTTCAGTGATGAGGTCTTGGGAACCTCTGTTCTCTGGACACAGGTTTGGTAGGAGTTGAGTGTTCTATGTGTCTATCTCCTTCACCCTTGTGCTGATATCAGGTTCATCAAGAAAGCAGCACTCTTGATTATTTCTCCAATTCCTCCATAGTTTCAGCTGGGGCCCTGGTGAAGTGCGATGGGCTGATTCTGTCCTCAGGTTCTGCATCCATGTGACAAAGAGAAGCAAATTATCCAGTGGAGAATGAAGTTAGAGCCAGATAAATGTGATAATTATTGTTAGTTTAGAGAGAATTTAATGGATATAGGCCTTTTTGTAGCACATGTTTGGTGGGAGATTGATATTGGTGAGTAAACATCATTTGGATATGATTCTGACTTGTTTCCCAGTTTCAGCTATGGGTTCCTTTCCACTGAGAGGATCTGTTAGCCATTCCAAGAGCAGCTGGTTACCCACCATGACTGTGCGCTACTATTGCACTTGGGAGAGCATCACGTCAGGAGTAGCTTAGACCTTGAGTTGCTTGGACAGATGTTAGCCATTTCCCCCCAGTAGCTCCTGTAGCACCCTTTGGTTACTAGAGAAGCTAGCTGTCTCCCCAATGTGTTCTTGACATCTTAGTCAAAAAAATCTGGTGGCTGTAGTTTCATGGACTTATGCCTGGGTCATCTATTCTATTTCATTGATCTACATGTTGGTTTTAGTGACAACTGCAATGCTGGTTTTATTACTATGACTCTGTATTAAAACTTGAAATCAGATATGGTAATACCTCCAGAATTTTTCTTTTTTCTCAGGATTGCTTTGGCTATCCATGGTCTTCTGTGTTTCTATATGAATTTTAAGATTTTTAATTTTATTAAAAAAAATTATTTGCTTGAGAAAGAGAGAGAGAGACAGAGAGAATATGGGCACACCAGGGCTTCTAGCCACTCCAAATGAACTCCAGGCACATGTGCCATCTTGTGCATCTGGCTTATATGGGTACTGGGGAATCAAACCTGAGTCCTTAGGCTTTGTAGGCATGCATGTTAACTACTAAACCATCTCTCTAGCCTTAAGATTATTTTTTATATTTCTGCAAAAATTGGTACTAGGATTTGATTGGGATTGCACTGAATTTGCATATTGCTTTTTGTGGGTTGGTAACTTTCTCAGCACTCTAAGAGCACTCTAAGGTTGGCGCTTCTATTAGCTACATTTTGTTGTTTTGAGGTTGGGTCTCACTCTAGCCCAGGCTGACCTGGAACTCACACTGTAGCCCCAGACTGACCTCAAACTCACAGAGATCCTCCTACCTCCTCTGCTTCCTGAGAGCTAGGACTAAATAAAGGCTTGTACTAAAACACCTGGCCATCTACAATTTCTTTTTTTTTTAATAATTATTTTAAAATTTTTATGCATTTATTTGCAAGAAGAGAGAGAGAGAGAGAGAGAGAGAGAGAGAGAGGGAGAGAGGAGAAAGACAGAGAGAAAGGGCATCCCAGGTCCTCTAGGCACTGCAAAAACACTCTAGATGCATGTGCCCCTTGTGCATCTGGCTTATGTGAGTCCCGGGGAATTGAGTCTGGGTCCTTTGGCTTCATAGGTAAATGCCTTAACTGCTAAGCCATTTCTCCAGCCTCATCTACAATTTCTTGTTGAGAAAATTGAAGCTTAGCCCATCTTAGTCATGCTTGCCTTTAACAGCCATTGTCTTAATGGACCATACTGGATTATTTTAGTGTAATATAGTGTCATAATTAACATTGGCCAAGTACTTACCAGGGGCAAGGAGCTGGCTTGAGAGTGTGTAAGTTCCGGCAACATTTTGAAAAATGTGTAGGAAGATGGCTTTTGGATTCATATTTCTTTAGAATCTTCCAACCTTTGAAGCTGTCCAAAAATGAAAAGACTCAACTCTGGACTCATGTGTTCCTTGTCTATTAGATGGGAACAGCTAAGTTAGCTAATACTTCAGGAAGTTTTGAGAGCATGAAAATCCTTATACTGGAGATGAGTGAAAACAGAAAACCTTTGCATTTCCTTGCATGTTTAACTCTGCCATGAAGGTGCTGAGGTTGTCTATTTCAGTTGTGGCTCAGGAGGGAAAATAACTCAGACCTATCGGAAAACCTGTCAAGGAACATGCAGCATTACTCAGGGTGCCATGCAGCTGCATGCTTTTATCTTGTGCAGACTGTAAATCAATAAAATTAGTGCAATGGATGTGAGACCAGTTTCTTCCCGAGAAAAGAAGGGGTACAATTCATCATACGCATGTTCTGGGCAGTGCATAGGCCTCCTGCAGCTCAAGTCAATGATTGATTTTTGCTGCTCAGCAATGCAAACCTCCATTCTGTTATTCCTTCTGCAACATGATTTTCCCTGAGTTTGAGCAAAACTTCATTATATTTCTGCAGCTCAGGGAAGCAGGATCATGGCTTCAAAACAGAGAAACAGAGACGGTTCTTTGTCTACTGAGTTTTCAACACGGGTTTCATCAGGAATTCTAAATATTACCTCTAATTCACTGTCAGACCCTAGCTTTGTCTTAGAGTGTCAGGTGAGCATAAAAAAGCCAACCACTTTTGAATCGTAAAAGGTCACGAGCAAAGAGCTACAAAGTGAGTAGGAGCAGCCTTGAGGCACAGTCCCCCCACTACCCCTCAGGGACTGCTTGAAGCCTTCATGGCCCCACAGTGAATACCATAACCCCACTGAGGAGGGCCCCCAGGGTAACAGGAGCCAGGGTTAAGGGATAAAAGAGTATATCTAGTTATCATATAATAAAATATAAATATAAAATATAATTAAAGAAGCCAAAAATTCAAAGTTACCTTTTTCCAGTATCTATACTGTGGTTATGTAAAGGTGACAGACTCATTTTCATGATTAAATATGTTAATGAGGTGGTTTTTTTTTTTTCCGAGGTAGGGTCTCACTTTGGTCCAGGCTGACCTGGAATTCACTAAGTAGTCTCAGGTTGGCCTTGAACTCATGGCGATCCTCCTACCTCTGCCTCCTGAGTGGTGGGATTAAAGGCATGTGCCGCCATGCCTGGCTTCTGAGATTTTTTAATGATAACTATTGATTGGCATGGAAAGAGCAGCAAAGGACTTGGCGAAGCACCATATTGTAGCATAGTAGATCCACATAGTTTCATGCTATGGAGCACACAGCATAACCAAGCAGCAGAGACGGGGCTTTACCCTGCTCCCACGGTCTCATGGGCTGTAACAATTTGTACTCTCCTCTCCTTCCTCTTAAGCACTTTAAGTTCTATTTACGATCTAGTAAAATCCTTCTAAGCCTTAAAAGAAAAGGATATAAACAAGACTTTTGGAATTAGTGTTCCTTGGATTTTTTGACTTAGATGGGTTCAAGACTTGAATGCACAGGTGAGCATGAGATTCTGTGTCTGGACGATCAGGACACAATAAATAGGTCTCAATGCTAATACTTAATATTTTATTATATGAGCTACATTTAGTCCTGGCATTCTGTAAGGATCATCATGTCCAAGTACCTATGTTAAAGATGGCAGAACCGAGGAACAGAGGAGAAAATTACTTACCTTTCCAAGGTCACTTGGATACAGCAGCTGAGCCAAGCAAGGAGCAGCGGAGTTCACATTCACTACAGCGCTCTTCTCAGTTCTCTCAGGCTCATACATCAAGTTCCACTCCAGTGCTCAGAACTGAGTGGTGAAGCTGGGTAGGTACGTGCTTGCACGAGAGCCAGGACTGCACCCAGGGGACGTGCCAAGTACCTTGGCCCTGGGGTAGAGCTTGCTGAGTGGGAGATTAATGAGGGATGGCTTTTCCTGGCCTTTGAGGCTCTGTGCAGCTCCTCTACCTAGTCGGCTTTGGGGGATGTGGGACCTGCAGTAAGGCCTCACTGGTTTAAGGCATTGCAGGCATATCTGAAGTACCAAGGATGAATTTCATGAGAGGTTGTTTTTCCTTCTGAAAGAGAATGAAGATGTCTGCACACTTGTCTAGTGGAAGAAGAGACTAGGAGTCAAGGGGGGGGGGGCAACTCGAGGCCCACAGTGGAGTGTTTTCTTGAAGTTCTTGAGGAGGAAATCTGATCTGTGTCCCTGTCTTTTCTTTGAAGTGAAGTGATGGGCAACATTGTTCCCAGGTCCTAGGATGACCTCTCTCTTCAAAGTTTAAGGATGCAACAACTCCGGAATGCACCTTTAGGAGCCCCCAGAGAAAGGGACAGGAGGTCTCTCAAGGGTCAAGGCAGCTGAGGCAGAGTGATGCTTCATAGTCGGTGCCATGTGACCATCAAAGGCATGTGAGCAGGAGCTCACATGGACAGGAACGTATGACTTCATCTACCACACACATGCAGGGACAGCGATGGGGAGATGAGGGTATGTAGGGAGGTGGGTTTCTGAATTTTACCTGGTATTTAAGAACCTGAGAGATAGAGGCCAGTGTCATGCAGAACATGCTGGGTGTGGCGGCAGACCTGTAATTCCCAAACTCAGGAAGTTGATGTGGGCAGATGGAAAGCTTGAGACCAGCCTGAGCTACACAATAAGGCACTGTCTTCAACACCACAGACAAATCAAAAGATACGATGTAAAACATGAGACAACATGGGGACAAGAAATGCTCCTTTTCTCTTTTCCGACCATTTTTAACTCCAGAAAGCTGTTCCCTAAGAACTTCTCTTTTTTAGATTGTTCTTGTCCATTATAATGAAATGGCTTTGCAGAGGAAAAGGCTTGCTGTCAACTCTAAGCCCTCTACTTTATGATCTGCTTGCTTTTATACACTTTAAAATTGCATTTTGTCACTATTTACAAATTGCACATCTCTGTTACAGAGACTGCAAAACACACAACCATGAATAAGGTAAGGTCCCTGAACTGCAGGAGCTGATGGCACTAGACATGGGGAGAAGATGCTTTCATTACTGCTGCCATAAGAGGCTATGTGTGGCAAGTAGCTTGAGTGATAGGAATTGAGGCAGAAGGAAGCATGTCTTTGATGTATCAGAAAAACTGAATGGAAGAGCACATTAGATTTAAATCCACTAGGCAGTGTGATTATTTTCACTGTAATAAAATATTTTAATGATATTAATTGTATGCAAATTTCTAGTGGTAGTAGAATATCTATTTCTATAGTGTTGTATTGATTGTTTTCTGGCTTGAACTTTTTTTTTTTAATAGGATGGTATCAAACATTCGCAAAAAATACCAAGTCATTGACCCCAAATCCTACTGTACATAAGATTTTCCCTGCTCCTCCATATAGGGTTGTTGAAGTTTGATGGACCTTCAACAAATAGCATCTTTCTTGTTCACTTTGGTTCCGAATCAAAGGGGAGATTAGAGCTTAAGAGTAAGGCACAGGGCTGGAGAGATGGCTTAGCGGTTAAGCGCTTGCCTGTGAAGTCTAAGGACCCCGGTTCGAGGCTCGGTTCCCCAGGTCCCACGTTAGCCAGATGCACAAGGGGGCGCACGCGTCTAGAGTTCGTTTGCAGAGGCTGGAAGCCCTGGCACGCCCATTCTCTCTCTCTCTCTCTCTCTCTATCTGTCTCTATCTCTCTCTGTGTCTGTCGCTCCCAAATGAATACATAAATAAATAAATTTTTTTTTAAAGAAGAGTAAGGCACATTGCATGCCAACATATCCTTTTTTCACTACCAATGAGATATATGTCAGAGAATGTAGTTTCTAGTTATGGGTTAACAAGGTTACTCATGCTGAACCCCAGAAGTGGAAACAACCACACTATGTTGAAAATGCCTGCACATTTGAGAACATGTACAAAACTCAGGGCATGGAGAAGTAGGACAGAATGTAAGCTTCCTGTAGAAAGAAGTTGAATAAGGGAGATGAAAGGCCAAGGTGATTATGATGGTTGATCTCTGGTTGTTAGCTTAATGTGATTTAGAATCACCATGGAAACAAATCTCTGGTCATGTCTGTGAGAGATTTTCTAGATTAGGTGAGAGGATGCCATTTTATTACATGTTGCTGTATCTAATCTCAACCAGCCCTGCAGCTTCCGGAAGGTTCTTCAACCTTTCCAGTCCTTGCTGTACCTTCTGGAAAAAAATGCAATTATTATTCATTATGTTTACATCAATGGATAGGACTTACTGTTTGAATATTATTTAAAACATGAAAACTTTTCATTATATTTGCTTTCTTATAAAATTTCAAACAATGCCCAAGAAGACTAAAGAGCTCAAGTTTTAATCTCTCTTCTAAACCTCTTTTTCCCAAAAATATGATCATGCAGTGTCATTTTTAGGGATTGGCTTAACTATTAAATATTGCCATACAATTTTCTGTTTTTTCCAACTCATGAGATTCCATTCATATGACTCACTTACTCAACTTTCCCCACACAGATGTATAATGCTGTGATCTCCTCCTTTACAACTTCGGAACTTTTCATTTACTACTGCCAGAGGCTTCATTCTAGGGGTGACACAGTCTGTGACACAGTTTCTCTTTTTGTGAGGACTTAGGCTGACCTTGGTAGTTGCTATTGGAAACAAAGACACAGCGAACACAGCAGCACGTGCTTCTTTACATATACATGAGCATTTCTTAGAAAAGAGGCTCCAGGAGGCAGAAATGTCCTCTAAGAAGATAGATCCATAGATGGACAGATAGATGATAGAATGACAGTGAGTTGAATGACTGGAATTTCAGGAGTGGTGACCAGAATGCATTGCCTGCTTTATGCTTCATATTCATCAGAACTGTTTCTTGGCACTTCCATTTGGATGTTTTATTGATACCTGTAAATAGCATCCAAAACACAACTTCCATTTCCTTCTCAAAATATATTTCTTACCCAGTGTTTCCTTCTTTATACAATAAATGGCATCATAATCTCTGCTCTTAAGTCCCCAGACCATAAGTCACCCTGTATCTTCACCTGTTTCTTGTTTAAGCAAACCATTCCAAAGGTATTAGTTCTATCCTTAAAATATTTCTAGACACCATTCATTTTTTCAATGTCTACCACATCAGTCTAAGCCTCCACCTTCTCTCAACTGGTCTACAATGATAAATTCTTAACAAATATTCCACTTTTTATTTCACACCTTACCTCCAAGTGGAGTGTTTCATTCTATATTGAAACCACAGGTACAGATATAGATATAGATATAGATATAGATATAAATATAGATATGTATATAGTTTTTCAAGGCAGGGTCTCACTCTAGCTCAGGCTGACCTGGAATCCACCTGGAATGTGGTTTCAAGGTAGCCTCGAACTCACAGCGATCCTCCTAGGCCTGCTTTCCAAGTGCTGGGATTTTATAAAGGCATGTGCCACCATGCCCAGTTTGAAACTACAGAAATATTTTTTTCTATGTTTTTTATTTTTTAATTTTTTTTATTTTTTAATTTTTATTAACATTTTCCATGATTATAAAATATATCTCATGGTGATTCCCTCCCTCCCCACCCCCACACTTTCCCATTTGAAATTCCATTCTCCATCATATTACCTCCCCATTACAATCATTGTAATTATATATATACAATATCAACCTATTAAGTATCCTCCTCCCTTCCTTTCTCTTCCCTTTATGTCTCCTTTTTAACTTACTGGCCTCTGCTACTAAGTATTTTCATTCTCATGCAGAAGCCCAATCATCTGTAGCTAGGACTATTTTTAAAAATATGCACTTGAATGTATGTATTACTGTGATGATTTCAATTCTTCAGTGATTTCCAGTCTCACTAAAAACCAGACATGGGCTCCTTGCATGGAGGACCTTACTTAAGCCTTCCCATGTCTGCAGCCTCAATGATTGTATTCTGTCCATTCTTGTTCTGATGTAATTTTTTGAAATTTCCATCCCATTCACACCCCAGAGGCTTCACATTTCTCTCCTCCTGCTTCGGGAGCTCTTTTCCTACGCTGTGAATGACAGGCCCCTTCTCACTCTTGAGTTCTTATTTAATGTCATCTCTCCCGAGAGGCTTCCTCCCACGGGCCTGTCAAAAACCCTGCCTCTGTGCTTCAGTGACTCTGTCACATTGCTGTGTCGCTTTCCTTCATAGCGACAACCACGATCTAGAGTTTTCTTGTTGAATTATTGGTTTTCTTTCTTTCTTTTTTTTTTTTTCGAGGTAGTGTTTCACTCTAGTCCAGGCTGGCCTGTAATTCACTGCGTCGTCTCAGGGTGGCCTTGAACTCAGCGATCCTCCTACCTCTGCCTCCCGAGTGCTGGAATTAAAGGTGTGCACCGCCATGCCTGGCAAATTATTGGTTTTCTGATTCAGTCACTTTGCTTGTTTACTATGGTCTCCCTCTGTTGTGACTGGAATGTGGAATGCCCCGTATGGGCTCATGTATTTCGATACCTCAACCAGTTTGGGGAAGTTGTGGAGTTGTTGGGTGGTGCAGCCTCGCTGGAGGAAGTGGGCTGTGTGGGTGGGGGAGAAGTTTGGTTGAGAGCCTCACTCTACTTCCACCATTTCTCTCTGCTATCTGATGTGATCAGATGTCAGCCAACAGCCTCATGTTCCTGCTCCCAAAGCCGAGAGCTGCTCCTGCGCAGGCCATGACATTCACACTATTACCTGTAAGATAGCACTAAACCCCTTTCCTCCTTAAGATGCGTGTCTTGGGTATTGTGCCATAGTCATGTGAAAAGCAATACGATACTATCACATGCAAGTAAGTTCCACCAAGACATCCTGTTTATCCTGTTTCTTTGTGGCAGTTACCCTTACGTTGCCGGCACAAAACACCCGACCAAAAGCAGCTTGCGGAAGGAAAGGGTTAATTTAATTTTGGCTTTGAGACCACGAGGGAAGCTCCATGATGGCAGGGGAAAATGTGGCATGAGCAGAGGCTGGACATCACCCCAGCCAACATCACGTGAACAACAGTAGCAGGAAAGTGTGCCAAACAAACACTTGCAAAGTTGGAGCTGGCCATAACAGCCCTAAGTCTGCCCCCCCCACCACACCTCCGCCTGTAAGGATCCAATTCTCAAATTGCCATCAGCTGGGGATCAGGCATTCAGAGCCCATGAGTTTATGGGAAACATTCATAAACCACTGCACCCTTGTAGCAGATGCTGACTGAGTGCAGGGAGATCCTCTTGCAGAGATAATGCCTTACGTGGGAAAGGTCCAGGGACAGGAGAGCCCAAGAAAGGCCTAGTGCAAGAGAAAACAGAGGATAAATGTTTAAGACAGTTGTTGAAGGACTCTGATGATCTTATTTTCTGGGTCATTTGAGTTCTCCTGCCAGGGCTCCCCATTACGTCATGTGGTATTGCTCTGAGCAAGACTGTGTGAGGAACCGGCCCACACGCCCTGGCCTGGAAACTCCATCTATAGTTCCGTTTTTCCAAAGAAGCTCTTGTCACATCCACTTTATGTTCTACCTTCACAAAAGCTCAGTATCACTAACTTCACTATTTATTTTTCTAAATTTGTTGTGATTTTACTCGTCTGATATTTGGAACTAGAAGATTTTAATAAAACAATATTTTTATAATCTGTGAACAATTATTAAGGTACAGATGTCCCTAAAAACTAAAAAAGAAGCAATGTTCTAGAACACTTAGGATATGTTATGATCTCACTATTTTTTTTTTTAGGATAATTAACTGCTTATTTTTCCTTATGGAAAATTCACATTCTCTTACATTAAAAGTATTTTTAGCTAATCTGAAGTATATAGTTTCTTTTTTGTTGTTTGAACAAGTTCCATTTATTCCTTTCAATGATTTTAGGTATATACTTCTTACTTTGAAAAACAAATGACACTAAAGATCAAGGCAGGATGTTTGTTTTACAGCACTACTATCTCAAGGAGAAGGTGCCAAGGCCTCTGAGCGTTAGCATCTGTTTATTAATGAACATTAGTCACTAAGTGGTAAGAGCAAGGGACCTCTGGTCACCCCATCTCCCATTGTGCCTTCAAGTCTGGCAACAAGTCCAAGAACAGTCTCATTCTTGCTATTAAGATAGAAGTAAAGAGAAAAATGTGGTTTTTCATTTTTCAAGAGCATTTCTCTGAAGCAGGAAGTCTCTCCACAGAGGGCACTTTATTATTGTTATATAAACAATTTTAAATAAAACACAGTTTAAAACATCCTAAGAGACTGGAAAGATAGCTTAGCAGTTAAGGTACTTGACTACGAAGCCTTATGACTCAGATTCGAGTTGCCATTGCCCGTGTAAGCCAGATGCACAAAGTGGCGCATGAGTCTGGAGTTCATTTGCTGTGGCTGGAGACCCTCGCATGCAAATTTCTCCCTCTCTCTTTCAAATAAATAAAATTAAAATAAAATTAAAATCTGGGGGCTAGGGAGATGGTTCAGCTGTTTAGGGTACTTACTGCACAAATAGGAGGGCCTGGGATAGCACGACCTTGATTCACCAGCTGGGCATGTCGACACAAATCTAAGCCCAATCCTGTGGGGATGGAGATTGGAGAATATCCGCGGTTGCTGACGAAAATCGACAGCTCTGATCTGAGAGACTCTGCCTCGAGGAAGCAGGCTGCTGAGTGAGCAGAGGAGGCTACCTAATGTTCTCCTCTGACCTTTGCACATCTGTGCCCAGGGCATCTGCACATACCTGTGTATCTGCTGCACACGCTGAGTACAATACCCTGAGCACATGTACACACACACATCGCCCAAAACTACCATCCTGTAATCAAGTTCATAAATACATAAACTTTCTAAACTGTGAAACCTAAGTTACATTTTTCACTCTCATTCCAAAAGTTTGTTCTTTGTTCTTAATGGGTCGCCATTAGATTAAAGATGCTCAAAGTCTAACTGAGTTGTTATTTGAGTCTTATTTTAGCCTTAAGTTAGCATATTAATAAAACAGCATATTAGTATCCTGCTGTGTCAATTGTAAGCTAAATTTTCAAAATGGGCTCATACTCTGGTAATAGCAGAAACTTATCATTAGTAAATTTTCTTTTTCATCTAGCTAGGCCCTTTATAATGATTTTTTTTCCTTTTTTACTGTTGTATGGAATAATTTTGAAATAAATTCTGCCAACCAGAATTTTTTTGGTGTGGGTGTGTATCTCATGTGTACGTGTGTAAGTGCATGCATGCACGTGCCGTCGTGCTTGTGTGGAGGTCAGCGGGCAACTTTGGGTGTCCGTCTTTGCCTCCTGCGTTGTCTGATGCAGGCCTCTTGATGTTCGCCTCTGCGTTCACCAGGCTAGCTGGCCTGTGAGTGTCTGGGAAATTCTCCTGTCTCTGCCTCCCTTCTCACTATATGTGTACTGAGAGTACAGATGTCCACCAAAGTGCCTGGCTTTTGTGTGGGTACTGGGGATCAGAACTCACATATTCACATTTCTGTGGCAAATGTTTTCTCCATGGAATGATCTCCACAGAACCCAAGGTGAAATTTTTGGAGAAGAGATAAGAAAAGAAAAAATGAGCAAGGAATGAAGAGACAAGAAAGAAAGGACACAGAAAGCAGAGGAAATAAGGAGAGACTAACGAAATATAAGAAAAATCAAGAAAGCTTATATTTCTCATCTTACAAGGCCTGAAGTGTCCTCCTAATCATACCACTACTAGAAGTATGGGCATCTTCTTTTTCATTTTTAATGTTTTATTTTATTTTTTAGAGAGAGTGAGAGAAAAAGAGAGAGAAAGAATTGGTGTGTCAGGGCCTCCAGCCAGTGCACTCAAACTCCAGACAACTCCAGACGCTTGTGCCACCTAGTGAGCATGCGTGATCTTGAGCTTGCCTCACCTTTGTGCATCTGGCTAACATGGGATCTGGAGAGAAATTGAACATGGGTTCTTAGGCCTCATAGACAAGTGCCTTAAGTGCCAAGCCATCTATCCAGCCCTGGGGCTTCTTTTTGTATGTGTGTGTGTGGGGGGGGGGAGTACGTGTGGGTGTGGGTGCATATACACATGTGTATAAGTGCATGTGGAGGCCAGAGATCGATATCAAGCGTCTTGCTTGATCACTCTCCCACCTCTACCATTTACTCTTTGAAATGGGGTCTTTCCCTGAACCTGGACTTCACCAATTAGCTAGACAAGCAGGCCCCAAAGATCCTTCTGTCTCTCTCTCCTCAGCACTGGGGTTGCAGGTGCATGCCGCCATGCCCAGCATCTTACATGCGGACTAAAGATGTGAACTCATGTCCTCCTACAAACATGGCAAGTGCTTAACCCACTGAGCCATCTCCTAGCTTCTTTTCTAATCATTCATTTTACTATATTAGTCCAGTTTTTTTTTCTAACAAGACTTCTTATCTTGAATTAGTTATAGACTAACACACCTGAGGACAGCACACAAGTCTAATGTGTCATGCCTCAGTTTCCCTCATTAGTGTCAATTCTACTTGCCTATACGGTAATTTCAAAACAGAAACTGATACTTGTGTGTAGTCACACAGTTGCTTGCAGTTTTCATGTGTGCAAATGGATACTGTCACTGCCCAAGAGATATACAACTACTGTCACCCTCTAGTCCCTCTTTATCTTTGTACCCCTCTTCTGTTCCCTCTCCCCTTCCTTAAGCCATGGAAGCCTCTATTGCTGAGACTTGATATTTCAGTTGTTATATAATGGCACTGCACAGTATACTATGGTTTGAAACTGGTGTTCCTTTGTTTTGTTTTTTGTCTTTGTAGGATTTCCTGGACATCCAGCCTTCTTACTTTGTATATTGATCTTGCATATTGGTTCTTTTTATTGCTGACTTTTATATATATATATATGTTAATTAGCTTTTTACTCAGTGAATACAGTGAAGTTGGTACCATTGTTAGGCTCATCCATGTGCTACCCCCTTCCCCTGGCCCCTCCTTGTTGAGGTATATATGTCATGCATTGCTGACATATTCTGAGAACTGTGTTTAAATAATATCATGAAAGATAAAATTCTCTATATTCAATAAAGCACTATTTAGATAATTCGTAAGTCAGCTCCTTATACGTAAGCTTCCATTCTTCGCATAGACTTCATATTCTCATAGAGATGTCTGTCTCGCGGTGACCCTCATTTATGCCTTCCCTTCACAGAATTCCTCCTCAATGCTGGTCTACTCTGTCATTCTGTTGTTGTGCACCTGCACGCCTCTGTGCTCCTGTAACCTTTATTGACTAGATGTCACATTTTTTCCCCTCCATAAGACTGGAAGCCCTGTGAGCTATGAAACATCTTCTTGCATTTCCTGACAATAGAAAGCCTCTTCTCAGTGAATGTTGGTTGCTTAGCTTTGGGGTTAAAGCAAGTTAGATCCTCGATGCTGACTTTGTTGGCACATGGACATCACTTGGGGAGGCTTAGAGAACATTTTGATGATTGTTTTATCTTCAGAGATGTCAGTTTAATGACCCTTAGATGCAACAAGGACCCAGGAGTTTTAAAAACCCCTCAAATAGCTTTAATATGTGGATTTAATATGTGGGCACTGTCTTGGCTGAGATCAAGCAGACTTTTAGATAAATTAAATTTATAGTGGGGGGCACCATATTATGTTGTTCTTATGGAAAACTGCCTACAATATACTTTTGATAAAAATAGGCATTTACTTGTATTTTGGTACTTAGATGCCTCTGGTTGTTAATGGGAAGGGTTCATGTAGGATCAGGGTTAGAGTCTGTGAATTTTTCTGGTCATTTTAGTTTTACATAATGCATTCTGCAAACAAGAAAAACATGTTCTCTACTCTCCATAAAATTCAAATCAATTCAAAACACATATCTGAAGCTTCTAAAGTAGTTATTAACCTGTGCTTCTTAACCTTGGCTGCACATTAGAGGCATCTGGGGAGTTTTAAAAATTCTAGTTTGAGAATTGGTGTAGTGCACCCCACAACCGACACCAATTAAACCCAACCCTCTGGGGATGAGTCTGATATCAGCATTTTTGTAGCGCCCCCCCCCCCCCAGTGATTCAATGTGTAGCCAAGTTTGGAAAGGCAGATCCTAAACAAACACATTCCTGATTCATCTTAATATTAATGCCTTTTATTTATATGACATTTTTATATAATATGCATTAATATTAATACTTTTTGTTTATATGGCACTATTATATCAATGGGATTGAATGAAAAGTATGGAATTATTCTCATACTTTAAAAGCTTCCCTGTCATAGTAAATGCATATACATGGCAATGTGGTGTTGACAAAAAATGTCTTCATACTTGCACACTTGCTTCTTCTGTGTGTGTGTGTGTGTGTGTGTGTGTGTGTGTGTGTCAGAGCCACCCTGATATTGTTCCTTAGGCTTTATCCACTATTTTTAATATAGGGTCTCTCACTGGTTTGGAACTTGCCAAGGAAACTGGACTGGCATCTTCCTGTGTCTACTTCTCTAGCCCTGGGTTTATAAGCATGCCCATACCATGCCTAACTTATGTTACATGGTTTCTGGCTACAAACTCAGGTCTTCATTTTTGCAATGCAAGCACTTTACCAACCAAGCCCCTACTTGCCTCTTATAAAATAAAACAAAACAAAAATCAAATTGAAAAGAGCATGGCTTGTATTTTGGTACCTGAATTTTACCTATGAGAATACCAAGGCATAAAAAAGTGATGCAGAGCTTAGCATGGAACCTGCAATGCACATAGAATTTGATATTTAAAGAAGCATTCACTCTGAGGGTTTTTGCAAGTACAAATTGGCATCTGAGTTGGTGTGCAACCTTAAGTCAGGAACCCTAGGTGTCTTCTCTCACCCCAGTATCACTCTTGAAAATCGCTTCTCTTCACTTAGGTATCTTGAAGAGAGATTCTGAGGACAGAATATGGGGAATCAGACAGTCCTGACTCTACCATCCTAGGCCAGGAAATACACTTACAGTAGAAAATGTAGGATTCTGTCTACTTTGGCCTAGTGTGGGCTTACCTACCCCTCCACCAGTGAAACCCACATTTTAAACCCCAAACCTGTGACTATATTATTATATTCAACAGAAGGGACCTGACAGCATGATTAAATTAAGAATCTTGATATGACCAATGTAGCCACATATGTCATTTTTCTTTTTCATTTTCCTTTTTATTGTCAGCTTCCATACTTACAGATATTAAACCATGATAATCCCTCCCCCCCCATTTTCCCCTTCACAAATCTACACTCCATCATATCTCCTCCCTCTCTCCAATAGTCTCTCTTTTATTTTGATGTCATTGTCTTTTCCTGCTATTATGAGTGTCTAGTGAAGACAGTGCTAGGCACTGTGGGGTCATGGCCATCAAGGCCAATTTCTGTTTGGTCGATTGCATTGTAAGCACTCCTACCCTTCCTTCGGCTCTTACATTCCTTCTGCCACCTCTTCCGCAATGGACTCTGAGTCTTGGAAGGTATGATGGGGATGTTTCAGTGCTGAACATTCCTCCATCATGTCTTCTCAGCACTATGGTGCCTTTTGAGTCATCTCAGTGGTTACCACCATGTGAAAGGAGAAGCTTCTTTAACCAAAAGTGAGAGTATGAACATTAAGTAAAGTGCTTACAGGGCAGTTTGGTAAGCATAATAAATGAATTTAGCCACACAATAGCAGGCATTACATTCCTAATGCTCATGACATCCCCCATTATAGGCTTTTAGTTAAGTTTTCAGTATCAACCATGTATTCACTCCCATAGAAGGGGCCTCCAGTCCAATTGGAGAGCAGTTGGTTTACCCCATAAAAGACATGCCACTATTGCACCTGCTGGCTCATTTGGCCTGGCTGGCCAAAATTGAGGCTTTCAGTGTCTACTGTTTCACCACTGATGGCTTCTGTCTCCCATAAGGCTGCATGCAGTGCAGCTTTTCCAACTTTCTTTGAGGCAATTGTGAATGGGAGTAATTCCAGGATTTCATACTCTGCATGTTTACTGTTAGTATATAGAAAAGCTACTGGTTTCTGTGTACTTATTTTGTATCCTGCTACATTGCTAAATTTGTTTGTCAGCACTAACAGTTTGCCAGTAGCATTTAGGGTCCTTTATTATAGAATCATATTATCTGCAAATAATAATAATTTGATCTCTTCCTTTCCAATTTATATCCCTTTTATGAGTGTCTCTTGTCTTATTGCTTTAGCTAAGTCTTCCAGTACTATATTAAATAAGAGTGGGGACAGTGGACACCCTTATATTATTCCTGAATTTAGTGAAAAAGCTTCGAGTTTTTCCCCATTTAATATTTTGTTGGTTGTAGATTTGTCATAAATAGCCTTTATTATGTTGAGATATGTTCCTTCTATTCCAAGTTTCTGTAGGACGTTTACTATGAAAGGATGTTGGATTTTGTCAAATGCTTTTTATTCATCTATTGAGATGATCATGTGGTTTTTGTCCTTCAGTCCATTTATGTAGGGTATTACATTTGTGGATTTGCATATGTTGAACTATCCCTGCATCTCTGGGATGAAGCCTACTTGGAAGGGGTGAATGATCTTTTTGATATATTCTTGTATTCGGCTTGCCAATATTTTGTGAAGAATTTTTGCATCTATGTTCATGAGGGAGATTGCTCCAGAATTTTCTTTTTTTATTCTGTCTTTGTCTGGTTTTGGTATGAGGGTGATGCTGGCTTCATAGAAGGAGTTCGGTAGACTTCCTTCCTTTTCTATTTTATGTAGAACTTTGAGAAGCATTGGTGTTAGTTATTCTGTGAAGGTCTGGTAAAGTCCACCAGTGACTCCATCTGGATCTGGACTTCTTTTTAGTTGGGAGATGTTTTATAACTGTTCAGATCTCCGTACTTGTGCTAGGTATATTTAAATGGTTTATCTCATCTTGATTTAATTTTGGTAGGTCATATGAATCAAGGAAATCATCGATTCTTTTTCAGATTTTCAAACTTAGACGTATATGTATTCTTAAAGTATGCCCTATGATTTTCTGAATTTTTTTGGTATCTGTTGTAATGGTACCTTTTTCATCTCTAATTTTATTAATTTTTGTCTCTTCTCTCTTCCTTTGGTCAGATTTGCTAAGGGTTTACAAATATTGTTTATCCTTTCAAAGAACCAACTCTTTGTTTCATTGATTCTTTGTATTGTTTTTGTGGTTTCTATTTCATTAATTTCTGCCCTAATCTTTATTATTTCTTCCTGTCTACTGATTTTTGGTTTGTCTTGATCTTATTTTTCCAAGGCCTTAAGGTAAAGTGTTAAAGTGTTTACTTCTGAACTCTAATTTCTTAATATAGGCACTTAGAGCTATGAATTTCCCTTTTAGGACTGCCTTGTATTATGCTGTATTCTCATCATCATCTAAGTCCATGAATTTATTAATTTACTTTTTGATTTCTTCAGTGACTCATTCATCATTCAATAGTATATTGTTTAGTCTCCATGAACTTCTGTATGCTCTGTAGTTTTTCTTGTTGATGATTTGCAGTTTGATCCCATTGTTGTCAGATAAAGTACAAGGGATTATTTAAGTTTTCCTGTGTTTGTTAAGATTTGCTTTGTGTCCTAATATATGGTCTGTTTTGGAGAATGTTCCACATGCTGCTGAGAAAACAATGTATATACTGCAGCCTTTGGATGGAATGTTCTGTAGATATTTGTTAGGTCCATTTGCTCCATGACATTATTTAATCCAGATGTCTCTCTGTTTTGTTTTTCATAAGAAGGCAGGAGGGTGAGACTCAGAGAAAGAGATGTGGATAGAGGCAGATGGTGAAGTGAATGCTGTTACTGAAAGGTGGCCACAAGGAAGGAACTCAGCAAATAGCACCAGAAACCCAGATGTGTAAAGAATGATTATCCTTTCTAGACCCCTAAAGGAATGTAGCCTGGCAGATACTTTGATGCTAGCCTAGAAACCCAGTGTTTGGATGGAGAGATGGATCAGTGGGCAAGACACTTGCTGCAGTTATGTGAGGATCTGAGTTTGGATTCCTGGAACCCACATAGAATGTAGCACACATCTGGAATCCCAGAACATTTACTGAGGTGGGTGATAAGACAGGATAATCCCCAAAAGCTCATGGTCTTTAAACAACAACAAAAAAATCAAACCAAATCAAAACAAAATAGCTGTATACCCCAAACTATAAAATACTAAATTTGTGTTGTTGTAAGTGAATGAGTTTGTGGCAATTACAATAGAAATAGACTACTGACATATATATTTTAAAATGAGTATTTGTTTTGAAATTGTATAGGACTATTAATCAGTAATAAGATAGATTTGATATTAAAAAGAAAATTCAGAGGACTGAGGAGGTGATCTGGTTCCATTTCCCAGCACCCACATAAAGCTGGGTACAAAGTGATGCATACATCTGTGATCCTACTGCTCTCACAGCTATGGGAGACAGAGCCAGGACAATCTAAACTTCCAGGCCAGCTACTGTGACATTCCATTGCAGACTGAAATTTCTTTGCAGCAGCATGAGACACTGACTCACAGAAAATAGAGCATAAATACCTCAAAGTTGTGTGCCCAAATGCACACACAAATAAAGAAAAATAAAAACACCCAATTTCATGACTATTGTTGACTACAGAAATACACATAAGATCTTTACTCAAGGTCTTCCTGATGGGTAAGTTCATGGAAAACACCTTGATCCTGCCCGGCTAGTAAGGGGCCATGCCTTACTTGCTTTGATGAGCTGACTGGGCTCTTGTTTGCTTCTCTTACCTCCCTTTGTTCCACTGCTGCACTCCTATGGGTATTGGAGGAGCCAATACTGCTTTTACTTGGGTCAAGTTCTAAGTCAGGCAGGCCTTAATCACAAATGCTTTCCTGCTAAACCATGAAAATTAAGACCACAGAAGTGGGCTTCAAGGGAAGGAATACCTGTTTTTCTCCTCTTTAAAAGAGAAATTGAGAGATCAGGTATAACAGACACTCTGAAATAATGTCCAGGTATATGGGAAAAGACACAAAGGACAAACTTGAAGTTCAGTCTGATGAAAGACACTGCTCACCCATAGCCAACGTCTCCCTTGGCAGTTCTCTAAGAAAATACAGACCACTCAGTAAGTCCAGTGCAGTCATTTCCCTGCTCCCAAGGTTGAGAGTGACTGCTAGTTCCTATTGTATAGCCAAATGAAGTAGTTGGCTCATGTTAGGAGCCATGTTATACCCTCAAACTCCATACCATTGCATTAAATGCTTCTAACATAGTCAGTGTGGCAAGTGACCTGAACAATGACAGCCACCTGCAAACTGAGCCAACAGAAAGACCAGATTCTGATCTTATCCTAGCACATGCTCATGGACAAAATGGTGCACAGCCATCAACATTCTTTGGGATGCCATTTCTGTTTCTCTCACTTGTAGTTCTTGTTTATTGTTTGTGGTAGTTTGATTGTATCCCCCCATCCATTCCTCATAGACTCAGGTGTTTAATGAAAGCTTGAAACTTGCATTTTCAGCTGCCTAGCTGGAAGAGGTGTCACCTGGGGTGGATCATGGGGTCTAGCTCAGAGATGTGTTTGGGGGCTGCATCTGAATTCCAGCTTAAAGGTATGCAAAGGGGTTTTGAACTATATCTGTGCTTGTTTGGGGTACTGGCTATTTGGTGTTTTTTCTTTGTTTGGATCTGTGAAAGGGAGCCAGCTTTTTCTGCCATTGATGGAACTTTCCCTGGATCTATAAGCTTGAAATAAACCCCTTCCTCCCATAAACTGTGTCTGTTTGGGAGGTCATTCCATCAACATGGAACTGACTATAACACTCTTTTCTTTCTCTCATAGGCACATGCAATTAGATGTGAACAAACATTAGTTAATGATGTTACTCTTTCATAAAATTAATATTGCCCGCTGGTACCTACAAAATATTACTCACCAAGATAGTGGCTGTTTGTTAATGGATTTATTATGGGGAGGGATGCAGAGCTAGGAAGATGATGAACAGGCTGATTCTGTGAGTTCCTAACTGTTGGAATGATACAGTGAGTGGGTACTAGAGACACAGAATCAATACACATCAGACTTTCCTCATAACCCTAGTAAGGTGAAAGGAAACAGATAATTATTTTTTCTGAAGATGAATTTCCCAGTGACCTAAGGATTAAAGCAGATATTAGGAAATCAGAAAATAGAGTAAACAATAAAGATTTGACTATAAAATGTGGAAGTCTCTGGGATCCTTTATAAGCTGTCAAATTTCTACTATTTTATTTGGTCCTTTCTTTCCAAGATTAAATTGGTCATAAGTTAAAAAAAAAAAAAAGCAAAAACAACAACAACAACAACAAAACCCCCATGCAATTCTCTTACATCTCCCTTTATTGGCAAAACTATTTTTCCCTTTGAAATTCCAAAACCCTATAGCAATTTTTGTCTCTTTTCATGGGAGATACAATGCCTGGTGAAAGGGGAGTTTTCTGTACAATGAGATTTAGCATTTTTTATAAAATATAACAAAAGATTTAGATCTTTTATTGTGGACACAACCAATAGAGTCTTGGATGAATTCCACCAAAGTCATTTTGGAGCAGTCTAAGTTTTGATACATGAGAAATGAAGGAAAGTATTGCAGAAAGGCCCTCGAGGTTGGCCAATTTCTTTCCCTTAAAGTAGGTGGCACAACATTTTCCAGCCACTGGGTTTTCTGCTTAAGGGACCGTGAAGGAGAAACCTTCTCCAGAGCCTGCCTCGCCCTGGCTGTGGTCCATGTCTGTCACAGGCCTACCATGTGTAAATCACACACCCAAATACGTCCAGACAGAGCCCATCCATCACATGCTGGCTGTGATGTGGCTGCACTGTCTGTAAATCTGGAGAAAATAATGTATTTGTGCCATGAGATGACATCCCATAATGAGATTGTGATATTCCATAGCATGTGATTTGCTATTTGTGACAGAGATGAATTTCACAGTGAGCACAGCTGCTGGTCCTAACCAACACACGTAAGGTGGAGGACCTTCTCAGGGCGTCCAGTCATAATTCTTCTTCCCTACTGGAAATGATTTCTCAAGACTGCCAAGAACAAGTTGCCAAATTGAATTTTCTCTAAAGGGTAGCTGAGTGTTGAAGCAAAGAGAAATCTCTAAAGAAAAAAAAAATGCATAGAAGACATCCATCAATATTCCTTAATTGCATTTATTGTTCATGGTAACACAACCCAACAGTCCACTTGAGGTTATGTGACCAACTCCTGTGCCCTCACATACAATCGATGCAAAGGGAAAACTGCTTTTATGTGTGAAATAAATAACCTAAGTTGTTCAGCTTCTTAGTCTCAGCATCATATAAGGAACCTTTATTTTTAAAGGAGCCTTTTTACACATTCATCATTTTTAAGGGTCCTAAGTTGTACTGAGTCTTTGCTACAAAAAGTACGGTCCCCAGGCCAGCAGCGCTGTTATTACTTGAGAACTGAGCAGCAGCATAAACTCCTGGGCACCATTTTAAACAGATTGAAGCAGAATCATTTCAGCATATCACCAGATGGGTCTAACACACATTAAAATTTTAGAAGCACTGAAGAGACAGGTGTTGTGACACATGACTGTAGCTGTAATCCTAGCACTTAGGAAGCTGAGACAGGAGGACTGTTTTAGCCCAGAAGTTTGAGAGAAGCCTGGATCCACAGTGAAAAAAAGTGAAAAGGGGAAAAAAAAACCCTCTAAAATTACTGTGTTAAGAGATGTTTGTGATGTTACAATAAGTTCATCAGCACAAAAATGTAATACCGATATATAATACAAAGCAATCTAAATATATACATAATTTATTTATTATGCATTCTCCACTGATGGACTTTGGTAATAAGCTTCATGTCCTCCAACAGTACACCCTGTTATTGTTACACTTTCCTTCTCATCCAGCCTTCCACTCTTGTTTGACACCATTGGATTTCACTTCTGTTGAACCTTTTAGCTCTGTGGGCCTGCTGCGAAATGAAACTCTACAGTGTGGCTGAGTCTTTGGTCTTTAGTGTTGTAGTCGACTGCTAAGACAACTTTAGTGTTTTTTTCCCCCTCTATCTCATGCAGATGTAGTTCTGCATGTGTTCACCTTATCAGGGGAATTTTAACCTTATCTCTTCCTGCGAGGCAAGGTCCTCACACAAGGGACTCCCTGGGAGACAGCAGCTCTGCAGTCAAAATATTACACCACTGGTGATTTATATGCTGGTTGGCCAGTGTAGTCACACAGCTGCCAACTCAGTGTCTGATACAGCAGGAACCCCTAAGGTCGTCATGCTGGTGAATTTCAAAATCTATAGGAATTTAATGAGGAATAGCTTGTGCAATTATTAGTCTCCTATGAGGGAAACCTTGTATGATAAAATCTGTAATGAGTTGAATAGTATTTTACCAAATTGGATGATGTATATTTTCTTAATAGCCCAGGGAGTTTAACTCATTAGACATTCCTCAATAATATCCACTGAGATTAGGAAAATATAATGATTATTAATAGCACAAATATGTTCAAAGTTGATCTCACAAAATTTTGTCCATGTCTGTGAAAGTCACGAAGGTGAAGATGGATATTATATAACAGGGTAATTAAGAGTCAGAAAACTGTAAGCCAGGGTCCAAGACTGAATCATGCTTCATGGATTCAAACTGTGAGTCTGTCTTTTACTACTTGTATGGTGTTAAGCAAGTTAGATGCTTTTTTTCTTGTTTTTCTCTTTCTCTCTCTCTCTTTTTGAGGTAAGGTCTCATTCTAGCCGAGGCTGACTTGGAATTTACTATGTAGTCTCAGGGTGCCCTCTAACTCACAAAGATCCTCCTACCTCTGCCTCCTGAGTATTGGCATTAAAGGTGTGCACCACCGTGCCCGCTGGTTTCTCTTGTATTTCACTGTATAGGGTTGTGGCTAGGGTCGATTTAGCTTGTGGACATATAAAATGTTTACAAGAGTACATACTGCATAAAAATATTCTAGATATGTTAGTTAAAATGGTTATTAGAATAACTTTACCTTTTTATCCATCACCAATCAGCCATACATATGAAGGAAAGGGATGATGTGGCACAAGGAGCGATAGACCCATAGTTCCTATTTGGTCCTAAGTCTTGTAGTAGTTTTCAGAACTTCACTCAAAGAGTTGGGCATGACTTTTATAGTTAAGTCTATTGGTACAGTTCAGCTGTATTTAGTTTCATAAAATTATAGTAAAATCTCACTTTTATGTTTTCTTCTGTATTTTGTAACAAAGGATTTTAGAATTATCAAATTTGAGCTTTCCCATAATTGTGTAAGGTAGGTGGGTGTCACTGGTTTCTTGTTGAAGTTGAAGCAAATGAAAGCTGTAGTGAGCAATAGTTTGTCCCAATATGTAAATAGGAGAGAGAGAGAGATTGAGAGAGAGAGAGAGAGAGAGAGAGAGAGAGAGAGAGGGCATGAGCGAGCCCGAATTCAAACTCAAGTCTTTTCCTTTCTCTGCCCTGGCAGAGCATGCACCCCAGGGTGCTGAGCATCCTGCGAAGCTTCCTAGACATGGTAAGATATCCCCCTCACCAACAAGAATAAATGGATAGCTGGATCTAAGTTTGCTGTGTGTGGCTGAGTCTGTTCAGATTTTTTTCTGATTCTAAAGGCATGGAATTTGTCTTTGTGTCTGGAGGTATAGCCTCTGTGGAAGAGCACTTGCCTGATGTATCCTCGGCTTGATCCCCAATCCTGGGAAATAAAACGGACTTGACTCATATTAAGCATAGATGCTGATAGGGCCTGTATTAGCTGTTCCACATTATGCCTTGATTGAGGTTTGGTCATACATATCAATGCAGTGATATTCAAACCTGTGTTAAAAATGTTAGCTCTACATTCCCTTTAATGATCTTGATCTTCAGAGAAAAAATTTCCTGAACTAGACACTGAAATAAAGAACAACGTGGCTGGTACTCTGCATTATATACTGCTTCTAGAAGGCAAGAGGAATTAGAAATGGTTTTGATGGTGAGGATATGACTTACTGTCACTGTGTCATGTATAATGTAACCTTCGCTCTGGAGACCTTCATGCTTTGGCTATGAAATTCATAGGCAACTTTGAAAGATGGTAACAATGGGGCACATGGTACCACTGAGATGCAAATGGAAGGACTAGCCCGGCCTCTTGGGATGTGGACTCTGAGGAGCCTGAGGCTCTTATGAACCCCATGGGTTCATACAGGGGCGTGGGACCTGAGAGCATTTCAGGGAAGTGGTGCATGGACAGGCTAAGTGTATTAGACACATATATTTTGTTACTATAGTGTATAGAATATGAATAATCATTTTTCATAAGAGGTTTAAATGAAAGTTTTAATGAAGAAAGTTTGGAGTCAGAGAGACTAAAGTGAACAAATTTGAAGACTGTAAGTAGACAAGCAAATTCACTAACTTTCTCATTTAATATTCTTCATTAACATCTTTGAAAATTAATGAAGTTATGTATCTATATTATGGCCTTGACTGTCCTTTTAGAGGAGATTTTAAAATTCAGAAGGAACATTGATAACTTTAACTTTTTGCTGAAGAGTAGATGTTGCAGAAGGTATAAGAATAATAATAGGGGCTGGGGAGATAGCTTAGCAGTTAAGGTACTTGCCTGTGAAGCCTAAAGACTCAGGTTCAATTCCCAGTACCCATGTAAATCAGATTTCCAAGGTGGTACATGCATCTGGAGTTCAGTTGCAGTTGCTAGAGGCTCTGGTGCACCCATTCTCTGTCTCTCTCACATAAGTAATAAATAAAATATATATTTTTTAACTTTTAAAATTATTGTTATTAGTTATGTTTACAGTGTGTATACAGTAATGTTGTTATGATCATTAGCCTCCTTCCTTCCCTTCCCCCTACGCAGTAAAATATGTTTTTTTAAAAATTAATTAATTATTCATTTACTTGAGAGAGAGGAAGAGAGAGAATGGATGTGCCAGGGCCTCCAGCCACTGCAAATGAACTCCAGACATATGTACCCCCTTGTGCACCTGGCTTATGTGGGTCCTGGGGAATCGAACTTGGGTCCTTTGACTTTGCAGGCAAACACTTTAACCGCTAAGCCATCACTCCAGTCCATAAAATATGTTTTTATAAAATAAAAATAATGGTAGAAATGGCCTCATGATGGTAACACTGAGTTTTGCTGAAATGAGGCGTGGGTGTTGCAGAAGGCATAAGAACAGTAATGGTAGAGATCCCTTATGATGGTAATTCAAAGCTTTCTCCATGTTCCTGTGGATCAATGAATGCTCCTTTAAGTTTTGGATATTCATTCCCTCCACATTTCGTTCATGTACATACTTAATTGTATACAATCCATGAGTTTCTCTGAGCCTAAAACATTCTTTTGTTTTCATTTTATTTATTTATTTATTTGACAATGACAGAGAGAGAAAGAGGCAGAGAAACAGAGAGAGAATGGGCATGCCAGGGCCTCCAGCCACTGCAAATGAACTCCAGACGCGTGCGCCCCCTTATGCATCTGGCTAACATGGGTCCTGGGGAATCGAGCCTTGAACCAGGGTCCTTAGGTTTCACAGGCAAGCACTTAACCACTAAGCCATCTCTCCAGCCCCTAAATACTTGGAATACTGAACCACTCATTCTTATGCTCTGTTGGTGTGTTGTGTTTTCCCCTGCAATTCTGAGAAGATAAAAATCAAATTCTGGCTGCATTTCTATTCCCCTCCTTCTTCATTCTCCAGAAGTCTCATCATGCCAAAAAAAAAAAAAAAAATTACAGATACAACCTCTGTGGTTTATAGAACCACATTTCATAATGATGCTATTTATGACCACATCCTTGTTAAAATATTAAGCCCGATGGATAGCTTCAATCTATCACTTCAGCCACATGGGGAGGAAGTCTGCCTTAAGAGCTTTCCTTTATCATTTTTTTTTTCTATTTCTTTCTCTGATTATAGCCCTCAGAAAAGAAATGCTGTGGAAGCTTCTTTATAACAATCTTTTTTGACTAGTCTCTGGCTCATTAAAGCAGAGTCCTTATACAGTGCAACATGTGTACTTGTCTACTGAAGACTCAGAAATACCCATCGCCCATAGCATTCACCACAGAGTGTCATCTTAGAGAGAGAGTTCATTAAAGATAATTTTATTTACTTATTTACAGTGCTGAAGAGTTAATCCAGGATACTACCATTGAGCAACCCTTCCCCCATGCCAGATAATATTTATGATTTCCATAGCAGGACATGGAAAATATAATATTTTCATATGGAAGAAGGTATGAACCAATGTTTCAGAGTTGGTTTGAAAAGTTGCACATGCCCTTGATGGTCACTAGGTTTCTCACTGTCATCTCTTTTATTTTATTCTTGATATGCTACTGTAAATAAGATACTGATGTCTCCAACTTTGGAAATGTAAGAACTGAACCTAAGGGAACCCAGATAACTTGTCCAAAGTCATACAACGGGCTACTGGTAGAGCTGGAATTCAAACACAGGCTTCCTATTTTAAACTCCTAATAATCTATCACCATTCACATGAGGTGTTCAGTGAATCTGCTTTGCAAATTATGAATCACAGTGCAAATCTGGTCTTTTTCATGATAGCATTCTCATATCCTTTCTCTAAATTTTTCTCTGATCTGAAATGCCTACTGCAGTATCTGCCCACTGACAACATCCTTCTGGAACTCCAAAGTGCAAGTGATCTTCCTGCCTCAGCCTCTAGAGTGGCAGAGCCTGAAGTAGTCCTAAGTACGTGTAGCCTGAAGCTCTGGGCTGAGGACTCAGACCACGTTCAGATTGGAGCTGGGTATCAACTTTCAGTTCCATCCCTCACAGGAAAACACCCTTTGCTGATGCATAGATATTCACCCTAGCTTTGAGGTATTCATCATCAGAAGCAAGCTTTTCTGTTATCTACGTGTGTTGGAAAGCCTGGGCAGTTAAGAAATAGTGCTTTCCCTAGTGAGCAATGGTGGGGGTTCTGCTTCCTACCTGGAGAGAGAATGAGTTTTCCTGGAGGTAGTTTTCACCTTGGGCCTTATCACTGATTAATGTCCAGCCACTACCCAATTTAAGAACTATTATAAGGGCATGCAGCCAAAGATTTCATGGAAATGACTCTAGACCCTACTGCAGGGGCCTAGTATTGACCATGGGTCAGCTATGAGAACCTGACTTCTCTCAGCATGAAAGGTGAAGGCTGGGGTGGGAGAGATGGCTTAGCGGCTAAGGCATTTTCCTGAAAAGCCAAAGGATCCCAGTTCAACTCTCCAGGACTCAGGTAAGCCAGATGCACAAGGGGACATATGCATCTGTAGTTCATCTGCAGTAGCAGGAGGCCCTGGAACACCCATTCTCTCTGTCCCTCTTTCTTTCTGTCAAATAAAGAAATAAAATGTATTTTTTAAAAAAGGTAAGTAGCTCAGGGTGTTTTTTAGAAAATATTGTTTATTTGCAGAGAGAGAGAGAGAGAGGGAGAGAGAGAGAGAGAGAGAATGGGTATACCAGGGTCTTATGTCACTACAAAGGAATTCCAGATGCACGTGGTACTTTGCGCATCTGGCTTTACATGGGTACTGGGGAATTGGACCCATGTTGGCAGGATTTGCAAACAAACACTTTTAACCATTGAGCTACCTCTCCAGTCCCCAGGGTGTTTTGTGTGTGTTTTTTAAACTTTATTTATTTATGCATTTTTATTTATTTATTTGAGAGTGACAGAGAAAGAGGGAGAGAGAGAAAGAGAGGGAGAGAGTGAGGGAGAGAATGGGCGCTTCAGGGCTTCCAGCCACTGCAAATGAACTCCAGATGCGTGCGCCTCCTTGTGCATCCAGCTAATGTGGGTCATGGGGAATCAAGCCTCGAACCAGGGTCCTTAGGCTTCGCAGGCAAGCGCTTAACCACTAAGCCACCTCTCCATCCCATGTGTTTTTGTTTTAATAGTCAATCAGGTAAAATGAAATTTAGGAAAGAGAAATGACTTTCATAAATCAAGTGGTATGTTACCAATCATCTCAGGAGGGTTAGAACTACCTTTTCTTAATGCGATCCAATTATTTGTTCACTCTGACAGGTAAAGAACAAGCCGTGGCTGGAGCAATCCTTGATCCTCTTTATGAGAAAGCTTACTTAAGTTGCTGAGTATAGACTGGATTTTAAGAAAAATTTGAAGGTACATGCTAACAGTGGAAATTGTAAATTTCATAAGCTGCAGAAGAAAATTTGCAGAACTGGATCTGTTCCTTCTGAGGCACTATGGGGATTGAACCTCAAGTGGAGTCCTGGCACCTTTCATAATGGAACTAAATCTGATATACTATCAATTGTGGATTCATATGTACAGACTCGTGCCACTAGGAAATGGTTTTCAGTGTCCCAGCACCTGATAGACAAGTACCCGCGGCCTCATCCTTTATGGCCCTGTTGGGCCTCCTCAAGCACCGCAGCACTGTGATGTCCCAGTCAGGATGGAAAGCACAGCAACAGCAAGTCTAGAAAACACTGCTTGTCTCCCAAAGTGCAGGGAAGCATTTTTAAATTATTTACTTATTTATTAGAGAGAGAGAATGGGTGTACCAGGGCCTCTAGCACCTGCAAATGAACTCCAGATGCATGTACCGCCATGTGCAAATGGCTTACGTGGGTCCTGGGGAATCGATTCTGCATCCTTAGGCTCCACAGGCAAGCACCTTAACCACTAGCCCATCTGTCCAGCCCTAGGAGAGCAATTATTAAAAGTTCAAACTGTTGTCCAGATTTGACAAACATTAACTTTCTGTATTATCATTACAATGACTCACCAGAAGCCTAGCTTTACTAGACACTATGGAAGTATTGAGATCTATGTAGTCTGCTCTCTGAAAGCCTTAGCTTCACATTGACTGAATCATAAGAAGTTAATGGGAAATATACTGAACAAACTCAAAAGAAAACATTGTAAAATTTTTATTAATTTGAGAGAGAGGCAGGAATAGGGAAGGAGGGAGGGAGGGAGAGAGGGAGAAAGGGAGAGAGAGAGAGGAAGAGAGAATGGGTGTGCAGGGGCTTCAGCCACTGCAAACAAACTTCAGGTGCATGCACCACCTTGTGCATCTGGCTTACATTGGTTCTGGGGAATCGAACTTGGGTCCTTAGGCTTTTCAGGCAAGTGCCTTAACCTCTAAACCATCTCTCCAGTCCAGAAAAAATTATTTTAAGCATATCCATATATATATATTAATATACACAGCATGTTCGGCAAGGTGGTGTGTGAGGTGTGCTGGCTGTGTTTTGAAGGTGAGGTGGGATGGATATGTGGTAAGGCCTCACAAAGAGATGTTGACTAGGTAGAGAAGCTAACCACTCTTTTCACTGACCATTTTCTATACTGGTTATGCTTCTAATATTTGACATTTCCTTAGTCATGTTGAGATGTGCTTTGTGACTGTTTTCAAAGCCCTTTCATGCTTGATCTTCCCAGCAAGAATAAAAGTAATGAAAGTTAAAAATTAAATTAAAGCTGGACATGGTGGCACACTCTTTTGATCCCAGAGGCAAGAGGATCGTCATGAGTTTGAGGCCACCCTGAGACTACATAGTGAATTCCAGGCCAGCCGTGGCTAGAGCAAGACCCTACCTCAAAAACAAGCAAACAAAAATTAAATCAAGAAAAATAAAAATAAAAAAACAGAAAACGATTCAAACTACCCCTGCAGCTGTTCATCAGGTTGAGTACTGTGAGGTGGATTAACATGGAGGAGACACAGGTAACCAGACAGACACATTGATCAGATCCACAGCACGAGCCCTGGCTTCAAACAATAGCCACAACAATTGGCCTTGAAAAAGCCCCAAGCAAGGGCAAAGCAAGAGGCCTGAGTGGGCTGCAGGGAGCAGAGAGCAAGTGATGTCTCCTTATAACTCTTCTAGCAGTTACTCCCTTTATAGTTAAAGACAAAAAAAAACCTCACACAAATATGGGTCATTAATTCCATTTCCTAAAATTTCCTCCATTTCCTAGTTTCCTCCATTGTCTAAAATTTCAAGTAACACCCACCTACTAATTAAGGGTAACTAAAGATATTCCTAATGAACAAGATACCTCCACTTTCTGGTAAAGCAGAACAGAATGCCCCCCCCCATGCCCCATCATTCATTCTCCCTTTTCCTCTCTCCAGAGATTGTCCAGCAAATAATACCTGTATTGTACTATGTAGCTAACATGCTCATGTGCATTATCTCATTTCACACTCACAGGATCCTTAAGTAGTATCTATAGCCTAATTAGGCAGAAAGGAAAGTGAGATCCAAAGAGGGTATGCAACTTCCAGGTCATGCAGGGCTTGGCAGATGCAGAACATAAACCTCCACATGGGTAACTATTCAAGAGTGAACCATTATTTTAGGCACTGGCAGGTATTAAGCATATCTGCCATGCACTCAGCACAAATATGTGGGTTTTTCATTGGTACAAGTCATATCCCAGCTGTATAGTGCGTGACTGGCATATACCCTGAACTCTGTAGCTTACAGCAGTAGTCTCCTGAACTCAGAGGTGTGGGTAAAGAATAAATCTTTCTCTTCCATCACCCCTATGGCTACAAGAAACGAATGTTCTTCTGGTCCTTTTACCTTCTGAATTTTCTTGGAGTTCTCAAATAGAGGGGCCTGAGAGATGGCTTAAGCTCATGTTAGTGGAAAGCATTCATGCTAGATTCCCTTTTTGATGGATGATACTTGCAGTCCAACCATTGATCTCTGAGAAGGCTTTTCTGAAACAGTATTGGCTACAGAGAAACCCTCATGTAAGTATCTTAGCACAATTCTCTTTCAAAGTTTGCTTTTATTTTAAAATTATTTTTATTAGAGGATATTTATTTTCAAAATGATGGGTTTCATGATATTTTCATGCATGCATATCATGTAGTTTGTTCTTATTTATATTCCTATTTTCATCTCTTCTCCCCACTCCCACTGGTATCCTTTCTCTTCCCAAATGTCTTACCTCAGCTTTCAAATCTTACTTTTTTTTTTTTTTTTTTTTTTGGTTTTCCAAGGTAAGATCTCACTCTAGCTGAGGCTGACCTGTAATTCACCATGTAGTCTCAGGGTGGCCTCAAACTCATGGCGATCCTCCTACCTCTGCTGGGATTAAAGGCATGTGCCACCACACCTGGCTCAAATCTTACTTTTGTAAAATTTAGATTCTGTGTATGAGAAAATACATGAAATAAAATCTCTGTTTTTCTGAGCTTGCCTTATTTGGCATGATATGATGACTTCCAGTTTCATCCATTTTCCTGCAAATGACATCAGTTCCTGGGTCAACTTTAGCTCAAGCAGGTACATCTTCATGCTGGACTTTCATCTACCTCACACTATGATATCTTTGCTTCAGAGTCCCTCTCTCTCTTATTTCTCTCTTTTTTTGGAGCAGGTGTGTGTGTGTGTGTGTGTGTGTGTGTGTGTGTGTGTGTGTGTGTGTATAAGCCAGGAGACACCCTCAATTGTCATTCCTCTTGGGCGCTATCCACGTTTTGTTTAAAACTTTAAAAAAAACTTTCTATTTTATTTTATTTGTTAGTACGAGAGAGAAATAGAGAAAAATAGAGAGGGAATGGGTGTGCCAAGGCCTTCAGCTGCTGCAAATAAACTCCAGATGCATGCAGCACCATGTGAATCTGGTTTATGTAGGACCTGGGAAATTGAACCTGGGTCCTTTGGCTTTGCAGGCAAGCACCTTCACCACAAAGCCATCTCGTGTTTAAAACATTTTTGATGTTATATATTTTCAGAGTAGGATCTTAAAGCGTTAGGTGTGTCTCTTAAGACTCACAGAGTATCTACAAAGGTGCTCCTAGGGGTTGAGTTTCCCTGCTATGGGAGTATTCAAGTAGGCTGAGTGGAATAAAATACAGGTAGATTCTAAAAGTTAACTAAACACTGTACCCATTCAATCAAAAACAGCCCCAAGTAAGTATGCCAGAGTAATTATTACAACCAGATCCTCTATCAACACAGAGGTTAAGATTTCTGGTCTGTTGAGGGATCCAAGGCAGCTTGTGACCAAGTGAGACCCTTCCCTGGTGCAATCCCAGTTACCTTGAATGATTTTGGTCTCAGTCAAGTTGCTGCCTGGTCGTCGGGCTGTGTTCTGATTTCTGGAGCTGGGCACTTGCTTTTCTTGCAGGGCAAACAGAGCCTGGCAACTGTGGCCCTCAAGATCAGCACCCCTGCTGCTGGAACTGCTGCTGCAAAAGCTGCCTCTGCTGGGTCTGTCAACAGCTGAAGCTGCTGCTGCTGGGCCCATCGCTGCTGCTGCCTCTGCTGCTGCTGCTGCTGTAGCTGCCACTTCTGGAACCACTGCTGCTGCTGAAGCTGCTGCTGCTGGGTCCACTGCCGCTGCTGCCACTGAAGCTGCTGCTGCTGGGCCTGCTGCTGCTGCTGCTCCTGGGTCTGCTGCTGTTGCGTCTGCTGCTACTGGGGCCTTTGTTACCGGTGCTGGAGCTGCTGGGTCCCGCTGTCAGCCCAAGTTGGCATTCCGGGTCCCAGGACCGCTGCTCTGTTCGCTGGAGCTGGGCTCAGGCTGTGGGGGAGGGGAGGGAGCCGCAGCTGCTCTGGTTGTCTCGCTGCTCCACGTGTGCTTCTACCTCGCGGTCTGCTCCTCCACTGCTCACTGCCACTCTCCCTTCACGGTTCCTGCGTTGTGGAGAGCGCGGTGTGAGGGGAAAATCCCGCACCTGGCTTTTCCTGCGGCTGGAGCCGAGCCTGGTGGCTTTTTGGTGCGCTGCCGCCGCCCCAGTTGGCAGAGCTGCCAGAGCCGCTTTTGCCGGCCTGTGTGGGCTCTGGATGCTCTGGATCTCTCCTACTTCTCTGCTGCTGCCTCAATTTCCTATACACCTCACTTTTTAGTAAAAGTGTGTATTTTGCTGGGTTTTTTTGGTCTTTTTCCCCCCCAGTCTGCTTTGGCGTGGTACCTATGCTGCCATCTTAAACGGAACTAAAACATTTTTTATTGATAATGTTCATAGATGTACATAATGCATTTTGATTATAATCCCCTCTATTACCTTTTTTGTCATCCTCCAACCATGTCTATTTTTTTTTTTTTTTTTTGAGACACGTTCTCATTGGCCTAGAGCTTCCCAAGTAAGCCAGGCTGGCTGGTCAGTGACCCCCAGGGATCTGCCTCCTTGGTGCTGGGATTCTGAACAGGTGTGACTGTGCAGATTTTTTCAATGAATAAATACTGCTTCTTTTTTAAATAAATAGGCACTGAGCACCTACAGAGTACACTGAACTAGAAACTGGTGATAGATTTTACTGTTCCAGAGCTTACAAAATGTACCAAACAAGTAAACAAATGACACATGATCAAGTACTTTGATAAATGATAAAACAAAAATAGCAGGGCTTTCTAATGGAGAATAGTGAAATTGAAGAAAACTAGTTTCTTTCATCTTTATATTATGCTGAATATATTTTGTGACTATTTTCTCACAACTTTTGTTTTGCATACTTATTTTCTCAATGCTGTGTTTGGATAAACAGAAGTTATTCATTTTCATTAAGTCTTTTTAAAAATTTCATAGCATTTATCCTTTTAATTTAATTTTGTTAATTTAGAACTTTACCGTATGAACATATTGCATATTGGTCATATTCCCATCATGTTATGCTCTTGTCTTCCCCTCCTCTGTTGCCCTTCCACTGAGGGTCTTCCTCAGTGAGGTTACCGGTATTCACTGTAGGGTCATTGAGGCACCTGTCATCTCTGTGAGAATGTCTCAGAATACACCTTCCCATTCTGTGGCTCTTAAATTGTTTCTGCCCCCTGTTCTGCAATGTTTCCTGAGCCTTAGAGTTGTGTTAGAAGCTTCCTTTAGTGTAGAGCTCTCAGCAGCCTCTGGTTTTCTGCTTTGATGAGTTTTGAGTCTCCTCAGCATTTACCACAATCTCTCTGGAGGAAGTTCTTAGGCTAGTAGTGAGAGCAGCACTCATACTTAATCTTCCACTTCCTCTGCAGTGTTTTCTGGGTCTTTGCAGATGTCATAGAAATGACTCATCTTGTGCAAGGCAGTTTGCTCTCTTTTTTTGTCATACTGATGGTCTTGGGTCTCCCTGGGATTTGCTGTGATCTGTAAAAAGTAGCTTTGCTAAGCAAGAGTGAGAACAGAATGGGTCACAGAGGATAAGCATAGACATTTAGAAGACGGTTGAATGGGCATACCCTCTCCTTTAGTCACATAAATGTGGGAGCATCCCTCTGTGGCTTATGACTTTCTAAGCCATAGATTTCTGACTTGGTTCTTAGCCCCAGGTATGACTTCCCCTCCACTGAACAGGCCTCATATCCAATCAGAGAGCAGTTGATTAACACTCATATTAAACCTATAGCCTGTGTGCCATTATTGCACAAGTGTGTACATATTTTTAAATAAATATTTTATTTACTTATTTATTGAGGGGGGCTCAGGAGAGAGTGAGAGAGAGGAAGGGAGAGAGAGGGAAAGAAAATGGGTGCACTAGCGACTCCAGACACTACAAGTGAACTCCAGATTCATATGTCACCTTCTGCATCTGGCTTATGTGGGTACTGGGGAATTGAACCTGGGTCCTTAGGCTTTGTAGGTAAGCACCTCAACCAGTAAGCTGACTCTCAAGCACAACTGTGTACATCATGCCTGGCTGGTTGATTTTAAATTCTTTAGCTTGCAGGATCCACTGCTTATTCATGCTGTTGGCAACCATTATATCCCAAGAGCTCACACTATGAGAGCTAGTCAGCAGAAAGATGGCTTCTGTCTCAGATATAACATGATCTATCAATGCCCTGATATCTCAGCATGTGGTGTCTTCAGCAATGGGGTCTTACCATTTAGATCTGGTGGGTGACCAAGTGCTTTGGCAGTGGCCTACATTGTTCTGGAAACCTTATGTGCCTCTCTGACCAACAGCTCACTGTGGGGGGTAACTCTAGTATGGTGGGTTTCTGGAGATTATACTGAGATCCTCATTCTTGTAAAGCAAGCACTTTGTTGACTAATATTTTGAAGTTATTTATTTATTTTAATGAGAGAGAGAGAGAGAGAGAGAGAGAGAGAGAGAGAGAGAGAGGGAGAGAGAGAGAGAGAATTCGCACACCAGGACCACCAGCCACTGCAATCAAACTCCAGATGCTGTACTTGCATCATCTTGCTTTGTGGGATCTGGAGAGTTGAACATGGATCCTTAGGCTTCACAGGCAAGTGCCTTAAGCACTAAACCATCTCTCCAGTCCTCTTGAAGTAATTTTAAACTACTTAAAAAATGAAGACTCCTTATAATTCCCATTAATTTAGGATAGGGCCTTGAAAGAGGGTCTTTTTCATCTTATAATGATCCAATGTGTAATGTCAATAAAAGCATTATTGTTACTCCCAAAGTTGGGAATGACTTAAATCTTCCAAGTAAACAAAACAGATTTGCTACATAATTATAGCTTAATAAATGAGTCTATGACCATCAAACATCAATTTATTTAAGCACTTTCTTTAAATATTTTTATTTTTATTTATTTATTTGACAGATATAAAGAAGGAGGGAGGGGAGGAGGGAGAGAGAGAAAGAGAGAGAATGGGCATGCCAGGGCCTCTAGCCACTGCAAACGATCTCCAGATGCATCTGGATAACATGGGTCCTGGGGAATTGAACATGGGTCCTTTGGTTTTACAAGCAACTGACTTAACTGCTAGGCCATCTCTCTGGCCCTTTAAGCACATTTAAGGGGATATATCCAATGAATTAATTTACTGGTGCTACAGGTATAATGTAGTGACACAGATTGGGTGATTTGAATAATAGAACTGTCTCACAGTTCTGGTGCTAGGTACAAGATCAAGGTATCATAGGGGTTTCTCCTTGGCTTGTGGATGGGTGGGAAGCTTCTTGCTCTTTCCTCCTATGGCCTCTCCTTTGTATCTGTCCATCTCTGGATCTCTTGCTTTTCTATAAGGACACCAGACATACTGAATCAGGGCCCTACCCTGCTGACATCATGAACCATTGTCTCTTTAAATGCCTGTCTCCAAGAATAGTCATATGAGTAGTTGGATTGTGGGGGGAAACAAAATTCAATCCATGATACTCAAGATATCTTAAGTCAAAAAAGCTCATGATTAAACCATATTGATAGTGTGACTTCACTTGTTAAAATACCCATACACACAGAAAAACAGCACAGACGTTTATACATATATTTTCAGTCTCTGCAGGTGTGTTCAGAGGCAGGAGTATATAGACTGCAAAATTGAGATTCAGAAGTGTCAAGTCATATGGTCAGGTAGGCTTTCCTGATTATTAATCCAATGATGTCTCCTTTCTGTCAAAAATATCCAAAACATATTTCTTCAATCAACCCACAGAAGTCTAAGGATGCTCTGTAATTATCCCCAACAATATATTCATGACACTTACAAAAATAGAAGAAATAGTGATCATAACAACAGCAGCAGAAATATTGGAGCAAATGTTCCTCAAGAATCATTTAAATGTAGTCTCCAGAGAAAAGATTTGAGATACAAATAAATGTAAACAAATTGTAAGCTGAGATGAAGATTGTCATTCTCTGGCTTTAATACTATGCACTACATTCTTATTGTTGTTGACGCTTATGAAGATAGAGCATACCTTATCGGGCATTATAACAGAAATGAAATTAGAATGATGCCTGCCTGAGGTATTCCTCCAGGGTTATCGTCTGGAGGGGTAGAGGGAGAAGTGGGAAGACTGACAATAATTAGAAGAGTTCTGGAGACCTGTAAGTATGGAAATCTTTTGCTATTCCATGACAAAATGTATGGCCATAGTAATGTCTGTCTGTGTGTGTGTGTGTGTGTGTGTGTGTGTGTGTGTCTGTTGGGTATAGAAGTTGGAGGTAGGGCATGGTTCTGAATATGACATATTGTTTAGGTGAACAAGTTGGGAATTGTGACTATAGGTCAATAATATAGCAACTTCTCATTTATAATTTATTGTCACTCTTTATACCTATCATAAAACCAACCATCACAACATTCACGATATAAATAGATTTTTTGGGTGAATTCTCTTGCATGTATGTGAGTGTTGAACTCAGCCGGGACATTGAACAGACTCAATTACAAGATGTGCTTGGACAACACTCTGACACAGGGGGTTGGCAAGGAATAGGCACTCTGTTGAAATGTGACCAGAGATGCTCTTTCAATTCCAGTCTGCCAGTTGTTTAGTATCTTTCATGCGCCCAGGATTCTGTGGGTAATTTTTTTTCCAATTTATTATTATTGTTATTATTATTATTTTATTTTTATTACCTGTAGCTTGTGGCAGAGCTTTGGGACAGACACCAAGATGTGTTCCATCATCAGTGTTTCCTGCTTCCACCGTCAACTCCAACCAACCTGTGGAACTCCCGTGAGTTGCGAAATGATAGGCAACTGTCGTGAAACGAATGACAGTGTATCTTAGGATCTTCCAAACCAGGCTACTTCTTGATGTCCGTCATCTTGAGGCAGGTTGCTGAACATTCCTGCCCAAGGAGGCTCCTGAACAGCTGTCAGGCCTAATCTGGGTGAGAGATGAAAGAGTGACCTAGGGGTTACAGGCTCTATGTCTGCTGCAAATCTCCTGAGTTATCGAGTCTGTCTGCAGGCACAAGCTTTCTGCAGAGGAAGTGTTATTTTATAGCTGACCCTTAACCAAAGGGGAAACAGCAACTGTTAGAGATAAAGTCAGTAGTTGTTCTGAGATAAAGCTGCCTGGATCAATTCTGTAGAGATTTTTTAAACTTGAAAGATAAGCGCCACCAAAGCCCACATAGCTCGTGCCCAATGGGCGTTACATGGCCCTACTGGGCATTACCTGGGTGCCTGGAGCGGCTCGCTTATGCATACTCACACAAATACCATACGCTTTAAATCCTGTACTTCGACTAGTTGCTCTTAATCACAAGTCTGCCTGGAAAGGTCAGTGACCTTTCAGTACTTGTGCAAATTTGGGTAAGACTATTTTCCAGGCATCCCTGTTGTCATCTATAAGACAGCACATGGAGCCAAAGAGGAAAGGAGATGGGACCGGATGGTGAATCCCTGACATACCATCGGTCTTGTACCTGCAACAAATGTAATTAATTGTTCGTAGGATTTTACCCCAACCCTCACACAGCCTTAGAATTCTCCACAGTGATGGATCTCAATTAGCAGTGATGCCTGTGGTCTTCTGTGTCTGCTCTCAGCAGGTTCGGAGGCTTTGGTTCATGCAGCAGCACCTCCAGCTCAGCATGCTATCACTGGCATCCACAGGACATATCAGCAACAGTGTCACCAAGTTATTTTTCTGTGAAGGAAGCAGTCATAGGTTTCAGAGATGACACGTGCATAACTCCTGGGAAGAGACAGATGAATGAAAACCGAAGGCCAGATGCCAACTAGAGAAAAACCTGCAATAATGGTATCCGATGGGTACTTTGACTTTACCTCTGTGTTTAATGCAAATCTATCCTTATTTACCTCACATGTTGAAAAGTAGTAAGGAACTGAGGTTGTATTCCCTAAAGCATGAAAGTCGAATGTCTGAGCATATTTTGGTGAGGAAGCTGGGACAAAGAAGTGTGACCCACTGTAATAATTTTGGCCTCCAGAAAACTTCCTCCTTAGCCGATCTGGTCACCCTGTGCCTTATAGTTGGTGGGTGAATTCTGTCCTTGGGCTCTATCCCATTTGTATATCAGACAGTGCATTCTATATGCAGCTGCCAGAAAGATCTTCCAGTTACACTGACGCCATCACGTTGTTCTGCATAAGTAAAAGGTGCCATTGTTTTCTCTTCACCGGACAAATCTAACCACAAGATTAGCAGTCAAAACCATTGATAATGTAAGTCTTCTTCCATATTTTAAAACTTGCCCCCATTATTATCCCAATGGGTTTCTCCATTGTTGCCATTCTTATTTACACTGCAATGCATTCAAATAGCCTACTCAAGTCCTCTGTAGCCTGTAAAGGTCCATCTCACATTATTTAATTCTTACAAGATAGTTACTGTGCCCCAGATATGGGCTAGGCATTATAGATTTGGAAGTGAATAACTCAGATATTGTTTACCATAAAATCTGGTGGAAAAAACCCAGGTGTGGTGGCTCACGCCTTTAATCCCAGCACTCGGGAGGCAGAGGTAGGAGGATCACCAAGAATTCAAGGCCACCCTGAGACTACATAGTGAATTCCAGGTCAGCCTGAACCAAAGTGAGACACTACCTCAAAAAAAAAAAAAAAAATCTCGTGGAAAAGGCTGATATTAAATAACCGATTACCAGGGTGCCGGGCTCCCCTGGTGGGTAGTGCTGAGGAAGGACCAGGCCCGCTGGTTCCTCCCAAGGGGTTGAGGAAGAGGGTGAACGTTGGACCCTCTCCTAGTCACCAGAGAAAAAGCACACTGAATCGGGAGTCTTGTCGAAGCAGGAACTCGCTTTATTGTTACAGGCAGTTACCTTTATAATGTTGAGAATGAAGGTGGGGATTCTAGGATGGGGGAGAGGTAAGGGCCAATAGTAACTGTGACTATTGAAATGATAATTCCAACTCCTGTACGGAAGTAGCAGGCAAGAAGCCGTTAGGCATCTTATTGAATCCTAGCTGGTCAGAGGCAGGTTGCCAAACTTTAGCTAGGCTCAGGAAGTTCCACCAGGCCTCGCGTCTGGGCCTCTCAAGGCCCCACATCTCAACATCCCCCCCTTTTGTTTTGTAAGCATGGTGGAAAACATGGCCCCTGTCTTAGGGGGCCTGTCTGGGGATCTTACCCGTCACTGGGTACCATGTATCCAGCTCATTAAGAATCCACTCCATGGGCTGGAGAGATGGCTTAGCGGTTAAGCGCTTGCCTGTGAAGCCTCAGGACCCCGGTTCGAGGCTCAGTTCCCCAGGTCCCACGTTAGCCAGATGCACAAGGGGGCGCACGTGTCTGGAGTTCGTTTGCAGAGGCTGGAAGCCCAGGCGCGCCCATTCTCTCTCTCTCCCTGTCTTTCTCTCTGTGTCTGTTGCTCTCAAATAAATAAATAAAAAAAAAAAAAAAAAAAAAAAAAAAAGAATCCACTCCATGACCTGTCTTAGGTTGCCCAGCCTATCTGAGATCCTACCCATCATTGGTCTGATGGAGGGCGGAGGAGGGACGCTCATATGAGGACAGCCAGTCATATGAGGAGCTTGACTCCTGAGTAGCAAGCCTATGATAAGGTATTTCGACCTGATGAGGTTTTATTGCCTCTAGCTGTTGGTGAATAAATTGTGTAATCTTGTTAATTACACAAGGCCTGACAGTGAGGAGAAGGAGAAGGAGAAGGAGGGGCCCAACTAGAGGGAGAAGGTAGGGTAAGAAGTCACGTAAGCCTGTCTGCAGCGGGTCATCCTGGAGGTCCCGCTGCCTCCTCTCCAAGTCTTCCTGGAGCCTCTTAATCTCATCCTGGATGATTCCTGATTTATTGGCATAAAAGCAGCATTTTTTCCTGCAAAAACAAGCATATGCCTCCTTTTTCGGCTGTTAGTAGGTCTAGTCCCCTCCTGTTTTGTAGGACTACCTCAGCCAGGGAATCTAGCTGTTGTTGGAGATAGGTCTCCCTCTGATATAATCAAAAGAGGGCATAGGGAGGGCCTCATTTCCAGGAATGATATCTACATATGGGATTACAGTGGCTGGGGCACAAAGGCCCATCCAATTGGTGGGCAGAAAGTCATAGGCCATCCCGTCTCCACAAACATAAACCATTCCAGAAGGCGGGCAGCATTGAACACTGGGCTCAATTGTGTGAAAAGTACAGAAGGAAGGATGAATGTATCCCACATCTATACTGGAATTGTTAGGGGAAGGTGGGGTCCAAATGCAAGTTCCAGAGGAAACATTGGGAAAAGCTGGATGGGGATGGGGAAGGTGGCTGAGCAATTTTTTAAGGTCATATGGGCAACTGTACTGCAAGCAGCCAGGGAGGCCCAGATTGGAGGAAAAGCCAGAGCAGGGTGAAGACCATTTTAGGAACAGTCCTCAGGGGTGGGACACTCCCTGGAGAAGTGATTGTCAGTGTCCCCTTGTTGGGACAAATATTTTAGGTCTCTCACTGGTACTCAAATGGGTCTTTTTTTTCTTTTTATCTTGAGGGAAGACACATCCAAACCCTCTCTCTGCTGTGAGGTGTGGGTCTGGTCCTCTCCAGGACCCAGTCAATGGGTCCCTCCATCTTACCCAGATATAACTTTAGGTAACGGATGAGTACCAATGATTTTGGAAAGGGGATAATTGTTTATCTTCTTTAGGAAAATTTAAAATATTTAGGGTAAAGAATGCCTTTTTTAGTTGGTCAAGTGGGGGTAAGGATTCCCCCTTTTGTTTTTGTAATTGAGACTTGAGAGTCTGATTATTCTATCTTTAAAATTTTAGTTGTACTATGGTAGTATAAGCCTTATATGTGAGGTATAGAAAGTAGATATATTTCATATTTTAAATATATAATACTTATAAATATCTCACATTTTAAATATTCAATATTTATAAACACAGGCAGAACCTGTCACCAGTCTTGGAAACAGTACCAATTGATTTATAGACTAACTCATTTAATCTAGAAATTTTTAGCACCTGTGTTTGAAAACATTTCTGATTAGATTATATATCTGTGTTGGTACAAATTACTCAGAGAACATTGGAAACAGAACCATAGAGTTTGACAATTTTTTTAAAACCAAAACAGATAGCTAAATTTTAATATAATCCTTGATAAATCTTTTTGAAAGAAAAAAAACTATTTGACAACCCATGATTTTGGCTTAAGCTTGATAGTTACTGATTTTATGTACCACAGAAACTTTTATTAACATAAAACAATTTTATGTTTTTTTTAAATATTTTATTTATTTATTTGAGAGCGACAGAGACAGAGAGAAAGACAGATAGAGGGAGAGAGAGAGAATGGGCACGCCAGGGCTTCCAGCCTCTGCAAACGAACTCCAGATGTGTGTGCCCCCTTGTGCATCTGGCTAACGTGGGACCTGGGGAACCGTTGAGCCTCGAACCGGGGTCCTTAGGCTTCACAGGCGAGTGTTTAACCGCTAAGCCATCTCTCAAGCCCAACAATTTTATGTTTTAACCATGACTTAAATTTGATAAAGCTTAAGCAAGCTGCCCTAACATATCCCAGGAAGATGAAAGTTATCATTACTGAAATTAAATCACTTAAATCTAAGTGATTAAACCTAGTTCCAGTCAATAGAATTAAGATAAATAAGACAGAAGCTATCTTTAAAGTTACAATGTCTTTAGGTATGAGTACTCCACCTTTGGAAAATAACCACTTCTATGTGAGCCTTTATCTGAAGAATAGTTAAAACCTTGATGAAAAGGGGAACCTAATTTTCTTTACTGAAAGAGTCTTAAAGCCAGTTTTATAACCCTTAAATCATAACAAATTAGAATCAGTGACCTGTTAATGAGTGAGGTCTTATCATAAGACTCAGTTTCTCCATTGATTAAAACCTTGGCATCAGGTAAACATTAGATTTAATCCAATTAAATGTTTTAGTGAAGGGGCCCTTCCCCTGATATGCACATTAGGAAAGTCTGATGCTTATTTTATGTAAGGAGTTTGTAACCTGGTCAAATACCTTGACTCAGTTGACCTATTTAACATTTTGTCTAGTGAGAAATTTTATCTAATAGATGTGACTTTAGGTGTTTAAAAGAGAAGAACTAAAGAGAACCACAGTTATATGTTGTACTTTTTTTCCCCTTTGTCAGAGACAATTGGCTATTTTGTCTCTAGTCAGAGTCTGGGGGACACGTAGCTTAAACTTGTATGGGGTCTGAGACAAAGGGGGTTTATCCATTTTTTTAGAGTCCAGCTTTCCATGAATTTAAGTAGCATATGTTGGAAAGCAAGAGCAAAATGAAATTACAGAGCAGAGAGATAAGCATCCTGACATTTCTTATCCTATTCTGAAGTTGTTTGTTTTTACATAGCAAATTTACCCATTTGCAAAACACAAAGTGATAGACTCTTGTCTATGTTTAACCTGGTTAAACCTTCAATTACATCTGTACTTATGACTTTGTGACCCACTTAGCATAGGCATCACCTGTGTCTAATTGTAAGATGAATTTAGATTAAGACTATGTCCCTATATAAAACTTTTAGAGTATCCTTAAGAATCTGTAAACAGTCGAAAAATCTCTAACTTTAGTCATGGCGTTTAGGTTTAGCTGGAAAATTCTTTCCTACATATATACATCATATAAATTTAACCTTGATTAAACTCTCTGGGCCTGGGCAGCAGGATGCAGCCAGCCCTTATACCAGTAGCCCAGTTCCAACACAGTCCTCTGTAGTCTTTCCTTCCCCTTAGAAAGCTCATAAGCCAAGCCTTGAAGTTAAATACTGTCTGTACTTAGCATTCTCAGATTCTCATCAGAATAGTTCATAAAATTTGGCTTACCACTCCAGAAGACACCTTCAGTTGCAAGCACCAAGTCCATGCCTATTCCTCCAAAACAAGGGTTCCAAAGATCAGCATCCACATGGTCAGGTTCATCTCAGTCCACTTCTCGGTACCAAGTTTTGAATCAGACAGCTTCAGGTTAGCTGAGATAAACTTCCAGACCAGGTACAGTTATGGAGGAAGGGATATTTATTGAAGCTTACTGATCCAGGGGAACTTCCATAATGGCAGAAAAAGCCCAAGCAGAGAGCGAGAGAGAGAGAGAGAGAGAGAGAGAGAGAGAGAGAGAGAGAGAGAGAGAGAGAGGCACAAGCCTAAAAGTCAAAAGCCACAGTGTGTCCACTAGGGACATATGACCCATTCAGAAATACAAAAGCCGTAGATGCAGCTTGCCAGTGAACCAAAAGTGAAAGGAAAGAGAAAGAAAACGAAGAGATGTTGACAAGAAAGTACAGGTTATAGAAGCAAAGTTTAGCACATTAAATATGAAGACTGCCTCATAACTCACGAGGGTACACTCACCTGCACATGTACACCGATTGACCTCCTCAACGAGAATGCCTCTCATGGGTCACTAGTCTGCTGGGTTCCTATAGCCCCATGTTAGGCACCAGATACCAGGCTCCCCTGTTGGGTAGTGCTGAGGAAGGACCAGGCCCGGTGGTTCCTCCCAAGGGGTTGAGGAAGAGGGTGAACGTCAGATGACTCAGAACCTCTCCTAGTCACCAGAGAAAAACCACACTGAGTCGGGAGTCTTGTTGAAACAGGAACTCACTTTATTGTTACAGGTGGTTGCCTATATAATGTTGAGAATGAAGGCAGAGATTCTAGGATGGGAGAGAGGTAAGGGCCAATACTAACTGTAACTATTGAAATGAAAATTCCAACTCCTGCATGGTAGTAGCAGGCAAGAAGCCACTAGGCATCTTGCTGAGTCCTAGCTGACCAGAGACAGGTTGCCAAATATTGGCTAGGCTCAGGAAGTTCCACTAGACCTTGTGTCCTGGCCTCTTAAGGCCCAACACCAGGGAAATAAGGAATCCTTCCAACCCCACTCCAGAGAAAAGTAGATGAGGTGTCTTAGAAATATCTGACAGGCAGACATGATTTAATCTGTTGAGTTCCTTCCTTGGGGGAGTTGCGTGACCTCATAGTTACCTATCTCCCTGTGTTTACTTGGTTTCTTCAGGTCAAAACATTTTTCATGACAGAATCATCTCTTAAATGTTCCTTTATGGCTTAGTGAGTTAGAAATGTCATCCACAGCATGGGGCTTCAACAGTTAGAAAAACACCGTTCTATTTATCACACTATCGTAAGTTCTTTCGCTTCACTATTTATTTCTGTGCAATCATCGTACTAACTCAGTACTATGATCCCCAACTTATAAGAAAACTGAAGTTCAGAGAGTTCAAGTGACTTGCCTAAGTCCACATAACTACAGATACACAAGTTCATGGGAAAAGAGACTTATTGACCCCATTCCACTGACATGTATGAGGTTGTCATAGGACAGGTTTTAGGAATGAGAATCCTAGACCAGCATCTGTGTGAATGAGACATTCAGGAAGTGCTCCCAAGAGAATCCTGAAAGGTAGTGAGAGAAAGATGGTGATGTGGGGAAAGCCAACCAATTTCTGATCTAACTCCAACTTCATTGGGATTACACAGGACATATGGGAGTTTAAACGTTAGATTGTACCTTGCTAAGGCAGGGTAACAGACCTGAATACTGCCCAGTCTGCCATTAGCCAATGGCCATCACAGGAGGATATAAACTCCACATACTCAGTATTCTTCATAAGTGAGCAAAGCTTGTCTGAAAAGAATCACTGGTGTCTTGTTTTGTTTGTTTGTTCATGTTAAGGCATCGTCTCACAAGTTTAATGTGTGCCCTAGAACCTCAGCTCAGAAAAACTTGTTTATAGTGACCAGTGTTCCTAGGTTTCCATATCCATGGGCCCTATGCTAAGAAGGTAATTCTAGTAGATCTGAGAGCCTTCAGGGACAGTGCTGTGCCACGAAGCTCACATTACAGGTCTCTATTCGTCAGGCTCTGCTATGCAAGGGACCATCAGATGCTGAACTGCTCATTTGCACATGACTTCATCACTCTAGTAGCTACAGAACAGAGGGCGAAGGATTTGTTTTTATTCCCCAGCCCGTCTGGCTGTAAGATGGATCAGTACTGCCATGTGACCTCAGGAAGAGCTCAGTCCTGTTAGGCAGAATGACAGGAGAATAATGAAAAGTGAGCTTCTTGTTGCTGAGAAGCTTCCCTTGGGAAGGAAGGCACGCACACACACATACACACAGACACTGGAAAGCTGGAGAATATGAATTGCAGCTCTCCTTGGAAAGTAGGGTGTCAACCCAGAGCCAAGCCTGTGAGGTCCACACAGTCCTTGGCAGTTGTCACCTGTCATCACAGTGTGGCACACTTACAGACTCCCTGGGCACCCCATCTGATTAATTTAAGAAAGAGGCAACGTCCCCTCCTCTCTCATTACAGAGATGTCCACTGGGACTTGTCTTGACAGCTCGGGCACAACATGACAGATGGGGCTGAAGTCACCTTCCCCTCCCCCACACTGTCAGAGCTCCTCACCTGCCCCTCCCTCTCAAGCTTGGAGGACAAGGCCTGTGGAGAGGCCACGCACTGGAGGAACCACTGCACTCTGCCTGGGTGGAATCCTGATGGCAATTAAAGAAAACTGTTCCTTGTCATCGATCTGTAGTTCAACTTGTACCAGTGTCTCTACATTTATTACTTGTTTTTATTTTTATTACATTTATTACTCCTTGTTTGAAGATTTCTTTTTTTGATTATATTGCTTATACAACTATAACAAACAAGTCATGTCAAAAGTAAAACAAAAATCTGATTATAAGATAGAATGCAGAATATGGTTCCATTTAAAGAGAAGTATGCTTAAGAATGGATGTACAGTAAACCCATTAAGAATCTAGAAATATCCCCACAGCCCATCTGCTAAAAGGAGTTCCCCCTTGGGGAGGTGAGATTATATAGGATATTTTACATTCTCTGCATGGTTTGTATGTTTAATTTCAGTGAGATAAAAATATAATGATATTTTCATTATAAAAAAGAATGTATTGTTAAACCAATTTCACAAGGAATCATGCCTTCATTTTTTGTACTTAAACAACAGTTTGTATAATTTATTGAGGTATTTTTAACCTTTCTACATATGGCCATTACAATAATTATACTATATGCAATAATTCTTATTTGACATTTTGTTTAATGTTTATTTCATTTGCAGTTTCTTGAGAATGAAATCACCATAGTTTTATTAGTGGGCGCTTAATTGTCCATTGGCTCAGTGTCTATTTTTATGGCATACTTTCCTTTGGAAATTATATAGTAACTTTTTGTCAATAAAATGCACAAAGGGTAGCTGCTGGTGGAAAGGGGCCTCAACAAGTCCTGGTTAAAAAAAAAAAAAAAAAGTCATTTGAAACTGCTCTTAGCTTGTTTAAAGCGTGTTTTCCTCATGCCCAGTAGACATTGTGAGCATGTAGCAGAAACATAGGAATTTCTTCTAGAAATGTAATGAGTATCAGAGCATCTGAGTCCAAGCAAGCATCCTGACAACCAGCCCAAGAAGTATCCTGAGTCTGAACACCAGCCTGTGGTATGCGCTACTATATAAACCGTGTGAGTGAAAGGAGGGGCAAGAATTGTACTATTACCAAAGGATGGGGACAAAATGGACATTACGATATTCTTGCTTCTTTTGGCTGTAGAGGGTTTTGTTTTTTTTCCCCTGAAAGCATGCCTCTGGGCTTGTAGAAGAGTCTCTCACTTTCTCTCAGCCCTGCAAAGCCCACTTCATATGCAATAGCTACTCAGGCGGACACTGCGTAGCTCTTTCCTCCTGGGTTGTTCTCCAAGCAGAATCTGTACACAGACCCACACAATGCTGGTCCTACAGGGCATTTCCTTTAGTCTGTGGGAGGTGGGAACAGAGGGAAAAAAGTATCGTTTGCTCAAGGACACACAGCGTCCAGCAGTCCTGCACATGATGGTGGCTGGCGGGGATGGAAAAATCTTCTGGATGGTTTACTGTATGTGGCGTCCACATTGGCTTGCTAGCATCTAACTCCATTTCTCATTTCTGTATTGGGCTGTATCTGGCCTGTGTTTATAGTTATTATCTGGTAGTCAATTTATTACTATACAAAATTCTCTTGTATGTTTTTGTTTTAAGTCTATGTGATTATTTTTCATCTATGTAAACTTTAACCCAATATACCAAGTTCCTTGGGGAAAGAAAAAAGCTCCCATGTCTTACAGGTACATTTTCTAGAGCACTTTACAATGTAACTAGCTAATTTAGTCAATGATAGTTAAAGGAAAAAGTATAGCTCTTTTTTCCCTTGAAGGACTCACAGAAATTTTTACTCTTAGCTTAAATTTGAATTTTTTTTTTTTTTCGAGGTAGGGTCTCACTCTAGCCCAGGCTGACCTGGAATTCACTATGGAGTCTCAGGGTGGCCTCGAACTCATGGAAATCCTCCTACCTCTGCCTCCCAAGTGCTAGGATTAAAGGCGTGCACTACCACGCCTGGCTATATTTGCATTGTTAATATACTAAATTGTGATTTTACTTAAAAAAATCAACTCAGGGAGATGGCTCGGTGGGTAAAATCTCTTGCTTCCAAGCCTGCTGACCTGAGTTCAATCCTCCTTAGTGCCCACATAAAGACAGACATGAAATGGTGCATGTGTCTATTATCCCAGTGCGTGTAAGAATGGAGTCAGGAAAATCCAAAAGTTTATAAGCAGCAGAAACAAACAAACAACAAAAAAAAAAAAAAATGGGATTGTTTGAAAAGAAGGTGGAAGTGGAAAGCAAACACCCCAAGGTTGTCTTCTGACTTCCACACTCACATTCTGGAACACATGTTTCCCCCCACACACACATACATCATACACACCCACACATACAGTACACCCCCAAATTTGACATAATTTTATGCATTCATGAAGTACAATGTGGCTATTCTAAACATGTATGAGCAAATCAGGGTAATTAACAATTTTCTGTTCTAAAACATTCTTATTTCTTTGTGTTAGAAATGTTGAAATTTTCTCTTCCACTTCTTTATAAAATATGTCATAATTGCTGTGAACTGTTGTCACCCTATCCTATTGTGCTAATGACCATGAGAACTTACTCCACCTGTACAATTATAGTTTGGTATCAGTTATCCAACCTCTCCCTCTCCCTTTCCTTAGTGCAGAGTGTCCACCAGTCTAGTCTCTGCTTTTACAACACAGCCTGTGGCTGCTGCTCACGTGAACGAGAGAGAGCATGCTGCATTTGTTTTCTGGTTTTTTTGTGCCTTGCTTCTTTAACACAATGTCCTTCAAGATTTTCATTGTTTTTGAATGGCTGGAGGCAGTCCTTCATGTGCAATACTGGATTTCATTTATTCGTCATTTGTTCATGGACTCCTTAATTGATTCTGTGTCCTATCTTGGCTGTTGTGACTAAGGTGTGCAGATATCTCCTGGACAAGCTGGCTTTGTTTCCTTTGGGTAGATGCTCAGTGGTAGTTTAGCTTTATTGCTGCTTATGATTTTCCAAAATGGCTGTGCTACTTTACGTTGGCACTAAGTGTGAGCATTATCCTCTCTCTGAGCCATTTGTCTTATGAGTATTGCCATTCTAACAAATTAGATGCTCTCATTCACACTCAAAGTCTTTTCATAGAACAGAATGATATTAAAGTATAGAAAGTGGTCCATCCCACTTTATCAGATTAGATAATGTCTCTGAGGATACTCAAAATGTATCAGAGCATAAATACAGAACCTGCTGAGAGCACAACACCGAAGTAGACTTAAAACACAACTACTGGGCTGGAGGGATGACTTAGCAGTTAAAGCACTTGCCTGCAAAACCAGAGGACCCAGGTTCGATTCCCCAGGATCCATGTGAGCCAGATGCACAAGGTAGCTCATGCATTTGGAGTTCCTTTGCAGTGGCTGGAGGCCCTGGCACAACTGTTCTCTCTCTCCCTCTGTCCCTCTCTCCCTCTTTCTCTCTGTCAAATAAATAAATAAAATATTAAAAAACACACACAACTACCATGGCTCAGGGAATTTTGTGGAAGCGAGTAAGGAATTTTGTGGAAAGATGGTAAGAGCCACAGAGCGGAAGGGCATGTCCAGAGGCATTCCCCCCACCTTACAATGACTGAACGATTCTCTCACATTTCGTAACCCTCACATCTAGGAGGAATACCAGCAATCCCTCTGAGGAGGATCCCCAGTGCAATGAGGGTAGGGAGAAGGGAAATGATGGTACTAACACATTGCTGTGCCCATACAAAGTTTCTACTTAGTAAAAAAAAAAAAAAAAAAAAAAAAATTGGTGTCTTAAAAGCCTGTGTTGAAATAACAGCTTTGAAGGGAAAAAGAAAAGAAATAACAACTTTGTACTAGTCTCTTTTATCTCCTTAGAGGATCTAATTAACTCTATGAGCTTAGATGACTCCATCTGAATATTGAAAAGACAACACCTATCAGGGGCTGTAACTGCTTAAACGGTATATGTAAAATAATTAGCATACTTGTTTGCATATACCATCCACTCATTAAATCATACTTATTAGTTACTAGTAGAGAGTGCTAAGTTGAGTAACATGACTTTCTTATAAAGAGCTTTAGGATCAAATGTTTAAAGCAGAGAAAAGGAGGAAAAGAAAGCATATGACCCCCACTCTAATTCACCCATTGTTACTTGTCCTGGTCAGGTTCTTGGATTCTTACCCTGTGCTAGAAATTAACATCTAACCCCTGACCACAGATCCTGAAATAATGACAGACCCAAGAACAAAACTGGTCACTTGAGGGCTGGGGAGATGGCTTAGTGGTTAAGCGCTCGCCTGTGAAGCCTGAGGACCCCGGTTTGAGGCTCAATTCCCCAGGACCCACGTTAGCCAGTTGCACAAGGGGGCGCATGTGTCTGAAGTTCGTTTGCAGTGGCTGGAGGCCCTGGCGCGCCCATTCTCTCTCTCTCTCTATCTGCCTCTTTCTCTCTCTGTCTGTTGCTCTCAAATAAATAAAATAAACAAAAAAATATTTAAAAAGCTTTAAAAAAAACTGGTCACTTGACATGAAGACCAATGTCATTCTTCCTCTCCTTCTTGCCCCACCACCTTAAACAACATCAGTCTTATGTACGCTACCATGGAGAAAGATGAAATGTTGACTTTTTGGTTCCAAATGTTGGAAAACTCTTGTAAAAAGCACAGTTGGACATCTGTCTTTTCAAAGCATTCACAGACAGACTGTCTGTTTGATAATAAATGAATAAGCCTCTTCTTATTCCAATGTGAAAGAATCATATATTTAATCCTAAAAATACAGGCAAAATTGCCAATGTGAAAATGTGCTCCCTGGAGGAATGGAGATAAGAATGCTGATGCTCACCAAAGTGCTGTTGCTTGTGGATTCACAAGGCTGATGGAATACTGATGTTTACGTTATGAACAGCTTGCAATTGTATTGGAAACAAATGCTTACCCTTGCATTACTGAAATGAAGGCAAACACAATAAAAATGGTCTACAGAGGAACATAGAGATGCATGATAATTATTGTCATTGTGAGACTTTAGCTGTGTGATTATGAAATGTCAAGTTTCAACAGACATCAAGACTAGGAAGCATCATCATTATTTAAATCGCAATAAGCAATCACATTAGATATTAAAACATGAGGGTAAGAAGATTGCAATTTAGCGAGCATAAATGCTACAAAATCTTCCATTACTAAAACAACTTTTCCAAACAATGCTGATGTTTATATACAAAATTTAAATCATTCAAATAAATAGGATGGCATAGAGGAAGAAAAGAGGGTCCTTGACTCGTGGCTTTCTATAGCCTTTTCTTACTCTCTCTGGTGAGGGTCCATGGGGGTCCCTGAGCAGAGGACAAAGTCACCTGTTTGATTACCAGAAGTGTTTTATTTTTAAACCTCAGTGTAAGCTGTTGTGATTTGCTTCAAATCCAGACTTGAGGGAAGATGAAATCTAGCTTTTTTTCTCTTACTATGAACAAGGCTTTATGAATGTCAGTACAGAAGCAAGATTACATAAGCCTCTTTTATGTAAGGAAAGTGCAATGCATACAATACAGCTTCCTGTTGTCTACTAAAGTTTGATACCCAGTTCCTGACTCCATGATGAACATGCTGTAAGCTGCTGGTAATAGTATTTCATATCCACTTGGCTTATCTTCTAGATCTTTTGCACAACAGGAATAGAAAATCCTAATATGCAATTATAGGCCCTCAGAATTGGAAGTGAGAATTTGGTGGCTGTGGCAGATAATTATGGATATTTAGATCATAAAGAACCTGTGAAGATAGGGAGGTATTTCATAGATGGTTACTGTAATACTCAGTCATGCTAATTTAGAATCGCATACTCAAAGCTGGAAGGCTGGACACTTTAACTTGGGAGATAGTAGGAAATAGATTAACTATCCACTCTTCAGCTGCTTTCATTCACAAAGCATATATATTTGGCTGTGATATTTGACTACATTTTTAAAGTTACTCAATTATATGCTATTGATTTCTTTTTCTGATGAAGGAAACAAATCATCCAATTCTGGGAAAGAAAAAGCTGGTCTTGCCATAATTCAGTTTTCACAGTATATTCTGATGTGATTTTTTTTTAAACATTAAAAATTACATTTTGTCTCCTGGATGACAGGTCCAATCTATCCAGGTGATCTTTGATGATTTTCACAGTGCTATGAAAAAATGCTTAATTCTGTATTTAACCACTCATTATAAATATCTTCCTCTTTCATAGTTGACAAATTTACATGTTGAGAGTCTGTCTCCAAGTCACTGCCTATCTCTTTGAATAGCAGGCTGAAAAGATACACACTCAGGGTCAGCAATTGAACCATGGTTCTAGGTCTCACAATTATCTTTCACCACCAAATCAACAGGAGGTATATTCGTGAATAAACAGTGGATCAGCACCGAGGAGCAAGCTCTTCTATGGTCAGGTTAAAGCCCTTTCTTGCTGAACCTTCAGTTCTGACCTCAACATGCCATTGCCAGTCTGTTGTGTGGCTCACAAGACAGGTTTTATCTAAACGGGCAATCTCTTTACTGTGCTGTGGGTCTTTTGATATTAACAAAAATAAATTGTTGGGTCTTTTTCCCTACTTAAAGCACATTTTCCCCCAAAAGCTGTTCAGTGGTGTACAAAGATGCTTTCATTTCACTGTGGCAGCTTCCACAGTGCCTGTGGGGTGTGATGCATTCCCCAGTGTGTACCACTGATAGTATGTGGCTTCTCAAAGTATAAGTCAACACACCTTACCCCTCAATAAAATAGGATTAAAGAACTTTGGTTTTACATGCTTCTTGGAAGTAGAATGCCAAATATTTATACCTTATTATATGTAATAAAAATGACTTTCATGATCTTTGCATGTATGTGTGTTTGTTCCTCTGTAAATGGAGTGTACATGAGCTATGGTCTGTGTGTGGAGGTCAGGGAACCTCAGGTGTCATCGATGTCATCCACCTTTGAAGAAGGGGCTCTTACTCACAGCTGCGTACACGAGGCTGGCTGGCCTGTGCACTTCAGGGGATTCCCCTGTCTCTGCTTCCCACCGTGTGGGGGAGCACTGGCATTCCACGGGTGTGCTGCGGCACCCCTGCCTGAACCAAAAACAGAGCCTCATGCTTTCATAATAAGCCCTTTGTCCACTGAACCACTAGCCTCAAATTACTTATTTTCATGTGTGAGTAGTATAGATGCATGAGTGACAAAATCTCATATGTAACCTCAATAATGTAATCAATTTTCTATATAAATATGATTTATCAGAAAAGCCATTACTTTATGTTTTGGAATAAGTGAAAATCTTATTGTGATGTGGCAATAAATGAGTGTATCATAGACAGCAAGATGAAGGGAAGGGAGCAAGTAGATCTTTTGTCCATAATAATTGTTTCAAACGGTTCATTATTCACTCGATCTCTGAACTTTTCTTTTGGTATGTCCTCCAAGTTACATTTCCAAAGTTTATGAAGCACACTTTTGTGGTGGACGGAATGTAAAATGTCCCCCATAGCCTCATGTATTTGTGATTAAGTCTCATACATGATTCCCATAACAGAATTTCTAGGGTAAAAAAATAATTTCCAAATTATGAAAAGTGTATTTCTCTAACTATTTTCCTTTGAAACTGTCAATGTAATAAATTAAAATCTAGAAAGCTGCTGGTGGTTCAAGACCATGTTTTGTTTTGTCTTAAGTCCACTCTGCTTATCATTCCTTCGTGGAAGAAAAGATGAAGCTTAGAAATGCAAGACAAGAGAGAAAGTTCCTCTCTGATTTCCACAGTTGGATTAGCCAGAGGTGTACTACAGGCTGGGCTCAGAGAGCAGCCAGGCTGCTCCTCCCAGGAAAGGAGCAGATTTGATCACAGGTTGTTTAGAATTCCTGGTATATGGTCCTGGCAAAGTAGTGCTTAGTTAACTCTTATTATTGCTTTTAAATTCTCTCTAGAAAATTCACATGTTTATTGTCTGTTGCTGGATGAGATCACTTCATCCCAGCCCTCAGTGCATCACATAAATGGTCTCATAGGAACCTTCCAGGCCAGGTGGGGCTGGCAGAGAGATCAGGGAGTACTAATCCTAGGAGAGGGAGGCATGAAAAAGGAGAGGAGAAAAGGAAAGGGAGAGGGGGAGGGAGGGAGGGGAGAGAGGGGGGAAAGAGCAAGGTGTCTTTGTCTTAATCCCTTCACTTCTGTGCTGGTTTCTTCTTTTGGTGGCATACACAAGTGAGAGGGAAAAAGGGGAGGAGATCTGGGGACATTTTTGAGAAAATAGAAGGAATTCCCAGTGTACCATGAGTTTAATATTGCTCCTAAATGTAAGCATTGACCCATTTTCAATTTTGGAAATGAAATGCCAAAAGTTATGTAGCACACAGTGGCCAAATGTACAAAAACAGACTACGTGAAAATCCTGTGTGTAGGTCCACTCATACATTTTCACTGCTTAGCTCCTCCTCTTTTCTGAGTTCCTCTATCTTTTCTTTTCCCCCCTTTCTTTGAGTTTACAGATGCTGGCTGAAATCCTAAGCATGCTTGCTTGCCCCAGTACTTCCAGGCTTTCCCACCTCCCTCTCCTCAATAAATCTCTGTTGCCTCACTCAAAATAATAGATCCTGAAAATAGATAAAAACACAGTGTACAAACAGATGACATTTCTAGGAATGTCACCATTTAGAGAGAGAAAAGAGGGAGAGAGAATGACTGGGAGAAAGAAAATGAGCATGTCAGGGCCTCCAGCCACTGCAAACGAACTCCAGATGCATGCACCATCTTGTGAATCTAGTTTCCATGGGTCCTAGGGAATTAATCCTTTGGCTTTGCAGGCAAGCACCTTAACCACTAAGCAATCTCTCCAGCCCCAAAGTCACATTTTAAATGGGGGTCGGAGTCATGGACAGGCTCTGTGTGTGTGTGTGTGTATGCTCCTCTGCTCAGCACAGTACACAGGCCCAGGACAATGAGCAGATGGCTCCAGTACACCAGAGGCCCAGCTCAGAAGACCACAATTCTTAAAACACACTTTAGTCTACAGCCACACACCTTGAATGTGCCCAGTCTTGTCTGAAACACCCATTAAATCCAGCTATTACCACATTAGCTTAAAGTGAGGCATGCTCATATCCTGGGAGCACTGGACTGCATAGCATGTGAAGCTGACCCCATGGGCATCTTTTACATCTTCCTTGAAAAGGATGATGACCTGGAAAGCCACTCAGTGATTAATGAGAAGGTGATCCACCTCCTTGGAGGAAGTGCTGTGACCCAGGGGTGAGCAAGTGTTCTACCAGGGCTTTTGAACACCATGCATGATCGCTACATTCATTTTTAGTTAAAAGTCTGGACTAATTTAATATTTGCTGAGTACCAATTATGGGCAAGATCTTTGCTTAAGAGCCATGAAATGTATCTCATAGAAGTATACAATTAGCTGTATTAGAAGACAATATGGTGTGGTGGTGCACGCCTTTAATCCCAGCGGTCGGGAAGCAGAGGTGGGAGGATCCATGAGTTCGAGGCCACCCTGAGACTACATCGTGAATTCCAGGTCAGTCTGGGTTAGAGTGAGACCCTACCTCAGAAAGGAAAAAGTAGAAGACAGTATGTACTGATGGTAGCAGTACATAGCGAAGATGTGATTAAGAAACGCTAATGGATTGAGGGTGTATGGGAGACATGCGTTATTTCCTAGCTTCAGTAATTCACCTGCCCTGTTTGTGTTTACCTTTATAAATATGCACACAGGTAAGCTTAATGACTTTTGTGAGATTTAAGTGAGATAACAGCAATGCTACAGGTTCTTTACAAGGAGTGTTCTCTCCTCCTACAACCTTCAGGCTTCCCAACCTAGAAACATGAAAGGACTGAATCTTGTTTACACTGTGTTAGTCAATAGATTTATTTTGGCTCCTGGTTATTGAAGTTTCAAACTGTGGTTGCTGGTACCATTCCTTTAAAGTGTGTGGATGGGCAGAAATACTGTGGTGGAAGGATGGAGTAGAGGAGAGCTGCTCACCTTATGTCAGCAGGGAAACAGTCAGTGAATGAGTGAGAGTGAGTGCGTCAGTGAGGGAGGAAGGGAAAGACAGTCTGGGGAAAATATATACCTTTTAAAAACTTTGTATGGAAAACTGCAAGTTTAGGTTATATACCATGATCATAGGTCCCTCCAACAATCTCCATTTCCCCCTTCCTGAATCCCCTCCATTGAATCCTTCCATTTTTTCAATTAGTCTCTCTTCTATTCCAATGTCATCATTTACTCAACTCGTATTATTCAGGTCTTATGTAGGTAGGGTCAGCCACTGTGAAAAAAAAACAACTGCTCTCTGATTGGAGGGGGCCCAGTCCACAGGAGGGAATTCATCCTGGTACTAAAAACCTAGTCAACATACACGCCTTTCTAAGACACGCCCCCAGTGGCCCACTCCCTTCAACTACCCCTTCCTCCTGACAGCTGCTTCAGCTGTGACCTCATCAATGGATCATTCATGGATGAAGTTAAGGCCCTCACAATGTAGCCACCTCTTAAAAGCTCAACAATCAGCAGCCAAGCTTTCAACACAAGAGCCTTCTAGGGATGTTTTTAGATTTGAATTGTAACACATGGATTCTTGTGGTTTGCTTTAATTATACTCAATGACTATAGACTTGGAGAAATGGTTCACTGTGCTTAGATAATGACCAGAATGATGAGAAAGAGAGAAAGAGAGAGAAGAGGAAAATGGTTTAAACACTGCCATAAAAGACAGATAATCAAGTACATACACATAATGGATGCATTTGAACAGATGGAACAAATGAATTCAGTAAGAGAACATGACAAATATAACTCACATGAAATAATGAAGCAATATTCCCTACTTTGCCCCTGTCTATATTTGGCCAATTGGTACTATTGAGAGCATACTAATAATGTGTAATCAGAGATGACATTTAACAGTAGTTCAGCACTTGAAAGCATATATTCTACATTTATCTGTGCTGTTCTTTGTAGCTACCTCTTTATTTTGAGGTACTACATGAATCTCAGTTATTAACTAAGCTATGCTAGTGTCCCCAGAGACATTAGACACGAGAACAGTTTGCCTATATAGAAGAAAAGACTTTAGCTCAACCATTCTACTCCTCTCTCACCACATCTTCCTTCTCTTCTTCCTCCTCTCTCTTCTCTTCCCCCTCCTCCTCTTCCTCTTCTTCATCTGGGATAACATACAGGCAATCTGGGTGCTTTCACTTTCAGAATGAACTCTCTATAAAATAGCATTTAATAGACCAACTGTGTCAATATCATGTGGACTTAGTCTTTTAAAAAAAAATTTATTTTATTTATTTATTTGAGACAGGGAAAGAGGGTGGGGAGACATAGAGAGAGACAATGGGCATGCCAGGACTTCCAACTGCTGTAAATGAACTCCAGATGCATGTGCCAACTTGTGCATATGGCTTATGTGAGTACTGGGGAATTGAACCGAGGTCCTTTGGCTTTGCAGGCAAGCAACTTAACTACTAAGACATCTCTCCAGTCCCCCACTGTAGACTTTGTCTTAATGGTACATTAACTATCCTTTTAGTAAATATTACTGTAGCCTCAAACCATTATCAGCCTGGATCATCATATCAATCTTTATCAAAACCTAGGGAAAGAAACTCTAAACAGAGAAGCAAACTAGTGGATTTTTCATTTTACCAGTATTCTCAAGTTATGAGATATTTAATTCTCTCAAATTGCTTTTTTTTTCTTTTGAGGTAGGGTCTCGTTCTAGTCCAGGATGACCTGGAAATTCACTATGTAGGCTCATGCTTTCCTGGAACTCACAGTGATCCTCCTACCTTGGCCTCCCGAGTGCTGGGATTAAAGGTATGTGCCAGAACACTTGGGAGAGTTGGAGAGAGGGAGAGAAGAGAGCCAGCATCAGGGCCTCAAGCCATTGCAAATGGACTCCAGACTCATGCACCAGGATGTGCATATGGCTTTGTATGGGTACTAGAGAAACAAACTTGGGTCATTAGGCTTTGTAGGCAAGTGCCTTAGCCACTGAGTCATCTCTCCAGCCCTCAAGTTGCATTTTTAAAAACGTTTATTGACAACTTGTGTACATATAGACAATGTATCATGATCAATGTCCCCTCCACTATCTTACCTTTCCCCCATCTTGAATGCCTCCTCTACTGAATCCCTTCTTCTTTCCAATATCAAGTTTCATTTTTAAGAAGTTGCTCAAGCTAGTGAAAAAATTGTCTTAACAAGACTGTAAGAACATGGCCTGAAATTTACCTTTTTTGTGGGGTCAGTATTTAACATCCATTTAGTCTATACTTCTTCCCAAAACCTCTGAAAACCTGTTAGGTCATGGTGTTAGAGTATTGAAACAATACTCTGTCCTATCCATTCTTTGACCCAAGAGCCAAAACTTGGAGATTTTCCATTTCTCCTGCTATCCATCTAACACTCCTCTTGTACTAATGCCTTGAATTATTTATGAACTTGTGTCCCAGAGAAGAATGCAAAATCTTTGGTGAATAGGGACCATATCTCATTCACCTTTATACTTCTTAATGGCCCTTTGCATAGTGATTTTTAGATAGATTCAAAGTCCGCTAAATAAACACAGAGCAAAGAAAGCCTGATAGTTGTACAGTGTGATTGAGCCTCTAATTCCCACTTGCACATAGGAGCAATCATTGTTAACTAATTTACCATTGTAAAATCAGCCTCAATTCAAGATGTATATAGTTTGAAAAACATTCAGAATAAAGATTCATCCAAGCAGATTATTCACATAGTAGATAGCATTATTCACACTGTTGAATAGACCTTAAGCTGGTTTGATGTCTGTTTGTCCTAGTTGGCTTTAAAGGGTGTGGTAGTTTGAATGTGGAATGTCCCCCATTGTCTCATGTGTTTGTGATTAAGCTTCAGTCTCGATGTCCAGCTGGTGGAAGCTTGGCGGGGGGGGTGGAGTCTGGATGGAGGAGGCATGTCACTTGGGCAGGCCTTTGAGGTCTATATGGTCTGGCTCCCCCTTGACAGAAGTAGCTCACTCTTGTTGCTACCTGCCAGCTGCTGTGGAAAAATGTGATGCCTATCATTTTCCATGCTTTCTCCTGCAATGATGAAGTTTCCTCTCAAAAAGTAAACTAAATTAAACACCTCTCATCAGCTGCTTTTGTTCATGTGTTTTGTACCAGCAGCGAGAAGGTAACTGGTACAAAGGGGAGACATTTCTAACAAAGAAGAAGGAATTTGTAATCTGGGCTGACAAGATAATGTTAAACTACTATCAGCATACCAAATCAAATAGAAGTAAATTGCTAATTAGTTTTACAGTGTAACATGTTAAACAATTCTGTTTATGTCATTACTACTATCCTATTGAAGAAGTACTGTCCATGTTAGTGTTAGCATGTAGATCTCCAATTTCAAGGATTCATGGTATGATAGCTAAAATGTCTTTAGCATTCTGCAAATACAGGAATCAGTTCCCATGCCCATAGAAACCTGATTGCTTAGTTAGGCTGCAGTATAAAGCCCAGTGGAGAAAGATAGGCCCTTCCTCTCTAAAGCAAGAAGATGAAGAGAGTTCCAGATTTGCAGCTGGAGCTAAAGTTCAGGATGACATAAGGGAGGTTACAAATCTAAATATACCTGGAACTTTAAATGGCTTAAATTCAAAAATCAATCTGCCTCTAAGTCAGATTTAGTTCCACAGGTCATTAGGTCATAAGTGACCCATATAATTTTTAATGTTACCTCTGAGATCCTAATCTCATTACTGAGTGTATAACTCGCTTAGGTAGTAGGAATTCTTCAATATTTTCTGTCAGATGTTTTCTCTTATGAAACTCATCAAATTATTATGTAAATAATGTATCATAAGGTTTAAAGAACCTTTTATTGACAGCATTCACACATGTATATAATGTATTTTGAGCATAATTCCTTCTTGTTACATTCTCTTGTCTTACTTCACCCCATCATAAAGTCCTACATAGAAAACAAGATTTCTCCAGAGAACAAGCGATTGATTCAACCATGTGAGTCATCTTCTGCACCTCTGTGGAGTCATTCCCAGATGGCTATCTCAAAGAGTCACATCTTTTGAGGCTAGGACTATCCACTGAGAATGTGATATTTTGAAAATCAACAAAACCAGAATTAAAGTCCTTAATATTATTTAGGTCTTACATTTTCATTGACAGAAATGAGAGCTTATAGGTGTGCAGCAGCTAGAGACAACATGAGGCTATGATGTATTCATTTGTAGGGCCAGATCCATACTTCTCCATACTTATGTTGGAAACACTATATCTATAAGCAGATGCTAATGAACGAATAGGAATTGTTCATTATATTCCAAAGCCACACTAACAAAATGCGACTTTTTTCCTAATTGTTGTTTCCAGCACATATTTTCCTAGATGTCTTAGGAAGTTCATATGTCAGAGTCCAGGAAAAAATAACCTTCATACTAGATCTAATGGTATGAATTAGCTTAAGTGTTATAAAGGACTTAATTAGTCAAGTTATTTTGACAAGTAGATAGATGTCAAAAATGTCATCACTTTTTCTTCAAATTATTCAAATCAGCCTTTCTTGACAGGCCTCTTACTATGCAGCTGTCTTTCACAACACACTGCCCTTTCTATACCTTACCATGAAATCCATACAATTTGATTACTAGGTAATTAGCGTTCTTCCAGTAATAAGCCCTTGGGTCCTTATTGTATGGGAAGTTCTGTGTTGGGCGGTGAGGATGATGTTACACTTCTTCAGACCCTTAGAGATGAACAGAAATTTTCTGAAAGGGAATACAGAGCCTTTGAAAATTCCCAATAGTATCTACTTGCTTCATCTAACATGACTATGCTATATTTGTGTACAGTGAAGAATGTCCTTGACTGTCTAGAACATGAACTGTCTCATAAACTTGGACATCTTACTCCAGTTATGACAGTGATCCTTGGGACCAGCTTCATGTAGCAGTCCTTCAACCATGCCTAACGTGTTTACTTCCATGCCATGGCATGCCTTCTCTTCTACACACCCAGGGCTCACATATGCAGCATGTGCATGTGCCAGGAGCTAGTGCTCTGAGGGATGAGAGAAATGCCCAGGTGGTCTTAAGGTTATTTGTCCAGACCCTGAATGTGAGGGGAAAGAAAAGGAAATGAGGGGAGAAAAAAGGGAGGTAGAAGGAATGAGAGGAGGAAGGAAGAGAGAAGTGGCAGAAAGAAGTAAGGAAGAAAGGAATAGGTGCTTAAGTTAAGTTAAGGTGCTTAAGCAAAGGAGTAATGGCTGCCATGAGAAAGATAGCAACCTAGAATGTGTCCTGAGCATTTAGAAAAAAGTGGAAGTGTGATGGAAACCACTGTGATAACAGTTGTAAATCTGAGTGATAGCCTGTAATTAGGAATTTATTTGAGAGACAGAGAGAGACAGACAGGGAGAGAGAGAGGGAAAAAGAGAGACTAAGCATGCCAGGGCCTCCAGCCACTGCAAATGAACTCTAGATGCATGCACCACTTTGTGCAACTGGCTTATGTGGGTACTGGGGAATTGAACCTGGGTCCTTGGGCTTTGAAAGCAGGTGCTTTAACTGCTAAGTCATCTCTCCAGCCCTGTAATTAGTAAATATTAATGACTACCTAGACATTCTCAGTCTAACCAAATCAGTGTCCTATGGTGTGAGTATATCCAGTTGGGCCAAGGGTCAGAAAAGAGGGAGGAATCAGGAACCATCAGCTCTCAGGATTTGCATAAAGTGGAGAACCTCCTAGTTCCACCTCTTGAGGCCCTGATTCAAAAACGACATAGTGGTTGGTAGAAGGTATGAGCCAGGGATAGAACCATAGGAATTGGTGGAGGTTACTTAAGACTTTCTCTCAAGTGATATCACAGTGCTGTGAAGTCGGGCTAAAATTTCACACTGACCAGCATTTTGATATGAATTCACATGTTGGTAAGAGGCTGAGAATGAGGAGCAAGAGGTACTGAGAAAGCTGACCAGTGAGCTTTAACGTCGTGGTAAGAGCAAGGCCTGGCGTGCTGCCCAGCGCACAGCTGTGTGACCACAGATGGCAGCAATGCGCGATGCTTGAGGCCAAGATAGAGGAGTTAAGGTTTTCATCATAAAGAAGTGGCAAGTGAAAAGAAAAAGAAAAAAAAAAAAAAAAAGAAATGGTGTTTGAGGAGATAGATGTTTGACTTGATGTAAACTGTGAACAAACATCAATGTTGTAATTTTTATGCTTGTGTGCATTGGTTTAAAAATTAACCTAAGCAAAAATAAAAATAAATGCTTTGTTTTTAGTCTACTGATAAAAATCTTGTTTCTCTTGCATTTTGTTATTTTTTTAAAAAAAATATTTACACTGAAAAAAAAAAAAACTAGTGCTTTGGCTGTGAGGATCTACAGCCAGTAAAAAAGCTGTGACTAGTTTATATTATAAACATCTGACATATGGAGAAGCCTCTAGCAGTTATTTTCAAACATTGTTGACATAATAAATACCATGGAGCTAAAGAAAATGCAGATTTTTGAGCCCTTGACAAGACTTTCTATTCTATAACACAGAAACCTCTTTTTATTATGTACTTTATGCTATAATGATATAAGCATATATTCTTGGAATAAAAACAAAAACCTTACAGGGGAAAGGGAGGTAGTTTAGCCAGTAAAATGCTTGCCTTGCAAGCATGAGGACATGAGTTTGAATCCCCATTTCCCATGTAAAATGTCTAAAGTGGGCACGGGGGGAGATGCTCAGTGGTTAAAGGTGCTTTCTTGCAAACGTGCCAGACTGAGTTCACTGCCTCAGCATCCATGTAAAGCCAGATGCCAAGTGGCACATGTCTGTGGTTCAAATGTGCCTGCATCAGTGGGAGATGAGACCAGAGAACTTGGAAGCTTTCTGGCCAGCTAGACTTAACTTACTCTAAGGTACAAGTAGTGTGGACCAACATGCCTCCCGTTCTCAGGGGTTCAAGACATCCTCAGCCCTGGAGTGGTGAGGTGTGTGCATTCACCCATGTTGTAATCCACCCCTTGTGTCTGTTTTTGTGAGATGGTGCTTCTTGCTACCCTTAAAACTACTTGTGGGGCTATAGAGATGGCTCAGTTGGTTAAAGGTGCTTTCTTGCAAAACTTGTCCACCCAGGTTCAGTTCTCCAGCACTCACATAAGCTAGATGTACAAAGTGGCACATGCATCTGCCATTCATTTGCCATGACAAATGACCCTGGCACACCCTTACTCTCTGTCTGCTCACAAGTAAATAACTAGAAATGTTGTTTAAGAAATGTCTTGTGCTGTTACTATACTCTGAGAACCACTTTGGATAGAGATACTTCCATCAAGGGATGGAAGCTGAGGCCAGGTTACAGCAATTACAGGGTGGTGCTAAAGACTTGATTATAATTAGAGGAACACCAAGAACTTAAAAGTACATAAACTACTGCTGAGAAGAGACAAAGAGGTCCAGACCCTTATCATAGAGCCTCCTCTAGCACGTAACTTCTTATCTGGCTGCCTGTGGTCTCACTGTTCTACAGGTCAGCCAACCCACTTAATCAATGGATTTCAGCTGGAATACAGAACAGGTCCCCATAATGTTATTCTTTTCAGGGTCTAAGTTACAATTTCTTGAGTCTCAAAAGAAAAATATCTTTGTCCTCTCTGATGAAAATATTGCCTCCTATAGTTATACTTAATCAGGACATGTTGCTATGACAACTGTCTTTGGGAATGTCAGTTCCCTTGAGAGAGCATCCCAGTCCATATAGTGTTGTACTCTTTGCCCTCTATCCCAAGTATATACAGTGTATTGGACCATGAAGTATCTCACAGTTCCCACCAATATGTCTCAAGTATGCCTATTCAATGCCAGTATTCTTCCCTAAGTCTTAATAAATCTTAAATAATACCACCTGCAGGGTGTTAGTCTTTCAGTCAAGTTGCACAATAATACATTCCCATATCAAAAATCTGATGTTACCACCAGGCCTATAAAACATTGCAACTCTTCTGGATATCTCATCTCAGTCTTCAGTGTGCACCAGTTTGAGTAAAAGAGTACACAGCTACTCAAACACAGCAATAATATATGAGCATGGGACACAGTGACCTAATCAAGAATGATGAAAACTTACTAAGATTAATCTTACCTCTTTTTTGTTTCATTTTTTTCATGTTGGCTTGTTTTTCAAGGTATGGTCTCACTTTAGTCCAGGCTGACCTGGAACTCATTCTGTAGCTCCAGGCTGCCCTCAAATTCTACCTTAGCCTCTTGAGTGCTGGGATTAAAAGGGGCGCACCAGCCTGCCCAGCTAAAATTAATTTTATTTCTATGACTAGCCAGAACTTTAATATTTCATCCCAAAGCATCAGTGTTTGGAATGTTACACTGCAATGAAATCTTAATGGATGCACATTTGACCTTTTCTGTCATATATTCTCTGTATTTCCCAGACCTAACCAAGGGAATCATCTGCAAGTTCCAGTCTCCATCTCTTAGATGGCAGAAATAGAATACATCCTAAAGATAACATTTTCTTTCCTGTAAGACCATGCTAAAGAAAGTCAAGGGCTGGAGAGATGGCTCTGCAGTTAAGTTCTCTTCCTACACAAGTATGAAGGTTTGAGGGGGACAAAGCCAACCTGAGCTCAAATCCCTAGAACCCACATTAAGTTACTGGGCATGGCCACACATGCCTGTAGTTCAAGTCTTGTAATAGGGGAACAGAGATCTGGGGCTCAATGGAGCTTGAGGGAAAACAAAACCCCACCAATCTCCGAATAAGCAAGAGACACTAACTGGCTCAAACAAGAATGGGCAGAATAGCTGAGAGGATAGTTGATTTTCAGCTCAGGCCACCACAGGTGAGCACGCCCTACTGCAGGTGAGAGCAAAAGGCACAGCAAGGGCACATTTTTGTGCATGCAACACACACACAGGCACTCCCCCACACAAGCACACACACACATGCACACAGGCATACACACAGGACACACACACACAGGCACACGCATGCACACACACATGCACATACAGACACACACACAGGCATACACACACATGCATGCACATGTACACACACAGACACACACACACAGGCACACATGCACACATACATACACACACAACAAAAAGATAAACTAGTTCATTTGCCAGGTACATTGCTTTGGCTTGCTCATCTGGCTTAGTTTAGGGCAGGGGGACTGACTGTACAGGTACATTTCCTTAAGCTACTGCTGTTCATTGACCCTCATAGAGTCAATCTTAATAGAGAACAAGATAATGCATGCAGAATGTGGATTGATCTATGCAAAATACTCAGTTGCTAAGTGGTTTTGCTCTTCTATATATCTTGAATGAGAAATTATCATAATGCTATATAGATGACAGTAACTTGATGAAGTCTGGTAAGAAATAGCACAAAGCACAAAATGCATGAAATTGATGTGCAACAGTGATAAAATGATGTCCCATTCCTTATAGTTTCTATACCATCTATTATCTGACAATATATCTGTTATATATCTGTCTGTCTATCTATCTATCTATCTATCTATCTATCTATCTATCTATCTATCTATCATCATGTACATGCCTATTTTGGCATAGAGTCCCAAAGGTTGTAGAAAAAGTAAGTAGAGTAAAGCTTCAGTTTCCTAGAGTTGTGGTCTTGCTATTCACAGTTGACTTATTTCTGATTTATTTCCCATGCTTCAAAATCTACATGGGGCGATGGTATCAAAGACATTCTGTGCCTTTTTGATCTAAACTTATTCTTGAACATTTCCCCATCTATATGAAATTAAATTAAATGGAATCACACATACAGTTTAGATCAGTAGAATTTTGCTGGAAAAATACATCACATGTGATATTGAGTATTGGAAGTCAATAAAAGAATAACTTAGAGAGAAATCAATGGCCCTGGCATTATGAATTTTTGAAAAGCATGAAGGAAATTTCCTACATAATCATATTACTAAGAAAAAATGCCTACCTTGCACTTCTGTACTCTTTCTCACCCATGCGTTTTCGACCATATTATAGCCTCATAAGACAAGGAACAGAGAGACCAATCTCCCTATCCCGATGAATCATCTGAAAACATCGCATGAAGACATAATAAGATGGTGGCCTCCCGAAACCTGAGAGAAGTGCTCTCTCCAGCACCCCACCCTGCTGGCACCCTGCTGGTAGATTCCAGCCTCCAGCCTCAGAACAAGAAAGTAAAGTTTTGTTATTTAAACTACACAGTCTGTGGGATTCCCCCGCCCCCCCCCCCCCACAGCCTGGGATGACTGAGAGCTGAATGTCCTTAAAGGAGAGAGAAGCTAGAATATGCCCAATACTTCCAGCTGGGATGAATGAAGGATTGCGTCCTAGATATAAAGCAAACTGAAATAGATGAGATATCAAAAGTCATGGGTCATTATCTTCAAAACACTGGAAACTCCAACAATATTATTGTTCTTAGGTCTTGAATGATTCCTCCAAGTTTTATGTCTCATATATTAATGCTACTCTCACTTCTAGTTAGAGAAGCTTCTCTTCTGTGTTGCTGAGACGTGGCCTAATAAGAGATGATTAGACTCTCATCAGTAGATTAATGTCATCACAGAGAGAGTGGGTTTGTTGATGTTGAGGCAGTGGGCTTGTTACAAAAGCAAGGTTGATGTTTCTTTTTCTTTCTGGTGTGTGTGTTTGTGTGTGTGTGTAGTATATGCATGCATGCACACGTGTGCACATATGCACACATGCCTGAGGGAAGATGTTGGGTCTTCTTTAATTCCCCTTCCCTATTGCCTCAAGACACCACACCCAGAGCTTACTGCTTTTTACATAGAATGGTTGGCCAGTGAGTCTTTGTCTTTTTTTTCTGATAGATTGTAAATCATTATATATATATATGTAATAAAAAAGATTATTGGCAACTCCTATACTTATAGACAACAAACCATGGTATTTCCCTCCCCTCCCCAACTTTTCCCTTCATAACTCTGCTCTCCATCATATCCCTTCCCTCTCTCCATAAGTCTCTCTTTTAATTTGATGTCATCATCTTTTTCTCCTATTATGAGGGTCTTATGTAGGTATTGCTAGGTAGGCACTGAAAGGTATTAGGTATCAAGGCCAAATTCTGTCTGGACAGTTGTATGTAAGAAGTGGTACCCTTCCTTTGGCTCTAACATTCTTTCTGCCACCTCTTCCACAATGGACCCTGAACCTTGGAGGGTGAGAGATGTTTCAGTGCTGGACACTCCTCCCTCCCTTCTTTTCAGCACTATGTTGCCTTTTGGGTCATCCCAGTGGTCATCACCATCTGAAAAGAGAAGCTTCTCTAACCAGAAGTGAGAGTAGCATTAAGATATGAGTATGAACATTAAGTATAGTGCTTTCAGGGCAATTTGGTGAGGATAATATATACATTTATCCAGACAAGAGCAGGCTTTATGCCTCTAAGGCTCATGATCTCTCCTGACATAGGCATTTGATTAGTTTTACAGTACCAGACATGTATTCCCTTCCATATAGTGAGCCTCCAGTCCAATTAGAGTGAGCAGTGGGTTTCCCCCAGGGCAGAAATCCACTATTGCACTCCTTTAGTCACTTGGCCTGTATGGCCAAACTTGAGGCTTCCAGTGTCCACTGTTTTCACCACTGATGACTTCTATCTTCCACAAGGCTGCATATGGTGCAGCTATTTCCAGCTTTCAGTTGGCTGGGCTACAGGGAGAAGGATTTTTGCTCAGTACCAGCTTCATTTCTCAGTGACTTTGCCACTAGGCATGTGAAGTCTTCAGCAACAGGGTCTTACCATTTCTTTCTCACAGGAAACCAAGTGCCTTGGCAATAGCCTATAATGTTTTGGAGGCAACAGGGATCTCCCTGGCCAACAACTCACTGGAAGGTATCCCATCCCTGGCACTGAAAATTTTCTAGTAACAATCTATGGCTTCTGGATGTGCCTTTATCAAAAAAAGTAGGTTTTCATATGTCTTATTCAGAATATCTTGAATTTTGATTGACCCTTCCCCCCACCTTTCTTTTGTACAATCTCTTCCCCTGACCTCACTTAGGCCTTTCCCCTCCCTGGAATCTATTCATCTACTTACATATATACTCTCTGTCTTCAAATAAAAAATAATTTAAAAGAGGAATTAAGGAAAAGAAAACATGAATGACTGATATTAGAAATACAAATGGGCCATGTTTTTAACTTCTACAGATCATTAGCACTTTTTTTTGGTCAATTTTAGGATTTCATTGAGGTAAAAAAAAATCCAGAAATTGTAAAATTTATCAAAACTAACCCAAGAAAGAAAAGGTCACTTAAATCCTCATCTTTATCAAGAAAACAATCAATTGTCAAAAACTTTCCCCTAAAGAAAACTGTGTCTTTAATTAGCCTCTCTGATAAATCTTTCTAACATTTATAAAAGAGATAACAATCTGACACAATGTCTGCTGAGGGAATAAAGAGAAAAAAAAAGAAGTAAAAGGAGAAGAAATAGAAATTTCCAAGTTCATTTTATTTCAAGTGTGTCAGACAGATGGGACAGGCTTATATCTCTTATGAAGAGGGAAACCAAAGTAACACAAAAGCAGAGATCCAGAGGCTCCTAACAGCTCATCACTGAGGCAGACTTAAAACTCATCCACCATGGCTCAGGGAATTTTGCGGAATAGGGGGGAGGGAAGATTGTAAGAGTCACAGGTTGATGCATCATGCCCAGAGGCTTTCCCTCCTGGGCAAAATAACTGACTGCTGCTTCCACAACACATAACCCACAACCCTATGGGGAATGCCTTCTCTGAAGAGGGCCCCAGTGGATGGGGGCAGGGACCACAAGGGAAGTGAGGGTACCAATACTTGATGTATCCATACAAAATATGTTAATAATAATAATAAATAGATTTTTTTAAATGGAAAGGAATGACCCTGGGGAAGAAAAGGAGTGAGAAGGGAAGAAGGGAGTCCTTGGTTGCATCTTTTTTTATTATAATACATTTAGTACTATTTGTCCATCATGGACTGATAATCCAACAAAGAGAAGGACACCTTAGGAGTGACAGCCCAGCTGGTCCTACACTTTTCCACCCATAGGCCTCTGCATTACCTATGACTCTTAGAATCTATGCCTCCACAAGAAAAAGCAGAGCATCTCTAGAAAGACTTAAGCTCCTCTCACATAAAACAGTAAGGTCTTGAAATAAATATTAAATTCAGTGTTCTGAAAATAAAATTTATACTTCTTGAAAAAATATTAACAAGTTGAGTCAGATGAATCTAAGGATAATCATGATCTAATAGGGTTTACTTCATGATTAAAAGAGTAGTTCAACAATGGGAAATCAATCAATACTATTTACCACATTAACACAACCCCAGAGGGAGCTTTCAGAGAGTGTTTTCAGAAATTGATGGTTCCTGCAGGAAAACATACCAGTGCTATAATAACACTGAATAATCCACTCCATTATCTTGATACAGCAGCTATATGGAACCTAGCCTCAAATAATAGAGAGCCTAAATTATTACCAGGCATAAACACACACAAAGGAAATGCATTCTCTCAAATGACTTTCTGTAATGATGCAATGGGATTCCCAATAGAGTCTAAATAATTGATATCATATGCAACATGATCAATAACCAAGATTAATGAAATAAGGAATTAACTCATTAAAAGTGAGTTTATTTGAAAGAAAGGCAACATTTAATAATTCACTTTTTTTGTTTTGTTTTTCAAGGTAAGGCTTCACTGTAGCACAGGCTGAGCTGAAATTCACTATGTAGTCCTAGGGTGGCCTTGAACTCATGGTCTTCCTTCTACCTCTGCCTCCTGAGTGCTGGAATTAAAGGTTCATACCACCATGCTCAGCAACATTTAAGAATTCTTAATTTCAAGAGGCTACCAGTCTTGAACATAGTAAGGAAACTACATGTAAATTTTTATAATCCATTTATTTAGAAAGAGTACTGAAAAAAAGGGAATGGTTTTTAGGTTGAAACACTAGAAAAAAAATCAGAGAAAACAGAAACATTATAGAAAAAAGACATGAGAAAGCAATGAAATTAAAAAACAAAAACAGGAGACAGAAATTATCAAAACTGAAAAACCTATTTGAATAACTAGTATGACAAATTTAATTGAGAACATAAATCACATATGAATATCACACAAACATATAAGAAAGAAATTAATATAGGCAAATCCTTAAAGTCATAAGAAGTGTTCCTGAATGATTTTTGCCATTAAATTAAAAAATTAGATGAGATGGAAGATATAAATAATATTCACTGTAAAACATACAGTGATAGGTTCTGTTGCAAACTTGATCAGATTAGAATCAAGTAAGAGACATGACCTTGAATGGCTCTGTGTGGATGTTCCAAGGAAGGGTTGATAGAGGATGCACTTCCCCCAGAGTGGGTTGCTCTTCTGGAAGTAGACTGTATGAAAAGAAGCCTTCATTCCCAACTGCCTCTTATTTTCAGCACCATGATGAGATTTTACTCTCCTCAGGGTCTACCACCATCTCCAAGAAGAAGCTTCTCTGGCTAGTAGTGAGGGCAGCACTGATATTCTTTCTGTGACCTTCTCGTCTATAGAGTCCTCTAAGGCAAGGCAGATGTCTCAGCCAGTGCTGAGCATTCAGTTGTCACTATTCCTCTTCACCTTGATGAGTCTTTGGTCACCCCAGTTGTTACTGCCATTGCTAAATGAGCAAACTTTATTATACCCTCCAAGATGAATGGATAGACTATAAGAATCAGAGGGTGGGAAGAAGTACTTCAGGACACCATCCTCCAAACATGGAGCAGAAGTTGCTGCCTCCCTGAGACCAGCACAATACTGAGCTCATCAACATTTCAGCATGGATGATGGAGGAGGGGAAATAAAAGAAAGAGAGAGAGAGAGAGAGAGAGAGAGAGAGAGAGAGAGAGAGAAGTAACTACTTGGAATGGGGGTGAGAGGATAAGGACAAAAGGTAATAAGTGATTATGATCAAATTACAGCATGTTCATGTATTAAAATCCTCAATTAAAAGTATATTGAAAGAGAAAAGAATCTTCTGGAATGGACAACCCCACCTGTCATACTTGCTGGCATGTGCATCTACTCTATTGCTGCTGCCCTTTGTGGATGTTGAGATCCAACTTCATCAGCTTTCCAGTGTGGACTGAGGACAAGTGACTCTCAGCAATCCTCTAGGACCTCCCTGCAGACTGATTGCTCAAGCACTAGCCTTGTGGATTGAGCAGCTAACAGGCCAGTTTCTTCAGCCTGCACAGCCATTGTTGCACAGCATGTATCCTGTAAGCTAATCTAATAAATCCCCTTTATAATACATCTCTACTCTATCCATTCTGTGCATCTAAAGAACCCTGGCTGGCAAAGCAACTATTTTACAATTGTCAGATTGAAAAAATAAATTACCTATATTTCTCCAACATATAGGTGAATTTCTTCAATCTTAGATGGAAAAGATTCTTTCCTATATATAAAGTATTTCAGAAAATATACAAAGGTTAAAGTTATGTAACTTAATTTTAAAGCAACAACCATGGTCTAACATTACTAATGGTCCAATACTAAACATTATAATGCCAAGCAGAAGTTAACACAGAATGACATTTATAAATATTTGGGCAAATAAGATTATTTCCAAGAAGACAGTAATAATTTAGTATTAAGACTGTACCCGTGAAATTCATCAGATTAGCAGTTTCAGTAGGACTGTTGGGAGAGGCTGACAGAAGAGAATTCAACTTTAGAAGCAATATTTAATCTCTCTTGTGCTCTGAAAAGATCTGAGCAATTAGGGCACAGTCTTGCCCCTTCAGGATGCAGGTAAGCAGGCAGTCACTGTTATAACTCTCTGTACAATTTGACATTGGAATTTTACATCCTATTCTCTATCAGAATGCAGGCAGGGCTTGCTACATTAAGAACAGATAAAGCTGTTCCTTGTTGATGTAAGCCTTACAAATCAACCTTGCACTTGTGATTCATTCAATTACTGTGTGCTTTTTGCCCTTGCTTCTAAGGAATAATAAAAGCTATCCATATTACTGGGAATAAGAAAATCAGATTAGCCTCAAAGGTCAGGAGTGACTTCTCAGAGGTTTCTTTGTTCTTGGCTCAGTTCAGAGATTTGAAACATCTGTCTTTCTGAGAGGAGAAGGGTCTATCTTTGCTCCTCTGGGAAAGTGCAGCTTTGTGTCTGTGAGGAAGTTCAGATCACAGCACCTGGGTCAGGTATGAGGCAAGATGCCTCAGCAGAGTCAAGGTGTTGGAACTCCTGTTTTCTCTTCTAATGCAAGTGTTTTATTCCACTCAAGGCCACTGGCCTCATATAAAACTGCCTCTGAGCCACTGTCAGAGACACTCATCTCCACCATGATCTTCTTTTACCTCATGTGCTATCTGCCTCTTTCCAGAGAAGCAAAGGTGGAGTTTAATCAGTGGTCTATGGAACTCCTAATGTGCTGAGATTCAGCCAAGCACTCAAATCTTCATTGTGGGAAGGAATGAGTTACTTCTTGAGATCAACTAAAATTTTATCTACTTCTTAGAATTAAAAAAAAAAAAACTGCCTTCTATCTATCTATCTATCTATCTATCTATCTATCTATCTATCTATCTATCTATCTATCATCTATCCATCATCATCATCATCAAACTAAACAAAAAGGGTGATTGATGGGATTTGAATGTAAAATGTCTCCTGTGGGCTCATGTGTTTGAGCACTGGGTCCCCAGCTGGTGGCACTATTCAGGAACATTGTGGAACCTATAGGTCTGTGCTAGAGGAAGCGGGTCACTAAGAGCAGGTCACCAGATTATGTAGCCTGGGCCCTCTCTCCATTTGCTACTGCTTCCTGCTGTGGCTGCAATGTGACCAGCAGTCTTCACTACCATATCTTTGCCACCATGATAGAATGTGTCCTCTCAAAACTGTAGGCTGGACTAAACCTTTGCCTTTCTTTGAGTTGCTACTGGTCAGATGTCTTGTCCTAGCAAATGGGTAATGTAAAAGATAAGATGTGGTATTTGGTGATACTAATTTCAGCAACAAGAAGTGTTCATGGTGTTTTGCCTTTCAGACGTACTAGATTCATCTGTACAACTTAGTTCTCTACTCTTGACTGAAGAGGGCCCAAGAGCATTGAGTAAAATAATGTATGAAAACAAGTTGGTGCAGTGACTCACTCACAGTAGATGTCTAATATAGGCCCATTTACAGATTGTCTGTACTTTCTCCATTCAGATCCTTTTTTATGTAGAGTAAATCACAAAGGTATGATTAAATGACAGGTTCCAAGGCCAGTGAGCAATCTTGGGGCGGGAGGGGGGGGAGACCAGCAAGCTTTGAATTGGCTTCATGATAGTTTGAAAAAGGATTTGGGTTATTCTAGAATATACTGCCCTCAGACTCCAGTAAGGTGGAGGTTTCCCCAGGTCTTAAAATGAGGGCAGACAAGGCATTCTGTGAAGAACAAGATAGTACTTGTGATTGAGTGGAGTCTAGGTCTAAGAGAAGTGCATAGCTGGGTATGCCTGCAGGGGGACTTTCCGGGAGGACTGACATGTTGAATAGTAGTTGATGGGGAGAGATGCTCCTGGCCTTTGGAAGCACCATTCGATAGTCTGGGGCTATGACCAAAAAAAAAAAAAAAAAAAAAATCTGGAAGAAGAAAAAGCCAATAAGTGCTTGCTCTGCTCCTCAGTGAGTTGGTCTGTGCATGCTGACATTGCCTGCATATGTCATACTTTAGCTTCATTGGTCTTTTGCCAGAGAATCAAGATGAGATACTCTCCAGGGAGTTTCCAGGCCTTCAGCATTGGATGGGGAATGCTGAAGTTTCCAGCTTCTTAGACTGAGGGACTATAAGATTCACTGCCTCTCCTATAGGAACATAGCCATTGTTAGACTACCAGCCTCCTATAGTGTGGATGATTAATGATGTAAATACTTTACCATATATGTACTTTATTTTTAAAAAATAACTAATTAATTAATTATTTTGATAGAGAGAGGGAGGAAGAGGCAGATAGAGAGAGAGAATAGTTGCACCAGGTCCTCTATCCATTGCAAACAAACTCCAGATGCATGCACCACCTTTTTGCATCTGTCTTATGTGGGTACTGAGAAACTGAACCTGAGTCCTTAGGCTTCATAGGCAAGTGCTTTAACTGATAAGCCATCTCTCCAGCCCCATATATGCATTTTCTACTGGTTCTATTCTTCTAGGTAACTCTGACTCATAAGCCTTTGTGGGTGTCTGTAACCTACTCTTTGTCTCTGTTATAGTTTTCTTTTTTCCTCCTATAGCTCTTCACAAACATCAAAATCATTTTTAGCTCAAAGGCCATGCAAAAATAGACAGGGTTAAATGTGGCCTGCATTGTAATTTAGTGTTCCCTCCTGGATGTGACCCCCATCTGGCTATTCTCCCAGCTAGGTGTCTTCTGATGGCACCAGAAGCTCTTAGAGCCAATAGAGCTTGGTTTCCCAGTGTTGCTCACCTGATTCTAAACTTTCTATATGTACCGTAGAATTTTATGTCCAAATGAATCATAGACAACATCTTGTTCCTAATTCTTCATCAATTCCTTCCTCTCTAAGTGGGTCAGACCACTCTTGGCTCAAGGACTAATGCCTAAGATTAAATGAGAGGTAAAGAGAGGGCTTAGTGGGTATGGGGATGTCAATGGTGTTTAAGCCATATACCCTGTGGAGAACTGAGATGGGCTAGAGAGCTATGGGGTGAGCTGTGGGGTAGTTCTGAGGACAACTCTCCTCCAGCTACCATATCCTTACCAGTAACTTCAAATTGCTTGAGAATTTTTAACTTAAGACTGGCTTTTATGTCATAGGTGTATTGTTTTATGGAACATAAAACTTTATTTTGTTTAATAATTTATCAGTTAAAATTTTTGTCTTCTAAAACTTAAGCTGGTAGCACATGATCTTTTCTCCCTATTTTAACTTGGTATGTCATAAATATTGAAAGCAAACCTATCTCAGGATACCCAGAGCCCCTCCTTTAAAAATTCCAACAATCTACAGATCAGTTTCTGTGCATCAATAGTAAATGTATTGTAGATAAAAAAAAAGTATTCACAGTTGTTGTCATTTACAGAAATTATACCCAACCGGAAAGGAGCCAACCTATAAATTCCATACAATTGTCCTAGAAATTCTATCCTGATACAGATAGACTACTAGCCAGTATCTCAAATTCTAAGATTCAGTATCAAAAGTTCACTTGCCTACTAGTGTCAAAAGATCAAATTAGGGGCTGGAAAGATTGCTTAGTGGTTAAACACTTGCCTAAGAACCCCAGTTCAAGGCTCCATTCCCCAGGACCTACGTAAGCCAGTTGTACAAGGTGGCACATGCATCTGGAGTTCATTTGCAGTGGCTGGAGGCCCTGGAATGCTCATTCTCTCTCTCTCTCTGCCTCTTTCTCTCCTTGTCTGATCCTCTCAAATAAATAAATAAAAATGAGCAAAAATAAAAATCTAAAAAAAAGATCAAATTAGGGCTGGAGAGAAGGCGTAGTGTTTAAGGTACTTGCCTGCAAAGCCTAAACAGCCAGGTTCAATTGCTCAATACTTATGTAAGCCAAATGTACAAGGTGTCACATGCATTTGGAGGTCCTGACACACAAATTCTCTCTCTCTCTCTTAAAGAAAGAAATAAAAATATATTTAAGAAATACCAAATTAAGGTCAGAGAGGATTAAGTGTTGTGGGAAAAAAAACAGACAGGCAAGAGAGAACATCATTGAGATAGGACAGCTGTTGCTCTCATAGAACTCCTCCCAGTGCTGCAAAACACCATATTTCTCAAAAATCTGTATATCTTATTTCAATTATAAAATCTTCATTGTTTTAGTGTTATTTATTTTTTTAATTTATTTTTTATTGACAACTTTCATAATTGTAGACAATAACCCATAGCAATTCCCTCCCCACCCCCACTTTCCCCTTTGAAACTCTACTCTCCATCATATCCCCTCCCCCCTCAATCAGTCTGTCTTTTCTTTTGATGTCATCATCTTTTCCTCCTATTATGATGATCTTCTGTAGGTAGTGTCAGGCACTGTGAGGTCATGGGTATCCAGGTCATTTTGTGTCTGGAGGAGCATGTTGTAAGGAGTATTAGCCTTCCTTTGGCTCTTTCATTCTTTCTGCTGCCTCTTCCACATTAGACCCTGAGCCTTGGAAGGTGTGATAGAGATATTTAAGTGCTGAACACTCCTCCATCAGTTCTTCTCAGCACCATGATGCCTTCTGAGTCATCCCAAGGTCTCTGCCATCTGAAAGAGAAGCTTCTCTAACCAAAAGTGAGAGTAGAATTAATATATGGGTATGAACATTAACAGAAGTACTTACTGAGCAGTTTGGTGAGCATAGTAACACACTTAGCTAAACACCAGCATATGTTACACCTCTAGGGTTCATGACTACCCCTGTTGGAGGTTTGCAATATCAGGGACGTATTACCTCCCATGGAGCAGGCCTCCACCAGTTAGAGAGTGGTTGTTTCCCCCATAACAGATGTGCCACTATTGCACCTGTTGGCTCATTTGGCCTGGCTAGCAAACATGAGGCTTGCAGTGTCCACTGTAGAATCTCCCCATTGGTGAATTTTTTTTCTCTCTCTCATTGGACTGCATACAGCATAGCTTTTTCCAGCTTTCTGTCAGCTGGTCTACATGGAGGAGGGATTCAGCTCCGCTCCAGCAGCATTTCTCAATGACATTTCAGCCCAAGTATGTGGAGTCTTCAGCAATAGGGTCTTACCCTTTACTCCTGGTGGGAAACAAAAATCCTTAGCAATGGCCTATAATGTTTTGGGGGCATCAGTGACTTCCATGGCCAACAACTTACTGGCAGGTATCCCATCCTTGGCACTGAAAATTTTCTAGTAACAGTCTATGGCTCCTGGGTGTTTCATTGTCCAAAAAAGTGGGTTTTCATATGACTTATTCATACCCTGTTAGATTTTGATTAGCCATTCCTCCACCTTTCCTTTACTCAGTCTCTTCTGCCTGTTCACCCCCATTAGTCTGTCCTACTTATATATATGTAATGCTATCCTATTAATTCCCCCTCCTTCCCTTTATATCCTTTTTCTAGATTAATGGCCTCTGCTACTGAGTTTTATTCCTAGTCACATAGAAGTTTAGTCATAGGTAAAAGTTGACAACCATTCAAAAATTTTAAAATCTACCTTGGCTGAGTATGCTTCTCCAGGGGCTGGATCTTGCCAGTTTGCCACCTCGAACTTGATCCTTACTAACTGAATATGAGGCATTGGGATTGCTAATTCTTATGTCAATTTGATTAGGTGCTGCTGCAGTTACTTTTTGTTGCTGGGACAAACACCTGATCAGAAGCAGCACATGGAAAGAGAGAGTTTATTTTCGGGTTACAGAATCCAGGGCAAACACCATCAATGGCTGAAGAAGCTGGCTCATTTCCATAGATGCATAGCAGAGAGGCACCACCAAGCAGCCAGTAAGCACGAATAGCCAGGGCTCAAATCTGGCTCTTTATATACTTTTGAGGCATTGGACTAATAGATCCACCCCCAGTAACCCCCTCATTCAGCATGCTGCTGGAGACCCCAGTTGCAAGCTCAATCTTGATCAAAAATACCTCAGTCTATGGGGGACATACATTCACATTGAAACCATCACAGGTGCCCAGCATAGTCATTATTTCTGGGGGTGTCAGTGTGTTTCTGGATGAGAGCCACAACTGAGTCTGTGGATTTCGTAAAGTATGTGCCCCCTTCCAATGTGTGTGGCTTCATCTGACCTGTTATAGGCCTGTCTAGAACAAAGTATAAGGGAGGAGGATTCACCCAATTGTGCTTCCTGACTGCTGCTTGAGTTCAGACATGATTCTTCTGCCTTTGGACTAGGATTTACACCCCCATTTTTCCTGCTTCTCACCTCTTCAGACTCAGACTAGAGCTGTGCTCTTAGACATTCTGTATCTACAGCTTCCGCATGCCAGATTGCAGCACTTCTCAGCCTCCATTCTCACGAGAGTGATTCTGTTCCTCATCATAAATCATAGATACATGTAAATCATATCATATGCATGTAAATTATATATATATATATATATATATATATATATATATATATGGTATAATTTATATATAATTTACATGTATATATATCTCACATATATTTGGTTTTGTCTCTGGAAGACTTTTGATTAATACACATATCCAAGAGGAAAATCTTTTCTCTTATTTTAGGACAAAGTAACCTCATGTGTAGTCCATGAACCAGAAGTTCAGTGGAAAGATTACATACCTGTGAGTTAGAAGAGTTAATATCTAACAACTGCATATCTGGCTTTTTGTGAAGATTGGGGACTTGAAATTGTGCCAACAGGCTTTGCAATCAAGTGCCTTTAACTGCTGAGCCATCTCCCCAGCCCAATATCTAAGACCGGAAATACCTTCATTGTTTTATTTATAACATTATTTTATTTCCTTAGTTGAAGGTATTGACTTAGGTATACTATTTCCTTCTAACTTTCATATCTTATATTAAAAAAAAATGAATCAGGGATGTGAACTAAGGAAATTTTAAACATGCTAATAATATGTGGTATCACCCCAAAAGTTATTATAAACTTATCTTTTATCCCACCATTTTTCACATCTATCTACAGTAATAGGAATGTTTTAAAGCTGAGGGTTTACAAGTCATTGTGATACAATATTATTTATACCAAATGTCAGCAGAAGTTATCATGTTTATATTCTGACTTCACACACATAAACAGCTTACCGTGAGCAGAAGTCATTTTCATTGGCAATATTGGCATTTCCCAAGAAAGAATATGTCCTCCCGTGCCACAACAGAGGAGTTATGACAACGCATTTTGCATACTGTTTCTTCAGTGTTGTCCTTGAGAGTAGGCTGCACACAACCTTCCTGTTTCTCTGCTGCTGCAGTTGATGGCTTGTGCTAGCAAGTTTGCCAATGTAGTGGCTGGATTGTACTTATAAAGATGTGATGATGTGTCACAGCGAGTGATACCGCAGCATGCCAATAAAGGAGGATGCAGAGATTTTGAAGATTCTGAACTGAGTGCAGGAGATACCACAGAACTGCTGTGGAGGCAGAGGACAAAGGAGGGGTCATGCAAGGCCCGTTTCTGTCAATTTTGAGCAAGGTCATAAGTTGTTTTGTTAAGTAAATGTTTAGCATTAGAAATAACTTATTGAGCTATAATTTACATATCATCAAATCTACATATTTTAAAGGATACATTTCAATGAATTATTCCAGAGTTGTTCAAGCCACTTCAAACCTAGTATGTTAACCTATTTCCAATAGAAACCTTAAGAACACTTATAGTTACTGCATATTTCCACCCTCACCTTCAGGCAGCCTGCAGCCTACTGCCTCATTCAATATTGTTGCTTTGTGTTGACAGTTCATACAAGAAAAAAGTCATATTACGTAACTGTGGATCCTGCTTCTTGCACTTAGCATGTCTTTGAGGTGCATCCTTGCTTTGTACCTTTCTGCTGCTGAGTAATAGGTGCTGAGTCATGGACATACCACATTTTGTGGACCACTTCATCAGCCGATGAACATTTGGATTCTTTTCACTTCTTGGTTATTGAGAATAATGCTGCCATAAACATACATGAACAAGCCTGTGTGTGAACAAGATGGTTTTGACTTGAGAGTTACATGATGGAATTTTTTGCTTGGTTGTTTCAGTTTTGGTGGTCATATCAATTCAGGGAAAATCAACATTTATATCACTTTCCCTTACATCTATTCACAAAGGTGAAAGGAATCAATTTGCAGAGTTAACAAACAGGCAATGGGAAACAGCCTTAGGGAAATTCACAGGAGTCTGCCAGGCAGGTGGACATCATTCTCACGTTGAAGAAAAAGGTTAATGGTGGTTTTGTTTGGTAACAGAGTTGTCTTCCCTCGTTCCTGAGGGATCTGTCTCTGAATGGCCAAGACAATTTTTCAGGGACCTCATAGGGGGAATGTCTGGGTCCTTGACTGCTTATTTATTTGTTCCCTTCAAAGCCAGCTCTAAGAGATGATTATTTTCCTTTCATCACACTCAAGGAAGCTGGCATTCTACTTTCTTCATATTGCAGATCCTACTTGGATATTTCTCTCACCTACTTTAAACATTCTGCTCACTTAATCTAGAGACAGTAGCGGAACAGAGTGTGGTCTTGATGGTTGAGAGTTTTTATTAACACTTCCATAACTTTAGATGGAATATCACAAACAAAGCAACATGGGCAGTGGCCATGATTCTTCAGACCTGATAGAATAGCCCTTATTCCCTGTCTACAGAGGGGATACAGAGAGTCTCTTTGCAGTCCTGTTCTGAAATACTGGCAGCTCCAGCCACTACAAACAAACTCCAGATGTGTGCATCCACTTGTGCAGCTGGCTAACGTGGGTCCTGGGGAATCAAATCTGAGTCCTTTGGCTTTCCAGACAAATGCCTTAACTGCTGAGCCATCCCTCCAGCCCTTCATTTGAATTTTTAGCGCTTGCTATCTTTACTGGGATAAGGTAGAACATAATAGTTGTTTTAATTTGTATTTCCCTAATGGTTAGGGATGTTGAACATTTTCTTAAGTGTGTGTTAGTCATTTGTAATTCTTCCCCTGAGAACTCCCTATTTAGTTCTCTGTCCCACTTTTGGAGTGGATTGTTTGATTTTTTTATTGTTTAGCTTTTTGAGTTCTTTGTAGATTTTAGATAATTAGGTCTCTGTCAGTGGTATAGCTGGCAAAGATTTTCTCCCATTAAGTGGGTAATATATTGGCTCTGCTTATGTTATGCTTGTCTGTACAAAAACATTTTAGCTTCATGAGATCCCATTGGTTGAGTGCTTGTTTAATTTCCTTGGCTATTGGGGTTTTGTTCAGGAAGTCTTTTCCAAGTCCTATACTGTGGAGAGTACATCCTAATTTTTCTTCCAGTAGTTGAAGAGTTTCAGGTTTTATACTGAGGTCTTAAATCCATTTGGACTTGATTTTTGTGTATGGTGAAATGAGTGGGTCTAGTTTAAATTTTCTACATATGGTCATCCAATTTGTCCAACACCATTTGTTGAAGATGCTGTCTTTCCTTTAGTCTACATTATTGGTACCTCTGTCAAAAATCAAGCAGCTGTAGTTTATTGTCCTAAGGTCTGGGTCTTCAATTCTGTTCCATTGGTCTATGTCTCTGTTTTTATTCCAGTACAATGATGTTTTTGTCACTATGTCTTTGTAATATAGCTTTAGATCAGGTATAGTGATAGCACCAGAGGTGTTTCTTTTGCTGAGGATATGTTTGGATACCTGAGGCCTTCTGCCATTCCATATGAATTTTGGGATCATGTTTTCAATCTCTGTGAAGAATGATTCTGGTACTTTTATTGGTATTGTGTTAAGTCTGTATATTGCTTTCGGTAGAATTGCCATTTTCATAATGTTAATTCTACCTATCCAGGAGTATAGGAGGTCTTTCCATCTTACTAAATCCTCCTCTATTTCTTTCTTGAGTATTTTTTTTATGTTTTCATTATATATGTATTTCACACCTTTTCTGGTTGTTATTGAAAATGGGGGGCTGGAGAGATGGCTTAGCAGTTAAGTGCTTGCCTGTGAAGCCTGAGGACCCTGGTTCGAGGCTTGATTCCTCAAAACCCACGTTAGCCAGATGCACACAAGGGGGTGCATACATCTGGAGTTGGTTTGCAGTAGCTGGAGGCCCTGGCATACTCATTCTCTCTCTCTCTCTCTCTCTCTCTCTCTCTCTCTCTCTCTCTCTCTCTCTGCTTCTTTCTCTCTGTCTGTCGCTCTCAAATAAACAAATAAAAATAATAAAAAAAAATGGGACAGCTTCACTGATTTCTTTATCTGTATATTTGTCCTTTGCATCTAGGAAACCTGATTTTTGTACATTGATTTTGTATCCTGCTACTTTGCTGAAGGAATTTTTCACCTTTAGAAGTTTTGAGATGGAGAATTTTGGGTCACTTATATATAGAATCATGTCATCTGCAAACAGGGCTAACTTGATTTCTTCCTTTTCAATTTGAAACCCTTTTATTTCTTTCTCCTGTCTTATTGCTTGGGCTAGTACTTCTAGTACTATATTAAAGAGCAGTGGTGAGAATGGGTACCCTGTCTTGTTCCTGATCTCAGTGGGAACTCCTTGAGTTTTTTTCCCAGTAAGTACTATTTGGGCTTTAAGAACTTTATTGTGTTAAAATACAAACCCTCCATGCCTATTCTTTCCAGCGTTCTGATCATGGAGTGGTGTTGTATTTTGTCAAAGGCCCTCTATGCATCAATTGAGATGACCATGTGGTTCTTATGGCTCAGTTTATTTATGTGGTGTATTATGCTGACTGATTTCCATATGTTAAATCATCCCCATATCCCAGGGATGAAGCCTACTTGATCAAGGTGGATGATGCTTTTGATTTGTTGTTTAGCTTGGTTTGCAAGGATTTTGTTCAGGATCTTTGCATCTAAGTTAATTGGGGATATAGGCATATAATTTTCTTTCCTTGTTGCATCTCTGTTTTTTTTTTAATTTTTTATTTATTTATTTGAGAGTGACAGACACAGAGAGAAAGACAGATAGAGGGAGAGAGAGAGAATGGGTGTGCCAGGGCTTCCAGCCTCTGCAAACGAACTCCAGACGCGTGCGCCCCCTTGTGCATCTGGCTAACGTGGGACCTGGGGAACCGAGCCTTGAACCGGGTCCTTAGGCTTCACAGGCAAGTGCTTAACCACTAAGCCATCTCTCCAACCCTGTCTGGTTTTGATATTAGGCTGATGCTAGCTTCGTAAAAGTAGTCAGGGAAGATTCCCTGGTCTCTAATTACGTGGAACAGTTTGAGAAAAATTGGTTTCAGTTCTTCTACGAAGGATTCATAGAATTCAGCTAAAAATCCATTCGGTCCTGGACTTTGTATGTGTGTATGGTGGGGAGGGGGGTCCTGATTACCTTTTCAATCTCCATGGATGTGATAGGTATGTTTAGGAGATTAATCTGCTCTGAGTTTAGTTTTGGTAGGTGGTATATGTCCAGGAATTCATCCATTTCTTCCAGATAATTAAATTTTGTGGAGTAGAGGTTTTGGAAGTATGTCCTGATAATGCTTTCAATTTCACTAATGTCTGTTTGGATCTCTCCTTTTTTGTTTCTGATTTTGATAATTTGAGACTTGTCATTTTTTTGCTTGATCAATTAGACCAGGGATTTGTCAATCTTGTTTATTTTTTCACAGAACCAGCTCTTCATCTCATTGATTTTTAAAATTGTTTGCTTAGTTTCCAATGGACAACTACCATTCTAATCTTGATTATTTCTTTTTGTCTGGAGCTCTTTGGGTTGGATTCTTCTTGGTTTTCCAGTACCTTTAGGTGAATAGTCAGGTTATTGATTTGGGATCTCTCTGTCTTTGTAATGAAGGCATTTAGGGGTATGAATGTTCCCCTTATGACTACCTTCATTGTGTCCCATACGTTTTGGTAGGCTGTGTTTTCATTATCACTCAATTCTAGGGGTTTTAAGATTTCTTCTATGACCCATTCATTGTTTAAAAGTATGTTGTTTGGGGGCTGGAGAGATGACTTAGCAGATAAGGCACTCGCCTGCAAAGCCAAAAGACCCAGGTTCGATTCCCTGGGACCCACATTAGCCAGATGCACAATGTGGCACAAGCGTCTGGAGTTCATTTGCAGTGGCTGGAGTCCCTGATGCATTCATTCTCTCTCTGTTTCTTTCTCTACCTCTTTCTCTGTCACACACACAAAAAAGTGTGTGGTTTAGTCTCCAGGAGCTGGTAGAGTTCTTGATGTGTCTGTTGTTGCTTAACAACTTTAGCTTTAAAGCATTGTAATCTGACATTATTCAGGAAGTTACTTTAATTTTCCTGACTTTATGAAGGCAAGCTTTATGGCCTAGTAGATGGTCAATTTTGGAAAAGGTTCTGAGGGTTGCTGAGAAGAATGTGTATTCTGTAGAGTTGTGTTATTTTGCATCATGTTCATCTCATTTTGAGGTACAATTTCAATACAAGTACTGATTTTCTTGATGCTTCCCATTCTTCATTCTTGCATTTGATCAAGACTTCATTAAGTTTAATTAATGAGTGGTTGTTGAGATGTTCCATTTCTTGACTTACCTTCAATTTATTCATATCTCTTTGGAGGGTTCTAATGTTTTCTTCAATCAAGGTAAGCCTACTGTCCAAAGCTGAATGCTCTAGGAGATGATTCTGTTCAATTTCATTTATACAATTGTTGGTTCTTTGATAGTTTGCTACAAGTTCAGTGATTTTTATTTTCACCAGGGTCTCGTTGGTTGTTGTATTTTGATTTGGGGAATGAATTTTTGTTGATTTCTCTGGAGGCTTCCATTGTAGGATTAGCCATCCTTGGTGGAGATCTCTCTTGTTTCCTGACCTTTGTTGACTTTTTTTGCATTGTTTTCTACCCATTTTAGGAAGGCACTTTATTTTATTGAGGAGGAAGAAAGGTTTTGTCCTTTGACCTGTTCACCCTAGGACTCATGAGAGCAAGGATGTTGATACCTACTAGCCAGGCAGTATACCAGAGTAAAAGGCCTGATTCCACAGCTCACACAGGGACCAGGCCTCCCAAACAAGGCACAATGGGACCTACTAGGACTAGGGAACTGGGAGGAGCGATGGAACAGGGATCTGATATACTCGGTGTTGTGCTCTCCCACACACAGACCAGCATGGAAAACCCAGATTAGGGAGGTGGGAGGAGCCCAAATCCAGGGGTCTGGCCTACTCACTCCAGATCACTGCACCCACCCACACACTGTCAGTGCAAGGAACTCAGACCAGGGAGGTGGGAGAAGCCCAGACATGGGTCTACCCTACTCACTCCAGCATCCATCCACGTACTGTCAGCACAAGGAACTCCTTAATCTATATATTTTACTAGTTTTTCTACCTGGTATTGAATTGCCATTTGACTTCTGCTTCAGTTGGCGAATCAAAACTTTAGGAAGGGACTTGTGGGTAGGATGGTGGCATAGGAGTCACGCCAAACCATCCTAGGGAGGGATTTAAATAAAAACACAGCAAAATACACCTGTTCTGAAAGTGAAGGAGTGTAGGTTATTCTTAGACACAGCAGAGAAGCAGGAGAAACCAAGAAAGTAGGAAAACAGTTAGAATCCCACTAAGGTGCTTGTAGCCAGCTGATTCCTGAGGCCAGTGCACCCACATAGATCTTCCTCTCAGGCATGCCAAGCAGTGGCAAAAACAGACACCAAACAAGGGGACTTTCCAATCTTATCAGCATGCCTGCAAAGTCAAGAAACCTGAAGGAAAGATAGCTGAGATGAGCTAAGGAGCTACTGAAAGGGATACAGGTATGACTGTCTAAGCAACTTCAGGCTTTCTGTACTCTCCCATTCCCCAACCATCAGAACCATGAAGTCTGGCATTCAGCCCCTGGTAGCAGTGCATCCAGCAAAGCTGGTCAAAACTCCAGCTCCACAGCACAACACAGAGGGATCAAGATGGGCACTCAGCATTGGTGAGATTAAAAGCCACCCTAAAGGGTAATGAGGCTGACTGACGCTCCCCCCCCCCCAAACAAAACAAACAAAAAACCCCACACCAAAACAAAACAGGTACATATTTATGACAACTAAACAAGCTCTACAGAAAATACTTGAAGGAATCCTTCACACTAAAGAGAAATAAAAGCACACATATGAGGAAACAGGAACAAATAAACGTTACTCAAATAACAGTTAAAACAAGCAAGGGAAAACAGGAAGTACCACAAAACAAGAAGAATGGTGAGAATAAATACATACCTTTCAAAAATAACTCTTAATATCAATGGCCCCAATGCCCCAACCAATAGACACAGGATTTCAGACTGGATTAAAAGGCAGGATACTGCCATTTGTTGCCTTCAGGAAACTCATCTCTCAATACGATTGACACTGTCTTATGGTAAAAGGATGGAAAAATGGTATTTCAAGCAAATGAGCCTAGAAAACAACCAGGGGTTGCTATTCTAATACCTGACAGGACAGACTTCAAACCAACATTAGTGAGGAAAGATAAAGAAGGTCATTTTACACGACCCATATACATCAACAAGGAGGGGCCATTGGGGAGGGGGTAGGTCATGGATGAGCCCAATAATGGTACCAAACTGCCTGTACTTGCTGAATAGAAAACTAATAAAAAAAATTTTTAAATTTAAAAATAAGGTCCTTTTATACTGATTAAAGGAACATTCGAACAGGAGGACATTATAATCCTAAATGTATATGCACCTATCATGGGGGCTCCCAGTTCCATCAAACAAACACTATTAGATTTAAGGTCACAGATAACACCAAATCCAATCATAGTGGGTGATTTCAATAACTTACTCTAATCAATTGACAGGTCACTGTAGCAAAAAATAAACAAAAAGACATCTGGATTAAATGATATCGTGAAACAAATGGACCTAATAGATATCTCCAGAACATTATACAGAAATGCTGCAGAATATACATTTTTCTTAGCAGCACATGGACCATTCTCTAAAATAGACCATATATTAGGACACAAAGCAAATCTCCACAATTATAGGGAAATTGAAATAATCCCTTGTACTCTATCTGACCACAATGGGATTAAGCTGCAAATCAGCAAGAAGAAAAACCACAGAGCAGGGCTGGAGAGGTGGCTTAGCAGTTAAACGCTTGCCTGTGAAGCCTAAGGACCCCGGTTCAAGGCTCGGTTCTCCAGGACCCACGTTAACCAGATGCACAAGGGGGCGCACGTGTCTGGAGTTCGTCTGCAGTGGCTGGAGGCCCTGGCGTGCCCGTTCTCTCTCTCTATCTATCTGCCTCTTTCTCTCTCTGTTGCTCTCAAATAAATAAATAAAAATGAACAACAAAAAAAAAAGATTAAAAAAAAAACTACAGAGCATACAGAAATTCATGTAGACTAAACAGTACACTATTGAATGATGAATGGGTCATTGAAGAAATCAAAAAAGAAATCAATAAAATCATAGAATCAAATAATGATGAGAATACTACATACCAAAACCTTTGGGATATAATGAAGGCTGTCCTAAGAGGGAAATTTATAGACCTAAGTGCTTATGTGAAGACATTACAGAGCTCACAAGTAAACAATGTAATGCTTCACCTTAAGGCCTTGGAAAAGAAGAACAAGACAAAACAAAAATCAGTAGATGAGAAAAATAATAAAGATTAGGGCAGAAATTAATGAGATAGAAACAAAAAAACATCAAAAGAATCAATGAAACAAAGAGTTGCTTCTTTGAAAGGCTAAACAAGATTGATTAACCCTTAGCAAATCTGACCAGAGGAAGGAGAGAAGTGACAAAACAATACAGATAAGTAGAAAACCCAAACAACAAATCAATTTAGGATGCAAAAGTCACTACAATACAAGAAACTCAAAGAATCAAGTCAATACAGTCCCACCAAAAACTATAAATCCATCAGAAATGATCAACAATGATCCTGTTTTAGATGAAATGCCTGACAAAGATTTCAAGAAAATGATGGTATCTATGCTCAAAGAAATCAGAGAAGAAATGAAGGGAATCAAAGAAGAAAACAAAGGAGTTAAAGAAGAAGACAAACTTCTGAAAGAGAACACAGGAAACCAGCTTAATGAAATAAATAGGTCATTGCAAGACATGAGTAAGGAAATAAAAATACTGAAGAAAAAGTAGGCTTAAATCCTGGCTATGAAGAATACAGTCAAAGAAATAAAAAACTCTGTGGAAAGTCTCACCAGTAGAATGGATGAAGGAGAGAACAGAATATTTAAACTAGAAGACCAGGTGGCAGATCTAATACAATCCAAAAAAGAGAAAGAGATGCTAATAACAAGGTATAAATGGGAATTTCAAGATATCTGGGGCACTAGGAAAAGATCAAAAATAAGAATTCAAGGTAGAACAGGAGGAGAATTTCAATCCAGAGGCTTAGTAGGTGTTTTCAACAAAATCACAGAAGAAAATTTTCTTCAAACTGGGTAAGAAATGCCTATGAAGATACTCTTGTATCTTTGAGAACACAAAACAGACAAAATCTGGAAAGAACCTCTCCATGCCATGTTGTAATTAAACTACAAATACACAAAGTAAAGAGAACATATTGAAAGCAATTGGAGAGATGAAGCAAGTCACCTGCAAAGGCAAGCCCATCATAATAACTGCAAATTACTCAACACAAAAATTAAAAGCCAGATGGGCTTGGAATGACATATTCCAAGTAGTGAAAGATAACAACTGTCAACCAAGAGTACTTTATCCTGCAAAGCTATCTATCCAAATTGATGGAGAAATAAGGACATTCCACACCAAAAACAGGCTAAAGGAATTTATGGCAACTAAACCAGCTATATAGAAAATACTTGAAGGAATTCTTAATGCCGAAGAGAAAGCTAAACACACACAGGAGGAAATAGGAAAAATTAAACTACACTCAAATAAGAGTTAAAACAAATGAGTAAAGGGAAAACAGGAAACACGACAAAATAAGAAAAATGGTGAGAATAAATGCATACCTTTCAATGATAACTCTTAATATCAATGGCCTCAATGCACCATCCAAAAGACACAGGCTTGCAGACTGGATTAAAAGGCAGGATCCTGCCATTTGTTGCTTTCAGAAACCTCTCAATAAAAGATAGACACCGCCTTAGGGTGAAAAGATGGAAAATAGTATTTCAAGCAAATGGACCTAAGAAACAATCAGGGGTTGCTATCCTAATATGTGACAGGATAGTCTTCAACCCAACATTACTGAAAAAAAGATAAAGAAAGTCATTTTATACTGATTAAAGGAACACTCCAGCAGGAGGACATTATAATCTTAAACGTATATGCACCTAACATGAGGGCTCCCCAGTTTCATCAAACAAACACTATTAGACTTAAGCAGATAACATCAAATGCAATTGTAGTGGGAGATTTCAATACCCCTCTCTAATCAATTGACAGGTCACCTGGCAAAAAATAAACAGAGAGATATCTGAACTAAATGATGTCATGGAAGAAATGGACCTAACAGATATCTACAGATCATTCCATTGAAATGCTGCTGAATACATATTTCTCTTAGCAGCACATGGAACATTCTCCAAAATAGACCATATATCAGGACACAAAGCAAGTCTCCACAATTATAGGAAAATTGAAATAATTTCTTGTACTCTATCTGACCACAATGGGATTAAACTGCAAATCAGCAATAAGAAAAGCTACAGAGCATACAGAAATTCATGGACACGAAAGAGTACACTATTGAATGATCAGTGGGTCATTGAAGAAATCAAATAGGAAATAAATAAACTCATAGAATCAAATTATGATGAGAATACAATATTCCAAATCATTTGGAACACATGAAGGCAGTCCTAAGAAAGAAATTTATAGCTCTAAGTGCCTATGTTAAGAAATTAGAGTTCACAAACAATCTAATGTTCCACCTTAAGGCCTCAGAAAAAGAAGAACAAGGCAAACCAAAAAGTAGTAGATGAGAAGAAATCATAAATATTAGGGCAGAAATTAATAAAATAGAAACCAAAAAAAAACCCAAAAAAACAAAAAAACAAATCCAAAGAACCAATGAAACAAAGAGTTGGTTCTTTGAAAGGATAAACAAGATTGATTAAACCTTAGCAAATCTGACCAGAGGAAAGAGAGAATTAATAAATTAATAAAATTAGAGATGAAAAAGACATCATTAAAACAGATGCCAAAGAAATTCAGAAAATCATAAGGACATACTGTAAGAATATATACACCTGTAAGTTTGAAAATCTGAAGGAATGGGTGATTTCCTTGATTCATATGACCTACCAAAATTAAATCAATATTACCATGGGATATTTTTTATAATCATGGAAAATGTTAATAAAAATTGTGAAAAGATAAAAAAAATTAAATCAAGATGAGCTAAACCATTTAAATAGACCTAGCACAAGAATAGAGATCTGAGCAGTTGTAAAAAGTCTCCCAACTAAAAAAAGTCCAGGCCCACATGGATTCACTTGTGAATTTAACCAGACATTCATGAAAGAACAAACACCACTGATGCTCAAGCTTTTCCATAAAATAGAAAATTAAGGAATTCTACTGAACTCTTTCTATGAAGCCAGCATCACCCTGATACAAAACCAGACAAAGACAGAAGAAAAAAAGAAAATTATAGACCAATCTCCTTCATGAATATAGATGCAAAAATTCTATATAAAATATTGGCAAACAGAATACAAGAATATATTAGAAAGATTATTTACCCCAATCAAGTTGGCTTTATCCCAGGGATTCAAGGATGGTTCAACATATGCAAATCAATAAATGTAATACATCATATAAATGGTATGATTGACAAAAATCACATGTTCATCTCAATAATTGCAGAAAAGGCCTTTGACAAATTCCAACATCCCTTTATTGTAAAAGTATTACAGAAACTTGGATTAGAAGGAATTTATCTCCACTTAACAAAAGCTATTTATGACAAACTTACAGTAAACATAATGTTAAATAGGGAAAATCTTGAAGCTTTTCCTCTAATTTCAGGAACAAAGCAAGGTTGTCCACTCTCCCCACTTTTATTTAATATAGTACTGGAAGTCTTAGCTATAGCCATAAGGCAACAGACACTTATAAAAGGGTTACAACTTGGAAAGGAAGAAATCAAATCACATTGATTTGCAGATAATATGATTCTGTACATAGAGGACCCTAAAGACTCTACCAGGAAACTGTTAGCCCTGATAAAACACTTTTTGCAATGTAGCAGGATACAAAATAAACAGACAAAAATCAGTAGCTTTCCTACATACTAACAACAAAAATGTGGAGGATAAAATCAGGGAATCTCTCCCATTCACAATTGTCTCAAAAAATAAATAAATAAATAAAGTGCCTTAGAATAAACTTAGCCAAGGAAATGAAGGATCTCTACAATGAGAATTTTAAAATGCTGAGACGATTATTGGAGAATTCACAAGGAAGTGGAAAGGCATAACATGTTTTTGGATTAGAAGAATCAATATTGTGAAAATGTCAATCTTACCAAAAGCAATCCACACATTTAATTCAATCCCCAATGACATTCTTCAGAGAAATAGAAAAAAATCCTAAAATTCATTCAGAAAGGAAAAAAAAAAAACCCTCAAGTAGCTAAAACAATATTAAGCAATAAAAATAAGTCTCATGATATCACCATACCCAATTTCAAGCTACATTGCAGATCCACAGTAACAGAAACAGCATAGTATTGGCACAGAGACAGACATGTAGATCAATGGAACAGAATAGAGGACCCAGATGTTAACCCAGGCAGCTACTGCCATCTGATTTTTGACAAAACTGCCCGAAGTATTCACTGGAGAAAAGACAGCCTCTTCAACAAGTGGTGCTGGGAAAACTGGATATCTATATGTACAAGGATGAAAATGGATCCTTGTCTTTCTCCATGCACAGGAATCAAACCCAAGTGGATCAGGGGCCTTAATATCTGACCTGAAACTCTGAAATTGCTAGAGGAAAAGGTAGGGGAAACCCTTCAACATATTGGCATAGGCAATGACTTGTTGAATATAACCTCAATTGCTCAGGAAATAAAGCCACTAACCAACCACTGGACTCCCATGAAATTAAAAGCTTTTGTACACAGACACTGAATAGAGCAAAGAGACAACCTATAGGATTGGAGAAAAATCTTTCCTAGCTACACATCCAACAGTGGATTAATATCCAAAATATACAAGAACTCAAAAACAGAACAATAAGAAATCAAACAACCCAATCAAAAAAGGGTTATGGAACTATCTGGAGAGTTCTCATCAGAAGAAATACAGATGGTATATAAACATCTATAAAAGTATTCTACATCCTTAGCCATCAGGGAAATGCAAATTAAAACTACTTTGAGATTCTCTCTCACTCCTATCAGAATGGCTACCATCAAGAAAACAAATGACAATAAATGTTGGAGAGGATGTGGAAAAAGGGGAACCCTTGTACACTACTGGTGGGAATGTACTCTGATACAGCCATTGTGGAAATCAGTATAAAGGTTCTTGAGACAGCAGAAAATAGATTTCCCATATGATCCAGCTATAACACACCTAGGCATATAGCCTAATGACTCTTCTCAATGCCGTAGAGATACTTGCACAACCATGTTTATTACTGCTCTATTCACAATAGCTAGGAAATGCAACCAGCCTAGATGTCCCTCTACAGATGAATCGATAATCAAGATGCAGTATATTTACACAACGGAGTTCTATTCAGTGGTAAAGAAAAGAGAAATTATGAAATTTGCAGGGAAATGGATGGATCTGGAAAGGATTATAATAAATGAGGTAATCCATGTCCAGAAAACCAAATGTCGCATGTTCTCTCTCATATGTGGATCCTAGCTACAAATGTATAGACTTTTTTTGAGAACTAGAATCAAAAATCGGTAGCAGAAGTCAGTAAGCTAGGAAAAGGATATAAAGGAGGGAGGAGAAGGAAGGACCAAAGGGGTGGTTTTGTATATATGCAAGTAGAAGAACATATTACAAGGAGGGGAAAGGCCTAGATGAGGTCATGGGAAGAGATTGTGTAAAAGAAGAAGGGAGGGGTAGAGCCAATCAAAATTCAAGATATTCTGAATAAGACATATGAAACCTACTTTTTTATGAATAATGGCACATCCAGAAGCCATAAATTGTTACTAGAAAATTTTCATTGTCAGGAATGGTAAACCTTCCAGTGAGTTGTTGGCCAGGGAGGTCCCTGTTGCCTCCAAAACATTACAGGCTATTGCTAAGGCCTTTGGTTTCCCTTGAAAAAGAGATGGTAAGACTCTATTGCTGAAGACTTCACATATCTGAGCAGCAAAGTCACTGAGAAATCAAGATGATGCTGAGCAGAAAACCTTCTCCCTGTAGCCCAGCCAACTGAAAGCTGGAAAAAGCTGCACTGTATGCAGCCCTATGGGAGACAGATGTTATCAGTGGTAAAAACAGTGGACACTGGAATCCTCAACCTATGCCAGACAGGCCAAATGACTAAAGAATGCAATAGTGGCATGTCTGCTCTGGGGGAAACCAACTGCTGTCTAATTTGACTGTTGGTGGGAGGGAATACATACCTGGTACTGAAAACCTAATCAAAAGCCTGTGGCAGAAGAGGTCATGAGCCTTAGGGGTATAAAGCCTGCTCTTGTCTGAATAAATACATATATTACTCTCACTAAATTTCCCTGAAAGCACTACACTTAATATCCATATTCATATTCATATATTAGTGCTAATCTCACTTCTGGTTAAAGAAGCTTCTCTTTTCAGATGGCAATGTCCACTGGGATGACCCAAAAGGCAACATAGTGCTGAGAAGAAGGGATGGAGGAGTGCCCAGCACTGAAACATCTCACACCCTCCAAGGCTCAGGGTCCATTGTGGAAGAGATGGCAGAAAGAATGTTAGATCCAAAAGAAGGACTTCTGGTTAAGATGGTGGCATAGGTACCACGCCAAAGCAGCCTGGGGGGAAAAAGACCAAAAAAACTCAGCAAAATACACACTTTTACTAAAAAGTGAGGTGTATAGGAAATTGACGCAGCAGCGGAGAAGTAGGAGAGATCCAGAGCATCCAGAGCCCGCACAGGCCGGCAAAAGTGGCCCCTGCAGCTCCGCCAACTGCGGCGGTGGTGGGGCACAACAGAAAGTCACTAGACTCAGCTCCAGCCACAGGAAAAGCCAGGTACAGGGATTTTCCACTCACACCGCGCTCTCCGCAACTCAGTAAACGTGAAGGGAGAGCGGCAGTGAGCAACGAGGTAGAAGAACACGTAGAACAGTGAGAGAACCAGAGCAGCTGCGGCTCCCTCCCCTCCCCCACTGCCTGAGCCCAGCTCCAGCAAACAGAGCAGCGTCCTGGGACCTGGCCACGTCAACTTGAGCCGACAGCAGGACCCAAGCAGGAGCAGAGTTCGGCAGCAACATCAGTGGCTCCGGCACCGGTAACAGTGGCCCCAGCAGTAGAAGAACCAGTAGCGGCAGCAGTGGCAGACCCAGCAGCAGCAGACCCAGGAGCAGCAGCAGCGGCAGACCCAGCAGCAGCAGGTTCAGTGGCAGCAGCAGCAGTGGACCCAGTAGCAGCAACTTAAGCAGCAGCAGTGGCTCCAGAAGTGGCAGCTACAGCATCAGCAGCAGCAGAGGCAGCAGCAGCGGTGGGCCCAGCAGCAGCAACTTCAGCTGCTGACAGACCCAGCAGAGGCAGCTTTTGCAGCAGCAGTTCCAGCAGCAGGGGTGCTGATCTGCAGGTCCACAGTTGCCAGGCTCGGTTTGCCTGCAGGAAAAGCCAGTGCCCAGCTCCAGAAATCAGAACAGCAGCACGACGACCAGGCAGCAACTTGACTGAGACCAAAACCATCCAAGGTAACTGGGATTGCACCAGGGAAGGGTCTCACTTGGTCACAAGCTGACTTGGATCCCTCAACAGACCAGAAATCTTAACCTCTATGTTGATAGAGGATCTGGTTGTAATAATAACTACTCTTGCATACATACTTGGGGTTGTTTTTGATTGAATGGGTACAGTGTTTAGTTAACTTTTAGAATCTACCTGTATTTTATTCCACTCAGCCTATTTGAATACTCCCATAGCAGGGCAACCCTAAAGAAGGGTACCATTCCTTACAATGCAACTATCCAGACAGAATTTGGCCTTGATATCCATGACCTCACAGTGCCTAGCAATACCTACACAAGACCCTTATAACAGGAGAAAAAGATGATGACATCAAAGTAAAAGAGAGACTAATGGAGAGAAGAAGGGGATATAATGGAGAGTAGAGTTTTGAAGGGGAAAGTGGTGAGGGGGAGGGAAATATCATAATTTAAGTATAGTAAGTATAGAAGTTGTTAATAATATATATATCATGAAAACCAGACTCAAGACCATTTGGATTAGTACTTATTGTTTGTGTTTTGAAGTGATGATTAAAAATATGGTAAAATAGGGGCTGGAGATATTGCTCAGTGTTTAAGGTACTTGTCTGAAAACCCTCATGATTTAGGTTTGATTCTCCATTGTCTACCTAAAGCCAAATGCACAAGGTGCAGCCTGCATCTGGAGTTCATTTGCAATGGCTAGAGGTCCTGGTGTGCCCATTCTCTCTCTCTCTCTTTCCTCTGTCTCACTTCTCCCTTTGCTTGCAAATAATAAAGTATTTAAAAAATATGTATACCAAAGTGTTACCACTTTAAATGTCTGACAAACAGTGGGTAGTGCTAAGTAGATTCACATTGTTGTACAGGCAGTCCCCAGAACTTTCTTCATCTGGAAAAACTAAAATTCTATAGCTATGAACCAACAGTTCTCCTTGGCTTCCTCCCTTTATACCCTGGCAACGACTGCTCGCCTTTCCATTTCATAACTATGATAGTAATATCTTCATCTAAGCACAATCACATAATACCATTTTGTGATCAACACAATAACTCCAGGCTTCATCAATCTTGTAGCAGGTTTCAAACGTTTTCCTTCCTTTTAATTTTTTATTGACAATTTTATGCATGTACATAAAGCATTTTGATCATAATCCCTTTCCAATAACTTCTCTTGTCTTCCCTACCCATCCCTCTTCCAATGAATACCTTCTTCCCAACTAATCACTCTCCAACTTTAGTGTCATTTTTATTTGTGTGTATGTGTGAAGGAGAGAGAAAGAGAGAGGGAGAGATAAGGAGAGACAGGACCACCAAATTTAATTAGGGTTGCCTGTGTGAGTACAGGTGGGGAATTATTTACCAGAGCAATGCAAATTTCCTCTATGCAGAAAACGTCACTATCCACTATTAACTGCCAATAACTCCTTGGGAAAGGATGGGGGCTTCATGCTTTTGTCCTTCATCTGTGATAGGATGATGGTGGTCTCAACATTGTGCAGGTCTTGTGCAAGTAATGCCAGTCACTCCGAGATCATGAATGCAATTGCATGTCCAGAAGACAGTGTTCCACAGTACTATTTTCTATCCTCTAACTTTTACATTTGTTCTTCTCTCTCTTCTGCAATGTTTCCTGAGCTTTTGAGGGGGTAACAAAAAGGACTCATTTAGCACTAAGAACTCCAGTCACTTGTTCTCAACTATCTGATGAGTTTTAAAGTCTCCCCAGTAGTCACTAGCATCTGCAAAAGAATTTTCTCTGACCAAAAGTAGAGTAGCATTAATCTTGTAGGCATAAATATAAATATTTAAAGAGTAATTTGTTGGGGAAAACATATGCATTTAGTCTAACAACTGTTGTTGTTTTCTCCTAGGGTCTATGACCTTTCTAGCAACAGGCATTTTAAAAAATTTTTGAGAGCAACAGACAGACAGAGAAAGAGAGAGGGAGGGAGGGAGGGAGGGAGGGAGAGAGAGAGAGAGAGAGAGAGAGAGAGAGAGAGAGAGAGAGAGAGAATGGGTGCACCAGGGTCTTCAGCCAGCGCAAACGAACTCCAGATGCGTGCACACCCTTGGCATCTGGCTAATATGGGTCCTGGGGAATTGAGCCTCGAACCAGAGTCCTTAGGCTTCATAGGCAAGCACTTAACCGCTAAGCCATCTCTCCAGCCCTTAAATTTTTTTTTTTTTCACAACAGGCTTTTTAAAAGTATTTTATTTTTCTTTATTTATTTCAGAGAGAGAGAAATACACAGTGGGGGAGAGGGGGGGGAGAGAGGATGATGACAGGGCCTTCAGCCACTGCAAACAAACTCCAGATGTGCGTGCCCCTTTGTGCATCTGGCTTATGTGGGTCCTTGGGTCCTTTGGCTTTGCAGGCAAGTACCTTAACCACTAAGCAATCTCTCCAGCCCAGCAACAGGCTTTCAAATAAGTTTTTAGTAACAGGAACAGGTTCTTTCCCATGGAGCAGATCTCAAAGCCAACCAGAGCAATTAATTACCCCTATGTAGTTCATGCCACTGTTGTACCAGTGAGCACATGCCCGGCTTATCTGTTGTTTAGTTTTCAGGGTTCACTGCTGGGTAAGATTGAGGATGACTTTTCTCCACTAAAATACTTGTAGCCTTCAAAACACTTTCCAACACTAGGGCAGGTTGCCAGTAAAGAGAAGCTTCCAGCTCAATTCCAGCTTGATTTCTTAGTATCCTGCAAATGAGTCAAGTGGGGTCTTCAACAATATTCCTTCCTTTTTACGGGTGAATAATATTTTATTATATGTATTTAGTATATTTTATTTATTCTACCATTCTTCATCAGTAGACATGGAGGTTGTTTTACTCTTTAGTTCATAATAATATCATCAAAATAAAAGAGAACTGATTACGAGGGGAAAGGGATATGATGGAAAGTGGAGCTTCAAAAGGGAAAGTGGAGGAAGGGGATTATCATGTTTTATTGCCTATAAGTATAGAAGTTGTCAATAATAAAATTAAAATTATTAAAATTGAATTAATATGGGCTGGAGAGATGGCTTAGCGGTTAAGTGCTTGCCTGTGAAGCCTAAGGACCCCGGTTCGAGGCTCGGTTCCCCAGGTCCCACGTTAGCCAGATGCACAAGGGGGCGCATGCGTCTGGAGTTCGTTTGCAGAGGCTGGAAGCCCTGGCGCGCCCATTCTCTCTCTCTCCCTCTACCTGTCTTTCTCTCTGTGTCTGTCGCTTTCAAATAAATAAATTACTTAAAAAAATTCTTAAGCCGGGTGTGGTGGCGCACGCCTTTAATCCCAGCACTCGGGAGGCAGAGGTAGGAGGATTGCCATGAGTTCAAGGCCACCCTGAGATGACAGAGTTAATTCCAGGTCAGCCTGGACCAGAGTGAGACCCTACCAGAGTGAGACCCTACCTCGAAAAACTAAAAAAAAAAAAAAAAAAAAAAAAAATTCTTTAAAAAAATTGAATTAATTTTGCTTTGTGACCTTATTTTCAATTCTTGTGCCTTTATAGCCAGATTTGGAATTGCTGGAAGGAGTATGATGCTTAATCTCTGATATATACTTAAATAATATCAGGATCTTGCTGAGATAGGATTTCTTGCTCAGTAGGTCTGCAGAAGTGTCTAAATTCTATGGTTCTAACAATTTCCCAGGTGATGTCAATGCAGTTGGTGAGAAGACCATGCATTGAAGTAAAAAAGCACAAAAGAAGCAAAATATCTTAGAAGAGACGAAACCTGAACTATGTACAGCCCTGCATCGGCCAATTGTTAGAGGCATTACCACAAGAAGACATCTAGACTCTCTGAGCCTGCTATGCCATTTACAGAAAGAGACGCGAATTACAGAGAGACCTACACGGCCTGTCTTGGTTTTGCAAAATTCTATGATATCATGTCTGCCCAAGTAAAGTTTTTTCTTTTACATATTTGCAATAAAGTACATGGACAGCAAGAATTCCTATATTGTAGAACTGAAAGGAATGCTAGTGGATCTGCAGAGCCACAATAATTGGATTAAAAGGCAAAAAATATTAGATCAATGAGGAAACAAGTGGAAAGAGAACTGCACAAAAAGTGGGGCCTCCTCAACTCCATGTGTTCATTTTTTTCTTCAGTTTTTCTTTTGGTGGGGTCTTACTCTAGCCCAGGCTGACCTGGAATTCACTATGCAGTCTCAGGCTAGTCTGAAACTCCCAGTGATCCTCCTACCTCTGCCTCCCAAGTGCTGGGATTAAAGGTGTGGGCCACCACACCTGGCTGTTCATGAGTTTATATTTATGAATGTATTTACCTACTCCACTCTAGGCTACTTCCACAGCCATTTCCTCTTAAGCTGAGGAGGGAGATGAATTTCGTTGTAAACTTCAATGAAAAAACTTCCATCTGAAATGGTATCAACAAGTGCTTCTTCAAGCTACATGTAATTCCTGAATTAAGGAGAAGCAAGATGAAGGAAAATGGAAACAAGAGAGGTGTTGTGCTGATAAGTGGACTGCAAGCAGCTGACATGGAAAAGTCAGCCTTGGACTGTGCCTATGCTACATGTCCAGTTGTCATCTACCAACATCATACCAACTGATTAATGGAGCTACTGAAATTTTAAAGTCATTTTTTATAGTCCAGGATAAGCTATATCTGGCATATGAGGGAATAGTAGTTTCCCATAATTTCTATCAGTATTATATAGAAGACACCTTTCTGATAATCTCACCTTTCCCATTATTAGGATGGCTCTCAATTCATAATCTGAATTTTGTTGTTTTCATTTCACAACTAGAAAACTATGGCTAAAGTTGGTAGAAATAGTAATTCACATTTTATTGTCTCCAAAGCAAATGCTGAATCCAAGTCACTGGAAAACATTGTGCTTCTGGTTTTTGGTTTATTTTTGTTTATTTATTTAAGGGGGGATGACCATGCCAGGGCTTCCAGCCACTGCAAATGAACTCCAGATGCATATGCCATCTTGTGTATCTGGCTTACGTGGGTCCTGGGGAATTGAAACTGGGTCCTTTGGCTTTGAAGGCAAGTGCCTTAACTGCTAAGCCATCTCTCCAGCCCAGTGCTTCTGTTTTTGTCCAGCATTGCTCCCCCACAGATATTATTCAAACAACCTTGGACTGACCTATGTAATCCTAGGCCCTAGTTCCAGAAATGCTTTGTATATACAGTCTGACCTTTTTGAACACATTTCTTTCAGTCTCAGATTTTCCACTTATAAAATAGATTGAGACAGATGGAGTAATGAACTTTAATTTTCCTTCTAGGGCTAGGAGCCTTCTTTTCTAATTTGTCATGTCTCAATCACTTCATGAAGTTTAGAAAAATATGAGGGCTCTAGCCATCTTTGAAGGATGCAGGGAGAGTCAGTCCATCCTCGTTTCCTCTACGCTGTCTGCAAGGAATTGTGCTTTATGGAAGCTTTTACTTCTGTGGTCTCGGTGGACAGGAATGGGAGAAGCCAGACTGAACAGAAATCATCTCTTTCGTGGCTGCTTCATTGACAATGACTGGCTCTTCATTTGCCTTTTTTTGAAACAGCCAATCAGCAGGCCTAGGACCCTGGGTTCTTTTATATTCTTCTTGGATGATCAGTGATTCAAAGAGCCCATTAAAATGCCTGGATGACCAACAGCTCAATTCTCCCAGATGAAGCTTGCTTGGCAGGAAAGAGGCTATTTCTCCTCCCTAGCAACCACTGAGGAGTCAACATTTGAGGCCATAGGGGTAGTGCATCTCTATGTACTATATTACCCTCCCTGGCACTGCCTGGTGGCTTTGGGCCAGCATCTGGTCAGACAGAGTCAGCTTTATAGTCATTAGACCTGATGAGTGGCTGTGCTGATGGTACAGACATGGTTTTGGGAGGGGTCTATTACTTATGCATCTTTTAGAAAATTAGGCAAGTGCTGTTTATTTTAGCTCTTTCCCACAGGTTGATCTGAGAAATTATAATGATTCCCTTTCCTAATATGCAATTAGGACTAGAGGAAGATGATTTCTGAAATATGAAGGTTATAAATTTATATACTGGTGGATGTTTCCGATTTTTCAAGTTTCAACTCATTGAGACTGAAGACTGTAACACAGGCTTGGTCAAGGGTCCACTACCCGGAACCTCATGCAGGAGAAGGTGCTCTGTAATCTACAAAGTGGCCATGTAAGAGAATTACTGCCAACTTCCCTGCTGTCCCAACTCAATTTTGATGTAACTTTGATTTTCTTCCTCCTACATTTCCACCCCACCCAATCTCAGGCTTCGGCTCCAGTCTCAATCTTCTCCCAATTGCCTCCATGATGACAAGTCCCCATCTTTCTGTAAGAATTTCTCAAGGGCTCTCTGCTGCCTTCATTCAGACCTGTCATTGCTGACTTGTTCCAGCTCAGTTTCAGCCATGTCTTCCAGCCACAAATAGTGATTCCAACTTAACCTACAATAGCAGCCTCTTATCATAGCCTCTACCGTGGATCAAATCTGTGTGTTTATCCCTTTAAATTTTATAACAGTCTGACACAGTCATTTTACAGCCACTGCACAATGCAAGAAACAACAACTCCAGTTACCTTTCCCTAAAAATAAGTCACAGAGCCAGAGTCAGGCCAGAGTCCTTTAGTATCCAGAGCTCCCTGGGTTTCCATCCTATCAAAATGGTTCTTGTGGGCATTTCGTATCTCACAGTTTACTATCCAAATATCTACTTGGAGTGAGTCAGAGAAGGCAAGGGAGAATGAAGACTTCGAAGTCAGTGTTTTCAATCATTGAACCATCTCTCCATCCTGGAATCATGACTTTGGAATATCTTCCACAAGGAAGTTAACTATTTGTTGAGCACACGTAGGCAAGCCAGGTTCACCTGAAGCAGATGGGCCGAGATTTTCTCCACTTATTGTCAGTCTGGTTCCTCATGTATTTAGACATAAAGAAAGTCATATTGGCCAGTAACCAACTTCTGGGGAGGAGGTACTATAGTGGAAGCCTTCACATAGATCATCTTATTAAAAAGTGATAATATAGATGCATGCATGCAATTATATTAGAAAACCTGTATATATGGGACATCCAATTTTGCTCACTAGTGACTAACATTTCAAGCATAATTCAGTAGAAGGCATAGAGGGATTTGAAAGATGAACAAATACAGGCATATTTTCATCATTTGATGAATAATATCACCAAGTGACTTGGTCAAAGGAGTTACAAAGTGTGACCTTAGCCTAATGCATTGTATTCCATTCAACAATTCAAATCGACCTTAGCCTCCTGTCAAGTTTTACATAAACGAAATGTCAGAAATATGCCATTAAAAGCTGGTGCAAGGTCAATGATAATGAAACCTACATTACTATTTGACAGTGCCTTTCACAGAAGCATTTTTGTTTTCTTAGAAGGATTATTTGGGTTCTTCTTGGATAGGTCAAATGCTCTTGACGGGAGGGCTTTCGGAGGTGAGCCTCTCAGTGGGAAACTTCACTGATAACACTGTGAGTTTCTTAATTTGACATTTTGTTATAACCTTGGTTCCTAACTGTACAGGTCAAATTTTGCAGGGAAAGTAAACTGTTAAGTAGACAAAAGAATGTTTGCCTATTTGGATACTGCATGACATTTAGTAATATAAAACGCTTTCTTTTTTTTTTTTGTTTCTATTTTCCAAAGGGAATATTTTTTTCTGGAAAAGTGACAATAATCATAGGTGCCATTTTCTACTATTTTTCACATATATGTTTTGGATTTTGTCATAAAATGTGTTATTTCATTTCTGAATATAGAACATGAACACATTTTCCTACCTACTTAACCTCCTAGTAAAATTGAGCTCAGCTCAATTCTGCTTTTTAGATATGGTAAATGATCTAGATAAAATTGTTAGAAAACCTTAAACATTCTATTATCTCCACTATCTTGCTCAAAGCCACTCCAAATGGACTAACAATTCTAATAAAAAATAATGTTGGGTATGTAAATTCAGCATAAGGGCTGATTAAAAAGCCATTTCATCCTGTTATAAATTGTGGAGCTGTTACTATTCAAGTCATCTCAGATACATTTATCCTTCTTGAAAAGCTTATTAACATCAACTTACTAATAATGGGCTCTTCATTTGTAGAGATGGAAGTCATGATATAATAACCAAAGTAGTGAAAGCATATGTGTGGTAATAAAGCAAAAGTTTTAAATCATTTCCACAGCCGACTCTAATTTAACTTCCTAGTAACCTCTCCTATGTTAACTTACCTTGTACACTCAATCATCATTCTATCAATATAGCCTATGCCTCTGACTTCTCAGCTGTTACCATTTCTTTTCTTTTCACTTGCAGTATATTTCTGCATTTATCTTCCACCAGTGACTTGGCCATATGTCACAGGTAGAACAAAGAACTTCATCTTCCAATCAAATGAGTTGAAATTGAACACTTCTTCCTTTCATGGTCATTTTTATTCTGTATTTCTAACGTTAATGCTCAGGACACCAAATAACATAACTCATTTTAGAACATTTTTGTTTCTATAATGAGAGGGCAAATTCATGAAAGATCACAGTGTCTTGAGCATCTTTGTCCTACCTTAGCCCTTATCTGGACTAGTTGAACATATTGAGGATGCAATCTTTTGAGAGATCAAATTCCATAAGATGCAGATATGTATCTGTGATTTTACTCTATTCAAATTACACAGAAAAATATATGAGTCTGCCTAGTTGCTTACCTTTGTATAAAGCAAAAAATCTGTAGTCAGCTTCCTTTATTTAAAAATCCTACAGTAAATATGAGAATTAGTTCATTCAAATTGGCCTGTCATTGAGAATGCCATTTTTGGAAAGGATACCCTTATCATAATTATCCCTGAGACTTTCTTTCCAAGGTAATTTTTTGTTTCTTCTTTTTGCAATATTCTTTATTTAAAGCACTGTAGGGTTATCCATGCCACATTAATAGACAGAAGCCTTTCGTTGGCAACAGTATTCTTTAACCTACTGGGAGCTAAATGGGCCTTTAATTTGTATCACTTTTTTTCTTTTTTAAAAAAATTTTGTTTATTTTTATTTATTGATTTGACAGCATCAGAGAGAGAGAGAGAGAGAGAGAGAGAGAGAAAGGGAGAGAACGGGCGTGCCAAGGCCCATTTGCGTGCCAGCCACTGCAAATGAACTGCAGATGCGTACGTCCCCCACCCCCCCAACCTCCATCTGGCTAACGTGGGTCCTGGGGAATCAAGCCTCAAACTGGGGTCCTTAGGCTTCACAGGCAAGTGCTTAACTGCTAAGCCATCTCTCTAGCCTGTGGTTCATTGAAGGCTAAGGACTCTATTGTCAGAATATTTGTTTGGCATTATCCTTTTGATAATGTTTTTAAAGATTTAATCATCACTCAGATATTCAGCTTAATTCTGATATGCTATTTTTCCTTTGGTTTAGTGCTTCTCAGTTGGGAGTGATTTTGCCTGGATTTTGTCATCTCTGGGCTTCTGCAGCCTTTCCATTCTTTCTCTTCCCTGACCCTGCGTTGACAACGGCCTCTATTTACTGGGGGACACCTTCTAGGAGCTCCCCACTCTGAGTGTAATGAGGCAACTACTCCTTGTCATCACATCCATAGGGGACACAGATTTTGCTGAACATGTTACAGTGAACAGGAGGTTCATCTACAAGAAAGAATTGGATCACACTAAATATTATAACTGTTTTTGCTCTGATTGCACCTTCAGTGATGACAGAAGCAAGTCACTCTCTGCACACATTATTCAAAGAGCTACTCCATGTCACTATTAGTAGCTTTATTTTTTCTTTAATTTTTCTTTGAGGTAGGGTTTCACTCCAGCCCAAGCTGACCTAGAATTCACTACGGAGTATCAGGGTGGCCTCGAACTCAAAGCAATCCTCCTACTTCTGCCTCCTGAGTGCTGGGATTAAAGGCGTGCACCACCATGCCCGGCTTAAACTATTTTTTTTTTTTTTGAGGTAGCTTTCTTTCTGTTCACTTGTTGAGCATCCTTATGGGAATGCCTAATTGAAAATGATTGTTTCTGTTTATAATTCCTTCATGGAAATTAAGACTCTGCTATATTCTTATTCTGTTTACCATTATATTCTTGCAAATGTTGACTTCCAGTGGCTTATCTCAATATGAAAGTAACAATCCCAATGGTACAACACTTAGATAAGTAGGGGTCACTTTCGACCTAGACTGAACTTCTAATAATAACAATGCATATCCACAAGCTGATAAGTCCTTTCTGCTTCCTTTAGACCCACTGGACTTTCCAAAGGATCCTCTCATGTGATATTTTGGTTTGTGCTGATTCTCTTGAGAACTGTCTATATAATTGATTAGCCTACTTATTAATTGGATGGTTTGGGTTTTTTTTTTGAGGAAGCTGTATTTTCTCTTGTGTATGTATGTTTTTGATAGCTTTGTGAAAAATTGTGGGCAAGGCTGTCCCAGAAAGGGGCTGTCATGTTGTGGCTGCCCACTGCTGAGCGATGCCTTCGTAGCGTGCAGAGGCCTCTGTAAGCTCGCTCCTAGGGTTCTTCTCAGTTCACCAGCGTGCACGCCCCATGCTTGGGGACGGAAGGCACTGCAGCACGCTTAGGAAGCACACATTTTGGAAACTTCTTCACGTAACGCCATGCTAGGCCATGCCACGTAAGTACCACTTCCATTGATGATGGACTGCAGCTGTGTATGTCCAACTTCATGGTTGGTGGGTCAGATAAGCTCAGGCTGTGTGGGAACTTGGTAGGCCTTTGTGAAGCATTCAGTTTCCACTAAAGCCCAATAGCAGGCCAGGAGTTTCCACAAAGGGAGAACATTTATCTGTAGGTAATGACACTTGAGTGATCTGGAATCTATTATGAATCATCCTATTATGTGGGTCTGTGGAGATGTTTCCAGGAAGAATTAACTGAGGGTAGGAGACTCTACGGAGTGGGCAGCACCCTCTGCCAGGTGCCACGGATAAAAAAGACATCCAAGGATACAGAATTGCTTATTGCCTACCCACCTCTGCTTCTTGCAGGTGTGTATATCTGCAGCAGCTGCTTCTGCCAATATCCTTCACTGACATCAGACTCCAGCTTCACTGGTCTTCCAATATGGGCTGAATCTTCCAGGCCTTTGGCACCAGAGTGGGACTACCAAAACATCCAGTTACAAGGGCTAAGCAACATCTGGGTTCTCAGTGTCTCCAGCATGCAGTCACGTATGTTCTAGAGAACCCTGCCTAACACAAATTGTAATACCAGGAGTGGTTCTAGAGAAATAGAATTGTAAAGAGAAATTTTTCTAGTGGGCTTGGTGGTGTCTGGATCTGGCTATCCAACTTGACTAAGTCTTTAGTTACTAAAGACTCCTGGTAGTTTGGAGAGCACTGATTTCTATGGTGTGAACTATTTCAAGAACTATGCAAAATAAATAAATTTGGTACTTCTGATGAGGATCAAGGACTCTATATATATAACTTTTGACAGTTATGAGAAAATTAAAAATATAATGATGTTGGATGGTTCCTTATAACATTTTTGTATAAAGTAACAAAGGAAAAAATATCAGAAATAAAATATTCCAACTCCAGATGTATATAAACAATCTAAAATCATCTAAGTCTTCTCTGAGAGAGAATCTTCTCTCCTGCAACCATAGGACTATAGTGGCCAAAATTAAACCCAATACTTCATCATACAATTTGTTGAATTACAGTGTCCCAGCCTTAAGGGGTGTTGGCAATTAAAGTGAGGGTACTGACTGTAAAACAGGAGGACTCTAACTTGGGATGGAGAAGTGTAGGAACCTTAAGGGATTGAGGGTTTTGAACTATCATGTACTGATAAGTTTAGTTTGTTCTAATAACTTCTCTCCCCAACCTCAGTGGTGAGTATATACCACCCCCAACCCATGTAGTATCACTCTCTCTACCCTTACCTAAGGGAATTAATCCTATATTGTCTATGAATCCATCAATGACCTTTCTGAAGGAGAAATCAAGCAAGACAATGCTGATGCCCCTCAGGGCCTACCCTTACCACTCATACTTACTTATAGATCAGACTTGAGTCTCAGCAGACTCCTTGGGGTGAGATATGCAATACACCCCATGAAGTGCTATACTATATCACTAATAGACTTCTTAAGTTTTCTAATTTATGCAAGCAGAGGTCTAGGAAATATGTGTGGCAAAATTCTTAAGATTATGAGATAATGATGGAAGAAACATAAAGCTAGATCAAGACGAATCTATCACTATAGATCCATTGAGTCAAGATCCTGGGTTTAATATTATAGCTCGAAGAGTTTTTAAAAAGGAAATGACAGTTTACTTGATTGGTTGGCTGAAGTATGGGTTTATGTTAGCCTACTGTCAATGAGCTGCAGATGCCTGATATGCCTTGGCTTAATGTTGATGAAGATAGATATAGGTTCAGTGAAGTTGGAATGCAGGAGTGGATTTTCCATGTAAACTACAGTTTTGCATAATGAGAGGGTCCAGAAGATGTGCACTTTACTAATACTATAAGAAATGGCTTTCTAAGAAGAACAGCAGCATTCACTCTTCACTCAAAGAGCTTTCTCATTGCTCTTCTCCATATAGCAGACCTACAGTGGGAGCTGCAAAAACCCAATCAGATAACTTAAGAGCAAAGAGTCTAATTGGATCTCAGAGTAAGAAGGGCTAAGTGGCAGAATTGAATCAGCAAAAGCAAGGTGAGTGTACTTATGATAATAGAAAGCATAGGCAAAGCAAAGCTCATGACGGTCTGACTCATGTAGATATTTGGCACTGACTAATCATAACGGCCCCAGAAGTGAAAGAGGATACCTATTATATTAGTCAGAGTTCTCTAGAGGAACCAAACTGATAGAATGAATTGTATTGAAAAGGGAATATACTGGACTAGCTTATGGCAGTCCAACGATAGCAGTTTGCAAGCCCGAGAGTTAAGGCACCCAGGAGATGCTCAGTCCACATGATTAGATGCCTCAGCAGTGGCAATCCAGCCCTTAAGGCCTGGAGACTTCTTAGAAATCCATTGTCTTCAAACATGCTGGTGTCCAGTCCATGCTGGCCTTTAGTCCACACTGGTCTGCAGTTCATGCTGTGAGGTAGCAAGCAGCACCGGTAGCCAGGCAGGAAGAAGGGCTTCTTTTCTCCCAGAGCTTCATTAGATAAAACACCCTCAGAGAGGGGCCGCCCACTCTGGGGAAGGACTTCCTCCTTCAGTTAATACTTCTGGAAAGCAACCTCAGAGACCCACTCAAGAGGAATGTCTGTGGATTCCTAAACAGTTCAAGTTGACAACAAAACTTAACCATCATACCTACTAAGTTCTTTCTTGATCTATGTAAGCAGAAAAAAAAATCAATGAGAAATGAATAAAAGACTATCTTGAATTATATCAACAGAGATTTCATGGCCTTTCCACCGATTTCCAGTCGAGCCAGTTGATAGACTGACTCAGAACCCCTAAAATGAAGGACAGGCCAGGTCCAAAGAGAAAGGACTTTGTTACAACACCAAAATGTTTTACTGTTAATCTACATATCATCCTTCTCCTAGAGGAACCTATGAATGTTTACTAAAGTAACTGTATATGGAGGCAGAGGTAATAGTTGGACCTTTGGAGGGTTAATGTTTGTGGATGGACATTGATTCCAGAAGCTCCCAAACAGCACTGTGGTCCTCCAGTCACTGTAGAGGCTTGTGTAAGTCAGGGAATCATTGAGGTTTTAGCCCAAATATGACCTGTGGTGAGTCCAGTAGGACTTATTTTGCCATCCCTGAATGCATAATCAGGGTAGACATGTTGAGGAGTTGGCAGAACAGCCACAGTGGTTCCCTGACCTATAAAGTAAGGACTGTTAAAGTTGTAAAGGCCATGTGGAAGCCATTAGAGCTGCCTATGCTGGGGAAAACAGTGAACAAAAGACAATATGTCATCCCTGGAGAGCCTGTGGAAGGTAGTGCCACCATCTATCTGGCCTGTACAGAAGATAGAAGGATCATTAAGCATTATAGATGATTATCATAAGCTTAAGAAATTAGGGACACTGACTGCAGCTGCTTTGCCAGATGCAGTTTCCTTATTGAGCAAATTAACACATCCTTGGGTACCTGGTATGCAGCTATTGATCTCACAAATGCTTTCTTCTCCACACAGGTCCATAAGGACCACCAGAAGCAATTTGCTTTCGGCTGGCAAGGCCAACAATACACCTTTACTGTTCTAAGAACTCAAGTATATATTGATTATCCAATTCTGCTTCATAACGTAGTTCACATGGATCATCTTAATCACCTGTCTCTGCTACATGGTCCGCCATAATGACGATGTTATGCTTTTTGGGACAAGTAAGCAAGAAGTAACAGTCACTCTGTCTTGTTGGTAAAGCACAGATGTGTCATAAGATGAGAAATAAAGCCAGCCAGAATTCAAGCAACTTCTACCTGAGTAAAATTTCTGGGATTTCAGTGGTATGGAGCAACAGGGGATATTATGTCCTTCTAAGGTGAAGGATAAATTGTTGTGCCTGGCCCCTCCTACCACCAAAAAAAGAAGGATACTTAGTGGGTTTATTTGGACTTTGGAGGTGGCACATCCCTCACTTGAGTGTGTTACTCTGGCCCATATACCAAGTGATTTAAAAAACTGCTAGTTTTGAGTGGGGCCCAGAGCAGAGAAGGCTCTTCAGCAGGACCAGGCTGAAGTGCAGGCTGCTCTGCCAGTTGGGCCATATGATTCAGCAGATCCAATGGTACTTGAGGCATCAGCGGCAGACGGAGAACCTTTGACAGGCCTCCAAGGGTCCTTAGGCTTCACAGGCAAGTGCTTAACCGCTAAGCCATCTCTCCAGCCCATATTTTTCCTTTCTATATACACTTAGAAGTAGAATTTATGAACTTAATAGCCAGGGTTCCTTCAACTTTAATGAGCATTGCACAATTATTTTCTAGGAAAATTGTATAAATTTGCTCTCAATTTACTGTTAGATCAATAGTATTTGATGATTTCTATTTCTCCAAATCCTGGCAATATCTAAGTCTTTCATGTTAGCTGTTAGGACATGTCAATATACTTTTCTTTATATTTTAAAATACTTTCAAGGCTTATTGAAAACATTAAAAAAGAGATTCATGTGTGTTACTACATGTTCTTTTCTCATGATATATAGACATGGCAGAATTTTTCAAAACTAAGACATTTATATTGATAGGTTGGATTCCATTTTTAAACTTATACAGTTTTCCTATCCCAGCACCAGTCCAGGAGAACACATTTTATTGTATCATCATGTTTATCTGGTCTCTTATCAGTGACAGTTTCTCAGTCTGTTCTATTTTTAAGAACTATGATGGGTGAAAATTGATTCTTTTATTTAAAAATATCCCTTGATTTGGATGTATTTGAAGCTTTGGAGTTAGGAGTGTTTAGGAAGAATACAATAGAAGGAAGGGGTCTATGTCATAATAACAGAGCATAAGTTGTCTGCAGACTCATTGCTGGCGACACTAACTTTGATCACATGGTAAAAGCAGTGGTTGCCAGGCACATCAACTCAAACCTCCATTCTTTTCTGGCTTCCACAATCCCTACTAAGAAAGTAATTACAAGCTTAATTGCAGCTCTTTTGAAGGTGAGATGTGCTTCCCCTATGATTACTTTTGGGATTTCTCTGTTGCAATTCAGCTTTACTTCACTGTAATATGCCTGGTTTATATTATATACTTATACTGATTGAATACCCTTGAGCTTTTTAGTCTGTTATTTAATGCTATGAGTTTCAAAAATTCTTGTTTACTTTATTCTTTTTAAAATTTATTTTAACTAATTAGTAACTTGGTTGTATGGACAAATTGTGTGTTGGTCATTCACTTTATTCTTTTAAAATTTAATTTTATTAATTAGGAAACTTTGTTATATGGGTAAAGCATGTGTTAGCCATTTACTTTAATCTTTAAATTATTTTTTATTAATTAAAAACTTTGTTGTAAGGACAGATCATATATATTCATTTACTTTATTCTTGCTTGCTTCTTTACTTCAACAATACCAATAATGTGTATATTAAACATGCAAATGATTCCCATACATTACTTACATTTTTTATTTTCTTTTTGACTGTGGTTTTTGGTCTTGAGATTTCATTTTATTTCCAATTGAATGAATTATTGAAGAATGGTTTCTTACCTACTACATTTATTCATTGTTTTTAGTTAATATCTGCTTTAATTCTAGAATTTTCCAGCTTTGAAAGTTTCCAGTTTCTGCTGAATCTTTACATCCTTTCTTTAAAAAAGAAAAAAGATTTATTTTTATTTATTTGAGATGGAGAGGGAGGGAGACAGAGAGAGTAAGAACAGGCATGCTGGGGCCTCTAGCCACTGCAAATGAACTCCAGACGTATGTGCCAACATGTGCATATGTCTTATGTGGGACCTGGAGAATTGAACCTAGGTCCTTAGGCTTTGCAAGCATATGCCTTAACCACTAAGCCATCTCTCCAGGCCTCCATCCTTTCTCATATGCTTAAACAATTTATTCAGGTAATTTTAAGGTCCGTTTCTGACAAGTATTTAATTTCTCTGTGACTCTATTGCTATTGACTCTTCAATACTTTGATAGCTATTTTTGCTGAAGGGTTTGGCAAAGTTTTTTTTTTCAATTTTTAATCTTTTAAAGTAGATACAGATATGGGGTGGTCAGGATTTGAGTCCAAGAGGAACTGTGGGGTGTGCCTAGCCCAGCCACATATTACCACATCAGTGAGCCAAGGCTGAATTTTTGCCATTTAAATAACATTGCATCAACTCCTTCATGCTTGGAGGTCTTTGACTTCATGCCAGATGTTGTACTCTATTTATACTGGGAGAAATAATTTAAAACTCAGGATAATTTAAACTCTTTTTAAAAGTTCTTTTCTTCTAGAGATTCTTAAGGTGACTTGTGGTACATACCTTGGAATGCTACCATTCTAGCTCACCTTCCTTGCTTCACAGATTGAGTTACTTTAAGCCAGATACACAAAGTGGTACATGCATCTGGAGTTCATTTGTAGTGGCTAGAGGCCCTGGAGCACTTATATTCTCTCTCTCTCTCTCTCTCTCTATGTATGTATCTGCATCTAAATAAATAAAATATTTGGAAAACATATAAAATTCAGTTTCCATTCCTGTGAAGTCTGGCCAATTTTCAGTTTTCCTAGAGTACAGTCCATGAAAGTTCCAACCTGAATTCTGGAAGATGGCGATTTTAAATTTCTTTTGTACCTATCATATGAACAGGCTTCAAAATCTATGCTAGTCTTCTCTTTGTGAATCAATGGTCCCCTTGGAGGAAAAAAAGAAAGAAAGAAAGAAAGAAAAATACCAGGAAATCTTATGACTCAGTCATGCAGGTTGGCTTTTCTCATCATTCAAGGTCCTGGTTGCATGGAGCCTTCATTTTTGTCTCATGTTACCACGGTCTTTTACACTGGGAAGGAAGGTAATGCACATGCATGACCTAAAAACTTCTTAGAAATGATATGCATGGATGGAGAGGAGGACAGAGAAGAAAAGGGGCTAATCAAAATTTGAGATACTATGCATAAGCCATATGGAAAACTACTTCTTTACTAGCTGATCATGTATTTGTTAAAAAAGACAGAGTTTGGCAGAATTATCTTGTGGGGGTGGGTAATGTTGTACTCAGAAAATAGATTGTTATTAGAAAATTTTCAGAGCCAGAGGGAGATACCTTCCAGCAGGTTGTTGACCAGGGAAGCCTCTGATGCCCCTAAAACATTAGACTATTGCCAATGTTCTTGTTGCCCACCAGAATTAGAGTTAAGACCCTGTTGCTGAAGACTTCACATGCTTGGGTTGCGGGTCACTGAGAAATCAAGCTTGGGCTGATAGGAAAACCTCCACATTGACTAGCTGTCAAGACTCTGGAAAGACCTATGTAGCCTGGTTTGTGTGGTGGGGTTGGGGGTCATCAATGGTTTTAACCAGTAGTGGACCTTGCCAATTTAATATTTGGTCTTCCAAGACCAAATGTGCCAACTGTACAATGGTGGCATATCTGTTGTGGGATAACTATTCTCTGGACTTGCAGCCTGCTTCATGGGCCTCAAACTGAAAACCTAATGAAAAGCCTATGGCTTGGGAGTGCATTAGCCCTAGGAGAGAAACTACTATTGTTTGTGGCTAAAGGGATAGATTATGTCCACCAAACTGCCTTCTAAATATATATATATATATATATATATATATATATATATATATATATATATATATGTATATATATATATATATATATATATATATATATATATATATATATTTGTCTGTTTTTGGAGCAAGGGTCTCACTCTAGCCCAGGCTGTCCTGAAATTCACTGTGTAGTCTGAGGGTGGCCTCAAACTCAGGGTGATTCTTCCCCACTGGAATCCATGGTTCATCTTCATGGCCCCATGGGGTCTCCATGCAGGCAACCAGCAAACCTGCTTCACACTGCCCATGGCCATTTCCAAACACAAGACCATGTTGCAAACCCACTCTTTCCTGCATTTCTTATACTTCACAATACCAGGTAGGGTGCCAATTTGTTAATCCAGGGGGAACAAAGCAGACTTTGAAGAACAGGACACTCCTTGAACGCTCAGGCCCCTTCAAAAGAGTCTACATTCTTCCTGTTGCCCCAGGCATCTCTTAGGCCAAGGTTTCAAGTCCTTCCACATTCTTCTTTAATATCAGCTCCAAAAGGCTAAAGCCACACAGTCATGTGTCTAGTAGCAACCCCTCTCTTTACCACTTTACTGTTGCAGTCAGGTTTGCATTGTTGGTAGAAATCCCCCAACTAAGAGCAGCTTGCAGGTAAAAGCGGTTTATTTGGCTTATAGGATCGAGGGGAAGCTCCACGATGGCAGCGGAAAATGATGGCATGAGCAGAGGGTGGACATCACCCCCTGGCCAACATAAGGTGTAAAACCGAAACAGCAGAGTGTGCCAAACACTGGCAAGTGGAAACTGGCTATAACACCCATAAGTCTTCCCCCAAGAATACATGGCCTCTAGGAGGCTTTAATTTTCAATTGCCATCAGCTGGGGAAACTAGTATCCAGAACACCTAAGCTTATGGGGGACACCTGAATCAAACATTACACCCTCTATCTATGCCTCCATAGCATTGAGATTACAAGCATGTGCTACCATGTCTGACTTTTTTACATGGGTTCTGGGAATCAAAATTAAGTCCTCATACTTGTGAGTTAAGTACTTTACCTACAAAACTATCAACCCAGCTTCCCAGCCCCTGTTTAACCTTTTAAAGTCAAGCTTACTATGGTATATTTTGTTTCCCTATATCTGTTTTAAACTACATTAATTTATCTCTTAAACTATATATAGTGTTATTTCAGCCATCTATAAACTTTTAACTATTCAAGAATTTTTTGTTATTTGTGAGTTATTTCCAAATGTACTTTTGTGATACATTCTGCTCTTAACATTTAGATTTTCAATAATTTAAGATGTAGCTATTTTATTATATCAGAATTTTCCTTTTTTTCTTTCATTTGAGAGAGAATTAAGAGAGAGCAAGAGAGAGCGAGAGAGAGCGAGTTAGAGAAAGAGAGAGAGAGAGAGAGAGAGAGAGAGAGAGAGAGAGAGAGAGAGAGAGAATGGGTACACCAGGGCCTCTAGACACTGCAAACAAACTCCAGATACACACAGCCCTTGTGAATCTGGTTTATGTGGGTATTGAGGAATGGAGCCTGGGTCCTTAGGTTTTGTAGGCAAGTGCCTGAACCACCAAGCCATCCCTCCAGCCCTATATCAGAATTTTCTTTAGTCTGCTAATTCTTTCATAATAAAAATTTTCGATTGCACTTTTAAAAGTAGTAAGCTCTTTTTTTTTTTTTTTAAAGTATCTTTGTTCATTTGTGGAATAAGGCATTTGCTTGAGCCGGCACCGAAGGTGGCTTAGTGTCCTGCTTTGCTGGCAGACTCACATACAGTAGGTGAGTGAGGCTTAGACTGCACATAGACACTTGGCTAATGAGTTTTAAATGTTTACAGTGGTCTTTTCCAAATATAAGCAGGCTTGCTTATTGCCTCCCTACATGGGTACATGGAGACTATTCATTCCTCATTTTACTGAAAGGGAAGCCACTTAAAATACTCTTTTAGTTGGGGATCAGTTCCAGTTCTCTGTCTTGTGCAAGCCATGTGACTTTCTCTCTAGTGAGTATTAAAAACCAAGTACAAAGTGATTCCAAGTTATATCAAGGTCTGAGCTGGAGTCACAACTCATAGCCTTTCAAGTGTTTCAGGAAAGGAGTAATGGCTAAGTGAGCCCCACCCTGTCCTTTCTGAGAAGTGGCTAGGCCATCTTACATTCAGAGACTCACTGACACATTTTCACAGTCACTCAGAAGAGATCATCTTCACCCTTCATCATCACTCTCCTAAGACTTATGGATGTCTGGCTTGTTGGCTTGTGTCTTTCTTGGTCCTCTTTGTTTTCATGTGGCTTCTCTTAATGAATCTTTTTCTATTTGCAATATACTACAGGAAATCACCCCAACAACTCTCTAGTGTATCTTCTCTTTGATGGTCTTATCTTGTGCCTTGGATTTCCCTTTGTGGGACTAAGTGAACATTTGATGCCTCATCCCTTATTCAGTATTCTTGTTTATTTGTATTATGAGAAGGATTTGATTTTGATTATTTTTGGATACACTTGATTTCAAGTGTTATTCCAATTGAGTTCATGATCTGACCTTTTGATGATTTCTGGAAAAGGACTGATTGATGGTTTATAGCGAGAGGCACTAGGTATCTGTTTGGTTAATTTTTTTATTTGTAAACTTGGGTATTTTGAACTAGTGTCAAATAAAATTCATACTTGGGAAAGAACAGCTCTTTGACGTGAAATGGATAGCTTTAAAAGTTTGTGTTCCAGGCTGGATTTTAGAATTAAAGTTGTATGTATTCTATCTAAGTATGTTTATTTATACATCTGCAATCAGAAATGCACTTACTTTTTGACTGTATTGTTGTATAATACTTTTCTATATTTGAAAGATGTTAATTTAGATAATTAGAAATATCTTAAAAGAAGAAGAATTTAATTTTTTAAACATTTTTATTGAAAACCTTTGTACGTATTATTATCATAATCCCCTCTCTCCTTCTACCCTTCCCTATTCCAAATTTCTCCTCCACTGAATCCCTTCTTCTTCCCAACTAGTCTCTTTTCTGCTTTGATGTGAAGATCAATTTTAACTGGCTTAGAGATAAACAAGTCCTCATTTATAAATTAAACTCATATATACTGCAGAAATTAATGAAGCTTAACTTTGAATGCTTAAAATATGTCAAAAACAATCTGATGGGACTGGAGAGATGGCTTGGCGGTTAAGCGCTTGCCTGTGAAGCCTAAGGATCCCGGTTCGAGGCTCGGTTCCCCAGGTCCCACGTTAGCCAGATGCACAAGGGGGCGCACGCATCTGAGTTCGTTCGCAGAGGCTGGAAGCCCTAGCGCGCCCATTCTCTCTCTCTCCCTCTATCTGTCTTTCTCTCTGTGTCTGTCACTCTCAAATAAATAAATAAAAAAATTTAAAAAAAATAAAAAAATAAAAACAATCTGATGGGACTGGAGAGATGGCTTAGTGGTTAAGGTGCTTGCTTGTGAAACCTATGGACCTAGATTTGACCCTCCAGAACCCACATAAGCCAGATGCACAAGGAGGTATATGCATCTAGTATTCATTTGAAGTAGCTAGAGGACCAGATGTGCTCATTCTCTCTCTCTCATAAATAAAATGATAAATAAAAAATTTAAAAAATCTGGTAGAAACTCAAACATTTTAGGAAACTAAATTCACATAACTTTGGGAAAGTTTGCCAAATAAAACTAGTTTAAAATTACTTTTTAATTTTTTAAAAACTTTATTTATATTTTTGCAAGCAGAGAGAGAGAGAGAGAGAGAGACTTGAGTACTCCAGAGAGTCCAGCCATTTTAAGCAAACTCCAGATGCACGTGTCATTTTGTGCATCTGGCTTTGTGTGGGTACTGGGAATCAAATTCACACCATTAGTCTTTGCAAGCAAATGCCTAAACCAATGGGCCATTTCTCCAGCCCCAAAACTAGTGTATTATTTTAAAGTTTATAAAAAAGTATATATATATATATATATATATATATATATATATATATATATATATATATATTATTTATCAGGGTTAAGTGTGATATATACACAGATTTTAAAAAAATATTATACATATATATATATTAGGCAGGTAGAGAGAGAGAGGGAGAGTGAGAGAATGGGCGCACCGGGGCTTCTACCCACTGCAAACAAATTCCAGATGCAGGTGCCCTCTTTTGTATCTGGCTTACATGGGTCCTGGGGAATTGAACCTGGGTCCTTTGGCTTTGCAACAATCACCTTAACTGCTAAGCCATCTGTCCACCCCTATACCCAGATTTTATTTTACTTTGATATGCTCTTGCTGAAGTTACACCAGCTTCCTGGTCAACCAAGCTGCTGTTATTTCTGTTTAATGTTTAAGATTATGCAAAATGAAAATTTGTGTTCCACCAAACTCAATTATTATACTGAGGAACTTTACTTCAGTAGTAACTATGTTTTATAGTATATAGCTTAAAGATAATTTCCATAATCCTTAGGTAATTTAAAATCTTGGACTGATACTAAATTGAGTAATGGGCATTCATTAGACACTTGAATTATTTCTGAGGGAGATATCATAAAGAAACTTTAATTCCTAAACATACTTTATACTTTATACTTAATTTGATTCTAGCATCTCCTAGATGTTCTTTCTTTTTGAAAAAGAAAATTTTTCTAGTGGATATAGATCCCAGAATCTCACACATATTAAACAAGTGGTCTACCACTGAGTAATAGCCCCCATAGAGTCTAATATTTTCTGTTGTAGGTTTGAATACCTAGGGAGTTTTATTAATGGACAGCTATTTAGAATATACTCTTGTTTAATAGAACCTATAATGGATTATGGGATTGGTTTATCTATGGAATATTATGTATAAGATAATATATTTTATATCTGATGTATTTCTATGCAAAGATTAACTTCATCAACTTTTATAATTAGATATAATACCCACTCTTCTTTGAAGGTAGAGTCAGTCATTATGTCATACTTTATCTAAATTTTAGATTGATTTTATCTTCTTGCTTTGCATGCCACAGGAAGAAGGAACCACTTTTGTCAATTGCATTATTCTTCCAATAATCATTAACCAGACCTTTATCTTTTGAAAATTAACAGAAATAAGTAGCCACATTGTTTTAATAAGCAATAAGTAGTTTACTAACTGACAGACAAGTTTTTTCATCTTATTCTATTTTGATAATTACTTTCATTAACCTGTACTTTACAGTATGGAAATATTGCATATTGGTCATATTTCCATCAGGTTATATGCTTATATGCCCTCTATCCTGACCCCATTCCACTGAAGGCCCACTTTAGTGGGGTTTTTTGATATTTACTGTGGTTCGTGAATGACCTAGTCAGTTTCAGTGTGAGGGCCAGTGTTTTCAGATGTACCTTACCACCCTGTGGCTCTCACAGTATTTCCATCCTCTCTTCCATAGTGTTCCTTGAGGAAGGGTGGGCATGTTATAAGTCTCATTTAGTGGTGAGCTCTCAATGGCTTCTTATTTTCTGCCTTAATGAGTTTTGAGTCTCCTCAGTGTCTACCACAATCTCCCCACAGCTGGTGTCAAGATAGCAGTGAGAACAGTACTAGAATCTTCACTCTATCTTTAGTGACTCCTGGCTCCTGGTAGATGTGATAGAGCTGAATTGTCTTGTACTAGGCAGTTGGATATCCTTGCTTGCCATTTTTGATGGATCTTGGTTCTCCCTGGTATTCACTGCTATCAGTTAAAAAAAAAATAAAAGCACATTAGCTGGATGTGGTGGCACATGCCTTTAATCCCAGCACTTGGGAGGTAGAGGTAGATGGATTGCCTTGAGTTTGAGGCCACCCTGAGACTCCATAGTGAATTCCAGTACAGCCTGGGCTAGAGTGAAACTGTACCTTGAAAAACAAAACAAAACAAAAAAAAAGCACAGATTGTTCAACCAAGAGTGAGAGTAACATGGATCAAAGGAGGTACTCATAATTTTCTGACTTTTTGATGGGCATACCTTCTCTTCTAAGCCAAAGAACAGTGCTAGCTTCCTTCTAGTCTATGATCTTCCAGTCCATAGGATTCTGACTTGGTTCTTGGTGCCAGCTATGAGTTCTGTCCCACTGAGCAGACCCTATTCCCAATCAGAAAGTAGTTGCTCACCCTCACAGCCTGTGTGCTACTATTGCATACACGTGTACTTCTTGTCCGGCTGGTTAATTTTGTAACTGGCAGGATTCCCTGCTTGCTCATGCGGTTGGTGACCATTATCTCCCAGCATCCCACAAAGCACCTTTCCAGCACTGTGAGGCCCAGCCATCAGGGAGCTGGCTTTCTTCTCAGTTCCTCATGCATGATCTCTCAGTACCCTGTGCTTGCAGCCTGTGGTGTCTTTAGCAATTAGGGTCTTACCATTTACTTCTTGTGGGTAACCAAGTACTTTGGCAACAGCCTGCATTATTTTGGGGACCTCATGGTCCTGTCTGACAAACAGATCTCTGTGGAGGTAGATCCAATATGGGCACTGTGATTAATGAGTCAGAGTCTATGGCTTTGGGTTAAGTTTTCTCCATCCCCTATAGAGCATTTATGCCTGGACAATCCATTCCCCCATTTAGTAAGAGTTTTATCTTTTTCTGAACTAAACCAGAGGAAGGTTTCTATGGTACTGACTAATGTTAGAATTAATTTTGTCTAATTCCCTACTCCCCTTCCCTTATCCCCATTCCCTGCCCCCACAGTACTTTCATCCCTGTATTCTGCCCTTTCACTTGCTTATCGTTTTACTCTGATGCGTGACTAAAAGTAATGGAAATCAGCTATGGATGTGAGTGTTTTGTTTTCTATGAAAGAGTATCTCAGAACCCTCTGCATAAACACTATAGCAGGATTTTGGGACCCAGGTTTCTCACAGAGAGAACATGCCAGTGGTCTGAGTGAGAATTAGGAACATAGTTGAGAAACAAGTGGGTTTGTGAGATTACCCAACCAAGATCAAGCAGAGCAGGAATCAGCTACACTATCAAGTCAAGCCATGAAGGATGGCTGTGGACTGGGGAATGTTGTGGATGCTTTAATGTTCTATTTTCTGAATATATGAGGAAATTTTAGCGTTTTTCTTTAGCTGTGTACACTTCATATCTATTTGTGTTTTGTGCAAATTTTATTTTTATTGACAATTTCCATAATTATAGGCAATTAACCATGCTAATTCCCTCACTCCCACTTTCCCCTTCGCACCTCCACTCTCCATGTCCCCTCCTCTTCTCAATCACCTTGTCTTTTATTTTGATGTCATCATCTTTTCCTTCTATTATGACGGTCTTGTGTTGGTAGCAACAGGACTGTGAGGTCATGGATATTCAGGACATTTTGTGTCTGGAAGAGTACATTGTAAGGAGTCCCACCCTTCTTTTCAGTCTTACATTCTTTCTGCCTCCTCTTCCCCAATGGACCCTGAGCCTTGAAAGGTGTGACAGAGATGTCTCGGTGCTTCTCTCACTTCTTCTCAGCACTATGGTGCCTTCGAAGTCATCCCAAGGACACCAACCACCATTGGAAAAAGAGATGCTTCTCTAACTAAAAGTGAAAGTACCACTAACATATGGGTATAAACATTATGAGCAAGGCTTACTGGGCAGTTTGATGAGCATAATATGTACATTTAGGCAGATACCAGCAGACATTACACCCCTAGGGGTCATGATTTTCCCTATCATAGGTTTTTAGTATCAAGCATGTATTCGTCCCATGGAGTGGACCTCCAGTCCAATTAGAAAGCAGTTGTTTTCCTTTATAACAGACATGCCACTCTTGTACCCTTTGGCTCATCTGGCCTGGCTGGCCAAATTTAAGGCTTGCAGTATCCACTGTTGGGTATCTTCACTTGTGAATCCACTCTCTCCCATGGAGCTGCATGCAGCATAGTTTTTTACCCCCAGCTTTCTGTCAGCTGGTCTATAGGAAGGAGGTTTTCAGCTCAGCTCCAGCAGGATTTCTCAGTGATCTTGTTGCCCAAGCATAGGTGGTCTTTAGCAATAAGGTTTTGCTATCTATTACTAATGGGAAACCAAGAGCCTTAGCAATGGCCTGTAATGTCCTGGGAGTCATCAGAGAAATTTTTGTAAGTGGAAAAGATGCCTTTGTAAATGCTATTGATTTCCCACTGCTTGAACCCTCCAGAACTTGGAAACTCTTAGAAAAAGAAAGTTTTCTTCTTGTCATAACAATCTAGGTATTTATACAGGTTTCATATGAATCTGCTCCCACTGTTAGCAGAGGAAAACAAAAGAAACTAATTTTGATGTGAGGGCCTTGCCTACAATCTCACACTTGAAGATAGCATTCAGCATAGCCAGATATGTGTAAGACACTGACATTGACTCTATGGGGTCAATGCTTGAATCCAGCTTGGAAAATCTGGCTCATATCTGATTTACAGAGTGCCACGGTGAGCAAAGAAATCACCTTCCTCCATGTCCAGGAGTCTTAGAATACCTGAGGGATCTTCAGAATTCACTCACATTTCTTATACTGTAAGGAAAAAGTCTTGTGTAATTGTTTTTACTCAATTTCCTGGTCTCAAGGGGCTTTGGAGCATCCCAATATGATATTCCTTTATGAAAAATTTTAGCAAAGAAAATGTGAGAAAGCCCACCTGATAAATTACCATTATTACATTACTCATATATGGAGGCAAATAAAATGAGATCCGTCTTCTTTTGTGATCATGAATAATCTCAACATTATTTATATAATCAAAACAGGGGTAAATAGGGACACTTTGTATTTCAGCAGAAAAATTTTGTCTACAGAACTGTCCACACTATCATTTTTCAGGTTATAGTTCCAATGACTGAATTGAGCTATTTTGTACCACTTTTGAAATTATGGTAACAGATGGATAAGGAAACTGTCATTGTCATTGTGTCTGATAAAGATTTATGTCACCTCTCCCATCATGAAAAGACCTGTGTGTGGGTACTCCATATAAACTAGACTGGATCCTATTACCTTGTCCCAATATTTAATGCTTACTAGAGTTTCAATTCTTCCAGTATCCTTCAATATTTGCTTATAGTTCTCCAACATAACATTTCCGATGTTCTCCTGGGTTCAGTGTGACTGGAGACAAAGGCTGAAGCTTTACCCAGAATCCTGCTGGGGATCTAGGCTGACCACCAGACACCAAAGTATCCTTGTTAGCTGGGTATGGTGTAGCACACCTTTAAACCCAGCACTCAGGAGGCAGAGGTAAGAGGATTTTCATGAGTTTGAGGCCATAATGTGACTACATAGTGAATTTCAGGTCAGCCTGGGATGACCTGGGTGAGACCCTACCTCAACACCCCCCCCAAATAAGTATCCCTATGAGGTGAAGCCTCCTTCATGAGGCAGGCCAGTGAGGCACCTGAATCACACATGTCCTATGTGAGGGACAGCTGAGACTGTGGGCATTGCCACCCAAAGCATGGACATCATACCTTGAGAGTTTTAAGAAACTCTGGGAGTGACATCGTGAACACTATTATGGTAGTTTATTTCTTTTGTGTGTATGTGTATGTGTGTGGTGCATGACTGAGTTATATGCATGTTTGCATGTGTGGGGTGCACGTGTGTGTGTGTGTGTGTGAATGTGCAGGCACATTTGTGTATGTGCATGTGGAGGCCCGAGGTAGACATCAAGTGTGCTAATTGATGTTTCTCTTCCTTATGTATTGAGCTGAGTTTCTCACTGATTTGGCTAGACTAGCTTGTAAACTTGCTCTAAGTGTCCCCTGGCTCTGCTTCCCGAATGCTGGGATTCCAGATGGGCCATTTGTCATGGACAGCATTTACATTGGTTCCAGAAATCCAAAATCAGGCCCTTACTCTTGTGCAGCAAGTGCTTTATCCACTGAGCAATCACCCCAGTCCCTATTTTTATTTTTGGTATGTATGCATGTACATTTATGCATATGGACTTGTGTGCATGTGTGCGTGGTGTGTGTGTGTGTGTGTGTGTGTGTGTGTGTGTGTACATGGAGGCTAGAGGTCTTAACCCAGGACTCGCTAATTTGGCTAGACAAGCTAACCAGAAAGCCCTGGGCATCCTCCTCTCTCTGTCTCTGCAGTGTTGGTATGGCAGGAGTGCATTGCTACCGCTGTCTTTCACATGGTGCTGTGGATCTGAACTCAGGTCATCATGCTTTCAAGCATGCTGAGCACGTTACTGACTCATCTCTTTGCCCCTTGCCTTTTTACTTTGACTCATTCTTTTTTATTATGAATAATCCTCCCACCCATGTGAGACACCCCTTACATTCTTGTAAGATGTCTTATTTCCAGTACTCTAACACAACTGATTTTTGCCAGTACATCTAAAAGCTGCTTTTTTTCCCTTTTTTTTTGTAATATTTTTGTTCATTTTTATTTATTTGAGAGCAACAGACAGAGAGAGAAAGAGGCAGGTAGAGAGAGAGGGAGAGAGAGAATGGGCACGCCAGGGCCTTCAGCCACTGCAAACGAACTCCAGTGCGCCCCTTTGTGCATCTGGCTAACGTGGGTCCTGGGGAACCGAGCCTTGAACTGGGGTCCTTAGGCTTCACAGGCAAGCGTTTAACCACTAAGCCATTTCTCCAGCCCAAAAGCTGCTTTTTATTTGCAGGAATAGTGACAATAATTGGAATCTGTTTCTCAGATTTCACTTCATGCAAATCAACAGTGGAAAGAATGTAAGAGCCACAGGGCAGGAGGGAATAGCCCCAGACATTGCCCGTCATGCTTCAGTGACCGACTGCTGCTCTCACAGCTCATGCCCACGATTCCATGGAGACGACCAGCAGTTCCACTTAGGAGGGCTCTCAGTGGAGTGGGGGCAGGGAGGAAGGAGATGATGGTACCAACACATGATGTGTCCTTACAAAGTTTCTACTTAATAATAAAAAAGTTAGTGATAATAAGATATTGAGTGAAAGAGAGAGAGAGAGAGAGAGAGAGAGAGAGAGAGAGAGAGAGCGCGCACAGGCAATCCTAAATTTTATTTTATTTTTTAAATTATTTATTTATTTATTTATTTGAGAGCGACAGACACAGAGAGAAAGACAGATAGAGGGGGAGAGAGAGAATGGGCGCGCCAGGGCTTCCAGCCTCTGCAAACGAACTCCAGACACGTGCGCCCCCTTGTGCATCTGGCTAACGTGGGACCTGGGGAACCGAGCCTCGAACCGGGGTCCTTAGGCTTCACAGGCAAGCGCTTAACCGCTAAGCCATCTCTCCAGCCCCAATCCTAAATTTTAATAGTCCTGTATACCCAGAAAATAGTGCCAGAAATTTCACCTTTCCAATTCTAAGAGAAAGCCTAATCTTAACCGGCTGACCACAAAAGATTAGCAGGTGCTAAGAAAGTCTATTCTTTTTAAAAATATATTATTTTTTTTGTTTTGAGAAAGAGAGAATTGGTGCACCACGGCCTCAGCCAGTCCCATCGAACTCCAGAGGCTTGTGCCACCTAGTGGTCATGTGCGACCTTGCACTTGCCTCACCTTTGTGCGACTGGTTTACGGAGGACCTGGAGAGTCAGACGTGGATCCTTAAGGCTTCTTAGGCAATTGCCTTAACTACTAAGCCATCTCTCCAGCCCAACATAGTCTATTCTAAGTCCCACCGCCACCTTTCCTCAGTGGCTCAGATAAGAAATGGCTTTACCCTTCTTCATTGCTTCCACAAAACCTTTCTCTGCTTTGAGCTCCAAAAGTCCATATGTTAGAGGTGGGATCTAATGGGTCGTGATTTGGTCATAGCAATCTGTACACATTAATGAATTTAATGTTGCCAGTGAAAAGCTTGTTCCTTCTCGTCTCTCTCTTTTGGCTTGTGAGGGCACAGTATTCATTCTCACCCATTCACCTTCCACTATTTGAAGAGATAGTAGGAAAACCACACTAGAAGTTGACACCTTAATCTTGGACTTCTTAGGCTTCAGAACTTTAAGGAATAAATTTGTTGAAATTATAAAGTAGTCAGTCTCATGTTCTGATACCATAAGACAGAACAGACTTAGACACTTGGCAATGACTCCTTTGTTTACCTGCCTCTAAAGAGGCCCGGGCCCCCTTCCTTTTCCTTGGAGAAGTTCCTCATTAGTAAATACAGTGCTTTCCAATAACCTAAATAAAATCTTATTTTCAATTGCTTGGCAAGTTTTGTCTTTTATTACACCAGGAAAGAATGGAGTCACTGAAGACATCAAGATGACAAAAGACACAAGGAATTGGATCATCCACATTCCTCAATAAACGGCCCAGCCATTATCCTTTTCTTGCCTAACAATGCCCAGGTCTAGGTTTTCTGCCTCCTTATCTCCTACCTGGTCACTTCTGGTCTCACTCTATGGCTAATGTAAAGAACAAAGGAGTTCCTTCCCTTCCTCACCTTCCCTCAGCTGAAGAACTCTATATAGCCCACTATCTATAATCTCAAAATTGCCTGTGCTTGGCTCTTGAGAGTCCTGACAGCTTGTGTTTTTCCTGAATAAAAGTTTCCATCTTTGCCTCAGAGTGGTCTCTTCGTCACTCCTGAACCTAACATCTTTGATCCTCGCATGATTTTATTGTTTATTAATTTGTTTTTGTTTGTTAATGATAGACAGTATATCTCGTTATTTATTTATTTTTGAGGTAGGGTCTCACTCTAGCCCAGGATGACCTGGAACTCATTATGTAGTCTCAGGGTGGCCTTGAACTCATGATGGTACTCCTACCTTTCCTCCAGAGTGCTGAGATTAAACGCAAGTGCCACTACCCCTGGCTTGACAGTATACCTTTTTTTCCAGTTGGCCTATATATTTTTAAGATTTTATATGTATATTACATTGTCATGTTTTTAGCCTGTCTTCAGTCACCCACTTTTCTTTGCTGTAGGCAGCTTGTGTGAGCTCCATGCTCTCCCACTCTTTGGTTGGTGGATGCATTTTGTGCTCAGCAACTTCAGGGCTTTGCCTTTTAATTTACAAAAAGAAAAAAAATCCTCTTTTCCCCTTGAAAATAAAAATCTTAAAGTTTTGCCTTTCATGGTTTTGCCTCTGAAGTGGGCATCAAGAACATTCTTAAGAATTTACAATCTGGCCGCTAACTCTCTTGGCATTTTTATTGCAATGAAATCAACCTTCCCCCAGCACTGGATGCCTCTGGATGAACAGAGGGAAGGTTTTGCCTGAGGAAATGCAAAAGACAAAACACCTCCGCTAATTTCAAGAAGTTATCTCAGTAGGGTCCCAATTGTGCGCACCTGTTACCCTGTGCAGGCTGCTGCTGGAAGCAGCCATATCCTGCCTCCCACTGCGTGGGACTGAGAGAAGCGGCTCTCCACCACACCCTCCATCCATAAGCTGTGCCTCCCAATTGGACCTCACTTCTGGTTGTTTCTTTTAAGATTCACCTCATCGTAACCCTTCACTTTATTCTCTGAATGAAACTCACCTTGTCACCTTTCTGCAAGATGACTTTGACTCCGGCCTAATCTTTCCATCAACTGAAATCAGACTTATCTATGTGTAGCTCACCCTTTGGAAAAACCTACTCAAATATTCCTATAGAATTCACCTAATGGGGCCTGAACACTGAGACCAAAAGATCCTTTGAAGGAAGCTGCTTTGGGTTGGTAGAGAGCAATGTTGCCTAGGGATATGGCGAGTTGTCCTTGAGATGCTAGTGGTGGGCTACCCTGAGGCAGGAAAAGACCTTGCCAGCAAAGCACAGTGGAGGAGAAAGGAGTCTTCATTTTAGCACCTTAAAAAAATATACAAATCACTGTTAAAAAGTTAGGAAGAAAAAAGGAAAATATTTTCCAGAGAACCAAAATGAAGATGAGTATTTATTTTCCTATATTACATCCAACACACCTTAATTATTACTTTGGTGCACATGTTCTATGCTGGCAGAAACTCTAGTCATGATTGTTTCTAATAGTTTGTATGGTAGGAGATAAACTGGTGATCATCCCTGTTGTCAGTCATGTGTGTGCTCATTTTGATGCCTTAGTCACATGACTCTTCATGATTGTAAAGCAATTATACTAATTACTTGTTATAAAGAAAGACATTGATGGCATTTTTTAGAGAGCTTACTAGGTACAAGGAATCTTATCATCTAAATGCTTTATGCAGATTATTTCAGTTACTATCCACATTAATTCCATCATAGAAATATTTTTTATTTTGTAGACAAGGAAACCTTGAAAAAATGAAGAAAATTGTTGGGATCATGCATCTTGTAATTGGCAAAACCAAACTGAAACTGTCCCATACAGAGGCTTGGTTTCTTGAGACAGAGTCTTGCTATATATATCTGGGGATGATCTAACACTCACTGCGTAGCCCAGGCTGGCTTCAAATTCACATTAATCTTCCTGAGTTACCCTCCTGAGTACTGGGACTAAAGACATACACCATCACCACTGGCTCAGAATTTGAATTCATTTTTTTTTTCTTGTGTGTGTGATATAAGCATGCATATATGTGGGTGCATATGTGTATGTAGAGGCCAGAGGCTGGTATCAGGTGTATTTCTCAGCACTGTCCCTCATGTTTTTTGAGCTAGGGTTTTTCACTGAACCCTGAACTCACTGATTTAGCTAGAATAGTTAGCCAGCAAACCCAAGGGATCCTCCTGTCCCTGCCTCCCCAACACTGATTGTGACACATCTTGCCACAACCAACTTTTACATGGGTGCTGGGATCAGAAGTCACATCCATGAAAATGCTTGTGGGGTAAGCACATTATTGACTAAGCTATCTCCCTTCCCCCCAGAGCCTGAATCTTTCATTAGAGCATCCTATCATAAGGATGTACAGGTGTCTAGGCCAATCTTCTCTCAGAACCGTGGGTATGGACATAAAATTAAAATTCATCTATCTTAAGAGCTCAATTTAAAATTACCAATTTTGTCTAAAAATAATGAACACTGATAAATCATTTTTATTACTATTTATTTATTTGACAGAGAAAGGGGGGGGGTGGAGAGAGAGAGAGAGAATGAATGAGTGTGCCAGGGCCTTCAGCCACTGCAGACAAACTCCAGACGCATGTGCCCCCTTGTGCATCTGGCTAACGTGGGTCCTGGGGAATCAAACCTGGGTCCTTTGGCTTTGCAGGCAAGTGTCTTAACTGCTAAGCCATCCCTCCAGCCAGATAAATCAATTTTTAAAAATATTTATTTATTTGAAAGCGAGAGACAGAAAGAGAAAGACAGACAGAAAGAAAGAAAAAGAAAGAAAGAAAGAAAGAAAGAAAGAAAGAAAGAAAGAAAGGAAGGAAGGAAGAGAGAGAGAAGAAAATGAGCACATCAGTGGCTCTAGCCACTGCAAAAACCTATTTTGGGCTATTTTGTGCACCTGGCTTTATGTAGGTACTGGGGAATTGAACCTTGGACCTTAGGCTTTGTAGGCAAGCACCTTAAACTGCCAAGCCATTTCCATCTCCTGATGAATCATTTAACATTTTACACAATTAAAAAAAAAATCTCCAATCAATCATGTAAAGTCAGTAAAAACATAGGGAAAGCTGAAGACCTACAAAATCAGTAAGGTCTCCGAGATTAATGTATCTATTCTTTCCCTCATTCTCATGTGACTTTTGTATCAAAAAATTCTAAATTCTAAATAGTATGGTAAGTTAGTGTCTAGGAAGTTTTGAACATTTTCTTAGTTACTTCATTGTGTTTCTCGGATGATCTGAAGGATGTGGGTGCTTTTTTGTACCTATTGTCTCAAGTATAAAAGAAACTCTCAAGCATATGGCACTGGTGACCCCACATCAGGCACAACTTCTACCATTTTGAGGCGACCAGCTATCAGCAGTTGCTCAGCTGGCAAGAAGTGGTGCTAAAATGTGATGGCCAAGTGCTGCTTTCCTGCCAGGTGCTCGTCCAAGTGCGCTCCATAGATGCATTGCAAAATTTCCAGGTATGTGTTACCACTTGTCAACATGATAGGTGCTGAAGTTGAAAGTATTTAGAGATATTTATAGCAATTTCACATGATGCTGATGTGCAAGCATGAGACCGTTAGACTAATCCCAGTGAAAAGAGAACTGGTCTTTCTGCTCAGTTGTCTCGCTCCATAGAAGTCCTCTGCAACATGGCCTCCTTCTGGTCATACTTGGTCATTTCATTTCTAGTATTGTTCCCTGATGGACTGGGGGAACATTCAGGATTTATATATAACATACAGGATATGAGTTGAAATTGACTTGCAGATAACAAAGGATACAGCATCATAGAGCAACATTATCTAACCCCATAGGGTTCTTGTATCTCAATTCTCTCTACTTTTACAAATCTTGATTACCAGAGAAGTGAGTTACCCTATGGCATTTTCGTGACGTCTTTAGTGAGGTTAACTCTCTCCCCATGCTCTCCTTTCTCCCACTCCCGTCTTTCATGGAACCCTTTGCAGTCCTAGTATGCCACCTCTCTGTGTACAGATTATGGCCATCTCTCTCCACCCCTCTTATTCCCCTCATGACTCTTTTAGCTTCCTGGCCTCTACTGTTGAATATTATTCACATTTATCAACAATTTCAAGTATTCAGAACTAAGATCTGCGTATGAGAGAGATCATGTGGCATTTGTCTTTCTGAGCTTTAGTTACCTCACTTAGTATTCTTTTGCAAGATTGATTTATTTTCTGTGTTTTATCATTTCATTTTGTTGAATAAAACTAAATTGCATATATGAGCCACAAATGGATTATGAAGATAACCCATTTATCAATTTTGGGGATCTGGGCTGATTCTATTTCCTAGCACTGTGACTAGAGCAGCAACAGATGTGGCTGAGCAAGTGTCTCTGTGGTGCCAAGAAGAGCCTTTAGGGTCTATGGCCAGGAGCAGGATAGTCAGTCATATGATCAACCTATTGTTAACTGTTTGAAAAATTTGATTTCTATAGTGGATGTACAAGTTTACACCCCACCAACAGTGAGTAAGGGTTTCTCCTTTGCCATATCCTTGAAAGCATTTCTTGTTATTTGATGATAACCTTTCTGATCAGGGTGAAATAGAATCTCTAGTAGTTTTAAGCTTCAATTCCCTGAAGGCTAAAGATATTGACAGTTTATAGCCATTTAAATTTCTTCTTTTAAGAACTCTTTATTCAGTTTCACAGCCCATTTTTAAATTGGGTTCTTTGGGTTTTTGTTGTTCAGTTTTTAAAAGATCTTTGTATATTCTAGATATTAATCCTCAGTCAGATGTAGAGCTGGTGAAGATTTTCTTCTATTTTACAGGTTGCCTCATGACTTGGAGGATGGTTTCCATAGCTATAACAGTATTCTTTTAGTTTCATGAGGTCCCATATATTGATTGCCTTATTTCCTGGGCTACCAGGGTCTTAATCAGACAGTCCTTGCCTACATCTACACCTAGAAGTATTCTTCCTACATTTCCTGGTGGTTAAGTTCTGTTGCCAACTTAATCTGTTAGAAGTCCACAGTCATTCCTCTTGAGTGTGTCTCTGAGGTTGCTTCCAGAAAGGACTGACTGAAGGAAGAGGTCCTTCCCTCAGGGTCAGCCCTTCCTCCAGGGAGAGAAAAGCCCCCTCCTCCCTCCTGGCTGCCAGTGCTCCTTGCTGGTGAGTGTCTTCACTTGCATGTGGGGCCATCTTGTTCAGCTATCCTTCATAAGCTCTGGAACCAAGTTTCCTCAGCCTTCCAGCATGAACTGAAGAATAGCAGTTACCTAGGCCTTGAGTGCTGGAGTGGAACTGCTGAGGTATCCAACCATGTGGACTGAACAGCTATTGGGTTCCTTGATTCTCAAGCTTGCAGACTGCTATTGTTGCACTGCAATAAGGTAACTCCATAGATTCCCTTATTAACACAACTCATTCTACCAGTTCTGTTCCTTTAGAGAACCCTCACTAATGCACCATCTCAGTGTTTCAAGCCACACACGGAAGCCTTGAGACATTTGGGATTGAGTTTTGTCCACGGAGAGAGACAAGAGTCTATTTCCATTCTTACACATATCCATTTTTCCCAGCACCATTTGTGGAAATACTGTCTTTTCTCCATTGTATGTTTTGACATCTTCATCTTTGTGCAGAATCAGGTGGCTATACTTACATGAGTTACTCTTGAATTGCCTACTCTAATTTCATTAATCTATGTGTCTTGAATTCAGTTGAGAAATATTTTGCTGAGAACTTTAGCATCTGTGTTCATCAGAATATTGTTCCACAGTCTTCTTTTTGATATGTCACTATATGGTTTTCCTATTAGTAATGTTGGCTTCATAGGAAGAATCAGGGAGCATTCTCTCCTTTTCTATTTTATGAAATAATTTCAGAATCATGGGTTCCAGTCCTCTGTTTTGCTTACATAGGCAGTTATTTGTCAAAACTAGATGCTTAGAGTGATGCTAATTTTCTTTTTCTTGGCCTTCAGTAACTTCAGTGACTTAAGAAGAGTACATGTTTCTGAGAAAGATTGCTGCATTACTCTGAGGATTAATGAGTTAATGCCTAACAGCACTTTAAGGAAAGTAAAAGTGCTGTCTCCACAGTTCACTAAACAATAAAATTGTTCCTAGTGCACATTATCGTCACCTAAGTTGTTTTGCTGTGTCTTCCACCATTATTCAAGTCTATCTTGAAAATTCTCTACTTAAAAATTTATAACAAATTACCTACAGTATCCTGTCCAGTAATTTGTATACAGGGGAAATGAACACGCTCAGCTTAAAAAGAACATCTGAGGCAGCTTGTAAGGGTGAGTGACCTCAATTTCCTCATTTATAAAATTAGGCTGTCCAGCTAGGTGATCGCTGGGATTACTTGGCAGCTGGAATATTCCAGGCCATACATCAGCTCCGAAAGCCCCAGACTTGTGGGAAGGAGCACAGATCCTCCATGCTGACTGCTAAGTGCTCTGAGTACCCACTGGCGGGATGCTTCCCTCTCCAGCACCACCCAAACCACTCTCCTAGCATCATGCTCTCCCAGCCAATCGACAGAATCTGGGGCATTCTCCTGGCCAGAGACACAGGAGGCCTGGAATCTCAAACATTACCACTTAATAGCCACATAACTTGGAACCAGTTCTTAAGGCAAACTCTATTTTGTCTTTCTGTGGATAGGACAAACTACAAACAAATGAATAAATATGGTAAAGGAAAAAGTTCTGGGGCTGGAAATATGGCTTGGAAGTTAAAGACACTTGCTTGAAAAGCCTGCTGGCCTGGGTTTGATCCCCTGTGCCCATGTAAAGTCAGCCATAAAAAGTGAAGCATGCATCTGGGGTTTGTTTGCAGTGCTAAGAGACCCAGGCGGGTAGGTGTGAAAGTGCACGTGCACACACACACACACACACACACACACACACACACATGCACACACAATTTTTAAGAAGAAAATGTTCTGAAGATCTCAGTATGTGTTGTGCTGGTTTAGATGGAGCAGAACTGTACACAGAGATGGTCTAAATCTCCTTGGGGCTATGACAAAATGCTATAAGTGAGGCTGGAAAATTCAATATTAAGTGTCCCATTGACTGAAGGTCTTGGGAGGGCTGCTTTACACGTGGCATCTTTGTGCTGTGTGGTGAAAAGATCTAGCTAACTGTTAGGAGTCTCTTCTGTAAGAGCACACATCACCTTAAGGGCATTGCTTTAATAGACAAATTACCCTACATTATATCTTAGTCTTTATCTCATCTCTTAACATTAGGACCTTGGGTTAAGTGTTTCAGCATGTGGGAGGCCATAAACACTCAGACTACAACAGAAACATATATTCTACAAGATAAATAAACAGAAATGCTAGAATTAGTTGTTAATGCTTGGAAGAGATTGGTCCTATGTAAAAGAGGGAAGGAAATATTGTAGAACAAAATGTACAAGCTGTGCAGGGCACACCCAGGTAGTGTGTGGGGGCGAATGAGAGGAGTGTGATGTCTCTGTTGAGGGCCAGGCCCAGGCCAGAGTGGTGCCTGCTGCCCTCTAGCCAGTCATGGCTGTGTAGAACTGATCCAGGGCTGTCAGTTCTTCCAGGCATTCAAGTAGAGCCAAAATCTGAAACAAGCTCATTTAAAATGTTGAAAGCCAATTAAAAATTTATTTAACCACTATGATGGCCAAACAAAATATGTCAGTGGGCTATATTTGGTCCATGAGCTGTCTTTAGAATATCTTGTCTAGAAAAAGATCTGGGTGAGGGAAGAAAAACAGTACAGTTCAGCCTTTTCTGAGTTGCCCTATTTTGTGTTTGTTACACAAATCTGAGAATACCTCAGGTTGTCAGTGAAAAAAATGTGAAAGATACAACAGCTTGAATTCATAATGACTTTATGGGCCAATGTGGTATTAAAAGTATATGGTAATTCTAGCAGCGAGATAAAATTAAGGATCAAGAGCTCTGCGGAGGCAAGGCATTAGAGGAAGTTAAGAGTAAAATAAAGTTTTCCTGAACCCCGAGAAAAATATAAACCACTGTGTGCTGCAGGATTATTGGAGTGATGCCCTGGGCCTTCAGACTCAGTGGAGTGGGGCGAAACATTTCTAGTTATATAAGAGAAGAGAACCGTACCAGAAAGCCAGGGAACATGGAGCTACCCCATGGGAGACCCATAACTTACAAATGGCACAACGATAGCATATTCCCCAAAGAGCAATGTCATACATGGGTCACTGTTATGGTAGGAATGTTCTGAGTGTGGTAGACTGGAAACAAAAGACTTCACCTTTGACAGGGGCTGGGACTATGGGAGGAACTCTGGCGGGACTCTGTCCCCCAGGGCTGGCTGCCTGAGTAGACTGACAGATGAGGAGCAGGAAGATAACCCCACAGCCACAGGGAAGGCTGATGAGCTGTCTCAAGAGTATGTGTCCACAAAGGCTAAGATCAGTTAGAGGGAAAATGCTGATGGGGAGAGAGGCAGGAAGAACTTATACAAGGGAGGTGGGTAGGAGATGGGCAGTCAGGGTCTCAAAGCCAAACCACCCTCCTTTGGCTTGAGATGTATGCACATTATCGTTTGCATTTGTAATACTCTGGAGAAGTGAGGCATGCAGTGTAGGAATATAATGAGAGTTTCTTTTGGCATGTGTTAGGTATCCCACAGCTCCAAAGGCAACTTGTTCCCTCTGCTCTCTCCTTTTCTGAAGCACATGGAGCATTACATCATTAACATTCCCAAGGCCAACATGGGTTTTTCTTTCTCGTGCAGCATGCATTTCAGCCTCATCAAGCCAGAAAGTATTTCCATGGCAAGCAACTTCAGCGTTCCTATTTCCCGAGGGACAGTTGGGGCTCTGGACAATTATGAAAGTGCTCTCTGTCTTTTTATAGCATTTCTGTGAGGAGAGAAAGGCTTCGGCTGCTTTGCCCATGAGGAGACCTCACTCCCAGTGTGGAGGCTGTTGGCCACACCACCTCACCTGCTCATCATAACAATTAGTCTGGACTGCATGGCAGCAATGTGTATTCTGCATCATGAGGGATGCTGCATGAGTGCTCTGCCTGGTCAGCGGCCATCTGAGGCCCAAAGTGAGGGATTAGGGACTGAAATCATAAGAAAGCTAGCACTTGATGTTACCATTTATGGAACACTGTGCCCACACTTTATATAAATTATTTCAGTGTTTCTTCCCAGAGCACAGTGGGAGCAATGACTAGTATCACGGTTCAGCAGTTGAAGAATCTCAGCTTCCAGAATTCCAAGTAGCAAGCCCAGACTCCTCAGCTAGTTTGTAGCAGAGCTGGGCTGGACACAGCTTGTCTCCTCTAGAGCCTATGTACCCCTTGCAATGCCATGGGTCCCGATTGATCTGTGGGTGGCTGGGGTTGTTGACTCAAGTCTCTGGGGCAACCCAAATGTCAAATGCATGAAGATTGAGTTTTGTAATCAGAGGCTCTTCAGCTGTCAATTGTCATCAAAGTCACCTTCATGACACAGGATCTGGGCCATTGTCAAACAACCTGCATGACACCTGTGTGTCATGGTCTCACCTCCCCTTCCGGAAACACAGAATTTTTTGGTCTGTCTTCGTCACTGCTTGAACACCCACATTAGGACTTTAGTATCTTCAACTCTCAGCCTGTGTGGTCCCTAACAGCTTGCACTGACCACTTACAACCCACGAAATTTCCCAGCTTTGTGCTGAGATAAGCTGGATACAACTTAATGAGAACAGAACCCAAAACAGGACATTCAGAATCAAAGAGCTGACTTGGTTATAGTACAGGGGACTGGAGCTTTCCTCCTCCATGTCTCTGTTACCAACTGGTTTATCCAGTTCCTCTATCTTTATAAAATAGATATTAGTAAACATTACCTTATCATAAATATCATCTGTAGTGGGTTGAGTCAGGTGTCCCCCATAAACTTAGGTGTTCTGAATACTAGGTGCCCATCTGATGGAGATTTGGGAATTAACACCTTCAGAAGGCAGTTTGTTGTTGGGGATGGGCTTATGGGTATTAGAACCAGCTCCCCCTTGCTAGTGTTTGGCACACTCTCCTGTTGCTATTGTCCACCTTATATTGGCCAGAGGATGATGTCTACCCTCTGCTCATTCCATCATTTTCTCTTGCCAACATGGAGCTTCCTCTAGAGTCTGTAAGTCAAAATAAATCCTTCTCCCCCACAAAAGCTGCTCTTGGTCAGGTGATTTCTGCCAGAAATGTGGACCTGACTGCAATGTTGGTACTGAAGAGTGGTGACATTTGCTGCTACACACCTGACTGTGTGGCCTTGTCCTTTTGGAGTTGATATTCAAGAGGTATGTGGAAGGATTTGAAACCTTGGCCTAAGAGACACATTTAAGTCCTGTAAGTACAGCTTGATAGACTGTTCTGGTCAGAGTTGAAAGACCTGAATGCATTAAGAACTAAGGACTCTGAAGTTTGGTTTATGTGGGTAAGAAAGAGCTTTGCCTGGACTGGGCTTGAAGCAGTTTGTATGAGAAGCTTGCTGTTATGCCTGTGTCCTAAGAACTTGTGCAGGGTTGCTTTGCATTGAAATGGACTGGTGTGTACAGAGAGATATGGCATAGAAAGAAATCTTTGGGCCAAAACTTCTGCCTGTTCAGCTGCAATTGTATGAGAGATTATAACCATTGAGATTGGTCCAGCTGATCTGCATTGTGACAATAGGAAGAATGCACTCTTTTGAAGGGGCCTGAATGTTGAAGCAGTGTCCTGTTCTTCAAAGTCTGCTTTATTCCCCTGTTGGATTAATACATTGCTACCTACCTGATATAATGTATAGAAATGCAGGAAAAAGACAGCCACTGAATTTGCAGCACAGTCTTGTGTTTTGGAAACAGCCATGAGCAGTCTGAAGCAGGTTTGCTGGATGCCTGCAAGGAGACCTGATGGAGCCATGAGGATGGACCATGTGTGGGTTGCAGTGGAGACCCTGTGGAGATGCTGGGACCATGAGATAGCTGCTAAAGAAAACTGCCGGCCACAGATTACATTTTCCAGTACTTTAAGTAGCCTAGCTGGAGAGGCAGAATTGGAACTCCAGAGACTTATTGCTGGCTAGAATTATAGGACTTGGAGACTTGTCACTGACTATAGTTGTTGGACTTGGAGCTACAGAGTTTGATGTTTGCCCTGTTTAAATCTTGTATTGGTTGATTATTTCTTTGATATGCCCAATGCCATCATTTGCAGTGTGAATGTTTATTCTGTAACATTGTGGTGGTTTGATTCAGGTGTCCCCCACAAACTTAGGTGTCTGAATGCTAGGTTTCCAGCTGATGGAGATTTGGGAATTAACAACTCCTGGAGGGAGTGTATTATTAGGGACAGGCTTATGGGTGTTATAGCCAGTTTCCCCATGCCAGTGTTTGGCACACTCTCCTGTTGTTATGGTCCATCATCTGTTGCCCAGGGGGTGATATCCACCCTCTGCTCATGCCATCATTTTCCCTTGCCATCATGGAGCTTCCCCTCTAGCCTGTGAGCCAAAATAAATCTCCTTTTCCCTCAAGCGTCTTTTGATTGGGTGATTTCTACCAGCAATGTGAACCTGACTGCAACAGCCATTATGGGTTTGGGGGGGATTTTTTTTTTTTGTATTGTGGCTCAGCTAAAAGACTTTAGATTATGGGGATGTATAAACATTATTGGAATTGATAAAAACTATGGAGACTTTTAAAGTTGGATGAACACATTACATTGTACATCATGTATGGTTATCAGTTTATGGGGTCCAGAGGTGGGATGTGATGATTGTATTTAGGTGTCCTCTATAAACTTAGGTGTTCTGAAGACTAGGTTCCTAGCTGATAGAGATTTGGGAATTAACACCTCTAGAAGGCAGTGTATTGTTGGGGATGGGCTTATGGGTGTGATAGCCAGCTCCCCCTTGCTAGTGTTTGGCACACTCTCCTGTTGCGATTGTCCACCTTATGTTGGCCAAGGGGTGATGTCTGCCCTTTGCTCATATCATTGTCTCCCCCCTGACATCCCCTAGAGTCTGTAAGCCCAAATAAATCTTTTCTTTTTCCCTCAAAAGCTGCTCTTGGTCAGATGATTTCTACCAGAAATGAAAACCTGACTGTAACACCATCATATCAAAAATAAAATAATAATGACATAGTTTTTGTGAAAAATTAGTAGCCATTTATCCCAGAGCTCTAGTACTTCTAAAATTAATTTTTAAAAATCCTATTTATCAATTTTTTCAGGTAATCATTTTTAAGTATGTTATTTATTTATTTGAAATAGAGTGAGATAAAGAAAGATGCAGGTACATATGTGTGTAAACAGATGATAGTAGATAGGTACAGATAGATAGATGATATATAGTATAGATATACAGATAGAGAAAACGGGTATGCCAGGGCCTCTAGCCACTGTAATTGAATTCCAGATGCATGTACTGCTTTGTGCATCTGGCTTTATGTGGGAACTAGGGAACCAAACTGGTCCATAGGCTTTGTGGGCAAGTGCCTTAATTGCTTAGCCATCTCTCCAGCCCCTATTCTTGCAGTTTTGAAAACAATGTCCCACTATGTAGCTCAGGCTGGCTCACTCACTGTGATTCTCTTGCCTTGGCCTCTCAATTGCCGGAATGACATCTAATTAATATTTTATGTTTCTTAATTTCTTCATTTTAGACATTAACTCCTGACCCTATTAGTAAAGATAGAGGTTTTTCTTCCAAATTTTTATTAACAACTTCCATGATTATAAAAAATACTCCATGGTAATGCCATCCCTCTCCCACCCACATCCTCTATGTTTAATATCAAGGCATTTTCAACCTTCTCATACCTAGATATTTGTCCTTGTCTATCTCCAAACTTTCTCATCTCTGATCAATTTAATATTCCAATTAAAACTTTTCAGTTCCTATCTAGCACCTAATATTTCAGTTAAAGGGTTTCAGTTCCTTTCTAACATATGGCAAGCTTGAAATACTCCTTGACTATGAGTATCTTTGATGTTCTGTACTGTCAGATGTTGTGATTGGATAATGCCTTCCCTGCCACAAGCTCTGATGATAAACTTCAGTTGCTGTTGATTACTTCATCTTCTTCTTGGGACCAGAAGACCAAATGCATCAAAAACCATCCATGGGATTGGTGGAGTTGGAATGAACTTAAGCATGCCAGTTGAGGAGCAGCCCAAAGTTTAAACTTCCCATGACTCCTTCTGCCCCAGTCTTCTGAATCCCTTGTGCTTACTACCATCCTGTCTAGAGCATTGGATCTTGAAGCAAGTCTATCCCATGCCTAAGAATGTTGTCAGGGACTACAATGCCACCCAAGTCCATCTTGACTCTTTTCAGACATAGGAAACTGGATGTAGTGGTTCATGCCTATAATCCTAGCACATGGGAAGCTGAGGTAGGATCACCATGGGCTTGAAGCCAACCTGAATGATAAGGTAAATTCCAGTTTAGCCTGGATTAGAGTGAAACTTGGCCTCCAAGGGAAAAAAAATAGAGAGTTTAAGGCTATTGATGCCACACTGAGCTACAAAAGACTGTGTCACAAATCATAAACAAACATACATATTTAGGAGGACTTCTTGAATGATGCTGATCTGCCTATCCTCTTCCCAGTAGCTAAACTCCTTTTAGTTCTTACTTCACACTTTAGAATACATTGTAGGTTATTGTGAATTAAAGTCCCTCCACTGTCATGTAGACATCAATAACTTACTATTTCTGACTAACTTTGTTTGGAAATCCATTCTCCAATCTCCCTCTTCTCTCCTCTAGCCTTTTGCAATTACTGTTATACATTCATATATACTTAAAAAATTCACACGTACAAAAGTATATGTGATATTTGTTCTCCTTCTATCTGGATTATGTCACTTAACCTGTGATCTACCATTTCCATCCATTTTGTTGCAAATTACAGGATATCATTCTTTTCTAAGGATGAATTGTATTCCAATTCCTACATGCAACTCCTTTTTATGTGTTCACAGACTTTTTTTTTTTTAAGGTCCATACGTTAGCCACTGGAGATAGCGTATCAAGTGTGAGAGTACTAGTGAATCTTTGGTTTATTGTTATCTTTCCCTTTGGATACACATTCAGAAATAGACCATGTGAACTTTCAGGAAAACTATTTTAGAATATGGCTGAAGCATGTGATATGGATTGTGAAGTACCAGAAAAAGAGGCCGATCTAAAGTCTTGCTATCCCATCAGCATTTATGATATCCAAAACCTCAAACAACAATTAGACTATGGCTATCAGCCTTGGCTAAAATTTTGAAACTCCTATGGAAGTTCCAAGGCCAGCTCCACAGCCTGTATTTTGGCTATGATGAGTCGTGATGTAACTTCAGTGTCAGTATTTTTAGAGCTTGCTAGGTTACTACATTGCCTACTCAAGGCTGTGAATCAGTGCACCAGAGGGTAGGAGCAGGGCTTGCAGTGAAAATCTCTCTTGTAGAATAACAACTACCAGTGATACTAAAGCCCAGGTTACTGATGTGTGATTCCAGATGAAGAAAATGAACAGAAAGTAGCACCAAGAACCTACTTTGTCAGATAAGTTCTAGTACATGCTTAGAAAATAAACCCATTTTATTAACTATCACAGCTTGTATAACCTCTGCTAGCAGCTTATTAGTCTTCATTAACAGGTCAAAAGGAAAGAAGGTTGGTACTGGGATATGGTAAACATATCTTTAGGACTGCTCCATGAGGGTGGGGGGATCTGATTATAGCTTATATGTAAAATCCAGTGACAACAGCTCACAATTAGGATTTGTTATGCTAACCAAAAACATCCAATATTCACATGATAAGCTCTGCTCATGAAGGAGTTAGGATATTGATTTGATCCCAGGAGAAGGATATTTTTGAAGCAGGCTTCTGCACTGATTGGAAAGATGATGGAAAGGTCTTCCTTTACTCTGCTCTGATGCTGTGGATGACAAGGCCTGGATGGATTGCTGGGGCCCAGTAAAGGTGTTATGCCACATGTGGAAGTGGCATATGAATGGCATGGAGATATATACTATAAATCTAGGGCAAATCTAAGGAGAGGAATGGAGAGTTGTCATTCTGGATATAGGATGATCTGAGGAAAATGCATGATATGACTTGGGTAGTATTCTTACAAGTGTGTCCTTAATTTAATGTTTTCATGTGTTTGGAAATACTCCTTTTCCCCATAAATTTATATTAGTTCCTTGTGGTTTCTTTTATGTTTCTCTACCTCAGTTTCCTTAGGATGAAAAAGTGTCCTTATCAGAAAAATCTGTAAGCTATCTTCAAATGCAGCATTCTAAGAATTTGATATGTGTATGGCAAAGAGCACAGTAACCATTAGTCCTGGCTGTGTGTAGGGTTCTCCCATTCAGTTTTGTAATTCATGATTAGCTATTCTTAGAGCTCTTGCTCATTCCTTTGGAAACCACAAAATGCAATAAAATACCAATCATAAATTTGTTGGAGGAGTAGCAAGGACGTTGGCTTTCTAATTCAGGAAAGAATCATAAGCAAGGTAAGACAAATTCAAAGTCACAGAGATGATTCTGCCTCTTCTGAACAAAAGCCACGGGCAAGCCACAGGGAAGTGGGCTAGGCAGGAAAGAGGAAAGAAACCAACTTTATAGGAAAGATTTTTTTTCAAAGTGAAAGTGTGAGGGCATTAGCTGTACATTATGAAGATAGTAAGTACAGGTCATTCCTTAGCATAAAGTTAGATAACAAAAGGACCCTCTCTCTGGATTCTTCCCCCAATGCCTCTGGGATCATAAACTTGAATGGCACCATCAGTGTTCTCAAGGTGTGGGGTTGGGGGTGCGGATTAAGGCACAGCACAGATCTTCTTCCTGTGAAGTGCTATTGTAAAGGTGGAATCAGGTTAAAGGAAACAATGTAAATCTCAGTCCATTCACCAGCAGTATGGAGTAGAAAGCAAAGATGGCAAAAAGAAGTAAGGAGAAGTTTGTGGCTTGATCGCTGTGATAGTTCCACACTTGGGTTTCATTGGCACCTTTCCTAAGGCATAACCAAGTCAGACCTTGGGGGAAATTCAATAGTGATAAATATTCAATAGTAACTTTGATAGAATACCTCAATACAATACTTGCCCAGAACCTGAGCCAAAAGGCACTCAAAGATTTAAAATCTCTTTCCAGATGAACCCAAATAGTATCAGATGTCCCATAATAAATGAATTCTTGGTTCTGCCCCAGGAAACCTGTTATACCCATTGGAGTTTCCACTTTCCCTAAGTAGGGAAATAAGTCTAATTAAGGATCCTAACAATTAAAAGTTTGCATTATGTGTGTCCATAGTTAAATCTTGGATATCTCCATGTTATCATCTATGTTAGGGAATACCATCTTGTGGTGGTTAAAATTTCTATAGTTAACACTGCAAAGTCATCCTACACGTTTAGATTAAAATCCTAACAAGTGGCTTCAAGCATCCCTTTTGTTGTGGCCTCTGTTCCTGAGTTCCGTCTTATCTTAAATGTCTCTCCCTTTTCTCATTTGGTTGTTGTTTTGTATATCATATACTCTTCTTGCTATTGCTTGAATATCAACCTCTCCCACATCAGGACCAGAATGATCTTTACCCAGAATTCCCTGCTTGCTTACTTTTTGCTACCCAGGTCTTCTCAGCTCATATGACATGATTACCTCTGCAGGTAATGAACTGTTTTCTGATTGGACATGAGGCCGGCTCAGTAGGAAAGAACTCAGATCTGGTACTACAAGCTAAGTCAGAACCCCATGGTCAGGAAATCTATAGACTCCAGAGAGAAGGCCCCACTGCTCTCTGGATATACTCTCTAAAAAGATAATAATTCAAGCTGTTCTTACTCTTGGCTGGAGAATCTGTTTTATTTTACAGATGGCAGAGAAAACTCAAGAGATTCATGATCCATCAATACAACAAGAACAGATAGCCAAATGCCTACCATAGAACATGCAGCCTCTACATCTACTGGGGCCCTTGTGGAATTGCAGAGAAAATGGTGCCCAAGTACTGCTCCCTCTGCTACCCTGACAACTGCTCCAGGGGAAAGGCAACAGTCACTGTGGTCAATCAAGAAACACATGAATCAGAAACTCAGAGGCTACAGAGAACTCATCACTAAACCAGGCTGTTAACAGACCTGCTAAGGTTCAGAGACCATCAGGGATGAGGGGTGGGAAGACAGAGCCACAGGGTGAGTTTTAATATCCTAAGGCATAGCCACCCACTGTATCCCACAGAGACTGACTGAGGCCTCAATCACCCAACAACCAATACCAGCCATCCCACTGAAGAGAGCCCTTAGTGAAAGGGGGACTAGTGGAGAAAGGATGTAAAACTACAGACTTTGTAAAAAAAAGAAAAAAAAAAAGAAAAACTCAAAGTTTTGGTTGGTAGTTGTGTAAATCTCTGAAGGGAGTCTACCAAACACTTCCCCAATTCATTGAAATTAGGTGGTCCATGATTCAATTTGCATAAGCATATTTGCATTTTTTAATTAGAGCCATTGGCAAGAATCTTTCAGAAGGAATTTAGCCTTTTACCCTCAAGAAAAGAAGTTAATTCTCTTCAGAACAGCCACCTCATTGTTTATGCTGCAGAAAACAGGCGTCACGGGCATTAGAGTGCTCACAGAATTAGGCTGAGCACTTGGATTAGCACTGATTTACAAATGAAACAAGATGAGGCATTTCAAGCAAAGTAAATTATAATTTATTTAGCAAAGCCTCTTGCCTCTTGTAGATCTGTGTAATGCAATGACCTCTCTAATGTTCTTGGGAAGACAATGGCCTGAGAAGGAAGAAAAGATAAGTGTGCCTGTGCTTCATTTGAACGTTGTTCATGCAACTTTCTGCTAAGGCCACATTCACCCAATCCAAATTTACAGCTCTACCCTTGACTGTAGGGGAAACGTAAGGCTTTACTGACTCACAACCATCCAGCTTGGTACTAAGAAGGAGGAAGTCTGGTCTGGGCTGTCAGCCTGCCATTGATTAGCCATCTGCATCCTTGAGCTAGCCATTTTATATTTGCCTAGCCTCTAACCCCTCTGCAGCAAAATGAAGGTAAGACTGACAGCTTCCTCATGGGTGGTGAGTGACCCAGAGGACTATATAAGATGCTGTACAGTACGGAGACACTTTGATAAGGGCAAAGTGACATGAAAATGCTTCCCATAAATCCTGCCCCGTGCTGCCTGTTGTGGTGGTTTGGTTCAGGGATCCCCCATAAACTTGGGTGTTCTGAATGCTGAACTCCCCAGCTGGTAGCAATTTGGAAATTAAAGCCTCCTGGAGGCAGTGTATTGTGGGGGGTGGGCTTACAAATGTTATAGCCAGCTTCCCCTTGCCAGTGTTTGGCACACTCTCCTGCAGCTGTTGTCCACCTGATGTTGGCCAGGAGGTGATGCTCACCTTCTGCACATGCCAGCATTTCCTTGCCATCATGGAGCTTCCCCTCAAGTCTGTAAGCCAAGATAAACTCTTTTTTTCCCCAGAAGCAGCTCTTGGTCAGTTTTTTTTTTTTTTTTTTTCCAGCAGTGGGGACCTGACGACAATAGTAAAGTTGGTGCTGAGAAGTGGTATTATTGATGCTCGAATGGCTTTGGCCTTTTGGAACTGCTTTACAGGACAAATGTGGGTGAATTCAAAATCGTGGCCTAAGAGACACCTTGCAGTGCTGTAAGTACAGTTTGATGGACTATTCTGGTCAGAGTTGAAAGACCTGAATGAAGTAAGAACAATGGACTATGAGGTTTGGCTTGTGTGGACATTTTCTGGACTGAACATTTTCTGGACTGAACATTTTCTGGACTGGGCTACAAGCAGTTTGTGTGAGAGTCTTGCTGGAATAGCCATGTTTTGAGAACTTATGCAGGGTTGCATTGCATAGAAACACACTGGTATGAACAGAGGGATATGGAAAAGAAAGAAATGAAATCTTTGGGATAAAACTGCTGCCTGCTCAGATGCAATTGTTTGAGAGATGACAACTATTGAGAGTGGGCCAGCTCACCTGCATTGAAACATCAGGAAGAATGTGGACTCTTGAAATAAGGGACCTGAATGCTGAAGGAGTTTGCTGTTCTTCGAAGTTGGCTTTATTACCTTAGTCCTGATTAGCAACTTGGCACCCACTTGGTACTATGGAATATAACAAATGCAGAAAACTAAGGGTAATTGAATTGTAACATGGTTTTGTTCTTTGGAAATGGCCATAAGCATTGTGAAGCAGGCTTGTTGGATTACCTGTGTGGAGGCTGATGGAGCCATACAAATGGACCATGGGATGTAGTGAAAACCCAATGGACATGCTAGGACTATGTGATGGCTTCCAAGGAAAGCTACTGGCACCAGACGAAGTTGTTCGGGACTGTGAACAGCCTAGCTGGTGGAGTGGAATTAGAACTCCACAGACTCATCAGTAGTTAAAATTGTCTGGACTTGGAGACTTGTCACTGGTTAGAGTTGTCAGACTTGGAGCTATAGAGTTTGGTGTTTACCCTGTTTTAAATCTTGTATTAGTTTGCCTTTTCTTTGCTATGCCCAATGCCATCTTTTGTCATATGAATGTTTTTTTTGTGCCTTTTTTTTTTTTTTTTTTTTTTTTTTGGTATTACAGCTCAGTTAAAAGACCTTGGACTATAGGAATGTTTGAATAGCACTGGGACTGATAAAAACTATCGGGACTTTGTAAAGTTAGACTAAACATATTACATGTTATATCATGTATAGTTATTAGTATATGGGGGCCAGGGGCAGAATGCGATGGCTTGATTCAGTTGCCTCCCATAAACTTATGTGTTCTGAATGCTAGGTTCCCAGCTGGTAGCAATTGGGAATGAAAGCCTCCTGGATAGTGTATTGTTGAGGACGCTGGGGACAGGCTTACGGATGTGATAGCTAGCTTCCCCTTGCCAGTGTTTAGCATGCTCTCCTGAAGTTGTTGTCTACCTGAAGTTAGCCAGGTGATGTCCACCCTCTGATCATGCCATCATTTTCCCCTGCTATCATAAGCTTCCCCTCGAGTCTATAAGCCAAAATAAACCATTTCCCCCTGTGAACTCTTTTTGGTCAGGTTCTTTGTGCAGCAATGCACAGCCCACTGCAACACCTGTGAACCTTTGCGTGTGGTTTTTATGCTTCTGCTCTGGGTAGATGACTTGGTGACATCCAGGGCCTGAGTCCTCACAGGAGCAGCACATTCACGGCACAGCTTCAGCTTTTCTCTTTGCCAGCCCACAGCCAGCACTCCTCACCCATGCCAGTCTAGCTCAATCTCACATAATTTTCTAGCAGCTCCAATTTTAGGAGTTGACATGACAGATAGAATTGATTGGCCACCCTTATTAAGTCTTCAAGACCAGTGACCGTCTTCTCCCTGGTCCAGCCTGAGGACACCTGGGATGGAGGACAGCAGGAACTCATGACATTCTGCCACACAGAACCACTTCACAGTCAACACATATCCATAGGCAGAGCTGGTTCAAGCATACATTTGTTATGTCTGAGTTAATTTCATAGTGGAATAAAGGCAAATGCTCAGGGAACTGTTGGCAATTGTACAATTTATGATGAATCAAATTGCCTGAAGAGATGTATAAAAGGGTTTTGGAGAGAACAAAGGCTGTGGGACTGAGTTGCGAGTGTTAGGCTGCTATGGTATGGTAGACGTATGCATCCAATGTAACTGGATCAGTCCCTTAATTGCTCTATGTTTTTCTATCAAACAGGATAATCAGGAGACATTTTGATTCTCAGTTCAATCAATTCTTTCTTTCAGCTATAAGAAGTTTGTCTAACAGAGTACACAGATGTTGAGATCTTTTCTCTCTTAGTTTCTGAAGGAAGGGTTTAGTTTCACTTGATGGGTGTATTACATCGCTTTCCTTGTCAATCCAGGTGTTAGCATTTCTCCATGAACACGGGCTAATTTATCCAATTCAGTCATTCCCATGTGGGCATGGAAACGTGTTTCTTTACCTCTGCTATGGTGTAAGCTTGCCAGGCATGAGCTGATAATTGTATTATTTTACCAGAAACAAGCAATTTTATATTTCATAGGAAATTACACATGCCCACTACTCAAGCTGTATGTAGGGATCAGCTCTGTGATTTGTATCATTAGGGATATGATTAAAAAAGACTATAAACTAGTTGTTTCCTAAACAACAAGATAATGCTTTTTATGTACAGGTAAAGTACCAAAATCTTACACCATATCAGCCAGATTTTCCAAAAGATAATTTATAATTTTCATATTAACAAGTATTTTATACTCCCAGAAGCTTAAAGTTTATAAATAATTATAAGAACAATTGTGACAAATTTTCTAATGTTTCTAAACCCAGAGAATGTTATTTCCATGTACTTTAAGAGTCATGCATTAGGGTTTGACTTGACCATTTTATCTTAGGAAAAATGATTTTTATTTTGGACATTGGAGATTACAGTTTCTTTTATTACCTGCTGACCTTTTACAAGCCACCTTTTATTTCAGTGTGGAGTAGTTAACATGCTCTTGAGGTTTATAAAGCACTTAACATCTTTATGTATTTCATCTGATCCTCATGTGGTAGTTTTAGCAATATAAACATCATTTCGAAGTGAAATATGGACAGAAAGGTGGAATGTGCAAAACTCAGATAATATTTATAGGATTATGTTCGTCCTGTTAAGACACCTCCTGAAAGAAGGACTTAGAACACCAGTGATGTGTTCTGTGAAGTGTGATCCAGAGCAGCGTTTCTTCTCTTGCTTTCTTTTTTTAATCTAAAGGGGGCCAGGATAGTGGGCCAAGATAGAATCAGCTTGAGAAATCTAAGACCTAAATATTAGGGAAAACAAGTCCAAAGGAGCCAAAAAATGTCAAGATTAGGACTGGGTAGCGATGATATCAAAAGCAGTTAGGGCTCTCTTTACTGGCTGTTTGTCTTTCCTGAACTTCCAGCTTCGGGCAAGGCTCCCTGTCTCTACTTCCACATGTGTTCTTCACCCCCTTCTGGCCTCTACATGGCAGGAGCTCTGTGTATGTTCTCCTCTTTCCTTTTTATCTTAAACTAATAAAGTCTCTCTAAGCCTTAAAAATGCAGTCGGAAATAAATACAAAGCAATGGGTTGGCATATTAGCTAATTTTTGCAGGAACCATTGGAAGTTTTGTGATGGTTGAGTTAATGAGTTGGCCAGAAACAAAGATAGCAATTTACGACTCTCCAAATGATGATGAGAGAAAGTGTTGGAAACTCCCAGGCTGGACTTTTACTGCTTCTCTGACACAGGATGGGTAATAGATCTAAGAATCTGGACTGGACGAGATCTACCACTAAGTCAGAGTGACAAGGATGGCACATTTTTAAAATTTTTTTCTAATCATACAGAGTATAAAACACTTGAATTGTACTTGACCCCCAACACCTCATCACTGAAGCAGACCAAAAATGAACCCAACATGGCTCAGGGAAATTTTGCGGAAGAGGGGGTGGAAAGAATGTCAGAGCCACATGTTGGGTCATGACATGCAGAGACATTTATCTTACCCATAACTGTGGGCTAACTCCACAATGCACGACCCATATACCTCAACAAGAGGGGGGGCGGTCAATGGGGAAGGGGTAGGTCATGGATGAGCCTAATAATGGTACCAAACTGACTGTATTTGCTGAATACAAAACTAATTAATAAAAAAAAACTTTAAAAAATAATATAAAATTCTATCAAAGGCTGGGCATGTTTCAGAATGGAGGGAGCATCCCAGTGGTAAAGGAGAAAACCAGTCGATAAAGGAAAATCACTGTCACAAAAGAAAGCATATGGAGTGACAGATCCCCACTGCTGACTCATGGAGACAGACAGAAAAGTCACCCACTAGAAGCTTCTGAAGGCCAGCACACAAGCCATCCAGCTGACAGGAGACGCATCAGGGTTGAACTAGTTGCTTGGTCCCATAGCCTATGCCTGCTAATCTTGCTTCTCATCACACAGAGAATGAATAAAAGTTTATGGTATATCACATCTTGAAGACTGTGTCCTAAGTCTTTCATGCAGTAGATGTTGGGTATTTAAATTCATTCTCTTCATGCATTACTCTACTATTTTTTGGAACTATTTGGCCATTTAGAACCTCCTCTCTTTTCATCTTGACCTTCAAGGATTTCCTCTTAGCAGCTGTCAATTTCCAGGATACCAATATCATGCACATGTGTATTATTTTAGTAGATTTCATTGATCATGTTTGAGCCCACTTACCATCATGGGAGGAGATGGGTCAAGGTCACAAACACCAATCTTAGAAGTAAGCTTTCAGCAGAATTCATGTAGGCTATTGTTTATTATGTACTAACTTTCATAGTTCTTCTTTCACCCCAGCAGTCATGAAGTCATGAGGACATAGACAAAGAAAAAGAACAAATCTTTAAGTGAAGTCTTAACTGATAGATAGCTTGGAGGTGAAGGAGCTAGGGGCATCATGTTGATCTGTGAGTATTCTTGTGGACATCTACCATTGCAACCAACATCATCGCCACTGGTGATGGCAGAAAAACTAGAACATGGTCCCACTCGACCCTAGTTGCACTTCTATGATAGTTTGAATGTATGTTATCTCCCAACAGACTCAGATGTTTGTTAAAGCTTTTAATTTGGATTTCCAGCCTCCTGGCTGGAAAAGTTTCATGGAGACAGATCCTGGGTTCCAGCCCAAAGGTGTTACTGGGGGCCAGAAGGTATGAAGAGCGCTTGAGCTCTGCCTGGGTCCCCTGTTGTTTGGCTGCCAGATTTTTCTCTTTCTTTGTGGTGCTGGCTGACTGGTGGTGGCTTTTATTTTTCTTTGCATGAATCTGTGAAAGGAGGCCAATTTCTGCACTCAATGGAAGTTTCTCTGGATCTGTAAGCCTAAAATAAATCCCTTCCTCCCATAAGCTGTGTTCATTTGGAAGTTTATCCCAGCAGCTTAAAGTGGACTATGACAGCTTGCTATTCCTTGGTCATTGTAGAGTGGGGAGTTTGTGATCTGGTATGGATGCCTGTACTTTAAATTTTCATTTAAATATTTAAAAAATAATAATATTTTAAATTTTGGAGTACATTCTGAATAAAACCTTGCTTATACCTCCTGGCAGAAAAAAAATGGGCTTGTAGATTAGTCTAACTGGAAGACCACAGATGTTTACATTTACAAAATTTCTAGATTCTGATCATCTGACTGGTGAACAGGCAGTTGGCTTCGGATAGGCTTGTCACTTCCAGGATGTACTGTATGTGCTCCCTGTTCTGTGAACTACTGTCATGGGTAATCATGACTGGCAACTTGATTGGGACGAGAACCACTTAGGAGATTGGTACAGCTCACCTCCGTGAGTGCTTGTGAGGAGATTTCTAGGGATTAGATCACGATATTCAAAGTTTGAGTAACATATTAGAAAGTGACAGAGCTGTGGAACGTGGGGCTTGGTTGGAGGAAGCACAGGTTACAGGGAAATGCTTTAGGTCTAGTATGTTGTCCTGGTGTTGGATCCTGCTGCTGCCCAACTCTGCTTCTCTTTGCTGCAATGTAAGCTGGTCCATCTCTGCCCACAAGGCTGATCTGAAACCTCTGCAACTTAGAGCAAAATAAATCTTTTCTCCCTTTCGCTGTTTCTGTCAGATACTTCATTAAAATGATGCAGCAGTCACTAATACAACCACCAATAACAGTCAGGCATTAAAAAGAAGCCTCTAGATACTCCAAATGCACCAAAGCAGAATCCAGAACCTGCAGAGAGCACAACACTAAAGCAGCCTTAAAGCACACCCACCACAGCTCAGGGACTTTGGGAAAGAGGGTGCAGAAAGAATATAAGAAACAGGGCTGGAGAGGTGGCTTAGCGGTTAAGCGCTTGCCTGTGAAGCCTGAGGACCCTGGTTCAAGGCTTGGTTCCCCAGGTCCCACGTTAGCCAGATACATAAGGGGGCGCACGCGTCTGGAGTTCGTTTGCAGAGGCTGGAAGCCCTGGCGCGCCCATTATCTCTCTCTCCCTCCCTCTGTATTAGTCAGGGTTCTCTAGAGGAACAGAATTACTAGAATGAATTATTTTATAAAGGGAATTTATTGGATTAGCTTACAGTAGTCCAATAGCAGTTGCAGGCCTGAGAATCACTGAACCTGGTAGCTGCTCAGTCCACGTGGCCAGATGCCTCAGCAGTCCCGACCGGCACTGCAGATGGTGCCGGAAAACCTGGAGGCCTCCTGAGGAGCCGGAAAGCCTGGAGGCTTCCTGAGGAGCCACTGGGTTTCGATCCACATGGGTCTTCAGTTGATGTTGGTCTTTAGTCCGCACTGGTCTTCAATCCACGCTAGAAGGTAGGGAGCAGCTCCGGCAGCCAAGTGGAAGGAAGGAAGGAAAAAGGGAACTCTTCTACCCAGAGCTTCCTTATATCAAGTCCCTCTCTGAGCGGGACCGCCCACTCTGGGGGAAGGGCTCACCCTGGGAGAAAGACCTCCTCCTTTAGTTGATCCTTCCTAGAAGCAGCCTGTGGATTACTAAGCAGATCAAGTTGACAACACCTTAACTATCACACCCTCTATCTGTCTTTCTCTCTGTGTCTGTCGCTCTCAAATAAATAAATAAAAAATTTTAAAAAAGGAAAGAATATAAGAAACACATACTGGGAGGGAATGTCCAGAGGCATTGCCTTTAAAATGACTCATGATCTCACATCTCATAGCCCACAAACTTAGGGGAAACATCTGCAATCTCACTGAGGAAAGCCCTCAGCTTAATGAGGGCAGGGAAGAAAGAAATGATGGTACTAACATATGATGTGTCCATATAACTTTTTGCTCAATTAAAAAAAAAAAGAGGAAGCCTGTAGTTATCTTTAAGTAATCTAAAGAAAAGGCACCTCAGGGGGAACAGAAGAGTCAAAGTATCAAGCAACCAATGGTCTTACTCAGGGAAAGGGATGAAGGAAGAAAGTGTGAGAGGAAGGTTAATTAAAACTTAAGTCATTCAAAGTCTAAGTGACTCAGAAGCAAACAACCTGACTTAATGCTCACACAAGTGCAATAGTGGCACACAACCATGGTGGATTGGCTCACAGATCCACTCAGTGGACAGGAAACCATATCTGGAACTGGGAAACAATTCAGAATCATATCCACATAATGATTCCACTTTCCATTGTCAAGCTCCCACTAAGCTTTGACTATGAGAGGGTCTATACCCTTTTACTTCTCTTCTGAATTAATAATGGTTATCCTGTTTAACCAGTGCTGACTTCATTATCCACTGGAGAATCTGCTTCTCTTTTTCAGAAGGGAGCTGGACCTGAGAACATAAATGACCTAGTGCAGTCCACCCCAGCCCCAGATGAAACCACAGAGGAACTGGGGAAATGAGCAAGAGTGCTGCTATCTTAGTGAATCTGATATCAGCACAAGGGTGATGGAGACAGACACTGAGGACCCTCACCACCTACCAAACCAGAGATCCAAAGGCTCCTAAATGCCCATCACTGAAGTAGACTTAAAATGCTCTCAGCATGGCTCAGGAAATTTTGTGGAAGAGGGAACAGAAAGATTGTTAGAGCCACAAGTTGGGACATTGACTCTTCCCCCACAATAATGTATGGCCCACAATCCCCATGGGGTTGACCTGCAATCCTAACCAGGAAGTCCTGTTCAGAAGAGGGGCAGGGAGGAAAGGATCGTACCAACATATGTTGTTTACATACTAAATATGTCCATATGTAATTAAAAATAAAAATTATTAAAAAAGCAGATTCTCAGAAAGTTAAGTTGTTATGATGAAGTCATATACAAACCTACACTTTCACTAGCTAATAATATACATGGTAAAAATAAAAAAGAGTTTGGGAAGAAGTATCCTTTGGGGACAGATAATTCTGTTTGTGGAAGCCATAGATTATTATTAGAAAACTTTTAGTGCCAGGGTTGGGATAACACCCAGTGAGTTGTTGGCCAGGGAAGTCCCCGATACCCACAAAATGTTACAGGCTCTTGGTTTCCCACCAGATGGTAAAATCCTATTGCTGAAGATTCCACATGCTTGAGCTGCAGGCCACTGCGAAATCAAGCTAGAGCTGAGCTGGAAGCCTCCTCCCTGTTGTCAAGACGTTAACAAGAGCTGTGTAGCACACAGTCTATTTTTGTTGAGAAACTGTTCTTTATTATCAAAGTCATATTCGATGTCAACAAGATGCCACAACAAAAATGGGCACATTGCAATCTCAATGCAAACAGTTAATCTTTTGAGGGAGAGAAGTTATCAACAGTCTTAACAAGCAGCAGACCCTGCAAAACTTACAGCTGGCTAGCCAGACCAAATGTGTCAACTAGTACAATGGTAGCACATGTCTGTTATGAGGGAAACCAACTGCTCTCTAATTGGCTTTGACACCCATTCCACAAAGGAAATTCATGTCTGGTATTGAAAACCTAGTCAAAACCTGTGGCTTGGAAGATCATAAGCCCTAAGGGTGGGGAACTACTATTGTTGTCTGACTAAATGCATATATTATGTACATCAAACTCTAAGCACTTACGTTTATGCCTATATATTAATGCTACTCTCACTTTTGGTTAGAGAAGCTTCTCTTTAGATGGAAATGACCCCTGGGATGACACAAAATTCACCATAGTGGTTACAAGAAGTGACAGTGGAGTGCTCAGCACTAAGTGAGGCATCTCTATCACACTCTCCAAGGTTCAGGGTCCGTTGTGGAAGAAATGGAGGAAAGAATGTAGGAGTCAAAGGAGGGGTAGTACTTCTTATAATCCTATCTTCTAGACTCAAACTAGCCTTGACATCCATGATTTTTCAGTGGCTGACATTACCTACACAAGATTTGCATAAGAGAAAAAATCCTGACAACATCTGTGGTGGTTTGAATGTGGATGAATGTCCCCCATAGCCTCAGGATTTAGATGGTTTTTAGCCTGTTGCATTCTGTTTGCAGAAAACTGTGATTCTGTTAACACTATGTTTTAGGAAGAACAACACCTGTGCCTTATCCTGGAATGCTTGGAACAGTGTTTGTGGTATCTTTTCTCTAGCTGCTTGGGAAGTGTAATATTCATCTATAGCTTCAAGTCAGCCAAAGATGTCCACTGCTTTTGAGATAGGAAAGTTGCCATCTACTTTGTTTTGTATAAGCCATTATTTGCATAAACTCTTCATGAACCCTGTAAACAGAGCTATTGTAATAAGAATTCTTCAAGCTGCTGCCCCTGGACTCCTGTGCAAAAGAAATCACTTGGAGTCCCCTGGTTTGGTTGTTTCACCCCAGGATCAGCTCAGTTCCTCACACTGGCCAGTTCAGTTGGTGCCAACATCAGGAATTTTTTTATTAAGGACAAACATCCTGCTTAAGTCTCCAGCAGGGTGCTGGAGGGAACATGTGACTGGGGAAAGACCTCATTCCAGCCCATAGGTGTGGAGATAGCAGTTTTGAGTTCTGTTGGGTTTGTGTTTGTTGGTCTTGGTGTTTTGCTTGCTAATGTTGTGTCTCTCTGCTTGGATCTATGGAAGTTGGAAGCTTCTTTCACCTTTGACTAGTTTATCCTGGATTTGTGAGCTGAGATAAACCCTTTCCTCCCCTTAACTATGTCTGATTGGATATTCTTCCCAGCAACAGGGAGCTGACTAAAACAGTTTTTGTTACCAGAAGAGTTGAGTCTTGATGAGATGAATTTGACCATGTGGATTTTGCTTCTTTATGAACTTGTGTGCTAGGGGAATGTGCATGGACTTGGTACTACAGAAGCCTCACAATGTGGTAAGCCAAATTTTATGGTGAGAGTTTAAAAATGTTAATGGCATAGAGAAATGTGGTGGCCTATGAACTTTCAAGGAGGAAGGAAAGACAGTAGAGAGAGAACATTGTTGTAACTGGTATGCTTGACAGAAGTTTTAGAACTGAAAGATGTATGATTTATCAAAAGAAATATTCAAGCAAGTTTAAATTTACTAGGATAGAGACTGTTTTTGATTGTTTATTTTTCAATGTTTTAAAATTATTTTTGTTTCTTTATTTGCACACTGAGACAGACAGAGAGAGAATGGGAACTTCAGGGCTTCTAGCCACTGCAAATAAATTCCAGATGCATGTGCTACTTTGTGCATCTGACTTTTAGTGGAAACTGGGGAATCCAACCTGGGTCATTAGACTTTACAAGCAAGTGTTTTAACCACTAAGCCATCTCTCCAGCCCCCAAACAGCATTTAAAATACAAAGTTGAAGGATCATCATTCTTAATTATTTTTTATTTTATTTTACTTTATTTCTTTTATTAAGAACATAGTTTGTATAGATACATAATGTGGTTTTACCATATTTTCCCTCGTCCCTGCCCCCAATCCACAGGGAGCCCCCCCTCAGTGGGTTTGCTGGTATTCCTCATGGGGTTGTGGGTTATGCATTGTAGGAGCAGCAGTCAGTTACTTGGGGGAGGAAATGCCTCTGGGCACGACATGGCAACCTGTGTCTCTTAGAATCTTTCTACTGCCTCTTCCACAAAATTCCCTGAGCCTTAGTGGGTATGTTTTAAGTCTACTTCAGTTTTAAGCTTAACATTAGAGTAAGTTGTAAGTAAGGAATTTAGTTTACTGTCACAAAGCTTATTTGTAAGTGCCATAAGAAATATTCTCATAGATTTCCCCCCATAGTTCATTCCCACAGTTTGTTCTTATAGTTCATTTCCACATGTTATAAATATTATCCCCCCCATGGTTTCTTTCTTAGCAAGTTCATACTTGTTCATATAAAAATGCTACTGAATTTTCTATGTTCATTTTATGCACTGATACTTTGCTGAAAGGGCTTATCAGATCTAAGAGTTTCCCGGTAGTCTCTTTAATGTCTTTTAAGCAGTGCATCATATCATCTGCAAGTAGGGACACTCTCACATCTTCCTTTCCAGTTTGTATTTCCTTTAGTTCTTTCTCTTGTTTTCTTTCTCTAAGACTTCAAATGCTGAATTAAAGAAGAACAGCTCCATTACCCTTGAGTCATTACTGATTCTAGAGGAAGCACTTTGTCTCTTGGTGTTATCCCAGAGTTCTTGGACACTGCGGTCAAGTCCTGATGTTTCAATGTGTCATTTCCGTCACTTTGTCCTTTCTCCTTGATATTCTTTTCTTTGCTTGAATCTGTAGATGACCCTTTGGTTTTTATTTAATTCATACATTAATTTTAAACATTTCTATATTTTTAATCAAAATCTCAGTTTCCTTTCGGGAGTTCTATATTATTTTGCTTTTTTTCATTCTTATTTCTATTTTTCTCATATATGTTGCTGGCTTTCCTCCCAGTGTGCTGGATTTACTGTCTGGCTTCATTCATTCTCTTTGTATCCTCTTTGAAGTGATTAAGTCATTGAACTTTTTTTTCCCTTTCTTCTTTCTCTTTCTTTCTTTCAAGGCTGGATCTTACTCTAGTCCAGGCTGACCTAGGACTGTCTCTATAGCCCAGGATGGCTCCAACTCATGGAGATCCTCTTACATCAGGCTCCTGAGTGCTAACATTAAAGGCATGAGCCACCATACCTGGCCAAGTGAACATTTTTGCTAATAAACTGTTGAGATAATCTTTCAACATTGCATGCTTTTTACTTGCCTTGACTTCTGTAGTTGAGGAGTATGATCAGTTTGGAGGAGTCATGCTGTCTAACTTTCTCATGTTTCTTGGGATGCTTTGTCGCAATCATGAATCTGTTGGTTTGAATATCTCTCCTGGCTTTATTTGGCAGTCTCCTTAGTGAGCAGCCTGCTCTGAGGATTCAGGCCCCAGATCTACTCAGGGAAGAAAAGGAAACTCATGTAGTAGACACAGCACCCAACTGTGTAAGATACAGCAATGCACTTAACATCAAGTAGAGCTCCTGATAGGTCACTAGTTACAAAAGACAGAAGATGTCAGGACTAATGATAGTGCACCATAAATTTAAAAATGTTTAGAGTAAGGCTAGAGAGATGGATTAGTGGTTGCAGCACATTCTTGTGAAGCCTAAGGATCCAGGTTTGATTCCCTAGATTTCATATAAGGCAGATAGAGGCACATGGTCTGGAGTTTGTTTGCAGTGGCTAGAGGCCTGGGTGTGCCCATTCTCTTTCTCTCTTCAGCAATAGGATCTTACTTTTTACATCACGTGGATAATCAATGCGTTGATAGAAATATGTCTTGTTTTGGAGACCATGTAGGTCTCTCCAATCAAGAGCTCAATGTTGGTAGCACCTATTTCTAGAATTGTGAGTTACAGGTCAGTGCCAAAAACGTTTTAAGAGTAGGCTACATCCCAACCCCTCCAGAACCCTTCTTTTAGGTGTTCCCCCATACCTCTATTGAGGGTTATATTTTTAGTCTACCTTCAAGGAGAAAAATTTCCATGATACCAATTCATTTTGGGTTTAGTTTTGTGTTTATTTCCCCACCCTCCCATTTCCCTCCCCACAAATCCTTCCATGCTTATTGTTTGGGCCTCAAGTTGCTTATCAGTATGCCAGTAACTCAAACTGATCCAGATTAAGACCACAGATGAGTGAGAACATGGAGCATTTGTCTTTCTGTGACTGTGTGTCTTCACTGAGTATAATCTGTTCTAAGTCCATCCATTTTCCTACAAATTTCATTGCATGCTGAGTGGAATTCCATTGTGTATATGCATATATCTTCATTGTCCTATGAAGGGTACCTGGGTTGATCCTAGTTATTAGCTGTTATGAATTGAGCAGCTGTAAGCATGGTTGAGCAAATATCTCTGTAGTAAAGCATGAAGCATTTAGGGTAAATGCCCAGGAAGGGAACAATTGGGTCTGTTGGTAGATCTATATTCATCTTTTTCAGGAATCACCATATTGATTTCCATACTGGTTGTACAAGTTTGCATTCCTAGAATGAAGGCTCCTACTTCCCCACATCCTTGCCAACATTTGTTGTTTGATTTTTTTTTTTTAATAACTGAATCCCTTACTGGAGTAAGATGGAATCTCATATTGTTTTAATTTGAATTTCCCTGATTGCTAGGGATTTTGGACATTTTCTTAAGTATATGTTAGCCATTTGTATTTCTTCCTCTAAGAACTCCCTATTCAGTTCTATATACCATTTTTTTGAGTGGTTTGTTTGAATTTGTATTGCCTAGTTTTTTGAGTTCTTCATAGATTCTATATATTTGGCTTCTGTCAGTGGCATCATTGGTGAAAATTTTCCCCCATTCTGTTGGTAATCTATTGGTTCTGCTTATGGTATGTTTGTCTGTAAAAAAAAGCTTTTTAGCTTCATGACATCTCATCGGTTGAAAGATTGTTTAATTTCCTGGGCTACTAGGGTATTATTCAGGAGTTCCTTCTCCACTCCTATATTGTGGAGAGTTCCTCTCTTATTGTTTCCTTCTCCAGTAGTTGAACAGTTTTGGGTCTTAGGTTGCGGTTTTAATCCATTTGCAGTTGATTTTTGTTTACAGTGAGATGAATGGGTCTAGTTTCATTTTTCTATATGTAGTTATCCAATTGGTCCAGAAGCATTTGTTGAAGACGCTGTCTTTTCTCAAGTCTAAATTAATGGCACCTTTGTCAGAGATCAAGTACCTGTAGTTATTTCACCTAATGGCCAGGTCTTTAATTTTGTTTCACTGGTCTACATTTCTGGTTTTATGCCAATACCATGCTGTTTTATTACTATGGCTTTATAATATAGCTTTAGATCACGTATGGTGATACATCAGAGATGTTTCATTGCTGAGGATATGTGAGGCTTGCTGCCATTCCATATAATTTTTAAAATTTTTTTGTTTATTTTTATTTAGTTATGTAAGAGCGACAGACAGAGAGAGAAAGAGAGAGAGAGAGACACACACACAGAGAGAATGGGCATGCCAGGGCTTCCAGCCACTGCAAATGAACTCGACACGTGTGCTCCCTTGTGCATCTGGCTAACGTGGGTTCTGGGGAATCAAGCCTCAAACAGAGTTCCTTTCTATCTCTGTGAATAATGTTGCTGGAATTTTAATTGGTGTTGCATTAAATCCATCCATCTCTTTTGGTAGAGTTGCCATTTTCACAATATTAATTCTACCTATTCAGGAGCATGAGAGGTCTTTCCATCTTCTCATGTCCTCCTAAATTTCTTTCTTAAGTGTTTTTCTGTTTCATCATATAGGTGTTTCACATCATGGGTGAATGTTATTCCAAAATATTTAACTTTTTTTGTGTGGCTAATGAAAATGGGACAGCCTCACTGATTTCTTTAACTGTATCCTTGTCCTTTGCATACAGAAAGCCTACTGATTTTTGTGTGTTGGTTTTGTATCCTGCCAATTTTCTGAAGGAAAAAATCACCTTTAAAAGTTTTGAGATGGAAATTTTTAGGACATATGATGGTTTGATTCAGGTGTTCCCCATAAACTTAAGTGTTCTGAATACTATGTTCCCAACTGATGGAGATTTGGGAATTAACACAGTGTATTGCTGGGGTTGCAGTTATGGGTATTACAGCACGTTTCCCCTTGCCAGTGTTTGTCACACTCTCTGTTCTTGTTGTCCACCTGATGTTTGCCAGGAAGTGATGTCCACCCTCTAATCATGCCATTATTTCCCCTGCCATCCCAGAGTGTCCTCTTGAGTGTGTAAGCCAAAATAAACCCTTTTTTTCCCCAAAAGCTTCTCTTCATCAGGTGATTTCTGCAAGTGATGTGAACCTGACTGTAATAATTATGTTGGTACCAGAGTCATGGGGTTACTATTAGACACCTGACAATGTGGCTTTGGCCTTTTGGAATTGATTTTTCCAGAGGAATGTAGAAGGATTTAAAACTTTTGCTTAGGAGACGCCTTGCCATTCTGTAAGTATAGCTTGATGGACTATTCTGGTCAGAGTTGAAAGACCTGAATGCAGTAAGAACCATGGATTGTGAGTTTTGGCTGATGATGGTTAAAAAGTCCTTTGCCTGGACTGGGCTAGAAGCAGTTTGTATGAGAGGCTTGCTGTTATGGCCATGTCCTGAGAAATTGTGGATGGTTTCATTGTGTAGAAATGGACTGGTGTGTGCAGAGGGATATGGCAAAGAAAAAATGAGTTCTTTGGGTCTAAACTGCTGCCCATTCACCTACAATTGTTTGAGAGATTACAGCCATTAATATTGTGCTAGCTGACCTGCAAGGGGGCAACAGAAAGAATGTAGACTCTCTTGTAAGGGCTTGAGTGCTCTAGGAGTGTCCTGTTTTTTAAAGTCTGCTTTACTCCCCCCTGGATTAACAAACTGGAACCTAACCTGGTATTGTAAAGTATAAGAAATGCAAGACAGAGAGGTTCATTGAATTTTCAACATGGTCTTGTGTTTTGGAAATGGCCATGGGCAGTGTGAAGCAGGTTTGCTGGATGCCTGCATAGAGATCCGAGGTTGCTGAGAGGATGGACCTTGGGTCCCATCCCAACCCAAGGTCTGCAGTGGAGACCCAGTGGAGATTCCTGGACCATGAGATGGTAGCTAAGGAAAGCTGCCAGTCCCAGATGAAGTTTTCCAGGACTATGAGTAGCCTAGCTGGAGGGGAAGAATTAGAACTCCAGAAACTTGTTACTGGTTAGGATTATTTGACTTGTCACTGGCTAGATTTGTTGGTCTTGTAGCTACAGAGTTTGATGTTTGCCCTGGTTGTTTTAAATCTTGTATTGTTTGAATATTTCTTTGCTATGCCCATTGCCATCTTTTGCAGTTTGGATGTTTTTTCAGTGTCATTATGGGTTTTGGGGGGGAGTTTTTGGCATTATGGCTCAGTTAAAAGACCTCAGAATTTGGAAATGTTTGAACATCATTAGGATTGTTAAAAATATGGTGACTTTGAAAGTTGGACTGAAAGCATTTTACATCACGGATGGTTAACAGTTTATGGGGGCCAGTGGCAGAATATGGCAGTTTGATTCAGGTGTTCCCCATAAAGTTAGGTGTTCTGAACACTAGGTTCCCAGCTGATGGAGACTTGTGAATTAATGCCTCCTGGAGACAATGTATTGTTGGGGGTGGGCTTATGGGTATTATAGCCAGTTTCCCCTTGCCAGTATTTGTCACACTCTCCCATTCTTGTTGTCCACCTGATATTGGCCAAGAAGTGATGTCCACCCTCTGCTCATGCCCTCCTTTTCTCTGCCATCCTAGAGCACCCCCTCAAGTTTGTAAGCCAAAATAAACCCCCTTTTCCCCCAAAAAATTGCCCTTGGTTGGGTGATTTCTGTCAGCAATGTGAACCTGAACTTATGTATAGAATCATGTCATCTTCAAATAGGGCTAATTTGACTTTTTCCTTTCCAATTTGTAGCCCCTTTATTTCTTTCTCCCATCTTATTGCTTGGGCTAGGACCTCTGTGTTGAAGATTCATGGTAAAAGGGGCACCCCTGTCTTGTTCCCAGTCCCACTGTGAATTCCTTGTGTCTTTCCCTACTGAGTATTATTTGGGCATTAAGTGCTTTATATGTAGCTTTTATTACAATGAAATGTAAACTATCCATGCCTATTCTTTCCAGTGTTTTGATCATGATGTGGTATTGTATTTTGTCACAGGCCTTCTCTGCATCAATTGAGATGACCATGTGGTTCTTGTGATTAAGTTTATTTATATGGTGTTATTATATTGACTTATTTTGTGTGTTGAACCATTTCTGCATTGCTGGCATGAATCCTGCTTGATCAAGGTGGATAATGCTTTTGATATGTTGTTGAATTCAGTTTGTGAAGATTTTGTACACAATCGTTGCACCTAAATTCATCAGTGATATAGACCTGCAGTTTTCTTTTCTTGTGTCTCTGTGGTGTTGGGTGACGCTAGCTTCCTTGTTCTTCAACTATGTGAAACAGTTTGAGAAAAAGTTGTTTCAGTATTCAATGAAGGTTTGACAGAATTTTGCTGAGAAGCTGTATGGTCCTAGACTTCTCTTTTCAGAGAGGCTTTTGATTGCTTTTTCAATATTGATGAACTTAATAGATGTGGTTAGGAGATTCATCTCCCCCAAGTTTAGTTCTGGTAGGTTGTATGTATCTGGGCATTCATGTATTTCTTTCAGATTATCCAAATTTGTGGAGTAGAGGTTTTGGAAGTATGTTCTGATGATTCTTTTATTTTATTGATGTTTTTTGTGACCTCTCCTTTTTCAAAAAAAAATTGACAAAGGTCCTATGAATCATATAATATATGTCACAATATTCTATCCTATACTAATTCCAGAACCATATTATACAGTGAAAACAATGAAAAAAATGATAATGATGGGTTAGATGACAGTGCACAGGAAATTTTATGCATAGAGTATAATGAAGGACTGGACTTAGTATCATATAAATGGTACTTAATGCTATAGAATTAATAAGACCACATAAAAGGAACAGTGTGGACAGGAAGGAGAATAAAGCTGAGAGGTGATTCTCAAGCATGCCAATATTTACAGATTGAAGGAGAAACAAAGCAAATGGAGGAAAGATTGCATCCCATACAAGGAGGCTTTACAAAAAGAAAGGAATATAAAAAGGATGGTAAGAAGGAACTTTTGTGCTCAAAATCGATAGAAAAAATTAAAAATTCAGCAGGGGATTAGCAGATAATGTTGAACTTCTAGAACAACAAGAAAAGAAAGATGAAAATAATAGGATGAGGAAAATTAGAATTTTGAAAGATCAAAATAATAATTTTGTTGTTCAAATATCAGAAATTTTAAAAAAGAATAGAAAAGAAAGTTAATTAGCATATAATAAATTCAAACTTCACAATAGTGATATGAAGAAATTCTTTTTTTTTAACTTTTTAATTTTTATTAACATTTTACATGATTATACTTTCCCCATTGAGTATTGAGGAAGAAAGAGCAGAAAGAATGTAAAAGCATGAGAAAGGGAAGGAGCATAGTTATTGGCTGTTGCACAAATAAACTCACAACAACAATGGTGATCTGAACAAAAGTGCATCCACAACAGTCCCTCAATGACAGGGCAGGGGATTATGAGGCCCCATCTCTCCTCCCTTCATTTTTGCTTCTTGACTTTTACACATTTTTAAAATATTTTCAATTGGAGTTAAAGTATCTTTTTAACCAAGGCTTGAGTATATAATGGGTACAGTCAGAGATCTGACTGTGGGCAGCACTGACAAGTCACTCCAGCATTGTGATAGGATGATGGGGAAAAAAGTGAGTCAGATGGGGAAATTTCCATTTCCATTACTAAGGTTATTTCCACATCTGTCTTCCTTTTGGAATCAAATTACAGACCATCACTCTCTATAAATAGACATGACTACAAATCTTTGTTCTTCAATTTTCAATTTTAATGTGCATTTTATATACAGGAAGACAGTCAATGCAATAAGACTCCCTGGTAATAGTGATCTGGATCTGTTGAAAATGAAAAGCTTTTTTTCCCTACATTTGGAGCAAATGGGATTTTTTTCTTTAATAAATAATTGAAGTGTAACTCCTGCAATATATGGCTCTCACTGAATCAATCCTAATGGCATTCAGATTTATGTAAAGAATGCTTGATAAACAAAGTGTTTCAATTTTTCATGCACTTGGACATGGGTATCATTCATTTATATAAAATTCTATATGCAGATATTACCCAAACATTAAAGTTAAATCTTTACATATACACATGGATGTTTAGATATATGTAGTATATTCTATATATCATTTATCTATAATTTCTATATCTACATAATCTGAGAGGAAACAAAAACATGCCTAACCTGATATAAATTTCCAAGAGCTTTATATTTTATTTATGTCCTTATAGAGGATAAAGAGTTATTAGTACAAAGAGCTAATTACAGGATTCTCTCAATCCTTTTTTTTTTTTTTTGTCATTTTTGATATGTTTCGTGCTAGAGTATTGGTTATTTCTTTTTATTCTTCACTAATGACATGATCTGAAGGAGTCTGTCTCTTTCTCAATGTGTCTGACTAATTATAGGAACTACATAAAGTGGAAAACATGCTAGACTTGCTCTCAAAATGCCCCATGACTCTGGAAAAGACATTTTGTGCTTCTATTTCTTCATTTGCTTATGATTACCCCTAGCTCCCTGACTTGTTTCCAGACATGAATGGGCCTATGAGTGTGCTTTGTATAACTCAAGCAAGACCTAATAGAGCCATAGATGTTATTATTAGCTTTGTTACTGATTTTTACAGTGGTAAGCCATCTTTTTTTGTTTGGGACAAGTAGCAACATTTTTGTAGATTATCCTATCAGTCTTGAAAATAGCCTGCTATTTGGAGTAGTGGATACTGGGTTGTCAAGTGGCAAAACAGTCTAATTGAAAGTCATCAAATTCTTAAGCAGAGAGACCTAAAAGACCATTGTGTTGCTAAGTTTCTTTGGGTCTAGAATGACAAGCAGATGATTTTTTAAAAATTTATTTATTTATTTATTTGAGAGCGACAGACACAGAGAGAAAGACAGATAGAGGGAGAGAGAGAGAATGGGCGCACCAGGGCTTCCAGCCTCTGCAAATGAACTCCAGACGCGTGCGCCCCCTTGTGCATCTGGCTAACGTGGGATCTGGGGAACCGAGCCTCGAACCAGGGTCCTTAGGCTTCACAGGCAAGCGCTTAACTGCTAAGCCATCTCTCCAGCCCAAGCAGATGATTTTGAGCACACTTATGATTTCTGTCTGAAATTTACATGGTAAATATATAGTCATGCTTGCACATTCATTTAAGAATATATTGAAAGTTTTCTTTCATTCCTTTAGCTAAAACAATGTTCTGAGTAAACAGCATCAGGAGTCTTTGCTTCCATTCATACTTTCTCATCCTATCTTCATACCCAACTTTGCCCATCTGTTTGGGAAGAATTATATGATTCTTTACCCTCAAGAGAATAGTAATATTCATTCAAATCATAATTAGCTGGGGGATCTCATGTGAATTTTCAAGATCACCCTGTGATGTGTTATTCTTGTTTGGAATGACCAGCACCATGGTCTGAATAAGTGTTCCCCAAAGGTCCATATGTAGAAGGCTTGGTCCCCAAGGTAGCAGTTTCAGGATTCAGTGAAATCTTCAAGAGGTGGAGATTTCTGCCTGGAGTAATAATCTATTATTTACATACTTTTGATGAGTAAGTTTGTTAAATATATTGTAAGCAACAGTAAAAAAGAAAAAAAAAGGGCTGGTGAGATGGCTTAGCGGTTAAGTGCTTGCCTGTGAAGCCTAAGGACCCCGGTTCAAGGTTCGGTTCCCCAGGTCCCACGTTAGCCAGATGCACAAGGGGGCGCACGCGTCTGGAGTTCGTTTGCAGAGGCTGGAAGCCCTGGCGCGCCCATTCTCTCTCTCTCCCTCTATCTGTCTTTCTCTCTGTGTCTGTCACTCTCAAATAAATAAATAAATAATTAAAAAAAAAAGAAAAAAAAAGAGGAAGAATGGCAAATGATAAATAACAGAGCATCAAGCCAGGCACTTGCAACATCTCACAGAAATGACTGACACAGCCCTGCCAAAATGAAAGAACCTATGACAAGCAGCAGAAATATGACAGAACCTAAGATTGACATTGACAACATCCAGCAGAAATGACTGGAGGAAGATGACTGATTGAGGAGAACAAACAACAGACGCATGATGGAGCATCACAGCATCCAGCAGGAATGGCAGGCAATCCCCCTGCAAACAGTTGACTGGAGCACCTGATCAATAACAACACCAGGCAGAGTATCTTCTCTCCAGGTGAGACTTCCAATGAACTGTTCCCACCAGAGGAATTTTTATATCATAGGAGAAACAATAGAGACCTCTGCTCAAGTCTCAAGATTGGTGGAAACACCAGACAGGCCAGGAAGTAGTTTTTCTTCCAACTGTTGTCAAAAGTGCAATGTTTTAAAAAATACTTTATTCATTTATTTATTAGAAAGAGAGAGAAAAATAGAGGCAGATGGAGAGAAAGAATGGGTGTGCCAAGGCCCCTAACCGCTGCAAACGAACTTCAGACGCATAGGCCACCTGGTGCATCTGGATTTAGTCGGTACTGGGGAAATGAACCTGGGTCCTTAGGCTTTGCAGGCAAATTCCTTAACTGCTAAGCCATCTCTCCAGCCCAAAGGTGCAATGTTTTTAATATCCTTTTGGTTGTTCCCCTTTCTTCTCAACACAGTCAGGGGGTCAGCCTGGCCCAGGACAGGAGTCTCAGAGGACAGTTTGAGATAAGCATGCTTGAGTCTGAGATAGGAGAGGCCTACCCCATTCTTAGCATCAGTTTTAGTTAGCTTAAATAGCATAGGAGAACTTATATTACATGAGGGATATGTAGGTCATTGCAGATGTTTGCTCTTTGGGGATTATGGAGCCAGGACCCCCTTTGCTCTTCTTCCTGGTCCTGAGATGAGCAGTTTGCTGCATTTCTCCATTCTTTGTTAGCTGGCATCCCATGATTCCTAAGCCAAGGGTGCCTGATTGTCAACTAGAAGTGCCAGCTTTGAGATCCACATTTGCTCTTACAATTAGTTATCCCAGCCAGGTTCTTATTATACTAATGCTAACTTCATTAATATTATAGGTGAGCAAAACTAGTTTCTACTTAGTCAAAATATTTAAATTAAGATTATAGTTATTAATTTTTATACTATAGCTACAAAATTGTACTAGTGAAGTATTAAAAACCATCCTTTATGAAAGATAGGAGTATAGTAGAGTTTTGTACTTGGCTTCAAATCATGGCTCTACCATTCCCTTGCCATGTGTCTGTGATCTCAGTTTGATAGTCAGCAATAGGACTGGTTTTGGCCTAATGGTGCCTAAATGAGAAAGCTGCCATCAGGCACATTTATTAATACATGCATGGCACTAAAGACATTATCATAATGAGTGCTGGTTGTTTATCATCCCCATCACCATCCTTCTCCTTTTCAGAATGAGCAATAATTTGAAATCCTCTATATACCACCTGATCATCTCATCTGGTGTTTGGTCAGTGTTTGTCTCCACAAGTTAAAGACTAGGTGTTCAGCAAATATTTGTATATAAATGAGCAGCTGTCTCAAGCACACTCTTTTCTTTTCAACCACACTCTGGTGTCTGGTTCTCTGTGTTCTCAGCACATGGAGACAACAGTCATGGACCTGACACTTTAAAATAGACTATGTTGGCCTGGAGATATGGCTTAGTGGTTAAGGCATTTGCCAGAAAGGCAAAGGACCTCAATTTGATTCCCCAGGACCCATGTAAGACATATGCACAAGGTGCTGCATGTGTCTTGAGTTTGTTTACAGTGGCTGGAAGCCCTGGTGACCCTATTCTCTCTCTCTCCCTCTTTCTCTCTTAAATAAATAAATAATTTTAAAAAATAGACTATGTCAAGGACTCCAAAGCAATATGTAGTCTCCTTGTCAACAAACAGAAGACATTTATTTAAAAAACTTGGGCAAGAAATGAAGCCTAGAGAGTAAAAACCGAAGTACCAGATAAGCTAAGAGGTAAAAATCCAAGCATGTTCATCATCATAGTAGGGCCAACATTAGGACTCACAGGATGGCAGATAGTAGACTTTAGGAAGAATCTGGGTACCGCGGCGCATTCCTAGGATCCTGGAATTGGTGTCAGTCTATGAACTGATGGGAGGTTGGTTATATCCACACTGCGGCATAACCCTCCATTGTCTTCCCAGACCAGGTCTGTGCTCTTAGTGTGCAATGCCCTTGTAGAGGTCAAAATTATACTAGAGGACACTTCTACCCAACACTATGAGGCTTTGTGGCAGATAGATACCAAGCCCAGATTTTCAGCTGAATGCTAAAGATCTATGATCCCCATACTTTTTTGTTGTTGTTGTTTTTATTTTTTTGTTTTCTGAGTTAGGTTCTCATGCTAGCTCAGACTGACCTGGAATTCATTATGTAGTCTCAGGGTGGCCTTGAACACTTGGTGATCCTCCTACCTCTGCTTCCCAAGTGCTGAGATTAAAGGCATATGCTACCATGCTGGGTGATTCCCATACTTTTGATGAGTGAATTTTTAAATATATAGTAAGCAAAAGTGAAAGAACAAACAGCAAATGATAACTAACAGAACCCTGAGCCGGGCATTTGAAGCATCTTGCAGAAATGACTGGTGTAGCCTTGCTGAAAAGTGAAAGAAAAAATGACAAGAATGTGCAATCCAATGCTGAGGTAAACAGAGCCCATCAACAGAGTGGCCACCTCACTCTATCTGCCCTGGTCTTTCCTGATTTAGGCTATCCAATGCTTAGGAACCTCTCAGTCCCAGGCAACTTAACAATCACAAGATGTATAACTGGATCCCAGAAAATTAGAGTTTTCTTAGAGTTTATAAATATTTTAGCTGTTAAAATTTTAGGGATCAGAATTTAGAATATGGGCCTGGAGGAAGACCAATTTATTTTCACTATTAGATTTCTTTTTAAAAAACCTGGGCAGGGTTTGTAATGATACATCTTTAACCACTGAACCCCCTTTCTTGACCCAGGCACTGTTAGCTCTCTGATTGCACATCTGGTCACTGAACTGCACAAATGGGATAGGACAGATGTTCACCCTCAACTGTGGTCAGCAGAGGAGCAGGATTTGCTTGGCTTGCTCTGTCAGGACAGGTAATTGCACTGTGGCATTTGAAACAAGATGCTAGGCCTTCTTTGTTTCTTATGGTGATAATGGGAACACAGCCTTAGTTCCTCTTTTGACTGCTGGGTCTAATGTCTTAGTCAATGATAATGGTGCAGTTTTATAATCCCACAAAGTTAATACTTCTCTATGTAGTCTTTGAAAAATATTAAATTATTGTGTATATAAAATAGATGGTTGTAGCATTTTATCAAATCCACAAATATAAATTTATACTTCTACAGAACTGTAAGTAGAATCAAGTCATTTGGATGTACTGGAATTGTCATAATATTCACTTGCAAATATGGATAAGTATTTGAGATTTAGGTAGGATTAAAATTTTATACACATTGTTTTCTACTTACGGTTCTGCTGTTGATATAATGTTGAGGCATCAGGGTGACTTGTACAGCCTCACAATCACAGATCATACAATCTCAGTCATCTCTGGAATGGCACTGCTGTTGGGAATGTGGCTCTTTGGTCTCCTAAAGGGTGAGGTTCAAACCCAAACTGAAGGGCAGGTGTTGCTATACTCTAACAACAGAATCTTATAAGTACCTTCCCCATCTAGATGTCCCTAAACATGAGTTGATTATCTGTGAGCTCCTAACTGCTGCTCATCTTGTCTGCTTTTAGTGTGGCTTTTAACATTCTCCGGTCCATTCACTCATGTTCTACCTGAGGGCTCTGGGTATAGGGTCCCCAAGGATCAAGCTCAATAAGTCATGGATGTACTAAGTGCAAATTTCCATGTCTAGGCTGATGTAGAACTTCATAAGCCTGACACTGTGCTTGGGATGTGGATTGTCCCCCAAGGCCTTCTGTGTGGAAGACTTGGTTTCCAGAGTGGTTATGTGAGAGAGGCTGAGACTTTTAAGAGGCGGGGCCCAGTAGGAAGTCCTAGGGTCATTGACAGGAGGTAAGAAAGTTCATTTGGAATATTAAATCAGTTTGTATGAGAAAGCTGAAATTGAGTAAACCTTACCATGCCCACCCCACACTCTGGCTTCTTTTTAAAGATGGGACCATTTTCCCAGTGTTTCTACTGCTGTAGTATTTTCTGTTGCTGTAAAACCCTCACCAGAAGCCAATCCAAAGAGCTCCATTACCAATGGATCTTCAACCTCCAGAACTTTAAGGTAAATAGGCCTCCTGTATCTATGAAACCAGCCTATTTCAGGTATTTTGTGATAATAATGAAAACTGCACTAACACACCAGGGTGGGACACATGTAATGTCTATATATATGTATGTTAAACATGCATGATATCTAATTTGAAGTGACATTATGGCTGGCTAAATTTAGTTACCCAGTAAACATTATTTCTGGATTTGCCTGTAAAGAAATGAGCGCTGGGCTGGAGAGATGACTTAGCAGTTAAGGTGCTTGCTTGCGAAGTGTAAGGACACATGTTCAATCTCTCTCCTGATCCCACAGAAGTGAGACCACAAAGGTGAGGCAAGTGCAAGGTCTCACATGCCCACTAGGTGGCACTTAGCATCTGGAGTTCCATTTCAGTGGCTGAGGCCCTGGCACATCAATTCTCTCTCTCTCTTTCTCTCTCTTGCATGTGTGCTCTCTCTCTCTCAAAAAAAAAAAAAGAAAAAAAAAAAAAAAGAAATGAGTACATAAATAAACAAGCTGGATGAGGAAATTGGCCTCACTAATATGGCCCCCAAGGAATCATCCAAGATGCTAAGGGCCTGATAAAACAAAACTTTGCAAAAGGGACAAATTTGCCCTCTCTTCTGGCTCTTGAGCATTTATTTTCTAATGCCCAGAACTCCAGAACAGAAAAAGACCACAGCATTGAGCTATGAGCAAAAACCATGAGCAACAAAGTATTGAAAGTATCATAAGCCAAGACTATCAGATATGGGTCATGTAAGGGAGTAAATGATGAGTAGAAACACACACTTGGGTGGCACTTTGAGGTGAATATTCTAGGTGTCCTTTTCCCTTGTGTTCTGATTTAAAAACCCAGGTCAGATCATGCATCTGGCTTTGCTGTCCTCTTTCTGCTGCTGGGGACAGCAGACTCAATACTGTGAATGTAGAAAATTCCAGAATGACAACCACTCTCTTCTTTATGTAGCTCTTCAGCCACCAACTTGCACTACCACTTGCTTAGTCCAAATGTGGCCTAGAACAATCCACCAGCTCAAAGATAAGAAAGCTGCATTTGTCTCAGGCTTGGTCTCAATGGGAATTGTTCGCACTAAGCATCAGTAATCAGGGGTTTGGGCTTTCTGTGGCTCAAATTCATTCTCTCTCTATAGTCTGCACACTTGGAAACCAAGAAATTGGATTTAAAAATCATCCAGGCTTATTCCCCACGGCATGTAGAAACAAATAAAAAACTCAACCTAGGCTGCTCAGGATTGCCATTACCAACAGTGACTCCCAGTGGGATGAGTTTAGGAACTGATGGAGGTGTTTCAGATTCACAGAGAACAATGAGATTTTTCCATGGTGCTGTTAAAGAGTTCACATACAATTCCCATGCACAGTCCTTGAATACAATCACAGTAAAATTGACAAGAAATTTTCCCCCAAATAAGAAAATATCCCACACTGGCTAATTTATAAATAAGAGAAATTTATTTCTCATGTTTTTGGAGACTAGGAAGTCAAAAATCCAGGCACCTGAAGTTTGGGTACCTTATCAAGATGATACTTTGCTGCTGCATCCAGAAGGGACAAATCCTATGCCTTTACATGGAAGAACAGAGTGAAGGGAGAAGGCACACAAAAACATAACTTACAAAACAGGTTACTACATAAGAAGCAACACTCAATTCCTCTGCGGGATCCTGCTCCCTGAAATTGTCCTCAGAAAAGGCAGAGTTGTGCCATTCATGCTCACTCAAGTGAGAAGTCTGTGTCACAGGGGAGGAAACAGCTACAGCCAGCCAGTATTTACAACCATTAATAATGATGGTTATCAGCTTGAGCAGAGGGTGGACATCACACCCTGGCCAACATAAGGTGGACAGTAGTAACAGGAGAGTCTACCAAACACTGGCCAAGGCACACTGGCTGTAACACCCATAAGCCCACCCCCAACAATACACTCCCTCCAGAAGGTGTTAATTCCCAAATCTCCATCAGCTGGTGTAGCAAACAGCTTCAGGTTCACTGAGATGAACTTCCAGACCAGGCACAGTTATTGAGAAAGGCATATTTATTGAAGCCTACAGATCCAGGGGAAGTTCCATAAATGGCAGAAGAAGCTGGCCTCCTTCAAAGGACCAAGCAGAGAGAGAGAAGGGCACAAACCATAAGGTCAAAAGCCACAGCACACTTCAGGAACTCCAGCTAGGCACACTTTGCATATCTTTAGACTGAAATCTGAAACCCACCACCACACCTTAAGATCACTCAGTGACAGTGCCTCCAGCCAGGTGGCTACAGACACAAACTACAAACAAACAACTGAATATATTTGGGGCCATCTATTCTATTTAAACCACCACAGCTGGGAACCTAGAATTCAGAACACCTAAGTTTATAAGAGACACCTGAATCAAACCACCACAGTGTGGAAAGAATATAAGTGCTGCTCTCACTGCCAGCTGGTAAAGCTTCTGTATGTAGGTGGCAGTAGACACTGAAAAGACTCAAAAATCATTCAAGCTTAAAATGGGCAGTTGAGAGCTAAACACTCATTGAGCTCTCTATCACCTCTCCAAACCTCACAGAGCAAGGCAGAAGAGGGTGTGGGTAAAGTGCAAGGGACTTAGAGTGAGAAGGGTTACTTGGGGTACTGTTCTCCTGACATGAACTGACTGGCACATTCATGACCCCACGGTGATTCCTGAGACCCTCACAAGACCTGCGTTTTGACTTGGAAGATGGATGAAGGAGGACAAAAGAAATGGGATTATCAAAACAGAGAAAGGACTATTTGAAAAAAGGAAGGTCCTCAGAAGAGTAGTGGTGAGGGATGGGGGACAAAAGAAGGTAATGGGATGGGAAAACGATCATATGACAGTATGTTCTTGTATTAAACCTCCCAACACCAGGCCCTTAGAAGGAACACCTGAGCCACAAGGCACTGGAGAGGGTATGATGAAGACTAACCTTAACCTTAGTCTTCTACAGCTTCTCTCTCTCTGTCTCTTCTCTCAAACTCTTTTATATTAGTTATCTTTTTCTTCCTTCACTTAATGGGCACTGACCTGTAACTCCCAGTACCAGAATGTGGCTATCATCCACAATGAGCTTTTGATCAGAGAGACCTACAAGGTTTCCTAAAAGAAAGACATATTTCTGTCAAAGTACTTGATGACCCACCAAAGGTTAGTGGTAAGACCCTACTGCTGAAGACACAACATGAAGTTGACATGCAAAATGGAATGACATGGCTGGAAGCTGGAAGAGAGTCAGTCCCCAGACAGTCAGCACGTCTAGTACCAGAAGGTGCTACATGGGCAACTGGGGGAAAATACCAATATCTGTCCAAGCATCTCATTGTTGAACCTACTTAGCAGCATATAACCTGTCATGATGCTCACACAAGTACAGTAGTGGTGCACAGCCATGGTGGGGAACCAACTGCTCTTGATTTGGTTAACTGATCACCTCAGTGGAACGGGACCATAGCTGGATCTGGGAAACAAGTCAGAACCATATCCAAACATGAGCCCACTATCCATTATCACACTACCACCAATCGTGGGATACAAGAGGGCCTACACCTATTAAATTCTCTATAAAAAAATAATGGTTATCCCATTTGTCTGGTGCTAACTTTACTCTCTGTTGGAGAATATGCTTCTCTTTTTCAGATAGATGCAGATCCTAAGGGGAGAACCACCCCATCATAACTCAAAAGGGCCCCAGCTGAAACTAAGAATAATTGGTGAACCAGGTACCAGCACAAGGGTGAAGGAAGTTGACATAGGGAACAATCACCTCCTACCAAATCAGATATCCAGAGACAAAGAGGCTCCTAACACCTCATCACTGAAGCAGACAAAAAATGAACCCAACATGGCTCATGGAAATTTTGAGGAAGAGGGGGTGGAAAGAATGTCAGAGCCACACGTTGGGTCATGATATGCAGAGACATTTCTCCTACCCATAACTGTGGGCTAACTCCACAATGCATAACCCATATACCTCAAGAAGGAGGGGCCGGGGGAGGGGGTAGTACATGGATGAGCCTAACAATGGTACCAACTTGACTGTTTTCACTGAGTACAAAACTAATTAATAAAAATAAATTAATTAAAACAAAAAATGTAAAATATAATAAAATAAAGAGCACCGTTAAAATTCTGGGTGGAAACGGCAAAGCCAATAGAACGATTACTTCCTTGTCATATCCTGAAATTTGTTTAACGTGTTTACAGAGTACATTATCATGGTCAGGAGCTAAAATGGCAAATGCACTCACCTTACTGCTATAGCTTCACATGATCAGAGTACATTAGCACGTAAGAAACAACACCCAATCCCTCCGTGCTTTCCTGCTCCCTGAAATCCTCCTTAGAAAGGTGGGGGTGCCATGGATGCTCGCCCTAGTGAGAAGAGTCTGTGTCACAGGGAAGGAAATAGCTCTTGAGTGCCAGATGTTTGCTAATTATTTTTAAGTGAAATTGACTAGGCCTAGCTTTAAACAAAGAAAACCTGGGAGGTAGCATGAGGTTCATTTTTCATGTGATTTACAAGCGAAGCAATTAGTCTCCCTAGAGTACTCATAGTTGCCTCCGCACCCAGTCCCACCACTGCGCAGGCCTGAGCCCCTCCTCTTCCGGCCCATGGGAGCCACAGTCTGTTTCTGTCGCAGAGCACTGGGCAGCTCGTGAATGCTCCAGCTTCGCTTTCCTGGCTCCACTTTTTACTTCCTATGTGTATGGGTCCCTCAGTCTTCTTGGATGATGTTGGTGTGAAAGGGTGCAGAAGTTCCACAAGAGCACTAAGACTTGACTAGCAATTATGATCCAATATGTCAGAATATCTCAGAATTTCTTAGAATCTGAAGGCTTCTTAACAAAGACTTGGACATGACTTAACAATTCTGCTAGTACTCTTTATGTGGTATGAGGTAACTATGGGAACACTTAAACCCACTTAAAAAATTATATTATTATTTTTTTATTTATTTATGAGAGAGAGAGAGAGAGAGAGAGAGAAAATGGGTATTCCAGGGCCTCTAGTCATTGCAAACGAGCTCCAGATGCATCCACCACCTTGTGCATCTGGCCAACTTGGGTTCTGGAGAGTTGAACCTGCACCCTCAGGCTTTGCAGGCAAGCTAAGCCATCTCTCCAGCCCTTAGATCCACTTTTTTTTTTTTTTTTTTGAGGTAGGGTCTCACACTAGGCCAGGCTAATCTGGAATTCATCATGTAGTCTCAGGGTGGCCTCAAACTCACTGCAATCCTCCTACCTCTACCTCCCGAGTGCTGGGACTAAAGGTGTGCATCACCACACCTGGCTAGATCTACTTCTTAATGTAAAATTAAGCCCCTGGACAAAGTGAGAGCTGAAATTCAAAGATGCAGACCATGCACAGAAGAATGATCAGCTTTCTACTTAAAATAGATGGCTTGAAGAAGCACATATATTAAGAAAGGATTTTATACACATTGTAAACAAAACTCAAAGGGCTGTTCTAGCTCTAAAGCCTAAACAAACCACCTGGTTGTTTTGCTTTCCCCAGGAAGGCATGAATAAACATCTATTCACCCCTGGCAACAGACCAAAGAAACAGTAGCCTTGGTCTACCTTAGTGAACCAGTTTATTGGAGTTATTTGCAAAAGCACCAGTGACTCAGAAATAGCTGTGTCACTCAAAAGCCTGCCCCGGGCCTGCACGGGTGACGATGCCAAAGCTGCGTCACTGGGGCTCCTTACACAGTGTGCAGGTAGCTCCTCCGAGGAGCCTCTTCTTCCTCAGCAACTGTTGGCTGCTCCTATAATCCAGGGAAGGGGCTTTGTGAGTTCTGTAACCACCGGAGCTTTTGAGCTTCCCAAGTAGCCTTAGCGTCCTGTGTTTTAAGTCTCCATTATCCTTCTGGAAGAGAATGTTTCAGTTCAGAGCAAATGGCTAAGCAGCACATCCTAAAGAGTGAATCACTTGATGTCAGACATAACGTTATAGCGGTATAAAGTCCAGTTCCAACTTAAAAACTGTGATAGAAGTTGTGACACAAAACAAATCTCTCAAAACATTACATTTTCCAAGCATTAAAAGCGAATACAAGAACATTTTCTCCAGACCTCATCATAGCTTGCCGTGACATAGTGTTGTAGGCATATAATATTTTTCCTTTCACAACTCTTTTGACATTTTCCCCAAAAGTTAAGGCCAGGCATGGTGGCGCACGCCTTTAATCCCAGCACTCGGGAGGCAGTGGTAGGAGGATCACTGTGAGTTTGAGGCCACCCTGTGACTACATAGCAAATTCCAGGTCAGCCTGGACCAGAGTGAGGCTCTACCTCAAAAAAAACAAAAACAAAAACAAGTTAATATCCCTGTTATATAAAACCTTTGTGTCAAACAATGAAAAAAAAAAAAAAACTACAACAGCAAAAATTTCACCCCACCCCCAATTTTTTTTTTTCTTAGATGCCTACGAAGGCAAAGCTGGACTAGATCTTTTCTTCAAGGTAGTTGGGCATAAAAATATAGAATAAGTAGATGGGAATAGGGAAGCAGAAAAAATTCTGTTACAGGATGTATAATGGAGCTGGTAATTCCAGAGATTCTGCAAATCAGCTAACTCCCTAAGGATTGCTGGGAGAAGTGTCTGTTCATGGTTTTCTCCATCCTGTTGGTTGAAAAACTTTCCCAATGCTACTAACACCCCAGCCCTGCAGAGCTCCTTAGAGGGTGGGATCCCATGAACATCCCCAATGCTACTAACACCCCAGCCCTGCTGAGCTCCTTAGAGGGTGGGATCCCATGAACATCCACCAGCACAACACTGGCAAAGCCTTGGATATGGGGGCGTTGGAAGCACTGAGTGCCAAGTGAGCCACATGCCTGCAGACAAGATGAGGGCCAGAGCTGTATATGGAATAAATGAAAAAGGGACCCAAGAAGAATACACCTGAAACGTGCTGGCATGCACTGCCACATAGGAACATACTTTACCACAAACGTGCAGATCTTTTCATCTGTAAATAGAGGAGAAAGATCAGGAAGGAGTTCAAAGCCAGCCTTGGCTACACAGTGAGTTTATATCTAGCTTGGCCTGAGACTTTTTTCTCAACCCCTCAATCCACCAGAAAGTAAAGTGATTTTTTTTGTTTGTCTATTTTTAAAGTAGAGTCTCACTGCAGTCCAGGTTGACCTGGAATTCACTCTGTAGTCTCATGCTGGCTTCAAACACAGAGAAATTCTCCTTCCTCTGCCTCTAGAGTATTGGGATTAAAGCACTCCACCACATGTTAGCAACTATGACTCTTGTATTCTTTTTTTCCCCCTTTCTCAATAGGCATGGTCTTCTTTGAGACAGATTCTAGTAAGGCTCTTTGTCTTTTTCATCCCCTGAATTCTGAAGCTGAATGCTCAGTTAGTCAGGGCTTGCCTTGCAAATCCTTTCCTGAGATGCATAATGATCCCAGGACTTAGAGAGAAGGCAGGGAGCCAGACACGTCACTCACATGTCAGCCTGGACCACAAGAAGCCCTGGTCTGTCACAATTTGTCAGGAAGGCAGCACTTTGCTTCTCACCTGAGTAGTTCTTGGTACCTGGTTTCCTCTGTGGAAAAGAACATCAGAACAAGTGGTCATAATGGGATAGGGTTTGTAGGTTATGAAAGGATGACAACTATGACCATAAGCCCACAAACATGACAGTCTCTCTCTGGTTCCAATGTGATGCTGGCTCATGGCTCAAAGGGCACTTAGATTCCCTCCAACGTTCCTTGTGCAACATAAGCAAGAGTCCTCACCAAGCACAAAACTACCAGATGAGTCTGGCCTGAAATAGAGATGTTGTCCTATCCCCATTGGATACGGGCCTGACTTGGCTTTCTGTAAACAGTACTGAGGCAGTTTAGGATGACTGGGCCCTGAAAGTTAAAAAATATGCAGGACTGTCCTTGAGTCTGCCCTCACAATCTCCAATTTACTAGAGATCAGAGAAGGATCTCTTTTTTTATCTCTTGCCTAAAGGAGTTCCCTAGATCTGTTTTTCCATTAACAACTGGAGCTTCTCACTGGGAAGGAGTTTCCCTTTCCGAGAATTAAAGTTTAAATCTGTGGTTGTTGAGCTCAGCCCCAAAACTTGGCCTTATGGCTGGCCTTTTCTTGAGTCAGCTCCTAAGCCTAGACCCAATTAGCCCTCTCTCCGAAGTCACCTGACCCTGAGGGTAGAGCCCATCACAATATGAATATAGGTAAATGCAGGGCTTTTTGTTTGTTGGTTGGTTGGTTGGTTGGTTGGTTTTTCGAGGTTAGGTCTCACTATAGCTCTGGCTGACCTAGATTTCACTGTGTAGTCTCAGGGGGGCCTCATGGTGATCCTATCTCTATCTCCTGAGTGCTGGGATTAAAGGCTGAACTTTCAGGTCTCTGTTCTGGTAATCCCTCTTCCTGTCAACCCAGCTGGGCTGAGGTGGGGGGATTTCTAGTCCACATGGGCTCTCTACCCCATCCTGTCTTCCACATAGTAGGAACTCTCTGTACTATCTCCTCTTACCTTCTCTTAATCTAATTAAGTCTCTCTAAACCTTACATTCTGGTCTATGTAGTTTACTTCTTTAAATTAATAAAACAAGAGTCCTGGTACACTAAATTTGTTGGTGCATTGGTGTATTGGTGTACTGGCAAGGAACCCCAAAACTCCTCTTATAGCACCAAGTTCAGCACTTATCCTCTGAACCACAGTTCCCTGCCATTGACACACAGTGAACGACAAAGGAGTCTTCCAGTCTGCCCAGAGGTTAACAGGCATGACTGGGAGACATTGCTAATTTTTGAATGTTATTTGACACTTGAACTTTTTTTCTTACCCAAATATAATTAAACAAATAACTTATGGCTCCAGATTTGACAGGTATGAAATGTTTTAAGATCCCAGTTGCTATGAATTGATTAACTGAACAGATATTTACTGAGAACATCCACTAAACCAGGCCACAGAGGATGTGAGGATACACAATGGCTGATCCAGGAGGCTGATTCTAGAGTAGTCAACTCAGGTGGAAGAGAAAGTCAGTCAGTTTTACCCTGGCTACAGCTGCCTTACACAGTCCTGCGTATCTTACAAGGTCAAGTCAAGTCTTGTTTTGTGAGACATCCTTCAGTGCTCTATCCAAAGCACACCTGTTTTTGTCTTTCTAACCATTGATAATATATATCAGTTAATCTGTCTGTTCTTGTCGTTTTCTTCATCTGGTTTCATACTCTTGAAGGACAGAAGCTGTGTCTTAACTCCAATCTGGCCACTATAGACTTTTTCATGTAATAAACATTGAATCATTGTTGAGTTGAAATAACTATCATTACACTTATCAGATTAGTTCTTGCAGAATTCCCAAATGCCTGGATTTTGTGCTGTAGACAGAATGAGAAACAAACATAACACAATGTATTTCTTGGTCTTAATTTTGGACATGAAATTACTATTCTGGACTTGAGAGAAAGTACTACAGAGGAGAATCAGAATTTTAATAGTGTATGCTGGTTCAAACCTATGTAAGATTTACAACGAGGCAAATCCATGAAAGATTCTGAAAGGTTGTTTTAAAATCAAATTAAAATTTCTTTAAAAAAATAATAACAAAATAACTTCTGGGAAACCTAATAAGGTACAAAAGGTACCAGGAGAAAGAGAGCATAGAGATAGGATATAAAATGAGCAGCAGCTGAATATGCCAGGGAGAGGAGATGGAGACAAAACTCAAGATGGAAGGGAGGAGAGGGGACAGGCAGTGAGGTGCCATCGGCAAGGACTTCAGGCTCCCTTGGGAAGCCTTTTTATTACCAGTGACTTGTCCTGCCTTGAATTTTCTTTGGACTTTGTTTTCCATTTGTCATTACTGCTATAATAATAAAGGCCTGAATAGCACTTTCACCACATGTTAGGGACTTGCCAACCAACATAAAATACAAAGATATTTCTTCTTTGAAAGATTCTTTGTGATTTTAATTTTTCACACACTCATGAAGTCTAAGTGAAAGGGCTGGGGATGAAGATAATATAGTATTGTTTTTACCATGCTCCTTACTTTGACAAGGACTGTGCTATTCAGAGTGCTTGAGTGTGAGAGATTTCCTCAGTACTCTGTAATAGTTTGCACACAATGGCTGGAAAGCAAGTTCATATGAGCACAAGCCAAAGGTTCTTAATTTTTCTTTTCAAAGAAAAGTAGGGTTAGGGTCTAGTGCCTAAGGAACTGGGTATGAACTTCTAATTACAGAGAGGCAATAGTAACTGAAATTTGTTTGTTATATTGTAAAAATTTTTCCCTGAGGGAGCAAACTTGAAAAAACTGTCTGAACTGAAGTTCATTTAAGGTAATATTTTTGGGTATGTTTCATTTTGGCCCATTGCTTGGTTTTTAGAACACAAAAGTACCAAATAAAGAATATTTAAGGCAGCAATTTAAAGAAACCAGCTGCATTCCATTTTGGAATTATGTTTAAAAAAAAAAAAACAAGCAACGAAGAATTTCTAATGTGTTAAGAAAGAAAGTTTCTGATTAGTAAATTCAAAGCTGAAACTATTTAAAAAAATTAGTCCTCCACAATTCATTGTCCACTGAAAACAAACATGAAGCCTTGTGTTTCCCTGGGAGTGGAAAGTGAGATGAAAATATTCAATCAAATATAACCCTGAGAAGTGTGAAAATGGACATTAACTTTGCCCTTGACAATTCCCAATCTGACAACAGCAAGTTCTCCCCAAATGTCCTTTGCCTACTTCCTGGGGACTCCAGCCTGCCCCTTCCATGAGTTGCTAATGGGTACAGCTCACTTGAAGTACTTAGATTGCCACTAACATGGAAAATATAATATAATAGGCAAATTTGATCTTGGGAAATTCAAGATTCTAAAGTTCATTACTGTTCATCTTTATTTTCTCTTCCAAAGTCAGTGTGAGGTTTTTTTTTTTTTCTTCTGCTACAGAGATGTAAGCTTAATTTGAATTAAAATTGTTCTATAAGCCATGAGAATTTGCCTTTCTGGAACCTGCTCTTGAAACCTGTCCAGAACATAATTTTCCCCTGGTGAACAGCCCAGATCCTGTTCCTTTTGGGTTTAAGTCAAGCGTTTCCTTTTGCTGGATCTACTATTCTTCTAAAAATGACAAGCATTTGAATAAAATTTCTTAATTCTTTAGCCACCACTTCCAACACCTCATATTGAATATTCACATTTTCTCTAAAAGGATCAAGTATTATGTTTTATCTTGCATTCATTATACTCCTCAGAGATTATGGAACATGGTCTTTTCGTCTTAAATTTCAGTTGCTACAGCCCAAAAGACCCCCGCACTTCTACAAGTCCATTTGCTCTCACTGTGCACTGCATGCCCACGGGACAGCAGCCTCACCATCCAGCACACTTCTGTGATTTTTCAAGTCAGTATAGATAAAAATCTTGTCCATTCAAGGTTGTCCTCTCCTCTGCTTCTTCTACAAGGGATGACAGCTGGATCTAGAGGAGCTTTCCACCCAGGGATAGGCAGGAGGAGGGACTGTAGATTGATGATCTCTGATAATCTCTCCTGCTAACATGATGTACACTTTACCTTCTGCCTCTGAATTTTTCATGGTGATTACTCTGGCACAAAAATGTGGTCTCTTTCCTTGACTCTAAGCCAGAGGTGATACTTAAATCACTCAGGCTGATGTTTCCTAGCGGGTAACCGAAGTATCACAGCCTTGTCACAGTTTCCTTCTTCTTTTAGAGAACTTAATAGCAAGTGGAGGCTCTCACCTTTTGTCAACTTTCAAATTCCACTTAGGATTTTGGGTTTCCTTTTCTCTGGTTGAGAGGCACTAGGAATACGTAAAAGGGAGTTTTCCTTGGGGTTCACTTGTCCACGTGCATTTATTCTGCCCCTTAATTGCTCTCTTCTTGGCCAATTTGTGCAGACACTGTGCTGGAAAGGAAACTGCCCTTCAAAAACTTCAGCTGGAAGCTGCTTCTGAGCTTCCAAAATACAGTTGAATGTACAGCGACTCCCAAAAATCCATGGGTTGAAGGTCTGGTCCATGGCCTGGGGAATTATGGGAGGCGTTGGAACTAGTGCCAGGTAAAGAAAGTTAGGTCCTTGGAGGCATGACCTTGTGGGTGATCTTGGACATAACCCTTTTCTCTGGCTTTTTAAAATCCCTGGGTGCTGTGAAGTGAGCAGTTCTTCTGTCTCATGCTCCTACCATAATGTACTGAGGTACCACAGGCCCATGGGCCTACACCTCTGAAATTGTTAGCCAAAATAATCCTTTCTTCCGCCTTAGGAACTGATTATCAGATTTTCTTGTTACAGTGGCGGGAAGCTGACTAACATAGGAGTTTGTCCTTGGTCACCTGTTCACCAGTTTTAATTCCCACTTATTTATGCACAACATCTTCTAAATTCCATTACCAATGATTAATAGGGAGCAGAGAAAAGTAAAAGAAAGAAATAGTTCAGAGGGGCCATAACCAACTCCAAACCCTCCAGTTCATGCTTGCATCTCTAGCTGCTTAATAAAACTCACTGTTCTCGGTATGTGGTGTCTTTGCTCATTGATCTTGGTGACTTCTTTTCTATGCATCACAGAGGCCTAGATACTTCTAGGCTCAAATGAGAGAGGTCATTGAGGAGAAATACATGCTGATCAGTATAATCACATGTATTCTCTGGCCCCATACATTGAGGCTTATAATCCAGGCGAAACTACTAATAAAGATGTTAATGATAGCAAATGAGTGTGTAGAATTTAGCTAAACAAAGGGAAGAAATGTTTTTCTTCAGGCAATGAGTTTTGGCTATACTTCTGTCTGGTTAGGTTAAAACGAGTATAGGGTTTAGAAGCTTTAATTGTGTTGCTTACTTAAAGTACTAAAAGTGGTTTTTTTTAAACAACTATTTATTTATTTGAGAAAGAGAGAGAGAATGGACATGCCAGGGCCTCCAGCTGCTGCAACCAAACTTCAGATACCTGCGCCACCGTGTGGCACATCTGGCTTACGTGGGTCCTGGGGAATTCAACCTGGTCTCTTTGGCATTAAGGCAAGTGCCTTAACTGTTAAGGCATCTTTCTGGTTCCAGAATGAAAGTTTTTGATCAAGGCACTTGTAGGAAACCCCAGAGGAGACTCCACCCACAGAATGGCAGGAGGACTGCTTGCATAAGACAATTCCATAAATCCTCATAGTACTAATAGCATGCAATGAAAACTCTTTTCAGAAGAGAGATTTTGCACACAAAGAGCCCCGAGGGACAAGATGGCAGTGGAAACATCCATCAAGTAAGTACAGGGTATTTAGAAAATCACTCTTCGGACTCCATCCATCACACTCTCAGAGACTGCTGTGTTAATCCATTTACCACCACTGAGCACAAGCCTAAAGACAAATGCAAAAGTATGCCTTGGGGAGCGCTTTCAACAAAACTTCTGCAGAGGCTAATGTGGACAATGAGGATTTCCCCCCATGATGCCCAAGCAGTCAGCACACACGCGCACGCACACACACACACACACACACACACACACACACACACACCCCGACATGCAGCTTCCTGTGGCTTTTCAAATACAAGACATCACTTACTTCTTTGATCCAGGAGTGGGTTTTTCTTCCCTCACTACATTGAGTTCTGAGTTGTGAGTACATGCTGCCATTCTATCCCGGCCTCTCCTATGGTATATGAACCTGCTATCACTGTATGGGTTAGAAACAAAATGAGCTCCTATTTCTCTGGACTTCACTGTGGCTTATAAACTCTACATATGTAAGAGGAAAGGTGTGAATTAGAGACAATGCAATGATTATACAAAATTCATCAGAATATTACTTCCTTTGCCTCTGTACTTGCCCAAAGGAAGAAAAACATATGCTAAAATAAGAATTATTCCTTCTGTTTTTGTTTTCTTCTTTTATTTTAGAGAGAGAGACACAGAGAGAGATACAGAGAGAGAGAGAGAGAGAGAGAATTGGTGCTCCAGGGCTTCAGCCACTGATACTGAACTCCAGATGTTTCAGCCACCTAGTGGGCATGTGCAACCTTATGCTTGCCTCACCTCTGTACATTTGGCCTATGTGAGATCTGCAGAGTCAAATATGGGTCCTTAGACTTTGCAGGCAAATGCCTTAATTGCTAAGCCATCTTTCCGGCCCTATTCCTTCTGTGACTTTTTAAAAAACTATTTTATTTATTTACTTGAGAGAGAGAGTGAGGGAGAGAGAGAATGGCACACCAAGCCTTCTAGCCACTGTGAATGAACTCCAGATGCATGTGCCACTGTGTGCATCTGGCTTATGTGGGTACTGGAGAATTGAACCTGGGTCCTTAGGCTTTGCAGGCAAGTGCCATAACCACTAAACCATTTCTTTAGCCCTTCCTTTCTGTTTTCACAGTGCTATTTTTCTTCCCTTCTTTTCTCCTTTCTTCCCTCCTTCCTCCCTTCCTTTCCAAGTACAGAAAGACAGAAGCAAGAATGAGAGAATGGGTGCCCCACGACCTCCCAATGCTGTAACAGACTCCAGATGGATGTGCCACTTTGGACATCTGACTTTTATGTAGATACTGGGGAATCAAACTGAGGCCATTAGGCTTTGGAGGTAAGCATCTTAACCACTGAGCCATCTCTCCAGTTCCCCCCTTTTAAAATAGTTCTTTCACATCTTTTACTTAGCTTGACTTACTTATCTGAATGTTCGGAAAGTAAAACACTTCTATACTTTATAGAGTAACTACTCTTTGAAATGACTTAATGAACCTTTTGAGAGTAAAGATATATGAAATATAAGATGGAAACAATTTTAGGCACCTTATGCTCTAGCAGTTTCAATGGAGCCCTGCTCATGTGTAACCCTGAGTGAGAGAAAGAAGCCACATCCTTGTGAGAAATGATCTCTAGTGCAACAGCTACACTGGAGACCAAATTGCCCGGCCCATGGCACACCACTATAAAGGGTCATTTCCTATGGAGGATAGAGAAGTCACTCATTTATAATGAGGGAGATTCTCGGAGGGAGGTTTTGTTTTCCATGTCTTCAAGAAATCTGCAAGCTTATCAATTCACCTGTAACAATGATCTGAACTTGTGATATTAATGTTAGTGGACTCTGTTTTAATATAAAATATTACATAGATGTGATGCTTATAATTTTATTATTTGGTAACTGAGAATATTGCAAGATTATATGCTTTTATCATGAAGAAATATAAACTTTATAATAATGTACCTTTAAATAATGACATCATCATCTTTGTGTGTTTGGGCAAAAAGAACTTGTATCTTTGGCTATGTTTGGTTGGCACATAAGTTCTTATTGTATTTTGTTCATTCAAGGTTTTCAGTATATTATCTCAGAATCTATACCTTTTCACACCCCAGTTTATATACACAAACTAATTTGTTTATTCATTAACTTAATCACTGAGAAATTTTAAAACATTTCCTTTTACATCTTGTTATCAGTAATTTTTATGTATGCATGTAATAAATTTTGATCATAATCTGAAGCATTTCTCTAGCCATTGCATGATATTGGGTTTGGAGGAAAGAAATTGAACAAGATTTTCTTTTGGAGGGCTGAAAGGCAAATGATGTATGTTTACATATATACACACACACATACACAAATACATGTAAACCTTATAATAGCTTTAAAATGTATATTTTTATAAATACATATTTTATACATAAACATATAGTTTATAAATATATGTAAATATATAAATATATTTATATTCAAATAAATATATATATTTTTAAATATGTAATATAATAGTAACTACTGAAAGAAATTCTAGGGATTTCATTTCTACTACAATGATAGATAAGGTATACTTGGAAACTAGTTCCCAAATCATAAAGGTAGAGTGAACCTAGATTTGTTGTGAACTTGTGCTTATGGAGAACATACAGAAAAAAAGATTTGCCTGGAAATTCAACTTTGATCCAACATTACAAACTTGCAGTCAAAGCAACCACGAAGCTCTCACAGAAAACAGGGTAAGCTAGAGCCTGTAGGACAACAGCGGCTAGGGTCCGAATGACAGAGATTCCAAACTTTGGAGCTTTTAGTTTTTATTTAGAGAAATATTATGTTTAACATACATCATAAAATAGGCAAGGAAAAATTTTTGAGAGTCTCACTAGATAGCCTAGGCTGGTCTTAAACGTGTAATCCTCTTGCTTCTACCTCTTAAATGTAATTATTACAAGCATATGCTATCACATTTGCCATTCAGAGAGGAAAATTTGACTAAAAAGAAAGAGAGGATAAAAATGGCAAGATTGATTTAGAAAAAAGATGAATGCTTTGGAATATTGATGTTTAAATTTAACTCATGTTTTAAATAAGTCTAAATGTCTATGACTTAGAAGTAGGTAACAGTTTCTTAAATATGATGACTAAGGCATAAAAGACAAAAGAAAAATAGATATATGAACTTTCATCACATTTAGAAAATTGTGCAGGACTTCAACAAATGGCATTGAGCCAGCAGGATAACTGCATACACAGGAATGCAATTTGCCCTTAAACAGTATACAAAATTAACTCAAAATAGGTCAAAGACCTCAGTATAAAATTACAAGAAATATAAAACTCTGAAGAGAAAGGCAGGGGTAAGTTTTATGACCTTGGATTTAGTAATTGTTTCTTAGATACATACTGAAAGCGCCAGCAACAGAAGAAAAATCGAGGTAATTCTAGCTTATTAAAGTTAAAGTGTGCCAAGGAAGCACCCGAGAAAATGAATATAGCCACAGAATGGGAGAAAGGATTGAAAATTGGGTATATAACAGAGACACAGTGTTCTGAATATGTAAATGTCTTTCCACAACAAAAGACAATGAAGTCCAGTTTTGAAAATGGACAAATTATTTAAATTAGTATTTCCTCAGAGAAGTTATGTGAACCTCCAGTAAATACATGAAAAGTTTATCCATCAATGGGAAGCTACCAATCAAAGTCACATGACTTCATCACCAATATGATGGCTATCATATTTTGGGGGAGGGTGGTGGTTTGTTTTTGTTTCTTCAAGGTAGGGTCTTACTCTAGCCCAGGCTGACCAGGAATTTACTATGTAGTCTCAGGGTGGTCTTGAACTCATGGCTATCCTCCTACCTCTGCCTCACAAGTGTTGAGATTAAAGGCTTGTGCCACCATGCCTGGCAGCTATCATATTTTTAAAATATTTATTTATCTATTTAAGAGTGGGAGAAAGAGGCATACAGAGAGAGAAAGAATGGGTGTATCAGGGCCTTCAGCCACTGCAAACCAACTCCAGATGCATGTACTACCTTGTTCATCTGGCTTTCTGTGGGTACTGGGAAATTTAACCTGGGTTCTTAGGCTTTGCAGGCAAGATACTTAACCACTGAGCAATCTCTCAAGCCCCCTGGCTATCATATTTTTAAAGTAGAAAATGACAAGTGTTGACATGAGTGCACAAAAATTGGAATCCTCATGCACCATTCAGTCACTGTGGTAAATAATCTACCAGCTTTTCAAAATGTTTAAAAAAGAGTGACCTATATATCAGTTCTATCTATCAATTCTATTCCTAGCCACATGTGGTGGTTTGAGTCAGATGTCCCCCATAAACTCATATGTTATGAATGCTTGGTCTCCAGCTGATGGCAACTTGAGAGGTGGAGGCTTGCTGGAAGAGGTGTGTTATTGGGGCGGGTCTTGAGTGTTATTAATCTCTAGCTTGCCAGTGCTCATTTGACTAACTCTCCTGCTGCTGTTGGCAAGATGATGTCCAGCCTCTGCTCTACTATTTTTCCTCTCAAGACTATAAGCCAAAATAAAATGTTTTCTTCCCATTAACTGCTTTTGGTCAGGAGTTTTGTCCTAGCAACTTGGAGGTAACTACAATACCATCTATGTACTTAAACTGAAAACATGTCCAAACAAAAGTTCTAGTTCATAAATGCTTAACATTGCATTACTTGTTATAGCAGCAACCAAGAGGTGACCTAAGTGTCTACTCACAGAAGAATGCATAAGCAAGGTGAGCATTATTCCTCTATGTAAAGGGTACATGTATGTGGAATAAGATACACATGCATGGATGAATCTCAAGGGCATTTGCAAAGCGACCTAAGCCAGACACCAAATGCTCCATATTTTATATTTCTCTCTGTATGAAATGCCCGGAATAGGCAAAGACATGAAGACAGAAATTCCCAGGGCTTAGAGAAAGGGAGAAGGGAAAATGACTGCTAATGTGTCTTGTGTTTCTCTTAGGGTGACAAAATTTTGTAACATCAGACAGTTATACAAATTTGTGCATATGTTAGAAACCACTGAAGTCCACACCACAATTTTAGTAGTTCAAATATTAATTAATATATGTTACAGTTGATTAATCTCAGGTGGAAAAAAGTCAATAAATATGAAAATAGAAAAAAAATATGCAAAATCTTTTTCAGAGGAACTATACTGATTAAGTCATGTACCAGTGAGAATAAGTGTTGTGGACAAGCATGAGGACACCAATACGATTCTGACTGGAGTCAGTAAAGACAAGGAGACAGACAGTAGAAGAAGGTCACTATGAAAGTACTTCATTCCCAAAAAAGGTTCAAATATGCTAATTTTTTATATCATTTGAAGAAATGGAACAAATTGTGAATTATATAGGTCATAAGAGTAAAAGAAGATATAGTATCATGGACCACAAAAACAAAAAGAATAAACAAGAAGAATAAAGTTCCCTATATGGAGAAAAGAATGAATTTAAATTGGTGGATGGTTGTTAAAGAAAGAATAAAATAAAAACCAGAAATGAGTAGAATAGTATTTCCAAGTTACTGGAAGAAAATAACACCAATCCAGAATTGTCCATTTGCTTAAAAACACTCTCCTCATATTGATGGCAAAATAAAGCTCTGACAGAAAAGGCAGCAGCATGTGGAAATAACCAGACTTTGTTTTTTTTTAAGTTATTTATTTATTAAAAGAGGGAGAGAATGGGCACACCAGGGCCTCTAGCCATTGCATACTAACTCCAGATTCTTGAGCCACCATGTGCATCTGGATTTATGTGGGTACAGGTGAATCAAACCTGGGTCCTTTGGCTTTGCAGGAAAGCACCTTAACCACTATGCTATCTCTCTAGCCCAACAACCATGCTTTCTAAAAGACCCTGGAATGCACAGAAGGTTGTGTTGAAAGACAGAATGAGGTAAGAAATACATAGATGAGGAAATCTAAACAGAATTCAATCCTAAAGAACAGGGAATCTGACCTATGGCATTTTTTAAAGGTAGAACCAAGCATTCTTACCTGACGGCTTGGTGGTTGGGAGAAGACGACAGAGTGGAAGTCATGGTCAGCCACTGAGTTGGTTATCAAGCAGTCCGAGAGTGCTTAGCTGCAGACTGCATACCCAAGTTCCTTCAGTGAAAACTGAGACAGTTAAAAAATGCAAACATCTGGTGCTGGCTTCACTTTCCATTGGAGAATCTGCTTCTGCTTTTCAGATGGACGCAGAACCTGAGGAGAGAATCAGCCCTCACCATGCATCTCACCATGGCCCCAGCTGAAACCATAGAGTAATTGGGCAAATGAGCAAGAGTTCTGCTCTCTTGGTGAACCTGGTACCAGCACAAGGCTGAAGGATATAGACACAGAGAACACTCAGCTCCTACCAAACCAGATATCCAGAGACAGAGGCTCCCAAGACCTCATCACTGAAGAAGACCAAAAATGGCTCAAGGAAATTCGCAGAATGTTAGAGCCAGTTGTTAGGACATTATGCACAGAGACACTGTCTCTTCCCCATCATTGATGGCTACCCCCCCAATGCACAATCCCCAATGAGAAGGGTCCCTGCAGAGGGAGGGGGACAGGGAGGAGGCTAACGATGGTACCAACATGGCTATATACACACTGTGTACATAACTACTACTAATAATAATAATAAAGAACATAATAAAAAATACAAACATAAGCCAAAACACCCTGCCTCAGCTGCTTACCTAACTAACCTCAAGCCTGGTGTCATAAAGCAGCAGTCATATTACTGCTCGTGAGCTCATGGGTCAACCAGACTGTTCTGTTTATTTACACTGTAGTCAGCTGTTCTGAGAATGAATTGCTCCGTGGCTGTGGGGGTGCTGGCTAGGGCACCATGACCTTACCTAGAATCACTCAACTCTGTTCCATGTAGTGTCCCACCCCCTAAGAGAGCTGAACAAAGTTCCTGTAGAGTGTGTGGAAGGCCTGCGGGAGTCAAGCCTCCAACTTGATTAACTTTTTATATGAAGGTCTAGATAGTTGTTGCAGTCAGGTTTGCATTGCTGGTAAAATTTGCTCAACCAAGAGCAGCTTGTGGGGAAAAAAAGGTGGTTTATTTTGGCCTACCGGCTCAAGGGAAAGCTCCGTGATGGCAGGGAAAACGATGGCATGAACAGAGGTTGGGCATCATCTCCTGGCCAGCATAAGGTGGACAGCAGCAACAGGAGAGTGTGCCAAACACTGGCAAGGGGAAGCTGGCTATAACACCCATAAGCCCATCCTCAACAATACACCACCTCCAGGAGGCGTTAATTCCCAAAACTCTATCAGCTGGGACTCTAGCAATCAGAACATCTAAGGTTATGGGGGACATTTGAATCAAACCACCGCAATAGCAAATATGTGAAGTTTTTCAAGTCATACAATTACAGCTACTCAACTGTTTGGACAAGAAATGATTTATATCCCAGATGTAAATGATTTAGTATGGCTGTGTTTCAATAAATCTTTATAAAAATAGACAGCTGTCTAGATATGTATGGTTTTAAGTTCCTGGCCTCAACTTAGAATTGGCATAGTTTCTCTTTCACCCCGTGCTAGAAGGAAAGGCAGTCTTACTACAAACAGTAATCCTTTACCAGGAGACAAATATTTGCATCCAATTTCTGACAATCTATCACAATTTAAATAAATCAAAAAAAAAAAAGTCAGGCGTTGGAGAGGTTACTTAGTGGCCAAGATTGCCTTGAAGCCTAAGGACTCATGTTAGACTCTCCAGATCCTATGTATGCTAGAAACACAAGGTGAAGCACATGCAAGATCATGCATGTGCACAGGTGGCACATGGGTCTGGAGTTTAATTGCAGTGGCTGGATGCCCTGGCATGTCAATTCTCTCTCTGTCTCTCTCATTAAAAAAAAATCAGGAAAAAGAGGAAAAGTATATAGGCAAAGCAAAAGTAAATACAAAATAATGTAAATAAAGTCAAACACGCTATTATTTTCAGATTTACAGTACATTTGAAGGGACTCACCTCTCAAAACTATAAAGCCAAAAATCACTAGAGTAGACGTTAAAAATCCATCATCACTATGGGGGACTTTTGCTCATTCCCCTCAGTCATTTAGTAAACAAATGACATTTTGAGTGGTACTGAGGTTCCTGTGCAAGTCTTCGATTCTGGTCCTGGATTTATAGTGTGAAGTTGGGCTGGAGAGATGGCTTAGCGGTTAAGCGCTTGCCTGTGAAGCCTAAGGACCCCAGTTCGAGGCTTGGTTCCCCAGGTCCCATGTTAGCCAGATGCACAAGGGGGCGCACACATCTGGAGTTCATTTGCAGAGAGGCTGGAAGCCCTGGCGCGCCCATTCTCTCTCTCTCTCCCTCTATCTGTCTTTCTCTCTGTGTCTGTCTCTCTCAAATAAATAAATAAAATAAAATAAAATTATAGCGTGAAGTTATTTCTTGTGTATGTGCATGAGCCATGTACAAGATGGCGTGTAAGCATTGCACGTAAGATAAGAGAATATACACAATGACAATATGGGTCAAAGGGGCAAAGAACAAAGAACCTGTGGATGAGAACCTTTAGGATCCTCCATAAAAGGAAAAGGAAGGAACTCCAGCTCATCGGGAGTCTCAAGAACAGCGAGTGTGTTATAAACCATGCTGCCAAAGGGCTCAGACTCTCTGATTTCATTATCTAATGTTCAATGCATGTGCAACTAGGTATGCAACATGCTTTGGGAAATAAGCATAGGTGTGCTAAGGCTATGCCTGACACCTTTGACGGTTATGGATGAGAGGTCAGAGAAGAATGTTCCTTCTGCACCAACTCTATCCTATATAAACCAGGGAAACTTCTCTGAGTTTTTCCTCCTGTCACTCACCTCATTTGCATAATACATATCCTGATGAGGCTGTGAGAGAAAGGTTACACAGCCTGGGGCAGAAGAGACTGAGTCTTCATACATGAAAAATTTCAATTTACTCAGCAATCGTGTTATGTGGAAGACAGAAATTGTATCTCATTTTGCTAAGCATTCAACTCTTTCTGCAATTGATATTTATAGTCAGAAAAATATAGTCAGACTGTTTTTTGTGAGGTAGGGTCTTACTCTAGTCCAGACTAACCTGAAATTCACTACATAGTCTCAGGGTGGTCTCAAACTCACAGAGATCTCCCAAAATAGAAGCAGTTTGTGGAAGGAAAACATGACAGGAACAGACAGGTGGGTATCATATTTCCTCAGCAGCAAACAGGAAGCAGAGAGAGTGAGATTTCTGTAGCAAGTTGGGTTGGGATATAACATCCCAAGGCCTGCCCACAGCAACACTTCTTCAGCAAGACTCTACTTCCAAAACTCTCCACCAACTGGGGATTGAGTATGAGGCTTAATCGTAAGAACATGTGGCTATGGGGGGGATTTTACAATCAAATCATCACAGGATCTCATGCCTCCATCATTCATGATGAAATGTTGGTGGACCAAATCCTTCACAGGTCTTGTGCACATAACCACTACTACTGTAAGGTCATGAGTGCAAAGGCCATGCAACAGCACGCCTCCTCATCCTCTGACTGTTACATTCTTTCTGCTCTTTCTTTTACAATGTTCCCTGAGAATTGGAGGGTGGGATAGGGATGTCTCATGGCTCTCCACAATTCCTTATTCTTAGAACTTTGATGAATTTTGAGTCGCCTCAGTATCACCACCATCTGTGGAAGCAAGCTTCTGCAACCAACGATGAGAGCAACACTAACCCACAGACATAAAAATAAATTTCTATAGGGCAATTTGAGGGATACAACATATCCATTTAGCCAAACAACTGTAGTAGCTTCCCTCTTATGGCCTATCCTCCACAGTTACCGTTTTTTGAGCAGGTTTTCACTACTAGGCATGAATTCCCTCCCATGGACCAAGCCTCAAATCCAATCAGAGAGCAGTTAGTTATCTCCATAACAGTCATACCAGTATTGCACCAATGGGCACATCTTTCCTTGTAGGTTGATAGTTATCATGGCGGTCCGGCTGCTGGTTAAGACTGTTGATGATACTTTTTATTTTAAAAAGGAAAGTTCTGGGCATGTAAGAAATTTTACCTCTAGAGAGTACTAAATTTCAGAGAACTTCAATGGCAACAGTAGGACATAAGTTCTCAAACTTGTGATTTCACGGGACATTACACACCTCAACATTATGAAATACTCAAATAATGTTTTATTGTTATGGGTCATATTTATTAGTATTTACTTTATTCAAAATCAATGCTTATCCATTAATATACATATTACTGTTTTGAAAGTAATATTAATAATCATTTCTCAAGTAAATATAAATGACATGCTATGAAAAATAATAATTTCATAAAATGAAAACAATTCACTGTTAAGAGTGACATTTCATTATATTTTTTTCACAGCTCTTTAGTGTCTAGCTTAACAGAAGACAACTGGATTCACATATTGGGTTTGTGTTCAATCTGTTGGGATAGGATGTCATGTAAACTTTTGAAAACCCAATGCAATCATGAGAGAGAATTCATATAAAAAGTGAAAATAATTCTTGCGTATTGTCATGAACAGAGTTTGACTCTGTGGATAAAAGAGTCTCTCAGAGCTCTGGGGTCCACAGATCACAGTTTGAAGACCATTGTGCTGGAGCATGAAGAATTGAGTGAAGTGAACTTAATTGTTGGGCAGACTGGTTTAAGTCCTGGCTTTTCTCCCTTTCAGAGCTATTATGCTTGTTTATGTTTTGCATGGAAGCCCCTTCTCAGTCTTCCCACTGAAGGCAGGATTAACTGTTGGTAGGGAACACCCCACATGCATGTGACAGCTTGCTGGCTGACTAGCCTTCTAGTAGATAAACTCTTTAAAATCAAGCTGATTTGTTTTCTTCACAGTGGCACTTCTAATGCATACTATGACTCCTTTCCTTCTTTCTTGCCTCATACTCAATCCATCAGCAAGTCCTGTTGAACTCACGGTCGAACTATACCCAGAATCACATCACTTTTCTCTCCTTTCTGCTTCCTTGGTCTAGGCACCATGACCTACAAAGGCCCTTATCTATAACAGGTTTTTGAATGAACTACCTGCTTCCCCTGCCCTTTAGTCTGTGTCTAGTCAATGGCTTGGATAATAGAAGTGAAAAAATTCCATTCCTTTATTTATGACTTTTGGTGACATCATTCCATTTAGGTCTAGTATAATTACTTTCTGTTTCTGTCTCCTTTAGTTATCATGACCCTTCCTGTGTTGGTCAAACACATGGAGCAAGTTCAAGGTCTCTGTACCTGCTGTTCCCTTGAGCTGGATTGCTGTTCCTTGAGATGACTCAGTCCTCACTTCTTGCAGACTGAGTTTGAATGTCCTCTTACTTGAAAAGGTTTCCTAGACTATTTTTGCAAAATAGAAACTTAATGCCAGTATTTTCCTTTAAGTGTCATAAGTGACTTGGTTTTGTATTTGAGCACTTACCAACACCCACCATGATCTGTATGCTTTGTATCAATCTTTCCTCACCCCTTCCAAGTCCACATCCCAGGAATTTCACCTTTTCTGTTCACTAATGGGACTTTTGTGCCAAGGACTGTACTTAACATATATGGCAGGCACTACATTCCATAAATTTTTATTGAATTACTGAAGAGGTCACATAAGCTTTTGCTTTTAGGCAATGGGCAGACATGTGATGAGTATGTTGTAAAATTAGATAACAGCAGCCATTGCCTTGACCTTCAGGTCTGGGTCAGAGGCTCCTCCTAATTCTTCTCCAGAACTTGGATTACCATATGGTGACATTTGTTACACAGAGTAGAAGGATCTTTTTTACTTGCTTCTTTGACTAGGGATGAGGCTTCTACCCTCATATTCCCACTGTTTAATAGTGACTGCCACACAGGAGATACTCAACCTAAGTTTGCCAAATAAATTCAAGAGTAAACTAGCCAACCAGTGGTATTGAAGCTGAAATTTTAAAAAGTAATTTATGGTTCTATGCATCAGTTAATTGGTGTCTCATAGGGAAAGTATTTTGTTCTTTTTCTGAATCAAACCCAAAGTAGAGGAAGACCATAAAAATGAAAGCAGTACTAACATTTCAGTTAATGGACTCTGAAGTAGGAAAACGCATATTTACTGGTTGGAAATTATTTCTGATCTAGTTACACGGGTGATGTGAGCTATTGTTTAGCAGCATGATACAATGGTTCTTTTACTTGTTAGAAATATATTCTTACAAATTAAACCCTATACCAAAATGGCTTGCTCTTAGCAAAATATTCTTTCTTAATTGACTGAGTGAAGGGGTTACATGATTTCTCATTCCAAAATGTGTTAGCTGACTCTTTGGAGACACTTTTGAGGAAAACATCTGACAGATCCAGTGTAGTCTTCTTTTACTTAGAAGAAATGGTATAAATTCCTTAATCAACATTTCTTCGCCTATTCAACTATAAACCAATTTCAGGAAAGCATTTCTTTGATTTCTTTTTTATTCCTGTGAAACCTTGTTTTTTGATCATGGCAAGCCTAGAAATCTAGAGAGAAAGTCCATATCCTGGTTGTATAATTTACTATCTATATGATCTTGGCTAAATTACATAATCTCTCTGAGCTATAATTTCTGCATTTCAAAATAGGTTGTGGGCTGAAGAGATTGCTCAGAGGTTAAAGGCACAGGCTTAGAAAGCCTAATGGCGCATGCTTGATTTCCCAGCGCACACATGAAGCCAGGTACACAGAAGGACACATGATCCTGGAGTTGGTTTGCAGTGTTAGAAGGCTCTGCTACACCCATTCTCTCTCACGCTGCCACTACTTCTTTCTGTCAAATGAATAAATATTTTAAAAATGGGTGACAAGGAATGTTCAGAACATGCACAAGGAATTATGTTTCAAGCAAGATGAATGGCTTTCTGCTGGGATGCCTACAGATTCCACTGCGTTTTATAACTTCAAGTTGGCAGGCTGTCATTAGTGAAACTGTGTTGGTGTTTGTAAGAGATGACCATGGCTCACTTATCTTTGTCCCAGGCACCAAGAAATACCTGATACATAAAGGATGTTGTTCATAGAACTGTGACACAAGATAATAAGAAACTATGATCCATCTTCATTTCCGTCAAATATCAGCTCTTACTTCAATATATATTTATTAAAAATAAAATAAGTTTAATAGAAAAAGTTTAATATACAATAAATAAAGATAATATTGTCATGTTTGATAAATATATGATTTAAAAATAATAAACAGTTATAAGAAAATTAATAATCACCTTAACAACGTCTTTCCTTGAAAGCCTAGCCACGGGAATCCTGGTTCATTGTCTTCTGAAAAGTATATATATAACTTTTTACTTTACTTTTACTCGATTATTTGAGAGTGAGAGCAAGAGCAAGAGTGAGAGAGAGAGCGAGGGAGCGAGAGAGAGAGAGAGAAAGAGGGAGAGAGAGATGGGTACACTAGGGCCTTCAGCCACTGCAAATGAACTCTAGACACATGCACCCCTTTGTGCATCTGGCTTACATGGATCCTGGGGAATCAAACTGAGGTCCATTGGCTTTGCAGGCAAACACCTTAACCACTAAGCCATGTCTCCAGCCCTGAAAAGGATATTTTTATAGAGAGTGATAGCATAAGAGAGCGCAGATCTGAAGACCTTAGGATATGTTTCTCATCAAAGAAATATAAAGTGAGGTCCTGTGCCACTCATTGTTTTAGGAGTCAATAATACAACTGCGGAATCAATCAAAAAGTGCTCACACAGTGTTTGTTTTTAAATATTGGTAGAAAAAATGAAACATAAATGACTATTGCAAAATTAAATTGGTAGCTAAATCTTCATGCTCATTGACTAATGACCTTGAGAGAATACTTTATTTGTCATATTTTTCCTGAAACAGTAACACTAAGAGTTCAACAACACAAGGTAAAGATGTTACTCAGGATGCACTGTTTCTTCTAGAAGCATGGCTCTTGCGGCCTTTGTGGGAGTCTTTCACCATTCATCCAAGTCAGTAGACTTCATGAACAGAGCAGCACTGGGAACATAGTGAGTAGAATCACTAACATGCAGTGGCTCTGTGGACATGCAATTATTTGTTGGTATATCTTCATTTTGTGATGTGACATACGTCATACATGTTGTGATGATTGGTTGCTGCTGTCAGTCTGCTGGTGACAGGGAAACTCGCCTTTCTTAATGACAGCCTGTCAACTTGCAGCTGTAAGTCAGGTGATCTCTGTGGGCCTTCAGCTATAAAGTATTAATCTTGCTGGAAAAAAATAATTCTTAGGCTGGCTGTGGTGGTGTACACCTTTAATCCCAGCACTCGAGAGGCAGAGGTAGGAGAATCATCATGACTTCGAGGCCACCCTGAGACTCCATAGTGAATTCCAGGTCAGCCTGGGCTAGAGTGAGACCCTACTTTGAAAAACCAAAATAATAATAAAAAAAATTCTTTGTCTGTGTACTATGGATGGAGCATGTGTGTCTTATGAAAGAATTGAAAAACTAACTTGTTCTGGAAAGGTGGATTGGCCAGTATAGTATCTGCCATGCAAGCATGAGAACCTGAGTTTGGATCCTCAACACTTACATAAAAGGTGGGTGTTGGGGGCTGGAGAGATGGCTTAGCAATTAAGGCACTTGCATGCAAAAGCAAAGGACCCAAGTTCAATTCCCCAGGATCCATGTAAGCCAGATGCATAAGGAGGCCCATGCATCTGGAGTTCATTTGCAGTGGCTGTATGCCCTGGCACACCCATTCTCTCTCTTTTTCTCTACATGCCTCTTTTCCTTTCTCTCTCTCTCTCTCTCTCTCTCTCTCTCTCTCTCTCTCTCTCTCTAATACATTAAAAAAGATGGGTGTCATGCACTCTTGTAAACTCAGGGCTGGCGAGATGGAGACAGGGGCACCTGGGGCCTGCTATCTTGCTAATCTAGCCAAGTTCGTGAGCACCAGATTCAGTGTCTCAAACAAACAACAAAGAAAAACCAAGATGGATGAGGAGTGATAGAGGAAGATTTCAACCTCTGACCACCATACACACACACACACACACACACACACACACACACACACACACACATATGCAAGTGCTCTCATACACTCATGTGCAAAAACATACATATATATATAAACAATAAGCTCCATTTCTAGCACATCGATGAGTTTCTGTGTGTCTAATTGCTGCATGTCTTTCAGGGTCCTGCTCTCGGGATCTCTTCCCCCAGCTCTCCGAGCCATATGTGAATTTTCTGCCCTGTAAGAACTCTGTTTCTCTTGTGACCTTGAGAAATTCTTATTGCTAGTAATCACCTGAGCCTGTTCTTTCATTCTTCCACTAGACAGGAGTGGAGAAAGCACTGCTGTGACTGTCATCGCTTCCCCAGCAGAGCCCTTGCCTGCCAAACAGATGTTTGGCAAGCAGTAAATAGTTTTTTTAATTTTTTTTAATGCTTGTAGAATAATAAATGAATGAATGAAGCATTAATTATCATTCCAGAATTAAACATCACCTTCTCATTCACATGAACTCTATGTGATTCAGCTTTAGGAACTAATTTATACAAAAAACCCCACGGCTCAGTAGATGGAAGTAGGCCTGAAAATTGGGAGATAAATCTTTTTGCTAATTTACTAATGACCTTGGGGGAATGCTTTACTTGTCATATCTTTTCTGGAACAGTAAAAGTAAGAGTCCAGAGAGGTCCCTTAGTCTACTTCCTGAGGCACACTGAAGACAGAGGGCTGTGCAGTTGGCACTGTGCCTTCATGCTGTGCGCAAAGCTGGCAGCTGCTTTCGTGACCTCAACCTGTGCCATGTCAGTCAGAACTTGGGTTGCCTCGGTGCGAGACTGGCTAAGAAGAGGTGCACGGGAGCTGCGCTGTGTGATAGAAATGCTCTCCTTGTTTCAGCCAATCAGTGGCCACTGAGCTGTGCTCATATGCAAAACTAAGATTTTTATATTTTTGAAAACAACATTATCCCTCAGGGGAAAAAGCAAAACACAATATTTCAATGAAATGTTTGGTTCTTCATTTATTATTTTGATATTTTCACTTGCTTTCAAATTTGTACTTTTCTGATTACAACACTATATATATCTATACATATATATAGTCATAGTTCCAATATATCAGAAATGCAAACAATGAATTTTTTTTTCAGAATGCTATTCCTCAGACGAAAAAAAAAAAAAAAAACAGTGGTAAGTATTTATGGTACCCAGGTTGCATCTTACATAAAAAAGCAATACCTTTGAGAGGAAGGAACGCAGAATAATGCCACCTAACAGTGGATCTGTAAAAGTTATTAAGTGTTAGAGAGGTTGTCAGGTGACTGTCCCTTGTTTCTTACATTACCAGATCCCCTTTGGGTCCTAGACAAGTTCTGATTTTCTTCATCTTTTGCTTCCCCCTCTCCACCCTGCCAGATGCCAGAGATTATGTCTTATCACCATTCAGATCACTCCAACATTCCATCTGTACCCTCTCTGAACAGGTTTGTAGAAAGGTCTTAGAATTTTACCAGTTTCCCCATCTTTGAAGCCCCTGAAGTTAATTCTGGTTATTGCTCCATTTCACACACTTGTTACTAAGTAAGTTAGTAAGTAAGGGGATGAACAAAAGGTGAGTGAAATGTGAGCCCATCCCAGGGAACCCACAAGGTTTCAGGAAACTAGAAACTAGAAATACAGATGTCCTTATACTTTTCCTCAGTAATAATGATGTTGGAAGCTTTCCAATCCTCTCACATCACTGACATTAACAGGAAGAACAGTTTATTTTATTTTTAAGGCTCATACATTGGGTAATGAGGTAAAATTTATTTAGCCTGGTTGGTCTTAAAATTTTGTTAGCTCTTCCTCTTTCCTTGTTTCTCCCTGAACTGTTCAGTCCTGAAGACATCAGGTGGGACTGAACGCGGCAGGTCAGAGCCTGGAGCGCCTCATTATGTCAGAAAGCTGAGGAAGTGCTTGAGGACCTCTGAGGACATAACAAGATGATACAGAACATCAAAACAGAGAAGGAGAGAAACACTCAACTCAGGGGAAGTGAACTATGTGGAAAACCTGGATATGTATGTACACAGCTTCAAAATACCTCCCTACAAAAATAATCCATTAGTTAAGAAGGAAAAATATAACTTTCCAATGGATTAGTCCAGCAGATTTTCATCAAGTAACCAAAAGGAACATGCTAATGAATCACATTGAAAATCATAGGCCACCTGACCTGGCATGAATGACATGTGCACATTACTTCCATTACATTCCTTCCAGGAAGGTTTAAAATGAGTCTAACTAGATGAAAACATCAGAGAGCCTGAATGGAAGGACACTCTATACCATGACTATCTTGTAATCTTCAAAAGTCAAGGCCATGAACGTATTGTAAACAAACAGAATTTCTTAATGCACTGTGGGATTCTGAACTAAATTCTTTTGCTGTTAAGGACATTATTGTGACAATTGAATGGGAGTATGAAATGGTAGCAACTTATCAATGCTTATTTCTTCCCTTTTAATAGTTATAGTCCCTATGATTTTTTGAATTTCTCATGGAAGCAAGTTTTTTTTTCTTTCTCTCCTTTTTTTTTTTTTGAAATATAACATGTTGAATTGTTTGAGAATTAAAAGGTAGTATCAGGCTGGAGAGATGGCTTAGCGGTTAAGCGCTTGCCTGTGAAGCCTAAGGACCCCGGTTCGAGGTTCAGTTCCCCAGGTCCTACGTTAGCCAGATGCACAAGCAGGCGCACGCGTCTAGAGTTCATTTGCAGAGGCTGGAAGCCCTGGCGCGCCCATTGTCTCTCTCTCCCTCTATCTGTCTTTCTCTCTGTGTCTGTTGCTCTCAAATAAAAAAAAAAAAATTTTTTTAAATAAATAAATAAAAGTGTTTTTTTTTTTAAAAAAAAAAAGGTAGTATCAGTTCAGCAAGCTATTCCCAGTGGTTGTGAAAGTATGTAGTTTTTACACTCAACACATAATGCTTCTTCTATAAGTTTGAGACTTTTTCAAAATTGAAAAATCTGACTCTTAGGCAATTATTTTAAAACATTCTTATAAAGTGCTCTACTTCAAGGCAAAAATACTTTACCTGACTCCCTTTCTTATGCTTCTTTTCCTATGATTATTTGAGAAGTTAAAGTGTGTGTGTGGAATGAAGGGAGTTACGTAATGTCATGATTTGTGGTAGGCAGGGCCATTGTCAGATCCGTTTTATTTCCTGCCCCATCTGCCACCGCAGTACTGAACACGAGCAGGTTCAGTGCCATGCAGTTTGCCACTCGCAGAAACAACGTGTTTTGCAAAAGAAGAGTGGAGGTGAGAGACCTGTATCTCAAATACACCTCCCCAATGCTAGGTCTAGAGATATTTATGAGTCAAAAATGTGGGCTGCAAGATGATAGGATGAGGGAGTCCGTGTTCTGCCCACGTGTAATCCATCCTCTCCATGGCTGTCCACAGGCAAGATCTGGGGTGGAGTTGTCAGGCTTCTGATGTCATATCATTACCGTCAGACGTTGCACAGTGAAGTCAGAGGTTGCAACAAATAGCACCCTTCAGGGTTGTGAAATCCTTATCATCAGCCCATGCATTGTCTACGACAGTGCTAGGAGAAAACTAATTACGTATTGCTTAGATATATCACCTCCAGGTCACATGCTCCATCTTCCCACTGCCGCCTGGTCCCTGGCCTGGTTGCAGGCCTTTTGTGTTGTTGAAGAGCTCAACTTCCTATAGCAATGCACTGGCAAATTGACTTAAAAGGTGAGAAGGTGCAGAGAACAGCAGATGACCCAATTTTCTTCTCTCTTGATTGCAATATGATGGTCTTATTCCTGGTCTTAGAGCAATCAGTTACCTTCTTAAAGCATGGAGGCCATTAGGGGAGGAAATAGGTCCTGGTGTGCCAATTCTCTCTCTCCCCCTTTCTCTCTCTCTTGCTCTCTCTGAAAATAAAGTAAAAATCATAACTAACTGGGATAGATATATAAATGATACCATATGATACAGTGAAGAGAAAAGAGAATTGGTAGATAAATAAAAATTAAAAATATGGGGCTGGAGAGATGCCATACCAGTTAAGGCAGTTGCCTGCAAAGCCTAAGGACCTAGGTTCGATTCCCCGGTGCCCATGTAAGCCAGGTGCACATGGCAGCACATATGTCTGCAGTTTATTTGCAGTGGCTAAAGGCCCTGGTGCATCCATTCTCTCCCCTTCCCGCCCTCTCTCTCAAATAAATAAAAATAAAACATATTCCAAAAAAGGAAGCAGAATTGAACAACAGAAAAGTGGAGTCTGGCTTCCTTATTTTTACTAACTAACTTCGTGACTATAGCTAGTTCACTTGCTGGGCTATAGCTTCATCCTATGTCAAATATGAATGTTAATACCTATCTATGAGGATATGATAATTGAGATTTAATTGAAGCTTGAATTTTAAAAAGTGGTAGCTATGCAAATTTAATTTTATTAAATTTATTAAAATTGTATATGACTCCACCCTTATAGTTTATCCATGCTTAGTGTTTCTGTTGAGGAAAATTAAAATAGGTTCCTATAATACTTATTTTTAATAAAGACTGAAGCCCCTGGGGTAAACACAGCCCTTTACTGAAATCTGCTGTGTCACGCAGAGCAGAGAGCATGAGTACTATAACAGCCTACTATTCAGTTCTGGACTACACAAGGAAAGATGGCCTCTGAAAGGAGCACGGAAGAGCTAAGTGTGTGCAGCGTGACAGGAAGATGATGTAGAAATCTTAAGACAATATTAAAAGCCAGGCATGGTGGCATATGCCTGCAATCCTGTGATGGGAGAGGTGGAGGCAGAAGGATCAGGAGGTCAGCGTTACTCAGGCCAGCCTGGGCTACACGAGACCCTGAAAAACAAAACAAAATAACAATAACAACAAAACCCCAAGCCAAGCAATTTCAGTATCTAGTCTATTTTTGTATGATTAAATGCTGGTTACTCTTAACTTTGTCAGTGATAAGAAATGCCCCTTTAGAAGGGACCTCAACCTGCTATAATACACGCTTTGGTCATGCTACTTTGTCCTGGAATAGAGACAAGACATCCCTGCAATGGAGACCTAACTACGTAGACCTAACTCCTCATTATACCTTAGATTATAGATCTAACCCCTCTTTACATCCACATACCCTAAGCAATTCCAGCCTCACCTTCCTGACCCAACCCTGAGAACTTATGTAATATTTCAGAAAGAAGATATTGCACAAAATCCAGTGCTCTGCCTTGCTGACTTGCAATATAATATAGAAAGAGAAAAACAAGTGAAAAAAAAAAGCCTTTTGAAAATGTAAAACACTAGTCTTGATTGAGTATAAGACGATATAAAGCTCTTTTGGGTAACTGTATTTATCAATAACTTGCTTTTACTTCACTTTTTTTCAAAACATATTTTATTTACTTATGAGAAAGAGAAAAAAGGTAGAGAGAGAGAGAATGGGCACCTCAGGGACTATAGCCATTGCAAATGAACTTCAGACACATGCACTATCTTATGCATCTGGCTTTCATGGGTACTAGGGAATCAAACCTGGGTGCTTAGGCTTCACAGGCAAGTACCTTAACCACTAAGCCATCTCTTCAGCCTACACAGCTGACCTGGAACTTTCTCGGTAGCCTAGGCTGGCCTGGAACTCATGGCGATCCTCTTATCTCAGCCTCCTGAGTGCTGAGGTTAAAAGTATGTGCCATCATCTGCAGCTGCTTTACATTTTAATTTTGAAATTTTTTCTTTCATTGTTTTGCACCAAACATACTATTCTTTTGGATTCTCCACAGTTTAGTCATCAATAAATCATTTGTAATTTGCCATTAATGGCCAAGTTTTAATTTTTATGTCTAGATATATAACCTCTGTGTCTTTTTCTTAGTCATATTGTATAGGACTTTTCACTGTTCCAGAGTTTCTTTTTAATTCTCAGTATTTGAAAAATTCAAGTGCAAAATTTAAACCTGAAACTGAAAACTTTATACAGAAAGTAATTAATCACCAGTTGTTTAAAGAGTATTTGTTCAAGGGAATAATGGAAACATATACGAACTTATTAGTGGGTCTTGTATTTTGTTCAGGCATCTTGTGTTTAGTTTGAGAGCTTGTATGAGGTACTTTTTCTTTGCTAGGACAAAATACTCAAGCAGAAGCACCCTAGGGAAATGAAGAGTATTTCAACTTACAGTTCCGTGTCACAGCCTGATGACAGGGCCTTGGAGCAGCTGGTCACATTTAGCACATTACGGGAGGAGAAGGATGAGCGTCGAACATTCAGCTAGCTTTCTCCTTTCCATACAGCCCAGGAAACCAGTCCACTGAATGGCGCCACTCACAGTGTTGGTCCTCCTACCTCAACTAACCCTAATCCAGAAAATCCCTCACAGACATCACCACCGACAAGATGCTTCCATGGTGATTCAAAATCCCGTCAGGCTGACAACCAGAGAATAATCAGCACATTCATCATGCCCATCTGCTTCTTAAGTCTATAAACTTGTAAGCAACTGTTTGCCAATGCCAGCACTTTGGTCATTAAGTCTTTCTATTCGTTTTCACCTTCACGTGCCATTGCCTGGCATATCAAATTTTCTGGCCTTTTGAAGCATATTTATTTTTTCTCATTTTGTTGTTTTGCTGGAACAGAGCATTTAACCAAAATCAGCTTATGGAAGGAAAGGGTTTATTTTGGATTACAGTGTTGAGGGGAAGCTTCATGATGGCAGGGAAAGCCTGGCATGAGCAGGGTTGAGCGTCGCATCTCATCACACCACCTGGGAGGCAGAAGCAAGAGTAAGAGAGCTCTAAGTTCTCAACACTCAATGGGCTGCAATAATGTACACCCAGGGCCATTCCCCGTGACACACCACTTCCAGCAATCCTGATTCCCTGCAGGCTCTGTCAGCAGGAGTTCAAATATGAGGCTCAATCACAAACATGTGATGCAATTGGGGAAAATTTTATGCTCAAACTACCACAATATGATAATTTTTAAAGTTGTGTCTTGGGTATAGTATACTCTATTTTAAAAAATAATTTTATTTGGTCAGGCATGGTGGCACATGCCTTTAATCCCAGCACTTGGGAGGCAGAAGTATAGGTAAGAGGATTTCCATGAGTTCAAGGCCAGCCTGAGACTACATAGTGAGTTCCAGATCAGCCTGGGCTAGAGTAAGACCCTACCTCAAAAAAACAAAAACAAACAAGCAAGCAAGTTTATTTGTTTGCAAGCAGAGAGAGGAAGAGAAAGAGGGAGAGAAAGAATGGGCAGGCCAGGGCCTCTTGCTACTGCAAATGATCTCCAGATGCATGTGCCACTTTGTACATCTGGATTTATATAGGTACTGGGGAACTGAACCCAAGCTGTGAGTTTTGAAAACAAGTGCCTTTAACCACTGAGCCATCTCCTCAGCCCTTACATACTCCATTTTTGAGATATGAATATTTCCTTGCCGGAAGGCATGTTATATTTGTTAAGGCCGGCACAACCTTATTGGCACATTAGCTGGGTGCCTTTGGAGACTGATTTTAAACTTCAGTAACTGGGGCCAAGCATATCCTTGGTCCAGAAGTGTTGTCTTCCTGGGGTCCTGGTAGGTAATAAGATTGGTGTCCCCTACAGCAAGGAGAGTTTGCTTGGTTGATAGCAAACTCTAGCTCCCAGGTCTTACCAACTTGCGCCTGTGTGGGAGTCACATTGTATTGGACTGAAGCCATGAAGACATCTGAGTAGGTTTCCAAAGCTTCTTTTCTGTGCAAATCTACTTTACAGGGTCCCTGCCCACTCCAAGTTCAGGCTGCAGGAGTGTCCCGGTTTCCTGTCCCTACTTGTAAGCTACTCTCTCTGACTTCTCAGTTCCTGACTCATCACACAGGACCCCATGGTAAAAGTCGGGCCTCACTTAATAGATATTTCTTCTCTTAGTATCTTAACGTTGGACAACAGTTACTTCACTTATCTCCTTTTGTGTTTCTGTACAGTACAAGTCTCCACCTTTGAATGCCAGGATCCCAATACTCACTTTCTTACTTTTACTCTACTGTTTTCAAGTTACTTGCAATTTGAAATGACTTCTTATTGATCTTTTAAAATGTATTGTCTGTAGCATAATTTTAAAAATGTGTCTCATGAAGAAAATGGATCTGTGATAGAATAAAGGAAAGTACATTTTTGCTTGACAGTAAGATGTCTAGCAACTTTAAAAATGATGTGGTTTACATATTTTCAAGGGACTACACTATCTTCATTTAAAAAAGTTATTTTCCCACAAAATCCATTTTTAGTAGCTATTTTTATGGGAATAATAGATAGGGTACCACTCTTTGGGAAATGGTATTTTGTGTTCACTATGTATTAATCATACTAAAATTTATATGGCTAATTAAAAAGCAATCATAGTTACAACTATCTTTTTAATTGATTTTTAGATGGAAAGTAAGCTTGGTCCTCCATTTTGTGTGTATACTCCTGCACTCCAAATTATTCCAGGACGTCCTTCAGAAATGTGTGAGCTTTATGTGTACACATACACCCACTCTCAATGGCAAGTCTGCAGTTGGGTCAATGAAACACTTATGTGTTGTGAAAATAGGAGAGTTTTAAATATGGAAAGTGGAATTTTAAATTATTAAAACAAGTGTTGCATTTAACATTGTCTTCCAAAACAGGACATTTTTAGACATGGTAAAATAAAGTCCTCATTTTCAAAATATTTTTTCATTTTTATTTATTTCTTTATTTTAAAGAAAGAAAGATGATGAGGGAGGGAAGGAGGTTCAGAGAGAGGAAGAGAGAGAGAGAGAGAGAGGGAAAGGGAGAGAGAATGGGCAAGTCAAGGCCTCCAGCTGCTGCAAACAAATTCTGGCTGCATGTGCCACCTTGTGCATCTGGCTTATGTGGGTCCTGGGGAATTGAACCCCAGTCCTTTGGCTTTGCAGACAAATGCCTTAATTGCTAAGTCATCGTTCCAGTCCAGTCCTCATTTTGTAGTCCATGTTTTCATCTTATCATGCTATTTACTTACTGCAGTGTTATTGAGTATGCAAGGATGACCAGCTTTAGCAACAACAGCATCTGGATCTCTCCCTGACCATTAATAACCAAATTATTTTAAGGGTTTCTTACTGAGCAAGCTACCTCTCAGAGTATTCACAAGAAGCTCTGAGTACAGCTGATGGGGGAGCATCTCCTCACAGCTGCATTCTAGAAATCCTCTGTAAACAAGAGAGACATGACAGACAGGAGGACATTTGACTGGAATTCTACATGTAGGCACAATTTGGATCTTCAATTAACCTCTGTCAAGCCGCTATTCTCTCTGGACCCCTGTTTCTCAAACAAGAAAGTGAATTTATTTCGCTGGATGACTGGATGACTTTAGACATTCTCACATTGGACCAATCTTGCTGAGTAATACTACACTGATAACAAAGTGGGAAGAAGGCCATTTCTGTAAAGCATTGCTTCTTGGACTAGAAGTAGGGGAGAAGTGATATATTAAAAAAAAAAACAATAGAAATATGGCTATCAATCAATTTACAGTTTACTTTAAGCTTTATACCTGTAAGCAGAAAATAAAATCTTACTCATCAAGTTTTGCCTTTAAAACTTAAATAATTCCTAATCACAATCAATTTAGCATCTGTCAAGATGCCACATTTCAGCTTTTTTCAAGTGGCAATGGTGATGGTTTTCTCTTGCAACTTTCTTTTGACATGACTTCCTATTGATAGGGGAAAATTATAAGGCAGGAGAGAAATTTTTTCTCCAAATGTACAATGTGATTTTCTTTTCTTCAGAGAACCAGAACAAAAGGTTTCCAAATCCCCAAATGAAACCAGGAGGAAAAAAATAAGTCACTCTGGTGTCAGTTGCTAACAAAGGCAGAGAAAGAAAAATCCAGTTGCTATGTTACTTCTCCACAAGCAGACTCAGCACAAAGTGAAGGAAGATTTCCTGATGCAGCTCAGCATTATCTCCAATTGCGTTACTGGCTTGGATTCTAGCAGAAGGGAAGGACACAGATCAAAGCTGCTCTTTTTCCTGGAGCCTCTACTGCATCCCTGTGGATCCATCTGGATGAATGCTACATATGGATGGACACCTCGGGGATTCTCTGTGGTCTTATCCTGCCTGAGGGTCAGGGGAGCCTGGAGAGTTGTCAATGATCACTCCTGGGGCTGTGCAGTTTTAGGCAATCCACATGAACTTGCCTAGAACTGTGGAGAGCAGTCGCAGTGGATGCTTCAGACCAGAAGCTGGGGCTCTCAGGCCAGGATTCAGCAGGAGCTAAGCTTGAGAGAGAAGAATGACTTGATGTCTAAAGTAAAACATGTAAGTAAAGCACAGATGGGAAATGGGATATGAAGTAGGTCTGGAAAGTGGGCACAGAGGAAACCATGAGGAAGAAGATGGAAAATGGAAGGAAAATTAGTTAGCTCAGCTTACTAGTTGTGGGGTGGAACCTACTCACTGTCCCTTCTAATTCTTGGCCATTTAGTGTCCAGCCTTGGAAAGTGGTGGAACAGGGCTGGAGAGATAGTTCACATAAAGTCTAATGACCCAAGTTTGATTCTCTAGTACCTACACAAAGCCAGGTACACAACCAGGCATATGCACCTGGAGTTCACTTGCAGCAGCTGGAGGCCCTGGCATGCCCATTCTCTCTATCTTTCTTTTCTCTATTTTTCTCTGCTTGCAAATAAGTAAAAATATTTTTTGAAAAAAAATTAAAAATAAGAAAGAGAAAATGGGGAACAGAGGTGTTTCCCCTTTCCTATATAATCAATTCCACCTTTCTCATTTTGGAAGCTTTAAGAGCATAGTTTTAAACACACAGTAGCAAAGACTCATATACTGGCTACATGATTTGGAGCAAGATGTTTACTTCCTCTGAACTTTAGTTTCTTCCTCTGTGAAAAGTGGAAAAGAATGTAACAAAAATAAGTGAGGGTGATCCCCTTCACTTTGGGGTAAGTGTTACATGAATGAACACAAACCCCTGGCACACCAGGGTGAGCGTTAGAAGTACTTGATGACTTCCCACTGCCCCTTAGCTTTGCCCATTTCAGTACTTGTCTTAGTACTGACTGGAATGACTGTCTGGGGGCAGAGCTCCCTTACTTCAGATTCGTGATGCATCTCTTCCTAGCACGGAGCCTGGCCTATAAAGTATTTGTCAAATGAACAAATGGAAGAGACTGACCTACACTCCAGGACAGCCTGCCTAGGCACCTGAATGACACTCAAGTATGGGGACACATGACCTGAAGATAAAACGTTCTAATCCAGTCTGATTTGCTTAGGGATTCCTAGACATGCCTCAAAACTCATTTTATGTTCAGGCAAATGATTTTCCTTTTTATTACTATTTCCAGCACTTTTGGCCTAAGTCTCTTTTTTTTATGTGTGTGGGAGGGTAACATGTGTCCCTTGTTAGTATTTTCACACAAACATTTTAAAATTCATGGTGCTGGGCCAATACAGTCATAATAACACTTCATCCCATCTCCTGAATTATTCCCCAAGAGAGCAATTACAGCTGGCCCTTCACTTCATCTGCTCTTCTGCAAGAGATGGTAGTACACACAAACAGCTCATCACAACACTTCCACACTGAGTCCAGCTACTCAAAATCTTGCTTAAATCTCTTCCCATGGAATTCTCGACACATCCAAATATATCTCCAGGGGCTTCATTTCATATGCAAAGAACAGAGAGAAACAATGGGCAACCAGGAAGAGGGGCTTAAGTGGTGGAGGCACAAATAGCAGTTTCAGGGGTAGAAGAGGAACAGGCAGAGGATGGAGAGGAGTCCAGGATGAAGGAGGTGGAGAGAAATGGAGCTAGGCGCCTTCACACTCCCACAGCATGCTGTCCATCTCCTTATTATAGCCTACCACAGTCTATGGATCTATATTCTGTGAACGTTGCTCTCTGTCATTAGACTACACTCAATGATGGAAAGGACCTGTTTTATTCCAAAACTCTAACATAGCCTCTAAGTACATATTAAATGCTTTTAAACATTAAAAAAAATATTTTATTTATTTATTGGAGACACAGATAGGGAAAGAGAAAGATGCAGGGCAGAAAGAAAAAGAAGGGGAGCACCAGAGTGTCCTGACACATGCGCCACCCTGCACATCTGGCTTATGTGGGAACTGAAGACTGGAACCTGGGCCCTTAGTTTTCGCAGACAAGCGCCTTAGCTACTAAGCCGTCTCACTGAAGAAAGACCCCAGACTCAAACAGCAGGGAAAAGCAAAGAGCGTTTATTCTACAGAACAGCCAGCATGCAGGGGTCAACCATTCAGGAAAATGGCGACCCTAAGAGGAACGCGCAGGCTCCTTTTAATCACGGCTAGAGAAATTTTGGCGGGCTTAGGTAATTTTTAAAAATGACTGGCTAGTCAAGCAGTAATTACAGTTGTGCATTGCTGATTGGTTGGGGCAGAGGGGTTGCAAAAAGGCGCGAAAGGGACAAGTCTCTAGGAACTGATTCAGCCCCTGGGCTGCTGTCTTTTTCAGCCACATGTCAGGATCACTGTTGATTAACAGCCTGCCCTTTCTCAGAAGTCTTGTCTGCCTCTCCGGGAAACTGGACCTTAGGCCCTAGTTAGGGTGGCACCTTCCTGAAGCCTGTCATGGGGTCAGTTTGGTCCCTTCATCTCCATCCCAAATTTTAAATGTTCAGTGGATAGATAGGTGGATGGATGGATGGTCAGAACACAGAAAAAAAAGAGCAGAAGTAATCAAGTAGGGATTCAGGAATGTGGCAGATGAAACACAGCCACAACCTGATAGAAGCTTGAGCAGATTAAACTAAGGAAAGTTGCATAACAGCTATCAGCAGATGTGGGCGATATCCAGATATCTCTGGCTTTAGTAAAAAAGTAAAATAGTCAGTCTGGGGAGATGGCTGAGTGAACCAAGCGCCTGCTGTGCAGGTACAGGGACCCGAGCTTTATCCCTAGCACATCAGGTGGTGGGTGTGGTGGTGTGTCCTTTTAATCCCACCACTGGAGAAGCAAAGACAGGGAATTCCTAGGGCTTACTGGCCAGCCTGTCTAACAGAATCAATGAATGCTAGGTTAGGTGAGAAGAAGCTCTGTCTACAAGAATAAGGTGGAGAGAGATAGAGGAAGACACCATTGTCAACCTCTGGCCTCTACAAGCACATATACACACATGCTTATTCACACACGTATGATCATGTCTGTACACTTGCATGCATACTACACACACACAACAGCAACCACAACACCGACAGCAGGAGAGTTTAGAGGCAATAAGCCTCCCGTTCTGAAAGTAGCAGCAAAGAATGACTATGAGCCTGTAGGGATGAATGTAGGTCATTCTATGTTGCCAGGCATCAAAGATGTCAGAAGGGAGGTTCTGGTCTTTTTTCCCTTATCTCCTAACACTTCACTAGAGGAAGTGAATGAGTCTCTCTGTTCTCATCTCTTTCTTTCCTGAAAAAGGAACGAGTGTAAAGAGATTATCCCTTTCCCGTAACACCTGACCCCACACTCCTGATGTCAAGACTGGACTGACTAGTTCTAGTTCCATCCCCAATCCCATAAAAGATCGCAACCTGGGTTTCAGCAGGGGGTGCTTTTTCTTTTCTTTTCTTTTTTCTTTTTTTAAAAACCCCACTCCTGGCCATCTGTCAGGAGTCATGCATTCTCATCATTCCTTTCCTGTAGTTCTAAGGTCAGTCTAAACTCTTCCTCTCCTAAGCTATAATTTAACAGAATCTTTCTAAATATTTCCTCTAATCTATGGATTGCAATTTTTTGAATTAACATGACAAGAATCCGAAGGCCACTGACTCAGTACAAGCTCTGTGTGACTGTGATATTCAGAAAGTCTTAGTTCCTGAGTCACTGCCTATCCAAGAGCTGAGACAAGGCTCCCACACTGTCAAGCACACCCCAGATTCCTATACCACAGCAACATCAAAAAGTAAATTAGAGAGTCATAAAATAGGGGAGAAAGTTCATAGTTCGTCCCAGAAGAATTTGGGGAGCTCATCCCCCTGAGCAAGAGGAAGCACCAGAAGATGGGAGCCAAGGCTTAAGACAGAGAGGCTCAGAAAATCTGCACTGCACTTCAGTTCACATGCTCAAGAGCAGAAAGGGAGGGAACCCAGACTCAATGTGCTCAGCCATAGCAGAGGGAGAAGAGGTTCTAAGAAAAACCCTCAGAGCAACCACGGAATGTTAAAAACAAACAAACAAAATAACCAAAAATAACTTGTCAGTGTGGTAGCCTAAGACTGAACTTCACTTTTGGAAACTCCATGCTGAAATGTATGTAGCCAAGAGATTATTGCTAGACTGTGGGGAAGAATCTCTGAATCAGAATCATAATACTCAGTCAGGGAAGCCTCATCAGAAATCTCAGACACAGGCTCCAAGCAACATACCAAACATTTTTTCAGAAAGGATCACCAAGGGGTGCTGCTACATTGGCCATCTGACCAATGAAGATAAGATCAGCAGCTATGACACAGCCTTACAAAAAAAAGGGCATCCTGGAGGAGGGCAAGCATTCACAATGGATCTCCCAAAGGACTTCCCAGAGGTGTGACCAGCATCTGGAACACTACCTGTAACCTGGTCTGGAAGCACGGACAACATTTGCAACTCAACTCCCAAAGGATCACCCAGAGGGGTGACCTAGCATCCTAAACTCAACTTACAAAGGTCAGAGGGGGAATTTGTCACCTTTATTTTCAGGTAGCCCAAAGAGGATATCAAAATGAGATGTTACAGGGTAACATCTGGATATCTATCTATCTATCTATCATCTATCTATCTATCCATCATCTATCTGTCTATTTATCATCCTATCTATCTATCATCGTTCTGTCTGTCTATCTATGTATCATCCATCTATCTATCATGTATCCATTTATGCTTGCTCTTATTCTCTATGTTGGAGATGTTACTATTCTTACTTTCAAGTTATACCACAGAGTCATAGTAACAGACAGCATAGTACTGGCATAAAAACAGACACAAAGATCAATGCATTACCATAGAGGAATATATCTGTATCTATATAATCTCCATGAAATTATAGCCAACTGGATTTTGATAAATGTGCCAAAACACTTATTGAAGAAAAGACTGTTCAACAGATAGTGCTGGGAACATGAGATCCATGTAGAGAAAAATTTGATCCCTATCTCTTGTCCTGCACAAAATTAAACTTCATCGAATCAAATACCTGAAACTCTTAGATTAAAAAATAAAGACAATACTTTAAGTTGTCAGTATTGGCAAGGGATTTCTGAAGAGGAGTACATACATTTGCTTTGCAAATAATATCAAGAATGGCAAATTAGGGATGCAAAATTAAAAGGCTGTACAGAAAAAGAAACAGTTACTCAAGTGAAGAAGTGGGATTCTCCAGTACCTATGTAGGCGAGATGCACATGGTGGTGCACGCATGCATTTGAAGTTCGTTTGCAGTGGCTAGAGGCCCTGGCACACCCATTCTCTCCCTCCCTCCCTCCCTTTCTCTCTCTCTCTCTCACTATATGCTTCTTTCTCTCTCTTAAATAAATAAGTAAATAAATAAATAAATAAAATATTTTAAAATTAATATCTAGAATACAAAAAGATATAAAAATCTAACAGGAATGCAAACAGCCCAGTCATCAAATGTGCTAACAAATGAATAGTCAGTTCTCACAAGATGAAATACAAATAGGCAACAGCATATTAAATAATTCAACCTCACTGGCCATCAGAGAAATCCAAATTAAAACTACATCAGTGTTCCATGCCAACTCAACCAGAATGACAGTCATCAAGAAAGCAAATAACAAATTTTGGTGAGGACACAGATAAAAGGGTCCCCCTTCACATGACTGGTAAAAATGTAAATAGTTCAGTCACTCTGGAAAGTCAGTATGGAAATTTCTCAAACATATAGTTTTAGGGCTGGAGAGATGGCTTAGTGGTTAAGTTGTTTGCCTACAAAGCCAAACGATCCCAGTTCAATTCTTTAGGACCCATGTAAGCCAGATGAATAAGGGGGTACATGCATCTGTAATTCATTAAAGTGGCTGGAGGCCCTGGCATGCCCATTCTCTCCCTGTCTGCCTCTTCCTCTCTCTCTCTCAAATAAATAAATAAATAAATAAATAAAATATATTTTTAAAAACATAGTTTTACCATATGATATATAAATATCATTCCTGGGTATTTGCTTGAAGAGCTTCAACTAAACTCACAGGGATACTTGCACAATAATGTTGATTGCAGCTCTATTCATTATAGCTAGGTTGTAGTGCCAATTTCAGTGTCAACAACAGAGGAATGGATAAGGAAAATGTGGCATATATACACAATGGAATTTTTTGCAGCCGTAAAGAATGAAGTTATGTTTGGTGCAAGAAAACTGATGAAAATGGTAATCATAGTAAGTACATTAAGTGAGTTTCAGAAAGATAAATACTGTGGTTCATATATTCTATACACATATATAAAATTCTGTATGTTGATCTGGAGAGATGTTTCAGTGGTTAAAGGCACTGGCTTATAAACAATAATGTCCTGGTTCAATTCCCTAGTACCACATAAAGCTAGATGCACAAAAGTGGTAAATGCATCTGGAGTTTGTTTGCAATGTCAGGAGACCCTGTTGTACTCATTCTCATTTTCTCTCTTTTTCTCACTCAAATAAATAAATGTTTTTTTAAAAAACTGGGTATGTGGTCTTCCCGTTGAGATGGCAGCATAGGAACGACACCAAAGCAGCCTACAGGGGAAAAAGCCAAAAAAACAAACAAACAAAACAAAAGCAAACACAAACAAACAACAACAACAAGAAGAAAAAACAGTAAAATACACTCTTCTACTAAAAAGTGTGGTGCATAAGAAATTATCAATGGCAGTAGAGAAGTAAAAGAGATCCAGAGCATCTAGAGTCCACATAGGCAGGCAGAAGCAGCCTGGGACATCTGGGATATAGGCTTGAATCAAAAGCGCTAACTGCACCTTCCATATTAGGATAAATTATATATTAGATCTGATGGTTGATCAGATGTGCCATTCTTAAATAAGCTGTATTTTGGGCTTGTCATTTGTTGCTTCCTGATTTACAGTGGCTTTGTTTCCTCTTCTCTTGTTCATTAGGGAAGGTTCTCCCTTGGACACAGGCTGACTTGAAAAACTCAACAGACCAGAAATCTTAGCCCCCTTGTTGATAGGATTAAGGATGTGGGACAACACACATTGTAAGAGACCATCAGAGGTTCTGGTTGTTATAATACCTACTCTTGCATAAATACTCTGTGCTGTTTTTCATTGAATATGTACATTGTTTACTTAAATTTTAGAATCTGCCTGTATTTTGTTCCACCCAGCCTGCTTGAATACTCTCATAACTGGCAAACCCAACACCAAGGGACACTTTTGTAGATACTCTGAGAGTCTTAAGAGCCACACCTAGCACCTTAAGCTCCTACCCTGATGACATATAACATCAGATTGATTGATGCATCTAATAGTACTGCAGCTAATTAGAAAATCCAAGCATTAAATTAATCCAAGATGCAAAAATATGTATATTATAACACAAGAAACACCAAAAATGAATTATATAAAACCACAAAAAAGGATTAAAGCATCAGAAATGATCTCCAGTGAGAATGATTTAGAGGAAATGCCGGAGAAAGATTTCAAAAGAATGATTATAAATATGCTCAAAGAAGACAAAGAGGCAATCAAAGGAATCAAAGAAGACAGAGGAAACCAATTTAATGAAATAAAGAGGTCAATACAAGACACAAATAAGGAAATAGAAATAATAAAGAAAAACCAGTCAGAATTACTAGCAATGAATGATACAGTCAATGAAATGAAAAACTCTGTAGAAAGTCTCACCAGTAGAATAGGTGAAGGAGAGGACAGAACATCTAAACTAGAATACCAGGTGGCAGATCTGATACAGTCCAACAAAGAGAAAGACAACTAATAGAAAAGTATGAATTTCAAAATATTCTGGACACTGAAAAGATCAAACATAAGAATTCAGGGCATAGTAGAAGGAGAAGAATTTCACACCAAAGGCATAGTAGGCTTCTTCAACAAAATCATAGAAGAAAACTCCCCCTAAACTGGGAAATAGATGCCAATGCAGATTTAGGAATCCTTTAGAACACCAACCGGACAAAACCTGGAAAGGCCCTCTCCTCACCATATTATAATTAAACTACCAAACATAATAAACCAAAGAAAATATATCTAAAGCTCTTAGAAAGAAAAATAAAGTAATATACAAAGACAAGCCCATCAAGATCACAGCACATTACTGAACACAAACTTTAAAAGTCAGAAAGGCTTGGAGAGATATATTCCAAGTTCTCAAAGATAACAACTGTCAACCAAGGTTACTTTATCCTGCAAAGCTATCCATTTAAATACATGGAATAATAAGGACATTCCACAACAAAAGCAGGCTAAAGGAATATTTGAAGACAAAACCAGCTCTAAAGAAAATACTTGAAAGAATCCTCCATGCTGAAGAGAAAGAAAAGCACACATATAAGGAACATGGAAAAAAATCATACTCAAATACTAGTTAATACAAGAGAGCAAAGGTAGAGCCAGAAGAAGTAATAAAAAAAAAAAAAAAAAAAAAAAAAGGCAGAAAGGAATACACACCTTTCAGTAATATCTCTTAATATCAATGGCCTCAATGCCCCAACCAAAAGTCATAGGTTTGCAGACTGTGTTAAAAAGCAGGATCCTTCAATTTATTGCCTCTAAGAAACTCACTTTTCTACAAAGAGTGGACAGTTTTCATAGGGTGAATGTTTGGAAAACGGTGTTTCAAGCAAATGGGCCTAGAAAACAATCAGGGGTTGCTATCCTAATATTTGACAAGGTAGACTTCAGTCCAACACTAGTTAGGAAAGATAAGGAAGGTCACTTTATGTTGAGTAAAGGCACACTCCAAAAGGAAGACATTACAATCCTAAACATATATGCACCTAACATGGGGGCTCCCAAATTCATCAAATGCTATTAGAACTAAGGTCACACCAAACACAGTGGTAGTGGGTGACTTCAACACCCCACTCTCATCAATTGACAGGTCATCCCAAGAAAAATAAACAGACAGGCATCTGGACTAAATGAGGTCATAGAAGGAATGGACCTAACAGATATCTACAGGACATTTTATCCAAATGCTACAGAATACACAATTTTTTTAGCAGCACATAGAACAATCTCTAAAATAGACCATATGTTAGGACATAAAGCAATTCTTAACAAATGCAGGAAAATGAAATAATTCATTGCACTCTATCTGACCACAATGGAATCAAACTACAAATCAATAGCAAGAAAAGCTATAGAACATAAACAAAATCATGGAAACTAAACAATACACTACTAAATGATGAATGGGTCAATGAAGAAATGAAGAAGTAAATCAAAAAATTCATGGAGTCAAATGATAATGAGAACACAACATACCAAAACTTTAGGACACAATGAAGGCAGTCATAAGAGGGAAATTTATAGCTTTTTAAGTGCCTATAGTAAGAAATTAGAAAGGTCGCTAGTAAATGACCTAACGCTTTACCTTAAAGCCTTGGAAAAAGAAGAACAAGACAAACCAAAAGCAGTATATGAGAAGAAATCGTAAAGATTAGGGCAGAAATTAATGAAATAGAAACAAAAAACTCCCAAAGAATCAATGAAACAAAGAGTTGGTTTTCTGAAAGGATAAACAAGACTGATAAACCCCTAGCAAATCTGACTAAAATAAAGAGAGAAGAGAAACAAATTAATAAAATTAGAGATGAAAAAGGCAGCATTACAAACGATACCAGAGAAATTCAAAAAATCATAGGGACATACTATAAAAACATATATTACACTAAGTATGAAAATCTTAAAGAAATGGATGACTTCCTTGATTTATATGACATACCTAAATTAAATCAAGATAAGATTAATCACTTAAATAGACCTATAACAAGTATGGATGCAAGCAATTTTCAAAAATCTCCCAATAAAAAAAATCCAGGACCAGATGGATTCATTGGTGAATTTTACCAGATCTTCAGGGAAGAACTAACACTATTGCTTCTTTTTTTTTTTGGTTTTTTTTTTTTTTTTTTTTTTTTTTTTTGGTTTTTCAAGGCAAGGTCTCACTCTAGTCCAGGCTGACCTGAAATTAACTGTGTCGTCTCAGGGTGGCCTCATGGTGATCCTCCTACCTCTGCATCCCGAGTGCTGGGATTAACGGCGTGCGCCACCATGCCTGGCTAACACTATTGCTTCTTAAACTTTTCTATAAAATAGAAAAAGAAGGAATCCTGCCAAACTCCTTCTACAAAGCTTGATACCAGAACCAGGCAAAGATAGAACAAAAAAAAGAAAAGAAAAGAAAATTACAGACCATTCTCCTGCATGAACATGCATGAACATAGATGCAAAAATTCTCAACAAAATATTAGCAAACAGAATACAAGAATATATCAGAAAATCATTCACCCTGACCAAGTAGGCTTTATCCCAGAGATGCAGGGATATTTCAACATATGCAAACTGATAATTGTAATACATTATATAAATAGACTGAAGGACAAAAATCACATGATCATCTCATTAGATGCATTTGACAAAATCCAAAATCCCTTCATGATAAAAGTTCTAGAGAGACTGGGAATAGAAGGAACATATCTCAACAAAATAAAGGCTATTTATGACAAGCCTACAGCCAACGTATTATTAAATGGGGAAAAACTAGAAGCTTTTCTACTAAAATCAGGAACAAGACAAGGGTGTTCACTGTCCCCAATTTTTTAAATATATAAATATAGTACTGGAAGTCTAAGCCATAGTAATAAGGCAAGAGTCACACACCAAAGGGAAACAAATTGGTAAGGAAGAGATTAAGTTGTCATTATTTGCAGATGACATGATTCTATACATAAAGGACCCTAAAGACTCTACCAGCAAACTGTTAGAGCTGATAAAAACCTATAGCCATGCAGCAGGATATAAAATAAACACATGGAAATCAGTAGCCTTCTCATATGCTAACAACAAACTCACAGAGGATGAAATCAGTGAATCACTCCCATTCACAATTACAACAAAAAATAAATAAATAAAGTACCTTGGAATAAACTTAACTAAGAAAATGTAGGATCTGTACCTTGCAAACTTTAAAATACTCAAGCAAGAAATTGCAGAAGATACTAGGAAATGGAAAAACATGCCTTGTTCTTGGATCAGAAGAATCAATATTGTGAAAATGGCAATCTTACCAAAAGCAATCTACACATTTAATGCAATCCCCATCAAAGTTCTAACAGCATTCTTTACAGAAATAGAAAAAAACAATCCAAAAATTCATTTGGGAGCACAAAAAAATCTTGAATATCTAAAACAATTTTGAGCAACAAAAATAAGGCTGTTGATATGACTATACCTGATTTTAATCTATACTACAGAGCCATAGTAACAAAAACAACATGATACTGGCACAAAAGCAGACATGTAGATTAATGGAACAGAATAGAGGACCTAGATGTAAGTCTGGGTTGCTAAAGTCACCTGATATTTGACAATGCCAAAAATCCTCATTGGAGGAAAGACAGCCTCTTCAGCAAATGGTTCTAGGAAAACTGTATATGTATTTGTAGAAGGATGAAAATAGATCCTCTCTCTCTCCATGCACAAGAATTAAGTCCAAATGGATTAAAGACCTTAACATCAGACCAGAATCTCTAAAACTGCTAGAGGAAAAATTAGGGGAAACCCTTCAACATATTAGTCTTGGCAAAGACTTCTTAAATATAACCCCAATTGCTCAGGCAAGGAAGCCACAGATTAATCACTGGGACCTCATGAAATTACAAAGATTTTATATGGCAAAGGAGACTGAATAAAGCAAAGAGGCAATCTACAGAATAGGAAAAAAATCTTTGCCAGCTATACATCTGATAGAGGATTAATATCTAGGATATACAAAGAACTCAAAAACTTAAATAATAAGAAATCAAACAAGCCAAATAAAAAATGGGCTATGGAGCTAGAGAGTTCTCAAAAGAAGAAATACAAATGGAATATAAGCATCTAAAAAAATGTTCTACATCCTTAGTTATCAGGGAAATTCAGATTAAAACTATGTTGAGATTCCATCTCACTCCTGTCAGATTGACTGCCATTATGAAAACAAATGACCATAAATGCTGGCAAGGATGCAGAAAAATATAAACCCTTCTACACTGTTGGTGGGAATGCAATCTGGTCCAGCCATTGTGGAAATCAGTGTGGAGGTTCCTAAAACAGCTAAAAATAGATCTGCCATATGATCCAGCTATAGCACTCCTAGGCATATATCCTAAGTACTCATCTTATTACCTTAGAGATACTTGCTCAACCATGTTTATTGCTACTCAATTCACAATAGCTGGGAAATGGAACCATCCTAGATGTCCCTCAACTGATAAGTGGATAATGAAGATATGGCACATTTAAACAATGGAGTTCTACTCAGCGGTAAAGAAAAATAAAGTTATGAAATTTGTAGGAAAATGGTTGTATCTGGAAAGAATTATACTAAGTGAGGTAACCCAGACCCAGAAAGCCAAACATTGCATGTTCTCTACAGATGATTGGACTTCTGTGTGAGTATATGAAGAAAACTCAGCAGCAAAGGCCAGTAAGCTAGAAAAGAGATATAAAGGGAATAGAAAAGAAGGGAGGGGGTATTTAATAGATGGTATTATATATATGTAAGTAGAAGAATAGATTAACGGGGGTGAAAAGGCCTAAGTGAGGTAAGGGGAAGAGATTGAGTAAAGGGAAGGTGGAGGGAGGGCTCATCAAAACTTAAGAGGATATAAATAAATCATATGGAAACCTATGTTTTTGGACAATGGAACACTCAGGAGCCATACACTGTTACTAGAAAACTTTTAATGCCAGCGATGGGATACCTTCCAGTGAATTTTTGGTCAGGGAGGTCCCTGATGCCCCCAAAACGTTATAGGCCATTGCCGAGGCCCTTGGTTTCCCACCAGGAATAGGTGGTAAGACCTTATTGCTGAAGACTCCACATACTTGGGCTGCAAGGCCACTGAGAAATCCTCCTAGAACTGAGCTGACAGAAACCATTCTGCATGCAGTTCAATGGGAGAGAGAAAAATCACCAGTAATGATACTCAACAGTGGACATTGGAGGCCTTATATTTGGCCAGCAAGGTCAAATGCCCCAACAGGTGCAATAGTGGCACATCTGTCATGGTGAAATCAACTGCCCTCTAATTGGAGTGGAGGCCTGCTCTATGGGAGGGAATACACCCCTGATACTGAAAACCTACAACAGTGGTAATCATGAGCTCTAGGGGTGTAACACCTGCTGCTGTCTGGCTAAATGTATATACTATGATCATCAAAATGCCCAGTAAGCACTTCTCTTAATAGTCATACCCATATATTAATGCTACTCTCTCTTTTGGTAGAGAACCTTCCCTTTTCAGATGGCAGTGACCTTGGGATGACTCAGAAGCCATCATGGTGTTGGAAAGAAGTGACAGAGGAGTGCTCAGCACTGCAATATCTCTATCACACCTTCCAAGGCTATTGCAGAAGAGGTGGCAGAAAGAATGTGAGAGCCAAAGGAAGGGTAGGACTCCTTACAACATGCTCTTCTAGACACAGAATGGCCTGGATATCCATGACCTCACAATGCCTGACACTACCTACACAAGACCATTATAATAGGAGAAAAAGATCATGACATCAAAATAAAAGACAGACTGATTGAGAGGGGTAAGGATATGATAGAGGATGGAGTTTCAAAGGGGAAAATCGGGGGGGCATTATCTTGGGATATTGTTTACAATCATGAAAGTTGTTAATAAATAAATAATTGGTATGTGTATACTGATATGAAAGTCAAAGTTCTAGGAGAACAAAAGAGACTAAGGGGAACATGGGCAAGGAAAGGGGTACAGTAGGCATAGGGAGGAATATGAACAAAAATTAAAAACTAGTAACTTGCAGGGCATGGTGATGCACACTTTTAATCATGGCACTCAGGAGGAGGAGGTAGGAGGATCGCCAAAAGTTCGAGGCCACCCTGAGACTACATAGTGAATTCCAGGTCAGCCTGAGCCAGAGTGAGACCCTACCTCAAGAAAACATCAGTAGAAGAATGGATAACTAAGATGTGGTATATCTACACAGTGGAATTCTGCACAGCAGTAAGAAAAAAAATGACACAATGAAATTTGAAGAAAAATGGTTGAACCTGGAACAGATCATTCTCAGTGAACTTACCCAATCACAAAAAGATAATCGCAACATAGTCTCACTCATCTATGGCACCTAACCTGAATCTGCCCAAGATGCCGACATACCCAGCAAGCATCTCGAGGACTAGATAAAATAGGGTGGGTGGGGAGGGAGGAGAGTGCAAGGGAGGGGTGGGAGACACAAATCTAAACCAAACGGCAATAGTACTGTAAAACTCTTCATCCTAAAAGGCAGACCAAATGGTTGAACCTGTACGAGGCCCTTAAAGGGAACACCTGAGCCACAAGGCACTGCAGAGGGTACAATGAAGACTGACTTTAATCTTCTACAGCTTCTCCTCTCTCTCTCTTTCTCTCTCTCTTCTCTCTAACTATTTTATGTTAGTTACCTTTTTCTTCCTTCTCTTAGTGGGCACTGACCTGTAACTCCTAGTACCAGCATGTATCATCCACAATGAGCTTTTGATCAGAGAGACCTACAAGATTTCCTAAAAGAAAGACAGATTTCTGTCAGAGTACTTGATGACCCACCACAGGTTAGTGATAAGACCCTACTGCCGAAGACACCATATGCTGTTGACACATAAAATGGAATGACATGGCTGGAAGCTGGAAGAGAGTCAGTCTCCAGAGAGTCAGCGCGTCTAGTGCCAGAAGGTGCTACATGTGCGAATGGGGGAAAATAACCAATATATGTCCAAGCAACTCATGGTCTAACCTACTTAGCAGCAAATAACCTGTCATGATGCCCACACAAGTGCAATAGTAGCACACAGCCATGGCGGAAAACCAACTGCTCTTGATTTGGCTAACTGGTCCATTCAGTGGAACGGGACCCATAGCTGGAGCTGGGAAACAAGTCAAAACCATATACAAACATGAGCCTGCTCTCCATTATCAAGCTACCACCAACCATGGGCTACAAGAGGGCCTATACCTATTAAATTCTCTATAAAAAAATAATGGTTATCCCATTTGTCTGGTGCTAACTTTACTCTCCAATGGAGAACCCACTTCTTTTTTCAGATGGATATAGATCCTAAGGAAAGAACCACCCCATCATACCTCAAAAGGGCCCCAGCTGAAATTAAGAATAATTGGCAAAACATACAAGGGTGCTGTTTTCTTGGTGAACTGGGTACCAGCACAAGGGTGAAGGAGATCGACACAGAGAGCAATCAATTTCTACGAAATCAGATATCTAGAGACACAGAGGCTCCCAACACCTCATCACTGAAGCAGACAAAAATTAACCAAACATGGCTCTTGGAAATTTTGTGGAAGAAGGGTTGGAAAGAATGTCAGAGCCACACATTGGGTCATGATACGCAGGGATATTTCTACCCATAACTGTGGGCTAACTTCACAGTGCATGATCCATATACCTCAACAAGGAGGGGCCAGGACACAGAGGAGGGTAACAATGGTACCAAATTGACTGTATTCACTGAGTACAAAACTAATTAATCAGAGGCCCCCAACACCTCAGCACTGAAGCAGACCAAAAATGAACCCAACATGGCTCAGGGAAATCTTGCGGAAGAGGGGGCGGAAAGAATGTCAGAGTTACATGTTGGGTCATGATTTTCAGAGACATTTATCATACTAATAACTGGGGGCTAACTCCACAATGCACGACCCATTTTCAATAATAAGGAGGGTCTAATGGGAGGGGGTAGATCACAGATGAGCCTAAATAATGGTACCAAACTGCCTGTATTTACTGCAAAGAAAACTAATAAATTAAATTTAAAAAAAAAAAAAAAAAAAAAAAAAACTAATTAATAAAAAAAAACTAGTAATTTATTAAGGTGAAGCATCTAATTCCCAGCACCTCCCAGATCTAAGCCCAGGTTCAGTCTGCTGGGATCCCTTGGCTGAGGAAGCCTGGTCTTGAGAAGGAAGGATGGGAGGAGGCAAAGCATTCAGTTAGAAGAGGAGGTTTAGTATGACAGACACAAAAGTCCAACTACATCCCCATCCGGAAGCCAGAATCAACAGATAAATCTGATTTGGAGAGAGCAGCTGGAGGAAAAAAATGGATGGCAAACAAAAGTAAATCTCTATGTACATATGCTCATCTTACTGGTTTTGTTCCTGGAAAACATGGCATTGTCCAAGCAGGTGGATCAAGCTTTGCACTGTGATAGTCCATAAGAAAGGTGCTCAGGGTGTGGCCTGAAGATTAGACTGGCTGTCTGAAAGCCGTGTTCCTGGGTAAGTTACAGTCACCAGAGACTGGCTAACCCCTGGGTGCTATAGTCCCTCCATCTGTCAGAATGATGTCAGATCAGCAAAATACAGAAAGCAAAGAGATGTGGTTAATACAAGGGAGAGTGGAGGGAGCTGTGGAAACCATTCTTGTCTTTAAACAAAAAGCTCTGGCCACTGTGACTGAGGAGCTTCTATGATGGGCAGAGACCAGCATTGTCCACACTCCCAGAGCTTTCACATTAGAATTAAAGAAAGGCCTGGAGATAAGCAACAGGCATTTTTAAAAGTTATTTATTTGACAGCAACATATAGAGAAAGAGGCAGATAGAGAGAAATAGGGAAAATGGGAGCACCAGGGTCTCCAGCTACTGCAAACGAACTTCAGAGGAGTGCGCCCCCTTGTGCATCTGGCTAACGTGGGTCCTGGGAAAATGAGCCTCGAACTGGGGCCCTTAGGCTTCACAGGCAAGCGCTTAACCGCTAAGCCATCTCTCCAGCCCCAGCAATAGTCATTTTTAAAGTTTGAAAAGGAAAACAAAATGGTTTTCCTTATATAAATCATGTGTTGAAGTTGGTAACCAAAGTTACTCCCTCCAAGTCTAGAGAATCCAGATTGAGACTGACTTGTAAATAAGCAAGGTAACCACACAAAAGGGACAAGAAGTGTCACAAGGCTATCTCACCATGAGGGAACCAAATGTTCCCTAGCAATTGGAAGTCCCTTTTAGCAATGGGAATGTGAACCCTTTATTACGCACGACCTTTAATTAACTTACCTAATGGGTCTTATGATCTGGCTTTCAAATTACGTTCTTTGTGGTCAATATGGCTAGTTGTTTACCAAATTAGTTTCCTCTGGTAATTAAGGCAGTAATTAAAGCATGTTCTCCAAACTCTTTTGGATTATGGCCAGGTCAATGGACGCAAGCATAAGTGATGGCTACTGTTTCAGGGCACAGTTCTGAAGAAAGCACCTCCCATCCACTCCTGCTGTCCTGAGGAGCTGGCTGGGCAGTTCCCAGGGTGATTATGTGTGTCACAGATTGAAGATGGCTGGTGTATTGCCAGTGTGTGCGCCTGAGTGACTAAGGGCAGGACATCTATTTAGATGGATATGAACAAGAAGTAAACATTGTTTGGTTTGGGCAGGCATTGTTAGAATTACGTCCATTTGTTATTGCTGTCCTAAAAAATGCAAGGGTAAAAGAAATTGATTTTTCCCAGTAGATTATGGCAAGAAGAATATTTTCTCTTTTCTTTGTTTTTTTTTTTTTTTTAATTTTCCTTGGAGTCATAGTAAATCTGTTTGTACCTGCAATTCATGTAATACAGATAACTCTCCCTGGAGATTAAGCAAATCTTATATTGTTAAATTATACCCCTGGAATTAGCTCAGAAATTTCTTAAAAAGGAATGAAGATGGTCACAAACTCCAGGCCTGTTGTCTGTTGAAATAAGAGAATGAATTGTCTTTTCTACTACTTGGCAGTATAAATTTGTGTGAGATTCTGCCTATACTTCATGATCATCTTTTTACTCCCTTACTTGCATAAAACACACACACACACACACACACACACACATATGTGTGTGTGTGTGTGTGTGTGTGTGTGTGTGTGTGTTTATATTTATATATATATATATATATATATATATATATATACGTTTATATATATATATATAATTAATGTTTGCCCAATAATAGTTCTCTGTATATGTATGTGTCTAAGTACATATGCAATGCTATTGAATATATACATACATAAGTACACATGTGTTGTGTTGTATAATGGTCTTTTTGTTGGCATGACTGTTTTATTTCCCTAAATAACTAGACAGAAATTGAATGAGTAGGGTTTTGCTGTAACAGGAAATTAAAATATTTGCATGTTTGGCTAGAAAGATGACAGCTCACATTATATAGTGTTATACGGTGGCAAAACATTTGTTGATATTATCCCCTTCAATAACTTGGAACAAGTGTCTTCTAAATTTACAATTTTAGAGGAACAGACAAAATGTGGGGTAATAAAAGACAAAAACAGTCCATCTATGTTTGTTCATGTATATATGAGTGCATTTAGGAAGGCATTATGAAGAAGACCTGCAAGGGTGCCACTTTAAAAGCAATGGCTCTCTGATTGGCTATGAGATCCACTCAGTGGAAAGGAACCTCTAGGTGGACCTAAGTCAAAATCCCATGGAGACCAAGATCATAGACTCCAACAAGAAGCTCCCACTAGTCTTTGGGCCCAAAGAGAAGCTACACCCATCAAAATCTCTCTTAATAATGCTTATCCCATTTAACCTACACTGACACCAACCTCTACTGGAGAATCTGTTTTTCTTTTTCAGAAGGCAGTGAGAACCAGGGAGATGAACCACCCTTCCACACCAGCCAGGGTGTAGGTGAAACCGGAGTGCTGCTTCCACCAACCCTGACGTCCTGTGCCAGGGTGATGGAGACAGGCACTGAGGATATTCGCAGCATATCAAAGCAGAAATCTAGAAGCTGTGGAGAGTGCAACACTAAAGTAGACTAAAACACACCCACTATGGCTCAGGGAACTTTACAGAAGAGGGATGGAAAGATTATAAGAGCCACAGGGTGGGAGAGAATATCCAGAGGCATAGCCCACCCCTGCCCCACTGCAATGACTGACTGCTGCTCTCACAACTCATCACCCATAACCCCCCAGTGAATGCCAGCCATCCCACTAAAGAGGGCCCTAGGTGGAATAGGTACAGGGAGGAGGGAAATGATGGTACCAACACATCATGTGTCCATACAAAGTATCTAATTAATAAAAAAAATAAACAAAACAAGCAGAAATGAAAGCCAATAGGAGTCTAGAATTTGGATCTGGAATACCAACATCATCTGTAATCCACATAGCAGAAACCACAGAAGGGCTGTGAGTATTAATAAAATAAAGAAACAAAAAAGTAAAAAAAGAAAACAACAAAACAAAACAAAATGTAAGAACTGGCAGTTTAGTGAAGAAACTAAGTCCTGTAGCACTGATCAAATTAAAGATGTTGTCTTCCTGTCCCAAACTATTGTTTTAGTCTGTCTCAGTATTCTGGGCTTTGAGAGTTCAACACAGGTGGAGAAGCAAAGGAAAACAACCACATTGATCACTACACTGGGAAAGAACTGTGCAACACCAATGGGCACATGGAGCCAACAAGCAGGAAACGCCTCAGAAACCTACTCTGTTTTTGGTTTGTTAAAAATATTTGTGTGTGTGTGTGTGTGTGTGTGTGTGCAATCTCACACACACCTTTGCCAGGGTCTCCTGCCACTGCAAACAATTGCATCAGGCTTATGCGAGTGGCTTCGGAATTGAACCTGCACAGGCATGCTTTGCAAGCAAGCACCTTTACCCTCTCAGCCATCTTTCCATTCCCACCTATGGTGTTTTTGATGGAACTATACTGCTCAGAGAAACTACAAGCCTGGCCTTAAAACCTCTTGGCTTTGGAAACCTTTGAGCAGCCATGTCCCAGAGGCAGGGCTGGGATCAGAGAAAAACAATAGACTGGGGAATTCCTCCCAGAAACCAAATGCAAGATTTATTAACATTTTCTCCCACTATAGAATTATAATTCTTCCAAAGACCCATTGGTATTCCATGCTTGTCATGGACCAGTGATGCTTGAATTCCCCATACTGCCCAAGCCTGGGCCATAACTTGCTACGCAGATATGCTATATAGAAGGGTAGAGGCCAGGGTGGCAGACAGTAATTTTTTTTTTATACAGTCAGCCCTCCGAAAGTACAATTTCCATATCTTTAGGTTCAACTAACTATGGACCAATTTTTACAAATTCATCTATACTAAACATGTTCAGACTATTTTGTCGTCATCATTACCCAAACAATATAGTATGAACTATGTACATTGCATTTGCATTGTCTTATATGTTATAAGTGATCCAGAGAGGATTTGAGGTATATGGGGAATGTTAATTGGTCAGAGGCAAACCTATGCCATTTTACATAAAGGACTTGATCAGTCCAGAATTTTAATGTGCCCTGGGTGGAGGTGGGGTTCCCCATAGGTACAGAGAGGTGACTGCACCGCCAAACCACAAGTGTCCTATCTAAGGTGATGGACAGGATCCTGTCACCTAAGAGGCTCTGGGCCCGGTTGGCTGGCACCGAAGCTAGGTGGGAATTTGGGCCGGCTCCCTTTGGGAGGAAAGTGAGTGGGTCTTTGGGGACTAGATGGGTTAAAGGGGCCCTTAGTACGTTCTGCAGTATATTCTACCCAACTGTACTAGAGGGTACATTTGCTGTTTGAATCTTCACAACACACTCAGAGTATTTTTCTTGAATTTCAGAAATGGACCTTTTCCCTGACAGACACGGCTTTTCATGGGGGGGAACAAAAGATTGAAGTATGCCTGGGTCACTCACACAGCACATTTCTTTGGCTAAATGAGCACACAGCCTGGGAGCGAGGCCACCAGTAACAGTTTCTTAACGGACCATTATGATTTCATTCCTAACAATGAAGTTCTGGCCCTGAGTTCCGACGGTAATTTAACACCCCTACCCCATTTCTGCTTCTATGAAAGGTTCCAGTCTACTCCGTGCGCACAGAGGTTCTTATTTATTTTTGACTCCAGGGTGTTTATGTCATGAGCTGCGTACTGGAGAAAGGCTCAGTGTCCCCACAGAGAAAGCAGGCTTTGCTTCTCCATGCGGGGCTGGGGCGGCCCACAGTTGCACTGGCTTAATCACGCCTGCACCTGGCAATCAGGCCCGGCTCTGGAGACTGCGCAGCGTTCGGCATCAGCACAGGAAGGGCTCTTGCCAGCTAGGAACGGGAAGAAAATGCAGTTTCAATCTTTGACAGTGATTGAACATAGATTATGCCAAATCTTTGCCTGGTGTCCCTGGGTATGAAATATGGACAGAAGCGTTGCAGAATGAGGGGGGCATGCATCTTTCACAATCAGGCTTGCGTGCTTTTTACGTTGCACAATTGATCCATAGCAAGGGCATGGGGGCAGAGCTCCAAGATGTATGGAGAAGGGGCCATGTTACCAAGGAGCAAACTGCAAGCAGGCAGTAAAAAAAAAAAGGTCTCTGATTGCCCACCATCATCATCTTAGAGTTTCTAAGAGGTAAAATCCTCTGAAAAATCTGACCTCTCTTCCTCCACTTAACCCCCTATCTCATCTTGTCCCCTGCCCAAGAGTGCATTTAACGCCTACTACAGCTCAGTCTGACTAGATCCTTCTGGAATCAAAAAATCACAGGATGCAGGCATAAGAAAGCTCTTTTGAACAATTTTGCTTAGTCTTTTGTTTTAAAGGCTGGAAATCTAAGCCCAAGGGGGATGAAGTGATCTTTCCAGGTTTAGTCAGTAAACTGCAGTCTGCATTTGACCACCAGGCTCCTGTCTTCTGCCCTGAGCTTCTTTACTGAACCTTTTCTTATTTACATTCTGAGTCCTGAATGTTGGCAGGTATTTTATCAACTGAATCCAGCAGGTATTGTGTTACAATTCCAAAATTTCATGCTGCTGAAAAGACACGTAGGAGGCTGCCTCTGCTTTCTTTTTGAAGAGAAACCACTAGCTACCCTTAGCTGGCTTCTTAAAATGAATTTGCATTCTTTGTATTTATAGATCTTTGTTAAACAACATTTGTTGCTTCATAATCTAAAGTGAGATATATTAGTTTGTCAAAAGGAAAAAAAAAATGTCCTGAAGAGAGGGAAGTTAGCAATTGGACAGCTACATATTAACAACTGTGTGTGAACTGTTACCATGGATAATTAATCAGTTAATTAGTTTGTTCATTCTTCATTCATTTCACATGTGATGCCTGCAAGATAACAGTAGAATAATTGCTATGGTTCATAGAGATCATAGCTAAATAAGGCTATGTCTGTCTTCAAGGAGCTAGATCCTAGTCTCTTATAGTCACCTTCGCATTGATGGCATAAAGCACTCAACCAAGAGCAGCTGACGGCAGGAAAATTTTATTCATTTATTTTTAAAATATTTTATATTTATTTATTTGAGAGATGGAGGTCTATATATAGTAGGTGTGTCAGGACTTCCAGTCCCTGCATACAAATTGTAGATGCGTGTACCACCTTGTGCATCAGCAGGCTTAAGTGGGTCTGGGGGAGTCAAACCTAGGTCCTTCGGCTTTGCAGGCAAATACCTTAATCACGAAGCTATCTCTCCAGCTCTATCTTTCTTTAAATTTTGGCTTACAGTTTTGAGTAGAACCTTCATGATAACAGGGAGAAGCATGGCATGAGCAGAGGCTGGATATCACCTGTGCTACAGCAGGTGGAAAACAGTAGCAGGAGAGTAAGCCAAGTTCCAGCAAAGGGGAGCTGGCTGTTAATATCCCTAAGCCCTTCCCCAAAAACACACTTCCTCCAGTAAGGCTCCACCTCCCAAATTGCTATCAGCTGGGGACCAAGCATTCAGAACACATGAGTTTATCAGGAACATTTGATTCAAACAACCATATCTTTTAAGAGGATCTATTTTTTGAATTGTTATTTTTTCCATGTGTGACATTTTCATACATCTATATTAATTATGTATTTTGATCTTATTTTCCCAATTACCCTTTCTTATCCCCTCCCCTTGCATGAAAACCCATCTGCTTCCCCCTTAATCTTATTTTATTATTTTCATGACTATAAAAATTCATTGAGCTGCTGGGGGTGGTGGCACACGCCTTTAATCCCAGCACTTGGGAGGCAGAGGTAGGAAGATCGCTATGAGTTCAAGGCCACCCTGAGACTACATAGTGAATTCCAGGTCAGCCTGAGCTACAGTGAGACCCTACCTGGAAAAAAAAAAAATCACTGTGTTAGATTTGCTTGCATGATCATGGGTGGAAAATTATCTACTGTTGAATGAGTAACTTACCAGTCATCCAAAAGTAAAGAGTCACACTTAGATGATTTTGAAGAATGGGATTAGGTGGCACATTTTCTCTCTGTGTCTATGTTGCTAAGAAGCTTTATTGAGGTGTCACTGGCAAACAATAAACCACAGACACTGGAAGTGACAATGGACTACATTTTTCCTTCCATAAATACCATAAAATCATTACTAAAGTAAAAATAATGAACATATCCACCAGCCCACAAAATATCTAGTGCCCTTAGTCCTTTCCTGTCATTCCTTCTAGACCCTCCTCCCAATTCCCATGAAAACATTAATCTTTTTTGTCATTGTAGATTAGTTTGCATTCTATGCTTTTATCTACTATTTTTATCTGGCTTCTGTTCTCTAAAAACAATTATTTTAAGGCCCATTGGCATTGTTTTGTGTATCAACAGTTGGCTCCTTTGCATACGTACATAAGAACATACATATGTACCTAAGTATGTATGTTCTTACTTATTTTGGCTAAGTAATATTCTATGGCATGAATATATACTACCACTTGTTTATCTACTTTCTGATTTGGGAAATATGGGAATTCCACTTTGGGATATTACAAAACTGCTATGAATATTTCTGTATTAGCTTTATTTATATTTATATTATTGATATTTATAAGGACATATGCTTTCCATTGTCTTGAATAAATTCTAGAGACTAAATGGATGAATTATATAATACATGCTATACTTAACTTTTTAAAACAACTTCTAAAGCATTTCCCTAAATAATTGAACTATTATATTTTCTCCCCAGTAGTATGTGAGTTCCTGTTGTCCTATATCCTTGCCAACACCGGGTATGGTCAACCTTTTCATTATCAGCAATCCCAAAATTGTCTGTGTGGATCCATTCACATCCACTGATTTGCAGATGAGAAACCTCTCTGGGTAAGAAAACCTTGAGCCTCACCTACCATTTGTGTTCAGACACACAGGCCCGTCCTGTGCATTGAGGCATAAAGGGATCACTAGAAGGGACTTACCATAATGAAAAAAAGAAACTGTTCAAGGGGCAGACTCAGAACAGAATAACAAACATATGGCATTCCTGAGAACAATGTTTTGGCAAGAGCAGAAATATTTGGTCCAGTTTTGTGGCTATGACCAGGGAAGATAGTTGCTACACCCCTGAGGCTTGAAGGACTTGGGACATTCATGCAACTTTGCTGAGAGTGTATCCCTGCTTTGGTGTCACACAAAAGGCATTCCATCATTTTCCCTTCAACAGGAATGTCTGGGGCTGAGTTGCTCCCATTGCACTGACCCTGGGTAACACAGGTGTGGTGGTTTCCTGGCTTTGCTTGGGTACAGGTAATGGCAGAGGTGTGGGTGGGAACAGAGTTCCAAATTCAGGTGATACCACTGAGAAGTGCTGGGACTCAGGCCAATTGTGAGGATGATTTTTAATCTAGACTTTATCATGAAAACATCCTTGAATGTAATTGAGAAGGGACAATGATTTCCCTTTTGTATTTCTAAAACAATCAGGAAGAGGGTCATAGTCACTGGTGTTTGACAGAATAGACATGACTCCATCAGTTCCTGCTGGCAGCTGAAGGCTGAGATGTTCAAGTAGCCAGGTATAATTTAAAGAGGCCATAAGAGATGGATAATGATAGCAGACATTTATTGAAAATTTAATGATGTGGCAGGCAGTATTCTGAGTGCTTTAAATGGATGAACTTATTTAGTCTCATAGCAGGGTGTTTTATATCAATAGTTGCAAAGCCAACGGGTTCTCACTGAGAATGTTTTTCATCTTAAACTATGGGAGAAAAACAACACATACATACATTTGCTTAATCATGACTGTACTTGTGACCTATTGCCAAATAACAACAACCATTTTTCAGGTGAAAAACTAGGCTCAATGCTTAAGTGAATTTCCCAAGTTTACTTTGTAAACAAGTAGCCAAGATCAGAATCAAGGAGTCTTAGGCTGAAAAGATTGCTCAGTGGTATGTATTCATAAAAAGACAGATGCACAAAGTGGCACATACATCTGGAGTTTGTTTGCAGAACCAAGAGGCCCTGGCACACCCATTTCTCTCCTTTTGAATAAATAAAAATATTGTTTTAAAAAAAAAAACACAAGGAGTCTGGTCCTGGGGTCCCTGTTCTTAACTTCTCTGCAGCATAGAGAGATATACAAAATCCTCTCAAATTTAGAGAGATGTCACATGATTTTTAAAGTGAGGGAATAGGAAGGGATTTCTGCAGGATGTACTATTTTAAATTATATCTTCGCTGGGTTATGAAGGCAGAAAGTTTCAGGTTTAGGAGGGCTAGAACAGGGTAAGGGCAATTATTTTTGGTATATTACTAATGCTAATAATTTTGCATACATTTTTGTTCACCTTAGATCTGACCACAATTACACCATAGGCAGCCTATTGCAATTACCTTCTTGTTGCTGGGACCAAAGATCCAACCAAAAACAGCTGATGGGACAAAAGGGTTTACACCACTTACATTCTCCATTGGAAGTTTCAGCATGACAAAGAAAGGACGGTAGGGCAGTGGCTGGAATCATATTTTGCCATAGCAACAGGCAAAAAGCAGCAAGAGTTAGCTGAACTATGACAAGATGGAAGCGGGATAATCACACCCACAGCCTGTCTGCAGCAACACACCTCCTTCAGCAGGGCTCTACCTCCCAAATGGCCATCGGCTGGGGACCAAACATTCAAAGTACATGATTCAAACTACCACACAGCCTATTTCACACATAGGTAATAAAGGATCTATATATTTCTATAAACTGTTATGTAATAATGTCCTTGATTTGATTTTCACACCAAAATAACTTAAAGGATGAAAGATTTATTTTGCCTCCTGGTTTCAGAGACTTTTTTTTTTGCTTTGTTTTTTTGAGGTAGGCTCTTACTCTAGCTCAGGCTGACCTGTAATTCACTATGTACTCTTAGGGTGGGTTCAAACTCACAGTAATCCTCCTACCTCTGCTTCTCGAGTGCTGGGATTAAAGGCGTGTGCCACCACTCCCAGCAAATTTCAGAGACTTTTAATCCATCATGGTGGAAGGCCTGGTGGAGCAACTTAGTTCATGGCAATGGAAGTGTGTGGTGGAGGCTGAGGACATCATAGTGATTCTGAAAGACAAGAGCACAGCTTGAATCACACACCAAGGTATAATGGTCAAAGGCCACCATTGTGGTTTGATTCACATGTCCCCCATAAACTCAGGTGTTCTGAATGCTAGGTTCCCAGCTGATGGAGATTTGGGAATTAACACCTCCTGGAGGGAATGTATTGTTGGGGGCAGACTAATGGGTATTATAGCCAGTTTTCCCTTGCCAGTGTTTGGCACAGTCTCCTGTTGCTATTGTCCACCTTATGTTGGTCAAGGGATGATATCTACCCTCTGCTCATCCCATCATTTTCCCCTGCCAATGTGAAGCTTCCCCTTGAGCCTGTAAGCCAAAATAAACCTGTTTTACCCAAAGCTGTTCTTATTAATTTCTACCAGCAATGCAAATCTGACTGTAACAGTAATGTTGGTACTGAGACTGGGGTTGCTGCTAGACACCTGACTATGTGGCTTTGCCTTTTAGAGCTTATTTTCAAGAGGAATGTAGAAGGATTTGAAACCTTTGCCTAAGAGATGCCTTGCAGTGCTGTAAGTACAACTTGATGGACTATTTTGGTCAGAGATGAAAGACCAGAATGCAGTAGGAACTAAGGACTGTGAGGTTTCACTTATGAGGGTGAGAAAGAGCTTTGCTTGGACTAGGCTACAATTTGTGTGAGAAGCTTGCTGTTATTCCAATGTCTTGAGAAGTTATGTAGGGTTGCTTTGTGTAGAAATGTACTGGTGTGAGCAGAGGGATATGGGACAGAAAAAAAAAATTCGGTGAACTGCTGCCTGTTTAGCTGCAATTGAGAGATTACAACCTTTGAGATTGGGCCAGCTGACCTGCACTGGGGCAAAAGGAAGAATATAGACTCTTTTGAAGGGGCCTAAGTGCTCAAGGGGTGTCCTGTTCCTCAAAGTCTGCTTTATACCCCCCTGGATTAACAAATTGGCACCTGATATTGTGGAGTATAAGAAATGCAGGAAAGAGAGGGTCATTGAGTTTGCAATGCAATCTTGTGTTTTAGAAATGGCCATGGGCAATGTGAAGCAGGTTGGCTGGATGCCTGCCTGGAGACCCCATGGAGCCATGAGGATGAACCACGGATTGCAGTGGAGACCCAGTGGAGATACCAGGACCATGAGATGGCTGCTGAGGAAAGCTGCCAGCCCCAGATGAAGTTTTCCAGGACTGTAAGTAGCCTAGCTGGAGGGGTGCAATTGTAACTCCAGAGACGTGTTAGAATTATTGGACATGGAGATGTGTCACTGGCTAGAGTTGTTGAACTTGGAATTACAGAGTTGGGTGTTTTCCCTGTTTAAATCATGTCTTGCTTGAATGTTTCTTTGATATACCCAATACCATTCTTTGCAGTGTGAATGTTTATTCTGTGCCATTATGGGTTTTTTTTTTTTTTTTGAGGGAATTTTTTTTGGTATTATGGCTCTGTTAAAAGACCTTGGACTATGGGATGTTTAACATCATTGGGACTGATAAAAACTATGGGGACTTTTAAAGTTGGACTGAATGCATTGTATTTTATATAATGTATGGATATCAGTTTATGGAGGTCAGGGGCAGAATGTGGTGGTTTGATTCAGGTGTCCCCTATAAAATTAGGTGTTCTGAATGTTAGGTTCCAAGCTGATGGAGATTTGGAAATTAATGCCTCCTGGAAGGAGTGTATTGTTGGGGGTGGGCTTATGGGTGTTATAGCCAGTTTCCCCATGCCAGTGTCTGGCACACTCTCCTGTTGCTATTGTCCACTTTATGTTGGGCAGGGGGTGATGTCCACCCTCTGCTTATGCCATCATTTCCCCTGTCATCGTGGAGCTTCCCCTCGAGCCTGTAAGCCAAAATAAACTTCTTTTTCCCACAAGCGGTTCTTTCTAATTACTGGAGGCCCATTAATGTGTTTTTCATAGTTGAAAAAACAATTATTCCCTAAGATAAATTCTACAATTACCCTAGAATATAGAAGTGGTTGAGGTCTGACTCAGAAAAAAAAAAAAAACTACATAATTTTCTCCTAGATCCAGAAGAAATGACTTAGTGATTTGTTAAGTATTCAGGAGAGATGGCTCAATATTTTTATTTTCAGCCTTTTAGAAGTAAACCCAGAGTATAGAAGACTTAATTGAATTATTTTTTAAAAAAGGAAAAAAAAAAACCCACAGCTGAATCAGAAGAAATCAATACCTGGATGGTCTTTAATTTAGCACTTTTACCATTTAGGTTAAGTCAAGGTAATGAGCATTAGTTCCATATTTCAGTAAGAAATTGAAGCACAATGCTATAATAACATGCTGGTATCTTTTTAAGAGCCCAATGGAGGGAAAAACTACTAACATTTTGTGAATTTTTTTTCAGAAGTAAAAATTACTAGTTATATGTGGGGTATTTCTTTGCTATGACTCTTCGAATGACAACTATCCGTTACTGTGCTTGAGACCCCTGTTTACATCGAGAAGTGTAGCACCGACTACTGTAATGGGATATATTCTTCTCCATTCTGAAAGAGACAACCTTTGTAAAATGCAAGTATTATGGCTGGTTGCCTTTCTTCAAACATTGTCATAACACCTTCTCTTTTGAATATTTAGATGAGTAATTTTAATTTTCCCTTCTATACCAAAAGCCATCAAAACACTACATATTTGATATTAGCATTTTAAAGGGTTTGCATTGATGACTAATTCAATGTGAAATTAGCCAACACTTAATTGAGTTACAAAAATAGAAAATGATTAATGAGGTATCTGATTTAGGGGCACAGTGTAAGTCAAGAGTAACAAAATCCCACCTAAGCAAACTGTCAATTGGAGATGCTGTAAACTAAAATTTATTTTCTTTGTTTTGGACACAGAGAAACAGAGATAAAGGGGACATTCTATTAGGTAATAAAATGAGGGCTGGAGAGATGGCTTAGCAGTTAAGCGCTTGCCTGTTAAGCCTAAGGACCCCGGTTCAAGGCTCAATTCCCCAGGATCCACATTAGCCAGATGCACAAGGGGGCGCACACATCTGGAGTTCATTTGCAGTGGCTGGAGGCCCTGGCGCACCCATTCTCTCTCTCTCTCTCCGCCTCTTTCTCTCTCTATCTGTTGCTATCAAATAAATACATAAAAATAAACAAAAAATAATTTTAAAAAATGAAACAATTGGCTGGGCGTGGTGGTGCAAGCCTTTAATTCCAGCACTAGGGAGGCAGAGGTAGGAGAATCACCATGGGTTCGAGGCCACCCTGAGACTACATAGTGAAATCCAGGTCAGCCTAGCTAGAGTGAGACCCTATCTCAACAGCCCCCCCCCCCAATAAAAAGAAGAAAAAGGAGGAGGAGGAGGAGGAGGGGGAGGAGGAGGAGGAGGTGGAGGAGGAGGAGGAGAAAAAGAAAAAGAAACAGTTGGGCTGGAGGGATGCCTTAGTGGTTAAGGCATTTCCCTGCAAAGCCAAAGGACCCAGGTTCCCTTCCCCAGGACCCACATTAGCCAGATGCACAAGAGGGCACATGTGTCTGGAGTTTGTTTTCAGTGGCTGGAAGCCCTGGCGCACCCATTCTCTCTCTCTCTCTCCCTTGCTCTCTCTCTCTCTCTCCCTCTTTCTCTTTCAAATAAATAAATAAAATTTAAAAAAAATGAAACAATTTCAGTGTCTGGAGAGATGGATTAGTGGTTAAGGTGCTTGCCTGCAAAGCCAAAGGACCTTGGTTTAATTCCCTAGGAGCCACGTAATCCAGATGCACAAGGTGGCACGTGTGTCTGGAGTTCATTTGCAATGGCTAGAGGCCCTGGTGTGCCCATTCTCTCTCTTTCTTTCTCTGCCTCTTTCTCTCTCACTTTCTCAAATAAATAAATTACTTAGTTAATTAAAAAAGTAAAAATAAATAAAATAATTTCAACCTTTATCCTTTGTTATGATAAATTCTCAGCTTCCCTTCACTAGTACATATATATTTATATATATATGATCCTTTGGTATTTCAATTGAACCACAAACACTCTCATTGGTGCTGTATACCAGAAGGGTCATTCCTGACTTATTTATGCTACTTATTTAATAGGAAGAACTACACCTTCTCCATCTCTCTCCCTCTGGAATAATGCTGTAACCAGTGCTAGGCCTTCCAGAGACTCTCGATGCCATTATCTGTGGAAGGACAAGAGAGCTGAACGTTCGTGGCTCACACACTAGGCCAGGAGTCAGAGCACAAGGAACTTCTTAGTGAAGCTGTGAATCAGAACGTCGTGTCCCCCAGTCAGATGATTTCACTTTAATTTAACTCTGTCCTTAACCTGGAAAGCTCTCCATTCACACACAAGCTCACACATAAATACACATATGAGCAACACCCACATTCATGCACGCATGCACACGAATGCACACCAGGGTCTCTTGCCATTGTAAACAAATGCCAGACACTTGTACTACTTTTTTTTTTTAAAATTTTTTTTTAATTTATTTATTTGAGAGCAACAGACACAGAGTGAAAGACAGATAGAGGGAGAGAGAGAGAATGGGCGCGCCAGGGCTTCCAGCCTCTGCAAACGAACTCCAGACGCGTGCGCCCCCTTGTACATCTGGCCAACGTGGGACCTGGGGAACCGAGTCTCGAACCAGGGTCCTTAGGCTTCACAGGCAAGCGCTTAACCGCTAAGCCATCTCTCCAGCCCTTGTACTACTTTTTGCATCTGGCTTATAGGGGTGCTAAGGAATAAATCCCATGCTGGCAGACTTTGCAAGCAATTGCCTTAAACTGCTCAGCCACCTCCCCATTCTGAGCTCTTTAACTTTTGCTGAATTTTCTTGTCTTATCTGCATTTCAGTCAGTTTCTTCCTTTATGCATTTGTTTATGAATCTTTGATGTGTTTATATCTTACTTGTCTATCTTACTCATGGACTGACCCTTTTATAATTATCCTCTCTGCTAACATTCTTTGGTTTAAAATGTCTGTCTATCATATGCTTGCTGTCTGCATGAGTACCTGTTTCTGTCTTTATAGCGTCAATCTTTTTGTGTCTTTACACCAAAAGTATGTTGGCTTTTGGATGGCATGTAGATTTTATAAATTTAATAATTTATACTATACCTATATAATATCCACTTGGACTATTTTGGCTAGCGATAATTGATGTGCATGACTAGGCCCAATGTAGGTGATTCTTGTTATTTATTGAATAGTGTAGAAAGTGAATTTGACCCATGATATAAAGAAGAAAAATACCCCCTACTAAGCACCTGTCTTGAGGATACTGAAGATAAAAAGGAGGCTGCATTTTTCCTGTGTTACATTCAAATGTAATTAATTATTGCCATGTTATTTAATTAGGAAAAAAAGAATGAACCTCCAGGTTTCGTTTCTCTCAACAAACTAAGCTTCTTTTTCCAACTAAAACAATTTCTTGTTTATTTTAAAAGCAGGTAAGGTGACTGGAATGAAGTTTTCTTCCTTCCTCATTCTCTCCCTTTTCATTTCTTTCCCCTCCTTTCTTTATGCTCTTTCTGTCTTCTTTCCTGTCTGCCTTCCTTCCTTCTTTTCTTTCTTTCTTCCTTCTTTCTTTCTTTCTTTCTTTCTTTCTTTCTTTCTTTCTTTCTTTCTTTCTTATTTCTCTAGTACTGGTAATGGAATTCAGGACCTTACAAGTCAAATACTGAGCTATATATCCAACAGAAACAATACATATAATTCTTTTTTTTATGTTTTGAGGTAAAATGTCTATACAAAATCAGAAAACCACAAAAATTCCAAGCTTTCTTCATAGCACTTAAGAGTAGCATCTCCACAGTTATGGTTTGAATCTGGTGTCCTCCATGAATTCATGTGCTCTGAAAGTTTGTGGAAGTAGAGCTGTGGCTGTTTGATTCAGGTGTTCCCCCATAAACTTATGTGTTCTGAATGCTAGGTTCCCAGCTGATGGGGATTTGGGAGTTAATGCCTCCTGGATGCAGTGTATTGATGGGGGTGGGCCCATGGGTGTTCTAGCCAGTTTCCCCTTGTCAGTATGTGATACACTCTCCTGTTCAGGTTGTGCACCTAATGTTGGCCAGGAAGTGAGGTCCATCTACTGCTCATTCCATCTTTTTCTCCTGCCATGATGGAGCTGCCTCTCGAATCTATAAGCCAAAATATAAGCCAAAATAAACCATTTTTTCCCAAAAGCTGCTCTTGGTTGGGTAATTTCTGCCAGCAATGTGAACCTGACTGCAACAGTAATGTTGGTATTGAGGACTGGTATCAATTGCTGCTAGACACCTGACTGTGTGGCTTTGGCCTTTTGGAGTTTATTTTTGAAAGGAACATGGAAGAATTTGAAACCTTGGCCTGAGAGATGCCTTGCAGTGCTATAAGTAAAGCTTGATGTACTATTCTTGTCAGAATTGAAAGACCTAAATGCAATAAGAACTATGAACTGTGAGATTTGGCTTATGAAGGTAAGAAAGAACTTTGCTTGGACTGGGCTGGAAGCAGTTTGTGTGAGAGGCTTACTGTTATGCCTGTGTCCTGAGAAGTTGCACAGGTTTGTATTGAGTAGAAATAGACTGGTGTGTGCAGAGGAATATGGTACAAAAATTAAATCTTTAAGCTGAAGTTTCTGCCTGCTCAGCTGCCATTGTATGAGATTGCAACCATTGAGATTGGACCAACTGACCTGTATGGGGACAACAGATAATAAGATAATATGTATATTTTGTAGGGGCCTGAATGCTGAAGGAATGTCCTGTTCTTCAAAGTCTGTTTTATTACCCCCTGGATTAACCAATTGGCACCCTACCTGGTATTTTGGAGTATAAGAAATGCAGGAAAGAGAGGGTCAATGAGTTTTCAAAGTGGTCTTGTGTTTTGGAAATGGCCATGAGTAGTGTGAAGCAGGTTTTCTGCATGCCTGCATGGAGAACCCCTGATTGAGCTGTGAGGAATGGAGACCCAGTGGAGATGCAGAGACCCTGAGATGGCTCCTAAAGAAAGCTGACAGCCCCAGATGAAGTTTTCTAGGACTATGACTAGCCTAGCAGGAGGAATTCCAAAGACTTGTTGCTGGTTAGAATTATCAGACTTGGAGATTTGCCACTGACTAGAGTTGTTGGACTTGGAGCTACAGAGTTTGATTTTTTCCCTGTTTAAATCTTATATTGGTTGAATATACGTTTGCTCAAAGATGCCCAGTGCCATTGTGTGCAGCGTGAAAGTTTATTCTGTGCCATTAGGGGTGCTTTGGGGGAATTTTCATTATTATGGCTTAGTTAAAAGACCTTGGATTATGGGAATGTTTGAACATCATTAGAATTGACATAAACTATGGGGACTTTTAAAGTTGGATTGAAGGCTTAGCGGTTAAGTGCTCGCCTGTGAAGCCTAAAGATCTTGGATCCTGATGGCAGAGGTTGGTCCGAGTCATCAGATGTCTCAAGCATTACACTTCACTTGCTCTACCTTACGTACTGTTTGAAAATGCCTCAGCCAGCAGGGACTACCTGTGAACAAAGCTCTACTACAGCCCTCTGTCTCCCTTTTGAGCTTCCCGTTTTGTAAAGTAATGTTGAATTCTTTACAGCCTGTGATTCCAGTGAGGCCAGCAAAATGAGTGGAAGAAAACAGAGATTCCAACATGAGGTCCTGTGGACATCCAGCTGCAGAGCCAAGCACAGGATTCAGGCCTTGGAGTCTAAGCCACACCACTTCAGTTCTTCCAGAAAGCCAGTCAGCAGGGAGGCTACTGAGCAGCACTGGACCTGTCAGAAGGCTGAATTTACAAGAGGCTTCTGGAAGGAGCCTGGTGACAGCAGATGAGGCAGGGCAGCTGCTCTTATCATCTTACAGTGTTGTGCCCTAGATCATCCTTCACTGGCCCTGGAGGACTCAGCTACTTTACATCACCTGGCTTCCCACCTGCAGGCATACAAGGACGAGGCATTAGAGCAGGGACAACTGGCACTTGTGATTGGCAAAATGACTCCCTGGTGGAGGCGATAGTAAAGGGAGATGGAAAAGAAAGGGCAGTTTGTTAATGTTTTCATTTCTCAGCCACGTATTGAGCGATGTGACAGTCACACTAAATGAAGAATGAGAAACAAAGATGTGAACCAGGCCCAGTGGTGATACTGAGGAGTCTGCAAACTACTGAAGGAGAACGAAGGACACCTATGATATACATTATTTTAGGAAGTTATGAAATAAAGGCAATGAGAGGGAAATGTTGTTTCATTCTTGGAACAGCTTGAACTAGGGGACGTAAGGAGTGGACACTGCTGAAACCTGTGACAGGGCATAATGGATGTGGGGACAGGACACCATCTGTCTTGGTCAGGAAATTCTCAGTATTTCACTGCAGCTGGAGCATTTTGGGTTTGGACTGGGAGTGGCTGGGTCACTGAACAAGGAGGTAGTGGGAATGAATTCTGAAAGGCAAAGGCATCGTGATGTCTAGGCCAATGGCATTTACACTATCTTACATGTGGTGGAAAAGGTTAAATCAGAGGAGTGACATGAACAGATCCACCTTAGAAACTGCTTATGACCCTATTATTAATTGAGGGCAGGTGGTGCAGGGTGGGCAAATAAAAACTGCAACAAATATGTATGTGTATTTTACTTATAGCAGGATATTTCCTTCTCCTTATATTTGCTCCTGTTATTTTCCTGGGTTTTTTTTTTTTTCATTACTTTCCAGGCACACAAAAGACTGGTAATTCTTGCATCCAGATTCTAAGTTATCTCACATGATGTTATGGTTTAAATGAGAAATGGGCCTATTCTTTCTCTGCCTCTCTCTCTCTCTCTCTCAACTAATACATAAAAATAAGACATATTTTTATCAAAAAGGGGATGCTGGAGAGATGGTTTAGTGGTTAAGGTACTTGCCTGTGAAGCCTAAGGACCAATGTTCAATTCCCCAGTACCCATCTAAGCCATATGCACAAGGGGTGGTGCATGCATATGGAATTCATTTGCAGTGGCTAGAGGCCCTGGTGTGTTCATCCTCTCTTTTTCTATCTGCCTCTTTCTCTCTATCTCTACCTCTTTCTCCAAAATAAACAAATACAAATAAAATGTTTTTTATAAAGAAGTGTCCTCTACAGACTCATGTGTTTGAATATTTACATGGCCTCCGGCTTGTGGCACTGTTTTGTGAGGTTTTATAACCTTTTGCACATGGGGCCTTACTGGCCTATGTAGAACTGTAGGGGTGAGGATAGAAATAGCCCCACCCCGGTTCCAGCTGAGTCTCTGCTTCCTGACTCACTGAGATGTAACAGGCCATGCCTTTTCTGCCATGATGGACTGACTGTACTACAAACCTTCCTTGCTTGAGTTGCTTCTTGCTAATTATTTGAGAACAGCAACCAGAAAAGTAGTGAATGTAACTAATACACGTAATCAACCTGTGTCTATTGATAGATGACCACAAGTCATTAAAAATCCATGAGTGGGCTGGAGAGATGGATTAGCGGTTAAGCGCTTGCCTGTGAAGCCTGAGGACCCTGGTTTGAGGCTCGATTCCCCAGGACCCACATTATGGAGTTCATGTGCAGTGGCTGGAAGCCTTGGAGTGCCCATTTTCTCTCTCTCTCTCTCTCTCTCTCTCTCCCTCCCTCCTTCTCTCTGTCACTTTCAAAGAAATAAGTAAAAATAAACAAAAAAAATTTTAGAAAAATCCATGAGTGATGAGTCAGTCCAAAGAGTGCTGGGACTCCTGCTGCAATGCGTCACCCACATATCTGTGCTCCTGTCAGCGAAGTGACTGACTGCTTTGCTGCAGCAATGCCACCTACATAGCACTGCCAGCTTGACACCATGTCTTTGTCACAAGCCCATTAGAGTCAAGTCCAGATAAACCTTCCCACACAGTACTTACTAGGCAAACTCTCCCACTGTAGCCTCTGATCTCCCCATGTACGCTGAGTAAGACCAAACCTGACTATCAATAGTCCAAGGATTCTTAATATGTGTCATAACAATAAAGCACACAAAAAGTTAACAAAGTTTAACATTAAGAATCAGAGCTTCCCTGGGCTACAGTTTGGGAAGCCCAGGGAAGAGCCAAGATAAGTTGCCTCCTTAAAAACAAGGGAGGGAGCCTGCTTCTGCAGCTTTGAAGACACCTGGTTAATGGGCTCTGTGGTCAAAATGGTATCGATTGGACACTTTGGGCAGAGTAAAAAGGTGACTTGAGCTAATGTAGTTTCACTGATTTAGTTTCCTGGATAGGATGATTTGTTCCTGGCTAAATTTTCCAGCCAGTTCCTTTTAGTGATTTTTGTGTCCAAAGATAAGACAGTGGGGACACTCCATTTTACAGAGAGTAATGTCTTTAGTAACTTTAGAAACAAAGATCGGGCTATAATTTCTTATGAATGGGGTTTGCAATTCTTTTATGATATAAATAAATAATTTCCCCTATATGCTTAAATCAATTCTGACAATGACAGATCTATTTCTGCAGTGTTCTAAGTTTCCATTCACTGACCATGTGTCTACTTTAGATAGCAACATGACAATAATACCTAACATGCACATAGAACTTACCAGGTATTATTTGTTAATGTTCCCCATACCTCATATTAACCTAAAGCATAGCCATATCTATTATTGATATATCTACAATATATATGATTGTTGCAGTCCGGTTCGCATTGCTGTTAGAAATCACCCAACCAAGAGCAGCTTCTGGGAAAAAGAGATTTATTTTGGCTTACAGGCTTGAGGGGAAGCTCCACGATGGCAGGGGAAAACGATGGCATGAGCAGAGGGTGGACATCACCCCCTGGCCAACATAAGGTGGACCACAGCAACAGGAGGGTGTGCCAAACACTGTCAAGGGGAAACTGGCTATAAAGCCCATAAGCCTGCCTCCAACAATATACTCCCTCCAGGAGGCATTAATTCCCAAATCTCCATCAGCTGGGAACCTAGCATTCAGAACACCTAAGTTTATGGGGGACACCTGACTCAAACCACCACAATGATGGAACACTGGAGAACAGAGTAGGCAACCTGACACAGTCACTCACTATGCAGGACAGAGCTGGAATGTACAAACAGGAGATCAATCCTTCTGACCTCTCAGGACAAAGCCTGGCCAGAAATCCATGACAATCACAAAAATTATCTCCCTGACAACATGTTCAGTTTTCATGGCCAGCCTCTCTCTTTAGTTTCATCTTTGATAATTAACTGGAAGAACTGAAGCCTGTCTTCTCATAGATTGGTGAACCCTCTGATCTGACACTCAGATTCACTACATGTGAACTGGGCAACAGGCCTGTGTCCTCAGCCCACCCAGAGGCCACATTTAACAGATGATTTCCCAGTCACTGGCAATTTTCATCCTCTCTATTTCACCTAACTTTCATTGTGCCTTTTTTTTTTTTTTTCTGCAAATGATATCTGTGTGGCTAGGCATTCAAATGTCTCTTGTTTAAAATTGGTGCTCCCACATATCATAAAGGAAAAGCTATATGAGGAAACAGTAGTGTTGTACAATGTTGGTGTGCTCACAAAATACAGGGCTTACCTGTATATATATATTTTGGTTTTTTGAGGTAGGGTCTCACTCTGGTCCAGGCTGACCTGAAATTAACTCTGTAGTCTCAGGGTGGCCTTGAATTCACAGCGATCCTCCTACCTCTGCCTCCCCAGTGCTGGGATTAAAGGCGTGTGCCATTACGCCCAGTGATACCTGTATCTTGAGGGCCAAACGGGTGTACTCTGATTCCAGGGCTCTGGGATTATGACCATTGTTTTCATTGTTCCAGAGACAGGAAACTAGAGACAAGAGATACAGATCCTAAGATTCAAAGCTAAGGAGGATGTCCTTGCTTCCTCACTCGCAACTCTGTAGTCTTATGCAAGTTATCTTCCTAACTGTCCCCTCATGTGACAAGCCAATGTGTCTTCACTCTGGTTGACATATGTGTCCACTGAGAGCTCGTGGAAGCCAAGGAGGCAGGGGCTTGGAAATGCCAGTGTGTTTTCTAGATTGCTTAACAGCTTGAAGGCCACTTCCATGGTTCACAGTATTAATCTGACAAGAAAGGAGCATTTAGAAAATTTTCAAAAGGAAAAAAATGTTTATGTAATGGTCTTAGTGTTTGATTTAGAAATGTTACACAAAAATGTTGTCTTTGTTCTTTGGAAAAGCATGAATAAAGATCTGGCTTGTGCCCTCATTCCTTTACACCCCCACCAGCGACTTGTCTCAGCAGACTTTCTCAGAGTTTCTCCTTTTGGCCCTTGTTTTGTTTGCTTGCTTATTTGTTTTGTTTCTTGAGGTAGGGTGTCACTCTAGCCACTGACCTGGAATTCACTATGTATTCTCAGGGTAGCCTCAAACTTAAGGTGATCCTCCTACCTCTGCCACCCAAGTGCTGGGATTAAAGGAGTGTACCACCCCGCTTGGCCCCTTTTGGCCCATTTTTGAGGGATGCATAACTTTGGGCATTTTTCATCTGTTACCCCATTGTCTAACTTGCTATGCTCTTCTATCAACCTTCCCTAACTGTAGAAATGCATACATAATTTTTCCATGCAAGTACTGGAAATGGTTTTCATTTAATAAAACAGCTGTTAAACTGAAAAAAATAAGTCATACAAATGGCTGCATTTTCAGAATTTGAGGGGTGGAATAAACTAGGATCATTATCAAGTAAAATTACTCTGTGGAGGCCAAATTCTGATGGGCCAAATGAGCTCTGTAATTAGGAGATGCTAATCATGGCAATTTTTTTTAAGGTACGGTGTCATTGTAGCCCAGGCTGAGCTGGAACTCACTCTGTAGTCTCAGAATAACCTAGAACTCACAGTGATCCTCCTACCTCTGCCTCCCAAGGGCTGGGATGGAAGGCGTGAGGCACACAGCTGGCAAATCATGACATTTTATTGGCATTTTTGTTTTATTAGTCTTACTTTTCTCATGTCTTCCTCTCCAAAGGCTGTAAAAAAGTAGTTATCTAGTCTTTCTGGAATATTTAGGACAACCCTTGACCTAGTTCTAATAAGTTAATAAAATATAAGGGAAATCTGGTAGGAAACATATTGTCTCCCTCTTCAGAGAGAAAAACTAGAGGACAAGGGCTTGAACCCCCCCCCCCCCACACACACACACCATTTCCTACGTCTGAAAGTGATTGTGTGAAGATGTAATGGAAACTGTAGAGAAACTGACCGAGGAATTAGCTGTCACTCAGTTCCTAAAATATTCATTTGATACTTGTTTGCTGTATGTTTTTATGTATCAGACATCATGTGAGTGCTAGGAATTCATATGGTATATGTTAATAAGATATTTAAAAAATTCCCTGTGTGTGGGGAGTGTGGTAGTTTGAATGTGTTCCCCGTAGATTCAGGTGTTTTATTAAAGCGTGTAACTTGGGTCTCCAGCCACCTGGCTGGAGGAAGTGTAACTGGGGGGCAGATCCTATTGTTCAGCCGAAAGGTGTTTGGAGGTGGATTTAAATTCCAGCCCTGAGGTTTGCAGAACAATTTGAATTCTGGAAGATTTTTGTGCTTGTTACTTTTTGGTGTTTACGGGCTGTTGGGTTGTGCCTCTTTGGTTGGATCTATGAAAGGGAGGCAGCTTCTTTCACTTTTAATGAAACTTACCTTAGATCTTTAAGCTGAAACAAATCCTGATCCTCCCATAAACTGTGTCTGGTTTTATTCATCTCAGCATGGTGGAACTGTCTACTACAGGGAGTGTCAGTCTAATTGGGGTTAAGATGACCAATAAGACGTATGTATCAGGTATTGTTTAGAGCTACACAAAAAGAAAGAAAGAAAGAAAACAGGAGCCTGAGAGTGATGTCTTACATAGTTGGTAAAAGGAAGTCCACCTGATGAAGTGACATGTGAGAAACCTGAAGGAGCAAGGTATGCAGATGTTGAGGGGGAGAAGTGGAAGGCGGGAGAGGGCTGAGGGAAAGGGCACAGCAGATACACAGGCCACGGAGGGAAAACAGAGAGTATTCAGGACACAGCAGGATGAGCCAAGGGGACAGGAATGCACAATAGGGGAAATAAAGGAAATGAGATGAGAGAGATCCCAAGGGCCAGATCTACTAGATGCTTAGAAACTCTGATAAAGATTTGAATTTCTTTTTTTTTTTTTTTCTGAAGGATGTAAGAAATCACTGGGCAGGGAACAGCATAATAGTTAAACTTTAACAGAAAACAATGAAGGATAGCAAAGAAAGAAACAGGCAGACAGGCTCAAAAACTCTTGTAAAAGTAATAGTGACAGGACAAAGGAGAATTGATGATGGTAAGGCGAAAGATGAGATTATGGATAAGTTCTCACAACCTCACCACCAGTGCTTGCAGCTGGACGTGATCTGGTATTAGCACAGCAAAGCCCATCTTCAAGTTCCTTTACATATGAGAAAAATGAACCCCTAGCATTTATGCCACATTAATGAGCCTTCTCTTACTCATACTAGAAAGCAGTCTTATTACAACCAGAAGCAAAATTATTATTTCTTTTTTCCATAATTTTAAAAATATTTTTTTATTTTGAAAGTGAGAATGAAATTGGTGTGCCAGGGCCTAAGCCACTACCATTGAACCCTAGACATTTGTGCCACCTAGTCGGCATGTGTGACCTTATGCTTGCCTCACCTTTGTGAATCTGGCTTACATGGGATCTGGAGACTTGAAAATGGGTCATTAGGCTCTGTAGGCAAGTACCGTAACTGATAAGGCATCTCTCCAGCCCTATTATTTCTTCATGTACTCATTTTCCCTCAATTTTCTAAGTAGATCAATGGTATCATGAATCGCAACAAACTTTTAGACTGGGTTTATCAGTAAAATTTACTTAATTATTAAATACCACTAAAATGTTAGTTAGACAAATGGCAAACATACACTTAAGGAAATGTTCATCATCCCTAATTATCAGGGAAATGGAAATTGAAACTACTATGAGATTTCACTTTACCCCAGTAAGGATAGCAAACATCAAAAAATCAAATGCAAACAAATGCTGGCAAGGATGTGGAGAAATAGGAAACCTCATTCACTGTTGGTATGTAAGATGGTACAACCACTTTGGAAAGCAATATGGAGACTGCTACTGACTATAGAGTTACCAACAGGCCCAGTTATTCCCTTACTGGACATATACCCTAAAAGCTCCACACCTCAGCTCAGCGATATTTGCTCAACCATCTTTATAGGTGCTCAATTTGTAATAGCAAGAACTGGAATCAACCCAGATGCCCATCGTTAGATGAATGGATAACTAAGATGTGGTATATCTACACAACAGAATTCTACACAGCAGTAAGGAAAAATGATACAATGAAATTTGAAGAAAAATGGTTGAACCTGGAACAGGTTATTCTCAGTGAACTCACCCAAACACAGAAAGGTAATTGCCACATAGTCTCACTCATCTACAGCTCCTAAGCACCTCGAGGACTTGGCAATAGGGAGGGTGGGGAGGGAAAGGAGGGTAAGGAAGGGAGTGAGGGACACAAAACTGGACCTAAAAGGCAATGGTGCCATAAAACTCTATATCTTAAAAGACAGACCAAATGGTTGAACCTCCACCAGGCCCTTAGAGGGAACAACAGATTCACAAGGACCTGGAGAGGGTATGAATAAAACTGACCATTATCTCCAACTATTTCTGCTTCTCTCTCTCTCTCTCTCTCCCTCTCTCTCTCTCTCTCTCTCTCTCTCTCTACCCCCCCCTTCTCTCTTATCTCTCTTTCTCTTTTATATCACGTATCATTTTCTTCCTTCTCTTGGGCACTGACCTGTAACTCCAGGTACCAGCAGGTGATTATCATTCACAATTAGCTTTTGATCACAAAGACCTGCAAGGTCTCCCAAAGGAAGACAGATTTATGTCAGAGAGCTTGATGACCCACCATAGGTTAGTGGTAAGACCCTACTGCTGAAGACACCATACACTGTTGGCATGTATCATGAAGTGACATGGCTGGAAGCTGGAAGAGAGTCAGTCCCCAGACAATTAGTGCGTCCAGTGCCAGGAGGTGCTACATGAGCGACTGGGGGATAATTACCAATATCTGCCAAGCAATGCATGGTCTGACCTACTAAGCAGCAAACAACCTGACGTGATGCTCATACAAGTGCAATAGTGCACATAGCCATGGTGGGAAACCAACTGCTCTCAATTTGGCTAACTGGTTTGCTCAGAGGACCAGAACCCATAGCTGGAGCTGGGAAACAAGTCAGAACCATAACCAAAAATGAACCCACTCTCCATTAAACTCTTTCTAAAATACAGTGGTTATCACATTTATTTGATGCTAATTTTATTCTCTGTTGGAGAATCTGCTTCTCTTTTTCAGATAGACACAGATCCTAAGGACAGAACCACCCCATCATACCTCAAAAGAGCCCCAGTTGAAACTAAGAATAATTGGGGAAACATGCAAGAATGCTGTTTTCTTGTTGAACTGGGAACCAGCACAACTGTGAAGGCGATACACACAGAGAACAATCAACCCCTACTAAACCAGATATCCAGAGACACACATGCAGCCAAGATCTCAACATAGAAGCAGACCTAATAGGAACCCAGCATGGCTCAGAGAAATTTGTGGAAGAGCGGGCAGAAAGAATGTCAGAGCCACATGTTGGGTCATGCAGAGGCATTTCCTCCATCCCCAAACTAAAGGCTAACCCCACAATGCACGACCCATATATCCCAACAAGGAGGGTCCCTGTGGAGGGGGGAGGACAAGGAGGAGGCTGACAATGGTACCAACTGACCACAAAAATAAAAATAAAAAAATGTTAATTAGAATAAAAAGATAACTGAGGTCCCAAAAGCTTTAAAAGTTTAGATTACAATCACCCAGACCATTAATGAATATGGAGATGTGGTTCTGACTGTTATCTGAGTTTATATTACAAAATAATGCAGAATAACCACAGGTACTATACTACTGCATTTAGAAATGGCTGACCAATGACCACAGAGGGCAGCAAGTCCTTCCTTGGGCTTGTTGAGCTTGTCTAGCCATTTCTAGCATCCATTGTTCTTTCCTTGGCCAAATCAGACCTTTGTGTGGGCAGGACCTGTGTGAGTGGGGCTCCCAGTGGCTCTTAGCAAAGGTAAAAGAGAAGAGGGCTAGTTTGCTAACCAGAATTTCACCATTGTAGCATTCTCATTGTTTCTCATTGCTGGGACAAAACACCCAACCAGAAGCTGTGTATGGAAGGAAAGGATTTGTTTCAGCTTGTAGTCTTGAGGGGACATTTCATCGTGGCAGGGAAAACATGGCAGAGCAGAGGCTGAGCATCACATCTTGTCACATCAGTTGACAGGTAAATCTGGGAAAATGCATCTCAAAGTCAACTCCCAATGACACATCGCCTCTATCAAGTCTTCACTTCCCAAAGGCTCTATCATCACAAACACATGACACTATGGGGGACAGTTCACATTCAAACCCCCACAGCCATGGAGAGCTGCACTGAAGAAAGGAAGAGAGAGCTGTCACAAACAGAAAGGAGCAATTTAATGCTCTTTAGATAAAAGCAATCACTGGGACAGTCAAAATCCAGACTGTGTATACAGCATGCAACAGATGGTTAAAAACCTGTTTTGATAGCTCTGGGAAGTTTCATAAGGGCAGAGCTGGCCAATAGATACAAAACACTAGTTCCCCAAATACTTAAAATACTCCAGTATGCATAACAAAATTTTTAAAGAAAGAGTATGCTATGCATGTACTAATGTTTTCATTGCTGTGACATTTACCTGAGTGAAACAATTTAATAGGAGGAAAGATATAAATTTTGGCTCAAGACTTCAAAGGTTTCAGCCTGTGGTTGCCAGGTCCCTTGTTTCTGAAGAGGTAACACAACACGGCAGAAGTGTGAGTGGAGCAGAGCTGCTCTCTTTCTGGCAGCAAGGAAGAATACTGGAAGAGGTCCAGACAAGGTACAGCCCCCAAGATATGCCCCTAATGATCAACTGCTTCCTCCATGTGGGCCCCATCTACTAAGTTTCCAGTACCTCCTCAAATGGTACGACCAGTTGGAACCAAGAGTTCAACAGCTGAACCAGTAGGAGTATTTCATAATCAAGCCATAGCAAGTGGTGGCTGCTATTTAGTCCAATATATTCAAGTTTACTTTACATGTGGCACTGACCACATTTCAAGTGTTACATGAGGCTAATGACTCCCAGATTAGACAGGTAATCATTAGCATCGTTAGAAGCTATGCATGAAAATAGAAAATTTCTGTGACAGTAAAACACAAAGTACTTTAAAGACCTCATTAATAATTTTACCTCAATTTCCATCTATATATCATTTCCAAGTTATTAGAATAATTGAGAAAGAATCCAGGACTTGGCAAAGGAAGGGAAAATGGCAATAATATCAAGATTAATGTAAGGATTATATGGGATAATGTAGACATTTAGAAAACAGAGTGGGGATTCCCCACTGGGGACCCTTCTTATTATGCAGGATCTTTGCCTCCTTCTCTTAAAACTCTATAATAAAATATATCTATGCTCCAAAAACAAAGAAAGAAAAAGAAAAGAAATGAGACACAGAGTGTACTGGATGGTAGCACCCATGCCTGTAGTCTAAGCACTCAGGATACTGAGGCAGGAGGACTGTGAGTTCAAGGCCATTCTGGTGAGTGAGAGTTTGTCACAAGTAAATAAATAAGTAACTCTATGTAACTATGCCTTTTTGGATAGGTTTTATGATTTATTTAATATTTAATTTATTTATTTGACAGAGAAAGACAGAGGGGGAGAGAGAGAGTGCACACCAGGGCCTCCAGCCACTGCAAATGAACTCCAGATGCGTGTGCCCCCTTGTGCATCTAGCTAACGTGGGTCCTGGGGAATCGAACCTAGGTCCTTTGGCTTTGCAGGCAAATGCCTTAAGCGCTAAGGCATTCCTCCAGCCCCTTTTTAAATTTAATTGTATTTTATTAGAATATGGGTCCTTGGTTATAAATACTGCAGATCTCTAGTGTTTGTGCTTCCTCCCCAGCCCTGTATTTTTATGCTCATTGTTTAAGAAGTTATTGCACTTTAGAAACTACTAACCAGGACCATGTTTAAATTCTCGGGAATCAGTCAGCCTTTTCTCCCTATGTTCAAGAACTATACACATCTGCCCACGTGGAAAACTGAGAGAAATTGAGAATGTAGCCACAGATGTGTATAGAGAAGGAAATGCTGAAGGCCTTTCAAGCACTTTCTAGTTAAAAATCTAAGTTGAGGACAGTGTTATCTAAGATAAGTACATGTAAACAGTACGCTCCCCCTCCCCCCCCCCCCGCCACCACTCAGTGATGTCTGAGAGCACTGCATTTCTCCATAATTACATTTAGCAGAGGAAAACAATCTGATCATGCCTGAGCCAGGAGTTCCCAGCAATCTGTGAGCTTTCCACAGTGCAGTAACCCACTGATTGCCTCAGCCTTTCCATAAATACTACAGGCTGTGTGCCCATAAATACTATAGGCTGTGTGCTTATGTGCCTGTGAACTTCACAGGTTTCCATGGATACATGAGTTTTAGTGCCAATGCACATTTACTATTGCTTTTTCTTGTCACCAAGAGTCCTGTAAACACTTGTGCTTTAAGATTTTGTGAAGAAATTTGGCATTTTATGGAAGACAAGTCAGAATTATACTTTTCTAAATGCCCATGGTTTAACCAGAGTCAAGTTCCCCGAATTTGCTGATATTTGGAGCCTTCTTTTAGGGATATGCTTTTTTTTTGTTTTTTTTTGTTATTTATCAGACGAATAAAAGACAATAAAGCCTTGTCAGTATCATTTTAAGTGATATATTTATAACATGTATGTTACAATTAATAATTAAGGACAAGTTGTTCTGAATTTGAAAGTGAAAACGAGTCAACAGGAAAATAGAAGTAAGTGTATTCAATATACACTTAGCCATTTTTCTTTCTAAGAATGGTGAAATTTAAATGTCATGTTCAAAGATACCCTTGGGTTATATGCTTAAGCAACTCTAATTCAAATGTAATCTTCCTTACAAACATGAAGTTGAAGTTGTTTGTAGGTTCAGAAGACCTCACAAATCTGTGGCGATAGGAAGACTCTGTTGCTGTTTTTCCAGTTTTCATCCTTGCATAACTACAGCTCATAAAGTCAAAGAATGTGCTGCACAATGTGTAGCCAGGGAGTGGTAGACCTGAGGTGAGAAGCCAAGTCCTTGCCCTGCCTTTGTCCTGGGCAGAATCCATGTTACTTTTCTAGAAGGTGACCCACACCTGTCTTTCCCATGGGCTGACAGGTCTCTGTGCCTTTGGTCTGGACTCTGTTAAGTTCTTCTGATCATCCATTCCCTTGGCTACCCAGAGTACTGGCTCAGCCTCATTTGCCAAGCTTGATCATTTCCAACAAATGTGTCCACATGGAAGCAGCAGTCACCCAGACATCAGAACCTAGAGGTGTGCTAGCTACTTCAAGGAGGGAACAGATTTCTAGTTCCAAATCATACTGATCAAGAATATAGGATGCACAATGAATGAGATGTTTGAGCAGTTAGCACATTCTAAGGAGACCTTGTTACCTTAATGTTGAAGTCAAGGCAAAAGAAACTTTCACGGCATCACTCTAGTGGGAGCAGAGCAGGGTTTTAACTATTGGAATGACTGTCTCAACTCACTCAATATGCTCATGTAGTCAATAATCTCTGCAATAGCTCAGCAACTATCACTGTCTTTTAACTGCCACGAGGTCTTCACAATGACCATTTATCCATGTGTTGGGGGTGGGTGGGAAACACTGTGAAGTCTTGATATATGTATTTTGGTGTTTGACTGTAAATGACCCTCATAGCTTCACATGTCTGAATACTGAATCTCTAGCTGGGGACACAGTTTGGAAATATTGTGGAACCTTTAGGAGGTGGAGTCTTGTTGGAGGAAATGGGTCTCTGGGGACAGACCTACACATTTTGCCACACAGACCCTCTTGCCATTTTCCCAATCTCTACTTCCTCCATGATGATGTGGCAATGTGATGCTGTGCTTCCTGCTTCTGTGTGTGTTCTTTGTCATAATGGAGACTCCCTTTAGACTTATAAGTCAAAACAAACTCTTTCCTTCCCTAAAGTGCTTCTTTTCATGTGTTTGTCTGAGCCACGAGAAGGTAATTGAATCTGGCTACATTCTGGCCCTGTCTTGAGAAATTGAACAAAAGCTAGATTTAAAAAGTAATGCACTGGGCTGGAGAGATGGCTTAGAGGTTCAGGCACTTGCCTGCAAAGCCAAAGGATTCAGGTTTGATTCCCCAGGACCCACATAAGCCAGATGCTCAAGAGGTTGCATGCATCTGGAGTTTGTTTGCAGTGGCCAGAGGCCTTGGCACCCGCCTCCCCCTTTTTTTCTCTCTCTCTCCCTGCCTATTTATCTCTCTTAAATAAATAAATAAGTAAATAAAATAGTAAAAGTAATGCACTAATGTGTTTGGCAGAGGAAATTTCAAGGCAGAAATGTATTGCCTCCATGTTATGGTATCTTTTTGCTGCTCTAATTCAGATCTACAGTGAAAGAGAAAACTACAGACCAGAAAGATATTTTAAAAATATAAACTTTTAATGCCTGTATTTGCTGAAAAGAAAACTAATAAATTAAATTTAAAAAAATATATAAACTTTGGCACAGAAAGAAACATAAACAAATTTAAAGTCCCAAGCCCAGAAACTGAAGCTTCTTCCCCTGTAATTGTTAAAGAGATTACCACCATTAAGGATAAGCCAATTCCTCTTCATTGGGACAATAGGATAGATACCTAGAGGGCAAGACTCAAACCTGCAAAAGTCTCAAATTAGTAAGAATGCCAATTCTTCTCAAAGGAAAAGACTTGAAAAGAGAATGCTGAAGGAGGTCTCTTTTTCCCAAGGCTAGCATACAGACACCAGTACATTTGTATTCCGTGGAGACCAGGCTTCGTCCCCATCTAGTAACAGAACCTGGTAGCACTGTCTACATGGTGCTAGTTTTAGAAAAATGAAAGATACAAGAAAGAGAGACACACGGGTCACGCTATGATTTCAGAAAGATGCTAAGACTAAATAATATGAGGTACAGTCAAAGTTCCTGAATAGAGGGTACTATAGGTGACAGAATGAAGCTGTGAAGATGAGCTTTAAGTTGCTGTGGAGGCCAGAGTTCTTCATGAGTCCTAAATACTGGACATGGAGCTGAAGTATTTAGTGGCGACACATTGGACTTGAACAGTGTTGGAATTGGTAAAGACCTATGAGGATTTTTTGTTTGTTTGTTTTTTTGAGGTAGAGTCTCACTCTGGCCCATGCTGAACTGGAATTCACTATGTAGTCTCAGGGTGGCCTTGAACTCATGGCAATCCTCCTACCTCTACCTCCCAGGTGCTGGGATTAAAGGTGTGCACCACCACACCCAGCAAGACCTATGAGGATTTTTAAAGTTGGAATAGACACATTTGGCATCATGTGATGGCTAAAGACTCTATGTAGGTCAGGGGCAGAATGTAGTGGTTTGAATGTAAAAATACTCCCATATCCTCCTGTATTTATATATTTAATCTCCAGGTGGTAGTGCTGTTCTTGGAGATTAGGGAACCTTTAGGAAGTAAAGCCTTGTTGGAGGAAATGCATCATGGGAGACAGCTCTCCACATATTATTACCCAGTCCTCTCCTCTTCTTCCCCTTTCCTCTCCTCTCCTCTCCTCTCCTCTCCTCTCCTCTCCTCTCCTCTCCTCTCCTCTCCTCTCCTCTCCTTCTCTCTCTCTCTCTCTCTCTCTCTCTCTCTCTCTCTCTCTCTCTCTCTGAATGTGACAATATAATGTCAGGCTTCCTGCTACTTCCATGCCTTTCCTACCATAATTGATTACCCTTGGAACTGTAAGCCAAAATAAACTCTCCTTTCCAAAGCTGCTTCTTTTCAAGTATTTTGTCCCAGCAATAAGAATGTAACTGACACACTTATACACTGAATAATAATCAAATTAATGTGTTTAGCCTATTTGTTATCTCATATTTCTTTGTGGGGAGAACATTCAAAAATTTATGTTCTAGCTAATTGGAAATATGACATGGTTAAATTGTGGGATTTTTGTTTTTTATTCCAAAGTCAGGCTTTAAGGCTTGGAGTAGAGCTCAATGATAAGTGTGCTTGCCATAAACAAAGCCTTAGGGTCAATCCTCAGTAACACTGGCTGACTAACTGCAAGATTTTGGAGGGGAAATTCAATTAAAGGAGTCTGGATATAAGCAGGCTCTTAGGTAGGAAACCTGACCTCAGGTCTATACCAGGAAACCCTAAGAGCAGAGATCCACATATCAGGTTTTTCAGTAACTGCCAGGACCTGGGTAGTCAGCAGTTTGTTGTGAGGAGCAACTATCGCAAAAGATAAGAAAGTGTTTTACTAACTATAGAAAACAGTCTATCACCTATATCACCTACCTATCATCTATCTGTCTAACATCTATCTATCATCTGCCATCTATCTGGTTGTTTGGGGGCCTCCCAACACCACATTATGTACATTTTAGTTTCCAAATGTTAAAAAGACAAAGAATGACATTTGTTCTCTTACAGAGCTTCTGGACTTGGGGCTGGAGAGACGGCTTAGCAGTTAAGCACTTGCCTGTGAAGACTAAGGATCCCGGTCAGAGGGTCGATTCCCCAGGACCCATGTTTGCCGGATGCAGGGGGCGCACACGTCTGGAGTTCATTTGCAGTGGCTGGAGGCCCTGGCATGCCCATTCTCTCTCTCTCTCTCTGCCTTTCTCTCTGTGTCTGTCATTCTCAAATTAGTAAATAAATAATGAACAGAGCTTCTGGACTTTATTTATTTGACAAAAATATAATAACTAAATCACTTCCATTGTGGATCTTTCATTAAATTTTAACCTTTACAACCCAACCATGCAGAGACTAAGAGCACCACCCACACACTGCTTCACATATTCCAGAGCCCGAGGAAAAGGAACTGGTTCTTTGGAGCCACTCTAGCATCTGCTCCAATCACGTACCACACACAGCCCTGGACCCCGGGGTGCTGGCTCAAGATTCTGGCAAATGCTCTTGGTAACTGCCCTAGGCTCACCATTTCTGAATGAAAATGCTAGTTCTGTGCTACTCACCCACAGAGAACCAGGGAGTCACGAGATGTCTCTCCTGGCTATCATAATGAAGAGAGAACTCAGCTTTCTGCACACGAGCATTCTCTTTCTCCTGTGAATTCCATTCAGGCAACAAATTGGATTTGCTCTTAACTGAATGCATTTTATCCACACCTGCCAGGGATCTAGAACTAAAATTACAAGATTTATTTCATTTTAATTCTATTATGAGGCATTTAATCACAAATACCTCCCCCCCCAAATGAAAAGATGATTTATCATCTTGTCCTGACTGAGCAACTCTCTTCAGTTCACATTCATGAATCCATAATGCAGGGAGGAGACTGGATGATGAAGTGTCCGATTAGAGAAAACAGATTAACCTGGCAAACATAATAAATTTAGCTCATAAGCAGGGTGGCTTTGTAAAAGCTCATGATAACTCTCCTGTATAAAATCATGTACCACCTCCTTCCATGATGACTCAATTGGAACATTTGAGGAGCATAAAGCAAATGCATGTTTATGACTTTCTATTTGAGACATTAAAAAGACATTAAAAGGCATATCAAATTCAGTTTCTAAGTATATATTAAATAGGGAACCTGTAAGCAAAAAATATGTATTAACTCATAAAAAAGCCAAAGCTACAACCTCCCAAATATTCTTGTTTCCACATGGCCAATAATGGTATCTAGATTTCAAATGCTTCTGATTTCTTTCTGTGAACTCTATACTTAAAAGGTGCCAAGCCAGAGCCCGAGTTACAGATAGAGCAAATTCTTCCCCAGCCCTGATAACAGAATCTTATTCCTTTATAAAAACAGCCGCATTTTTACTTAGTTCTTATCCCATTGTGACCAGCACATAAAATTAGCAAGCTATGTTGGCTTTTGAATCAGAACGGAAAATAGTTGTAGCTGAGATCCAATGACATCACAGTAGAAAAATCTAGGTTGTGACTAGTTTGAAGGACAGTCCTGTGCAGCTCTCCAAAGAGCTCAGTGAACAGTGTGTCAAGCCCTCTCTGCTTAGCTGGCTAGTATTTCTGGCCTCCTTTTTAAGCAGGGAGAAAAGGGATACTCGCCATACCCAGCTTTATTTTTAACCTCACGTGGCTGTGTTTCTGGAGACCTCAGTTGGCCTACCTGGCCTGAAAAGACAGACCCAGCTCGCTCACATGCTCACAAGGCATACGGAGTAAGGAGCTCTGTCTGGATGTTTCCAGGGCAAAAAAATCTCAGGGTAGGTGGCTGGGGATGGGATGCGCTGCTGGAGAATCATGTCCTTATTGAAGGGCCCATCCCATCCCATCCATGGGGGGGGGGGGTCAAAATATTTCCACCTCTCACTCTTTGTTGAGTGAAAATATGATGGAGGGTGGCTTTCTGAAGGGGAAAGTGGGGAAGGGAGGGAATTTTCATGGTTATTGTCTATAATTATGGAACTTGTCAATAAAAAAGTTTAAAAAATAAATAAAAATAAAAAGTTAAAAGAAAATTTAAAAAAAATCACCCCCACGAGATTGCAAAGATGAGAAAAACAATTCGTGGGCCCCAAGAGAGTTTCTGTCCAGCTAGAATGGTATATCCTGTGTGTTCCTGACATTTCTGGGCTCAGCAAGACAGATCGATTTAGCACCTTAGCGCCTAGCGCAGCGCCTGCAATCAGAGGCTTGTTGAGGGCAGGTCCGAGAGGGTGGAGGGGAGAAGGGTAGAGGCTGGGGAAAGTGAGTCTGCTGCTGTGGATAAGCGGAGGTGGCTGCTGGCGCGCGGGCCGGTGCGGTGGGCTTGGGGCGTGCGCAGAGAGCGTGCCCGACCGCGCGGTGGCGCCCCGGAGCCGGGCCCGGAGCGTGCGCGCGGGCGCGGGCGTTACGGCGGCGGCCGGGGGCGGCCGTGGCCCCTGCGCGGTGCGCACCGAGTCTTCCCCGGGCTCCCAGCCGCGAGGCCCGCGGGAGCCAGGATCGCCCGCCGCCGCCGCGGGACGAGGATCCAGCCGGGAGCGAGGTGCGCTGGGCGGGGAGGGCGGCCGCCAAGTTTGAAGGTCTGGAGAACGCCCGGCCCCTTCGGCCCTCCGGCGCGTGGGTTCCCAGGTCCATCCACCCGGAGCCCGAGAAACGCGCGTCCCCAGGCGCGGCGGATGCGGTGCGGCCGCAGAACAGGGATCGGATTGTCCTCTCTTAACAAAGACGGCGAATAACGGTGACAAAAGCGATAGTGTCGTCTTAGCTTTTTCGAACGGGGCATGACGACATTTCCTAGGCGGCTAGGACCCTAAACGTACGTTCTGAAAGCAAAATGGGGCCGGAGTTCTTGGTTCCTTTATTAATATGACATTTGTTGGGCGGCTCTTGGTGCTAGAAACTGTGAGATAACCAAGAGCCATTTGGGACAGGAGAGAAGCTCCCCAGACACCAGGCAGTGAAGCAGCTGAAGGAAGGGGATGGAGCAGCGACAGAGAACGCTCCAGGTAGGGAAAGGTGTCCTTCTCCATGACTGAGGACTAAGTCCTGATGTGGTCATGTGAAAAACCAACAAAAAAGAAAAAAGAAAAAGCAGCAACAAAAACCTCCCCATAGCATGAGCAACCAAAGACTGCCTTTCCCCCAGTGTAGGCATGGAGAGTAGGTAAGGTTAGGTAACTGAGGGGTTGGGTCGTCCGTACTGGGGCTTCTGGGGAGCTGCAGCTGAGGGATGGCTTGGATGGATTTGGCCCAGTGTAAAGCTCTGAGCTGCAAGAGTGAATGTTGGACCAAGGATGCATGTTGCCTGGAGGGTGTCAGGAGAAACAAACACGGTGCTTCATGGAAGCATCTTTGTATTGTGGACGCCAAAATTCAGCTGGGATGGGAAAGGGTCCAAATGAACTGGGAAGCTCTTGGACAAAGCGTAGCCAGCAATGGCCATGATGGCGTTTCAGACTTCCCTATATAACACTCTTGGGAGTAGCTGGTGAAAAAAATGCTCCCAAATGCCCTGTAACACGGGTGGCCTCTTGGACATGGGCAGCTCTTAGCCTGGCCCTGTCTGGACACATTTATTTCTTCTGATGTCTTCAAGGACTAAGATGGAGTTATCAACACAGCAGTCTGTTGAATGAAAGGGGAAATTTCTTCTAGAAATTAAGCACCTTCTTTCATTGCCATTCTGTGCATATGAACTGTTAAAATCTATTTATAGTTGTTTGTATAAAGTCTGAGTCTGGGGACCTTATGGATGCCTCCAGCCCCAGCCGCAAACCTCCTGGGCAGAAGAGGAGCAGAGCTTCGTTTAGCGCCGCCCTGGTTCTGCATGTGAAGTATCTGTGCCTTTGGAGCACCGAATACCCGTCTGGTGGATATTTGAGAAGAGGGAAATGACGAAATGTTGTTTAGCTGCAATTCCTTGGTTACTTATGTTAATCCGGGGTATAAAAGAGCATGAAGTCTCAAGTAAGATGATAGACCAGTCAAGCATTATCACTTTTATCTGTGTGACTTGAGGACCGGCACGTCACTCCTCCAAATTTCTTTAAATCGGTGATCATAAGCATCGCCAGCTCACCCATGAGACTAGTCACCGTTAGTAGCCCTCCTCACGCTGCCATGCTGTGGTCGCACCAGCATCCTCCCACCACTTCCTCAACCCGTGGCAGCCGCCTGCTGCTGCCTTTACTACTCTCTCCTTTCAAGAATGTTAGACTAGAACTGCAAAGTATGCAGCCATTAGACATTGTTTTCCCACTCACCTCGATTCTCCGGGGATTAATTCAAGTTTTATTAACAAGTATTAGTTATACATATTCATGGGCATCAGTGTGATATTTCCATTACATACACACAGCATGCATAGATAAAATAAAAACTGCTGTCTTCCCAGTCTGTACTAACTCCATAATTCTACTTATTTCTATCTCCTTCAGATGAGGAAGAACAGGCAGTGTTTGCCTTTCAGTGGCTGGTTTGTTTCATTTATTGTTTGTTTTGCTGTAAAGTTGTTGGTGTCCCTTATATTAGCCCCTTGTCACATGGGTAATTTGCAAATATTGTCTCCTATCTTGAAGGTTGTTTCAAGCTGTTGTCTCCGTTGCTGTGCAGGAGTATTTTGTCCCTTATAATACCATATGCCTAGTTTGTTTTTTGTTTCATATGCTTTTTGGAAGCCTATGTAGAATATTGTTGTATGTATAAATGTTTTAAAATGTCTCCCTTATGTTTTCTTCTAGTAGTCCCAGAGTTTTAAAGTCTTAATGTTTAGGTCTCTAGCACATTTCAAGTTGATTTTTTTTTGGGGGGGGGGTACAGCCTCCTGTACATGGATGTCCATATTTTTCCAAAGATTAAGGGAAGTTCTCAGCTGCTATTTCATTAAGCATATTTTATATGGCTATGACTTCATTCTTGTCAGCTATTCTAACAATGTATGTGCTTGTTTATTTAATGGTTGTTTTGCAGGTCTCAAATATGCTTTCCGTTCTATGTTCTTCCCCCTTTTTCTGTATTGCATATTTCAAGATTGTAACTTCATATATACTCTTTCTTTTTCTCAGTCCAGTCGGTTGTTGAGGATTTCAAGTATGTACTTTCTTGGAATCATTGATGTCTTCATTCCTAAAATTTCTGTCTGAGTCCTCTTAATAATTTTCATCTCTCTGCTGAATCTTGCATTCATATCCTGTATTGTCTTCCTCGTTTCATTTGTTCCCTTGTATTCTTTTGGATCTTTTAAATATTTTTATCAGACATTTCATCCATTTAGATTTTTTGGGAGTCTGTTGCCTATCATTTCTTTTGCAGGCATCATACTACCTTGGACTTGTTAAAAAAATAATTCTTTGTGTTCACACACTGAGATTTGGGATACGGTGGATGACACATCTCTACTGTTTTTATATGGTGGCCTTAGCAAGTGGCTTTCTTCTGAACACATGTCTTGAGTGTTGGTTTGTTATGCAGCACTGACTTTGATGCCGGCTGAGCATAGTTTTCCTGTAGTTTCCTTGGCTGTGACTGGTGAGTTCGGCCACAGTGATCCACTGCTTGTCTTATTGTTGGTGACGTAACACTTTCCAGCACTATGAGTTAGCCAGGTTTTCGTCTCAGTTCCAGCTTGATTTCCCCATATCTTTGGACTGTAGCTTGTGGTGTCTTCAGCAATAGGGTCTTACTTTAGATCTGGCAGATAACCAAGTGCTCTGGCAATGGCTTGTATAGTTCAGGGGCCTCATGGGCCTCCATGACCAACAGCTCACTGTGGGGAGTGACCCAGTTCATTCTCTCCATCCCAGCAGGGTACTTCTGCCCAAGTTATAGAGAAGGCACAGGTTTCTGTTTGTTTCTTGCCATTCACCCTTTGAAGGTCAGCTGAGTTCTTCTCATTGTAGGACTATTGTGAATAAAACTGCTATAAACATTTACATGTTTAGATTAAACCTAAGTCTTCCTCCACTTTCTTCTGATGTAAATGCTTAAATATATAATTGATGAATCATATATACAAGGTAAAAGTGTAAAGACATTGCCAAACTGTTTCCAGAGTGACTTTATCATTTTACATCCCTGATAGTAGATGAGTGACCCAGATACTCATATCCTTGCAAAATTTTGGCATTGTTTTTTCTTCTCTGTTTTAGCTATTCTGATAGGCATGTAATGATATCTCATGGTGGCTTTAATTTGCATTTCCCTAATGGCTAATGATGAATATGGCTTCTGAACATCTGTGGATCTGCTGGGATGTGAAATGTGTCTTTATGTTTCCTGCCCAATTTCTGATTGAATTGTTTTTCTTGTATTGAATTTTGAGATCTCTTTACATGTTCTTGGTGCTGGTCCTAGCTTTTGCTATGCAGTTTTTTTTTGTTTGTTTGTTTGTTTTTTTTTAAATTTTGAGGCCATCTAGTTTAGCAGTTTTTTCTTCTATGGATATAAATGTAGGATATCAAATCTAAGAACTCTATCTACACTGATGCTGAAGATTGCTTCCTTGTCTCTTCCCACCCCTACATTTTATTTTTTTGCAGTCTTGAATTAGGCATGAGATTTAGGCAAGGCTGAGTTCTTTGGCTGGTCGTGGTATTTTTCCTCCTGCAGATGTTCAAACACTCCACTACCAGTTGTTGAAAATCTCTTGTAAAATAGCATGTGTCCTTTGCTAGTCAAAATGACTTGCCTAGCTCAGTTTTCTTTTTCTTAAAAATAGGGAGTTGAACTAGGACCTGGGGGCTGTGAGCCAAGCTCTATCAAAAAGCTGGAATTTGGAGCTAGAGAGATGGCCCAGCAGTGAAGGCGCTTGCCTGTGAAGCCTAATGACGTGGGTTTGATTCCCCAGGACCCATGTAAAGCCAGAAGCACAAAGTGGCACATTTATCTGTCATTTGTTTGCAGTGGCTGGTGGCCCTAATGTGTCCATTCTCTCTGTTTCTTTCTGTCTCTGCTTGCAAGTAAATTTAAAAAAAAGTAAACATTTTAAGTTGGAATGTAATATGATAGTTTTTATTTTTAAAATGAGATAATAACATAGTACACTCTAATAGAAATGACTTTTTTCAGTTATTAAGGTTAATTGAGACAGTGCACTTGAAAATAGAAGTTACATTTCACTGTGTTCCCTGTTCAAATGGTGGTTAGTATTAAAATCTTGGCTGTCAGGTCCTGGATTCTAGTAAGCAGCTGTATGCTTACTGATTCCTTATAGGGGAAATGTGTTTGTTTATATAAATATATTATCTATTTTCTCTACTAATGGCCAAATTGTGAACTGCCACATTAATAAGACTCAAACATATTTCAGAGGGTTGTTAAACTTCATGTTTCTATAAAGTTGTTTCACCAGTTATTTTTTAACAGATGGACAGCTCACATTTGGCCCTGTTTCTGTGACAGTGTAATCATTGAAGTGTTCAGCAGATGGCCTGTGAATACTCAGGAAAACACCCTTCCTACATTAATTGTTGTAAAAATACTTTTAAATTGCTAGAAAAATGAAAGTGTATATTCCCAAGTTGTTAGTCTTCCACTGTCACCATAATTTAGTTGATTTGGGAGTTTTTGGTTCTGGCACTTGGATTTCTTCTGTAAATGATAGGAAATAGCTGCATTAGCATGAGAGGATGAGGAGCACCCTACTGTCACTTGGAGACTGCACATGCATACAGTATCCATTGTGGATGGATGAGCTTTACTTCTTCTTCCTGAGTTATTCTGTATCCGTGCATACATAGAAAATGTAAAACCTTCCTAAAAATCTGCTGCCAGAGACTTACAGGTGCTTTCTGAAGTGCAGTAACTTAGCAGGAAAAAAAAATATCCCCACTCTAGAATTTTCAAACGTATTCTCTAACATGGTGGACTCCCCCAGCCTTGCAAATTGTCTGGCTTCTGCTGCTGACCACCTTGTGCTGTCTCTGAAATCAGTACCTGAGGAATCTGTAAATGAAACAGTCAGGGAAGTGGCGGCGTTTACTGTGGTTACGATGGCAAAAGGCATGTGATACTTCATGGGTGGATGCCAGAGTGTTCAAGCATCTAAAGTACACTGTACCACGCAGCCTCCACTGCAAACCTGGGAGAAACATCACATGTCCCACATGAATGCTGGACTGGCTGGCTGGACATCCATTGGAGTGTGGAGCCTATGTCTGTTTAAAGTGAAACGGCAGAGTAAGTTTTGTAGTAGAAGGTATTTCTTGCAAGTCCCAGCGTTCACAGTATTAAGCATCCACTCATACTTTTGCTCTTCGAATTTACCGTGCCACATAGGAAAGGCTGAAAACATCTGGTCTTAGGCTCGTGATTCCTGATTTTTTTCATGCTGTGTAAGTATGAGTGTAGAGATACTTTATAGTAATTAGAGCATTTACATAGTAAAATAAATGTACTATATACTTGTTTTTCTTTTATTTCTCCTTTCTATTCCAACAATGTTTATTTTAATACCTAATATTGCAATTATATGTAGAAAGAAGTCATATTGACTATGAATTTAAAGACTTAAAGAGATAACTTATAAAACTCTTTGAGGCACTGAATCTGATCACAATAAGGAAAGCATTACTATAGAAAGTTAAGCAAAAAGAAACAAATTCAATACAATTCAGTATTTGAATCATTCAAAGAAAAACACAGCATCACAAGTCTAAGTCATTAATAAGGGATGTAATCTCAATAAATTCTGTATACTTGTGCTTTTTTGAAAGTCTTGAGTTGACTCCTTGGGTCAGTTTTATCAGCTAGGCTGTCTTGGTATCTGGTGTTGCAGATGGCGTTGAATGATTGCTTCAGTCTGACCAACCCTAGCAACCCTCACCCAGGAGACTTGATTGAAGTGTTCCGGCCTGGCTATCAGCACTGGGCACTATACTTGGGTGACGGCTATGTTATCAACGTAGCGCCTTTAGGTAAGATTTGTTTCCACTGGGTCCTGCAAGCTTTTTAGGATTTTTTTTATTTTCATGTTGCATTTTTGTAATGACGAATCATGAACAAAATCATAAAACAAAGTAAAACAGAGAAAATGTAAACAGTGGATAAATTCAACTAATCTAAGCTTAGGAAAGGACATTCTGAAAACACTGAATTTAAAAGCTTCTAGAATAAAAAGAGTCACAACTACAAATAAATAACCATCCATTGAAGATATTTGCCACAGACATGTATGAGTTTGATGCACTTCTAAGATCACCTTGTCATTCAACACCTGTTAACAGCTTATGTCAGATGTGACAAAGGTTCTACATGCGTGGACATCTCCCTGAATGGTGGAACTGACATATTTACATTTAAAAGGATAAAGAAAAGTGAGAGACAAGAGGGAATTATAGAAATAAGTGTTTAGAGGCCGATGGAAAATACAGATCAACAGGTGGTATGCAATGTGCTGAAGGCAGGGAGGCAGAGGCGGGAATGCTGTGGCTTTTCAATGAAGTGGTCAGGAAGCTTCCATGAAGTAGTATTTGAAGAAAATGTGAAAGCGGTAAGAAATCCAGACACATGATATCAGGAAAAAAGGTGTCTCAGACTGAGCAGAGAGCAAATACCCAAGTTTCAACAAACAAATGGGTGAAAAACACGAACGGTGCGTAGAAGAAGAGCAGAATGAATATACACTTCAAAACACTGCCGTGTGGTAGTCATCTGCCAGTTACGCAATAAAACAGTGACAGATTTCATGCCTGTCTCATTAACAGGGATAAAAGTAATAACAATCAGTGGTGATAGGGTGTAGCAAGTGCAAACAAAACCCTTGTGGATGGAATATAACTGATAATGTCATCATGTAAACAGTATACCAGTACACGTAGAGACACGTATAAGGTTTCATGTGTTCTCACTATGATTTTACTTCTAGGCATCTGGGGAAATATTAAGAGATGTGGACAAACACTTCTTTTTAGAATACGCCCTGAAGATACATCTAAAGAAAAGTTAGGTTGGGAGCTTTGGTGGCATACACCTATAATCCCTGCATGTGGGAGGCAGAAAGATGGCATGTATTGGGCCAGCCTGAGCTACATAGTGAGTTAAAGGCTAGCCTCAGCTACATATCGAGATGTTGACTAAGAAAATCCAAAAACAACAACAGAAAACAAGGTCTGAGAATTTGGCTAAATGGTACCTAGCATGTGTTCAACTGTCTGCATTCAAAGTGTTTCAAGCCCAAGTCTTACCACCTTGAGGGAGTCCTGACAATTTTATATTTTTTTATATTTTATTTTTATTTATTTATTTATTGACAGAGGAAGAGGGAGAGAGATGTGCCAGGACCTCCAGCCACTGCAAACGAACTCCAGACGCATGTGCCCCCTTGTGCATCTGGCTAACCTGGGTCCTGGGGAATCGAACCTGGGTCTTTTGGCTTTGCAGGCAAACACCTTAACTGCTAAGACATCCCTCCAGCCCAGTCCTGACAATTTTAAATAAAACACTCTTCCGAATACTATAAATGGATGTGGCAAAGAAAATGACATTTACAATTCTGAGCTGTTAATATCTAAGTGTGGTGATTAACATTAAGTCACCTAGTATTACCACATTATCTTTGCAGTTTTCATACCTGGACTATAACATGAAAATTGGTCCTATTTTCTTATTTTCCACTATGAAATTCCTTATTAATGTTTCTGCTTTAAACTCCACATGAATGTAGTTAAAGTGCTAACCTTTGATCTTGTAGATTGAAACTTAATTCTAACCACTGTGATATTTCCCAAGCTAGTCTAACTCTAAAAACCTCAATTTCTTCATTTTTGCTGTGGGTTAATAAACAACAAAAGTTCAGTGATTCTAAATAGGATATATACTGTGCTTATGATGCATATGTTCTGTCAGTGACTAAGGTGTTATGTGGAAAAGTGTGAACCATTGGTAAGACGAGTGACAGGAAAGTGTGGTTTTGGTCATTACTAATAGGAAAATCTATAGATTCCAGTTTTGTAGAGAACTTTCCTCTCACAGGTCACATGAAGCAAGAATAGTAGTTGTGACATGTGGATGAACTCCAGCGCCTGGCCCTAGACTTGTGCTCTAGGAACATATTTAGTGTCAGGTGCTGACATGCCAGGACAAGTTACACAGGTTCTTGACCGGCTAGACAATTCTTACCAGGGGTGTCTGAGGTGGAGAGGCAGGACACAGAGCACTGTCTGGGTGGGGGGTGGGTCGAGCACAGCATGTGGCCCCATCTATTATCACATGTAATAAGATGAGCTGTAGGCATAGGATGCTACTTTCTTGACCAAAGGAAGTAGCAAGAGAAAAGCAAGAGCTTAGCTGATATTTCAGAGGACTGAGCTACTAAGAAAGTTTACAATAGGAAACTGAGACCCATATTAAAGCCTAGTTGGAGGAACAAGTGTGTGAAGAGATGGGTGAGAAATACAACCAGGGTGACTAAGACAAACCTGGAACCATCATGTGCTACTGCTAAATCCCAATCAGTCTACTAGTTTGGGAGGGTTCAGATGCTGAGAAAGAAACTGCATAATAGAAAAAGTAGGCAATAATTATTTCTGTTGTATGAGAGAAATACATACTAAGGATCTCTGATAATCATACCAATCTTTGGAACACTTCCGAAGAACAGGTGGCATTCTCACATGATTTGTCCAAGAGAAGATCATAATATTTCAAAGTCTTCCCTGTATTTTCACCAGTAGAAGATTAAGGTTGATAGCACAGAGTAAATGAATGAGATGATGGGTCTCTGTTTGATGATGCATAACAGGCAGAGGTAGGTCTAAGCTCCCCAGCATCTCTAGAGTTTTAGAGAGCATTGGAACTCACTGGATAAGGAAGCCTTGCTCACAAGCATTCTTCTTATAGATGGCATTTCTTCATCATTTACAAGTGTCACGTCTGTGTTCAGCAAAAAGGCCCTGGTGAAGATGCAACTCTTGAAAGATGTTGTGAAAAATGACACATACAGAATAAATAATAAATATGACAAGATTTATCCTCCTCTGCCTGTGGAGGACATCATAAAACGGTCAGAGTTTGTTATTGGACAAGAAGTGGCCTATGACTTACTGGTCAACAACTGTGAGCATTTTGTGACTTTGCTCCGGTATGGAGAAGGAGTATCAGATCAGGTGAGTGTGCTATAGGACACATAGTTTTTTTACCTTGAGAAAATCATAACTGTATGCTATGATAAAGTTCTGAGGCCTCAAACAAAATGCAAGAAATAAAGAAATGGGAAAAGGGCAGAGAAGGAAATTGAATTTTCCAAGGTCCTACAGTAAGTTAGTGACCAAACGGAGACTTAAAAAGTTAACATCTTGAATTTGGGAGGCTAAAAACTTAAAAGTAAAATCAAGGCTGGAATTTTCTAACAATCTTATGCCTTCCAGTCTTTAACTTTACCCCATTGCTAACATATAGCAATCTCAAATCAATAACCTCATGTCCCAGAGGGATATGCTGAAAAGGAGGTTTAATACTACGATCTTTGCCAGTGGGGAATAGAGGCCAACTACTGGCTTGTCTTGGGTTCGTGGTTGTTCTTCTTTGTCATACTAGGTTTCAGTGACATAGTGTGATTTTTTAAGTGGCTGTTTGATTCATTGAACTTCTAAATGACTTTTAATGTATTCATTGGTTTAAAATTAACTTGTGATCTTTTAAGTCCCCAACATTATTTTGTAGTAGATTTAATTTGTTAATTATTTAATATTTTACTTATTTATATATAGAAAGAGGCAGAGAGAGAGAGAGAGAGAGAGAGAGGGAGGGAGGGAGGAAAAGGGAATGAATGGGTGCATCAGGATCTCAAGCCACTGCAAACGAACTCGAGATGTGCGCGCCACCTGGTGCTACTGGCTTACATGGGTACTAGGGAATCAAACCTGGGTCGTTAGGTTTTGGTGGCAAGCACCTTAACCTCTAAGCCATCTCTCCAGCCTAGCATCTTTTTTTTTTTTTATGGGAAAAAGAGGTTTATTTTGGCTTACAGACCCGAGGGGAAGCTCGACAATGGCAGGGGAAAATGATGGCATGAGCAGAGGGTGGAACTCAACAGACAGTGTGCCAAACACTGGCGAGGGGAAACTGGCTATAACACCCATAAGCCCACCTCCAAGGAGGCATTAATTCCCAAATCTCCATCAGCTGGGAACCTATCATTCAGAACACCTAAGTTTATGGGGCATCTGAATCAAACCACCACATTCTGCCCCTGGCCCCCCTAAACTGATAACCATACATGTTGTAAAATGCAATGCATTCATCCAACTTTAAAATTCCCCATATTTTTTAATCAATTCCAATGATATTCATACATCCCATAGTCCAAGATCTTTTAACTGAGCCATTAATACCAAAAACCTTCAAAAACCCCATAATGGCACAGGATAAACATTCACACTACAAAAGATGGCATTGGGCATATCCAAGAAATAGAAGATTTAAAACATTTAGGGCAAACACCAAACTCTGTAACTTTAAGTCCAACAATTCTAGTTAGTGACAATCTCCAAGTCCAATAATTCTAACCAGCAACAAGTCTCTGGCATTCCAATTCCGCCCCTCCAGCTAGGCTACTCACAGTCCTGGGAAACTTCTTCAGGGCCAACAGCTTTCCTTATCAGCCATCTCGTGGTTCCGGCATCTCCACTGGGTCTCCACTGCAATCCACGGTTCATCCTCAGAGCCCCATGAGGTCTCCATGCAGGCAACCAGCAAACTTGCTTCACACTGCCCATGGCCATTGCCAAGCCTAGCATCTTTTTATATGTTACTTTCCATATGGTATTATGGTGCTTGATATAAATTGCTTGTTTCCTATTTGGGTTATTCATTGTTTTCTGTTGATTTTTAAGTTATTTGTATACTTGTTTTCAACAGATGTTTTCTTCTACTAATATTTTCTCCCAGTCTGTGGCTTATCTTTCTGTTGTTTCTATGAAATTCCTATAAATAATGATTTTTACTGTTAAAGTCCAAATGAATTAAAATGTGTATCTCTATATAAGCTAGCCACACCTTTAAATAAGCTTGGACCAGCCAAGGTAAATCTACACTGCCTGTTCTTCAGGGTACCACTGTCACCTTCAAGTCTCAGAAAAGAGACATTTGATAAACTGCAGTCACCTGTGACCTTGCTATCCTGATGTCTATACACAGCTACTCTAGATTCAGCTAATGTTTCAGCGGGCTTGTGCAGATCCTCAGAATGAAGCCTTTATTGAGGCTCATGCTAGAAAGCTTTCCAAAAGATAAGTGCACAGAGAAAGATGGGTGATTTTATAATTCTGAATAAAACATAAAGTACAAGCTCTTGGGCATATTGGTTCATCAAGAACATCCTGAGATGCTAAAATCCTGCTGGTCAGATCCCGTTTTACATGACTTGACGGGATTGTTCCAATTGCATCAAATTTTGTTATCCAGACTGAGAATTATAGCAAATGCACACTTGGGGTGTGGGAACCTGCATGTGCTAGAGGAAGTGGCTTGATGATAATGGAATCTGGCTTGGGGAACCCCACCAATCCAGTTGCACATCCTTTATGTAAGCTTCTCTACAAGAAGTCTTTCTGACATCTTATGTTGATAGAAAGGTCCTTCATCAGTTAGGCCTTGCACCTGGCCGGAGCTACCTACTCTATCCACAGGATCTTACCACCCCAGGGTTAGAACCTATTGTCCATTTGACCTTGGCATTTAAGGATACCTATTATATTTTCATGTTTTCCATTTCCTCGTATCAGACCTCCTAGAAGTACTGGATCAACTCAAGCTTGTTTTATAATCCTTAATCCTGGAAGATTATCAAATTGGCCTTTTCTTTGGAATTTTGCCCTGTGTCCTACATCTCCCTGCCTCTTTCCCCCTTATGTGCTATGTGAGTATAGAGATGCTGCAGTGGCTCTTTCCTGTGATTAATTACAAATTATAAATAAATACAACTCAAATTACAAATGAAAGTAAAATTCGCAAGTGTGCTGCACCAATCTCCCAGGTAACTGGAGGTTGGAACAGAAGCAGGGGGTTGCTGTGGTAAGCCTTGCCCCTGCAGACCACAGGCTGGTGTGGTGCTAAAAACACAAGGGACAAATACTCTTTCTATGCGCCTCCTTCCTGGCCGCGGTTCTTGCTGTGTATTTCCTACAGTGAGGCAGCACTGTGTTTCAGTAACAGCGAATGTCAGGTTTCGGAGTGAAGCCTGTGGGTTAGACAGAAGGAGTGCTCAAATATGACCTGGGTCAGTTGCCAGCTGTTAGATTGGTCCCCAGTCATCTGAGGAAAAAAAAAAGTTCCTTGTTTAAAACTACTGACTCTTAACTCCCTTAGGCTGAATGTTGGTTTTATTTATTTATTTATTTTTTGATATCTGATGACTCTAAAGTGTCTGAATGTGACCTTTGGCGGATAAAATTGCACTCAGATGTATGAAGATGGAAGGCAAATATTAGTTGAGTGACTTGAGAACAATGAATATTCATTAGTTCCTTCATCATGATGATTAATACCCTTAAAGCTATAAATGTCTGAACGCTTTTATGGACAATTGAGCTTGAGGATAGCTTTTTTATTTTGTCTATATGATAATTAATAATAAGCCAGATGCACAAGGTGGTGCATGTGTCTGAAGTTCGTTTGCAGTGGCTGGATGCCCTGGTGTACCCATTTTCTCTCCCTGTCTCTCTCTCTCTCTTCCTCCTTCTGCCTTTCTCTCTCTCTCTCTCAAATAAATAACTAAAAATTTTAAAATGTGGGGGAATAAAAGAACCATGTGTATTTGTCTATGTCTTTTGTATAATTATAAAAACTTACAACTTTATTTCTTCATATATAATTTTAGTTTGTCATTAAACTGTAAGTATATTCACTTTGCATTAAAGCTGGTATCAGTTTAGAAAGCAAACTAAAGCTTCATGTGGACATCAAGACATCTGTAGAATACAAGACATTTTCTGTTTCTTCTTTCCTCCAGGCCAACCGAGCAATAAGTACCATTGGATTGGTGGCTGATGCTGTGAATATCTTCTCATTCTTGGGCTTGTTTGCAAAAAGACAGAGATCAAAATACTGTTTACAACTTACTGAAGAGATTTTTTGGAACTGATGGAATTTGTGGGGATGAGGGGAAAGCTGGAATGAATGCTTAGTTTGAATGCTTCATTATTGTTTCAAGCCCTGATGATGGATGACAGACTCTTTAATAAACTTCTTACTGATTTTAGCAATCATTGAGCCCAGGAAATCTCTCCCTAGCATGGATGTGGTGTGGCAGCTTGATAAACAAGCAGCAGCCTTTGCACAAGCCAGCAGAGGATCTAAACAAAACCATCATATTGTGTCTTCCCTATGGACAGCTGTTTTTCCAGAGATGTGGAAAACTGTTTATACATGCTTTTGAAAGACAATTTCTAGGGTTGACATCTAAATTCATACTCTTTTCCTTGTCAAAAAAGAAACTGGGATATTCTGGGCAGCTGAAAAATATTTCACTGACAAAGTATTTGAGGTTTGCTGTATTACCTTTCCATTGCTGGGACTAACCACCCAACCAAAAGCAGCCAATGTAAGGAAAGGATCTATTTTGGCTTAAAGTCATGAGGGGAAGCATCATCATGGCAAGTTTGAAAGAATTGTAGAGCAGAAGGTGGGTTATAACACCCCAAAGTCCATCCAGAATGGTGCACCCCCAGCAAGGCTCCACCTCCCAAATTGCCACCAGCTAGGGGCCAAGCCTTCAAAACACATTAGGCTATGGGTTACATCTGATTCAAATCACCACAAGGGCACACCCTCATCTTGCTGCACCTGAGTAGGTATGAGCTGGTAGGGAGCAGATCCTACCCCATTTTCAGACCCAGTGATGTTTCTAGAATCTAGAATGAGAATGGGTTATAAGTCTACTAAGTTGCATTGTTCCCATTGGATTTTGTAGTAAAGTGGCTCGACTTTGAATCTTGGCAAGAGATCATTAGTATTGCTGTGAAGTTCCACATTTAAAAGTAACATACTATATCATCCTTCTAGGCTTGTACTTCTCTCTCTGCTTGGTCCTGTGAAAGCAGGCCAGTTTCTTCTGCCATTATGGAACTTCCCCTGGATCTGTAAGCTTCAATAAATCCCTTCCTCCATAACTGTGCCTGGTCTGGAAGTTCATCTCAGTGAACCTAAAGCTGTCTGCTACAGAATTTGGTACCGAGGAGTGGGCTGAGATGAACCTGACCATGTGGACATTGATCTTTTGGAACCTTTGTTTTGGAGGAATAGGCATGAACTTGGTGCTTGCAGCTGAAGATGTCTTCTGGAGTGGTAAGCCAAGTTTTATGGACTATTCTGATGAGAGTCTGAGAATGCTAAGTGCAGACAGCATTGAACTTCCAGGCTTGGCTTATGAGCTTTCTAAGGGGAAGACAAGACTGCAGAGGACTTTGTTAGAACTGGGCTACTGGCATAAGGGCTGGCTGTGTCCTGCTGCCCAGGCCCAGAGAGTTTGATCAAGGTTAAATTTGTAATGGACTGATGTGCTTGGCTAGAGATATTGGACTGAGAGACTTAAGATTTTAAGCTGGAAAACTTTAAGCAAGTTAAATTTACTGGCTCAGAGACTGGCTTTAGATTACTAAAGCTGCTATTGTCAAACACATTAGCAATCTTAAAGGACCATGGAAAGGATGCCTGAGGAAAGACTATCATAGAAATGCAAACACTTTTGGAAGGAGTTGATTGGAGAAGGAACCAGCTTTTCAAGGCTATGCTTTGTTTCATCCCTGGATTAAGAATATGGCTGTGTCCTGCACAACTGGTATTGGTTTCAGAAGCATAAAAAATGCATGGAGTGCTCCTGAATTGCACAAGGTTCCAGGAGCTTCTGCTGAGATGCAGCATGAGGCAGGGCATGATGCCCTGATAGGCTGAAAGAGCCTTTGGAAGATGGACTGGGTTTGCATGAAGACCTCAAGATGTTTTGGATATACCAGGACTGTGCAAGGGCTACCATAGAGCACACTGTTGGCCTGAGATGGAAGTGTTCCCCGGCTACTCTGCCTACCTGGAGGGGTGGAATTGGAAAATCTGGAGACTCTCAGTCTTGGACTTGAGCTGCAGAAGTTTGATGTTTGTTTGATGTTGGTTGAGTTTGCATTGTTTTAGTCTCTCCTTGCTATGCCTTATACCAGTTGAAAATGTTTACTTTGTACCTTTATATGTTATAAGTGTTTAACTTGTTTGATTTTATAGGTCTTAGTATCTTAAATTGGTGAAGACTGTGGAGACCTTTAAAATTGAATTGCGTACAATTTACAATGTGTGATGATTAAAAATGTATTGGGGGCCACAGGCGGAATGTGGTGGTTTGAATAGAATAGATGGCCCCCAATATATTCAGTTGTTTGTTTGTAGTTTGCATCTGCTGGCTACCTGGCTGGAGGCAATGTCACTGGATGATTTTAAGTTGTGGTGGTGGGTTTCCGATTTCAATCTAAAGATATGCAAAGTGTGCCTAGCAGGAGTTCCTGAAGTGTGCTGTGGCTTTTGATCTTTTATGCTTGTACTTCTCTCTGTCTGCTTGGTCCTGTGAAGGCAGGCCAGTTTCTTCTGCCATTATGGAACTTCCCCTGGATCTGTAAGCTTCAATAAACCCCTTCCTCCATAAATAAAATAAAATAAAATAAAAGTAACATACTATATCATCCTTGACTTTAAACAAACTGCTTTTTAAATGTTCTAATACACGCGCGCGCGCGCACACACACACACACACACTTATTAGAACATACGTATATCTATAAATATGGATATAGATATACATATATTAGAGAGAGAGAGAGAGAGAGAGATTGGGTGTACCAGGGCCACTAGCCACTACAAACAAACTCCAGATGCATGTGTATCTGGCTTATGTGGGTTCTGGGGATTCAAACCTGGATCCTATGGCTTTGTAGGCAAGTGCATTAACTGCTGCAGCCCCAAAACAAACTAGTTTCAACAACACTCATATAGAATTCTTGGTGGCAGCAGACCAGGAGAAGTGGGGGTGCATGCCTCTTTACACTAAAATGGCACATAGGATATTGTATCATCACGCTATGAAAAACACTTCCAGGTTAGTATCCTTCTTATGTCATTAGTGAAAATATGGCATTAAATCAAAATATATCAGTAAACTGTGGTAGAGTGTGAAGAGAGAATTAGAATATGGTAAATAATTTAAGTATTGCATAGATTAAACTTATTTAGTTTTTACACCAGGCCAGAAATACTCCACAAGCTAATTGAGGGATTAAGACTATTAAGGGCTGGAGAGATTGCTTAGTGGTTAAAGGTGCTTGCTTGCAAAGCCTGACAACCCAAGCTCAATTTCCCAGTACTGACCTTAAGCCAGATGCACAAATTGGTACATGCTCTGGAGTTCCTTTGCAGTGGCAGAAGGCCCTAGAATTCCTATCCTCTTTCTGTCTCTTTTTCTCTCTCTGAAATAAATAGGTAAATATTTTCCAAAATGGTAATAGAAGGGGGTCTGTGCTGCTCTTATAACCTGGTAAGACCATGTCTCTTCCCTTTCTTTTTCCTATAGCATGAACTATGTCTCTACATGATTTGCCCAATTCCTTCTTCCTTCTCTGGTATTCTGGAAAGGTGTGAAGTCACTTTTATTCTCAGTTTATCTCTCTGTTCCTGACTAGTCAGCAGTCATTAGCCAATGGGCAGCTGCCATGCCAGCTCCAGTGGAGTCTGCCTGACCTATTCACCAAGGAAGAAAGCCTCCTGGAAGGACGTGCATGCTCCAGGCTTGTCGTGCCTTTTGCTGCTCTCTAATAGCTGTTTTCTTCATTACTAATGTTCTGTTCCTGACCCATGACAGCAGAATGATGTTCTTTCACAATTTAGTAAAAGTTAGATATGGAACGGTTTCCAAAAATTTGAGTTGCCTGATGGTGTGATGCTTCCTCCGAAGACGCTGCTGTTGTTTCAAGCCACAGTCAGAATCCTGAGGACCAGAACTAATCGATGAACCATCACCTTATACAGGAGTGTATAGGAATGGGGATACGCTAGCAAACAATGGTGGGAAGCATGTTTCTTGGTAATCTTTAACTTTTGTGGACAGACTTGCTAGGTCGAGGCCACCTTGGTGCTTGCTTACTAAAGCACAGAGAGAAAGCATTAGGAAACAACTGGGATCCAATTATGAGAAGGCAGGCTTTGATACACCTACATTTTTATGGTATGGTTCAAGGAAGAAAATATATTACAGTTAAGAAGTTGCCCTGTTAGGATTTTTGTTAAAAATACTTGAGGCTTGAAGCAGGCTAAAAACCAAACATCATTTGTAACCACTAACTGTGTAACACTGATTTTGGTGAGATATTAACTATTAAATTTGTGATTCTAATCTTTACTCATGTATTTGTGCCTCGATTCCTTGAACAGGCTATACATAGAAACTGTACCAAACAAAGGCTAAACTTATGCAGCCAGAATTGTATATAACCTGATGCTCTACTTCAGTAAAATACACTCAGATACATTAAACTTGTGTGTGTGTGTGTTTGTCACTTCGCCGACTCCTTGCCCACCTCCCAAGGACCTGTTTTCCCTCGGACTGGTGGTCCTGCCTTTGCAGTCCGCGGCAGGCAGCTTCCTAGAGCATCCCGTTAAGCTGAGACCTGCAGGTTGCATTACCTTCTCTTGGTGTGCAGCCTCTTCTCACTACACAGTATCTAAGAGGACACCGAACTCAACGGGAGACTTGGATGTGTAGCATTATACCACCAACCACGGATCGAAAATAGAATGACACCTAGGACCTGTCTCAAGTCAAACCTTTCTAAAGAACCCCGACACCACTCCCGAAGACAGGCAAAACTGTGAAAGGAAATGTCAGAAATGTAATTTTTATTTTGTGGCTTCTTTTTCTTATCAGCTTCTGCAGTCTAAGTTCATCATAAAATAAAGGTCTCCAGCACTAGGATGGATGGGGAGGGAGGAGAGGGCATCGAAGGGGTGGGAAACACTAATCTAGACCCAAACAGCAATGGTACCATAAAATTCTACTTCCTAGAAGGCAGACCAAATGGTTGAACCTTCACCAGGCCCTTATAGGAAACACCTGAACCACAAGACACTGGAGAGGGTAGGATCAAGTCTAACCTAAACCTTCTACATCTTCCCTCCCTCTCCCCCTCTCTCTCTCTCCTCTCTAACTCTTGTATATTAGTTATAATTCTCCTCATTTTCTTAGTGGGCACTGACCTGTGACTCCCAGTACCAGCATGGGGCTATCATCTACAATGAGCTTTTGATCAGAGAAACCTACAAGTTTTCCTAAAAGAATGACAGATTTCTGTCAGAGTACTTGACGACCCACCAAAGGTTAGTGGTAAGACCCTATTGCTGAAGACACCATAGGCAGCTGACACATAAAATGGAACAGCATGGCTGGAAGCCAGGAGAGAGTCAGTCCCCAGACAGTCAGGGTATCTAGTGCCAGAAGGTGCTACATGGGTGACTGGGGGAAATGACCAATATCTGTCCAAGCAACTCCTGGGCTAACCTACTTAGCAACAAATAACTGGTTGTGATGCCCACACAAGTGCAATAATGGCACACAGCCATGGTGGGGAACCAACTGCTCTTGATTTGGCTAACTAATCCCCTCAGTGGTACGGGACCCATAGCTGGAGCTGGGAAACAAGTCAGAATCATATCCAAACATAAGCCCTCTCTCCAATATCAAGCTGCCATCAATCATGGACTACAAGAGGGCCTACACCTATTAAACTCTCTCTATAAAAAAGTAAGGGTTATTTCATCTGTCCTGGAGCTAACTTACTCTCCATTGGAGAATCTGCTTCTCTTTTTCTGATAAACGCAGATCCTAAAGAGAGAGTCACCCCATCATACCTCAAAAGGGCCCTGGCTGAAACTAAGGAAAATTGTCGAAACAAGCAAGGGTGCTGTTTTCCTGATGAACCCAATACCAGCACAAAGGGGAAAAGAGACCAACACAGAAAAATCAACTCCTACCAAATCAGAGAGCCAGAGCCTCAGAGGCCCCCAACACTACATCACTGAAGCAGACCAAAAATGTACCCAACATGGCTCAGGGAAATTTTGCAGAAGAGGGAGTGGAAAGAATGTCAGAGCCACATGTTGGGTCAGGATATGCAGAGACATTTATCGTACCAACAACTGTGGGCTAACTGCACAATGCATGACCCTCAACAAGGAGGGGCCAATGGAGAGGGTAGGTCACAGATGAGCCTAATAATGGTACCAAACTGCCTGTATTGGCTGAATAGAAAACTAAAAAAAAAAAAAAAAAGAATGTAAGTGCCAAAGAAAAAGGTCTCCAGGGGTGGGCTGCTCAGGACAATGTGCCTTAGCCATGTGATTCATACAGCTAGTGCTTTTTTTAAAAAAAAACATTTTTATTTATTTGAGGGTGGGAAATAGGCAGAGTGAGAGATAGAGAGAAAGAGAGAAAATGGGCACACCAGGGACTTCCAGCCACAGCAAACAAACTCCAGATACATGTGCCACCTTGTACATCTGGCTTATGTGGGTCCTGGAAAATTGAACCGAGGTCCTTTGGCTTTGCAGGCAAGCACCTTAATTGCTAAGCCATCTCTCCAGCCCAGCTGGTGCTTTTATCAAATGTTTCTCTATACTTAAACTCTCTCTGGGCAGATAGTGGAGTTCAACTTTGTCATGTTCTAACAAATAAATGTAAAATAAAGATCATCCCAACTAGATATCTAATAGGCTACTGGGAAAACTGGTAGACAAAAGGCTGTATATTTTTACTGAATCGGGTATATGTGTATGTATATGTACATGTATATATGCATACATACATATCTTCTATCTAAATGCCATAAGCTATCATTTGAATCAGTTCTAAAAGTCAAATAACGGAGTAACTATCAGCTTATAGTACCTAGACTACTATATTTTTTAGTTGCTAGGCATTCCATAGTGATAAGCTAAAACACATTTTAAAAAACCTTTCTTATCTTGTTTTCTTTTTTTAAATGTTAGCCACTGTGTTAGTTACCTTTCTTATAGTTGTGACCAAAAATACATGACAGGAGCAATTTAAGGAAAGAAGAATCAATGTTGGCTCACAATACAAGAGAGGGCATGGCCCATCACGGGGAAAGGCATGCCAGCACAGAGGAGGTCACCGGCGACCGCATCTCTTGTTGAGAAGCAGAAAGAGAGGAACTCCAGAGCTGAGCTCACTCTCTCCTTTTCCCTTTTGTAATCAGTCTGGGCTCCCAGCATGTGAAATGGCGCCACCCACATTTTGGGCGGATTTTCTTTTCTCAAATAAACCTCTGTGAAAACACTATCACAAACTCTTAGTCCAATATTAACCATCACAGCCACAAAGACACATTTTGAAAACTGTAACTATCCAAAGAGCTGTGAACACAAGAAAAGCTTAAAGGCAAACAAATGTGAGAGGTTTGTTTTAGTAGTTATGTCCCTTCCTAATGCTGGTTTCAGTAACAAAGTTTGTAATGTCATTTATAGCCACACATTGTCTCACTCAGAATTCTGAATGAACTGAGGGTCTGGAGAGATGGCTCAGCAATTAAGGCACTTGCCTGACAAAGCCTAACAACCCAAGTTCAATTCCCCAGTACCCACATAAAACCAGATACACAGTGGCACATGCATCTGCAGTTTGCTTGAAATGGCTAGAAGTCCTGACGTACCCATTCAGTCTTTCTCTCTATCTCTGTCTGCTTGCAAATAAGTAAAATATTAAAAGAATTATAAACTGAAGCTTTTGAACCCTCGAACTATTTCTTCTACCTTGTCTTCCAGATCAGAGTTTGGCTATCTTATATTGAATCTTTATATGATGGCATTAGGTATATAGTTTATGCTCATGGCATGGAACTGGTTAACTAATGCCTATGAAAAATATGTTAAATCTGCAAAATTAGATTAATATTTATAAGGAAGAAAATAGGTAATTCAGATATTCAAATGTTCATTAGAAATAAATTTCCTCTCAAGTTCATAAGGGTAATATTATACAAAAAGCAAAATGTACAGAATATATATATATATATATATATATATATATATATATATATATATATATAAATTTATTTATTTGAGAGCGACAGACACAGAGAAAGACAGAGAGAGGGAGAGAGAGAGAATGGACACGCCAGGGCTTCCAGCCTATGCAAACGAACTCCAGATGCGTGCGCCCCCTTGTGCATCTGGCTAACGTGGGACCTGGGGAACCAAGCCTCAAACCGGGGTCCTTAGGCTTCACAGGCAAGCGCTTAACCGCTAAGCCATCTCTCCAGCCCCACAGAATATATTTGTGAATGTCGTATACTTTTGTGGTCTTTAACCTTCATCTAAGATGACCTGTGGTCTCCACACACATGTTGTACCCCACACATACATACATGCATGTACACATGTACACACATCACATATATACTCACAAAAGAAAGAACAGGCAGAAAACCTGTCAAGCAAAATAAGATGAATTTAGTGGCCTTGGGGAAGGATATGTCTATAAAGATGTTTCACAAATGAATGTAAGATTTAAGTCAACTGATGGCAATTAATAAACTGGTAAAGCTAAAAAAAAAAACTCAATGTTTCCTTAGTTTTTAAAAATATTTTATTTATTTGCAAGCATAGCTAAATAGAAGAGAGACAGACGGAACTATGCACCAGGGCCTCCAGCTGCTGCAAACGAACTCCAGATACATGTGCACATGTACTAGGGAATCAAACGCCAGTTGTTAGGCTTTGCAGGCAAGTGTCTTAACAGCTGACCCATCTCTCCAGCCCTCCTCAGCTTTTCTTTCTCCTATTGATTTCATACTTTCAACTTCGTTGCAACAAGACTTCTGCATTTAAAACAATACAGTATGAATCAAGTTTACTAAAACAAACAATCCAGGACATGCACTTTTTGTTTTCTCCCAATAGGGAGGGACATCATCAACATAGATAACTGTAAGGTTCTTTGTTGAAGGCTCACTGCATTGCAAATTGTGTGTTGAATGCTTGGATTGAGAGAGAAGATAGAATACACCATTTTCACCTCTCTAGAGTGTTTTCATTTGAGGGATATAGGTGATGCTGTTAAACATGCGTGACAACAGTCAACTACAGTCTGGTCCAGAAGTGCTGCTCTGAGCTGTGTCCTCCTAGCTTGAATTTTCCTTTAGGGACCTGTTCAGGGCTTTCATATCCTTTGTTGATATAGAATCTATTTTTTCCATCGCCTGCATAATCTGTCCTGTTTGTAGGAGGCCAGGCAGAGTCTTCGGCCAGCTTTCTCTGCCAGATTCTATACTGACTTTTGGAGTAGAATCCAAATTCTCTCTTGATCAACAGCCAGAGCTCTCGATTTTGAAGGATGCCATCCTGGAAAATGGTGGTAAAAGCAATGAAGTGAACATGCATACGTGTGTGAGTCCCCTCAGCTCCGTGGCTCTCCATAGCCTGCACCCGGTGTCCTCTCTTAGGCACGTGACTAACGCTTCCTTAAGAAGCAGGAGCTGCTTAAGAGCCACAGATACCTGAAACCTGGTGGTCTTTCCATAGAGTTCCTTGTTAATTCCTGCTAGTGATTTGCTTAGAATTCTTTACTAACAGGCTAAAATAATAACGTACTAAGTGTTTCAAAAAGAAAAGAAAGAAAGGAAGGGAAGGGGGAATAGAAAGAGAGAAAGGAAAGAGGAAAGCAAGGGTGAAGGAAAGAAAAAAGAACTATTAGCCTTACTATTTGCCACCTATCACATACAAAGTGCTAAAAATTAATGTTTGTTGAATGAATAGGTTGTCTGTTATCTGTAGCAATCAAAGAGCTTTTACTTTCTACTTTTTTGAGTTCCTTTTTCTCCTGGCTTATTCATTTTTTACACATTTATAATAATAAAAATTGGTCCAATTTTGCATTCTAAATATGAGACTTTCTGTCATATACAATTCTTATGTAGCTATATATTCACAATTTGTTGTATTGTAATAAGACTAAAGCCACATTCATCTTAATAAATACCTTCAGTAGCTAGAATTTTCTCAAATTGTAGTGTAAACATTTAAATATTCTACAAGGATTGAAGCCATAATTTGTCACTGGATAATACCATCCAGAATATCTTCATATATGTAGGGTTTTAAATTTTTATGTTTCCTTTTGGGATAAAAGTATAATCTAAATTCAGAATTCATGAATTAAAGGGTATAGGAAATATTACACTTACTGTATGTGAGATTATATATGTATTAAATTACATATACATTACATATAATTAAATATTGAAATTTGGTTGAAGTCTTTTTCCAAGGAACCTTGTTAAAGTACATAAGTCATCATATGTATATGTGTATGTGCATATATATGTGTATATGTATATAGGTAGAAAGGTAGACATGTATTTCTCTTCTAAAAAGCAACACCTGCGCGTTCACTGTGTAGATGCGGTCGCTGTACCACACTGAGTAGAAGAAAGCCACTGGAGGGAGGGAGGCCCTTCAAGGGTCCCAGTTGGTGAGAGTGACAGGCGTTCCCTGCTGCCCTGATCAGGACAGCCCCTCCAAAAACCATTCCTCGCCCTACAAGGTCTCCTAGGAGTTGGGGCCACGAAGCCATCTGTCCACACCTCTGCTAGATTATTAGAGAAGCAAACCCAGCGCCCCATGGAGCTCACTTGGCGTTTTGTTTTCTGTGGAGAAAGAAGACACTGGGAACATTTCTTAGGAGACTTCAGAGAATTTTAAATCATTCTCCAGAGAATTCATCCCAAATAGACCAAGCAGTTTTTAAAAGCCCTTAGTAAATGTGCTAAACTAAAATGTGCTGAGAATGAGACCTTCCAGTACCACATCCCTCCCCCATCTGCCCCAAACAAGAAGAGCCACATAGAAGCTACTTTACCTCTACAAAGAAGGCCACGCAGAACAGAGTAAGTGCCGCCACAAAGATTGACACTCTCCATGATGTCAAGGTTGGGATGAACTGTCAAGAAAGAACCACCAACTGTATATGTCACATATCTGATTCTGGAAAAACCCACTCATCTCACTGGATTTACAATATGTGAAATAGCTCCTTGTGGAGGGCAGGTACTGTCTTTCTCTTTCCCACATGAGACAATTGAAGATCAGTGCCTTGTCCAAGGACTGACTCAAAGCCAGTTAGTCAATGGTAGAGCCAGAACCCGGATGAGAATGCCCTGCCCTCCGTGTGCTCCCACTGCTGCTTGACAACTGCTGAGTAAGGGTGGCCGTGTGAGGCCGAGGACACTGGAGCTTGGCGGCTCTCCTCACTGACACTTTAAAATGTAGGGGAGAGAGCATGAGAATAAGCAATTCACCTGCTAGTTTGTTGCTTCTAATTTTCCTAAGGCAGAACCTACTCAAATTCTTTTTTTTTCATAGCAAAGTGACATATGGGTAAAACCTAAAACACGACCAAAAGAGAAAGTTTATTTTGGTTGAGACTAAGTGCAGATCTTTGAACAAATGTTTCTGATCCCCAAATCTAATGGTTTTATGCAAGTTGCTCCTGTGTAAGAGTTTAAGAGTCACAGACTGACCATTAAATACACGATTCATTACATGTCAGAGCCACCGCTTCTCATGCAGCATCTATAGGGAAAGGGAGACACACACAGACCATTTCTGACCCATGGAGCACAATTTGGATGAATGACTGGATGTGGGTCTGAGCCCCCTTGAGGTCTATAACCATAGCCCCCTTCCCTATAGGATATAACCACTCACTCTATTCTCATCCACCTCCTGGTAAGGGTTATTACAAGGTAATACTTTATGTCATTGGTTCCCCAAATGGGATCAGCTTTCACCAGCATTGGGAGATATAGTGCCTCAAGTAGAAGTGTGGTTTGGGGAAGGCGGGTTATATGTGAGTGGGGAGAACCCAACCCATTATATCTCATTGATACTCCATCCTTTATCCTGGAAGGCACTTTGTTTAGAGTTATGTCCCCTCACGGAAGTTTTCCTTAGCTTCAGAACTACTGAAACGTATTGCATCTTACCTGCCATTATAGTCCCGTACCAAGCACATCCTGGAGATCGATAACATTTGACATATGAATGATTGTCCTAAATTCTCATTCCCTAGCTGAGTCTCCTTCCACCTCCTTGCTGTGATTTCCTACCATCATACAATCAATGCATTTCAAATACCTTTCTGAAAAAAACCTTGGAGTCTCCCTACTACTGGCTGGCTGCCTCGGACCATTCACACCTTCCTTTAGTCTCCTTTCCTCTTCTTTTTAAATTTACTTATGAGAGAGAGAGAGAGAGAGAGAGAGAGAGAAAGAGAATGGGTGTGCCAGGGCCTGTAGCCGCTGCAAACTCCAGATGCATGTGGCTTGTGCATCTGGCTTATGTGGGTACTGGTGAATTGAACCTGGGTTCTTAGACTTTGCATGCAAGCACCTTAACCACTAAGCCATCTCTCCAGCTCTACTTTCTTCATTTGCAGTCTCCATAGCCCATTGCCTAGTAGTTAAAGCCTTGGTTCTGATTTTTATCCCACATTCTTTGTACTTCCAGGGCAAAAGATGTTTTTTGAGTCCTCCCTGCTGGTACTGAGGCAGTTCTCCTGGTCAGGAATCCTACCTTGCAAAAATCCAGCCTGTGGCTCTGGACTTTAGCCAAGCTGCATTCCTTCCATGAAGCCTCCCATGGCAGTCACAGTTCCAGTGAGAACTCCTTCCTACATTCTTCCCATTCTGCCTTTATAGTCCCTTCAAGCATGACTGGCATTGGCCATGGTACCATTTGACTTCATAATGGCTCAACTTCACAACAAAACCCATCCTTCCCTTTTGTATCTCTCAAAATGCTTGGTCAAAAGAATAGGTTCAACTTGTTGATGGATTTAATGCCAAATTAGTGTGTCCTTGATCAAATGATGTCCACTCATATGATTTTTTGTATAGTAAATGTCTGTAACAACATGGTTGGCCCCAAATTTACTTTCTCATTTGAAAGTATATTATAAAGGAGTTAAGCTTGGAAAAAGTTATAATATTAATCTATTAATTTTGTAGTATTGGTAAAATGAGGCAGATAAAAGTATCCAAAGAGTATTTTAGGAGTGAACCGACAAATGCAGTAAATATTACCCTAATAATATAAAAATACATGTGAAATATGGAAATGATATTTTCTTTTCTGGAAAATAGTAATAGGTTCATAATGCTTAGTGGGTTAGAAAGAAAACAGTAATAATTGCTGAGAAAATTGTAATGAAAACAGAGCCCAAGGCACATATGAGTAATAACAGATGTGAAAATGAAAACACTTACCTCCATTCCACGGTATATATTTTGAAAATCAGAGAACAGAATGAAAATTGTGAGGCCCGCAGCAGATGTCAGCAGAAGTGAAAATACATCTGAGGAAATACCAGACATTATTTTTAGGTGCTTGAAGAATGCTTCATATAACTTGGCATGCAGTGCAATCAATTATCTCTGTTGGGCAAACACTAGATAGATCTTCAGATGTTTTGATATATCCTCATATGTTTTAAAATATGTTCTAATGCTTATAACATAAAGATGGTATCTTAAAATCCTTGTCACAAAGCTGGGTGTAGAAGCTGTTCATCAAATGTGTTACAGAAACCTCCATAATGCAGTAGTCTCTACTGAGGATTTCTGGGGGTGGGATATCCTGTCATCTGAATGGTCACCAGGGGTGAGGGAGCTGGTGAACCGTCATCACTCTTCAGTGAGACACACGTGACATGAGCATCCAGTCCTCACACATTCATTGCCAGGAGAATACAGTGCAATGACCTGGGACTGACACTCAGGGCCCTCCAGTCTGGTCCATCAACCTTTCTCTGCATGTTCAGCATCCTGTTTATATCCTGGCTTCTCTACTTACATAAGGTCCTGCCTAGATCATATTCTTCCTGTCTTGGTACATACTGTTTTTCATCTCCCTAATAAACCATGTTCAAGTACGACTTTCTCATCAAAGACTCCCTAACCCTCCCTCACCAAGTTTATTTTGTATGGTTTATGTTACAAGAGCCAACACTTAGGTTTTCTGTGTTTTGACCAAATAGATATCTGAGGCACCTGCTATTCCACAGAAGATTCTATTTGTGAAGCTGAAGAGTTTTGTTTTCCCCATCCAGTCCCTACTCCACACTTAACATTCACCCATCCTTTTTCAGAAGAATGACCATATTTGCTTAGTGCTGAGACAGACAGAAGAAAAGTGAATTTTGAGTACATGGCATCATTCAGAATAGAACAATCTTTCCATTGTGGTGATAGAAAAATCCCACGTGATGGTTATATGGCTTTTGAATTTACATCGTTGTGTTGCAGTCCTAGACAACCAGGAGCTGGGAAGGAGAAGATACCTCAACTGTCCGTCCTGCTCAAAGCCTAGTCTCCCCGTCTCTGACATGTGTTCTGAAAAGCAGACCTTCTTCCCGACTTTTGCAGTGAATGTTGGCCTTCCCAGGTTAGCTGTTGTTGAGGAGGAAACCAGGAAGAGCAGGGATCTCTGGATGTATATCATTTGAAAAGCAAACCATTACAACTTATTTTCAAATGAAGAGGGGATTGGTAGCATTCATATTTGTTTCCATAAAAAAGCCTGTACTTAAAAAATTCTTGTCAAAATAAAGGTGAGCTTCAACCAAAGGCTGATGTGGAGCAAAAATTTATTTCAAAATGAGATTCTTTGTAATGTATTTTACTAGTTCCAAAGATTTCTGACATATAACCCAAAAGTATGATTTAGAGGATTATGTGTGTTAGAATATTTTTTTCTAAAACCTTTCCCATTTAGAATCACTAGTTATGTATTTTGTAACTTTTTAGTTTTTCTTCAAGCTTCAAGTCACTATGACATCAACAGTCGAATTCTTATGCGGTCCTTGTATATGAAAGTACTTCATAGACACTATTAAAGTCGTAGCTACTGAATAGCCCTCCTTATAACATAAATTTACCACTGAAAATAGGGGCTACAGAAAATTAAAATAGAAAGAAGTATCTTAATTTATGAGAAGAGTCAATGGTATGTTCAAATATTGAATAATAATTTAGAAAATTATGAGAAATTCCAAAAGAAGTATATATATGGAAAATATAATTAATGGATAACCTAGCATGCTTTCAAATTCTTTTATATACCATCCATATAAAAAGTAGATAAGAACAAAGAGAGTTTGAAGGATATAATTGAAGGAAATCACTTTAATACAGAAACTATACATTTCTAATTTAAAATGGAAGCTTAATAGCAGACTTAGTTAGAAAATTAGAGTTTGTAGTTTCTGACATGTGCTATACAAAACTGAAGTAATTTCCAAAGCAGATTTGAAAGACATGATTGCTTAATCACAACTCACAACAATCAAAATAAATATTGGTGGCCAAGTTTAACTGAAAAACCTCCAAATGAACAAAAAGGAAGCTTCTTAACATCTGTTGAATCAAAAACAGTATTTATAAACTTGAGGAAAAAAAGCAGTAGTGGAAAGTGAAAACAAAATTCCCTCCCTAACAACTAAAATTTACTAATCTGTATATGATTTAGCCAAAGAGGAAATCAGGCCAAAGTTGGGGTTTTGTGAGAACATAATGAGTGTAATACAAACTACAGTTGTTTGCCTTCAATGCTTTTCCAATTTTATAAGAATAAAGAAAAATGGGGCAGGGAGATCACTCAGTTGTTAAAGGTGCTTGCTTGCAAAGCTTGCTGGCCCAGGTTTGGTTCATATTAAAACCAGATGCACAAAATGGCACATGTATCTGGAGTTTGTTTGCAGCAGTAAGAGGCCCTGGGCACCTATTATCTTTTTCTTTCTATATCTTGCTTCTTATAAATAAATACAATGTTTTAAAATAATATAGAAAAATTAGTAGGTTGTAAAGCAAACTTAAACATTAGAAAATCAAAGGAAAATAAGAAGAGGAAAAAAGTTTTAAGAAATGAGATATTTTATATATGTAAAAGTATTAGATCTGAGAGCTGGTTCTTTAAAAAAGGAATAACTAAAGATGTTCAAGTTTCAAAAAGAAAAGAGAAAGGCTGTTATGCTTTGGGTCTGAAATGACCCCCAAAATTTATCTACTGAGAGCTGATCTTCAATTCAGCGTAGAGGAAAAGCTTCTAAAGCTAATTAAATAATAATTAATGAACCTACTGATAGGCTCACAGCTTAATGAGCTATTGGGAAGTGATAGAAACTTTAGTCAGAGGAAGCAAGTCAGTGGTGGGAAGGATGTGACCTTGAAGGCTATATTTTGTTGGTAGATTCTCACTCTTTCCTCCTCCTCCTCTCCCTCCTCCTCCTCCTCCTCCTCTTTCTTCTTCTCTCTCTCTCTCCTGCATCCTGGCCTTACATCGTGTGAGAGGCTTTGTCCCACCATTCATTCCCATCTTGATGTCTGCCTCACCACAGTCCCATAAATAAAAGGGCCAAATAATCCCAGACTGGGATCTCTGAGACCATGAGGCAGAATTTCTTTTTCAGCTGTTCTTAGGTATTTTGTTGCTGTGATGTAAAGCTGGCTAAAATGCATAAGTACAACTAAGAAGAGATTATATGAGTTGCAAAAGATATTTAAAACTACAAGAAAATCCTGTTCAAAACTAAATTCGATAATACCAAGTGACACTATCCTGTGGACAAAATATGCAATTAAAAATAATTTTATCCAAATCGTGGCAGCAGGACTGATAAGTCAAGTGCTTCAGCTCCTGATGTGGATGACCCAGAGGCATTCCAAGCTCTAGCCTAACTGGATGCCTCAATGCAACCATGGTCCCTTTGTGGACTCTCCTGTTCAAAGACTGTCATTCATGCAATTCACACCTAAAGACTGAATTTTATCTGCTTTGAAAATGAACTTCTCTCGCTATTCAGAAGTAACAAATATGTCAGTCAGTTTTGTATTTAGGTATGTATTGGTAGCAGGGATGTCTTCATAATTTTCAGAGATTATGCATTCTCCATGAATACTTTTGTATTGCTGCTTGTAAATACGCATTTCCAAACTTGAAATACAGGTGTGAACAGTGTGTAAAAAAATAAATAAATAATTATAAATGAGACCAACCTAAGTGAATCCTTTAAGATTATCAACTTGCATTTGAGTTGGTTAAAAGCCTTTTCAAAGTCTGTGCTTAAAATGACTCTTGACTCTCAGTAGGACAGGGCTCATTTGACTTTGAAATAATGTCTGTGTTTATTTTTTTTTTATAATTTTTGTTTTTCCTCATTGTTTTTTCCACGTCAGGGTCTTTCTTTAGCTCAGACTGACCTGAAATTCATGATGAATTCTCAGGATGGCCTCGAACATGAGACAATCCTCCTACCTCTGCCTCCTAAGTGCTGGGATTAAAGGTGTGCACCACCACGCCCAGCTATTTTCTAAGTGAGCTTCTGCCCACAGGTGTTCCCGTCTATGGCCACTACCTTCAGTGATCATGCCAGAGGGTCACAGTTATGTTCTTCTTTGCTTGTGAACTGCAATGCTGAGAAAGGTGAAAGAACAGGACAATATTAAGAATAAAACCTTGCATACTTACAGTTTGTGTAGATGGGTTTTCGAAATGGTTTTCCCTTAGAAAAGATAAACGCTACTGTGACACAGTTGAAGGTGATGATGGGCCACAGTGTGGTGCTCTCAAAGCTTAGAACTGAGCCAGGAACCATTGTTGCATTTCCGGTCCAGCTTTTTTCCAAATTCACATTGGTTGAGTAATTACTTTGGTTGGCTAGAAGGCACTCACTACAAAGAAAGAAAAAATGCCAGCAGTTAGGAGATCTTCTAGTCTATTTTTAGCCATCAGGTGAAACTTGATAGCTTAATCACTGCCAGGCGATTTCAGCTTTCAATCTGTTCCAGCTGGTAAGTACCAAGACTTATGTTCATATCTTGTAATGACAAAGCAAAAATTTTAAAAAAATTGAGAAGTCAAGAATTTTCTTTGGCACTGTATTGAGAACAAGTATTCCATCTTGAAAGGTTTTAGATGGCAATTTTCTCTTGAATTCCTTTCAAGTTAAATAGTAAATGGGCTATGTAAATGTGTGTGTGTGTGTGTGTGTGTGTTGTAAGCCTCCTGACTTGTGTCTTGAGTTTGCCTCCCTTCTTCACCCTCTCCTCAAACATCCCAGGAATCCTCCTAAAGCTCCAAACACAGCATTCTTGGTTATGGGGGTCTCTGCTGTAGTCTGCTGACAAATTAAGGTAAACTCAGACAGACTTAAACCTTCACATTCTGATCTCAAACACCTTTCTAGTCTTTTCTTTGGCTCTCTTCCCATGATCCTTACATTCCTACACCATTCTTTCCCTATTCCTCAAATACTACAGGCTGCAAGCTTGTGGCTAGTAGCCATGGCAATGAATTGAGCAGAACAATATAGTGATAGCCAGGTCTGTGGTTATGGAACAGTTGATTCCTCCTAGCAGAAGGACTGAGGGAAGGGTCACAGGACCCTCACCGTGGATTCTATCCATTACTTTCTCCTGGCCTTCCACAGCTGCAAGTGATCTTGAGAGATGCAAAAAGAGTATTCATACAGTTTCTATGAGGCTATCATTAATTTAATGTTGAAGTGGGACTTTGTAGCGATCAGCTGCCTTATGGTCACCCACAGTCCTGTAAGTAAGCCCTCGCCCATTCTCTGTTGAATAAGCCTAGTCCCCTAGCTTTTTAATTTTAACAGTCATTTGAAAACCCAAAAATAATTTAGGCAAATCTCCCTTGTATATCTATGTTAGGTTCTAGCAAACTATGTCCTACAGACCATGTCCAACTCACCACCTGTTTTTATAAAGTCTTATTGGAAGGCAACCACCACTCACTTAAGTATATATTGCCTATGGCCAATTTTGTTCTGTAATAGCATTATCGACTAGACTAGTTACAACGGAGATCTTCCAACACAGAGCACCTACAATATTGCCCTCTGACTCTGCACAGTACTCTGAACTGTTTGCCAACACTGGGTGTATATGAAATGTAAGCAACTAGGATATGGACACATTCACACTGCTAACCACCTACTACATCAACAACTAGTTTGACAGATCTTTTCCCATGCACTTGACTTAGCTCACCCACTGTGTTCTTTTCTGTTGTTGTTTGGTTTTTGTTCTTTTGAGGAAAGGTCTTGCTTTCTAGCACAGACTGACCTGGAATTCACTATATAGTCTCAGGGTGACCTTGAACTCACAGCAATCCACCTACCTCTGCCTCCTGAGTGCTGGGATTAAAGACGAGCACCACCACACCAAGCTTCAGCCACTGTGTTCTGTATTATTTATGACTTGTAGTATGAAGATGCCACTTTTATGAATATTGTAGGGTACATGTTCATAGCAAGATGGACAATGTTATTGTGTACTCTTAAAAATGCTGTGAATATGTGGTATGTGTGTGCATTGTTGTATATCGACCTGTGTACATGCCATAGAAAATGTGGATGCCATATGACAGCCTCGGGGGTCTGTCCTCACTTTCTACCTTGTTTCAGTTAAGGTCTCTTGTTTGCCAGGCTAGTTGGCCCACAGTCTTCTGGGGAGTCTCCTGTCTCCCCCTCCCACCTCACAGTCAGAGCACTGTGATTACAAAAGGTTGTGCTACTGTGTCTGGCCTACATAGGTGCTGGAGATCTGAACTCAAGTCCTTAGACCTGAGCAATAAGCCCTTTATCATCCCCAGCCCTTATTGTATGTATTTAAATAACGTGTTCCAAAGGAAAACAAAGAAGATAAACTCACCTGTGTTTATAGACCTCACAGTACCAGGGCTGCTGCTTCACATAGAGAAATGCACACACCTGCACGATGCTGGTGAAGCAGGAATTCAAAAAGATCGAGAGCAGCAGTGGAGGAGAAAGTAGTTGCCCTGCTGGTCGATATGGAGCCAACTTGGGGTATGCATGAGTTGAACTCACTGAAAGACAAGTGTTTCTTCCTTAACCATTTTGCCACTGGGACTAAAAGACAGAGGTGCATATTGTCTTGACTCTGTCATTGGGAATCCACCTGAACATCTGCATCAGCCCATGATCTTGCTGCATATCCATTTCTACCAGCCTTGGACTCATTCATGCTCTGGTTTTGCCTTCAGAAGTAACAGGAATACACTACAGAAGTTCCATAATTAATGCATTCACCATACCACACGATGCTCATAATTTTTCCACAGGCTCAGCATGGATGGTGTGGCAAAAGGGATACGTAGTACTAATATCTCTGAGTGATGATGGGAAACTGGCAGGTTGGGTAACAGAAGTAAGTAGGTATCTGTCTAGACTAATCATTACATGCTGGCTAATTAAAATTAAAATTAAAATTAAGCATGCTCTGTAATAGATACTCAAAACTATGTTTCTTCCTTTTTGAATCTGCATGTAAGTGGAAGATTGCCAGTGCACATTCCATTTTGTCCGAGGGACTCATAAAACAAAAACATTGCTTGTAGATAACTGTTAAAATATATTGCATCCTTGATCCTAATGTTACTTTAAAAAATTCACTTAAATGTATTGGGAATGAGCAGTTAAAAAGAAGAATTATTTTTTAAAACTATGGCTGCATTCTTCTTAGATGCTACATGTTCTAAGAAGTTGAAGAGAGTGAAATGCACTCTATGTATCAGGATAGAGCAAGGCAGAGCATGGGGGAGGTTAGGAACCCTAAACACCATATTTGAAAATTCACATATTCATGTTTCAGTCCTATTTTCCTATCCATCACCTTGCCCATTTCACAGTGTATCTCTGGTCTCTTTGACACATAGAACGAAGTAGAATATACATGCTTGTGTTCACGCATGCAGAAACAGGGTGATAGAAAACTGAATTCAAGTTTGAGATCATGAAGCTGTAAAGTTTTAAGATAATGATGTCAACTCTCTGGTACTTCACATTTCCATGTAAAATCTGTGCTTGCTGCAATGTTTAAATGGTTCTCAAAGGCTCTTCCAACATATTTGTCCTGCAGCTCTATGACTACCCAAGTCTCCACTGTTGACATCTGGTCAGTGTTCTCCCAGGAGAGTGCCAGGGTGCTGTGCAGATAAGGACATCTCATCTTCCCTCCATGCTGAGTCCAGTGAAGATGCAGACAGACTGTGTAGTAAGAAATGCACTGGGCCTTTATCCCCAGCTCTTGAGCTCCTGGGATGCATCCTCGCAATCACTGGCATTTGCTGAGAGGATCATTTTCTTCTTCATGGTAGGCCCTGACAATTTCTATAGAAAATGACTGGTGGAACATCTGAAAGAATTCCTGTTACCAATGTTACTCAGAATACGGCTGGCCATGTCCTAATACCCATCTATGTGATTAAAGATTGGGGCTTTGAGCCACATATCTGCCTGGCCTAGAAGGGAGGATAGAGCTGTAGATGGAGTTCAACCTTGTGGCCAGTGTTTTAGCCAATCATGATTTCATTATGAAACCTCAGTACAGACTCTAGACACTGAAATTTGGTTGTGCTTCCTTTATTGGCAACACACATCATATTGTCACATATCTGTGCCTGGAGGATGATATATCGGCAGGTTCCACAGGGAGGGGACCATGGAAGTCACCTTTCGAACATTCTCAGAGATTGCAAAGGTGTCTCTCTGGCGGGTCTGATTTTTTGGCCTTTGCTAAAAATAAAATTGTAATCCTAAATACATCACTTCTATGATTTCTGTGAGTTACAGAAAATTATTGAACATGAAAGGATAATGGAAACCGTAAATTTGCAGCGAGAAAATCTAAAGTGAAGATTGCCTAGGAACCCTAATATTTCTTCCTGGTGCTTGAAGTGCAGCCAGCCATGTGCCCTCCATCTCTGATGTCTAGTCTCACTCTGGGTCATGGGTATTGGAAGTCTCTGCTTGGAAACCTAGAGGACGTGCACACAGTGGACACTGGTCAGTGGCTGTGCTGCTAGGTCACTGAAGGTAGAGCTGGAGCACTTGGAGTTCCCTCTGTACCCCAGGGTTCAAAGTGGGGTGTGTCTGAGGAATGCATGAGGAGGCTGCGAGTGGGAGGCATGTGCCAACTCATCTCCATGCATACAGCCTCTGCCTCCTCAGTATTGTTTCTCCCACATACCTATTGTAGTTTATGGCCCTCTCTAATACAAGAAATGGGGTAGATTAGGTAATTGGTTTGACAGAGATGGAGTTCATTTGGAATTTCTGCTATGAGTTTGGCCACAGTGATGTTAGCCTTGGTTTCACATATTGTGTGGCTTGCCTTACTGTCTGGCTTCACAGTGTGTGTGTGTGTGTGTGTGTGTGTGTGTGTGTGTGTGTGTGATTTCAATGAAAATATATACTGTATGCACCCTTCATTCTGCCCTAGAATGAAAAGGGTAGAATTGACCTGAGTCAAACTCTATTTAGCCTGATCACAATTAACTTTTCTTTAACATCTTAAAGCTTGGTAAGCAGTCCAGGTCACATGAGTGACAGTCAGCATCTAGACCCATGGACGGTTAAAGTAACTGCTTGGTGACATAAATTGCTAACTTGTGTGTGGGGGGGGGGGAGTATGAGGTTATGCAGCATTATTATGGAACTTGCCCATTGAGTTTTTTATACTATCTTAATTATTTTCATATTACAGACTTCTAATACTTAATGAGAGAATCCATATTCCTGAATATTTAAAAAAAACAATAAAACAATGACTACAGCTTTGTCCAGAAAACGTGCCAAGTGTTTTGTATCAGCTTTTCTTTTTCCTTAAAAAGCAATTCAAAACAAGTAAATTTCAGACAAAGAAATAGAGATTCAGAAAAATAGGTTTCCTGCTTAAAGAAGCAGGGAATAACAGAGTGAGGGTATAAACACAAGACTGTCTGATCACAAAACCCCCATTCTCTGCTTGGCTGCATGGTGCAATGGGATGGATTTCACAAATTAAAAGCCACACTATGAGGAACCCTGGACTACCAGTTGAGATAGCAGTACTGTTTATCAATAGGCAGAAGAAGTTTCTGAACTTCCTAGATTTCCTTAAAATGGTGATGATATATGCTATCAGACTTTGTGCAGAGGAAAACAAACTTCTGAAGTGATATATTATACTCAAAATTAATCACACTCTTTCCTGAGCCCCCATAGCACATTATTCATATTGTTGCTATAGTGCAGGGTGTCTTGCATTAAATCTCATTGTTTACATTTGCATTCAGTGGACTGTGAGCTTTCTCAGGAAAAAAAAAAATCACCTTCTTGCGTTTTATGCCTCTTACTAAACCCAGCACTAAGTTCACTTCATGAGGGGACGTTACCACTTAAAATTCTACTCTCTATATAGTCTTTAATTGTGGAGCATCATTTGGATGTCACAAAATTGATTTATTTTTATATTATGAACAGTAAAATTCTTATAAGCCACATTTTAAGAGACTCATAAATCCAGCTAAACTACATGCAAATTTTTGAGTATGCCTCCTGAAATTACAAAGGTGAAAAGATCTACACTTCCATCAGATTCTCCAAGGAGACCATGACCCAGAATAAGTTAGGAACCATTGGATGGCATGACCCAGAGTAAGTCAGGAATCATTGGATGACGTTTATGTCAGATGCATGTATGTAACGGAGGAATTTCTTCCCATGCTCACATGTTCATGTGTGGCTTCCTGCCCTATACTATATTTGGTCTAACTAGAGCTTCATGGACCCACCTTTATTCACTGAAATGACAAAATTAAAAGTGAGAATCTTACCATGTTAGGTCAATAAATTTTCTTTCCAAAACACATATAAGTGGAACAATGAGAACATGAGCTCATTAACTTTGGGGAGGCAAGCAGAAAAGCTATATAGAGCCTTACCCTACTGCCACCTCTTAGGAAAATTTGCAAAGTACATTAGTAGAGGACATCAGATTGAAACCACAAGATTTGGGTTAAATAGTAGGGAAGATGGCTGCTTGAAAATAAAAAAAAAAAAAGCTTCACTTTTGACCCTTTAGCATAGTAGCCTTCCTCAGAACAATGGGCTTCAGAGTTTCTGCCTGTAATCACTTTGGAACATTATTGTTTTAAGCTCCTCTCTCCTATCTACTCTTCACTAGTTTGGTTACTGTTGAAGGGACAAAGATGTTGCTGGCACAAACTTTGACACAGATTAGAGTCATACTGGACTCCAAGATATACACTTCCCCAATTGACTTCCCACTTGACATTGTTTTTCCCCTTGGTTTTCTTGCCAACATATCATAACATCATATCTTGTCTTGTTAACTGCATCTGTTGCCTAAAATCATGCAGGAACAAGGCACAGTATGTATATATAGGTAAGAACATAAAAGAATTATGATGACAATGTCTTTTCCCAGTACTAAACCTTCACCTGGGGACTTAGAACTGCGAGGGGCCTCTATGAGAGCCATAGTGCAGTTATATTTCCCACGAGCCAATAACTCCTAAAGGACTCATTGAATAGCAATGTTCAGTCTGGAAGTCAAGACTCTGATCTGGCCTAACTCACTTTCCACACTGGATCTCTTGCTGCTTCTTTTGGCTTATCCAATAATGTGATTAAATTGATAAACTCATATATCATTGTTATCAGCTGTCTCTTGCTCATACTGCTGTCTACTTCTTCAAAGCCTTCCTTCTAGTAAAAGCTTTTGAGAATTTATCTACCCTTCTTGTACTGGTATGAATCCCATTTCCTTCCGTGATGCCATTCCTACTATTTCTTTCCTCTCACCAACACTATTGTCTCACTAACCCCAGATATCAGAAACAATTTCTCCTTTTGCAAAACTCCCAAAGCACCTGCTATTATGAACCACTCTCTACTTGGAATTTGTATCTCATTCACTCATGTATGTGAATTTCCCACTGATGTTTAGACTGAGTCATCAGCCCTCGTAAGCACCAGATATCCATGTGACCAATATAAAATAAGAGAAGAATGCTAGTGTATGAGGATGAACAGTGATTTCCTATTTTGTGTCTCACTGTCCCACATATTTTAATGCAGTGAGTGATAAGTGCCAGCTTATCAAGAAGATAGACAGTGGTGATATCTTCATAGTACCTGCATAGACCCATCTGGCCCTTCCACAACACACACTTGCCCCAACAAGAATCTACAGCGATCATCAAGGGATACTTTAAGGATAAATAACAGGAGTATCATCAGGGTTGCTACAACTCAATTACAGGAAGTCATAACAACCACTCTAGGGAAGACAGGACATGATTTTGAGTGATGTTTGTTGGCTTTATTCACCCCATGATAATCAAGAAGACAAATAAGAAAGCTATGAAGGTAAGGTATATATCTAGTATTTTAGAGAAGTAGAAGCCATGGAAATGAGCCAAGCTAGAGCTATCCTGGAAGGATGGGTCTTTGTGCTAGGTAAATACCTCCAGGAGACAGTTGAAGAAAAGATTCATGATGGGTCAGAAAGAAAGGAGCAGAATAGTTCAGAGCACTCCACAGGAAACTCCAAAGAGCTCACCAGTGAGTCCTGTACACATGGCCTGTGTGTCAATGCTGGCCATTTTAGAGGGTACTTGCAGGATGGAGTTACCACACCAGGAAGAAGAGTACTGCTCTGGTTGCACTGACTCCCTGAATTCAGCAGGAGAAGAATAGGCAATGCCATAGGAAAGTACAGAGGCATCTGTATCCTTCTCTCCCACTTCTAGCTCAAAGCAATAGGTCATATTTAATCCAGGAAACAAAAAGCTTTAAATTAGATGTAAACAAAAAATGCTAATTTACAATCCCTGGATTTCTCATATCTAAAACTAAAATCATCATATACCTGAAACTGACCAGGAAATGATCTGAGGATTGATTGAGCTTCCTGGGATGGGTGAACAACATTTGAAAACAGAGGGTAAAAGTTAAGAATGAACAAAAAGGTTGTCTCCTGACACTATCTATTCCTTCCTCACCCTTCTATTCAGAATTCATCTCATTTACTGAGCCAGCCACACAAGTGGGAAATGATCACTGGATAATGTGCAGTTGTTCTGATGGAGTAATGTGCTTCTGATCTATCAACCTGTGGAGAGCCTCTTCTCCCAGAGGTAGTCACTTCCCTGCCTGGACTCATTCCAAAATGCCCACTGAGCTCATGCTCAAAGGAGAGGCTGCATTTCACATGGCATGAGAATTACCTTGGAAATGGGCAAAGTAGCCCACCTCTATGGGTGAAGCTCAGAATAACTTGTTAAAGGTTGTATACTAATGCTGAAGCTGGACTAGAGAACTGCTATCCATGTTTAAGTTCCTAATAACACCAACCCAGTGGAGACCATTTCAATTTTTTTTTAACTGTCCACCAAGTTGGCCAATCTTCCCAGAAGTGGCAAAAGGAGAAGTACACTGTGAGAACATTTGGTGTCTTTTTTTTTAAACATATTTACTTTATTTATTTTCAGGAGAAAGAGAGAAAGAATGGGTGCACTAAGGCCTCTAACCACTGTGAACATTCCAGATGCATATGCCACTTTATGCATCTGGCTTTATGGAGACACTGGGCTCTGCAGACAAGTACCTTAATGGCTGAGCCATCTCTCCAGGCCACATTTGGCTTCTTATGAGTGTACCCTACATGGTGACATGTGCTTAATAAGCATTATGCCGCATGCGCCTCAGAAACCTGCAAGGATACTTCATGTGAGGGATTGCACGTGTCTTCAATATCTTGGCAAAGGTCAGAGAGACTGGCAGTGCTAGAAGAGAGACTTGGCCCTGCCCCATGAAACTGCCTATGAGCGTAGCTTCTGTAACCTCTTAGCATCATTTATAAATGAATCCTGAAAATCAGTTAAAAATATCCAACATAATAGAAACAATAGCACGGATTCAGAATTGCTCATACATATGAATATTAATAACATGCAGAAAATATTTAATGGTCACCGAATAGACATCGCAACCCTAATAACCAAAATTGATATTACTTATATCTCAGACACTGGTAAATTTTGTCATTGGGCAGATATAATAAATGACTTCAGCATCAATTTTGTGTTTTGAGATGCTACACAGAGGTTATTAATATCCTGCCCAGATTGATATTTTATCTGTTATTTTTCATAACACCTCAAGGCTGGACAAAGGAAAGGAGGTGACAATGCCATTCCTTTTCTGTGTTCTCCATGGAAGCAGTCACCTTTCTGACTTACTAAGAGTTAGTACCAAGCCTCGAGTTCCTTGGCCACAAGTGCTTTGTGAGAGCATCTCACAGAAGGGAATGCAGCTTGCTCTAAGCTACCCCTTGCTTTTGAAAGAATTGTGCTGGGGTAAAATGTTAGCACTTGTTCTCACACATCAAAGACCTCACAAAAACAAAAAGTCTAGTTTCATGTCAGTGTGGAGCAGAGTTGAATAATGGAAAGTGACGTTTGGATTTAAAAACAGTTCCCTTTATATAGTTCTTATTCATTTTTCTATGTATAGGACACCAACCTAGAGACAACTCAGAATATGTGGACAAGGTCGTGAGGCAGAGGCCTGTCTGTTATTGGATTATTTTATTGCCAAATCTAGAGATGTTAATCCTCAATGTATTCACATGTCACTTTCAAAATATTCCTAGGCAATGAGGTTTTAGTAACGAGTGTACCACTTTCTCAGAAGTTACTTGCTTGTTTCTAGAATTTCACAGATAGATACAAACAAAATATCTAACTTTGCTAGAGTGCTTACTTGTCAAGCAGACCATCAACGTGATAGCCACATCCTGCAAGAGATACTGGTAATTCCCAAAGAGCTGCAGTTGCTAAAAAGAAAGAGAAGTCCACGTAAGTGTGGTTTCTGTCATTGTAACATTTTTTTGTCATTCCTCATATTCATTTTTTAATATTTATTTATTTTTATTTGGAAGATAAAGAAAGAGGCAGAGAGAGAGAAAGAGAGAGAGAGGAGAGTGAGAGAGGAGAGAGAGAGAATGGGCATGCTAGGACCTCTATCCACTGCAATGATTAACTCCAGATGCATGTGCTATCTTGTGCACCTGGCTTACATGAGCACTGGGGAATGGAACCTTGTTCCTTTGGCTTTGCAAGCAAGTGTTTTAACTACTAAGCCATATCTCCAGCCCCGTATTCTTGATATTCTTTTTAAGCACTTAAGAGGCAACTGTTGTTTCTCTTACATCTTCAGAAAGGAAACACTGACCTGAAGTCTCTTGTATTCTCTTTACATGGAATGAGATCAATCACTCTTTACCCAGTATGCAACTTAATTCTTCAACAGCAATGACTCTGTCACAACAGAGCTACCTATTGGCCACATGAATTCATTCTAGCTGGTGTCATCTCTGCCAGTATGGCAGAATCCTCCAAGTGGGGCTTCTAAGTTTGAAAGTTCCCAGTGGAATTTTAAACTTCAAATTTAATGTCAGGCATCCATCTATCAACCTGCATGGCTCTCCACTCCCAACTATGAACTGAGGTCATCATATAGCTCTTCTGTCATCCATTCACTGCCCCAAATGAACAAGTGCTTCCCTGCATCAGCTATTGCAAACTTCAACCTCATTACCCCTGTCCTTCTGAGGTTTCACTAGACACAAAACTTCACTTTGAATCCTTGCTCTCCGGGAGCCGACGTGCTGGCCCTCTTGAAGCTTGGTGAGGTTATCTGCTTCATGTCTCCTGGCTGTAATCCAGCTCTGAGCACATTTTAGCCCAGATTTATACACATGAAAATATGGCTAGTCTCTCAGAAGGAGACCCCTAAGCCCTACTAGCATCCAGGCTGAGGAGCTTGAAGGACACTCTTATCCAGTTCCAGAAGACAGGTACGGATGGTGTCTGAGAGACTATGGTTCTAACCCCATCCCTGTAACCTTTAGGTCTGCTTTCAGCTCTATGAGGAACTGCAGTAAGTTCATCAGCGCCTCCCCCAACCCTCAACTCCTTCTGTGTTCTTTCTTTACTTCCTCTTCTCCATTCCCTTTCTTTTCCCTGCAGAACAGAGCAAGGAAACCTCCAGCGATAATTTCAGTCTCTACTCTAAAAACAGCTTTTGCAGAACTGTGGAGGGCTTTGAAAATCAGTCAGGCCAACTTCCCAAAGGCAGGAATCGACCAAGGACAAGGCCTACTTTGTGTTTTGGATGGAGGTAGGACTTAAATCCCATTCTTAATCTCCCCACCTAGATACCCCTTAACCTTCTCTGTGTGTCCTTACTAGCATAATCCATAAGAGATGCCAGTCTGAAGTCCTCTCATTCACTACTTAAATGTCCTCTGAAAGCAAATAAATTAAATAATTCTTTTCCCAGTGTTCTTTGACCCGGTTGGATCATTTTACTATAGAGTAAGCTATGCTTACAATAAAGAGGATTACTTTCCATCTATACAGTTCCTTCATATAGCCAAATTATTCTTAAATGGTTATAATCATTTATGTTTAAGAATCTTTTTCTGTTTTAAAGAATTGCTAACTCTTTGCTAATGGAATATCTAACTATATTAAGTTATGAGTAGGTTCAAGAAACAGGATCTTCAAAAAAAAACCAAAAAACATTCCAGTCCTTCAAAATCAAATTCAACAACTTATTTCCTTTTTATCTCTTTTCAGTCTTTTGCCAAACTTGTTCCACAGTTGGAGTTGGATCCATTTCCCACTGAGTTATATTTAGGCTGCTCAGAAGAGATCTTCAGACTCCAAGGGAAGAACTGGGAACTCGTAGAGGTCAAGAGTCTCAAATTATCTAGAGAAAACCAACACCCCAGAAACCAAATCCACATGTACTTGCTTCTACCTTGCAGTTTGATGTAGCATCACACTGGGTTCTGGAGTCTGTGGATATTTATTTGAAGAAATGCTACACATTTATGAAACATTAAATCCCATGGAGTAGCCACATACCAAAGACCAAACTGCAGATATAAATGCAATTAGAACTGGGAAGAAAAGAGTTTGGTTCATACCCAGTAGAGTAGTGATGTTCCCACAAACTGGATGATACCATACATGGTCAAGTATTTAAACACTCCAAAGGATGAAACCAGAGCAGCTCGGCCCTCCCTGTTTAAAGAAAATAAATAAAAATAGCTGGTTATGGATGCTACATGTCTTCTAGTCTCCTTATTCCAAAAAGAGTTCACTTTTCATAGCTTATTAAAAGATGTCCACTTAATTATGAATTCGTTGCTTCACTTCTTTATTTTTTAAGGTTTTTTACTTGACAACTTCCATAATTATAGACAATAAACCATGATAATTCCTCCCCTTCCCCCACTACTGTTCTAATTTTATTTTTATATTTTTGCCATGTTGTTGATCAAACCCAGGGGCTTACATATGCTAAGCAAGCACTCTACCACTGAACCATAGCCCCAGAAGATTACTTAACATTTCATTCATTTGTTCATTCTCTCCTTTAGACATTACCTCCCTTGTTGATTCTTGACTCACTGCTATTTAGGCCTTATGAAATAGCAATGTTATACAAAGAGTCACAAAGAACATGAAATGAATCAGGCACAGTTCTTTGCATGAAATAAGAAGATTACCATGCATATTATAAATGAACTAAGAGGATTACCATGCATATCACAGCACAATGCAACATTATGAGAAGGTACAAGATATCAAGTACTGACTTGATCATAACTCCTATCTTAACAATACATGCTTCCTGGGAAATTGAATGTGAGTTTTAAAGTCTCAGAGACATATAAAGCTAGAGGATATGTGTGTGCAGATTTTATGAAGCATGGATCTAACTCTAAAATTTACGATAGAATGGGTCTTGCTGGCCATGATATTGCAGAAAGAGCCTAGGGTGATAATCTGAGCTGGAATGAGATCACATGATCAAGGCTACTATAGAAACTACAGATTACAAATCACAGACTCCTCTGAACAAACTCCACTTGAGCTATTATTATGTTAGCTGACCTTTTTTTAAATAGTTGAGTATGATAAGAGTTCAGGAGAAGACAATGTGAAGAAGTGGTCATGATAGCTCTTCAGTCTCCTCTTGCCAAGGCAAACATGAACTTACATGGGAGGGAGACATGCTTTGTTCCTAGGCCCCAGTGACATGGACGTGTGCTGTTCAAAGAAGTGGCTAACTATACAGAGACATAAAAGAAAACCTAAAAGCCAAATTACTAACCACTTTGTCTCATGAGATGGTTAGGGTGGGAGATGGACCAGGGTACTTTGGACAGATGTTTCCCACCAGGCCCAGAAATGTCACCCATTGTTTTCAACACAGAGGATGGAGCAGAAACCAAGCTGAGATGCAAAGCAAGTGATCCCTGCATTGTTTTCCCAAGTCTAACATAAAAATTATGATTGCATATTGTTTTCTGCAGTTGCACATAATTTCAAGAAAATTAAGGCTGCCAGATTAAAAATAAAGTGTAAAATATTATCATAACTGCAAGATAAAGGCTGTCTTCATAGGCTTCCAAAATTACTGCTGTTCTTAATGATGGTGAATTTTAAGTAGCTCATACATCTATCTGAAATTCTGTAACATTTATCTCTGATATACCAATCATAGTGCTAGACAAAATGCTTGATGTGGAAATGAGTAAGATATAGCTTTGCTCTGAAGGACTTGAACATTATTCTTCAAAGGATGAAGATTAAACCTACAGACCTGGACCTATGTATATAAAACTGTACCCCATCGCCTCCTTAGATTTCTCCCTCAGGAATAAGCCTGCAACAAGGAAAGCAGAGGATAAAAGGAGCCTAACAGAGCTGAGCCATATGTGTAAAAGTTTTGTGAATCTATGAAGTATAAAAGCAAAGAAACTCTACCTTGAAGTCTTACTAAGCCTTCTGTGTGACTTATATTCTAAACCAGCATTTTGCTTTCATACACACATCATACAATGGGTCACATGTATTAGAAAGAGAATATGAAGTTCAAGTGTCAATGCCTTTCATTGGGACAAGAAGGCTCTTTGAGCCCTACTTAGGATGTCAGTCTCCCCACACAAATCCTCCACGTCTGCTCTTCAAATTAACCACTGTCACTCTCATCTGAGATTACTAACCTATTTCTACACAGAGGTGGAGTTGAGTTTTGTATTTCACCCACCTACAATTCTCTACTAGTTCTTTCTATTTATTTAAGTCCTATGTATTGTTCAATTGTTTGAGTGGCTGAAATCTTCCCTTATGGCTTGCATTAGTATATTGTCTGGATGTTTATTTAGAGCAAATTTATTGAGCTCTTTCCATGTATCAAGCAAGAGATTCTGAGTGTTATAACATACCCCCACACATATATATATGTATACATCTACACACATACATGTATATACATACCTTTGTTTTCAATATACAGACATACATTTGTTTTAACAACATCTAAATATAGGAAGATATAGATCTTTTAAAATATAAATACCAATGTCGATCAAATGTGAATATCAATAACATAACTGTGTAGTCGCCATGACATGAACCAAGACACATATCCTACATTTATATCTTCTACATATCTTGAAGTATCTTTATCTTCTATACCTACAATCTATCTACATTTGTCTTCTTAATTAAAATTACATTCATTCAGGGCAAGGCTCTACCTTATTAATTATTCACTTATTCCCAAACACAACATTTAAAAGAGAACTTCCTGAGTTGTATTGGTGATGGAAATCATCCTTTTATGATCACTGTCTAGCCACCATGGAACAAATCTAAATGAAGATGATAGAAATAATAAGCAAAGGCCTTAGAGAGACTCTGCAAGGAGAAACATACTGTTTTCTTGGTTATAGGTGAAAACAAGACAAGACTCTATAACCTGATTGCTTCTTTTATTTATTCTCTTGAAATGCATACTTTTATATGCTGGATAGTTTCTATAACATTTTTCTCAGGAGTTTGGGATGGAGGAGAATGCAGAAACAGAACACAGTTTAGATAGGTGCCAGAGTCAGAGTCACCAACTCTTGAGTCAACCTTTTTTAAAACAGGGAATGTGGAGTTGGAAAGATGAGCTGCTCTGAGGTTCTAGGAGGTGATGCTGCTAGAGGCTGGGGAAAGACATGGGTACAGATGACCTGAGCTCAGGGACAGAAACATGACATTTAGACCTGACACCTTCTTGCTAGTATGCACTTTGTTCTAAAACACCAAGGGGCCTGCTAGAGAGCTTTGTGGCTGCCTTCTTATTTGGTGATGACTTCCGCTGGCCATAAAGATGACCAACATTTGTTCCCCAGTGCTAAAGAAACAATAGGGGGGAGATTTATGATCAAAGCTTAAAATCTACATTAAATTTAAGTGGAAGTAAGATTAGAAACAAATGGGGGGATAAATGCTTTTACTTTCTTCCCCTTACCTAATGAAACATAATATTTTCTATGTCAACATTTTATATGTTTATGGATTTTCATTTTGGAGAGCTATAGTAGTATTTGGGGCAACCATCTAATGCTGTGTTCTTTTTCTGCATTCTTGCCCATCCAAAACTCCTGAGGAAAATGTTCCAGATAATATCCAGTGTATAAAATATGCATTTATGCATTTCAAGAGAATTAAAAAAAAAGAAGCAACCAGGTTATACAGTCAAGCTTTGAACTATTCACCTGAGAAACCTGCTTATCCCTTTAGGGTCAATAAAAGCCACTTTTGTGGCTTCTGCCACATTCTCAAGCAGCAGCTTTAAAAGCCTTCAGCTATGACTCTGCCCTGGTGTCTATGACTCCCATTTAGAAACCAGTTCCATTCCCAGAGCCAGATAATGAGTCCATGGTCATGGGGGTGGAAAGGGAAGAAGCAGTTTACCTGAGGAGATGAGGCACACACTCAATGTCGGCTGTTTTCGAGGTGAAGGGGGATGCCACGGATGCTTCCTGCTCTGACAGCGAGATGCCCGCATGAGCCATTTTCAAAGCCTGGAATGATCCATCCGAGTCAACCTGTGGTTTCTCAGGCCAGGCTCAAACAACTCAAACGCCGGGAGGCTCTTCATTGCATGATGACTGTAACACTGTGCCTGCCTGCCTCTGTGTCTCGCTTCATGCTGTCTCTCCATCTCCACACAGTCAGCAAGGAAGAAGACCTGACTCCATAGTGATCCAGAGGCAGATGAGTGTGTGTATGCATGTGTGTGTGTGTGCATGTGTGTGTGTGTGTGTGGTGTGTGTGTGCACTTCCACACATGCACATATAATGTACTGGATGTGGTAGATATAGATGTTATTAGGAAATAGACAAACTCATTCACAAGATCTATTAAAGGATGACAGAGTTTGGATGGATATTGACTGGGGATTTTCACCATCTCAGTTCTTACACTTACAGGAAAGTCTTCATGGAAAAACGTCATTATCACCTTTATTTATTCTGCCTGTCCCAGGCAGCCAGCTAGCTGATGATATGGTGTGGACACAGCATCACTACTGGATGCACAAATTAGGTCACACTTATCACAGACACATTTTAGCTGTGTGCTGTCTCACTGAAATGAAGGCATATCCATTCCTCCTAAGGGCTAAAATCTGCCCAGAGATTACACAGAACAGACTGGTCAATAGACAAGTCAGAAAACCCTTCATTCTGAAATAGTGTGGCCATAAAATGAGATTGTGTATTTATATAGTTTCATAGAAATTCAAAGTGCTTGGCAGCATGGTTTGGTATGCACTAGAGTCAAGTTCAATAAATCTTAAATATTTCCTCCCTTTCTTTTCTGCTTTAGTCTTTTGTATCTCTACTGTATAATATAGGATCATCTACCAGATGGTAGAGTTAGTTTGAACATGATTCTTCTAGCAGACAATGAACTCTTTGGGGGACAGAGACTATGCCTTTTTAAACATTATATGCCTAAGGTAACAAATGCCACATAATTAAAAGGAGTGTATATTCAGTCTAGGTTTTAAAGAACAGACTACTAACTAAATTTTGTTCATGAAACATCAGGCAAAAAAAAAAAAAATACAGCAAACCTTTTAGTACGAACACAGTTTTTTAAAGGATGTTGGAGAAAATATTCAAGGAAAGTAAACCACATAACCCAGCTTTGGAAATATAAATCAATCTCTTCTTCCTCCTTCTGCTCCTTTTCCTCTTCCTCCTTTTTTTTAAAGTGCTGGGGGTTGGCGCCCATACATGCTAGGCACATACTCTACATGATCTACATCCACATCCCTGTTATTTCATTCTTATTCCATAATCAGCCATGAAAATATTTCCTACGTACATCATCAATAACATAGACTTGTTTCACCTATATCTTTTGAAGCCCAGAACCTAAAATGTGTACTTCATTTCTATTGCATATGGGAAATAATCAGAGATTTGTTTAATTTTGGTCTTGCTATATTATATAATAAGCAAATAGTTCAGGATTTTACTGAGTTTGACAGTTTAGGGGGGAAGATAATGCTAAAAAACCTCAGCGTCAAAGTTTGGTGAGAATAAATTCCATTTACATACAATTTGAAACATTCATAATGAGTTTCAATCCTTTCCTTCGCTGAGGCTGTATAGGATATTTTCCCTCTGAAGAAAAATGTCACCTTCCTTTTCATACTATTAACATGGAAGGGTTAAACCAGACAATACTGTGAGGTCCCTGCTGGGCCTACATGGCTTCTCCTGGTGTTTCTCATTGCACGGATTGCCAGAAAGCAACTGAAGCAGCTCGTCTCACTCTACTCCCTCTGCTTCCAATCTGCACTCAGGCAAAGCTGGGCAGCCTCGCACGATGAGAAGCTGCTGCTGGTGGAGAGGGGGGAAGAGCAGGCTGCAGGGCTCGGGAGGGTTTTAAAGAGTGCCTGTCTTAGCAGAAGTTATGTCTACTCACCCCACAGTCATTGGCTCCATCTCCACACATGCCCACATAATAGCTGCAGGGGAAAGGATGTGAAAAATTAACAGCTCAGCAGTTCTCTAGAACACTTCCATCATCACTAACTCACCCATGGGTGTGTGTGTGTGTGTGTGTGTGTGTGTGCACAAGTGTCCTGAATATGTGTGGAATAAACTAAAGGAAAGTAACTTGGGGATTCCAGCCCCTGGAGGAAAAGGGACATTTCAGTATTTAAATTGCCTCAAACAGTTGTTGTGAAGCAGAAGTGATACTGCCAATGATGTAATGGCACTCATCACACATTTCAAAAGAAGTTCGGTTTGGTTAGGTCCTCCGTGATCTGGCTCAAGAGCGTGAAGGCATAATGGCAGCCCGTCACACCCATCCTAGTGCTGCTGCTGTGGCCGACTGCCCTGGGATGCTGCTGCTGAGTACTGACACGTTAGCGCGCAGACAGTGGGGCGAGGAACATTTGGAGGATGTCTTCACAGATACACACATATTAAACAGAGTCACACACATATTCCTGATGCATCTCAGAGAGGCAATGAGGTAATAAAAAACCAGGATCTCAGGGAAAGAATAAAAATTTAAGCTGCCACGAGGGAAAAGGAATTTCTTATGCAACGTGCAGCCTTCCTTCTATTATGAGTAAACAACGCATTGTAGGTATTGATGAATGGTAATGCTATAAATGATTCAGTGGCACTTTTTCCAAGAATGGATGATAAAGAATAAAAGCAAAGCTCTCTTAGAATATTGTGGTTAGTTGATACATAAGAAATAACATTTTGCTGGGCATGGTGGCACATGCCTTTAATCCCAGCACTCGGGAGGCAGAGGTAGGAGGATTGCCATGAGTTCGAGGCCACCCTAAGACTCCATAGTGAATTCCAGGTCAGCCTGGGCTAGAGTGAGACCCTACCTCAATAAACCAAAAAAAAAAAAAGAAAGAAATAACATTTTTTTGTAGGTCAAAAATGGTCACATATAGACAAATTTATATGTCTGCCTCTAATACTGCATAGATGAGCATGAAAAACATTTTAACACCATGGATTCAGGAAGAGAATCCAGGAAGCCTTAGGTGCTTTGCCAAAAGAAGTACCATAAAAGGGATGATGGGAAAACTGGGAAGACAGCTCATTCTGAGACAGCATTGCCTTCTCGGGGTAATTTTACTTTAGGGGAATATAGCTTTTCAGAATTGTATATTTAAGTTGATAAAATGTCTCAGGCATTTGAGACAGGTAAAATACTTTCTTCAGCCAATATCCAATAACGAATATCATGTAATCACCAAGTGAGTCATTAAACATTGGTCACTTACCCAACCTGAAAGAAGATGGGAGTTCATTGGTAGTTTGAGACTGCCATAAGGCTTAGGCAATGGACTAGTATAGAGAGAGGCAGCATCCTGATTTTACTTATGACTTATCCACAATTAAATAAAGTCTCACTGCTCCCTGTGCATTATTACTTTTCTAGACTCAGTTGGAGGCAACTGATGGGTAGACCTGGTCTCTGCACAAGACCCCTCTACCCAGGGGTGACTTGGTCACCTGTGCTTTTGAGAGAGGTAACAGAGGACTTTTCTGTAACTTTGAACTCTGGCTGTAATCCATGACAGGTTCCATCCCACTGCATGCCAAGAGTATATGAAATTATTCACATACTTTCTAATAACCAAGATGATAACTTCAGAACTCATATGCTTTCTCATCTTTCCCATTCTGAGCTGGACACACTCCCCATTATTTCTTTTCTCCACATTTAAGCAAACAATCTTTCTGTAAGATAGCTTTCATGGGCCACAAAATAAATGTTTGGGGTAAACAGCTTCTGAAATGGCTCCAAGGGACCCCATCTTCTGGTATGCATGCTGTTAGAAATCCACTCAGTGTGAACATGACCTATTGACTTACTTCTAATGAAGAGAAGACAGAAAAGTTGGTAGGGTATCCCTTCTAAGATTGGGACATGAAACTCACCAACCCTTAATAATCTATCTCCTTTATTCCCTCCTCTGTTTCTTTCTCCTTCTCTTTTTTCTTGCTTTCTTTACTCTGTAGAAACCTGTGGCCACATTAGGCACTTTCTTATCAAATGGCTCATGTCTCAGGGAACTGAGGGAGGCTTCTTCTGACCAGTGAAAGACTGAGGCCTTTAGTTCAACTGCCCACAAGCGACTCAATCTCCATCATGTGGGCGAGGCTGGTGACAGAGCCATCCCCACTAGAAGCCTAAGTTGTCTCAGTTCTTGCTGACACCTGATTCCATCCTGTGAGGGACCCCAGATCCAGGCTTAGCTGAGCCACATCTGACCCAAAGCAACACAAAATAGTCAGTGGGGTTAATGTCAGCCACTAGGGTGAGGAATCTGAGATACAGTGATAGGCAGCAAACACATCTTTCACATCACACCACTTACTTTAACTTCTGAAATTCTTCAATGAGGCTTGATTTCTGCCCAGGAGACATTCTAGCAAAAATGGTTCCATTTACCAGAATCTAAGGAGAAAAATAGCCATTGTGATAAGATTGGGGAGAAGAAGAATTTAAAAATAAGCATCCAAAATAAAATCATTCCTACCTGCCAAAGAAATACAGCACTGGATAGTATATGATTAAATTTCACAGCAGGGGTAAGGTGATGTAGTGCTTTTATGCTGAACTTTCACTTTAAGCCCTTCATCATAATTCTATTACTATTTTTTCTGGGCCATATTTTCCAAGAATGAGTGACCTCTAATTATTAATAATAAACTGAGAAGCAACAGAGCTGAAGAGTAAAATGCTTCAGTTGATACAGTTCTTTTTACTACACACTGGTTACATAGCTGTAGCCCAGACAAAGATGAGAGCAATGGACCAGAAGTCAAAAACCAAGTCTCTTCTTATCCGTGTCCCAACTCCTAGAACTAATTTCAGGCCTGTGACTTAATCTCTCTGAATGTCAGCTTCCCAGTTATACAATGAGGAACTTGAAAAGAGTTTCCAGAAGCCTTTAAGGTCTACATTCTTTAATCCTTGACTGGTAAGGTGATGGAATATTCTGGACTCTGTTAACAGATGGCTTCTGCCCCTAGCTTCTGACCCATAGATCTCCACCATACTGGCAGCACAACCCTACATAGCACTATTTTAAAGAAGGACACAGAAGACAAGATAAAAATGAATTTGAAAGTAAACAAAAGGGCTTTTGTTTCCTCCTGATATAATTTGACACTCTAGACAGAAAGGGAATGGAGCACAGTCTGACACACACTGGTTGCCTTAAGAGAGAGAGACACATGAGGCGAGCAGATGTTTGGATCTATCTGGAAGTTGTCCCAGTTGGGAAAGAAATGAAACTAGGATGGCTGAGATTAGACTGGCCACAAAGTGAGAGGATATACCCCAACTGAGAATCATGGGAGTAGGCAGTGTGGGTGGGGTCTGGTGGGCACAGTAATGGGATCAGAAGCTTTGTTTAGGGTCAACACTCCAAGAAGGAAGCTCAATGTCAAATTGTAAGATCATTTCAATGGCTGTCACTTTCAATACTTTCTCTGTGCTTCCCAAATATGAGAACAGAACAAAGCACATCATCTCTCCAATACTTACTTTTGGAAGCAAGCTGTAAAAATGCTGGTAGAGCACTTGGTAAGATTTCCCACTCATTGCAAAGTGGTAACCTTTTCCATCAGCTGCAGAATTGTTTCCAATATTAATGTAGGTTTCCTAAAATCAAAAGACATTATTTTTACACCAATTCTTAAGCAATGTCTCTGTTTTTCCACGTTTTAAGGAAGCAAGTGCATCCGTATTGCAACAAAGTGAGCGCCAGTCATAGAAGAAGGTGTAACTTGCTCATGGAATTTTCACCATAGGGAGAAAACTATCAAGATGCTCCCTGAAAGTGTGTGGACATATGGTACTCTGATGACGAGGATCCTTCCAAGGAAAGTAAACCTTGTGATGTCAGTCTACTGAGGAAGTACTCCCAAGGTACCTAGTAGGAAAGATCAGGAACCATTCTTTCCCCCCTCTGCCTCATGCATCCCTGTGCCTCCTAGGATCTCCAGCCATTCATTTGCTCAATTTCCTTGCTATAAAGTAGGAAGCTTATTTTTCTCAGTGTCTAACTCCTTTCTGTACCTGACCTCTGACCTCTCTCCATACGACACTAACAAAACAGGTGGCTCCTTTCGTCATGGTGCCCAGATCTTCTCTCACACCCTATATCCCACTGCACAGTGCCACCCCTTGCCAAAACCTTCCCTGGCTCCCTACCATTGTAAGTGACCTCCACTGCTCTCTGCTGTGCTCCAGCCCCACCTAGTATCCAGCTTGGGAGGAAGCACCTGAGGATACCCTGTAGTTCACTGCTTCAGTCACTGATACTGCTTGTTTTGTGTTTTACAAATCAGAGGGCCTAACATGTGTATTAAGCTCTAAGTTCAAATATAAAAATACAGGAGGTAAGAATATGTTATTCATTATAACAATGTATATCTGGGAAACACTGTATTTAGGGGCTGGAGAGGGGCTTAGCAGTGAAGGCACTTGCCTACAAAGCCAAAGGGCCCAGGTTCGATTTTTCAGGACCCATGAAAGCCAGGTGAACATGGGGGCATGTGCATAAGGAGTTCATTTGCAGTGGCTGGAGGCCCTGGCATGCCTATTTTCTCTCTCTCTTTCAAATATATATATATTTAGTTTTTCAAGATAGGGTCTCACTCTACTTCAGGCTGACCTGGAATTTACTATATAGTTTCAGGATGGCTTTGAACTCACCTTCCTACTTCTGCCTCCCGAGTGCTGGGATTAAAGGCATGTGCCACCATGTCTGGCTCAAATAATTTTTTTTAAAAAATATTTAAAACACTGTATTTGGAAGAAAATGTCTGATGGGCTGAATTGGGAAGCAAAGTAAATACAGTACTCCTTTTCCATGACCAACTTCCAGACAAACAACAAAATCCATGCTCTAAGCATTCTCAGACAGGAAAAGAACCTCTTTTGCTCATACTAGGAAGGGATAAAGAGGGAGAGGAGAGGAGAGGAGAGGAGAGGAGAGGAGAGGAGAGGAGAGGAGAGGAGAGGAGAGGAGAGGAGAGGAGAGGAGAGGAGAGGAGAGGCGAGGCGAGGCGAGGCGAGGCGAGGCGAGGCGAGGCGAGGCGAGGCGAGGAGAGGCGAGGCGAGGCGAGGCGAGGCGAGGCGAGGCGAGGCGAGGCGAGGCGAGGAGAAGAATGCTGAGGTTGTGATATACTTCTTCCAAACATCAGGACAGGTATTAAACCTACAAATGAGCATCATGAGTGACCTGTGACATGGTAAAGCCTAGGCAACACACACTGATGCACAAGTAAGCAAGGTCACAGGAAATCATCACTAGGAATCTGCAGAACGCCTGGAGAACTATCATCTTTCATAGTACATGAGGCTAAAGTTGAGCCAAATTGACCCACCTCTTCCCAGGGAAGAAGCATGACTGTTGTGTGCAGTTGTACGCTTTGGCACTGTACACGGTCTCCATCTGTACTGAACAGCGTGAAAGGCTGTCAGCCTGGAGCAAGGGAGCACTTTTTTTCAATTCATCCCTGAAGGGCCATTTTTTTGAAATAATACAAAAAACATGAGTATTACAACTAATAAAAGAATGTTAGACACATCATCTTCATAATAGGGAAGAGCAGCTGCCTTGCCAGGTGCACGTCGTAGGCACATTCCAAGGTGAATGGCTGTGGTGGTTTGATCAGGTAACCTCCATTATCTTGGGTGTTTTGAATGCTAGGCCCCCAGCTGGTGGAGTTTTTGGAATTAATGTCTGCTGGTGGTGGTGTATTGTTGGGGGTGGGCTTATGTGTGTTATAGCCAGTTTTCCCTTGCCAGTGTTTGGCACACTCTCCTGTTCCTGTTGTCCACCCGATGTTGGCCAGGTGGTAATGTCCACCCTCTGCTCATGCCATCATTCTCCCTGCCATCACGGAGCTTCCCCTCGAGTCTGCAAGCCAAAATAACCTCCCCCTTTTTTTTTTCCCTCAACAAGCTGCTCTTGGTAGAGTGATTTCTGCCAGCAAGACAAACCTGACTGCAACCATGGCCATGGGTTTGTGTGGACTCAAATAGATCCGGGCCTGGTTTCTGCTATACAAGTCACTATTGTGTGTCTTGGCAAGCTTACTTTCCTGAATCCATTTATCTCATGCATAAAATACAGAGCTTACCCAACTGCATAGAGTTATTGTGGCAATCACAAGAAAATATGGCCAAAAGTCAATGGCTCTCAGCCATGGATGCACTTGGAACAACTAGGAAACAAGGCAGATAGTGCCCCCCTCACCCAGGGGGTTCCAATTTAGTGTGCACAGACTGTATTGGCAAGCTTGACAACTGCCCCAGGTGATCATGATGTGCAGACGGGGTTACAAAGCATTATGGCAAACGCTTTTACAGATGGCAACACCCAGGACAGACATGAGGGTTAACTAACTGAGATGACTTCCAGACCTGAGATGCCTGTGCCATGCCAGGGATATGTCCCATCATCCCAGGCCCAGTGACAGGGCTTGTAACATTTGCTCACCATCTTCCCTGCACCAGGCCGTTGGGTCTCCACCAGCTGCCAGGTCACAGAAGCAGGCATAAGGTCTTCTGGTCCATTGGCTTCAACAATGATGACTTGGCTTCCAGGAGGAATCATCTCGGAGTTCTTTGCAACAGTGATGGCTGTTTGAAGATTGTCACCTAGGAGATGAAGAAACTGCTTGAAGTACAAACCTTCTCTAGATAGCTGGAACGGATTTGCTACTCCTCCTCTTTGTTTGGTATCAACTGGGGTGGCACTCTTTCCTTTTATATATTACAACCATTTGTCTTCCCTCTTACCCAAGACTGCACACTCCCAATGGGCAAATACCAACCTCAGCAGCTCTTAAACACGATATTCAGCATCATGTCCAGTCCACTGCATAGTTCCAAAACATGAATAAGTGAATTAAGGAGGAATGTTTATGCTCTGTGTAACTAACCCTCAAGTGGCAGATAGCTCTCAGTGATGAGCATATGACTCCAGGCTGAGAGTACAAGTCTGTCCTTGGAATCTGGATCCCAGTTAAGCAGAAGAAAACCGAGGGCCAGGTCATGCTTGGGTTTGCTGATCACACACTGTGCTTGGGCTCTTTACCCTGGACGACCAGACTGGACAGCACGTCCTTCATGGAGAGCTGTCACTGGGATTCGTGATGATAATATCATAGTAGTCCTGTACAAACATTTTCTGTGAACCAGTTGGCACTGCACAGATCCTGGGTAAAATGGGTGGTAGAGGGACTCGAGGGATGGCTCAGCAGTTAGGGCACTTGACTATGAAGCCTAAGGACCCAGGTTTCCATTCCCCAAGACCCACATAAGCCAGATGCTCATGGTGACACGTGTCTGGGGCTTGTTTGCAGTGGATAGAGACTCTGCTGTACTCCATTCTTTCCCTCCCGATCTGTTTCTTTCTAAGTAAATAATTTTTTAGAAAAAAGAAAAAGAAGTGGTGGTGAGCCAGGCAGGGTAGCACATGCCTTTAATCCCAGCACTTGGTAGGCAGAGGTAGGAGGATCACCATGAGTTTGAGGCCACCGTAAGACTACATAGTGAATTCAAGGCCAGCCTGAGCTAGAGTGAAACCACACCAAAAAAAAATGGGGGGGCGGTGGACAGAAAATGAGATATGGTTTTCTGTCTGTAAGGCTGTTGCTCCTGCTGGGAAGGGGCGTGGAGCACAAGGCCACCAGCGAGCGCTGGCTTTCTGCTCAGCCACACGAGCTTCCTCAGCTCATGCATCTTTGCCGTGTGCACAAGACACAACCCACTTAGGCCTCTAGAAACGAACATACCTGTGATCATCACAGTCCTGATGTTGGCCTCACTCAGTTCCTTCAAGACTGGCTTGGTTTCCTTTTTCAAGCGATTTTCCATTATTAGAAGTCCCAGAAATATTAACTCAGACTCCACTTTCTCCCTTCAGATTCAGAAAAAAAAAATCAATATGTATTCTGTATTCTCAACAGCCAACTTAATCTTTTCTTTAAAACGTTCATATTGTATTAATGTATAAAATGCACAGGTTAAAAAGAGAAAAATGAACCTAGGTGCTCATAACGAAAACCAGTTTCCATATCACCTCACCCTTTTTCTTCTTCCCAAAGATAATCACTTCCAGTTTTCAACTCTATGAGAAAGAGTGAGAGAGGAGAGAGAGAGAAGAGAAAGAGCATATGCGTGCGCGCGCGCGCGCGCGCGCGTGTGTGTGTGTGTGTGTGTGTGTGTGTGCATGTGGTCTCACGTGTCATTCCTCAGGTGAAGTCCACCTTTCTTGAGACAGGGTCTCTCAATGGCCTAGAACTTACCTAATTAGGCTAAACTGGCCCAGGGATCCACATGCCTCTGCCTTCCCAGTGCTGGTATTACAAGTATATGCCACCATGCCTGGTTTTTCTTTATGTGGTCCCAGAGAGCAAATTCAGGGGCTCATGCTTGCCTTGCATACTGACAGCTACTTCCCGAGCCCTCACGTCTATTTTTCAAAATAATGTAATCTTATAACTCCTCTATGGCTTTTTAAAAAAATCTAATCATACATATATATTTTTTTTCAAATTATTTATTTATTTATTTGAGAGTGACAGACACAGAGAGAAAGACAGATAGAGGGAGAGAGAGAGAATGGGCACACCACGGCTTCCAGCCTCTGCAAACGAACTCCAGACGCTTGCGCCCCTTTGTACATCTGGCTAACGTGGGACCTGAGGAACCGAGCCTCGAACCGGGGTTCTTAGGCTTCACAGGCAAGCGCTTAACTGCTAAGCCATCTCTCCAGCCCTAATCATATATATTTTTAATCTCCAACCTCACTGTCACTTTTTTCCTTTGACTTTACATTAAAAAAAAAAAAAAACTTTTAGCTGGGCATGGTGGTGCACTCCTTTAATCCTAGCACTTGGGAGGCACAGGTAGGAGGATTGCTGTGAGTTTGGGCCATCCTGAGACTACATAGTTAATTCCAGGTTAGCCTGTACCAGAGTGAGACCCTACCTCAGAAAAAAAACAACTTCTAATTTAACATGTACTGAGTATCTTCTGTATGCAATGCACTGCAGTAAGGAGGCCACCTATTGTGGCCCGCACTCGTCACCCCTGTCAGTATGTGGCCTCAGACAGGGTTAGTTTTCAGAATTTGAAAGTAGAGTCCTGTTGTGCTTCTATTACTTAGTCAGAACCTTCCTGTGAAATGGAACAAATTGTGGGTGGCTTTTTAAAAAGTAAATTTGGGATCAAGAGCTCCTTCTTTCTTCGTCCTTCATGGTTCATTTTTCTGTGCAGAGCAGGATGAAGCTTGTAGGGAGCAAAGGAGGGAGGGGGAAAGTGAGCTAAGGCGCCAATAAGTGTGCGTTCCCGTGCCGAGCCCTCGTGTCCACCTCAGTGTCCAGCTCCCACGGTGCACGGTGCTCTCGAGCGTGGGCCTTCCTGGGGATCTGCAGGACGGTTTTCTTCTCGCCATTCCTCACTCTGGCCGTGGCATCGGCAGTGGCTTCTGCTATCCTGCTAGTTCAGCTCTCGCTTCCCCACATATTTTATATCTTACAAAAATGTGTTGATATCTCTCATCTGTACATATTTCATTTATCCAATGTCTATTTTGGTTTTCTTCTTTATTTATTTTATAGACATAGACAGAGAGGAGAGAATGGGTGCACCAGGGCCTCGAGCCACTGCAAACGAACTCTAGATGCATGTGCCACCTTGTGCATCTGGCTTATGTGAGTACTGGGGAATATAGCCGCAAATCTTAGGCTTCACAGGCAAGTGCTTAACCACCAAGCCACCTCCCCAACCCTCTCCAGTGTCTTTTGATATTGGTTCTTTGTTATTATATCCTCTTCTGAATGGTGAATTTCACTTAGCATGATGCCCTCAAGGTTTAGCCATGCTGTCTCATAATGCATGAGTTCCTTCTTTATTAAGACCAACTGAGTTTCCATTACATGCATATCCTTTATTTTCTTGATTTTGTTAATTGATGGACATGCTGACTATCGTAAATAATGCTAAAAGGAATGTGGAAGTACAGATGCTCCTTGGAGATCCTGATCCTAATACATCTGGACATATCTCTAGAAATAAGTTTAGGGGATGTCTATATCATAGAATCATTCTCTTTTTAACTGTTTGACAAACTTCAGCATTATTTCCCATAGCAGTTGCACCATTTTCCATTCACCTTAATAGTATTTCTAGGTTCAAATGTAATTATCCCTCACACTAGGCATGAGATATCTCATTGTATGTTTGGTTTTCATTTCACTTATGATCAAAGAAGCCGAGTGTCTCTCTATGCACCTTTTTGCTATTTTTATGCGATTTTTTTTTTTTTTTTTGGTTTTTATGTGATTTTGAAGAAAGTCTACTTGGATCCTTTGCCCATTTTTAATAATTTTATTGCTTCTTATTATTATGTTCCTTATACACTGTGGATATAAATTCTTTATTAGATATGTGTTTTGAAATATTTTCTCTGTCCCTCATAAGCTATTTCCTTCCATTGTTTCTTCTGTTGTGTGGAAGTTTTAGTTTAATGTCCATATGCAAATAACATTAGTCCTTTATGTTATAGCATAAATATTATGGCCTGAATCTGTAATGTCCTCCACAGGCTCATGCATCAAACACTGGGTCCCCAGTTTTGGTACTTGGTGCTATGTTTTTTAATTTTGTTTAATTTTTTCTCAATTTTTTAAAACATTTTCCATGATTATAAAAAATATCCCATGGTAACACCCTCACTCACCCCCCTTTTCCCCTTTGAAATTCCATTCTCCATCACATCTCCTCCCCATCTCCCTAAGTCTCTCTTTTATTTTGATGTCATGATCTTTCCCTCCTCTTATGATGGTCTTGTGTAGGTAGTGTCAGGCACTATGAGGTCATGGATATTGAGGCCATTTTGTGTCTGGAAGGAGCACGTTGTAAGGAGTCCTACCCTTCCTTTGGCTCTTACATTGTTTCTGCCACCTCTTCTGCATTTTAAAACCTGTGGTCTCTAGGAGGTGGGGCCTAACTGGCAGTAGTAGGTCACTACAGTTGGGCATTTGAAGATTATGCCCACCCTAGTTTGGTCCCAAACCCCTAGCCTCCTGGCTGGCTGTCATATGAACAACTCTGCCTCATGCTGTACCACAGGGGACGGACGAGCTCTGCCCAGTCTTCGTTGCCATGATGTGTTCAAATCCCTCTGAAGCCACAAGGCAAAATAGACCGTTCCTCCCTTGTGTCATTTCTGACAGATACATGGTCAGAGTATTGCAAAGGTCATAATACAATATGCAGCAATTAACTGAAGACAGATTAAAGACTCATACATCAGACAGGAAAGTGAGCCTGGTAGAGGGAAACCTGAGGGAGTGTGTTCTTGAGATTGGTCTTGGCAAAGGTTTTATATTCATGACCCCAAAACACAGGCACAGAGCACAAGTGAACAAATGCTTTTACTTGTAGTTTACAGCTTTTCCTTCATGGGGTGCTTCAGGCGCTTTGGCCTCTTGTTATGCTACAGTGTTCCAGGGCCACATTGGCGGGACTTATACCACTCTGCTGCTAAGTTCCTTGTGGTGCTGGGTCTCCGGAGAAGTGCTTGTCTTGCTCTTCTTTTACTCAGATCTGAGCTCAAATGTCATCTCAGAGGACTTATGTGACCTCCCTATGCAAAATGGTACTGTGTGTCTTTAAGAGTTCTCTTGCTTTATTTCCCCCATCACAGCATTTAAGACTCAACAAGGGGGCAATATTTTATAACTTTATTCTGTCATCTGCTTTCCCCCATTAGGATCTTCATCTCTGAGGATGTGAACTTCACTGTGTTTACTCTGTAATTCTCTCAACATCTAACGTCTGCTAAAGGTCAGTAAGAATTTCATAAACCAACAAAGTGATGGATCTCTGAGTATTTCTCTAGATTTCAGTCTCAGATCATTTTATTTTAAGTTAGCTCAAGAAAGTCTTACATTTCCTTTCACAGCTTCTCTAAAAGAAGGTTTGATTTTTCTCAATAGAAAGTTTTATAAATTGCAATTTAATTCTATTTCATTTTACTATTTATGAATTTAGCAACTTCATATTAAGAAGGAATATGGGCTTCTTATATCCCTTGGAAAACTTATGATGAGTGAAAATGTAACACGTTTTTATTGTTTATATTTTATTAATGTCTATCTCACTCGTGGCTCTTACATGAGAAAGCACAGCTGCATTGGTAGGTGGCAGATGGGGTGCTGGCTACACTCCATTACTAGTTATGCAAATTTTTCATTCACACATGACCTAAACATTTGTTATTCAAATTTCTGTTTGAAAAAATTACAAAATCCCATGTGTTGTGAGTCTTTATGCTTGATAAGGAATACCTAGCATCTGGAATACTAAATCTGAGGATATAACTCATGTGTTTCAAACTGAGATTCCTGAATTTATTTCTTATTTTTTTGCATATGTGTGTGGCATCTGTGTATGCATATTTGCATGCATGTGGGTAGGTGGGCACATGTTGCAGTCAAGTTTGCACTACTGGCAGAAAACACCTGACCAAGAGCAGCTTGTGGGTAAAAAGGGTTTATTTTGGCTTACAGACTTAAGGGGGAGCTCCATGATGGCAGGGGAAAACGATGACATGAGCAGAGAGTGGACATCACATCCTGGCCCACATCAGATAGACAATAGCAAGAATAGAATGTGCTAAACTCTGGCAAGAGAAAGCTGGTTATAACACTGATAAGACTGCCCCCAACAATACACTGCCTTCCAGGAGGATTCAATTGTCAAATAACCATTAGCTGGGGACCTAGCATTCAGAACACCTAAGGTTATGGGGGACACTGGAATTAAACCCCCATATTCTGTGCCTGACCCCCATGACCTGTTAACTATACATAATATAAGTACAGTATATTAAGTCCAACTTTAAAAGCACCCGTAGTTTTTAATCAATCCCAATGATGTTCAAACATCCACATAGTCCAAGACCTTTTAACTGAGCCATAATACAAAAACAACAAAAACAAACCATAATGGCAGAGCATAAACATTCACACTGCAAAAAGATGGCATTGGGCATAGCAAAGAAACATTCAACCAATACAAGATTTAAATAGGATAAACATCAAACTATTTACCTTCATGTCCAACAACTCTAGACAGTGATAAGTCTCCAAGTCTCAGAAAATTCTAACCAGTGACAGGTCTCTGGAGTTCCAATTCTGCCCCTCCATCTAGGCTACTCATAGTCCTGAAAAACTTTATCCAGTGCCAACAGCTTTCCTTGGCAGCCACCTTGTAGTCCTGGCATCTCCACTGGGTCTCCACTGCAACCCACAGTTCATCCCCATGGCTTCATAGGGCCTCCATGCAGGTAATCGAATAAGTCGGCTCCACACTGCCCATGGCCATTTCCAAAATGCAAAACTGTGTTACAAATTCCAGGATCCTCATTTTTCTACATTTGTTATACTTCATAATACCAGTTGGTCTATGAAATTGCTAATCCAAGAGGGAATAAAGCAGACTTTGAAGAACAGGACACCCTTTCAGTCCTCATGCCCCTTGAAAAGAGTCTACGTTCTTCCTGTTGTCACATTGCAGGGCAACTGGCCCAAGCTCAGTGGAAGTAATCTCTCAAAGAATTGCAGCTGAATAAGCAGCAGTTTTGGCCCAAGGATTTTATTTCTACTGTGCCATATCCTTCTGTTTATACCAGTCCATTTCTATGCAATGCAACCCTGCATAAGTTCTCAGGACATGGACATAACGGCAAGCCTCTCACACAAACTGCCTCTAGCCCAGTCCAGGCAAAGCTCTTTCTCACCCTCATGAACCAAACCTCACAATCCATACTTCTTACTGCATTCATGTCTTTAAACTCTGAACAGAATAGTCCATCAACCTGTACTTACAGCACTCCAAGGTATCTCTTTGGCTAAGGTTTCAGATTCATTCACATTTTCCTGCAAAGCATTTCCAAGAGGCCAAAGCTAAAGTCAGGTTTCTAGTAGCAATAATCCACTTCTTGGTACCCACTTTACTCTTGCAGTCAAGTCCACTATGCTGGCAGAAAACACCTGACCAAGAGCAACTTGTGGGAAAAAAAGGTTTATTTTGATTTACGGACTCAAGGGAAAGTTCCATGATGGCAGGGAAAATGATGGCATGAGCAGAGGGTGGACATCACCTCCTGGCCAACATCAGAAAGACAACAGCAACAGGAGAGTGTGTCAAACACTGGCAAGAAGAAACTGGCTATAACACCCATAAGCCCACCCCTAACAATACATCCATGAGGATTCAATTGTCAAATTGCCACCATCTGGGAACCTAAGCACTCAGAACATGTAAGTTTATGGGGACATTGGAATCAAACCACCACAGCATACATGGACTTCTGTGCACAGGTAGGTGAAGCCCATAAGAAGGCCAGCTTCAAGTGTCTTTTCTCATGTACACCATCCACTTTTTTCCAATATTTATTATTTTGAAATAAAAGAAAGAGAGAAAGGAAGGAATTAAGGAATAAAGAAGAAAGAAAGAAAGAATGAAAGAAAGAAGAAAGGAGGGAGGGAGGAAAGGAAGGAAGGAAGGAAGAAAGGAAGGAAGAAAAGAAGAAAGAAAGATGAAAGACCATGCCAGGGTCTCCCTCCACTACAAATGAATTCCAGATATGCCACTTGGTTCATGTGGGTTCTGGGGAGTAAAACCTAGGCCATCATACTTTGAAAGAAATTGTCTTTAACTGCTGAACTATCTCTCTGGGGCCATGTGCTTCTTTTTGAGGCAGGGTCTCTCATTGGCCTAGATCCCACCAATGAGCTAGATTGGCTGGTAAATGATCCCTGTGGATCTCTTACCTGTCTTGGTCTCTCTGATGCTGGGATTATATGAGTCTGCAATCCTGCTGAGTTTTTTGACATACTCTGGGGAACAAACTGAATTCTTATGCTTGCTAGGCAAGCAATTTACCAGATGAGGTGTCTCCCTAACCCATTGCGATTCTATGATAGAAATGTCATGAGTGAAAGATTCCTTTAAATATCATCAAATCCTATATTTTATAGATAAGCAAATACTGTGTAAGCAATAATTATCTTACATAAAGTTTGGTTGAAGATAGCCACATTAAACCAAACATATCAATATTGTACACAATATGATCAATTACATAAAAAAAGAATCCATCAATTAGCAATATTAATATATCAGACATACACAATAATTATCAACTATTGAATTTTCTACACCATTTCTCTATTCCTTTTTCACAGATAATTTATGAACAACCTTTAAAAGCTGAAGAACACTGGAAGAAAAAGTCGTGTATAGATTATCATCTAATGATGGCAATTCATTATTTCAATGTAATTAAGAATATTAAATTTTATTTTTTATGAGAAATCTAATTTGCACTCATTAACACCCAGATCAGATTGAGGGCCATATAGTACTGACCTCAAAACATGCATGTATGCACACATACACACACACACACACACCTAAAGGAGTTTAGAAATCCTTCAAATTTTCATCTGTGTCCTCTAAGCCTGAGAGAAATTTAAGTAAATATGGGACATCTAAGTATGTCTAGCACATAATGCTCTAAGGAGGAAGACTTGGTTGCTGGGTATAGGAATGAGAAGTCAGATGAAGATGGGGATGATAAGCTGAGGGCAGAGATAGGAGACTTCTGTTGGAGAATTGGAATCCTCACTGCCATCTTTATTCACACACAGCGTTGTAGCCTAAGCCAGCCTTCCATCTCACCCACAACAGCTCATGTCCCGATCTGGGGATCTGAGCTGTCCATCTGTCTGCCTCCAGAGTTCTCTCACTTCATGAACACAGAGCCTTCCCACAAGCTGATTTCCAGTTCCTTACCTTTCTAAATGCCCCACATCAGAGAGTGTCTCCATCCTCAGGGTTTTATGGGCGAGGGCAATGACACGGAAGCCTTGTACAGTGTAATTCCTCAGCTCCTGAGGGAAATTCTTAGGTACTAACAGGAGAGGGAAAAGAGGGAAGTGAAAGATCATGTTAAAGCCTGCCCAGCTCCCACGCAACTCTGGGATACTGTCACTGTACTTTAACTGTCACGTTAGAAAACTCACAGGTCAGACGAAGGTCATGAGCAACATTACCAATGAGCTCACATTACTCAGATGAAAAAAAAAAATTACATGGATATGTTGTCATCAACTGTGCTATGCCCTGAAATTCTTGTGTTGAAGTGTAACCCTAATGTGACTATATTTGTTCATGGGAACTTTAGAAAGTAATTAGGTCTTGACGGTGAAGACTAATGAGTGAGATTAAGATGTGAGAAGATAAAAGAGATGATGATCACTCCACCATGTGAGAAAGCTGCCATCTACACACCAGGATAATAGCTCTTACCAAGAACCAAACTGTCCAGCACTTTGGTCTTGCACAGATAAGCTTTCAGAACTGTGAGACATAAAGTTCTGTTGTTTAAACTTCCCAGCCCATAGCATTTTGTTATAGCAGCCCAAGCTGGCCAAATGCAAGTTGGGTGTCAAATATAACAATTAGGTTCACTAAGGACAGGCCTCAAGGCTATGTCTACATGAGTGGAATCAGAGAAACAGACAATCTTCTAGATTGGCAGAAGAGATTGGTTATTGACAAACTATGGTACCCAGGCTAAATCTGTCTCACTACTTAAGTTTTGTAAATAAAGTTTTATGCTTTCACCACCCACTTGCTTGTTAATTATCCATGTCTGCATTGGAGCTACAGTGGCAAGATTGAATAGTTGATACGGACACTGTGGGGCCAGCAATACCAGAAATACATAATAAGTGGCTCTTTACAGAAATGTTTGCCCCTTGCATAGATGACAGATGATACAAAGTCAGCATTTGTGTGTTTTGGTAGGTCAACTGTGTGTGTGTGTGTGTGTGTGTGTGTGTGTGTGTGTGTATACACATAAGACTTCATGGTTTATAATGCAGCTGTAGGTATTAGATAAAACCAAATGTAATGTAATTGGAGATTCAATGGCTTGGGTGGTAAAACAACTCAGTTCTATTCTCCATTGTGCTCTCGGCTCATTTTATGACCTCAGTCATGTTAAATCTCTCCTTTGTACCTTACATACCCACTCATCAAATGGAAAGGTGGTTATTTACCTTGGAATATCTGTTATTCTAAAATATTCCTATAGGTGAGGCTATAATTTCAAGGAAACTTCTAGCTGTCCATTCTCCTTTTCTTTTTCTTTTCTTTCTTTTTTTTTTTGAGGGGGGGATAGTGAAAACTCAGAGGTCAAGACAGACAATTGAAAGAATTAGAAAGTCTGGCACAGAGGGAAAAAAAAAAGTCAGGTGACAGGTACGACACTCTCTGATAGAAAAGGACAACAGACACCACACTAAGGTCAACAAGACTCTCACCTTCACCCTGTTTGCATGAATGGAAGAAAACAGCACAAAGCCAAGCATGAGCTACAATTTAGGAATGAGTTCATGGAACTCATGAGGAAGATCAAAGTCAGAACATATATATTTTCAAATAAATATATATATATATATATATATATATAAATTATAAATACATATATATATATATTAAAAGGGCAATATATATACTTTAAAAGGTCTAGAGAGATAGTGGTTAAGGAGCTTGTCTGAAAAGCCTAAGGACCCAGGTTCATTTCCCCAGGACTCATGTAAGCCAGATGCACATGGTAGCACATGTGTCTGGAGTTCATGAGCAGTGGCTACAGGCTCTGGCATGCCCATTCTCAATCTCTCTTTCTCTCTAATAAATAAGTAAAAAGAAAAAAGAAAAGGAGGTTTTTTTCTCCTCCACGTGGCAATCAAACCCAGGGCTTTGTGCATGCTGGGCAAATGCTCTACCACTGAGCTTCCCAAATGGTCCCAGAAAGGGGTACTAATGGAGACATCAGAACAATTATTTGTAAAATGTAGAAGTCTGTGCACAAGTTGATGGCCACAGCAATCACAGGGATAATTTAAATGGAAATCAGGAGAAAAGGCCAATTTTACCCAAATAAACTCATTTGAATGCAACAACATTCTTATAAATTTGGCTGCTGCCTGGAAGGTGCACATGTTTATAAGATTCAAAAATAATGCAAATCATTTCAAAGCCTGGCCCACAAAGAAAAATTGCTGTGTAAATGATTAATTACTTTGCTCTAATCTCATCTAAGTTAGTCTAATCACTTGTTTTCAAAAAGATTTATCTTTAAAAATATATTTTATTTCATTTGGCTTGTCAGAGCCCTGAATAGCAGAGTGAACCCTGTCCCTTCTGCTGGGAGCACTCATGTTCTGCAGAGCTAGACAACTATCCAGACTTTGCCTTTGCTTTCCTCCTTCTCATGGTCTCTGGTCCTCTGGTTTGAGCATGACCCCTGTTGCTCTGCTCCCCATCTCCTGCCCTGGTGCTTCGCCATGGATGCCGTTATGTGGCTAGACCACAGCCAGATATTTTCTCCCTAGCTCTGTGCCTCACAGGGTCTTCAAAGCTGCCTCTCCCCACCCACACAATGAGCCACTTCACCTCGTTGCTTGTGGAGGTCTTCAGGTTCATACGCTTGGACGGTAGTGCAGAGGGAGTTTGCTTTAAGTGTTTAGCCTTTTAAACTATTTTATCTCTTGAGAAGGAGAGAGAAAGAAAAAGAGTCAGTACCTGTCTCAGATCTGCAGAACCTGGCCACCATCTCTGGGGCACCCTTCATGTACACTTGGTAGTGACGGTCCCCAGCCAGCTGAGCAACCACAGACATCCTCTGCAGGCTTGAGGAAAATGGGAACTGGCGCAAGACAGTGATGGCACTCACAGGACTCTACAAAGTCACCAATGAGAGGGAGCTGGTCAAGCTTTTAAGGGGTTCTCCTGCAAGGATCCCAGCCACGTTATGAAGTAGCATATTTGTCACAATACTTTTATCTTCCTACGTGATTTAAAGGTAATTTCCTCAGTAAATTGGTCTTGATTCAAACTGCTCTTAGCTGCCTAGTGAAATCCTCATTGCTTTCCAAGACAAACATACCTCCACTGTGACTGATCTCTTTCCCAGAAACAGTACTCACTCTCAGCTCCAGACTCCTGCGGCTCTTCTCATCAGCTTTTACCATAGCACTTGGTGCACTGTCCTGCACTGACTTGCACCTGTATTGATTGTCTGCCAGTCTGTGAGTTTTTCCACTGAAGAAGCCAGCATGTGGTGTTCTGAAATCTATGAAATGTTCTGGCATTCAGTGTGTATGTGTGGAGTGAACCAAAAAATGAATTGGGGTCTGAAGGAAAGACTAAATCAACTATAGAATTTGTTAGAATTAGGATAAGTAATGGATATATAAAAATATGTGAAAATCAGAGAAGTCTCACCACTGAGAAGTGGAAAGAATGTCATAATTAAGAGAAGAAAATCATACCTGACTGGCATTTGGTCCTGGTGTTATAATTGTGTTTGAATCTGACATGCCAAATTTGCAGGAGTCCGTACTGGAATCTTCTATTTTCTGTTATTCAAATGAATGAAAACATGTATGAGATTCCTTGGAGACAGACAAGAAGGAAAAAAATTTCATTTGTACAATATGCTAATATTTTCAAAGCCCTTTTGTATAGTTTTTCTTCTGCAATATTGACATTAATATCATCATTATCAAATTTCTGTTGTGTTGATCTACAGCATGGATCTCAATGAAGAATGCCAAAAATCCAATACTATTGTGAATGCAGTCTAAGTAGTAATGCATGGAAAAGTATTAGGTATAGGGAGGTGGCTTTCCCTGCAAGGCAGATAGATGAAATAAGAAAATCAATTTAGCACCTAGATAATAAAATTAGCAATATGGATGAGAAATTTGATGACATGAAGGAAAAATTCAGAAAAGAGAATTAAATTCTGAATAAAGAGGGATTAAAAGCAAAAATGTTGGAAATGAAAGAGCCACATGATATATACAGCAGAAAGCCTTGTCAATAGCCTAGATCAAGCATAAAACACTTATCAAAGATGGGAGACAAGGTTTATGAAATGTTACATCCAGACAGCAATTAAAAAACATCAAACATGACCACAACTTTCAGAAAGCTGGAGTAATCAAGAAAGCAAGCTGAAGAATCAGTGGAGTAGAAAAAGCTGAGGTAGAAATAAAGGCATGGAACAACTATTTAATGAAATTATGTCAGGAAAAATTATCAAACTTGAGGAATGGTATGTATGTACAAGAGGAATAACAAAAAGAGTATTCCAAGAAATACTGTCATTAAAGTTTTTAAAATTACAAAACATAAGAAAGACAACAATATTAAGAACTAATCATTGAGATAGGGGGATGGCTCATATGTTAAAAGCATTTTCTCATAGTTCCAATCCTAAACACCTGTGTAAAATAGGGTACAAAGTAGCATGCGTTCCTGTAATCCCAAAGACCCATGCAAATGGGAGGCCGAATCAGGAGAATCCCAGTGCTCATAGGTCATAAAGACTGACTCTCTCAGTAGAAAAACAATAAGAGAAATCCCATCTTAAGCAGGATAAATAGAGAAGGCCAACACCCTGACATTTCTCTTTGACTTTCACATGTGTCATGACATGCACACACCCTACACACACACACAAATATTAAAAAGAAGAAGCTACAAGAAGAAAGTAACCACTTAGTTGCTAAGGCAGACCTATCAGAATAGCATCAACCCTTTTGAAAGAAACCCTATAATCCAGAAAATTAGATGATATATTTTGAGCCCTGAAAATAGATAACTTTCATCCAAGATTGTTTTATCCAGCAGAGCAATTCATTAAAATTTATGGAAAATAAAGTTTTTTCCAAGAGACTCACAAAATAAAACATTTCATAATCACTAAGATAGCCTTACAGAAGATACTTAATGAAATTCTACACAAAGAAGAGGAAACAAGTCTTAACAGGAAAGCATTAAAAAAACAAAAAGAAAGAAAGAAATCCCATAAGAAGAATAGAGAAATAGAAGAGAACTAGGAGGGCCGGAGAGATGGCTTAGCGGTTAAGCGCTTGCCTGTGAAGCCTAAGGACCATGGTTCGAGGCTCGATTCCCCAGGACCCACATTAGCCAGATGCACAAGGGGGCGCATGCATCTTGAATTCGTCTGCAGTAGCTGGAAACCCTGGCATCATGCTCTCTCTCTCTCTCTCTCTCTCTCTCTCTCTCTCTCTCTCTCTCTCTTCCTCTTTCTCTGTCTGTCTCTCTCAAATAAATAAATAAAAAATAAACAAAAAAAATTAAAATAAGAAGAGAACTTGGAAAGAATCAGACATGTCCAACTCAGTAAGTGAGCAAAATCCTAATATGAAAAAGGGAGAAAGAAAAATACAGGACTGGGGCTAAAGAGACAGCTTACTTGTTAAGGTATGTGCCTGTGAAGCCTATGAACCCAGGTTTGATTCCCCAGTACCCACGTAGGCTAGATGCACATAGTGGCAAATGTATTTGGAGTTTGTTTGTAGTGGCTAGAGGCCCTGATGCACCCTGTGTTTTTTCCTTCCTTCCTTCCTTCTTTCCTTCCTTCCTTCCTTCCTTCCTTCCTTCCTTCCTTCCTTCCTTCCTTCCTTCCTTCTTTCCATCCTTCCTACCTTCCTTTCTTCTTTTTTTCTTTCTCTCTCTCTCATAAATAAATAGAACAACAAAAACAAGGACAGGTCAATGGTCTAGTGGATAAACAATTTACCACTCAAGGTAAAGGACCCAAGTTCTAGTCCCCAGATCCCATATAAAAAGGTAGAAGCCACAGTGGTCTTCTGTAATCTCAGCATACTGAGGTGGGAGGCAGAGTCAGGGTAATTTCCTAGAAGCTCCTGACAAGCAACAAAGAACAACAACAGCAAAGGGAGAATCAAGAGAGGGAGAGAGAGAGAGGCACACACACACACACACAACAGAGAGACAGAGACAGAGAAATATGCCTCAAATAAGGTGGGGAGGCAAGGAGTGACTGGATAATTATTCTCTAACCTCCATGTGCATGCCATGGTACACAAATACACATGAGTGTGCACACACATGAACACACACAAAGAAAAGAACAACAAGAAATCAAAGCAACCAGGAAGCAAACATACTTATGAGTTAGCAAATATCTCTTGATCATAACTCTATCACTGATTTCATCACTCTAATTCAAAGATGCAGGCTAGTTGATTGCATGCAAGCACAAGATACAACTGTTGAAAAAACACACACCTCACTGACAAAGACACACAAGACTAAAAACCAAAGAATGGCAAATTTTATACTCATCAACTAGAAGCAGAAATCAGGTAGTAGTAGCCACTATTGCATCTTTCAAAGTTGAGTTCATAACAAAATTAGTAACGAGGGATTTAAAAAAGTCTCTACATATTACTGAAAGAAAGCATCTGTCAAGAAGATTAACTATTTTAATGTTTAATATCTGTGAGGGCATCTAATTTGATAACACAAATGCTATTGAACATAAAAGACAGATAGGTCCACATACAATAATACTAGAGCATCCAGACCAGAAATAAAAGTCAACAAACAAACTCAGAGTTAAATTGTGACAGATCAAATAGATTGGATGGACTTAACAGACATATACAGAATAGCCTATCTAACAGCAGCAGAATATGCCTTCAGGCCCTTGGAACTTTCTCAAAAATAGGTCACATTTTAGGGCACAGAGCAAGTTTTATCAATTAATAAGCTTGTGCTATTTTTTTATCTTATCAGATCATAGTGGAATAAAACTAGAAATTAATATCAAGAGAAACTACAGAGATTATGCAAATACATGGAGGCTGAATAATACATTCTTGAATGATTGGTAAGTAGTTGAAAAATCAAAACGGAAATTAAAAATTTTTAGTCAGATAAAAATGAAAGTACAATTTATCAAAACCTTTAGAATACAGCAAATTCTCAGGAAAGTTTATAGTGCTGAGAGGTTACAAGTAAAAATCAAGGAGAGTGCAAATATTAATGATCTCCTTCAATGTCTTGGGAATACAAGAAATACCAAACACAAAAGCAGTAAATGGAAAGAAATTATAAGGATCAGAACAGAAATTAATACAAAGAATAATACAAAATGTCAAGGAAACAAGGAACTGATTCTTTGTTGTAGTCAGCTCCACATTTCTGGGATGAACTTCCAAACAGACACAAAGGCTAATGCAAGGATGCATAGCTGGTGAAAGTGCTAAGAATAAATTATTATTGTGTGCTCATCTCAAAGCAGGACATTTATACCACTCTAAGGCTCATGGAACATTATGGAAGGGGGGGGCAAGGAGAAATGTTGTTGTTTGAATGTAAAATATTCCCCATAGACTCATGTGTTTGAACCCCCAGTTGGCAGTGCTGCTTAGAAGCTGTGAAACTTTTAGGAAGTAAAGCCTTGCTGATGGAATCCTGTGCGTCCCTGGAGAAGGGTCTTGAGGTATCACAACCCATCTCTATTTGTTGCTTTTGCTCTTACTTGCTCCCAACATATGTGACAACATGACACCAGCTCTCTGTTTCTGGCATATTTTCCCTATCATGATGACAAGTTAAGCTCTTTTCTGTCTTTAAGTTGCTTCTATTTTGTCCCATAAATGAGAAAAATAACTGATAAAGGAGGACTGTGGAATGCTCTTTTATTGGATATGTCATGCATTATACCACGAACTCACAACAGCAATGATTTCCTGCACAAGAGTGAGCCTGTCAACATTTCATCAGAGAGATGGGTGTTAGTGGCTCACCTGACCCTACTCCTCCCAGAGTAGCTAAAGTAATCCAAAGCAGAAAGAACAATGTTGGAGTTATCACAATACCTGATTTAAAATCATGCTATAGGACCACAGATGGCTTTTGCACCCTTGGTTAGGTTTATTCCTAGGTATTTTTCGCAGCTATTGTGAATGGAATTGCTTTCTTGATTTCATGATTGACATGTTCATTATTGATATATACAAAAGCCACCACATTTTGTACATTGATTCTATGTCATGATACTTTCTTAAATGTTTACTGTGGCACTATTTAGAATAGTTAAGCTATACAATCAGCCTAGATGCCTGTCAACAGACAAGTGGATAAAGATATTCTGGTATAGGACTGGAGGGATTGTTCAGCAGTTAAGGCACTTGCCTGCAAAGTCTAAAGACCTGGATTCAATTCCCCAGGGCCCACATAAAGCCAGATGCAAAAAATGAAGCATGTATCTGGAGTTTGTTTGCAGTGGCTGAAGCCCTTGGCATGCCTGTTCTCTCTTTCTCTCTCATAAAGCAATAAAATATTTTTAAAGATATTGTGGTAGATATGAAAAATGGAGTTTTCTTGACCTCTAAAATGAAATTACATTATTTTTAGTAAAAAAATGGGTTATATGGGGATCATATCAAGAAAATGAGTTAAACTCAGACAAACGAATATTGCATGTTTTCTTTCATGTGTGTAACCTAGATAACATGTGACATGAAAGTAGAAAGGGGACTATTGGCAGAGAAAGGTACTAATGAGAAGGGAGAGGACAAAAGAGGGTAATGATGATGAAAATGGTCAAAGTACAAAATATACTTGAAGAATATGGTCACAGTGAAATCCATTACTTTGTATAATATATTCCAATAAAATTTCCTTTATTGTGTGCACAGGTACCATGGCACACACATGAAGCACAAGCTGGGGGTGTTAGTCCTCTCTTTATTTTCAACTGAAAGGGCCAAACTATCTGGCCTGTGAGCTTCCAGATTCTCCTGACTTGACTTCCCATTGTCATGAGTGCATTGGGATTACACACCAGTGTTACACTGTGTGTCCAGTTTTACATGGGTGCTGGGGCTTTGACTCCAGGAATCATTGTTAATCAATAAGCCATCTCTCAAGCCTCAGTAAAAAAATGAAGTCTATATTTAGAATGACAATACATTCATAATAATGACTAATAACAATCTATGAATGTTTTCCAGAGCTTAAAGTTAAAAAAACTTTAGTGCTCCTGGTGAGGGTCCTTCGCATTTTCATTTGATTGGATTGAAGATCAACTTACCCAGGCAGTGCCTTCAAACATTTTGAGGTCCAGAGGGTCTCCTTGAATGGTGCCATCAAGAAGAATGAGAGAGTGGCAGCTGACCATGGCTGCACACAGTGGGCCCCATGGCACAGCCTTGCCTGAGGCAAAGCTGTGGACAGCTTGAAACCTGGTAAAGAAGATAGCAAGTTAAAGTCCTAGGCAAAACCATTGCACTGTTGGCCCTCATTTAGCTCCCTGGCCTGCTCTTTAACCTTGAAGGCCTTCAGTGGCTTCCTCATATTCTAGAACAACTTCATAAACTGGTTCATAACCCCTTTGAGGTTGAATAAAGAAATGTGGGCATTGTTAAAAATATAATAACAAAAAATTTCGGAGTGTGCAACAAACAAAAATTAATTTAAAACTAAACCATGAAAAAAAGGACTTCCATGCAACATGGTGGCTTAGAAGCCATTGCAAAGCAGCTTAGGGAGGGATTTAAGCAAAACCCCAGCAAAATACAGTCGTGTTCTGAAAAGTGAAGGGGCATAGGTTATTTTTAGACACAGTGAAGAAGCCGCAGAGACCAAGACCCACCAGAAAGGAAGAAAAACGGTCAGAGTCCCACTGAGGTGATTGTGACCTGCGCACACATGTCAGCCTGGTGTAGTCCCCCAGGCACGCCAGGCAGCGGTAGCAACAGAGGCTAAGCAACAGATTTTTACACTCCTTCAGCCTTCTTGCAAAGTTAAGAAATCTGAAGGAAAGACAGCTGAGATAACTAAAGAACTATTGAAAGTGCAAGCAACTGCAGAAGTCTGAACTCTCCCATCCCCCACCATCAGAACCACGAACCTCCAGCATTCAGCCCCCAGTGGCAGCGCAGCCAGCAGAGCAGATCACAGGTGCAGCTGCACAGCACAACACAGAGGGATCGAGGTGGGCACTCAGCACTGGTGAGATTAGAAGCCACCCCCAAGGGTAACGAGGCTGACTGACATCAAAGAAAAAAAAAAAAAAAACAGGTACACAGTTCCTGCCAGAGCTAATCTCTCTTATCTCTCTTTCCTTGTGAGGGTAGGTTACAGGGTATAGATTCTTGGTTGGCTTTACCATTTTCAAATAACCTATATTTGGGGGTTGACTTTTATTGCCTTTGGTGCTTTCATATATATATAGGGCCTTTGTTTTTTGCTTCTGTCATTATTTTTTAAAATATTTTTTTTATTTTTATTTGTTTATTTGAGAGTGACAGAGAACGAGGGACAGAGAAAGAGAAAAGAGAGAGAATGGGTGCACCAGGGCCTCCAGCCACTGCAAATGAACTCCAGGTGCTTGCGCCCCCTTGTGCATCTAGCTAATGTGAGTCTTGGGGAATTGAGCCTCGAACCAGGGTCCTTAGGCTTCACAGGCAAGTGCTTAATTGCTAAGCCATCTCTCCAGCCTGCTTCTGTCATTATTGGGGGCAGTGTCTGATCCAGGTCCAGGTGGACCTGGAACCCAATTCAGAACAGAAATCTCTATCTCCCAGCTGACAAGATTAAGGCTGTGTAACAACACACACCCTTAGGGATTTTGGCTGTATATGACTATTTGTTTTAATCCAAACAATTGCATACTTTGTGCTGGTTTTTAATGATTGTGTATGTTACTCGGTTGAAGTTTAGAATTTGCCAGTAAATTATTCTACCCAGTCCACTAGAATACTTGCTTAGCAAGCAAACTCAATACCTAGGATTACTTCTGTGGCTTGACTGGCAGACAAGAGCTACACCTGGCACCTTGAACTCATATTCTAAGGATATATACAGGTGGATTGCCATGTCTGGAAACACTACAGATAAGTAGAAAACCCAACCATCAAATCAATAGAGGATGCAAAATTCACCACAATATAATACAAGAAACTCAAAGAATCAAGACAATACAGTCACACCAAAAACTATAAATCCATCAGAAATGATCACCAATCATCCTGTTTTAGATGAAATGCCTGACAAACAGTTCAAGAAAATGATGGTATCTATGTTCAAAGAAATCAGAGAAGAAATGAAGGGAATCAAATAGAAAACAAAGGAATTAAAGAAGAAGACAAGCTTCTGAAAGAGAACACAGAAAACCAGCTTAATGAAATAAAGAGGACATTACAAATTATAAGTAAGGAAATAGAAATACTGATGAAAAAATAGGCTGAAATCATGGCTATGAAAAATATAGTCAATGAAATAAAAAATGCTGTGGAAAGTCTTACCAGTAAAATGGATGAAGGAGAGAACAGAATATCTAAACTAGAAGACCAGGTGGCAGATCTAATACAATCCAACAAAGAGAAAGAGAAGCTAATAACAAGGTATAGATGTGAACTCCAAGATATCCAGGACACTATGAAAAGATCAAACATAAAACTTCAGGGTATAACAGAAGGTGAAGAATTTCAATCCCAAGGCTTAATAGGTGTTTTCAACAAAAATCATAGAAGAAAATTTTCCTCAGATTGGGAAAGAAATGCCAATCAAGATATTCTTGTATCTTTTAGAACACCATACAGACAAAATCTGGAAAGAACCTCTCCTCACCATGTTATAATTAAACTACAAACACACAAACCAAAGAAAATATACTGAAAGCAGTTAGAAGAAGCAAGTTACCTACAAAGGCAAGCCCATCAGAATAACTGCAGATTACACAATACAAACTTTAAAAGCCAGAAGGGCTTAGAATGACATATTCCAAGTTCTGAAAGATTACAATGATCAAACAAGATTACTTTATCCTGAAGAGGTGTCTATCTAAACTGATGGAGAAATAAGGGAATTCCACATCAAAAACAGGCTAAAGGAATTTATGACAACTAAACCAGCTCTACAGAAAATACTTGCAGGAATTCTTAATGCCAAAGAGAAAGCTAAACACACACAGGAGGAAATAGGAAAAAATAAACCACACTCAAATAACAGTTAAAACAAATGAGTAAAGGAAAAACAGGAGACACTACAAAATAAGAAAAATGGCGAGAATAATAAGAACTCTTAATATCAATGGCCTCAATGCACCATCCAAAAGACACAGGCTTGCAGACTGGATTAAAAGGCAGGATCCTGCCATTTGTTGCTTTCAGAAAACTCTCAATAAAAGATAGACACTGCCTTAGGGTGAAAAGATGGAAAATGGTATTTCAAGCAAATGGGCCTAGGAAACAAGCAGGAGTTATCCTAATATCTGACAGGATAGACTTCAAACTGACAATAGTGAAGAAAGATAAAGAAGGTCATTTTATACTGACTAAAGGAACACTCCAACAGGAGGACATTGCAATCCTAAACATATATGTATCTAGCAAAGTTTCATCAAACAAACCTTATTAGACTTAAGGTCACAGATGACATCAAATGCAATTATAGTAGGAGATTTCAATACCCCACCCTCATCAATTGACAGGTCATCCTGGAAAAACATAAACAGAGAGCATCTGAACTAAATGATGTCATGGAACAAATGGACCTAACAGATATCTACAGAACATTCCATCCAAATGCTGCAGAATATACATTTTGCTCAGCAGCACATGGAACATTCTCTAAAATAGACCATATATTAGGACACAAAGCAAATCTCCACAATTACAGGAAAATTGAAATAGTCCCTTGTACTCTATCTGATCACAATGGGATTAAACTGCAAATCAGCAATAAGAAAAGCTACAGAGCATACAGAAATTCATGGAGACTAAACAGTACACTACTGAATGATCACTGGGTCATTGAAGAAATCAAAAAGGAAATCAATAAGTTCACAGAATCAAGTGATGATGACAATACAACATACCAAAACCTTTAGGACACAATGAAGGCAGTTCTAAGGGGGAAATGTATAGCATTAAGTGCCATATTAAAAAAAATTATAGGGCTGGAGAGATGGCATAGCGGTTAAGCTCTTGCCTGTGAAGCCTAAGGACCCCGGTTCGAGGCTCGGTTCCCCAGGTCCCATGTTAGCCAGATGCACAAGAGGGCGCATGCATCTGGAGTTCGTTTGCAGAGGCTGGAAGCCCTGGCGCTCCCATTCTCTCTCTCTCCCTCTATCTGTCTTTCTCTCTGTGTCTGTCGCTCTCAAATAAATAAATAAATAAATTATAGAGTTCACAAATAAACAATTTAATGCTCCACCTTAAGGCCTTGTGAAAAGAAGAACAAGGCAAACCAGAAAGCAGTACACGAGAAGAAATCATAAAGATTAGGGCAGAAATTAATGAAATAGAAACCAAAAAACCAATCCAAAGAATCAATGAAACAAAGAGTTGGTTCTTTGAAAGGATAAACAAGATTGATAAACCCTTAGCAAATTTTACCAGAAGAAAGAGAGAAGAGACAAAAATTAATAAAATTAGAGATGAAAAAGACAAGATTATAATAGATACCAAAGAAATTCAGACAATTAGAAGGACATACTTTAAGAATATACATTCCTCAAAGTTTGAAAATCTGAAAGAAATGGATGATTTCTTTGATTCATATGACATACCAAAATTAAATCAAGATGAGATAAACCATTTAAATAGACCTATAACAAGTACAGAGATCCAAACAGTTATAAAAAGTCTCCCAACTATAAAAAGCCCAGGTCCAGATGGATTCACTGATGAATTTTACCAGATCTTCATGGAAGAACTAACACCAATGCTTCATAAACTTTTCCATAAAATAGAAATGGAAGGAATTCTACCCAACTCTTCCTATGAAGCCAGCATCACCCTCATACCAAAACCATGCAAAGACAGAACAAAAAAAGAAAATTACAGGCCAATCTCCCTCATGAACATAGATGCAAAAACGCTGAACAAAATATTGGCAAACAGAATACAAGAATATATCAAAAAGATAATTCACACTGACCAAGTTGGCTTTATTTCAGGGATGCAGGGATGGTATAGTGTATGCAAATCAATAAATGTAATCTAAATAGTCTGAAGGACAAAAATCACATGATCATCTCAATAGATGCTGAAAAGGCATTTGACAAAATCCAACATCCTTTCATGGTAAAAGTGTTACAGAAACTGGGACAAGAAGGAACATATCTCAACATAATAAAAGCTATTTATGACAAACCTACACACAACATAATACTAAGTGGGGAAAAACTTGAAGCCTTTCCACTAAATTGAGGAACAAAACAAGGGTGTCCACTGTCCCCATTTTTATTTAATAGAGTACTAGAAGTCTTAGCTATAGCAATAAGGCAAGAAACACTCATAAAAGGGATACAAATTGGAAAGGAAGAGATCAAAATATCACTATTTTCAGATGATGTGATTCTATACATAAAAGACCCTAAAAACTCTACCAGCAAACTCTTAGAGCTGATAAACACTTTTAGCAATGTAGCAGAATACAAAATAAATACACAGAAATCAGTAACTTTCCTATATACTAACAACAAATGTGTGGAGAATGAAATCAGGGAATCTCTCCCATTCACAATTGGGTAAAAAAATAAATAAATAAAGTACCTTGGAATAAACTTAACTTGGGAAGTAAAGGAGCTAGCTCTACAATGATAACTTTAAAGAACTCAAGTGAGAAATTGCAGAAGACACAAAAAAATGGAAAGACATCCCATGTTCTTGAAAGAATCAATATTGTGAAAATGTCAATCTTACCAAAAGCAATCTACACATTTAATGCAATCCCCATTAAAGGTCCAAAAGCATTCTTCACAGGAATAGAAAAAAAAATCCAAAATTTCATTTGGAAGCACAAAAAACCTTGAATCACCAAAACAATTCTGAGCAACAAAAATAAGGCTGGTGGTATCACCATACCCAATTTTAAGCTATATTACAAAGCCATAGTAACAAAAACAGCATGGTATTGGCACAAATACAGACATGTAGATCACTGCAACAGAATAGAGGACCTAGATGTTAATCTAGCCAGCTACAGTCATCTGATTTTTGATAAAAATTCCAAAAATATTCACTGGAGAAAAGACAGCCTTTTCAACAAGTGGTGCTGCGAAAACTGGATATCTATAGATAGAAAGATGAAAATAGATCTTTGTGTGAAAGATAACATGTACAAGAATCAAATTCAAGTGGATCAGGGACCTTAATATCAGACCTGAAACTCTGAAATTGCTAGAGTAAAAAGTAGGGGAAACCCTTCAACATATTGGCATAGGTAACGAGTTTCTGAATATAACTCCAAATGCTCAGAAAATAGAACCACTAATCAGCTACTGGGATCTCATGAAATTACAAAGCTTTTGTACAGCAAAGGATACTGTGAATAGAGAAAGAAATAACCTACAGAATGAGAGAAAATCTTTGCCAGATATACATCTGAAAGAGGAGGATTAATATCCAGAATATACAAAGAACTAAAAACAAAACAAAACAGAACAATAAGAAATCAAACAACCCAATCAAAAAATGGGCTATGGAACTAAATAGAGAGTTCTCAAAGGAAGAAACACAGATGGCATATAAACATCTAAAAAAGTGTTCTACATTCTTAGCCATCAGGGAAATGCAAATTAATACTACCTCGAGATTCCATCTCTCTCCTGTCAGAATGGCTACCTTCAAGAAAACAAATGACAATAAATGTTGGCAAGTTTTTGGTAAAAGGAGAACCCTTCTGCACTGTTGGTGGGAATGTAATCTGGTACAGCCATTGTGGAAATCAGTGTGGAGGTTCTTGAGACAGCTAAAAATATATTTGCCAGATGATCCAGCTATTGTACTCCTAGGCATATATCCTAATGAGTCTTCTCACTACCTTAGAGATACTTGCACAACCATGTTTATTGCTGCTTTATTCACAATAGCTAGGAAATGGAACCAGCCTAGATGTCCATCCACAGAAGAATGGATAATAAAGATGTGGTACATCTACACAATGAAGCAGTACTGAGTGGTAAAGAAAAATGAAATTTTCAGGGAAATAGATGGATCTAGAAAGGATTATACTAAGTGAGGTAACCCAGGCCCAGAAAGCTAAATGTTGCATGTTCTTTCTCATATGTGGATCCTAGCTACAAATGTTTAAACTTGTGTGTGATCTGGAACCAATAATCAATAGCAGAGGCCCATAAGCTAGAAAAAGGCCATAAGGGATGGAGGAGATGGAGGATCTTAAGAAGATGGTATTGTAAATATATAAGAAAACAGATTACAAGGAGGGGAAAGGCCTAGGCAAGATCAAGGGGAGAGATCATATAAAAGAAAGATGGGGGAACAGTCAATAAAAATTCAAGATATTCTGAATAAGACATATGAAAATCTACATTTTTAAATAATGGCACATCCAGAAGCTATAAATTGTTACTAGAAAATTTTCAGTGCCTGGGATGGGATACTTAACAGTGAGTCATTGGCCAGCTTTTTACATGGGCTCTGAAGGGTCAAATTTGGCAGTCTCTGGTCTAAGAAGCCTTCATGCTTAAGTAGCAAGTACTCTTAACCACTCAGCCATGTCCTCATATTGATTTCTTCAATTTTGTACTATGTACTTATGCAAGATAACATTATCTGCATTGATGATCATAAAATCAAAACATTAATAAAATCTAAAAAATACTGGAGATGTTATATGTCCAGTTATATTAAGTATTCACCACGATTTAATTTTTTATGCAAAAATAAATAAGCATACCCATCTTACATGCTAATTTCCTTCTGCCTTTAAAAATTGGCAAAAGTATATGCATATCAAAGACTTATTTTAAAATAAATATATGATTTGTTAACAGTGAGTGTTTTTACTTATATGCCTTTATACTTGGGTTTGCATAAAAATTTTTTAGACTAAAAGGGGCCACAATTAATAAACTTTAAAAAGCCTTGCTCTATAGGATAAAGCTCAGTGTCTAGCCTGGTCATCATAGGTCCATTTGTTCCAGTTGTACTCCATCTTAAAGCTGCTTCTCCATCTAGTGTCATTCATGCCCAGATCCTAAGGCTGGACTAAGCTGCTTGTTTTGTTTCTCCTCCCCATAAGGCTCTCTTGCCGTCTACCTCCTGTTCACCTGATTTCTTCTTATAGCTGCTACTCCAACTACTGTCCTTCATGCCCAGATCCCTACGCAATGTAGAATACCACTGATTCATCAAGATCTGATGTCAGAGGGCTTGAATAGATCACAGGGGCTTTCACAATGTTACTTGCATCCATCCCACAAAGTGGAGGCCTGTGGGAAAGATCAAGCAAACCGCAAACCCTGTAGTGCTCTCTTTAAAAGGCACACACACGTGAGGTGGCGGGAGGAGAAAGTAGCCTGCCTGCTGGTTCCAGACAGCTACAGACAAGCCCAGGCTCCACAGTGTCCCTCACTTCTCAGGTCATTGCAGTTTTCCTCTCCTGAAACTTCCAGTCTAAGCATCATTTCCCTACATGTCCTTCTTAGAGCTGAATAATGATTGTGCCTAGTTGATTGTACTTCCTCAGAGATTTCTGAGTGCTAAGGTCATGGGAAGACGATGGAAGGGGGAAGACACAAGCAATATCTTCCTCCTTCACTGTCCCATTCTGTGGAGGCCCTGCCTGTCTGGACAAAGGTTGGGTAAACGCGTCTGAGCAGCCAGGAGCAAACACGAATGAGAGTCAGAACTCAATGCCACAAATACTTTCTCATATGTGGATCTTGGCTTTGCATTCACATGTGTGTGTGTGTGTGTGTGTTGGAGTATGAGTCAGTGGTAGAGGCCAGGGACATAGAAAGGTCCCATGAGAGAGGGAGGAGAGATGGGAGCTTAAGGGAAGGGAATCGAGGATAAGTAAGTAGGGGGAAGTGTGTTGGGGGTGGAGTGGTCTAAGAAGGTGTTGGGTCTAAGAAGGAGGAGGGTTAATCAAAACTAAAGAGGTTATAATTAACCTATATGGAAACCTACTTGTATGTTAGCTAATTTTAAAATATATGTGTTTAAAAAGAGAATTTGACCACCAGTTGCTTGGACAGATGTTATTTACCCCCAGTTGCTCACGTAGCACCTTCTGGCACTAGACAAGCTAACTGTGTGGGAACTGATTCTCTTCCAGATTCCAGCCAGGTCACTCCAATTTATATACGAACAGCATATGAAGCAAATAACCTGATGTGGTGCTCACACAAGTGCAATAGTGGTGGGTGTACAGCCATGGTGGGAAACCAACTGCTCTTGGTTTGGCTAAGTGATCTGCTCAGTGGAACGGAACCCATAGCTGGAGCTGGGAATCATATCCAAACTGAGCTTGCTATCCATTATTAAGCTCCCACCAATCATGGGTTACAAGAGGGCCTAAGCCTATTAAATCCTCTCTAAAGAAAACAAAGGTTAGCCCATTTATCTGGTGCTAACTTCACTCTCCATTGGAGAATTTGCTTCTCTTTTTCAGATGGACACAGATTCTATGAAGAGAACTAGCCCATCACATCTCAAAGGAGCCCCAGCTGAAAAAATATTTGGGAAAATGAACAAGAGTGCTGCTCCCTTGGTGAACCTGGTACCAGCACAAGGGTGAAGGAGATAGAAAGAGGGTACTCAACTCCTACTAAACCAGATATCCAGAGACACAGAGGCTATCAAGACCTCATCACTGAAGTAGACTTAAAATGAACATGGCTCTGGGAAATTTGTGGAAGAGGGGTCATTATGCACAGAGACCTTGTCTCTTACCCATAGCTGATGGCTAACCCCACAATGTACAACCCATATTCCCCAATGAGGAGGGTCCCTGCAGAGGGGGGAGGACAGGGAGTAGGCTAACAATGGTACCAACATGACTTTATACACTGTGTACATAACTAATTTAAAAAACAAACAGGAGATTAAAAAGAGAGAGAATTTGAGCAGAACTACCCCCTTGAGGGTATAAATACTATGCCCAGGAAGCCATCAGTGGTCACAGAAAAAATTCAGTGCCAGCACTAAGGCACCTTCCAGTAAAATATTGGTCAGTAAGTTCCCTGAGGTCCCCCAAACAATACAGAGTTTTGCTAAGGTTCTTCATTGCCCACCAGAATTAGATGAGGTAGTAAGAACCTATTGCTGAAAATACCACATGTGTTGGTTACAAGACACTGTGAAATCAAGCTGGAACTGAGTTAGGAGGCTACTCCCTGTGGTAGAATGGTCATAGTGATGGAAAATGCTATGTAGCCTGCTGGAAAAGTCACCAGAGGCCCAAGCCACCAGTGGACTCTGCAAGTACACAACTGGCCAAAGTACCATGTCTATTAAGGGGCAACCAACTGCTATCTAACTTAATTTAAGGCCCACTCCATGTGAAAGAGTTCATGCCTGATACTGAAAATCTAGTCAAAAGCCTATGGCTTAGAGATTCACAAACCCTGGAGGGGAATTTATTATAGTTTTTTGGCTACATGGATATGTTAAGCTTATCAAATTGCCCTCTACATACTTACATTCATGCATACGTTATTATTGCCACTCTCACATTTTTTAGGGAAGCCTCTTTCTTCAGCTGGTGTGACTGCTGGGGAGACTCAAACCTCACCAAAGTGCTGAGAAGAGGTGGCATTTTAGCACCTAATGAGACAGCTCTAAACATACACCCCAATGACTCCAGGACTACAGCTAAGAAGTGGAGGAAAGAACCAAAGTGTGGGGAGGAGTGCTTTGAAATGCTGTCTCCCAGACATACAGGGGACCCTGTATTCATGATCGCACAGTGGCTGTCATTATCGGCACAACCCCTTCATAATTTGGGCCCACCAACAGGTTGTTGTAGATGATAGAGGAGGGCAAAAAAGGGGGACTATTAATATAGAAGAGAGAATAATAGGGTTGTAATGGAAGGAGTGGGAGAGGGTGTCAAAGGAGGGTGGTAGGTGGAGATTATCTAAATTTGAATGAAGTTTTTTAAAATTTTCTAATAAAATGAGGTTCAGAATATGATGAAAACTGATTTAACAGCATATGGTCACCAAGTAGTTCCTTTCCCCTAAGCTGGCGTGTCTTCCTTACGTCACACAGGCTGTCTGCTGTCCCGAGTGCTGTGCTGCCCTTGGCCTTATCACCTCCTTGGGAGTCCCTGCATGATGCCTTCTCTGACCCATAGTTGCCTGAACCATTGTCTGAAACCAAAACAGGGTAGCCAAATCTTAAGCCAGAGGCCATCATCCCTTAGACTAAGAAAGTTTGTCTCAGCTCTGCAGGGGAGGAGCTGGGATCCTGGGCACACTCTCCCTTTTCTCTCCACCTCTGCTCAGGGATACAATTCTATTTGATTATGCTCTCTCATGTCCCAGCTTTTCACTCAGATCTTCAGAATTTACAGTTATATGTGCGTCAAAGCCTACCTGAAATGCCATCTTTTCCAGGTAGTTTTCACAGGTGCACGAAATTTCAAAATGAGTTTCTTCTTTCATTCAACATGTTATAAAAATCAAGACTGATATATATATGTGTGTGTGTGTACATATATATGTATTTATAGATATATATACACATATGTGTACACATGTATGTATGTATAGATATATACACATATGTGTACATATATATGTATGTATAGGTATATATACATATATGTGTACATATATATGTATGTATATATCAAGCACTTTTTATTATGCCATCTCTATTCTGACCCTCTTTCTTCATAGTCAGTTTTCATGGCCCGTGCGCTGCACTGGAGGTGAGCACATTTGCATGTTTTAATCCCTCTAGACTATGAGCTAACTCTGCAGGGGAGGAGGTGGAGTCCTTCTCTGGTCCCTGAACACACTCTTCACGCCAGCCACCCAGGAAGCCTTTGCAGTCTTTATTTAATTAAGCAAAGCCTTGATTCCACTCTTTGCTCCTCTATTTTATTCATTTGGCTCCTTAATTATTCACCTCACTCTGTTCCATTTTTCATGTACAGTTTGAGGATCTACTCTCCCTGCCTGATTCAGAACTTAGGATACACTTGATTAACTGGGAGCGACGACGTACACATGTTGTGACTCTCATCCCTCAACACTGTGAGGATGGACTGAACATTGCCGCAGCAAGCACACCACCATGCCTCCCATCTTCACCTAAGAAACTTACCAGTTACCAGCAGTGGGGACAGTTCCCCAGAGATCCAGCCCATCTTCTGTAAGTGTGCCTGTCTGGATAAAAATTAGAATTGATATTAGCATAATATTTAAATCTCTTATATCATGATTTAAACAAAAAATCTTAGCTTCTAGGAAGCTATAGTATGACTAGTTGTCCAAAACCCTTTTTATGAGCATCAAATTTTAAATCTGGTGACATTTGATTCTTTAAAGAGCATGTTGATATCATATGCTTCTAGTTACTATGTGGATAACGTGTAAGGGATTCACTTCCATTTGTTTGTTCTTGTCTATTGCTATACCTGTGAAGGTACCCAGTATGTGGAAATGCAACATGAGCCAGCTCAAGTCTGACTCTTGGGCACCCGCTGTCTTTTGAAACTAGAGCTCATATTTTTTTTTTCTTTCCAAGACTGTTTATTTCACACTTCACCACTGGGTTCATTATGATTTTATAAAAATCTGAGTCATACAATGTCTGCGCAGACTGACAGGTAAATGTCGATAAAGGGTTCTGAGCCCGTTGAAGGAAACTAAATGCTAATAATAAATAGTAAGTCTGCCCACGAATGAATCTTACTGTTAAGTCAGTTGTTCGATGCTATAACAGAGAAAGCACAATGGAACTCAGTCCATCACATCACCTTATTGGGTCCCAGTTCATTCATTAGTTGGACACCTGGGTCTTGCTGTGGTAGGCTAATGACATCGGGTCTGTTCAGAACTCAGACTGAGAGGAGGGGGCATAACGGCCCCCACACAGGCAAAGCAGATGGGATATTCTTAAGCACTGTGGAATGAACACCCTGCTTCAGCATATCATTGATAATACTCAAGATCATCTCTGCATAAGATACCATATTGCCTAGTTTCCAATGAAAGAGTATCATCTATCACTCCAGTGGGTCATGCTAGCAAAATGCTTTACAGTGAGGCCCTTCTTTTAAAAAATAATTAATTAATTAATTAATTAAGAGAGAGGAAGAGAGAGTCAGAGGAGATGGGCAGCCTAGGGCCTCTAGCCACTGCAAACAAACACCAGATACATGTGCTACCTTGTGCATCTGGCTTATGTGGGTTCTGGGGAATCAAACCTGGGTCCTTAGACTTCCCACACAAGTGTCTTAACCAGCAAGCCATTTCTCCAGTCAGCATTTCCTTCTTTCTACTGAGCAGATAGAGTGGAGGGAGGCGTGAGGTGAGATGAGACCGAAGAACAGTGGCCTGCATCTAGAGGATATTTCACTATTAGAATTTTTACATTGGGGTATGGAGAAATGGCTTAGCAGTTAAATGCTTTCCTGTGCAGCCTAAAGACCCTGGTTCAAGGCTAGATTCCCAAGTACCCATGTAAGCACAAGCACAAGGTGGTGCATGCATCTGTAGTTTATTCATTTATAGTGGCTGGGGGCCCTAGTGTGCCCATTCTCTTTCTGTCTGCCTCTCTCTCTCTTTCTTCCTCTCTCTCTCTCTCTCTCTCTCTCTCTCAAATAAATACATAAATAAAAGAAATATTACATTGGAGCTGGAGAGATGACTCAGTGGTTAAAGGTGCTTGCTTGCAAAGCCTGCCAGCTTGAGTTCCATTCCCCAGTACTCACATAAAACCAGATGCATAAAGCACTGCAGGAATCTGGAGTTAGTTTTCAGGGGCAAGAAGCCCTGGTGTACCTATTCTTTCTCACACACATGCACAAACATACAATGTACAAATAAATAAAAATATTTTTGAATAAAGAAATGTTAAGTGACTTCTGTCAGGCATTTGGAAAGACAAAGCCCATCACAGAATGCCAAATTAAATAACTGATCAATTTTTGGTTCCCTAATTCAGACTTCACAAAGAAAGAATTAATGCACTTTTATGAGTTATTCCTTGTACAGCAACTTTTCAAAAAAGCTATTTACTTCATTTCCCTCCTGTATTTTATAAAGACCCCAACCTGTATGTTTATAGTCCAGCTCCCCTTGGGTTGTTCCATTTCAAAAAGAGTTAGCAGCTTGATTCCAACTGAAATGTTTTCCTTCTGAGAAGATTGTGTTTTAAACATCAGTGTTTTGGACATGAAAATAGAGGTGATAATGCAGGGAAACAGAAATGAGACCATGTTATTTCTCTACAGGAAAATGACCTTATACAATAAAAATGCATATATATGTATATATATATAGAAAGAAAACTAAATTATGCTTGAAGTTCTAAAGGGAAGAAAATAGAAAAAATCTCTTAGCATAAAGACAAGCCTAAGCTTGGCTGAACTGAATAAAAAGTATCTTAGAGAACTAAAACATTTTATACAAAGAGAAATATATATGGGAACAAGTAAACTTAGAAGGCCAGTGATGGAAATCTAAATTGAAAGGATGCTGGATGGAAATTGTGGAGTTTTTATTATGATATCATGGTGACAGAGCTTTATAATGTAAATCTAGAATAAGAACTTGGAGATAATTAGAATTTTGGCTTTGGATCTCAGATCATGACATAGAAACGTATCTCCAACTCAGGGTTAGATTTCTCACTTTGCCAGCTCCCAGTCAAGAGCCACCATGCTGTATAGTGTTTGGCCAAGGAGGCCCAAGAGCCTCTTTTGGTCTTGCAAATGACAGCATGAGAGTTCAAAGGAAAAGTTTCATGCAGGAAAGAAAATGAACAGCTTTCAGAAAAAAAAAAAATTAATCTTCAAAACAGATGAATATATCTAGTGAACATAATTTTACAAAGAGCTCTCTCCTACATTGTAGACACTGATGAGGCTGTTGGGTTTTGTAGCAGGAATCCCTATCAGAAATCTGCTAAGGAGTTATAATCATACTATGAAGCAAAAATAAGCTCTCCTGATCGCTCACTGATGGCAACTGAAGACTTTCTTTGTCAAAGGAAAAGGGAAGAAAAACAGAAGTGAGGTGATGTAAAAGATGTGCCGCTTTCGCCTGGAGGCCATCGAGGTCAGGCCTTCGGAAGCCGCTGCCGCAGCCTGCCATCAACTCTCCAGACTGGCCCTCGTTGTCTCGGGCTCGGGCTATGAATGGTCCCCAGGGGCTCCTCCAAGCTCCCATCTCCATTCGGTAGTGGTTTGCGTGTGAAATACTCCGGCTCCTCATGTGTTCTAATACTTACTCCCCAGGCACTGCACTGGTTTGGAAGGCTGTGGAACCTGCAGGGTGAAGGGCCTAGCTGGCTGACACAGGCCATGAGGGCCAAGTCTTGGCAGTTATAGTCTGGACCCAGTTCCAGCCCAGCTGTACGCTTCTTGCCAGACACATTCCCACTGCCATGAACTGTACCATGCCTCCCCTGCCATGGTAGAATGTATCCCTTGGACCACGAACCAAAATGAATCTCTCCTCCCTACGTTGCTTCTCTTGGTCACAATAACAAAAGAAGGAACTAATGCACCTTCTCATAAAATTCCCTCCAGGGACCAGCTAGAGAGATGGCTCAGTGGCTAAGGTGCTTGCCTACAAAACATATGGACCAACATTTGATTCCCCAGTACCCAAGTAAAGGCAGATGCACAAAGTGGCACATGCATCTGGAATTCCTTTGTACTAGCTAGAGGCCCTAGCATGCCCATTCCCTCTCTCTCTTTCTCTTTCTTTCTCTCTTTATTTAAAAACATTTAAAAATCTTCCTTCAATGGAATAAATAAAAACACCTGTAAAAATGTTAGTAGTCATTATAAAACCTGTAAGGGCTTACAGTCCCCTTCCAGACATGACCCTCCTATTTAGCTTGCTGTGTCAGCCCTTCAGCGTTTCTCTAAACAACCCACCTTCTAGCCCCGTGGTCTGCTGTCCCCACACATTGCATGCCGCTCACGTCCCTGTGCCCTGAACTGTCGACCTATGAGTCTGGGACATTCTTTTAAACAGATGATGCTACAGCTCAGAGATGGCCCTCCATCCTCGCCCCATCCATTAAACGAGCACACCCTGACGCTGTGCTCATTCCTCCATCACATACGTGACCATGGCAGTCTTTGCTCCCATTTTCCCTCCATCCTCAGCTAGACTGCAGGCTTCTTTGACATTAGAATGACCTTTCATGACGCTCTATACCAGCACTATGCACTCCATTGGCTGCCGATGGGGTGCAATGAAAAATGGCCAGTGTTGATCAAGTCCTCAAATGCAAATGAACTTAAGAGGGGGAAGGACCAGCCTGACAGCCCTGAAGTCAGCCTGCCTGAAACTGAGAGAGGGATCTAAGCATCAGCAAGCTAACGCTGAACTCCCCTAGGACCCCGGGGCAGGGTGTGTGTATGAGACGGGGCCTGTCCAGTCATAGCCATCCTCCCCATATGGCACACAGCCTTCCTCTGCCAGCCATCCACACCCCTCAGCACAAGAACACCCTTCCCTGACTGCTGAGGGTAGAGGGTAAGAGTGTTGGCACTGGCTACTGTCCATGTCCTTTCCTCACAGACACAGCTGAGGAGAAAGGAGTTTTTCACCTAAGGTCTAGACAAAGTACTTCCAGAACATGACTTCTTTATATTTTTGCCTGAAACAAAAGTTATTAGAGCAAAAGATTGTTTTAAAATACAAAATGGGCATGAAATATACTAAATTTCACGGGTGTGCGCATGGGGGTGGGGAACGCATGTGGTGGCTAAATTGCTGCCTACAGTGTCAACAAAGTCGGTTTCTGGAATGTGACCACACACTAGCCCAGAATGAGACTTCCCCTGGCCTCGGTTTCTTCTTTGTAGGGTGGGTGAACTACAAGAGGCCCTTCCCCGCTCTGCCGTGCAGCATCAGAACCCTCAACCTAGACAGCGTGCCACTCACTTTGTCGAAGCACACGAGGTTGATCTGCCCACACATGTTGATTCTCTGTGGGGAGATACAGAAGATCTTCTTCTTCTTCAGCCTCCTCTGGGCATACACCATGCCTATGGTCAGGGCAGCTGGTAGCACAGGAGGGACCGTGACCGTGAGGAGGATCAAGGCCATGGTCGCAGTGTCTCTTGGAGGGACCTGGGGAGGGAACAAGCATGCACACAGGTTAGCACCATGCAGAGCAGACTGACACCCACCTACCAGTTGACTACTAAAACCCATGAGAGCCCTAGGGACTTCAGCTCCAAGTAGTCCTGGCGAGTCACTCTTGGTGCAGTTGAGAGATCTCTTGGCCCCTGTTCCCAAGCCTCTACCCTTTCCTGACTGTTTCTCTCTGTGTAATATTCCTTCCACACAAGTACCTGTCCCTTCTCTGTTCATCATGCTTTCATGGCCCCTCTAAGCTCCCAGAGCACAGGGCAGATCATAGGTTATAGCATTTCACCCTGGCACTTACTTACCTGTTCACTGTTTAGTTATTTATTTGAGAGAGAGAGAGAGAGAATTGGTGCTTCAGGCCTCCAGCCACTACAAATGAACTCCAGATACATGTGCCACCTTGTTTACAGGGGTCCTCGGAAATCAAACCTGCATCCTTTGGCTTTGCAGGCAAGTGCCTTAACCACTAAACTACCCCTCCAGCCCAGGCAGTTGGTTTGTAAATATCTCTTCCCACTGGCCTACAAATGCCCTGTGCATAACAGCCATGCCTCATTTTCCTTTAAAATTTTTTATTTATTGTTTTGAGAGAGAGAGAGAGAGGCTAAAAGAGAGCGGGGAGAGAGAGAATGGACATGCTAGGGCCTCCAACTACTGCAAAAGAACTCCAGACAAATGTGCCATCTTGTGCATCTGGCTCATGTGGGTCCTGAGGAATCAAATCTGGATCCTTCAGCTTTGCAGGCAAGTACCTTAACCACTTAGCCATTCCTCCAGCCCTCATTTGCCTTTTTAATCCTTCTCGATTCTCTGGAGACAAGGGGTCTAGAGCAGAGGAAATGCTCAGTGCACAGCCAGAAGGATGGTTACTTGATAAAACTGGAACCAAGACTACCAGGACCTCTGTGTGCTATTCCACGTGCCACAGGGAAGTTGATACCAAAGTTCCTTAGCTCCCAGTGCAGCAAGACTGTGTTAACTCCAGATGCATTACATTCCTATTCCTTACAACCGTGCTTTCTCTGAAGAGGAGCTTTGACCCTGGTCATTCAGACCTGTCTAATCCTGCGCCAATTCAGATAGAGGCAGCCAATAGCACCAATGTTTCTGACCTATAGGAAGACCAAGACTGGGATTCAGCTTGCTGCCTTGGTGTATGCCACATATTGAGTCTGTCCAGAAAACCATCTCCAGGCTGTTGTCAGGGCTTCCATAATGCTCTCATACCCCAGGGCAAACTGGCATAGTGCCTCACATTCTGAACCTAGTGTCCTACATATTCTGCATGGCTATTCCGAGGATTCATTCGACTGGAACCTTATTTCAGATGGAAATGACTAATCAGAGGTTAGGTTTTAGTATGAATATTGCTTGCTTAGAAATTATTGTGACTGCACCATCTCTGGCCCAAATTCAATCTTGCCTTCCTACATACAGACATCAGAATTCACTAGTACCATCAATTTGGTCCTTACCTACCTTTGAACCTATATTTAAAGGCTTTACTTATGACACCTTTTTCTTCCTAAAAAGCTCAGTTAAGATCCAAATATGTTTGCATGGTGCACAGCAGAATAGACTATCAAGACCAGAAAGGCCCTCTTGGGTGATAAATGACAACCCCTTACTGGCCGCTACACTCCTGAAGGGCATCCAGTGGAAACCTGAGACCCTGTAGCTTAAAGGGAAGTAGGGATCTCACTTGGTATCTGTTCTATAAAAGTATGTTTAATTTCATTTCAGACCCCAAATAGAAAACATGAGTAAACTACTCATGATAGATTTTGGGGATTACCTGAGACAACTTTAAGACTCCATGGGAAATGTTCAAACTATATACGGTATTCAAGATACTCTCCAATCTTAGCAACATGTACCTGTCTAGATTTCTCTCTTAATTGCTAGTTGATTCCAGAAGACAAGTCTAAATTTCTATGTTTTGTTCATTCAAATTACTGTGTCCTGACTGCACTGTGATCTGATTGACTAAGTCTTCCTCACCTTAACAGGCTTGAGTAACATGTGCTTACAGTAAGGCCACCTGAGCTTGAGTATTACACATCACAGCAGGAGTAACCTCTCACTCTCAATTGAATGGTGAAAAAGCCAGTGAACTGTTTGACTTATAACAGCCTCATCATCCAACACAGTGGATTTCCACTAACCATGTGCAGCTATTTAACAAAATTAACATGAATTAAAATTGAAAATTCATTTTCTCAGCTACATATGGCTAAGTGCTACCACATATATATTACATGGATGTGTGTGATGCCAGGGATCAATCCCAGAGCTTTGTAAATGTTGGGCCAACACTCAACCACTGAGCTGCCAAGCACTACCATAGTGGGCACATTAGATACAGAGTATTTCTGTCATCAAAGAAAGCTCTTTCAGACAGCATTGACACCCAGAATGATGGAATCAAGAGCTAGCCCTTGTTAATGCTCTGGAGATAGATCAAACTCTTGTAAAAGTTCTGAGATTGACAAGACTTACCCCTGGTACTTACTTCATGGTACATGTAGACCCCTAGGGCATAGAAAAATCCTATAACACCAAGGCAGGCCAGGAATACCATGAACTTGAAGGCATCACTGTACAGTTTGAAGTTTAGAGGTCGAGGGTAGAGGATGGATCTCACCAAGTCACCTTTTGCTGTATTATAACCTACATGAAGATAATCATAGATGGCTAAGGTCCTTTAATACATTTCTCCACAAGCCTGAAGTGTGTGGGCTTCTGAGATATAGTATGGAAACAGGGTTGCTCTGACCTAACAGGTCATCTGCCCTTCTTGTGCAGTCATTGGAAGAGATCAATGGTGCTCATGTAGCCTGTTTAATTTCTCTTGCTTTGGAGTCATGCTTCTGGGGTTCCCATGGTGTAATGCTCCATTTTCACCCATGGAGTTTAGAAAAACTGGGCCAAGTAGTTGAATAATGTGGTAACCAGAGAAAATAAGATGCCAAAAGAAGAATTTAAATCAGATATTTTTTGGAAAATAATGAAAAGCAAGATGTAAAGCAAGCACTTTCTTAAAAACACATTTATATGCTTGACTCTGAGGTGTGCTCAGAGCACCATGTGGCAGTATTGAGCAAGGAGTTTGATATACCCTCCCATCATGAGGTCTTTCTTGTGCTCCAAAATCTTCCATGTCCTCACATTTCTTAGAATGTTTAAAGTTCCAAGCATAGTATTCAAGGAAGCTTTCAATCTGATCTATTTCTATTTTGTCAGACTGCTTTTAGCTATTCACTAGTTTCAGAAGATCCTTGCCTTTTTTTCTTTTGTGTTTTGCAAATACAAATTAACCGACCCTCCTAGCTTTCATATATTAGGTTAAACCTTCCCCATTCAGTCAGGCTTGGTCTAAAATGCCCCCTCATCAAAGAAATATTTTCAGAATTATACTCCTATATTTGAACTAAAAATAATTTATTTCACTCTTTGGAGTCATTGCATCTCTTGGCCATATGGTACCTATCAACACTCCACATTTTAACTATAAGTCCACATGTTTCCCACAATAGATCATAACCATCTTTAAGGCGGAGAATATTATTTGGTTATCCTACGTGGCACATCATAAATATTAATATGCTTGTAATTAAAGTAATTGATATATTCTAGATGAGTTAGTATTATAAAAGTATGCTTAGTCTACTACTTGATGCATACTTGTTCTTCTCAAACATGGCTTTCCTGCATTTGGAGAATTGGATGTTCAATTTCTCCTACCTTTCTAAGTACTTTACAAGTGCTCACAGAGGGATAAGCTCTTTTAATACAGTTTCACAATGAACTCAGAGTAATTAGGATTTCCATGCCCTTATAACCACTAGCTTCTGTCTAGATAGCAGACTAATGTGTGGTATAAACCTCCTTAGCTAGATTTTTGTTTGTTTGTTTGTTTGTTTAATGGATACAGAGGAATCAAACTCAGGTTGTTAGGCATTGCAGGCAAGTACCTTAATTGTTGAGCCATCTCTCCAGCCCCAGCCTTAGCTAGTTTTAACATGAAAAGTCATACTTTAAATTCAAAGAATGTTCAGCTACGACAACTAAATTGCAGTCAAAAGTAAAGCATAATAGCATCAAAGTGCAAGGTGTGTTTTCTGTCTCTGAACATGTGAAGTGGTACAAACACACTGAGCTGAGACCAGGTCTCCAAAGGTTCCAGTTGTACAGCATCATTTGAAAAGCTGAAATGAATATGGCTAGCTAACTATGACAATGTTCTGAGTATATGTATGATCCACTCCAAAATATGCTTGGGAAATGTGTCTCTAGTGACTGGTTTAATAGCAAGTTAGAGAAAGATAAAGGCAGACATTGAAGGAGAACAGTCAATTGAGTATTTCTGTTATGATGGTACAGACATGAAGTGATGAACGCTGGCATAAATGACAGTCACAGGATGAGATAGGGGACAGGAGTCAGCAGTCCACTAGGTTGTGGTGCCAATTCTGTCAGAGAGAGAGGGTAGTTTTAAGACATGAACTAGATATCTATGCTGTCCACAGAGAAAGTCAAGGAAGGAAGAGGATTCTCCACTTAGATGCTTGCTCATGAAGTGTGCATAGAGCGCCCAAGTGGTGGTAATCAGCAAGGAGTTTCATAGACCGCCCAGCAGGCAACTCTGAAAGGAACAGGCTTCCATAGTTGTTAGGGTTGACACTGCTGTCTTGGCAATCACTCAGAGGGAGTATTGAATGGAAAAAGACAAGCCTACCTACACAAGCCAAACCAAGAGCATAGTTGTTTTTTTTTTTAAGGAAACTTTCAACATCTGTATAAGTCTTTCATCATGTGTAAGGGTTTGACAATGACCATTCAGCTAAAATGGCAACTTAGAATGACAAGGGGTTGGATCAGACAAAGAGTATAACTGTTGTCAACAGAATGTGGCAAAAATTCCCCTCGCCCAGCTTTCCCTACCTCCAAGCATCACCTGCTTTCACAAGGCTAGGGTCCACTGACCTGTCTGCAGAACCACAGCTCTTACAGGCCCTCGGCCTGAGGGCTTCACCTGGATCACTTCTGTCCCACAGAAGAGCACGTGTTTTCGATAGTCCTCCAAGCTGTGCGATTTCCAGGGCATGGTATTCTCCTTGTGGGGCAATGGTGTCTTTGTAACAGGTATACTTTCTCCTAGAAAAGGTTATATTTTGTCAATTCTTTGTAAACTCAATTATTCAGAACCATCGCCTGCCAATTCCTATATAACTATATAACCATAACCAAGCCAGTCTTCATGAATGAGGTCTTAGGGATGCTTGAGGTGCATACAATGGCAGGCTTCAGGGTGTTTCAGATATATAGATATATTCAGCTTGTCTTTTCTAGACCCAGTCTAAACAGTTTCCTGTCGTCACTTAAAGAGATACTAAACTCTCACTTAACCATGCTCCCAAGCATACATCAAACCCATCCTTATTCCAAGCAATAAAAGAACTATAAAGCACATGCGTACTCCCCGCTATTCACTTTTTCATTCACACATTCATTCATATGCCCATATTCCTATCATTGCAATCAATATTTGATAGTGCTTATTCTATGCTGGGAGCTGTGCTGAGTGCTGGCCCAGAGAACCAGGCCAGAAAATAATCATCATCGTTTTACACATTTTCCATGTGAATTTTATCAAACTCACCCTTTTATTATTTCATTTTCTCCCACAAAACCCTAAAGCTTTCTGTTCCTATTGTCATTACGAAATACATCCCAAGCTCTCTTACTGGATAACCAAAGCCCAGCCCAAATCCAACGCCCTCGCCGAGGTCCACTATATAAGCTCCAGCTAAGCCAGGCTCCAGTGCTGTGTTGCCTTCCTTTCCCCACTTCTTGCTGCTACCACTCCTCTCCATTTTTTTTGGTGGTTGGAAGACAGAATATGTAAGGTACAAAGAAAGTTAGCTCAGAGTTCAAAAAGATAGATTTCACAGACCAAATAAAATGTTAATAACACTTCCTGGTTCCCAAATTTAAAGAGCACTAAAATGAATTTAAAATTCTATCAGTCTTTTGCTCAGTGCTTAATTAGCAAAATAATGTGTAATAATTCTAATTTGAGATGGTATTGTGTTGCTTATACCTATAAAAATTTAGATCTTATCTCTCTTTCTAAGTAATAACAGGGCAGAAACGTTGACATCTATAACTCTGATACTAATTTTCTCTAGTGGATTCAAAATAGCATAGAGATAGATATAGATATATAGATAAATAGATAGATTATAGAGATAGATATATAGGTAAATGCATGTTTCAATTAAATTAAAGCAATTACTTAGATTTCTCTATTAATGTTTTTTTTTTTCAAACCTAGTTTCCTCATATGGTATTTTTTTGTATCACAATGTGTAAGAAGCTATAAAATTTTTTATTAGCATCTTAAAATCCTTCAGGAAATTTCTTTAGTCGACCATCATCCTTACTTTCCTTAAAACAGTTTCCTTAAAACACTATTAGATTTACCAGTTGAATTCTAAATGGCTTTGCAAAAGGGATAGAATCTTTTGGTGGATCTCCAAATAACTGCATCACATTGTTTTTGAAACCAACCCCCCTAGTAGGTAGATACTTACAGATAATTTCAAAGGGTGTTCTGCCTTTGTACCAAAAATATTAATCTAGAACATATACTTTGACTAACACAGTATTAGTGAGCAGTTTTCTCATATACACACCCAACGAAATTAGAAGCAGACACGTATTGATCAATCAGATATAAGTCACATTAAGATGATGTTCTCGAGGTTGCAAGGTGGCTGACAGGTTAAAGATGCTTGCTTGTAAAGCCTGCCTGCCTATCCTGCAGGTTCTATTCTGCAATACTCACATAAAGCCAAATGAATAAAATTGCACATGTATCTGGAATTTGTTTGCATGGCAAGAGGCTCTGGTGGACCCATTCTCTCTCTCTCTTCACTCTGCTCTCTCTTTGCTTACAAACAAAAAATTTTTTAATAAAAGACACATTATGTTCCAGACATGACTCTCAAGTTGGAAGACTTTAGCCAGGATTTACACTGTTCACATATTAATATGAAACCTTATACTTTGGACTTTCTTGGAAGTCCCCCAAAGTTTGTGCCTATGGAGGCTGGAAGAAGTGCTACAAGGAAGCACTTGTATTGCTCACTCGCGATTACATAGATGGCACCAGGGACCTTGAGATCTTTGCTGTTATCAAATGGAAATTCTCTCTCTTATCTCCAGGATACTAACATGCCTCTGTATGGTGACAACATTTGAAATGCTATGTTCCTATTTGTTTGCATTTAAGTATAAATTATTTGGCAGCAGAAACCATTTCTCACATAGCTTGGTGACTCCAGCTCACAACACAGGAGGACACATAGTAGGCAGTTCTGAACTTTTATTATGTAAATGGATAAACAAATAAAAAGAAGAGGCTGAGAGAAAAAAAGGAAGGAAAGGAAGAAAGAAACAAAATGAGGTGTAAACCGATTATATCTTGTATGGAAGGATATCAATGTAGAAAGATTGTTGAAGGAAAACTCTATGTGTCTACCTCAGGTCACTGCATACATGCATCCTGCATGTATGTCTTACATAAATCAGCAATTTAATGAGTGGGGGGAAGGGACACTGGGTATGTCAGAGAGGATACCACCCTCTCCTCCATAGAGAATGAGGAGGCACCAGCTATAAGCATAGAGATGATAACTGGCTTCTGAGTGCTGAAAGTCATTCAGAAATTCAACTATCATCTCGAGATGAGAGCAGCCCTCTGTGTTCACTATGCCTTCCTTCTCCTACATTTCTGCCTGGAAGGACTAGGCAAGGACCCAAAAGAGAGTTATATGTCATGTGTCCTTAAGAAAAGGGACCTGCAGCTCCGCCAGATATGGGGAAACTAGGAGAAAATGGCAAATGGATGTGCCTTCCTTCACAGAGTGACAGGCCTCAATGGCTTCCCAGATCAGGGTAGATTAGCAAGCACAAGAAGAGTTTCCCTATATCCCTCTCCCCATGTCCTGAAGGAGTTGGGGTGGCCAGACAAGGATTAGGAAGATGGTTAACTGATGTAATGCCTGTGACCATTCCCTAAATAAAAATGAAGTGCAATTTAGAAAAAGAAAGGCTGACCTTCGTGCATGAAAGGATGTCAATGTGGAAGGATGTGGCAGTAGGACGGCCAGTGAGATGAGGAGAAAGATCCTGCCAATGCAGACGCTATGGAGGGGAACACTGAGCCCTGAAGACATTAACTTTCCTCACATTACTATCACCTTCCTCACTCGTGTGGCTCTTTGTCTTTGGGAGCAAATGCCTCCTTCATTTCTGATTTTTTAATTTGCTTGTTGAGCAGCTCCTGTCTCTGTTCAGCTCCGTTCCTTCATGTGAAGTATTTTAATAGCTTCTATCTTAATTTCTTTGATGCCATCACATGTAAATGTTATTTATAAACTAACTTGCTATAGAGATGATAGGAGTATTTGTTGTATTTTTTTCTCATATAAATACAACTTCTCTGCATGTCAGGTACTATGTTGCAGATGGAAAACTGTTATCTGAGTCACATTTGTTGATAATTTATTTCATGAGTCTGTCTCTAATATGCTGATTGTTCAATCAGGCTCCTTTGTGCAATACATATACTAGTGGGAGGATCTGTATAGTCAATGAAATCGTGTTTTAGAGGACACTGGGGCTCAGGCATTTTTGAAGAAATTAATGAGAAATATATTTTGTTTCTTTACATGCATATCTCTGTTTTATGCATCTGTCCCTAAAACTGGCTTTCTTTTTCAGTACTTAGGCTGCATAGAGCTTTCCTAGAAAAGGGCGCTAGGAAAAGCCAGTCGCTACTTAAGGTCATGTTAGGTTAATTCTAATTTCTCTGTCACTCTGAGTTTTCCTGAGAACCAAGGCAAATCCTGTATTCCCTAGCCAGTGAGAAGTCCAGACCCGACAGAGTGCAGAAGCCGTTCTGTCCTTCCTGCCCCGGTGTCCCACTGCCATGCCCTGTTGCCAGTGACAGAAACCTTCTGAATGCAGATGTAGCTAGCTGCTGAGGGATGGGCGGTGACTGCACGTGAGGGAGTGACAGGACACTGTTTGTTAGCTTGAGGTCTGTGCGCTGGGTACCATGGCAACATTTTGGATAAAAGATACGATCAGTATGCAAATCCTCATCACCGTCATTCCAAGGCAGTGGATTTCAACACATTAAGGGATATTTTGTAATTATAGCAAACATAGTTATGTTTGCAACATTTTGTTTAACTTTAAATTAAGCAGGCCCATTTTTAATGTAAAATCTGTTTATGTTGGACAATTTAAGAATAGATAATGGATTTCCATTACATTTACATTTTTTAGGTTTGGTGTTTTCTCCTCTCTCCATATTTACACCATTTTGAAATAGGAAAACTTAACAATCTATAAGCACAAAAGATATAAATATTTTTATTTTTTGTTGCGGAATAGTGTTTCTTATTGCACTGTGTTATGCTTTCTGATGTTTTTCTTAAGCAAAGGGTAATTTTATAAATAGTGCCTTACTAATTACAAAATTGCAAGTAGACTTTCAAAAGTACAGACGAAAACTGGAATAATTGCATATAACTAGTAGCTAAGTTTTCTGTATGGCAAGACCAAGAGGAAATATAAATCCAACAAGAACAGGGTTGTTAGTCAGGTTCGCTCAGACTTGCCAGTGAAAGCCAAGTGTACGTAAGAGAGTAGTGCGTGCCTGGACAAAATCTTTGTCCCTTCTCAGTGTGGCACTTGTTTTTAATTTTTTTAATTGAATTGGTTTTGATGTGATTATAGGTATACACCATTTTCTTCCCCAAGCCTTTCTCTACTCACTCCTATATCACATCCCAAGCAACTCCATAGACTATTAAATTTCGTCTAATTTTGTATTTATTGTGGCTTAATATTTTTTAATTTTTAAAAATTTATTGTGCTTGTTTTAAGGAGAGGAAGAGAAAGAGGCAGATAGAGAGAGAAAAAATAGGCATGCCAGGGCCTTCAGTTGCTGCAAACAAACACATGTACTCCCTTGTGCATGTGGCTTACGTGGGCAGTGGGAATTGAACCTGTGTTCTTCGGCCTCGCAGGCAAGCACCTTGATCACTAGGCCATCCCTCCAGCCCTTTTTTAATATTTTGAAAAGTTTATTTGCAAATGTGGTTGGAGGGGGGGAAGCGAAGGTCTTTTGCCCATGCAAAAGAATGCCACTATGGCCTTGAACCCAGGCTGGCAGGCTTTGAGCCATCTTTACTGCACCACTGTGGCTTAATTCTTATCATTGCAGACACTTGATTCTTTTCTTTTGTACTCTGTCTCTCTGAATGAAAAGGTTGGTTGTCCATCCCTTCTCTATTTCTCACTATCTTAGCATGGGGTTGGGTACCAGCTAGATAAGTCTATGTTGGTCTGATTTCCTAACACTTGACCCAGTGTTGCACAGGGAGGAAGATGCTCTTTGGCAACTGCCTACCTGTAAGCATGCCTTCATTCACCACACAGCTCCCATCAATCAGAATAGCATCGCACGGCAATGCAATTTTTCCTGAGAGAATAAGAATATCTCCAGGAACCAAGAGACGGGATTCCAGCTCCTGCAAGCCTACAAAACAGCAAAATTTTTCATGGCTGGCTGCCATTTTCCTATTTTTACTTAAGAGTCAAAATAACTAAGAACTCTTATCCACCCCCTGTGCAAGACCTACTGTGTGTTCACCTGCTTGAGCCCCTTCCCACACATCTAAAGATTAGTGGGGAGTTAGAGTTGGAGTGCTGGTTCCTGGGACACAGCAAAGGGTTAGCTCATCAGTATGTTACTGTTTTAAATCTAATACCTCATCAGTACTCTGTGAACGGTGCCTGGTCCAGTTCACTGGCCAAAGGAGAGGTGTCCTCGGGCTGCTGACTGGTTGCCCAAGGCCAGTGGCCCACTATCTAAAGAGCCTCTGCAGCTCTGGGTTGCAAATGTTTACCCTTGCAGAGAGCTGGGGTCACCTCATCCCAGGTTACCTCTAAGCAATGCCCAAGAATCTACCCAGCACCCAAAAGCCCCATTCTAGCCTAGCTAGATGCAGGGTCTCTGCGATGGCTAGTTGAGAAAAACAAAAGACCCTTAGAAAGGCTCACCTATTACTATTTAAATACATGAAATACTGGGGGAAGAGGATATGGAGGTAACCCAGATGGTAGGTAGGTGTGGTTCCACCAGACTGGGAATGAGCATGAGACAAGCAAGCGGCCAGGATTCCAAGCTGAACAAGGCAGTCAGCCGTGAGGTTGATGCACGGTTAGCATTTGCATTCTTACCTCCTTCAGTTTTATGACTGATGCCTGGTTTGTCTCACCCTAGTCCCGGTTCCAGTTTCATCAGAAAGGCTTTCTCTCCTTAACTAATAAAGACAAGTGGGACAGATTCCTGTCTGGGCTAGGAGGAGCCAGAGGGATTGAAGGTGCTACTCACCCTTGTCCTTCACAATGATTGTAACCTGGACTTTGTTGTGATCCTCCACGAGGTTGTGCAGCTTGACGGATTGCTGCCAATGGAAAGTCAAGGCTTAGCAAGCGGATGGTCACCTCGGAGCGTCACATCATCTCAGCACAGCCAATGACAAACCACACTGGGTAAAGAACTCACCTTTCACTTTTCTGTTGTTCTGGTTTTGTGAGAGAAGTTTGACATGTGGCCTGGGCTGGCTCCCAACTCACAGTAATCTTCCTGCCTCAACCTCCCAAGTGCTGGGATTACAGGAATGCTGTACCACGCTAGGCTCAGCCTCCACTTTTGTCACTCTAGCTTTCCTGTCCCTTGTAAAAGCAATTATTTATGTCCCCCAAACACACAACCTCTGCGTGTGTGTCATGGCTGAAGAATCAAGGCTTCAGTGCTTGAGGGTCCCCACCTTGGATGAGGTAGAACAAGAATGAGCAGATCGTAGCCCCTCTGCCCCGTTTCCCTGTCTGTAAAACAGCAAAGCTGAGTTCGTGCTCTATGTGCAGGGCTGGGTTCTAGCTGTGTGTAAACAGCCGACCCCTCTGTTATAGCCTGTGAATTTTTATGTATGACAGATCCACAGATTGGAGTCATGACACTTGGTTTTGAGTCCTGCTGCTACTGCTGGTGAGCTGTTTGGCCTGCTTAACTTCCTTTTGCTCATGTAAAAGGGGAAGTGATAAAAATACTTATTTTATAGTTTTTGAAGTCTTTAGCTAATTTTTATAAAGTCTTTTGTATAATCACACTATGCTGAGAACTCGTGAGGAGCATGAGTGATTAATAAGAAATGCCTGTTACGAGGGACATTAGCTGGAAAGACTTGCTTGAGGTAGAATTTATTGTGATATGGCTGCACAAAGTAGTGGAAGTTGTAGAGGAGAGGATAACATGGGAGTCAAGAAATATAGACAAGAGGATTTCATCCACATACTTTCCCATATTGACCTGGAGCACTGGGCTGAGGAAGGCGACCCTGGACACCTATCAGGGACAGGACTGAGTGGCTGGGGAAGGCACTGTCCCTTCCATACGGGTGTTAGCAGCCTGAATGCTAGGTAGAAGGTCTGAATACTATCATCACTATTCAAATACAACTTAACCCAATCCAAACAGAAAACTTTTCAGATGTTAAATTATTGTGATCTGCTCTGCTGATGGCTTTTAATATTACCAATATTTCCAGACTAATATGGATACTGTGCACAATTATGCAACGTTCCCCTCGAGAGAACATAATGAAGTCAATGTTAATATTTATGTGAAATTTTTTATTATTTAGTTCAGCTCTGCACAAAAAACTAGACTTCCTTAATTTGAGTCAATTGAGTGGAAAAACCGATATTACTATCTGGTGCACATTCATTATCCTAAGGTGATTTCCTGAATCTTGGCTGTTGGGGCATGCATTTAAGGGGATGGCAACTGAGAGAACTGGCTATGGTGCATTGTTAAGGAAACTGGAGTCAGTCAGGATTCCGAAGGTTATGGAAGGTTGGGCATGTGTGGGACAATTGGGGAAATCTCTGTGCCTTCCTTTCAATTTTGCTGTGAACCTAAAACTGTTATTTTGCAAAAATCACAATGAGTATAACTTAAAATAATGTTACTTAATATGTTCAAGACTTAAAAATAAAGATTCCGAAGCTGTAGATTTGGCTTACCTGGTAAGCAGCCATATATGGTGCTTTAGGAATTTTACCTTAGAAGTTAGTTGCTTCTCTGAGGACAGCTAACGTTAAACTGGATCTATTTCAGTTCCCCTCAAGCTGTAAGATGGTGTGGTGGTTTGCATGTCATGTCCCCATAGTCTCAAGTGTTTGTGACTGAGTTTCTGCTTAGTGGATGTTCTGGGGAGGTGGAGCCCTGCTGGAGGAAGTGTGTCATGGGGGAGGCAGACCTTGAGTCCAACCTTAAGGTGTGTTCAGAGGCAGCTTGTGCTCTGGTTATTTTCTCTGACCTGTGGATGCATGATGAAATGAGCCAGCTTCTTGCACCATGATGAAGCTTTCCCTGGAAATGGAAATAAACCTTTTCCTCCCATAAACTGCTTCTGATAGCATGTTTGTCCCAGCTGTGAGCAGGCAATTGCAACAGATGGTAACTTGCATTATTTTTTCATTCCAAAGATTTATCCCAAATTCTCAAGGTTTTATTTTTTTTAATCCATAAGGTACTATAAATGATTCAAATTATTGTATATATGCTCATTCAAAATAATAAGCAGCTACTATACACTAAATGCTGTTGTCAACACTTAGAATATATATTTGATGTTTAACATCTTCAAAATAATGTTACACTGGAATTGTTATAGCCAACATTAAATATATATATGTGCGTGTGTGTGTGTGTGTATGTGTATGTGTGTATAGAAAAACTAAAAACTGGGATTAAAAATGATGAAGGAGGGTTAGAGAGACTGCTCATATCTCAGTGGTTAAAGGCACTTACTTGAAAATAATTTGCCCACCATCACATATTTATCAAGTATTAAAATTGATAATCAAACCAAGGTTTGTTTGATTCTAAAGCAGTTTCTGTTTAATATGTTTTTCTAGTGCTAGAAAACAGCTTATGTTTTTCTTGAAAAAGATAAAAACTCTACCTTCTAAACTTTTTAAGTTTCTTTCTTGCTTAGAACACTTTTCAGTCAATGCCATGATAACTTCAGCCTGGGTTAGGAGGATGATCCGAACACACGAGGAAGCGGTGGAGCATGAGTTAATAGTGCTTGACTGTAACTCTCAAACCTCATTTCACTGTGAAGCTGGATTTGTTTATCAGACTTGGCATTCTGGATAGCCTTCCATGCTTCTGTGCCTTTTTGCTCAGGCTATTCCCCAGGATGTTCAGCCCAGCTTTCTACCAGCAAATGCTTTGTAATCCTTCATATAAAGCACTGCTTAAATGTCACCTCCACCCCAAAGGTCCCTCCATCCCCAGAAGAAAGGCAGTGTCTGGTCCCACTTTTGGCCCTTGAGGGAGTATTGACTACATTCTAGATTCCGTTACAGCTACCTGTTGTCTTGTGTCTCCTCCATGAAACAGGCACAATACACCCCCGCCCCACCCCCACACACATATACATACACGGGTCGTGTATTCATCTGTATATCTCCAGACTCTTAGATAGTAGCCTTGCAAAAAATATGTATTTAATAAAACTGAACTATTCTGCTTCTCCCAGAAACGCAAGGTTTGATAATGTAAGCATCCTCTTTGAGCTAATGCATTCAGAGCTACAAGTACAGGTTTCTATGACAACCAGCCAGCCAGGAGAAGGCAAGTGCTCTATGCTTGCCATGATTGTAAAGCTTGTTGCCTGATTTTCATTAGAACCCCTGGTTTCTCCAATCCCTCTTCAGTGGTCCCAGGATCCATTTCCACAGCTTATTTGCATACTGCTGTAATTGCACATCTGCTGCTGGCAGTCCGTGTGCTCGCTGTGGCTAGATTTTTCTCTAGAGATGAGTGAGGAGGGCACTAATGCACGTACTGTAGAGCTCTGCTCAGCCATGACTGAAGGCATAGCCTCGGGGGTCAGATACCCTTTCTCAGCGCTATTTCTAGTGGTAGAGAACAGCAGTGGAGTATGCAAAGACAGTTCGGGGTAAACACATTGCAGTGTTATTATTTGCACTCAGACTTGGCTTGCATTCACCCAACTTCTCAGTAAGGGATAACAGCTCAACAGATCAAGTGTTTTTTGATCTAGGAAAAATGAACTCTCTCTTCTCTCTTTCCTCTCTCTCTCTCATGATTTGGAGTAGAGTAGTACATGAAACAAGACATCTTATATGTCCACAAACACCTCCCTTATTACAATTTCCAAAAGCAACTGCTTGCTTAACTAAGTAAGAGAAACGATGAACTTAGTGGAATGATTTGAATGTTTCTGGCTACTTCATTTCCCTAAATCTTCCTGTCAGCACAAAATCCACAAGTTAGAAAGAGCTCTCGGTGTGTTAGTATTTAGTCCTTGATTAGGAATTGGGAGACCTGGAGCTAAGACATGTGATCACTGTGGCTTGGGTGCATATGAGTGGGTCACTTCACCTCCCTGATAATAGCATCTTTCCCTGATGGGTGAAAGAAGGATCTACAACTGTACTGTGTCTTGTTTTACAAATGTCATGGTCAACACAAACACATATACTATTGGTGCAGAAACCTATTACTACTATAAAGGAATTAAACAGACATTGATTGGTGAGGACTTGTGCTTTTAGCTACAGAGATACAGTTTCAGGAAACTGGCTCATTTCCTACGGCCTTACAAGTTGCGTTACAAGTTCTGTCAGCTAAGCTTTGAAAACAAACACCCGCAGCTAATAAGATTAGTGTTATTCTTCTCATTCCTGTTCTTTGTAAATCCTTGCAGTACTGCCTTCCAGTCTGAAGTTCCCATGGTCATCACTACTTGTGACAAAAGGATTTAAGGATTCTGTTAAGAAGCAGACCTTAGTATTGAAATTACATTAAGGACTTTAAAATGGGAGGAGAACCAAAACTTCACTGTGGAAGGGAGATCCTTACATGCAAATCAGAAAATAAAAACCATGAAGTTAAAAAGAAATACACTTGACTCTACACACTCTGTAGAGTATAGCAAAAGTCAAAGTCAAGGGGAAAAGACAAACTAAAAATTAAGCTTTCCCACATTTATGGTGACTATGAAGAGCCCATGAATGTAGAGAAAAAATTGAAGCAGATAAATGGAAATGTGTCTGTTCACATTAATAATAATTAGCAAGTTCACATTACAACATCAATTTTGAAAAACTTACTAAATGAGACATTTTAGATATCAACAAATAACATCTCATGCTGGGGAGGATTTGGAGAAATGGGTACTCTTGTATGTTGCTGATAGGAATAATTACCTCATTTGGAGAAAATTCTACAGCAGCATCTATTAAAGTTCAAATTATACCTATGCTTTGGTCCAGCATCTGGGCTTTTGGGTGGTTTGCTAAGAAAAGAATTGCAAACACTGATGTGCAAGCATAAACATAGTATGTGGTTATGTTTAATTCAGCATTATTTGTGGTGACAAAAAAATAGAAGAAAATCATCTTGCATTTCATAATTAACAGAATACTTGAATAAAATGAATACCTTGAATACCACTACTTTTAAACATGAGATAGTTACTTAGTGAATTGGCATTATAGATATATTGTAAAATAAAAGGCCTCAAATTAATATACATTGTAAGATCCTATTTTAATTTAAAATTAATAAATATGTAAATCTTCACATAAACTTGTATTATATATGTGTGTGTGTGTGTGTGTGTGTGTGTGTGTGTGTGTGTATGTGTGTGTATCAGTTCAGTAAAAAAAATTAAAAATTACATTTGACCAGTGGTAGTACTAAATACACTTATATGTCTGGATTAGCCTCAGAAGACAGCCTTTTAGCAAGCTAACAGGACTTTAGAATGCAGAACAATCATCTGTTACAAAACTATTAAGACTGCAGGTTCTCATCATTATCATGAACATTTTCATTTCTGAGGTCAGAAGCCCAGGTATTTCAAGTAATTCTTTTGCTGTAATATTGTCTTATAGAACCAAAAGTCAAAACTAACTTTCGTACAAATCTTCCCCCAACTCCCACATGAAAATTTATATTTTTCTTTTGGACTTTCTTTCCTTCCTTCCATCCTTCTTTTCTTATGTTCTTTCTTTGTTTTAAGACAGTGTCTCACTCTGTAACACAGGCTGGTCTGGAATTTACTATGTAGTCCAAGATGGGCATGTGTAGAATGAATGTAATCTGTAAGCTTGGGGAAATACATCATGAGTAAAGTTGGCTGCATCAGCTCATCTCAACATTCCTCCCATAATACCGAAACATTACTCCAAACACTTCTAAGTGCAGTCCAATGAAGGCTCACGTTGATCATTAGAATTCACAAAGATGTTTCCATCTTCCTACTATTCCTGAAGCCCTGTTCCTGAGCACCCACATTTGGTAAGCACTTGTCTCTTGCTTTGTTTTTAACATGGGTTTGACAAAACAACTTCTTGCTCTCAGTGGAAGTTCTATAGGCTTTGCTTCTTTCATGAGAAGCCACATAAATTCCAACTATGGTTTCAGCTCTTACCTGTCGCAAATCATACACACTTAAGACAATGGAGATAGTGGTCAAAATGATGATGGCCAGAGAGTACTCTACGTAACCCTGAGACAGCCACAGAGTAAGTGTGAAGGCTTGGAACACATAGAATGGATTTAAAACCTGCAGGTAAAAAATAGTGCTGGGGTTACTTGTTTGGAAGCTTGTAAAAATCAAGATGATGTCATTCAACCTGTTTCAATTGATAGTATCATCTGATATTTAAGATTTTACCTAGAAGTCAACTAATTTGCATAAAGGTAATGCCAAGCACATAGTCTATAACATGGTAGAGGCAAACTTATTTTACATACTCAGAGCCATGCTCACAAATTCATAATTTTTCTTTTATATGCTTGTGTGGTATGTGTGCACATGTTGTTCATATGTATATGGAGACACACGTGGGCAGGCATGTGCGTGTGCATGTGGAGATCAAAGGCTGATGTTTGGTGTCTTCCTTTATCACTGTCTACCATATTATTTAAGACAAGGCATCTTGCTGAACCTAGAGCTCACTGATTTGGCTACACTAGCTATCCAGTGAGCTCCAGGAACTCCTTGCCTCCTCATCCCTAACACTGGGACTACAGGCATGTCCTATCATTCCCAGTACTCTTTATGTGGGTGCTAGGATTCTGAACTCAGGTCTTCATGCTTGTGAAACAAGCACTCTATCCACTGAAGTATTTTTCCAGCCCTGATAATTCTTATTTATTTTGAATTTACAAAAGAAATATTTCACCAGTAAAAAAAAAAAAATGCTAACCATCTGCTTTCTTAAGCAAATTTAGTCATAATGGAGAAAAAAAATTATTCAATCTCATTTTACAATGAACTTCAATTTTGAACAGTTTCATTGTAGGCTTATTTTTTCAATATTTTATTATTTATTATTTGACAGAGAAAGAGGGAGAGAGAGAGAGAGAATGGGCTCGCCAGGGCCTCCAGCCATTGCAAACAAACTCCAGATGTGTACGTCCCCTTGTGCCTTGTGGCTTGTACCTCTGTCTAACCTGGGTCCTAGAGAGTCAAACCTGGATCCTCTGGCTTTGCAGGTACATACCTTAATCTCTAAGCCATTCCTCCAGCCCTTATTTTTATGTAGTCATGTACTATAGCCTTATTCAAGTGTAATGAAAACAAAATTCTTCTTTTTTTGTTGTTTTTTGTTGTTGTTTTCTGAGGTAGGGTCTCATTCTGGCCCAGGCTGACCTCGATTTCACTATGTAGTCTCAGGGTGGCCTCTAACTCATGGCAATCCTCCTACCCCTGCCTCCTGAGTCCTGAGATTAAAGGCATGTGCCACCATGCCCATGCCTGACCTAATTTTTTTTTTTTTTTATGTAGGTCATTTCAACATCACATAGGTCATAGGCCCTAATAAGTTTCTGCGACAGGTAGTGGAATTCACATGTCCCTTCCCTGGAATAAAGAAGGATCCTGGAGAGCATTGTCTTTCCCTGGATTTCAGGGAACATCATAGGCAGAAGGCATCACGAGCACCAGTACTGGCCAAATGTGCACACAAGTTTTTGTCTCTTGCCAATACCTTCAACTTTTTATAATTCCTTACATTTTCCATTTTGGTCATATTGGTTCCACTAGCAGAGGGCTGGGTATGTAGCTCAGTGGTAGAACAGTTATCCAGCATATGTGAGGCCCTGGGTTCAATTCCTGGCACTATGAAAACAAATAAGTTTATGAGGCCCCAGGCCTGCCTGAAGATCCACATGTGGTTGCTTGGGTGGGGAAGGAAAACATATTCTTTTCAGTGGTGTAGCCACCAGTAAGTTGCACATGTTCCTAAAATAACCCCTAATGCATCATACTTCTGCCCAATTAAACTTAATTGGTTACTGTTAGCCAAAGAAGCCATGAAAGTGCAAGAAAGGCTAACAAGAAAGAAGAACGTGGTTACTGGGAATGGGAAGAGGGTAAGAGAGTATAATAGGGGGATATACATGATCAAAATATATTCTATACATGTACGATGATGTCTAATGAAACTTACTGTTAGGCATAGGTAATATATGCTAGTAAAGGCTTAAAACAAATGCAAACAATAATTTTATCAGAGAAGAACTCTGATGAGCTAGAGAAAGGCTGGTGACATGCAGTTAGTGACAATGAGAGCCCATTAGAGCTGGATGATGACTCTTTCTTTGAGAAAGTGCCTTGCTTAACGCGAACACATTAGATAAAATGTGGGTTAATACTAGTGATAGTTCCCTTACTTTCTATAATTCCTTAATGTAGTTAATGAAATTCTACTTCAGTCACAAAAAAAATGAACTCATAGATAGCTGGAAAAATATGTTAATAAGCCAACTCTTTAGGGTTTCTGAAACTTATGGGTAATTTTATACATTTAAAAAGCTTTTCTTTCTAGTGATTATTTTGCTCTCAACTGCTTTACTTACAAATTACAGCTTTTGAGTTCATTTCACATAAAATGCTCTAATTGTAGATTACATACTGATGATAATGTGATTTTAAATTCATAGAAATCCAGTAGAAAGCTGGTTAAATACTTCTTATAGGAGAAAAACAGTATTGCCATAATTAATTTAGCTACTTTATTCAATATTTTTTAATTAAATATGAGGTAATTTTATTCCTTCTTGTTGTTGTTTTATTCTACTAAAGATCTTGTTGATAGTAGTTAGGAAATACAACAGCTCTTTCAAAATGGCCAAGTTAACCCTTGGAAGAATATTTAGCAAGGTGAAAATGCACTGGTGTCAGAAGTTTATATGACAGCCAGCAGCTGGAGGACTGTGTGTAATGTAATGTAATGGTGGAAATAGGAATATGGGTCTGAGTCTTGTACTGCTTTTTGCTGTAACCTAAATCTACTCTAAAAATAAAGTTAAAATAATTGTAATCTGGTTTTTGCTCCAGATTTAAAACAATGGTGGATAATTTTGTTTTATATTAGAAAGATATGGCCATGTTCTCAAAGTGACCACTCCTGTAGGTTAGAAATAGAAAAAAAAAAGTTCATTTCTGGTTGGTTGTTGAGTAAGTTTTCTTTTATAAAAACAAAAAAAGAGAGGGGTCTAGAGAGATGGCTTAGCAGTTAACGTGCTTGCCTGCAAAGCCAAAGGACCCAGGTTCAATTCCCCAGGACCATGTAAGCCAGATGCACAAGGTGGCACATGAAGCTTGAGTTCATTTGCAGCAGCTAGAGGCCCAGGCATGCCCATTCTCTCTCTCTCTCTCTCTCTCTCTCTCTTTCTCTCTCTCTCTTCTTCTCCCTCTCCTTCTCTCTCTCTCTTCTTCTCCCTCTCCTTCTTTCTCTCTAATAAATAAATAAAAATAAAATGTTTTGGTAAAGAAAGAAAGTAATAGAAAAAATGCACCATTGAGTGAGAACCAAACTCAATAGCTTAGTGGGCTCTTGATAAGAACTACACAGCGATAGGAGCATAGTTCTAGGGGAATCAGGACAGAAACTGTCCCATAAGGGGCAGGGTCACAACAAGGCCTATGGGCAAATAGAGGTGGTATTAGACTTCCTTCCCTAATGTAAATGCTAAAAAAAAAAGTCATAATAGCTGGATGTGGTGGCGCACACCTTTAATCCCAGCTCTCGGGATGCAGAGGTAGGAGGATCACCATGAGTTTGAGGCCAGCCTGAGACTCGGTAGTGAATTCCAGGTCAGCCTGGGCTAGAGTGAGACCCAAACTCAAAAAACCAAAAAAAAAAAAAAAAAAAAAAAATTTTAAAGTCATAATGACAGAGGGCTCACAAGCTGAGGGTGCAGTGGAAAAGAACAGAGTGCTCATAGAGCTATGACCTCTATCAAGGCCCACACAGGCTGTCAGGGACGGGTCCTCCAAACAAAGTCCAGTTCTGAACCAGGGATCCACTGGAAACCAGGTAGAAACAAATATGGAGAAATCAAAGGGAGACAGCAAGCACAGGGAGAAAGGGAGTAAGTAAATGTCCCACTTATGTTTATCTTACACAAAAGTAATAATACTGCCCCAATCATACAGGAAGATGGTGCTTAAAAAATACTAATAAATCACTCTCAAGAAAAAGTAAACAACAAAGTAATTCGAAAAATAGCACATTTCTGGTTCTCAGAAATCGCAGAAGCAGTAACAATGCCCATGGTGTGACGCCCTTTCTTTACACCACGTGAGAACGCAGTAAGAAGCTCCTGGTGCTCCCGCCGGGGAGAGCCTGCAGCAGGAGCTCAGTGTGCAGGCGCCATGCGCTTGCCTTCTCTGCCGGCCTGTAATATATTGTTGTAGTAGCCTGACTAGATTAAGGTCCCTCACTGCCACCACATTCAAAAACATAAGAAAACAAGCAGGATAATATAAAACACGTATCTGTCTCTCATGGGAAGGAATTTTAAAGTGGATTTGGACCTAAATAAGAGGTTTTTGAAGAGAAACAGACCTGAAGTCAAACACATACCTACACATATTGAAGTGAAAGAAAACTATTTGAAATTCCATTCTACATCATATTACCTCCCCATTACAATCATTGTAATTACATATATACAATATCGAAAAGTTCAATAAACAGAAAAATTATTGACTAAAACTAAAGGCAGTAACAAAAACAAATTATATTAGACAAAGATATCATTCTCAATGGAGAATTCCTATGTCATTCACATGTTCCCTGCGATGTAGGAAGATTTTTTGAATTTGAAAAAGAAAACATTTACCTGTTTAACAAGCAGCTTCCATATGGGCTGGATCTCAACCTCTATGGCATTGGGCCCACACACTAACCTTCTGTGGAAGATGAACCATCCATTAGTGTCATACCTACAAACTCAATGCGAGCTCAAAGTGAGCACAGGCCAGACTGACTACATTTCTTTAACCTTTAGATAGTTTGTGACTTCAGTTAAGCAATAATAAATTTTCATAAGTCAATTAACCAATAAACAAAGTTTTCTTCTAGTTTAAAATGTCTTTAACATAGTTCAACTGGTGAAAATGAAGTAAGAAAGGCTTTTAAAAAATAATTTCTTGGGGCTGGAGAGATGGCTTAGCAGTTAAGACATATGCTTGCAAAGACAAAGGATCCCAGTTTGACTCTCAAGGACCCACGTAAGCCAGATGCACGAGGGGGAGCATGCATTTGCAGTGGCTGGTGACACTGGTGTGCCCATTCTCTCTCTCTTTTTCTCTATCTCTTTTCCTCTTTCACTGTCTCAAATAAATTAATAAAATATAAAAATATTTCTTTACATTCCATAAGCAGATAAAAAATACATATGAAGGTATGCCTAGGCTTATCAGGAATTCAGGTTACCTTGTGTGTTGGTTTGAATCAGATGTCCCCAATAAACTCATGTGTTTTGAATACTTGGTACTCAACTGGTAGTAATTTGGGAGGTGGAGCCTTGCTGGAAGAAGTATGGGGCTGGCCGTAAACTTTGACGTGTTACAGGCCAACCTCCCCTTTCCAAAGCTCTGCTCGCTCTCTTGCTGCTGTCTTCCACCTGCTGTGGCAGAAGTGATATCCAGCGGCTGCCATATCATCTTTTCCTGCCATCATGAAGCTTCTCCTGTAGACTCTAAGCCAAAATAAAACCTTTCCTCCTATCAACTGCTGGGTCAGATGATTTGTCCCAGCAATACTAAGTTAACAATAACACCCTGGATGTTAATGTCATGTCTTTCTTACCTTGGAGTCTCCAGCACTTAGGAAACACCCTTAGTATACAAACCCAATCCATGTACCAATGAAAGAACAATTTTACTGCCAGATGATCGATGGTCTTCACTAGTATATATATGCTTCACATACAGCATGTGTTCATTATAAGAAGCAGCCTCCATGTTTGTATTATAGTTTACTGGGTTTTTACCAAAAGATTTATTTGTTCCTCATGATGTTCTAGAGGTTTGATGACGTCATTTTACCAATAGGGTCAAGTATTTGCTGTGGGTCTTTTGCTAAATTTGCCATGGCTAACACTAATCATGACAATACAACTCAAGAGAAGAGTGTCAGAGACTACACTTAATCTTTTATATGCATTAAGTCTGTGGTGGTTTGAATATAACATGTACTCCACAGCCTCATGTGTTTGAGATGAAGCCTCATACTGGTAGAGCCTTCGGGAGGTGAAGCCTTGCTGTGGAAGGTGTGTCATTGGGACCTCCCATGGGTTTTACAGTCCCTCCCCCTTGTGAGGACTACCTAGCTCTCTATTGCTGCTTCCTCCTAGCCGATGTGACACCCGCTGCCCATTCTTGACATGTCTTCTCTCCCGTCATGAGCTTTCCCTTGAAAGTTATTTCAAAAACCAAAATAAACCCTTTTCCTCAATGAGCCGCTTCATGAGAGATCAGATATTTTGTCCCTGCAACAAGAAGGTAACTGCTATGGACTCTTCTAATCACCATATTCAAGTTATCTCCTATCACTTGTTATAAAGAAAATCGAAGTATGGATAAATTAGCTACCCCAGGTTCTCAAAGCGAGGAGGAGGCCTCACATTTTGGCATCAAGCACCAGCAGGAGGAGCCTACTTGAGGGGGTGTTGGTCTCACTAACACGACAGAGAGCCGAGCCCAAGTCCATCGGACTTCTCAACCGTGCTTTACTTCTTCAACCATCATTAATGCTTTCCAGGGGCAGAGTTGACTTCCACCAAGGTCTTCTGACTGCACACTAGGGAAGCTAGAGAGTATTAAGAGCCAGAGAGAGCCAACAGCCATGTTGCTATGCAATCCCACGAGGTCCTATACATCACCCTGGGAACTCAGAAGACCGCAACTCAAGTCACTTTGGAGCTCAGGATTCTTTCCTAGAATTCGTGGCAGTAATATGTTATGGGCCAACTGTCAGACCTTCTCAGGTCCCCCTCTATCTGGCTTGTTAGGCTCTTCACACAGTCTTCATTTTGAAGATGCTTACTTAGTCAAAGCCAATGAGCCTCATGGTTGAGAACTGTGAGAGGAACAGGCCTGGGTTCACGTCCACTAAGCCTTTGCCCTTGCTGTTCCTCCTACCTGGACAAGTTTCCCCAGGTCTTTACATGGCCTCCTGCCTTGCTCCACCCAGAGCTCTGTTTAAGTAGCAACTGGCTATTGTGACCTTCCCTAACACTTCTATTTAAAACAGTTATTCTGGGTCTGGGGCATGACTCAGGTAAAGCACTTGCATAGCATGTGCCAGACCCTGGGTTTGAGCCCCAGAACTGGGGAGTGGAGGGGCTCCCCTAATTCCCAACTCACATTAATCCTTACCTACCTTCTTTTTCTTTAAAACACATATGATTACCTGAAATGATACCTATATTTTTACATGTTAATAGACTGCATCTTCCATTATAATATAAAGTTCCATAGATAAAGAATAGTTTCTGAAGAGCTAAAGTAGGCCCTAATACATGCAACATAATTAAGAATTGTTTCTTAAAGGAATGAGTAAATGGCTGAATGACAGATGAGCTTTGTTCCCTCATCAGTAAAATGAGTTTGACAAAATATGCCAGATAAAATTCTGGTCAGTGTCATAGTGATATAATTATATTAAAGCAATTATCACCAGTATCCCCAGGGTACAAGTTGCCAGTGGCAGGCATCTTTGAAGTCTAACTTCCTCTCGTACAATTAAATGTATATTTTTCCTTCCCAATTAGATTTTTTTCCCTTCAACAACGGTTTCGTTTTTAGTAGCAGTACTTACTTCATTGAATTAGAACCAATATCCATGTGCCACTCTCCTCAAATTTCATAGACTCTCATTAAAGACGGGAATGGAGCCTTTTCAAGTCTGTTTTTCTAACATGTAGAAACTAGGTAGAGTATGTTCTCTAAATACTGGAATTAATGAATGAAAATCTTAAAACACACACACACACACACACACACACACACACATCTAAAATACATTTTCCCCTGAAAGGCTCACAAGGGAAGAAGATCTAAGATGCTGGCAGATATGAAGCCCACAGTCTATGGCATCCAACTTCTGAGAGCCGGATATGCGTGTATGGCCTAATAAATCGGTTGGTTGGTCTTTCCCCCCTAATTTAAAAAGTATCAGGGCTGGAGAGATGGCTTAGTGGTTAAGCGCTTGCCTGTGAAGCCTAAGGACTTCGGTTCGAGGCTCGGTTCCCCAGGTCCCACATTAGCCAGATGCACAAGGGGGCGCACGTGTCTGGAGTTCGTTTGCAGAGGCTGGAAGCCCTGGCGCGTCCATTCTCTCTCTCTCCCTCTATCTGTCTTTCTCTCTGTGTCTGTCGTTCTCAAATAACTAAATAAATAAGTAAAATTTTTAAAAAAGTATCAGTTTTGACATGCCTTGAGAAATCCTTTCTCCTCAGATGTAAAATTTTCATTTTAACAGTACTTGAACTTGCTTATATAATTTCATGAAACAATCCCAGAAAGGACACCATTTTCCCAATATCATGAAAGAGCAGTCAGCCTTTTACACTGGTCCTCACATATGACCTCGTTCATTTACTATGTGTTTCCAAATTCCTCAGCAAAACCAGATTTTTGTGGATTTAGGGTATGTGGAGCTTCCAGGCAGCTTGAGGGAGAAGCATCCTGAGTATTCGGACCAGAAAGGAAAGAACCAAGAGGGAGTGAGGAGTTGAGGTGCCAATACAAAGAAATCCAGACAGCCTCTCAGATTCAGGGCTTATACTCTCTCCATTTGGTTTCTTTCTTTCACTTCAAATGCCCTATTTCCTCATAAACCAGTTTCTGCTAGCTTAGAGCTTGCACTGATATCAAACCCACTTCAATTTGGTCCTGAAGAATCACTGAACCAACTGAATGTTTCTTCCCAACTTTTCACTGGTGATGAGTTGGCCGAGTCAGGCACATTCCCACATAGAAACTGGGTAATGCTACCAATCAAAGCTATGCTTTCTTCCATAGTCACCAGTGAAGTGACTGGTTGTCAGCAGTTAACCCTGGGTTGGGGGTGCCTGCCCTGTCTGCGGACAGGAAGTTCCATTTCTATTTTCACAAGTCTAAACAAAGGCCCCGGAGCAGGATGGTCTGAATGAAAAAGAAAGAGGTCCTTCACCTCAACGCTGCTCTAAGGGGAAGGTTGGTGAGGATCAGGTCGGTTTAGATTTTTCACAGGACCTAATCCTTGTGAAATAAAAGAATCACCCCAGGGACTCGAGAGATGGCTTAGTGGTTAAGCGTTTGCCTGTGAACCCTAAGGACCCCGGTTTGAGCCTTGATTCCCCAGGACCCACATAAGCCAAATGCACAAGGGGGCACATGAGTCTGGAGTTCGTTTGCAGTGGCTGGAGGCCTTGGAACGCACATTTTCTCTCTCTCTCTCCCCCTCCCTCTCTCCCTCTCTCTCTCTCTCTCTCTCTTTCTCTCTCTCTCTCCATCTTTCTCTGTCTGGTGGCTCTCAAATAAATAAAAATAAACAAAAAAATTTTAAAAAGACAATCATCCAAACATTTATGAACTTGCTTAGGATGGGTATAAAAATGCAAGCGGAATTTTGTTCACAACGAGTGAACTTAAGGAATCTCCAGAGACTACTTACTTGCTTTTTCCTGAAGCCTTCTGGCAATTTCACTCCAGGGGTAATCAACTCTCTTGATGTCCTGATAGGCTTTTGCTACTGAAGAGTAAGAACTATATACAACTATGATTTTTTCCCTCTGCCTGGCTTCTAGGAAACCCACAGAGAAATCTTCACTTAGAATCTTACAGGTTTTCATCATCTGGGATTCTGCATGCCTTCCCCCTCCCTTTTTTTCTCATGTTGCACTTTTTTTTTAATGTAACCAAGCTTAAATGCATTTAGAGAATTGGCTATTCAATGATATCCAATCAGTCACATTTAATTTTTCTAAAGGCCTCCATCTTACTCTAGGAAATCAAGGGGAAAATGTTCCACACTCTGCTCACTCTCTTTTCACTCTCCACGTACACATGTCTGTAAAATAAAATATGCCCATGCTTATAAGATTATCCTCGCTATTTTTCATACTTGTGACACTGTACTCCATCTTGCTTATTAGATTGTCAAGTTCCTTATTGTGTGGACCAGATTTAAATTCAATTATGTATGATGTTTATTAAAGCTTGGCACTTGATAAATAAGGACAGATATGAGCTAGCTACACTGAGGAGAAATTTTCTTGTGCAGATGGTTTCTCAGGCAGGACTATATCTACATCTATCAGTAAGAGTCCAATACCCTAGATCAATCCTTTAAACCTCTTGTGTTTAGTGTTATTAAACAAATTTGTCTTTAATGACTTTGAAAACTTTTTGTATTTCAATGTACTAAACATTCAAATGAAATTTTATATATATATATATATATATATATATATATATATATATAAAATTGATAAGGCACTTTGTAGTATTATCCTTGTATAAATGGCTATTAATTATTCAGAGTGTTCTGACAGTTGAAAAAAATCAATAATTCTTAGACTTTGTTTGTATAAAAGTTATTAGAGGGTGCATGTTGAAAATGCAGAGTTCTTTGTCTCCTAATTTTCCTTGCTTCAACAGAATTATCAGAGCAATGAAACTGGGTAGCACATTTATTCTTAACTTGAAAATTGATGTTTCTGGCTAATTGTGATCAGTGCTAGGTAAGTAATGTTCCTGAGAGTGTCTGAGGGGCTGGAGAGATGGTTTAGTGGTTAAACGCTTGACTGTGAAGCCCATGGACCCCAGTTCAAGGTTCAACTCCCCAGGACCCATGTAAGCCAGATACACAAGGTGGTACATATATCTAGAGTTCATTTGCAGTGGCTGGAAGCTCTGGTGTGCCCATTCTCTCTCTCTCTCTCTCTCTCTCCTCTCTCTCTCTCTCTCCTTTCTCTCTCTGCCTCTCTGTTGCTCAAATAAATAAATAAATAAAAACATAAAATTTTAAAAATAAAAAAGTGTCTGAGAAGTGAAGGGGATTGTTAAGATTGTGAGGAAGACCCTCCATGGTTTCCTTTCAGACTCCAGGAGTGGCCATTTGAAGTAATAACCAAAGGAAGCAGGGACTTTTTCAGCTGGTAAGCTATGTCAGCATTCCCTAAAGCCTGTGCTTCTGTAGATGATACCTCATGATTTTTGCCTCACTGTTTTTGTCTCTGTGTCACTAATCAGCGAATATCTCTGGGACAATGACTTTTTCTTGTTCTTTTCACTGGTTAATTGCAAAGTTCCTGGCATATTAGAGACATACAGGATACTTTCCTCTGTTTATTTCTCCTGCAAGCATCTATTAAGCTCCTACCATGAGTCAGGGGCTGTTCCAGGTGCTGCATATGTAACAGTGAATAACCCAAAATGAACACAAAATGTCCACAAGGAATCTGAATAATGTCTCTGTAGGTTCCAGTTCATTTTGGAGGATTAAGAAGTTGATGTTCATGAATGGCTTGAGATGTTTTGAGGAAAGAATAAGAAAGGAAACACAAATGACTATTATGTAAGCCTGAGAAAAAAGGTCACATTTTGTTTGATTGCTTTCTCTTTTAGTCCTTTCTTTTCTGAAAACATTTTATTTATTTATTTGAGAGAAAGACAGCAATAGAGGGGAAGAGGAGGGGGGGAGAGAGAGAGAGAGAGGGAGAGAGAGAATGGGTGTACCAAGGTCTCCAGCCACTGCAAACAAACTCCAGATGCATGTACCACCATGTGCCTCTAGCTTAAGTGGGTTCTGGGGAATTGAACTTGGGTCCTTAAATTTCACAGGCAAGAGCCTTAACTACTAAGCCATCTCTCCAGCCCTTTCTTTTTAATAGGTTTGCTTAAGAGAAGAATTCAGAACATTTCTCATACAGAGAGATGTTGTTAGACTGATGAAGCATCATGCCAACAAACCACTAACCAGGGCTCATCTGATACTTCACTTTCCTACCAGGAGGATTTACTTTCAGGATGCACAACAAATCCTACCTGACCTCTTGCTCCTCACTGGTCAGACCCAATCCAAATGTATGGTGGATGTCATAGCAGGAGTTACTGTCTTCCAGCAACCTAAGATGTGGTAGGGACAGGAACCACACTTCATTTCACAGCACTCAACAAGCCAAGGTTCTTCCCCTCCATCCTAATGTAGTGGGAAGAAAGGTCTTTACTTACCCAACTTTCCGAAACTGCTTCTCCAGGTAATCCCAAACATACCTTATTTTCTGCACTTGGATACATCTCAGCTATAAACACAAATGGATGGAAAAGTTGTCAGTCAAAGGTAGTGCCCAGAAGGAGGATCTGTTCAATGCAAATCTCCACATGGGCCTCAATTCTGTGATGCCGATTGTCATTCCAGCCCAACAGTATTGTATATAAAACAACTTTTTTAAGAGAGAGAGAGAGAATTGGAGCACCAGGGCCTCAGCCACTGGAATCCAACCCCAGACACTTGTGCAGGCAAGCGCGTTAACCACTATGCCATCTCTTCAGCCTATATTTAGAGCTTTTTATCCACAAATGTGATTTCATTCTTTTCTCTGCAAGCATACCATGACATTGCACACTCAGAATTACTTACTTTTAATTCAGGCTTAATGATAGCTTGGTTAATGACAGAGTGGCGATCAGCCACCAGAGGTTTTTCTGAGTTTTTGCTTACAGGAAGCTTCAGGGTAGATAAGTGGAGGCAGAACACCTTTTTCCTCATATACCTTTGAAATTCATCCTAAAGAAGTCAACAAACAAGAACACTGGCATTATCCAGAGCTCACTGGATATGCAACTTCTCAGTCCTATTTCAGAACCTATTGAACTCAGGTGGCAGAGCCTTCAAGAAACTTTAGATTTACACAAAACAGTTTGAGAACCACTGGACTAGAGAATGAAGAAGAAAAAGTTTTATATTAAAGCTTTATGTCTATGAGATACTTTATAGATATTTATACCTGTTTTTTAAATTTTTGTGTGTAGTATGTGTGATTTAGGGTGTATGTATATGCCCTGTAGATGTGCTTGCAGGTGCATAGAGGCCAGAGGAAAATGTTGGGTGTCCTTCCACTATTGTTTATTTACATATTTCTTTGAGAGAGTCTCTCTCTCTCTCTCTCTCTCTCTCTCTCTCTCTCTCTCTCTCTCTCTCTCTCTCTCTCTGTCTCTGAATACATAGCTGAGATCCTGGTCAGCCCCAGCAATTCTCTGAATTCTGCTCCCTATAGGACTGTGGTTACAGATATATGAGGCCACACTAGCAAATTTTGCTTTCTGAGAAAAGGTCTCACTATGTATCCTAGACTAACCTCAAACTCTAGGTCACCCTGCCTCAGTCTGCCAACTGCTGGAATCACATGCTACCACACCTGACTCTGTTTTTCAATGACATCTAGACATTGAAAATGACTGATATATTCCAAAATATATATTTTGAAAAAGTAAGTGTTCCCATGTGTGGGTTCTAAGAGTTATAACACCTATAGACACTGCCTTGTCATGGTGAGAAGCACTACCTATTAGTTCCATGTGCTAGAAACTTCCCCAGGATGAAGCAAAGAACGAGTCCTTCATTCCTAGACTTAAAAAGAGACAACATACAGACTGCAGAGTCAGCTTTGCCTTCTCATCTTCCAGTCTACAGAAACTCTTTATATGGAGGAACGCCTACCCTCTGAAGTACTGGCCAGTCCTGGTTAGACCGCAAATACAGGGCAGAAGATATGATCATGGCATTTCTTTCTTTCAAAAATATATGTGATTATTCGCATATGTATGTGTGTAGTGTGTGTGCCTGTATATTCATATGTGTGTAGATACATGTGTATGTACATGCATATAGAGGCTAGAAGTCAATGCCAATAGATTTTTCTCAAACAACTCTCCACCTTATTTTCTGAAACAGGGTTTCTCACTGAACCCAGAGCTCACTGGTTTGGCTAGACAAGGTAGCCAGCAAACCCCAAGGATTCTCTTGTCTCTGCCTTCCCAGTGCTGTTTACAGGCATGGGCTACGATGCTTATCCTCTGGATGAAGGTGCTGAGGATACATATTTGGGTCCTCATGCTTGAACAGCGAGCATTTACCTACTGGGCCACTTCCTCATCTTTATTTGAAGTTTGATTTTCTTAGCTGGGACATGGTAATTGTATGCATTCATGAGGTACAGTGTGACATTTTGGTATTTCTATATAGTGTATAGTAATCAGGCCAGAGTGATTGTCCTGTCAACCACTTCAGACATTTATCATTTCTTTGTGTTGGACACATTTCTAGCCTTCTCTACTAACTACTTTGAAATAGCCAACTGTTATCATCCAGTCCATTCTATTGTGCTACAGAACATTAGAAGTTCTTCCTGTTCAACTGCGCCGTTACACTCATTAACCATTCTACTTTAATTTCTCCACAGGCCCTGATAATCACTCTTTTGTTCTCTCCTTCTAAATGTTTGTTTTACATTTCACATGTGAGGACATAAAGTATCTGTCCTTCTGTGGTGATCATGACATTTGAAAGGAATAAAGGAAGGATACACACTGTTGTCCTCAGCAGAAGAGTGTCAGCTTCCTGCAAGGAGCATGGGGTACAATTGGCCCACACCTTCCACGCAGGCTTCCAGTAGAACACCAGCGGAAGGACCCCAATCGTCAGCACTGATGTGGCAAAGCACAAGACTCTCCGTAGATTCTGGGTTTGGTAACCAAACACCTCCTGGATAAAAAATCAAACAATACTCTATTTTGTAATGTTAATGGAAAATAGTATTTTACGTCAAAAGATACATCCTTTTAGTGCAGGGATTTTGTATGAGAGAGAAAACTGGAATCAGATTGAGTACAGCTATCAGCTGACATAACAAAAACAAAAAAGGAAGAAAGAAAGAAAGAAAGAAAGAAAAAGGAAAGAAGGACTCCTCCTACTAGCCAAGCTTGTGAAATAAACATTGCATAGAAGGAACAAGGAAGGATTTACTTGCACCTATGCATTCATAACAGCCACCTTGGATTTTTGTAAGCAGTGTCATGTTTTGAAAACTGATATGCTTTCTTTAGGTATTTAAAAATTGTTTGTATAATTTTATTGAAATTTATGATAGATATGGCCCACACATATATTTAGCTTTATCTGTACTCAGGTTTGTTTTATAACTGATTGTGATTAAAAAGTAGGAATGGATATATTGTTTCTAAAACAGTATGATATTAATTAAAGGGTTATCTGTGACAACAAAAAAAGCTTTCAAAGTGTAACCTACATTTTTGTGTCCTTAGAATAATATGTTGAAATGTCTGTACTGTTAATAGTAGTTAATATATGTTGCGAATGGAATGGATTTGAGATACGGTTTTAGGGGGAAAATAGCTTTGGTTATTTAAAGCAAATTGCTAGTTTGTAACTCCTACAGTGTGTCTTCATAGTATTGTTTCTTTTATTATTGTTGTTGTTGTTTGTTTTACAAATTTTACAAACTAAAATTTTAGAATATTTTAAAATTCCTGAAGTATATTGACTACTATGGAAGTGTCTTCCCCAAAAGGCTCATGTGTGGAAGGAAGAGTTTGCTCTCAGTTGGTGGAGCTATTGAGTGGTGATTGGGTCGTGAGGGTAACCTTAGCAATGGCTTAATCCATAGATGAGTTCATGACTGACTTGGAGGTAGGGCCTAGTTGAAGAAAATGAGCCAGTTTTTTTCTTAGATATTTTGCCACAAAAATGAAAAGTTGGTTAACATACTAATAATGAATGACACGTTTGCTACACAACCACTATAGGGTTGGCTGTTTTTTTTTTTTAAATTTCATTTTTTCCCCTATACTTTTGATTTTCTATGCCTATATCACATAGCTGTAAGGCTAAGAACATAGACTTTTACTGGGTTGCTATAACATTTTCAATGATGAAGCCTCTTTCATTTTATGTGACCTTAAAGTATGCTATCATATAACAAATCTTTTGGCTCTGTTCTTTGGAAAACTTTTCATGTTCAGTATGGCCTCTTTTATCATCTTTTTCTCATAACTCAGTGGTAGATAAGGATTATAATAATAACAGTTGTTGAAAATAATCATTAAACTATTGGAAAGGTCACACACTTAAGAAATGAAAATGTAGCACATTACCAGCTATATGCTCAGGTAATGCATGTTACCTCCAGGAAATCCCAATGCAATCTACTATAAAACAATTAGATAGACATACCTTACAAGGGAATTGTGCTCAGATAAGACAATGTGTGCATATATGCTGTGTAGAGTAAGTACAGCTTTGAGACATCCTTTTCACTGCTAGTCAATAACATTACTAATGTACAAAAAAGGTGTATGTCAGGTTGAGTGGTTCAGTCATGCTATTTTGAGATTATTCATGAAAGTTTTGAAATAAATGTATAAACATGCATTCATTTTGCTTTTAAAATATTTGTGAGTTATAAGTTTTAGTAGACCCATATAATCTACATATGCCAATCCACAGGTTACATGACAAATATGTATTATTTGTGTTACTTGAAAAAGGCTCAGTGTGCAAGGCAGAAACAGATCAATTTGGGATTTTAGTCCAGCTCATGGCTGAGATGAGCTCATTCTTGAACAACTTCTCTTTTTATGTTTATTTACACACAGCAATGGCATTGGAAATCATAATTCTGGTGCCCTGTAAATTTTTTTTCTACAAAACTTTTTTAATTGAAAAGGAAAATAAGGGGTGAGAGAGATGGCTTAGCAGTTAAATGCTTGCCAGTGAAGCCTAAGGACCCCGGTTGGAGGCTCGATTCCCCAGGTCCCACGTTATCCAGATGCACAAGGGGGCTCACGCATCTGGAGTTCATTTGCAGTGGTTCAAGGCCCTGGTGCAACCATTCTCTATCTATCTGCCACTTTCTCTCTGTGTCTGTCGCTGTCAAATAAGTAAATAAAAATAAAAGTAAATTTAAAAGGGAAATAAAACAGGAAGTCACAATGACTACAATGAAGTCATTACAGTTACATACTGCTAATGAATTTGTGTATTTGAATAATTCTTGAGAGAAGGCAAGGTAACAAATTGTACTAAGAATTAAAAAGATGTTTCTACCCTTAATAAATAATTCCTCACTTGGAAAGATTTCCTAATGAAATACTACATAAAGGAAAAAATGATGAATACAAGAGGTGCAGTGTGGCATTATCTGTAAGAGTAAACTTATTAGGAGTATGAAATGTTAGCCAATGGTTCAGTGTGTTGTGAAACATAAAAGGAATGGTCTATCATGAAATCATTAAAAACAGAACGTACTCTGCCTATGTAGAAACCTGGAACAGCTACAATACAATGTTCAATGAAGAACAAACAGAATGAATGGAAACAGTAGCGTGAGGTAATTTAACCCATCTATAGAAGCAATTACACTGGATGCAAACAGTCTTACATGGTGAATGAAAACATAGATTGCTGAGCTGTATAATAAAAGATACACTATCTACTATGTAAGACACACATGCAAAATATAAATAAGCAGAAAAGTTAAATGTGAAAGAAAGAGCCGGCCGTGGTGGCACATGCCTTTAATCCCAGCACTCAGGAGGCAGAGGTAGGAGGATAACCATGAGCTCCAAGCCACCCTGAGACTACATAGTTAATTCCAGAACACTCTGGACCAGAGTGAGACCTTACCTCAAAAAAAAAAAAAAGTGAAAGAAGGGAAAATATATCATGCTAGCATCAATGAAGGAAAGCTGGCATAGTTATTGTAGTCTCAGACAAAATATGCTCCTCAAGGATGTTTAAAGAAGAGAGAAAAATGACATTTCACAAGGTAAATTATAAAATTCAATGGGAAGACAATAATTTTAAAATTCTGTGAACCCTAAGACATAGTTACACATATATAAAGCAAAATTGGCAGAATAAACCTACTTAATATTAGAATTTCTTTAATTTTTTATTTTTATTTTACTTATTTATTTGAGAGAGGGGGAAAGAGGCAGAGAGAGAGAAAGAAAGAACAAGAGAGATAATGGGTGCACCAGGGCTTCTAGCCACTGCAAGCAAACTCCAGACTCATGTACCACCTTGTGCATCTTGCTTACATGAGTACTGGGGAATCAAACCTGGGTCCTTAGGCTGCACAGACAAGTTTCTAAACCACTAAGCAATTTCTCTAGCCTGTATTCATTTTTAGAGAGAACAGAGACACAGAGAGAGACATAGAAGGAGAATTAGTACACCAGTGCTTCAGCCACTGCAATCAAACTCCAGATGCTATTGCCACCTAGTGGGCATGTGCAACCTTGCACTTGCTTACCTTTATGTGTCTGGCTTACATGGGATCTGGAGAGTTGAACATGGGTCCTTAGGCTTCACAGTCAAAGACCTTAACCACAAAGTCATCTCTTCAGGCCCAGCCTGGAAGTTTTAACATACCTCTTGCATTGATAAAATAGTAGATGAAAAACATCAGTAACAATATAAATTCTGGGGCTGGAGTGTTTGCTTAGTATTTAAGGTACTTTCCTTTTAAGCTTATGTACTCAGGCTCAATTCCACAGGACCCACATAAACCAGATGCACAAGGTGTCACATGCCTCTGGAATTCATTTACAGTGACTAGAGGCCCTGGTGTACCCATCCTCTCTCTCTTAAATAAATAAATAACAAGTAAATAAAAATGAAAAAGAAATATAAAATCTTTGAACAACTTCTTTAGCTAAGTTGACTAACTAGACAAAAGAGAAAATTATAGTTAACTTCAGAATTCAACTTTTTTCAAGTACACAAAACATTGATTATATTCTCAGTCATAATTAGACTATAAATTAACAAAATAATAAGTTAAAATCTCAAAATGTTTATAAATTAAACAATATAATTCTAAATAAAATGTGTAAGTCAACTAATAAAATTAAATATTTGGAAATATTTTGAACTGAGCAAAAATGAAGAAAATGAAGCTAATATTTATGAGATACAGTTAGAGCAATGCTTAGAGGGAAATTTGCAACTCTAAATGCATGAATTATAAAAGAAAGTTTGAAATCAAAGTAAATGCCCAACTCAAGATAATATAGAAAGCAGAACAAATTAAAACTAGAAATGTGGTCAGAAATTACAAAGATGACTATAAAAATGCAAATATTAGAAAGAATACATACAATAGAATAAAATATAAAAGCCAAATTTGTACTCTTAATGAATTTATAAAATAGGTTCACAAATAAATCTGAATGTTGTATGGTTTTTAAAATATCTACGGGCTGGGGCTGGGTAAATGGCATAACAGTTAAGGCACTTGCCTGTAAAGCCAAAGGACCCAGGTTCAATTCCCCAGTACCCATGTAAAGCTGTATGCACAAGGTGACAAGTATCTGGAGTTTATTTGCAGTGGCTAAAGGCCCTGGCATGCCCATTTTCTCTCTGTTTCTCTCTCTCTCTCTTTCCTGCTCTCAAATAAATAAAGTATTTTTTAAACTATGGGCTAGAGATGTTGCTTAGTGGTTAAGGTTCTTGCCTGTGAAGCCTGAGGAACCAGGTTTGATTTCTCAGTACCCATGTGAGCAAGCCAGATGCAGAAGACAGTGCAGACATATGAAACTCATCTGCAGTGGCTAGAGGCCCTGGCACCCTCATTCTCTTTCTCTTCCTGCCTTCTTTCCCTGATCTCTTTCTCTTTTTAATAAAATATTTTTAAAAACTATGTAATTACTAGGCATAATCTCAGTTACTAAGGAGACTGAGTCAATATGATTGACGTTCAGGCCATGTGGATTTAGCAAGATCCTGCCTCCAGTAAAAATTTTAAGAGTTGAGAGGGACAAAGCTGAGGATGTAGAGCAGTGGTGCTTGCCTATGAAGCCTAAGAACTCATGTTCAAATCTCCAGGTCCCATGTAAGCCAGGCTCACAGTGATGCAACCGTGCAATGTTGTACGTGCACACGAGGGGGTGCACATGTCTGGAGTTTGTTTGCAGCATCTGAAGGCCCTGGGGTGCCCATTCCTTCTTTCTTTGTTTCTCTCTGCCTGCCTTTCTCTCTCTCTTAAATAAATAATAAAAAATAAAATAAAATAATTTTTAAGAAGGACTAATGTGGCAGCCTTACACCACCAGAAGTGAAGCCTTGCTAGACAGGCTCAATCATTAGGAAGACCTGATATACAGGAAACAGATGGAAAGGATGAGTGAAAAGGGCAGAAAGACACACCTCCAGTAACGAAACGCTGCAGGCTGAGGGCAAGAGAGGCTCTCTCCTCAGTACACAGTGCTGTGTGTGTCATATACGTGTGTGCGTGCATGCACACATTCTCGCACACGCATGTAAGAGAAAAAAAAATCATTAGAAAAACAATAAGAGAAATTTTCATGGACTTCAAGTAGAGAAACATTTCTTAAACAAGACAAAATGTATTTGAAAAGCATCTGTTCATTAAAAGACCACTGGAAGCCAGGCATGGTGGCTCATGCCTTTAATCCCAGATCTCAGGAGGCAGAGGTAGGAGGATCGCTGTGAGTTCAAGGCCACCCTGAGACTCTAGTGAGACCCTACCTAAAAAAAGAAAAGAAAAGAAAAGACCTCTGGATAGACAGGTATTGTGGCAAAGGCCTTTAATCCCAGCACTGAGTAGGCAGAGGCAGGAGGGTTGCCTTGAGTTCAAGGCCACTCGGACAGTATATAGTGAATTCCAGGTCAGCCTGGGCTAGAGTGAGACCCTACCTTGAAAACAAACATATAAACAAAAAAAAGATCTCTGGAAAAAAAAAAGATTGTTCATATATAAGACCTATTTTATATTTATTGTTATATCTATATGTAAAAAGGGGTTCATATTTGGAACATAAAAAGCTATTACAGATAATTTATGAATAAGTAAAACAATAAAACTGGACCAAAAAAAAACCAAAAAACCCTGAATAGATAGTTTCAGGAAGATTCCCAAATGGGCTCTAATCTCCAGGAAGATGTGCAATATGCTATGAAAGAAATGTAAACTTGGAGCTGAGGAGATGGCTTAGTGAATAAAGTGTTCAATGCTCAATCCTGAATACCCAAGTTCAATCCTCCTACTGATATATTTTTTTAAGCCAGAAATGATAGTGGGCTTCTCTAATCTGACACTGAGAGGATAAGATGGGAGGGGGAGACAGGAGAATTTCCCCCACACCTCTAGAAAGAGGGCAGCACAGAAGAATAGCAGAACAAGTTCAAGGGAAACGACTTCAAAGGAGGTGGAATGTGAGGGCTGGCCAAGGGTTGTCCTCTACTTCCTCTCTGTCTCTCTCTCTCTCTCTCTCTCTCTCTCTCTCTCACACACACACACACACACACACACACTCAAACTATAATGTTGTGTCACCACCTAGAATAGGCAAGATGATCACAAAAAAAGAATTAGAGGCCTTATTCAAGCATGTTTGAGGTTTGATTCTGAAGATACACAAGGTTACAATGACACAAAGATGGTTTTACTTTTTCAATAAATCAGCCTGGTAATCCTTGGTAAAAGTCTCTTGTAAATCATCTTTGTTTTCTCTAAGGCATGTGACCAAGGATGCAACTTGAGAATGCAGTAAAAAGAATTACTGCTTTAGCTGGCATTGTTTTAATCCGATACTCCCCTTAGCTCATCAATGTTTTTGCAATAAGAGCTTAAAACAATACATTTCCATTGTGATCAATTAATCTCAACTACATTTGTTCAATAAGTATTCCTCTGGTTAAATGTGAGTCACTCACATTTCACCCAAGTATTTATGCAACTCCAGGAAAGCTCACTAAGACATGTAGGTGAGAGGAAGGGGTGGGGAGCAACCCTTTGCATAAGGGGAAAATAAACAGAATCTGGATAATCTAAAGATATTGGAAATTGAGTGAGAAGGTCAGAATATCAAATCTGTTACACATAGCTCCTTGCATAAAGTGAGTTTTGCTACCTATTGACTCATATGAGCTCAAGACTTAATTCATGCAATCCTCAGTTTTCATCTGTATATTCAGTAAAGTATTGACAGTGTCCCTGTTGTGAATATTAGAGAACTGTGGGGGTGTTGAGTGAAAGGGACACTCAGGGTGACAGGTAGAGGGTCATAGCTTCAATCAAAGGAAAAGAGAGGTGACTGCCTCTGTCTTCAGTCACAGTTCACAGGGTCAAGGTTGGAAATGGAAAAAGGCTACATTCTGCGGAGCCAGGAACAAGATCTGCCACCTGCTAATTGGCCAAAGAGCACAGAGACTGTCACATAGCCCTGATTTGGTTTCTAGCTAAGCAGTGGTATTCCTTTCAGTCTTTGTTTCTGACTATGAGTTATTGATGCCAGGAGATCTACCTGAGTCCAAACAGTATTTGCTCAGTCCAGGATACAGAATCCTAGACCAGGAGTGGAACTGTAATACTAATGTGCTTTTAACACAGAGGTCTCCTAACATTGCAGCTCAGCACCAAGTCCTTGTGTAGCTGGGGACATGGCATGAGAACGTCAAGTTCAGTCACCCTCCATCACCTAACAAGACATGTGACTTAGGAACTCCACATCACATCTTCTAATGCTTCAATTTCTTCTTCATAAGTGGAAGAAATAGCAGTATCATTTGGGGATGTTTTGAAAAACTAACAAGATAATGCATACCAAGCATTTAGCAACAGGCCTTAAATATTTTGAGCAGTCAGCATGTGTTTAGCTTTAATATTATCATGGGTAATACACAATTAAACAGAATTTCAGAAAATTAAGTGGCTCATTCTGTTGAACCCACTACAAAATAATTTGGCCACAGGCAATATGCAGAGTGAAGTGTTATTTCTAAAAGTGCTTATACAGTGGCTTGAGTGGAATTTTACTTTCCCCATAGAGCACAACTTGTCAAAACTCAAGTCAAGTACAGGCCCAAAATAAAACTGCTCACCTCTGTGAAACTGGAGAAAGGGACTGTGAGAAAACCATATAATTAAATCAAAAATTAGTTCACTATACAATAAGATATTTGAGCATGAACACAAGCTCAAAACACACATAACAATGATGCAGGCAGGGATCAATGTCACAGAATGATGTAACAGAGCATCCTGCCTCTGGTGCTTATGCAGTGGGATCTGGTATGCCTTGTATGACTTAGGTGGGTTTCCGTTTCCTCAATTAAGAGGAGTACACAACCGCCTCCCTGATGGGGATTAAATGGGAGGATACATGAAGTAAAAGCCCTTAGAAATCACTGTTAAAATTCTTTCCATTTCTTGATCTTTGTATAAGTAGTTCCTATGCATGCCATCAAAGATAGGCCAAATTCCTGAGGAAAGGGAGATTAGAAGGTGCTGTTTCAGCTAAATATGGCTTCTTTCCAAATTCTTTTAAATCCTTCTACTGCTGTAGAACCAGAGTCTGGGATCATTCCCTGTTGCTGAACCTTCATTGTGTCAGGAGAACTAGCATTTATGCATATCTGAACCTATTAACACTGACTTGGTTTTCACATCTCTTTTTATTCTTTGGTTTACTGTTCATGGGTTTACCTACCTGAATTTTTCTTAAAATATCCAACACTGTAGGAATAGTGTGGTGTGTGACTAAAATGCTTTAGAACGAATATTTTTGTTTACAATTCCTAACACTTCCACTAACACCTATAGCCCAAAGTCAGAAATTTACATAGTCATCCAAAACTTGACAAAACTAATTCTCACCACTGCAGTTGCCTTGTGGAAATGGCAATGCCAATTGTGTTAGTTGTTGCTGCCATTTGTGCGTGCATTGCACTGCTTTCATGTTTCTGTGTTGTGATTTGTTTGGGCAAGGATGTTCCCAGAGCTTTAGAACAAGTTAGCTGTTTCTGAAACATCAGACATGATTCTCTTGAATCATAGCCAAAGAAATGAGATCTCAGGGCCCTTCGGTGAGGCTAGATTCATTATGGTGTAGCTTTAGTTTTTAAGCAACAGTCCCAACACCTAGTTTCTATTTATCGTTGTCTATGTGGACATGCCAAATTGTATTCCTTTGCATGTTAGATGGAGGGCATTCCTGAAACCCTGTAATCTTTCCTCTACCTCCATCAATGCAAGTGCTCTTTCAGGCTAGGTTAGTATATGATTCCTAGCAAATGGATGGTATTGTGGTGGTGACTGTACCTCAACCCTCTGTTACTGGTTTGGCCACATGTGGTAATTTGTACTAGATGTCGCCAAATAAATACCAGCCTCATCATACTTACACAGCCTGCCTTGGATCCTTGGATTCATGCCATGGAGAGCCTCGTGAAGGAAGAGGAGGTCTTTGTTACCTATTTGTTTGTTTTTACTTTTGAAACAGGGTCTTGCTACATAACCCAGGCTGGTCTAGAAACCAAGATGGCCTTAAAATTGCATCAGTCTTCCTGTATCTTCCTCATACGTGCAAGGATTATAGGCATGAACCACAACTCCTAGAAGAGGGAGACTTGAATCTCCTTCATTTATGTCTATTTTTGACAATAAACAAAAAGAACATCTTTCTTTAGGATTTACTTAGCTGTCATTTAATCCTCATAATAACCCATGGAACTGACTTTATTCATTATTAAAAATAAGTCTTATGATTAAGTGTGTAAATTATTATTGATTACAAATCAGACAAACTGAATCTTGGGGTAGTTCAGAACGATTATTGACTAGTTCAACCTACTGCATTTCTGGTGTGTTTTGTGGACCAAGAGTGACCATTCATTCCCCAGTCTAGGACTCAACACCCAGTACTATAAAGGTAAGCACATCGCCACTCAGTTGCAGATATTCCTGTACTGTCAGCTGCTTCTATTATGACAAAAATGCTAATGCACAGTTTTGAAAGGTATAACCAAGGACCTTTATTTGGTAAAGCAAATGCAAGGGCAATAGCAAGTATAGACCAGAAGACAATGAAATGCCCAGACTGATTAGCCAGGACAGGTGCTAGAACCAGTCTTTGCCATACAAGCTATATTAGTCCACACATTTTGAGATGTGCTCTCAAAGGCCCACTTGTAGAATAATGAGAGCATCACTAGTCAGAAGAGGAACCTTGGAAGTTGTCTGGTTCAAATTCCTCTCTAGACAAAGATGGCACTGCAACCACTCTTGGCACATGAGCATCTATTGTCTGTTTTAGAGGCTTTCGGTGCCTACAGGCTACACATATCCTTGCTGGTCAGCTGAAATGGTGTCTTAGGTTCTTGTTGTTTCACAGTAAACTTATCAGCTTGAAACGATGCAAGTTGTAGAGTTATAAAAGCCTTAAAATGTCTCAGAAAGAGTTTGGGGATTAAATATAATTTCTTAGAAATTTCTTAGCTAAGACATTTCTTAGATAAAAACACACCTAAAGAAAATAATTTTCTTACTTTGACTTAATCTTATTTTTGAAGTGAGTTTTCTTAACAATTTGTAAAATGAATTTCAAACTATATAATTAGGCTATTTCACAGACAGCTCCAAAGTTCTTGACTTCCCTTCAAAATGCTGTAGATCTGACAACACTGAGATGTTGACTTCAAAATATAGATTATAGCAGAATTGTTTTTATTTTTTTCTATTCATTCAAATGGACTTCTCTTAAGACACTTTTGTTTATAGTTATGTTATACTGGTAACTAAAATTTGGTCATAATAATAAAAACAAGCAAGCAGCTCAAATACTTTCTCATATATATACCAAGCTATAACTGTGCGCACTCTCACTTTATATGTTAGTAGTAATTTAAAAGTATTGAGGCCTGGTACACTGTGTCTTGACAATTTCTCTTCCACAATGCAGCCTAGAGAAAATTTTAAGTCTTGATTCTATCACCTGTGTGGTTATCTTTCCCCCACAGTTAGGTTTTGGTTGAAGACTGATGATCTTGCCTTTATGAAAGTGATTAATAAAAAACATGACAAATGAAAACTTAAGGTATAGGATTTAAATATCAGCATTCACTTTCTAATATTAATCTTTTTTGAGTGAATTGAGAGAATGGAGGATAAGGAATACATGGCCATGCATGAAGTGAAATAATCTCAATGATCACATTGCCTGGTTTTTCTTAACAATTCCTCCCAAAGTATTAGTTTTGTAACATGTGTATGCTTATACTTTTCATTTTGTTCATCATGAATGCAATGTAAATGAGACTTTGTCTTCTATACCCTTTTCTGCATTTTACACACATGACCCTCTCAAAACTTGTGAATCAGGAAAGTAAGTTGTTCATAGGCACCAGCAAAGTCCAAAAGAATTTTGACAACCATGTGATAAGCAAGACTGCCTTGCTTAAAGCCTAGATCTGCTGCCTTAGACACTGTTTTACAGGAGAAATTTGCCATGCAAGGAAATGCCTGCCTCTCAGTTCTGTGTCCTCCAAACCATGCAGCCCATCTTCCTTCTAGGGCTGCTCTGCTCAATTTGACACACAGATGGTGGGTGTCTGCACAGAGGGAGAGTGCAAATGGACTGATTAGATCTTGAAACTCATATGAGTAAAACTACTCCAGTGGGACCAGAATGAAGACCATGCTCAGAACACAAGTGTGAGGAGTACATGTGGGCAGAGGGCTGTGAAATGGAGGCCTCCAGACCTACCCGACTGAAAAGAGAGTGATTGTCCTCCCAGAAGAGTGACAATGACAAAACAGTACCTACAGTTCACTGAGACCATCCTGACCTTTCCTATGGAAGTTCAATGGAAGAATACTCAGGAGAGAATCTGTGCATTTATTCACATGTATGTACACATGCATACACACATGTACATACCAAAAATTCCACAGATCCCTATGTGTGGGAAATACAGTCACTGTAATGCCCTCTTAGAGATACTGGAGGAAGTATAATGTGATCCAGACTCAGAGAAGCCCCACTGTTACCTGCAATCCTTTTTCACCTACCATTTTTCAAACCTCAGTGATGGGAACCAAAAAGAAGGAGACTTTGACACAGCATCTCTTAGTATCATCTTCAGGTGGTAACTTAGGTCACATAAAGGGTCTAACAGAAGCAAACTTCAAATCAAGGTCAGCTTGAGGTCAAACCTCATTCCACTGGGCATTGTGCTACACAGCCTATGCCTGGCTCATTGAAAGTCTGTGTTGAGAAGAGCCTGTAGGCTGTCAGTGAAGCCATGAGTCTTAAGAGGAATTTAACAGAATTTGAGAAGGGCTAACAGGATCATCTGGGCAGAGTAAAGAATTGGGATGGGGAGGTAAGGGGAAGAGAGCTTTTTAGAGCTAGGTTGTAGTAAGGAGGGTATGAATTTATAGTAGCAGGTTGTATAAGTCAACCAAGACCTATAAAGTGATGCTGTGTACCCCTTAGGCTGGTATGCAGGTAGAATGAGTTTCCACATCACCTAACACCTGCCCAGGACCGTGAGCATTCAGCTGCTTGCTGCCTGGTAGGAGTTAGGGTCTGGAAGCAGGAAACAGGAATGAGAACAGAGCTCTTGAAACTAATGCAGTGCTTTACAGCCATGCTGAGTTCAGCAGAATAACCTAACTGTCCTTGAATAATTCACAGGCTTTCCCTATATGCTTAAGGCTATTCCTACATGCTTGGAGGAATTTAGTATTTGTTCCAACAGTATCTAGTTTTCACCTCAAACTCTCTCACACAATCACAGAAGACTGTTTACTTAAAATGATGACTGTAAATAGAAGTCACACTGGGCCATAGGAGAACCTTTAGAAAAAGAAATAGGCAGACACTGTAAGAGCCACTGCCTGACAGCCTGCAAGATGTACCCTGAGCCATGAATCTGTTTGCTTTGACTTACTGTGTATGTATGCGTATGTGTGTGTGTATATATGTGTGTGTGTGTGTGTGTGTGTGTGTGTGTGTGTGTGTGTATCACTTTTAATGTATGTAATCAGGCTATTTCACAGAAAGCTCCACATTTTCCACATTCCCTTTAAAATTCTATAGATCTGACAATATTGAGGTGTCGAGTTGTAAGGCAGTGGTTACTTTAAGCCAAGTGGTAGCTTCCTCATTAGACTATGTCACCCCACCAGGTTATTCAGTGGACTAGAGTAGGATGTGCTTCTGTGCTCTCCAGCCCAGACTGAGATCTTGCAAGGAAAACACAATGACCAGCTGCCCTCCCTAGAATACTATCAGGAGCTACAGCTGCTCTTTGACCTCAGGAGCTGCAGGTGGTCTTTGATCTCTTAACACAAAGGCCTTATCATATGGCCTAGGAGAAGCAGGCACCAAATGGAAAGGCATTATTTACCATACAGCCTAGGTGAAGCATGCGCCAGGCACAGGGGCATTACAATATGGCCCTGGTGAAGCTGACCTTAGGCACGTAGGCATTGTCAAAAAAGTTTTATTTTCTGTATATAAGCTTGTGTCTGCCTGAATAAACCTGAGCCTTGATCAGAACTTGTCTTGGCTCCATTCCTTGTGTTCTTATCTCAGATTCATTCCCACTCCCTCCTTCAGGGTCTGTTTTGGCTCTCATGCTGCAAGCCAGCACAGTGTGGCACCCGAACAGGGACCTGAATATGGGGGGCCTCAGGATCTGCGGAAGAAAGTAAAACTAAAAAGAGGACTGGAGTTGCCCACTCAGTCTTCTGGAATAAGGTAAATTGGCGCCATTATGGGACAAGCAAAGAGTAAAGAGGAGCTAATTGCTGTAATAAAGGATTCCCCCCCCCCCCCCCCCCCGAGGTAGGGTCTCACTCTGGTCCAGGCTGACCTGGAATTAACTCTGTAGTCTCAGGGTGGCCTTGAACTCATGGCGATTCTCCTAACTCTGCCTCCCAAGTGCTGGGATTAAAGGCGTGTGCCACCACGCCCAGCATAAAAGATATTTTAAAAGCACAAGGAATTGGGATTGCTTCAAGTTCTTTAAACAAATTTTTTGATTTCATTAATAAAACAAGCCCTTGGTTTATTTAGCAGGGAAATGTTGATTCAGATGATTGGGATAAAGTAGGGAAAGAATTAAATGTCTTTTTACAAACCCATGGTCCTAATAAGGTTCCGGTAATTGCTTTTTCCTTATGGTCTTTGATAAAGGATGCCTTGGATTCAGGTATAAAAGATAGTTTAGTGAAGCAAATGTTAGATCACACTCAAGATGTCACTGAAGAAATTAGAAATCAAAGTTCTGAAAAAGGAACACCTGTAATTCACAAAGAATTCCATAAAACATTACAATCTTTACAAGTTTCTAAGGAAGATAGTGATGACGAAGAGGAGGAATTAGAGCCAGAAGCAGCAACAGAATTAGAGGCAGAGACCACTAATTATCATGCAGATTGGGACCCACCGTGTCCCTCTGCCCCCATGCCCTCCACACAAGTATATGTAGCAGAATTAAAAAATGAGGTGGCAACCTTAAAGGAGAGAATAAACCTAGAAAAAGAAAAAAGAAAGTTAAAAGATGAATTAGATAGTATTACTAAGAAGCCTTCTGAAATTGTCCACATATCTTCATTGCATCCTTCTCAGCCCATTTTTAATTGCTCCCCCTTAGAAAGGGTGATACAGAAAGCCATGGAAGAAGGTGATGAGGAAGCATGAGCTTTCCCATTGGCTTATCCAGTAACTGAATTTCAACAGAGTGATCAAATGATGAGGCAATATACTTCCTTTAATTTTAAAGACATAAAAGAATTAAAAACATCTTATACACAATATGGAACGGACCTACGTCACCATATACTATGTCAATTGTAGAAGCATTGGTAGGGAAAATTCTAACAGCAGATGATTGAAAATCTCTAGGCAAAGCTTGTTTATCAGGAAGAGAATATTAAACTTGGAAAGTAAAATTCTATGACTTATACCAAAAGACTGTAATGTTGAATCAACAGGCAGGGAATGGTAATTGGAATGTTGATATGCTTACTGGGAAAGGAAATTATACTGGGAATGACAATCAAATTGCATATCCCCCTGCTGTTTATCAATAAATAGCCACAACAGCTCATAGAGCATGGTTTAGTCTTCCTTCAAAGGGAGAAGCTGCAGGGTAGAATTTAACTAAGATTATACAGGGTCCTGATGAGAATTATGCTGATTTTGTAGATAGATTGATAAAAAACAGCAGGGAGAATGTTTGGAGATGCTGGCACTGGTATGGACTTTGTAAAACAGCTTGCTTATGAAAATGCAAATAGCGCTTGCAAAGCAGCTATATGGCCTTATAGAAGGAAAGTTGATCTACAAGGATATATTAGATTATGTGCTGATATTGGCCCTAGCTATACACAGGGATAGCCATGGCTGCAGCATTACAAGAAACTCCTTTTCAAATGGCTGCCACTGCAGCAAGATCTGCCAAGTGCTTTTCTTGTGGAAAAATAGGGCATATGAATAAAGATTTTCCAATTAAAAGAAAAAATGAAAATTCCACTAATCCAGCTCCTGGTCTTTGTCCAAAGTGCAAAAGAGGAAAACACCGGGCAAATGAATGTAGATCTAAAACAGATAGAGATGGCAACCCTATTATCCAGCAGCAGGGAAATAGGAGGAGGGGCCGGCCCCAGGCCCCACAAAGACAAGTTTATGGGGCAATACAGTTTGTTCCTCAAGCAGCCAGTTACAGCCAGTCTCCCAACTTCTCTGAGACACCCCAGGGAGTGCCAGACTCGACCTCAGTTCCTCCACCTACACAGTGTTAATTCCAGAAATGGGACTTCAAACATTGCCTACCAGAGGATGTGGCCCACTGCCAAAGGACAGTGTAGGCTTAATCTAGGGGAGAAGTAGCAGTACTATGCAGGGATTACAAATAGCACCTGGAGTTATTGATGCAGGTTTCACAGGAGAATTTAAAATTATGGTGTCTTCTCCAAAAACAATCTTTACAATATTGCCCTGTCAGAGAATAGCTCAATTGTTGCTCCTTCCAATGATAAAAACTGGAAGAATTGCTAATGTTCAGGGTCAAGGGACTCAAGGATTTGGTTCATCAGATGCTTACTGGGTTTCACCTATCAGTAAGGAACATCCAAAATTAACTTTAAAATTAAATGGGAAGCAATTTGAAGGGTTAATAGACACTGGAGCTCATATTACTATTTTGTCTGGTAATCATTGGCCTGCTTCTTGGCCTAAGCATCCTACAGGGACTCAATTGAGAGGTATTGGACAATCCTCTTGTCCTGAGCAGAGTGCTACAGAATTACTTTGAGAAGATGAGGAAGGAAATACTGGGTATTGTAAACCTTACATTATAGATAGTTTGCTTTTAAACCTGTGGGGAAGAGATATTTTGAGTCAAATGAAATTGTTAATGTGCAGTCCTAATGAAATTGTTACTGCTCAAGTGCTTAGACAGGGTTATTTGTCTGGTAAAGGATTAGGAAAATGGGGACAAGGTGACTCATTACCTATTCAAGTAGCTTCTAATGCAAATCATCAAGGGCTAGAGTATTTCCCCTAGTGGCCACTGGTCAGGCCGTGCCACCCCACACAGAGCCTATTTATTGGAAATCTCATGATCCTGTATGGGTGGATCAGTGGCCTTTGACAGGGGAAAAACTGATAGCTGCACAAATGCTAGTTCAAGAACAATTAGAGGCAAGACATATAGAGGAATCATCTTCACCCTGGAATACTCCAATTTTTTGTCATTAAAAAGAAATCAGGAAAATGGCAGTTACTACAAGATCTGAGAGCTGTGAATGTTACTATGCATTTAATGGGAGCAGTGCAACCCAGTCTGCCTAGTCCTGTAGCTATTCCGGCTGACTTTTCTAAAGTGATTATTGACTTGAAAGATTGCTTTTTTACTATACCTTTACGTCTATGAGATTGTTGCCATTTTGCTTTTAGTGCTCCTTCTAGTAATTCTAAGGAGCCTATGAAAAGATATCAATGAAAAGTTCTCCCTCAAGGTATGTAATAGTCCAACTTTATGTCATAAATTTGTGGCTAAAGCTTTAGCTTCTACAAGAAACAAATTTCCTCATATATATATATTATTCATTATATGGATGATATTTTATTAGCTGGAAAGGAAAAGACAGATGTTTTGACTTGTTTTTCTTACATGGAACAACAGGTCACTATATGGAAATTAAAAATTCCACCTGAGGGCTGGAGAGATGGCTTAGCGGTTAAGCGCTTGCCTATGAAGCCTAAGGACCCCAGTTCGAGGCTCGGTTCCCCAGGTCCCACGTTAGCCAGATGCACAAGGGGGCGCACGCGTCTGGAGTTCGTTTGCAGAGGCTGGAAGCCCTGGCGTGCCCATTCTCTCTCTCTCCCTCTATCTGTCTTTCTCTCTGTGTCTGTCTCTCTCAAATAAATAAATTAAAAAAAAAAAATCCACCTGAAAGGGTACAACAAGATTCCCCCTTTTCTTATCTTGGGTTTTATTTATATCCAAAACAAATTAAACCACAGAAAGTTACTCTTAAAACACAGAACCTTACCACTGTAACTGATTTTCAGAAATTGTTAGGAGATATTAATTGGATTAGGCCTTATTTAAAACTTACTACTCATGAATTAAAACCTTTATTTAATATACTACAGGGGATCTCTAATCCTTCTTCTTTTGGTTCTCTTACACCTGAAGCTTCTAAAGCATTAATTACAGTACAAAAGGCTATAGAAGAACAATCTATCATTTATATTGACTATAGTAAAGAGTTGTGGTTACTTGTACTTCCTACCCCATATACTCCAACAGGATTGTTGCGGCAAGGAGCTCCTGTACTATGGGTGCATCTTGCATCTTCTCCTCCAAGAACTGTCATTCCTTATTATGACTAGGTTGCTAAAGTAGTGATGGAAGGAAGGGCTGAATCTATTAAATATTTTGGAATAAAACCACAGGTTGGGCTGGAGAGATGGCTTAGCGGTTAAGAGCTTGCCTGTGAAGCCTAAGGACCCCGGTTCGAGGCTCGGTTCCCCAGGTCCCACGTTAGCCAGATGCACAAGGGGGCGCACGCGTCTGGAGTTCGTTTGCAGAGGCTGGAAGCCCTGGCGCACCCATTCTCTCTCTCTCCCTCTATCTGTCTTTCTCTCTGTGTCTGTCGCTCTCAAATAAATAAATAAATAAAAATTAAAAAAAAAAAAACACAGGTTATCTGTCAGCCTTATAATTCAAAACTGGTTTCTTGGCTTTTTGCTTTTTCAGATACTTGGGCATTATCCATGGTAGGTTTTGCAGGAAGCATTGATAATTATCACCCTAAAAATAAGTTGATTCAGTTCTTCATACAACATCAAGTCATTTTTCCTTGCAATACACAATTTTCTCCTATCAAGGATGCTATGTTGGCCTTTACAGATGGATCTTCTTCTGGCCTAGCCACTTATTCTTTAAATGGACAAACATATACTTTTAATACTCCTTATAAGTCTGCACAATTTGTAGAACTGGCAGCCTTTAAAGCTTTATTGCAACATACTGCTACTATATCTGTTAATATTTACACTGATAGCCAATATATTGTCTACTCAGTTCCTTATTTATAAACCTGTAGTAAAATAAGTCCTTCTTCTACTGTTTACAATTTGCTTACACAGGTTCAACTTTTGATTCTCCAGCACTCAGCACCTTTCTATGTAGAACACCTTCGTGCTCATTCTGGCCTCCCCAAACCCTTAACTCTGGGAAATGCTATTACAGACAAGGCTACTAGAATTTTTTCTGTGAAAGAAGCTATTAATGCTCATAAGCTTCATCATCTTAATGCTAATACTCTACGTCTTAAATATAAAATCACACATGAACAAACACGACAAATAGTTAAAAATTGTCAACAATGTCTCACATTTTTACCTGTGTCACATCATGGTGTCAATCCTTGAGGTTTCACTCCTGGCCACTTGTAGCAAATGGATATAACTCATGTTCCTGAGTTTAGAAAAATGAAACTTCTACATGTTTCTATTGACACTTATTCTGGTTTCATTTGTGCTTCTGCTCAAATGGGAGAAGCTACTAAACATGTTATTTCTCATGGTCTTCATTCTTTTAATATTTTAGGTGCACCTAAACAACTAAAAACAAATAATAATCCAAGATATACAAGTACAGGATTTAAGCACTTTTGTTCTTCTTTTAATATTGAACATGTTACTGGAATTCCTTATAACCCCCAAAGGCAAGGTATCATTGAACGAGCAAATGGAACATTAAAAATCTGGTCACAAAAAACTAAATAAGGGGAAATGACACAGGTATCAGTAACAAAATGGTTAAATCATACTTTATTTATTTTATTTTTTTTACTTTTGGATGCAAAAGGGTTTTCTGCTGCTGACCATTTTTGGCATGCACAAACGAAGACTAAGTATGCAAAAGTAATGTGGAAAGATCTATTGACTAACAAATGGAGTGGACCCGACCCTGTATTAATATGGGGATGAGAATCTGTATTTTTTCACAGAAAGAAAATGGAGCCAGATGGTTGCCAGAACATTTGGTCTGATATGCAGGCCATGAGATCAAACAAGAGGACACTGCTGATCCTAATGATATGGTGTCATCTACATCTTGCTTACAGTAAAGTCTACTGGACTCTCCTCAGGATTGTGGTGGTCAGACAATGGACATCAGCAAACTTACATGTGGAAAATTGCTGCTGCTATGGGAGGTATCAAGGTTACATCTGCCAGAAATAATTCAAATAGTCTTCCAAAGTGAACTGTTATGGCCTATGTTAGGAAACATATTCCCTGATGTTAGGAAATATAAATATTACTTGGTATCATGGGTCTGAAGGAATGTTTAATGTTACCTGTGATAATTGTAGTTTGTCCAATTGTATTTCTCATGATTCTGAAACTGTAATGATTGTCAAACAACCTACCTTTTTTATGATTCCTGTTAATCTTTCAAAGCCTGTGTATTATGACAAGGGTATACAAATTCTAGAGGAGGTTAAAAATAGTTTAAGTAGACAAAAGAGAATTGTAGTTTTAATTATTGTTGGGATTGTTACATTTGTTACATTATTAGCTTCCATTACTACTGCTGCTGATGCTCTTACACAAGAAGTTCATACTGCACACTTTGTTAATAATCTAGTTAAAAACATTTCTGTTGCTTTGGGAACTCAAGTAGCCATAGACAAGAAGTTAGAAGAAAAAAATAGATGCTTTGTTTGATGTAGTGACCTATTTAGGAGAGCAAATTCAATGAATAAAGATTAGAGCTCGATTGGAATGCCATACAGATTACCAATGGATCTGCATCAGCTCTAAAACTTACAATGCTAGTTATGAAGACTGGGTAAAGGTCAAAATGCACTTGGAAGGAATTTGGCACCATGATAACATTTCATTAGATTTGGTTAGTTTACAGTCAAAGATTCTAGCTATTCAGAACAGACATCTTGATTTTGACTCCACTAAGGCTGCTAATGATTTACGTGCTACAATTAAGTCTGTGTTGCCTGCTTGGAACTCTCTAAGTTTCTGGTTAGGCAGCTTTGCAGCTGTGGGAGTTTGCCTTCTCCTTCTCTTATGCCTATTGCCTATTTTCTTCAAGTGTCTAATGAAGTCTATTGTGAATGTTTGTGCAGAGGTTTGAGGTATGCACTATAGAACACGTCCTTGGCTCCCTCAGACTTTATCCTAATTCTCCCTGAATTTTATCCAACTGATAGCCAGAGATGGATAAGATCGGGGGAGGAGGCATCTAACCTAAGACAGGACACATATTGAAGGATAATACATTTGTCCTATGACGGGTAAGGATGTTCTTCTGCCTCTGACAACCTAAGAGAGGCACAGTCAATTCTTTTAATAAATAAAGAAGGGGGAGATGTTGGGAGCTGCAGCTGCTCTTTGACCTGGGGAGCTGCAGGTGGTTTTTGATCTCTTAACACAACACAAAATACTTATGGCCTAGATGAAGCTGACACCAAATAGAAAGGCATCATTTATCATACAGCCTAGGTGAAGCATGCGTCAGGCACAGGGGCATTACAATATGGCCCTGGTGAAGCTGACCTTAGGCACGTAGGCATTGTTGAGAAAGTTTTATCTTCTGTATATAAGCTTGTGTCTGCCTGAATAAACCTGAGCCTTGATCAGAACTTGTCTTGGCTCCATTCCTTGTGTTCTTATCTCAGATTCATTCCCACTCCCTCCTTTGGGGTCTGTTTCAATTCTTGTGCTGCAGGCCAGCACAGAATAGTCTGACAGCATGATGTCAGCAAAGTGGGATTTCAGTGGATGTGTCCAGAAGTGTACACAATACATAGAGGAGAATAAAGAGTAACATGAGGGCTGGAGAGATGGCTTAGCGGTTAAGCGCTTGCCTATTAAGCCTAAGGACCCCGGTTCGAGGCTCGGTTCCCCAGGTCCCACGTTAGCCAGATGCACAAGGGGGCGCATGCGTCTGGAGTTCGTTTGCAGAGGCTGGAAGCCCTGGCGCGCCCATTCTCTCTCTCCCCCTCTATCTGTCTTTCTCTCTGTGTCTCTTGCTCTCAAAATAAATAAATAAAAATTAAAAAAAAAGAAAGAGTAGCATGAGGCTTTCCTGGCCACTCATATACATATCCAAAGAGCATCAGACCTGGCCATTATTCAGCACTGAAAACAGATACGCAGATTTTAATCCTTTGAATCCCACAAGTCTGAAGGTTTTAATGCACTATATCATTGTCAGTAATGTCAATGTGGGTCAGTCATAATCTTCAATTATCCAACAGCCACACTAAAGAAGTAACATGAAGCAGACAGAATTAATTGTCATAATAGATTCTATCCAACTAAACTTAGCCAGAATAGCATTTCAGTGTATATCTAATATACAAATTGGTAGCATTACTACTAAGTTACTATAAATCTGCTGTCTTTAACACATACAGCACCTTTGGAATTCGATCAGCTACTTTCTAGTATTCAAAAACCATTGGTGGCTAGTTGCTGCCTTACTGGACAGCCCACCTGTAGATGTCACATCTCTTCATTAGATCAGCAAATGAACCCAAGTGGAGATGCAGGTGTAGATTTCCCACCACTCTTATAGGAAATCAGACAGGCGAGGCAGGAAACTGACACCCTTATGATATATAATGCCAGATTTTGGATTCATTTCAGCCTCACCACTGCTAGCACCCCACCACTCCCACCCTCACCCAGGCACTCTCCTGCCCCTTTCATCACCTCTCTCCTTTTCCCACTATCTTCATCAGGCATACTGTTTTAGTGTGGACAGGCTGGAATATAAAGAAGCCAAGAATGAGGTGGATTTTCAACCTTCCTTGTCCAGCTAACAACCTTGGGCAAGTTACCTAACCTCCCTGGTCTCAGATTTCTTTTCCATGAAATAAGATTAGTTCTTTCATTACTGAGTTGTGATGATTAAATAAAATTATAAATGCCAACTCCTTCACGCCAAACAGATATCACAGAATTTTTCTATTTTAATGGCTGTTTTAAAATTTTTATATATGTTTGGAAGAAGGAGAAGTAGGGAAAAGAACCTATCTGTCACTGCTACCTCCACACTTAGTGCTTAAGATCCGTCTTGGTCTTAGAAAACCCATGACTTCTGCTCAGATCATCCTGAACCTGGGTTGTTCAGACATACAGAAAAAAAGAGCAGAATAAGAAAAGAATTGCAGTTCTCATTAGAGTTTGTCCAGTTATTTAATTACCCAGGTTGGAAGTGGGGACACTTCAATGAGCACTATGGGGAAATGCACCTCAGTGACTCTGGGAAGCTACAAGGGGCAAGGGAGCTTCATCTGGTCCTCTTCCTGTGGAGTTGGCAACAACTCTGCCATCCAGAGACATGACCTGCTTAGTCCCTGCAGACTTCCCACATAGAAACTATGCCTTACAGTTCTCATGGAGCCTCCCCATACCCAAACCTTTCAAGGTCCTAGAACCAGCACCATTGGAACCACCGTCTATCATCTAATCGAACCCCTCCCACAACTTTGGGTACTTCAAGAAACGTGAAAAGGAGGGAAGCCTTACCAGTTCATTCTCCTCTCCTTGGTTGAGCAGCGCCCGGCAGTCCTTCTTACCACTCTCCTCCATCTAACACAGCTGGTGAGCTCCCTTTCTGGCTCACTGTGTAGGGAAATGTCAAAGCCAACTGTGCTTCTGTGAATCTAGTCACTACTTGTCACCACAGTTCTCAGGTGCTTATAAAATCTGCTGGCACCTTGCCTGGTAGGCCAACAAAGGAGAAAGGAAAGCAAGGATTGGCCGGCTTGATGTGGTTTTTTTCTTCCTAGTGTTTATTTATTGAGCTACATGTGAAAGCCTTTGAGCTAGAAAGAGAAGTGCTTTCACATGTAAGTCCACAAACGTCTCAGCCAAAGAATGGGAATGGCCACTGTGCTAGAAATATGAGACAGAAGGATTAACCAGAGAGATATACAAAAACCATGTAGAATTTAGAGAAGTCGTGAGTACTTTGAGTATAGCAGTGAGAAGAAAAGAAAGGTAGGAAATTTCTGAAATCAGAGAAACCCTAGTTCTGCTTTTTACTGATGACACTGTGCAAGTCGCTTAAACTTGGATTTCAGGTTTCTTGCATGTGAAATGTCAATGATAATTACAGAACTGATAGGAGGATTTAAGGTGATATTTGCAAAAGGCCAAATGGAGCTTCTGCCACACTCCCCGAGAGAGAAGCCCTCATCATGGTCACCATCATACTAATGGAGAGAGGCTTTTATCACACAAACTATAATGATTTTATTCTATACTCCAGCAAAAGTTTTCAAATAAGTGAAGTATATGGAGGAAGAGCTAGAAAGTCTGAGAATTGAAGGTATAAGGCAATTACCACTGAAGTTGATGTTTTTACAAAAATAAGAAAACCAATTCATTCAGAAGAGAATTTGCTCATGATTAAAAATAAGAATTGTCATTTTTACTCAATTTTATTGTATCTGGTACCATTGAATTAAATCCTGGTCACTTTGACCATGGAAGATAATATAAAGAGAGTGAAAAGTAGTGGAAGGTGTCATTATCTCTTCATTAATTGAAATAGACATCAATGGCCTTTCTCAGGCACAAGTGCCCACCTTGAAGTCCAGGACAGATCAAGGTTCTTCTTAGCCTAGGAGAATGTGACTATGTATGAGAACAATCAATTATATCTGTTCATGCCAGCAAGGCTACTGAGGAGCCCACTCTTCAGACATCTATGGCATCATGAACATTGCAGTCCAAACTATGATTAAATTCGGATTTGAAGAAAGGAGTTCCAATTTTAGTAAGGCCTAATTAAATGCATATATGGCAGCCTTCATTTGCTTTTTATCCATACACTCTTTTCTTACATTCTGTGGCAGACAAGTACCAACTTGTCTAGAAAATATGAATAAGTCAAAGGTCCTAATGATAAGCTGCAATTCATTGAAAGCAGACACATGGTTCTATTCAGAATAATGAAATAAATAATAGAGAAAGATGCGGCAGAGATCTTGGGGGAAAGATTGCCCTAGCGCCATAGAGAAATTTTCTTTTATTTTTTTTTTTCTATTAACTTATTTTCCTTCCTTCTTTGAAAGGGTGTGGAGGATATAGACCTTGGATCATGTGGACAAAAGGCATAAGGCTTATTTAAGGAGGACTCAGTGGGCCTTCTGGAGTGGATCAGAACCACAGCTTCTGCTCCTCTCATGACCTAATGGGAAAGCAGATTTGAATGTCTTTGAATGTCAATATAGATCAGAATACTTTTGCTATTTTTCTCTAAATGATCACTAAAGCCTCATCAGAACATTCTTTTTTGTGAATTAGCATACAAATAATTAGGTTTTGTTCTGGTGATTTTTCAAGCAATTTTGTTTTTATTGTCCTTGCCCTCTGTTTCGCCTCCCTTCTTTCCCCACCCACACACACAGCCTCCTTTCTGCTTTCATGTCATATACTTCCTTTATTCTCCTTCTTTTCTCATCACCTCCCATTCCTCTCCCATAGTCTTCTATCTGATGATGTATCCTGCACCCACTCTTGGAGCCCCTTATTTATGTGCATACAAATATTAAAAAGTCAAGATCTGCATATGAAATCAAGAACGTAGGGTTTTTCTCTTTCTGAGTCTGTTACCTAACTCATTTTTTCCAGTTCTACACATTTCCTTTACCTCATCTCTTTGTAGCTGAATAAAATTCCACTGTGTCTATGTATCAAATTTTCATTGTCCAGTCATCAGGTGATGGACATCTAAGTTGGTTCTGATTCCTAGCTATTGCAAATAGAACATGTCATGTAAATAAACATGGGTATGTAATTATCTCTGTCACAAAGTACAGAGTCCTTTGGGTACATGTCCAGAAATAGCATAACTAGGTCATATGGTAGTTTGATTTTTTTTTTTTTTAAGCTTTTTGAGAAAGCTTCCCACTGATTTTCACAGGGGCTATGCCAGTTTTACACTCCCACCAACATTGAATAAGGGGTTAGGGGTCCCTTTCCCTCACCTATTGTCATTAGTTTTTGTTGTTGTTGTTGTTGTTGTTTTGAAGATGGCCATTCTGACTGGGGTGAGATAAAAGATCTTAATTTGCATTTCTTTGATGGCTAAGGGTATTGAACATTTTTTATATATGTTGTCCACTTGTATTTCTTCTTTTGAGAACTGTTTCTTACACTATCCCCTTTACAGAAGAATTTGGAGGAGGGTTGATATTTAATTTTTCAGTTCTTTATATATTCTAGATAGCAACCCCTTCTGCTTGGAGTAGCTGGAATCGATTTTCTATCATTCTATAGGTTTCTGTTTATTCTGGGGATGGTTTCCTTTGCTGTACAGAAACTCTTCAGTTTGCTGTAGCCCCATTTGTTGCTTCTTTGGACTTTCCTTATGCTTTTGGAATCCTGTACGATTGTTTTTACCTATATCTATTAGTTTCAGTGTATTTCCTATGTTTTCCTCTAGGAGTTTTGGCATGCATGGTTTGAAATTAAGGTATTTGATCCATTTTGAATTGATGCTTGTGTAGGATGAGAGATATGACTCTAATTTCATTGTTCTGCAGGGTATTATATGTTTAGTTTTGGCAGCACAACATGTTGAGATTATGCTTTTCACCAAAAATTAGGTGCCTGTAACTGTGTGGGTCTATCTCTGGGTCTTCTATTCCATGGATCCACAACTGCTTTGTAACAGTACTATGCCATTGTCACTGCTGTGTCCTAAAACTGTAGGTCAGGAATCGTGATACTTCGACCAGTATTCTTTCTTGCTGGGTTTGGTTTCGATGAGTAGTCTTTTGTGTTTCCATGTGAATGGCTGGATTTTTGTTTTATTATTCTGAGAGGAGTGTCATTGGAACTTTGATACGGATTGCATTGAATCTGTCAATTACTTTTGGTAATACAATACATTTTACAATATTTATTCTGCTGATTGAGAGCAAAGAACTTCCTTTTATCATTTCGTGTCTTCTTTTTATTACTTTTTTCTTTGTATAAAGTTTTCCTTGTAAATGTCTGTCACAATCTTGGTTGGACTTATTCCTAGGTACTTTACATTTTAAGAATGTTTTTGGCATGCATGTGTGTGTGTGCTTGTGTAGCAGTGAGGGGTGTGTCTCATGTAGTACAGTGTGTATCATGTTGTGAGTGTTGTATACACATGTTTGCAAATTCACATACATTGTTCACATATGTGTGGGGGCAAGAAAAGAATGTCAGATTTTATTCTCCTTTTTCTCATTCACCTACTTTCTCAAGATGGAATCTTACACTCAAGCAAAGCTGTTATTTTCACAGTTGGTTTTTTTTTTTTTCAGTCAAGAAGCTCCAGTGATTCTCCATGCTTTGGTCTTCTTAGTACTTGGATTGCAGACGCATATAGCCACACCAACCTGTTTAAGCGGGTGCTGGGGAATCAAACTCAGGCCCTCATGCTTGTACACCAAGCACACTAAACTGCTGAGCCCTCTCCCCAGTCCCTATTACTCTATTTTGGGGAGTTATTATAAGTAGAATATATTCCTAATTTCTTTCTCAGTAAGTTTATGGTTGGAATATATTAAAGCTACTGATTTTGTTCATTGATTTTTATTCTGTAACTTTGCTGAAATTATTTATTAAATCTAAGAGATTTCTGGTACTCTGTAGGGACTCACGTATAGAATCCTGTCATCTGCAAATAATTTCATTTCTTCCTTTTCTATGTTTATGCCTCTTAAATCTTTCTCCTGTATTATTGCTCTGGTGATGACTTTGTACTCTAATTAAAGAGGAGTATAAGTAGCGACACCTTTGTCTTGTTCCCGATCTTATTAAAAAATGCTTTTAGATTTAGATTTTTTTTTTTTTTCTTTGAGGTAGGGTCTCACTCTGGCCCAGGCTGACCTGGAATTCACTATGGAGTCTCAGGGTGGCCTTGAACTAATGGTGATCCTTCTACCTCTGTCTCCTGACTGCTAGGATTAAAGGCATGTGCCACCACACCTGGATACAAATGCTTTTAGTTTTTATTCACTTGCTATAACATTGAGTATACCCTGTCATGAAACACTTTTACTATGTTAAAATATTTTCCCTCCATCCCTAAGTCTCTCCAAAAAATTTTTTTGATTTTTTTTTTATTTATTTGAGAGAGAGAGAAAGAGGGAGAGTGAAGGGGAGAGTGAATGGTCATACAAGGGCATTCAACCACTGCAAATGAACTCCAGATGCATGCCCCTCTTGTGCACATATGTGACATTGCATGCATGCATTACTGCATGTCTAATTTATGTGGGATCTGGAGATTCAAACATAAGATCTTAGGCTTCACAGGCAAGAACCTCAACAACTAAGCTATCTCTCCAGCCCTCCAGAGTTTTTAATATGAGGGGATGCTGAATTTTGTCAAAGACCCTTTCTGCATCTATGGAGATGATCAGGTGATTTCTGTCCTTGAGTCTATTTCTGTGGTGTTTTACATTTATTGATTTATATATGTTGAACCATCCATGTATCTCTGAAATAAAGACAATTTGAGGTAAATGATATTTTTGATCTGTTCTTGAATTTGGTTAGAAAATTTTTGGAGGCAAGCCAAATAGACTGCCTTTATATATATATAAGAGTGTGAGAGAGAGAGTTAGCATGCCAGAGCCTCCAGCCACTGCAATCAAACTCCAGATGTGTGTGCATACCTTAGGTGCATGTGTAGCCTTGAGTGCTTATATCACTGTATATCTAGCTAATGTAGGACCTGGAGAGTTGAACATAAGTCCTTAGGCTTGTCAGGCAAGTGCCTTAATGCTAAGCTATGTCTAAAGCCTGGTTAGCAAGCATTTTATTGAAAATTTTTGTATCTATGTTCATTAGGGAATCTCTGTTTTCTTTTTGTTATATCCCCATTTTTGCTCTTTGTATACTACTGGACTCATAAAAGGAGTCTGGAAGTGTTCCTTGCTTTTCTGTTTCACAGAATTTAAAATGTAGTGGCTTCAGTTCTTCTTTAAATGTCTGTTAAAATTCTGTAATGGATCTGTCTGGACCTAGATATTTTGGGGGCTAGGAGATATTTTTTAATTCCAACATCAATATCTTTTCTTATTATAGGTCTGTTTAAATTTCCTCTTCTTTATTTAACTTTGGTGGGTCATATACATGTAGAAATTCCTCCTTTTATTTTAGATTTTCCAATTTTTAGAATGAAAAGTTTATATTCTGCAATGCTTGGTTGGAATGTTCTGCAAATGACTGTTAAATCCATTTGATCTAAGATGTCATTGGAGTCCAGTTTTTGTCCAGTTGTCAACTGGTGAGAGTGATGTGTTGCAGTTATCCACTATTACAGTGTTTTGATGCACAGGCAAGCACGTTAACTGCTATGCAATCTTTCCAGCCCTTATCTCTGATTTTATATCAGATTTTGCTTCATGAAATTAGATGTACCTGTTTGGCATATATATGTTTAGAATTATAACTTCCTCTTGATGGATGGTTCCCTTGAACAATATGAAGTGACATGCATTATCTCTTCTGAGAAATTTTGGTTCAAAGTCTATTTTGTCAAATATTAGAATAACAACACCTTCTTATGTCATGATTCCATTTGTTTGGAATATATTTTTTAACCCTTTTACCTTAAGACATGTCTTTCTTTGATGGAGTAGTAAACATCTTTTTTTTTTTTTGCATGAAAGGGTGTGTGTGTGTGTGTGTGTGTGTGTGTGTGTGTGCACATTTGTGTAATGTGTGGTATATACATGTGTATGTGCAGATGCACTTCCCCATGTATGTGCACACAGAGACCAGAGAATATTACCAGTCAGTTATCTCCTTGTTTCCTTGAGACAGGGTCTTTCCTTCCACCTAGAGCAGCTGTTTTTCAGCAAGTCCCCCAACCCTACCCCAGAGACTGGGGTTTCAGATATGTGTGGATATGCTCATCCTTTGATGTGCATCGAGAAGTCAAAGTTGGAGGTATCTGGTCTGAGAGACTCTCATATTTAAGAAGAAAGTGCTCTTAACTACTGCGCCATCTACCAAGCCTCAATAAATTTCTTGAAGATATCAAAATGATGGAACCTGGGCCCGGAAAAATGGCTGATTACAGCTGTTAAGGTGCTAGATGCTTACCTGCAGAGTCTAACAACCCAGATTCAATTCCCCAGTGCCACCCATGTAAAGATACACAAAGTGGCGCATGCATCTAGAGTGTGTTTGTCAATTCTCTGTCCATCTGTCTGTTTGTCTGTCTGTCTCTCTCTCTCCTTGCAAATAAATAAAATTTAAAAATTCAAATGATGAATCCTGTTTTCTTATCTACTACTCTTGTTAGTCCATGTTTTTTTTTAATTTTTTTTGTTCATTATTTATTTATTTATTTGAGAGTAATAGAGAGAGAGTCAGAGAGAGAGAGAGAAAGAATGGGCACACCAGGGTTTCCAGCCACTGCAAACGAAATCCAGATGCATGCGCCTCTTGTGCATCTGGCTAACATGGGACCTGGAGAATCAAGCCTCGAACCAGAGTCCTTAGGCTTCACAGGCAAGCGCTTAACCACTAAGCCATCTCTCCAGCCTGAGTCCATGTTTTTTGATTGAGAAATTGAATCATTTAAATTCACAATTACTGGTGAAAAGTGTGGGTTTTTATTTGTCAAGATTATTGTGTAATGTTCAGTGTTCTGTTGCTTTCATTTGCTAAACAGGTATGGTAGAATTATTATCTTCCCCTGATGCCTCTTGAATATATTTATCTTTCTCTTCAGTGTGAAGTATCCTGTCCAGTGTCTTCTGTAGAACTGGCTTAGTTGTCAGACATTTTCTTTAGCCTGTTTTTACCATAAAAAGTTTTTCACTTCAATTATGCCAGATATGACTCATCAGTTAAAGAGACTGGCTTGAAAAGCCTACTTACCTAAGTTTGATTCCCCAGCACCCACAAAAAGCCAGTGCAAAAGTGGCACATGTGTCTGGAATTAATTTGCAGTGGCAAGAGATCCCAAAGCACATGCATTTATTTGTTCACATGTACACACACAGACGCATGCATGAACACGCATTCATGCACCCAAGCAAACAGATCTCATGTAAACCAGATGCACAAAGGTGAGGAAAGCACAAGGTTGCACATTCCCACTAGGTGGCACAAGCATCTGGAGTTCAATTATATTGGCTGAGGCCCTGGTGTGCCAATTCTCACTCTCTCTCTCTTTCTCTCTCAAAATAACAGTAGAATAATAATTCTATTAGAAAAAAATAGAAGAAATAAGTTTACTGTGTATAGTAGTTGGGTTGTCAGCTGTAGTAGTTAAGTATTGTTGCCAGTTAATTCAGATTAGAACCCAAGTGAGAAACATACCTAGTGGGTGGGTTTGTGAGGGCAATTCTAGGAAGGACTGATGGAAGGAGGAAGACCTCTAATGGACCACAGGGCCTTTTGCCTGGCTACCTGTGCTACTCATTGGTGTGTGCCTATACCCTGTTGCTACTATTCTTTATGGACAGTAGAACCCAGTTTCATCAGCTTTCTTGGGTAGGCTGAAGACCAGTGGCTCTGCAGGAATCCTCCAGAACCTCAATGGCATTTTAAGACTGCAAAAACATACAGCTTTGTGGACTGAACATTGGGTTCACTGGTTCTCTGGCCTGTAAATAGATATTGTTGGATTTCCCAGCCAATCTAATCAATTCCCTTTAGAGTGCATATTCATTCTATCAGTTTTGCTCCTTTAGTGAACATTGACTAATATAACTTCTGTGGTCTTTCAATACTTGAAACACATCTTTCCAAGCCCTTCTGGTTTTTAGAGTTTATATTTTTTAAAAGTAGCTGTTATCCTGGTGAGTCTGCCTTCATATGTGACCTGATATTTCTCTCTTGCAGCTTTCAGTGCCTTTTATTTGTTGTGTGTGTTTAATGTTTGACTATAATATGACATGAGGAATTTCTTTTCTTGTCCTGTCTAATTCATATTCTTTGTACCACTTGTACCTGGATGGGAAACTCTTTTCTTATACTTAGTATTTTTTCATGTATAATTTAATTGAAAATATTGTCTATGCCTTTAGCATGAAGTTATTCTTTTATGGCCATTATTTGTAAATTTAGTCTTTTCATGATATCACAAATATCTCTCATGTTCCATTCATTGTTTTTTATATTTCTCATTGGTTATATATGACTAAATGATTCAATTCCTCTATCCTTATCTTTAAAGGCCTTATGTTCTGTCCTTCACTCAATCTTTGATTTTGGTAAACTTTTCCATGGAACTTTTACTTGACTTATTTTTAACTTCCAACATCATTTCAGTTTGACTATATCTTTATTGAACTCTTTTTTCACTTCCTAGTTTGAATTCCTTGCCCCATTTAACTGTTTGTTTTTATTCTCTTGGAATTAATTCAACCATTTGTTTGTATCCTCCTTCAGTTCATTCTGCTGTTTATTTTTGTTCTCTTGAATTTCATTCAGGCATTTATCAATGTCTACTTTAATATCTTTGTACATATTTATAGTCCTTCTTTGAATTATTTGTCTGAAGTTTCCTCTACATAACTGTATGGGTGGCCTCTGCTACAGGATTTCTAATTCTTCAAGGAAACATATTACCTAGGCTTTTACATCTTACTCATTTTGTGTTGAGACTTAGTAATCTGGAGATAGTACACTGGGTAGTCTAAGGTGATCTCAGTTCATTTTGGATAGCATGCACACTTTCTGATCTTGTAGTCCAGGGTGCATGGATTATACAGGGGATTGGAGGAGGAGCACAGAGAACGAGCAGGTTTTACCAGACTCATGTGCAATACCCTGTAGATGGAGACATGGACAGGCACAAGGAAAAGTATTCTGGGATCTGGAGGCAGTGCCCATCTCAGGCACACAGGATCCCAGCACCAGTAGCATTGGCGGGCAGGCTGGGACAAAGGGTAATTATGGCAGGCAGCTATGCTTAGATTCATGCAAAAGGCCTGAGCTATGATGACAGTACAGTTCAGGCACTAGGAAGGGGCAGATTGCTTGGATCAAACATCTTTGCTCAGAGTCATGGATGAGGAACCTGGCTTTGATAGAAGAAAGAGTAGCGAGTGTGGGGAGGGGTGAGGAGAGACGCCACTGGGAGTCCTGCTGTATCCAAACTGATGCAGGGAACCTCAGCTCCAATTGTTAGGATAGCAGCCTATTTTTTAATTTCCTCCCTGATTTTTTTCAATGACCCACTGTTCTTTCAATAACGTATTGTTCATTTTCCAAGCATTCGTGTGGCTTCTGTTGCTGTTGATTTCTAGTTTTGTTCCACTGTAGTCTGATAGGCTATAAGAAATAATCTTGGTTTTGTTTTGCATTTTTTGTACCTTGCTTTGTAACCTATGATATGGTCAATTTGGAGAAGCTTCTATGAACTAACGAAATGAATACGTATTCCTTATCCCTTATATGAAATGTTCTGTAGCTATCTGTTAAATCCAGCTGGTCTATGGTATAATTGAGGTCTGAAGTACAGCTTTGTTAACTTTTAGTTCAGAGGACCTCACTAAATATGTGAATGAGCTATTAAATTCTCCAACTATTATTATGTCATGACCTATGTGACCTTTGATGCCTTTTAGTCTTTGTTTTATGAAATTTAGAACTCTAATATTTGTTTAATCCATGTTTATAGTTATTTATTCTTGACACAATGTTTCCTTAGTGAATATATGGAGGCCATCTTTGTCTCTTTTTTTTAAATTTTTATTAACATTTTCCATGATTATAAAATATATCCCATAGTAATTCCCTCCCTCCCCACCCCCACACTTTCCCATTTGAAATTCCTTTTGATGAGCTTTGATTTGAAATTTACTTTACCAAATACAAAAATAGCTATATCCACTTACTTAAAGTTTCCATGTCCTTGGTAGGTTGATTTCTATCCTTGGATGCCCAGTTTATAGGTGTCTTTGTTAAATACCTACTATGGTGGTTTGAGTCAGGTGTCCCCCATAAACTTAGGTGTTCTGAATGCTGGGTTCCCAGCTGATGGAAATTTGGGAATTAATGCCTCCTGGAGGCTGTGTGTTGTTGTGACCAGGCTTATGGGTATTATAGCCAGTTTCCCATTGCCAGTGTTTGGCACACTTTTCTGTTCCTGTTGTTCACTTTATGTGGGCCAGGACATGATGTCCACCCTTTCCTCATGCCATCGTTTCCCCCTGACATTGTTGAGCTTCCCCTTGAGCCTGTAAGCCAAAATAAACCTCTTTTTCCCACAAGCTGCTCTTGGTAGGGTGATTTCTACCAGCAATGCAAATGTGACTGCAACAGTAAAGCAGTACCAAGGAGGGGGATTGCTGCTAGACACCTGACTGTGTGGCTTTGGCCTTTTGGAGCTGATGTTGAAGAGGAATGTAGAAGGATTTTAAATGTTGGCCTAAGAAATGCCTTGCAGTACAGCTTGCTGGATTATTCTGGTCAGAGTTCAAAAACCTGAATGCAGTAAGAACTATGGACTGTGAGGTTTGGCTTATAAGGATAAGAAAGAGCTTTGCTTGGACTGGGCTAGCAGTTTGTGTGAGAAGCTTGCTGTTATGTCCATGTCCTGAGAACTTGTGCAGGGTTGCTTTGCATATCAATGAACTGGTATGAACAGAAGGCTATGGCACAGAAAAAAAAAATCTTTGGGTGAACTACTATCTGTTCAGCTGAAATTGACAGATTATAACCTTTAAGATTGGTCCAGCTGGCCTACACTGGTGCAACAGAAAGAATGTAGACTCTTTTGGAGGGGCCTGAGTGCTCAAGAAGTGTCCTGTTTTTTAAAGTCTGCTTTATTCCCTCATGGATTAACAAACCGGCACCCTACCTGGTATTGTGAAGTATAAAAAAATGCAGGAAAGAGAGGGTCATTGAGTTTGCAATGTGGTCTTGTGTTTTGGAAATAGCCATGGGCAGTGTGAAGCAGGTTTGCTGGTTGCCTGCATGGAGACCCTATGGGGCCATGAAGATGAACCGTGGATTGCAGTGGAGACCCAGTAGAGATGCCAGGACCATGAGATGGCTGCTAAGGAAAGGTGCTGGCCCAGGATGAAGTTTTCCAGGACTGTGAGTAGCCTACCTGGAGGGGCAGAATTGGAATGTCAGAGACTTGTTGCTGGTTAAAATTATCTGACTTGGAGATTTGTCACTGGCTAGATTTGTTGGACTTGAAGCTACAGAGTTTGGTGTTTACCCTGGTTGTTTTAAATCTTGTACTGGTTGAATATTTCTTTGCTATGCCCAATGCCATCTTTTGCAGTGTGGATGTTTTTCTGTGTCATTATGGGTTTTGGGGGAGATGTTTTTGGTATTATGTCTCAGTTAAAAGACCTTGGACTATGGGGATGTATGAACATCATTGGAATTGATAAAAAAAATTTGGGGACTTTTAGAGTTGGACTGAATGCATTGTATTTTATATCATGTATGAATATCAGTTTACGTGGGCCAGGGCGGAATGTGGTGGTTTGAGTCAGGTGTTCCCCACAAACTTAGGTGTTCTGAATGCTGGCTTCCTAGCTGATGGAGATTTGGGAATTAATGCCTCCTGGAGGGAGTGTATTGTTGGGAGTGAGCCTTTGGGTGTAAAAGCTAGTTTCCCCTTGCCAGTGTTTGGCACACTCTCCTGTTCTTGTTGTCCACCTTATGTGGGCCATGGGGTGATGTCCACCCTCTGCTCATGCCATTTTTCCCCCTGCCATCGTGAATCTTCCCCTCAAGCCTGTAAGCCAAAATAAACCTCTTTTTCTGACAAGCTGCTCTTGGTTGGGTTATTTCTACCAGCAATGCAAACCTGACTGCAATGCTTACATAAGAAAATGGTTTAGTTAAAATAGTTATGCCAGCAATAAACAATAACACCTTTCAGTGTTTCGTCACAAAAAAATGTGTGGATCTAAGTATGTGATAGTGCTGGACCATTAGTGGAACAATGAAGGCAGGATGTCCTTTGTACAGTGTTTTGTAGACCCTGGTGCCTCCATCTGATATCATCACCTTCAATTGATGACTTGACTATACCTTTCTGAAAGGCAAATGCATGGAGAATAATAAATTAGGGTTTCTACAATAGCATCCTGAGAGAAATACTCTGTGCTTATACGCCAAGAATAACCATACTTTGGGAGGTTGACCATCCTTACATGATAAATTGACTAGAAATATGAGCACCTGGATGCCCAAAGACATGGGTTTGGTGGCTACCTAATAATCTATGCAGCAAAAATCCTATCATAATCTCAGGAACAATTCCAGATCTCTAGTCTCTTACACCATGTAAGTGGAAGAGTAAAACCATGCAGAAGTCATTATACTAGGCAGAAGTAAGGAAGGTTTGCACTCTTTGAAATGTGAGGAATTCTAGAAACTTACAAGTCTCTATAGCAGGTGAAGACATGGTGTGTCTTTGACATCTGATTGAGTGACCTCGGAAATAGTTTGCAACAACTGCACAGGTACAGAAGATATCTGAAGTTTGGTGAAACTCACAAGTGAAAAACGTGTGGTAGGTGTCTTTCTGTGCTTGGCACATTTCACTTAAAATAGCATGCTCTAGTTCCATCCATCTTATTGCTGAATGACAAAATTTCGTTCTTTATTGTGGTTTGACCCAAATTCTATGGTGAAATATACCCCATTTTCCTTATTCACTCCCCTGGAGATAAGCCTGTAAGTTCATATCTTGTCTATTGTGATTAGGTCTCCAATAAGAATATGACTGCAGATATTCTTCAATGTACTGCTTTGAATTCCTTAGAGACTGTTAGATTATACTGAAGTGCTTTTTTTTTTAGAAAAAAACTGTTTTGAAGAAGATTTAGTAAAGTACAATTATACACAATGTTTTATGCACAATGTGCTGAATTTTTTAAAATATAAAAACAATTGCACATATTAAAAATGCACAACCTTTATATTTAATATGTGTATTCTGAGGTTCTTGTCTCTGTGTTCAGCATCTATGTGAGTTCTGTGGGCCAAATTGCGGTCCCCCTGCTTGTACTTCATAGGCAGAGCCATCTTCTCAGTCTCCCTCTACTTTGTTCTTCTAGTGAGCTGATGTCGACTTCTGGGAAATCCACCTTCAGCAAGGAATGAAACATGTCTAACATATATACCTCATCCAGGCAGGCTCCATCCACCTCCTCTCTTTTTGCAGAGGACACCCATCTCTCATGTAAGTGGTTTCTATCCTTCTACCTTCCACTTGTCTTTTAGTCTCCTACTTCAATGCCTCTAGCTTAATTTAAACCAATTTAAACATTTCCATGCAGCCCTACTAAATTCGATCTGACTAGCTCATGTCCTAAGGGATTAGAATTGTTAGAGGATAATTCAGTAGTTCATTTTATGCTGCTAGAAATGTATGGACTGTTATCAAGGACCTTGAGCTTTGAATAAGCCTGTGCCACACTTCCCTGTGCTCTGCATCTTTATCTGCCCAGGGATAGAATGTCTGTTATATTTAATATTCTGAAGGGCTTCCAAGGGCCACAAGTACAGGTTGACCCTGACTGCTACATGTATGGCTTATCTGATAAGAAGACTAAGTTCTAGTGACAGTGACAGTGACCAACACATGTTTACTGTATTCGTTAGGTGAGTGACCAACCTGACTTTGACTAGTGGCCACAAAGATGCCCAGTGCTTTCAGGTCAATACTTTGGTGAGCATGAAACTCATCACTGTTCCCTCGCTGCTGCTATATATGCCAACAATCACCCAGACTTGTGAAATGTGCTGAGCAGAAGAATAAGAACATTTCTGAAACTGGTGCTGTCACTGTGGAAAGAATTGGAGTTCAGTAACATTTTTCAATGGCAAAGATATCCCCAGGAATAAGATAGCTGAGATGAGGCGGGTGGTTACAAAGTTGGGAAATGGATGTAAGTAGGTCTCAAGATCTGTCTTGAGAAAATAAACCTCTGTGTTGATCTCCCAAGGCAAATTAATTTCTTACTCATCAATTACAGATAACCTCACCTGTACAGAGTAATGAAGATTCCCTTAAAATATTCATGCCTGAGGATGGTCTGAACAATTATGCATTTTTCCATTCTTTGATGGGTCATATACTTTGAATATCTCTAGGGATAGAATTTTTGCATTAATTTTCAAATAGCCCAAAGAACATCAGGTATTAGACCCCATTTCAGCTTTCTGCCATTTGCACAATGATCCTTTCTCCCTGGAATCAGTGATCAGCTTCAGCAAAGGGCAGGGATAAACAGACTCACCTCACAGGAAGATGTCTGTCAGCAGGATTTCTCACCTGGAAATGCCTTATAACATAGAGAATGCCCAGTGACAAGCAGTGTTTACAAAGAAAATATATTCCCAAAGCTCTCTCAACACCAGAAAAGCTGGGGAGAAAAATTGTAAATGAGTCTTTGTGAGGACTAGTACACAATTAAAAGAAAATAGTTTATTTATTTATTTTCACCTTTCAGTTCCCAACTTGATTCTTCAGAATTACATAGAAAGCCTGATGAAGACACCGCTCACCAGGACCCATGCTAGAGTCAGTGATTGTGTACCTGAGGTTGGGTCTAGGAACTTCTTTCTTTTTTTAAAAAAAAATGTTTAATTTATTTATTTGACAGTGACAGACACAGAGAGAAAGACAGATAGAGGGGGAGAGAGAGAATGGGCACGCCAGGGCTTCCAGCCTCTGCAAACGAACTCCAGACACGTGTGCCCCCTTGTGCATCTGGCTAACGTGGGACCTGGGAAACCGAGCCTCGAACCGGGGTCCTTAGACTTCACAGGCAAGCGCTTAACCGCTAAGCCATCTCTCCAGCCCTAGGAACTTATTTCTAATAAGCTCCTTAGGGATTATTATCATGGGTCAAGTTTGAGAACCATGTTTCAGAAACCAGCTGATAAATTGCTATAGACTGTTCCCTGGAGAGAACAAGCTAACCCACATAGCAGGAGTAAAAAGGCCAGGTAAATATTACCTATGAATATGACCAGTCCAGATGCTGTCATGGGTCTTTGCATCTTATGAGATGTCACATGGACCTGGAAATTATCAGGGAAGGGCCAATTTAAAAAGTAATTCATCTAGATATGCAGGTGATGGGAGAAGGGCTGAAAAATTAAGTCTAAAAATCAGTTCTGTCACAGTGTAAATATCTGATTCTGTGAACAAAGATTGAAGGTACATTGGGAAAACTTGGATAATTGCATTTTCAATAAAGTAGACTTGTGTGCACTCAATCCTGAAAGTTGGTAGTGTGTTCATCAGTCCATCCATTCTCCACATATGCATTCTCTTACTTACCCTTTAATTGATTTGCATAGCAGCTTGGTTATAGTATGGCCAAGACAAAGACTTATAAAAAATAACTTCTTTTTAGCTAGAGAGATGAATGAAAATAGATTATGTGCCACATTTAATCTTCTTTGATGTTTTTTGCAGTTATGGCTGAAGTAATGAGTAATATTCCAGTGCCAATAGTCAAAGAAGCTAAACCACAGAGGTGGAGGCTAACTTGCTCAAAACTACATGGTCATAAGGACAAGATAAAGGTAACAGGGAGAGGTTATCTTCATATAGAATATACATGTATGACAATTGTCAATTAAAGTGTTCAAAAGAAGAAGAGCCTAAATTTAAAGTCATACCCCTAAATTTGTACTTTTAACTGCTACATGTTACCACTTAAATGGGAAACTTTGGAGATGGCCCCAAAAAATGCATTAGACACAGTGAAGGGATCCTGATGGAATTCCAATACATCAGCTGCAGGGCTGTTCCTATATCCCGTACACCAGTCCTGACCTTGCGTACATGCAAGTGTCCTACATAATGCTGCTTCCCTAAGCTACCCATAGTACGCCAGGACACCTGTAAGCTTCCTTACTTATAGTAAAAGAGTGAGGTTTGGGATGATATAAAGATCTGCATTTTCCATTAGAGGCCATTGCCGAGGGCCTTGGATTCACACCAGGAATAGATGGTAAGGCCCTATTGCTGAAGACTCCACATACTTGGGCTACAAGGCTACTGAGAAATCCTGCTAGAACTGAACTGATAACCTCCTCCATGTAGACCAGCTGACAGAAAACTGGAAGAAGCCTTTCTGCATGCTGTACAATGGGAGAGAGAGAAATCACCAGTGAAGATACTCAACAGCGGACACTGTAGGCCTTATATTTGGCCAGCCAGGCCAAATGAGCCAACAGGTGCAATAGTGGCACATCTGTCATGGTGAAATCAACTGCCCTATAACTGGACTGGAGGCCTGCTGTATGGGAGGGAATACATCCCTGATACTGAAAACCTACAACAGGTGTAGTCATGAGCCCTAGGGGTGTAACGTTTGCTGCTGTCAGGCTAAATGTATATACTATGCTCATCAAACTGCCTAGTAAGCACTTCTCTTAATGGTCATACCCACATATTAATGCTACTCTCACTTTTAGTAGAAAACTTTCTCTTTTCAGATGGCAGGGACCTTAGGATGACTCAGAAGGCATCGTGGTGCTAGAAAGAAGTGATAGGAGTGCTTAGCACTTCAATATCTCTATCACACCTTCCAAGGCTCAGAGTCTATTGTGGAAGAGGTGGTGGAAAGAATGTAAGAGCCAAAGGAAGTGTAGGACTCCTCACAATGTGCTCCTCCAGACACAAAATGGCCTGGATATCCATGACCTCACAGTGCCTGACACTACATACACAAGACCATCATAATAGGAGGTCATGACATCAAAATAAAAGAGAGACTGATTGAGAGGAGGAGGGGATACAATGGAGAATGGAGTTTCAAATGGGAAAGTGGGAGGAGGGAAGTTTTTACCATGGGATATTGGTTATAATCATGGAAGTTGTTAATAAAAAATAATTTAAAAAAATATCTGAGTTTTCCCAAGTATGTCTCTTGGCATCTTTCTCAACTGGATTCCAGGCTCCAGTGAAGAAGGACCCAGTTTTTAAACCCATCAGACCAGTTTCCAATTAGTCATGCATTATGACTGAATTTTTTAGGTTATTCAAGCCTTTGGCAAGCTCTCCAAGCTAGTCTTGGACTGAATCAAGAGAAGCTCAGTTTACCAAAACAAAAAATAGCCAGCATGGACTCTGCTCTCTTATAATGTGTCAGCTCCTGAGAAAGCCAGGAAGTGTGTCTTAGTGGTACTTTCCTCCAGTTTTGCCCCTGTTTCTTGCATGTACGCAAGGATTTTAAATGTTTGTTGAGGCTGGAGAGATGACTTGGTGGATACTTTCCTGTGAAGCCTATGGACCTAGGTTTGACTCCCTAGTACTCACATAAGCCAGATGCACATGGAGGTACATGTGTCTGGAGTTCATTTGCAGTGGATAGAGGCCCTGGCATGCCCATTATTTCTCTCTTGCTCTCTCTCATCTCTCTATTTCTATCTTCATCTGACTCTTTATCTCAAATAACTAAATAAAAGTAAATAAGTTTGTTGGCCTCAACTATCTTTTTCCTTGGGTTGAATATTTTCCTGTGAGAGTCCTTATACCTTCATATAAATAAGCATGTGTCTTGTGTATATGAGATGGTCTTTGTGGCATGTAGTTTCATACATGCCCTCGACCCTCACTATATAAATTAACAACCAAATGTATTAAGCAAAACCTTGTAACCACTACACTTTGCATTTTTGATTGTTTTTGGTCACAGGACTGTTGTTTGGATTAAGCTTATTTGTACTGGATGGAAAACAGATGTTCACAGATGAAGGGAAAAAATAAATCAACAGAATATCTCAGTGATTATACTTTTTTACTCAATAATGCCACAGCTGCTGGATGAACCGCATACTGTACTAGGGCAGAGAAGGAAAATGGAATTATGTAGTCTGGTTCCCTACCCTCAAAGAATACACCCTCTAGTCAAAGTGGGCTTGGGTGTGTGCTAGGGGCAGTTGGTATACTCCAGGACCATAATAAAAGATTAAAACAAAAAGCTACATATTGTTCAATGGATGGGTATATAAAGTATGATTGGCTTGTGGATATAAAATCAATCTTTCCCAGCTTACCAGGTCAGATGCCATTAAATTAATGTTGAGAAATAGGATGAACGGAAATAAGAGTAAGAAATGTTGGCCGGGCGTGGTGGCGCACACCTTTAATCCCAGCACTAGGGAGGCAGAGGTAGGAGGATCGTTGTGAGTTCGAGGCCACCCTGAGACTCCATAGTGAATTCCAGGTCAGCCTGGGCTAGAGTGAGACCCTACCTTGAAAAATCAAAAAAAAAGAAAATAGAGTAAGAAATGTTGATGCTCCAGTAGAGAGTAAGGCAAAATGCAAGGTGGGAAAATGAGTACTGATATTAGGGAGAAAAAGAAGTTGGGTTTGCTGTAGTAGAAAGTGCAAAAAGGGGAAAGGCCTGAGATGAGACCAGATGTGGGCAGAGTCATGGCCTTGAGTTCCTTAGTGAGCAATATGTACTTTTATTTTACTTAGCATTCAGACTTTTAGGCATCATTCTGCAATTGTGAAATACAATTTGTTTTAGTTGATACCCTCCCTCCTAGCTCTCCCCAGACTCCCTCTTCCCCCTGCATATTCCTCACTTCTGTTTGCATGTCAAGTACATGTCTCAATGTGGTAGATTATTTAGATTAACAGATTTCTCACCATGGACATAGTATCATTAAGTCTGGACAACAGAATCTACACAAATCCTGAGAAGGATAAAAGGAGAGTCCTCAGTCAAGGAGAACAGTTAAGACGCTCTTGTGATAACAGTGCTGACAAAATGGATATCCATCTTCATAAGAATGAAATTAGAGAGATGGAAAGATGGCTTAGTGATTAAGGCACTTGCCTATGAAGCCTAAGGACCCAGGTTTAATTCCCCAGAATCCATGTAAGCCAGATACACATGGTGGCTTATGCTTCTGGAGTTTGTTTGCAATGGCTAGAAGCCCTGGCACATCCTTTTGTACTCTCTATTCTCCCCCTCTAATAGATGAATAAAAATAAAACATATTTTTATTTGGAGGATTGTATTTATTTATTTACTTACTTACTTGCTTACTTATTTAACAGAGAAAGAGGGAGAGAGAATGGGCACACGAGGGCCTCCAGCCACTGCAAATAAACTCCAGATGCTTGTGCTCCCTTGTGCATCTGGCTAACGTGAGTCCTGGAGAATCAAACCTGGGTCTTTTGACTTTTCAGGCAAACACCTTAAACACTCAGCCATCCTTCCAGCCCTAACATATATTTTTATAAAAGAATGAAATTAGATTTGTATGTTTCACCCTGTGTAAATATCACTTCAAAGTGGATCAAAAATCTTAATATACAATCTGAAATGCTAAAACTATTAAGAAAAACATGGGAATACACATCAACATTCATATATATAAGCAATAACTTTCTGAACAGGCCTCTGATAGCACAGAAAATGTTACCCAAAATAAACAAATTGAACCACATGAAATTTAAGTTTCCATACAGCAAGTCAGACCATCAGCCAAGCAAACATACAACCTACAAAATGAGAGAAAATCTTTGTCAACTATACTCCAGACAGGAGCCAATAACCACAATGTATAAAGAACTGCAAAAATTAAACACCAAAAAATAAAATTGCCAGTCACCAAACGCACTAATGAAATGAGCAGATAGTTCACAAAAAAGAAACACAAATGACCATTAAGTATTTTTAAGCATTCAAAATCCTCTAGCCATCAGGTAAATGCAAATTAAAACTACTTTGAGATGTTATCTTACCTCAGTTGGAAGAACTATCATCAAGAAATAAATGCTAGTGAGGATGTGGAAAGAGGAACCCTTATAAGTGCTGGTGGGAGTACAAATTTGTATAGCCATTAAGGAAATCAGTATGAAGGTATATCATACCTTTGGTTGGAATAACCAACCAAAACAAATTATGTTTCAAAATGCCAGAATGATACCTAAAACTGTATGCTATTTTAAAAATGAAATTAGGGCTGGAGAGATTGGTCAATGGTTAAGGCACTTGTCTGAAAAGCCTAAGTACACAGGTTCTATTCCCCAGTACTCATGTAAAGCCAGATGTAGAAGGTGATGCATGCATCTGGAGTTCATTTGAAGTGGCTACAGGCTCTGGCATGCCCATGTTCTCCCCCTCTCTCTATCTGCCTAAATAAATATTTTTTAAAAATAAGATTTTTTAAAAAATAATTTTCTGGCAGGTAGTGGCTAAAGGCCTAGAAAGGGTGTTCTGCATCAAGAGAGGGTCTGGGGCATAGGACCTCAATGAAGGAGGGACAGGTGGCACTCTTGCTTACCATTTCACAAAGCTTCCTGGATGCCACACAGAGCCACTGGGCTGCAATATAATATGAATGGTGTCCTCAGGTACAGTACACACAGCAGAAGTGAGGTCCCTAGAGTATAGCTACTCTCACCCAAATATCAGGCCCGGTAGTGTCTCTAGTCCATTTGTCACAGAACAATACAGTAGGATGCCAACAGAGCAAGGAGCAGAAAGTGGGAATAAGGAGACTGCAAGGCAATAAGCCAGGAATCTGGAGGACTTCCAAAGAGCTTTGCATTCAACTGTGGGCAAGGGCCCACCCCACCACACCTTCTTTCACTCATTGGATTAGCAAGACATTGGGGTGGTAGGGAAAGCATTCAACTCATGAAGGAGGGCAATGTTGTCTCCCTAAGGGAGAAACAGGATTGGTGAGTTTGGAAAGGCTGGGAGACTCACCCTTAGCACTCTCACAGCAACTCTAGCAGAGTTGTGCTCTGATCTTGTTATTTGTATTTTTGTTTAATTTTGGAGAAAATCTTTTTATAGATCAAGTTTAGAAGGTCATTTGAACAAGTCTAATGGAAATTAAAGGGCAGACAGAATGTTGTGAGCAGCAGCTTTCAAACTTTTTATGCACACCGAGTGAACACAGTTCAAAGTCAGAAAAGAATCTAGATGACCCTGAAAAGCAGAGGTTGAACAAAGTTCACTCTGAAATGTGGGTGTATGTTTCTGGAGGCTGTGATCAAAAGCCAGAGCTTTATATGACCATATGAAATATGCCCACAGGGCACTGGTTTTATGACTTGTCTCTCAGCTGTGGGAGCTGACCTTCTCTGTGATGGATGGTCAGGTTCAGAGGAACTTCTGTGAGAAGCTGAAAACTCTTTCTGGAGGAAATTGTACTCATGGTGGCAATTGTGATGGACAATTGCCTTGCTGGTGGCTTGTTTTGCAGGGCTCCAAACTCTTCATTTAGTAGAAAACAACATTAAAGAATGACAGAGCAGGAACTTGCTGAGAGAGGACTTGCATCTGAATGGGGACCTCTACCGCTGGCTGTGTGTCCTTGGCCACATTGCTGAGCCTCTGGGGCGGCTGGCACTTCATTAAAAGAGAGAGGGTAATAGACTTTGCCTGATTCTCTCTGAACACTGTTATTAGGTTTAAATGAGAGAGCATTCTAAACTGTGTATCAAGCAGGGAATAGTAACATGTGTGGTATTAAGAAATGCCTAGGAGTTTGTAAAAAAAATATATTATTTTGAGTAAACATTATTGGAGTAGACCACAACATTTTATTGTACATAATGAAAGACTATGAAAGAGAGAGAGAGAAATAGAATTTAGAAGAATGAGATTATAGATTTTACTCACCTCTTTTGTAGAGCATAATTTATTATGGCATAAACTAAATACAGGGCTTGGATAAATTATCACGTTCCCATCACTTCATTGGCAAGTGTGCAGTCCACACTTCTGTGAGCACATAAGGACAAGGGAAGGCGTCTGTCATTTCCATCTCAGACCTCGGAGTTTGTAGGTGGGAGTACACAGTCTACATGTGTCTATGCAGCATGAACTGGATGCAGGGGATCCCTCAACTGATTCATATCATATAACTACGCCCTTCTCTCCTCCAAGTACTGGTGATCAATATGTTAGTGGCAGGTAGTTCCACATTTTTCTATGGCCTCTATGTGCTCTTTACCACTAACCCCCACTCTGACTGTTCAGGAATGTAGTGGCCTGTTCACATACATCTTTGTGCATGTGTGTGTATGTACACGTGCATGTAGAGGCCAGAGGTCAACACTTCCTCAACAACATCCTCAGTTGCTCTCCACTTCATTTGCAGTTACAGGCTCTCTAGTTGAATCCAGAATTCACTGATTCAGCTAGACTGGCTAGCCAGTAGGTGTGAAGGATCCTCCTGTCTCTGGCTCCCTAGAAATGAGGCTATAGACTGGTACCTTATCTGACTTTTGCATGGCTGCTGGGGATCCAAAGTCAGGTCTTCATACCTCATGTGGCCAGCACTTTACTGACTGAACCAAACCCCTCAGCTCCCCTATAATCACCTGTCTTTTTATAAATAATATGCATATTAGAAATATTCCTCCAAGATGGCTTAGTGGTTAAGCGCTTGCCTGTGAAGGCTAAGGACTCTGGTTCGAGGCTTGATTCCCCAGGACCCACGTTAGCCAGATGCACAAGGGGGTGCACACGTCTGGAGTTCGTTTGCAGTGGCTGGAGGCCCTGGCGTGCCCATTCTCTCTCTCTCTCTCTATCTGCCTCTTTCTCTCCCTCTCTCTGTCACTCTCAAATAAATAAATAAATAATGAACCAAAAATTTTTTTTAAAAAAAGAAATATTCCTCTAGCTGTTAGGCTGGCAACAGGGAACCCTCATTCTACTGTTTTCTAGACAATTCTCCCATATGGGTCCCTTCCAAAGAGACATAGAGCCCTAAGTCTATATGCCTCCACCAAATGTCCTCCCAGGGCTCAGTGCCTCACCCAGCCCATCTCCATGGAATAGCAGTGTGGCTGCTGTAGTGACCGGTTCACAACACAGCATGAGGCGATGCCTCTGAGTGTACCAGCATGACCGACTTTCAGATCCACCTGTCTTATACCACTTACACCTCTGATGTCACAATGTGCGCACCGTGTTCTGACCAACTTCCACTTCCTGTGGCCCTCAAGCGCTTTTCACACAGCCCCATCCCACTCTGGCCGCTCAGGACAGCATGCCCTTCATGTTTTTGAGGTAGTTTTTCTAGTCCTCTGTGTTTTTCTTTTTCCAGGCTGAGCCCACTATGTGCTTTCATTTATTGCTTCTAAGATGTAGTCAGCCACAGAATTCAGCCTTCGGCATGGGTCCTTTTTGACAATGACTTTGGAGCTGGTGGCTGGTGAAGAGCCAGCCCTCAAAATCAGTCCCCTACCAGCCAGTAATTGCTTTAGAGGCATCTGAGGACCAAGGCAAGCACAACTCAGAGTCTAAGAAAGACAAATGAATACTCATCTTTTGGCTTGGTTTGATTTTTCACACACTCCTCTCACGAGCCTGGCAGGATGCCTGGCATTCACTGGAAAAGAGGCCTGTTAGGCAAAGGCTTGCCTCCTCCCACCTGGCACTAAGAAATGCATTTTCTGCTTGATCGTGAAGTCACACAGAGCATCCTGCTCCTTTGGGGTTTTGTCATTGCAGGTAATGTGGAAGAAGCATGATTTTGTCAGGAGATCGGAGTTGGAGACCTGGTCTGCTCTAGTCACCCAGAATCTCAATTTTCTCACCTGTATGTTGGGGATCATAAGCCCTTCCTTGATAAATTCCAGAACTGTGTAACTTCAGTGAGATACTAGAGGGAAAACAAAATAAAAACACTGGGTGAGGAAGGACGCCTCTGGGCATGAATGGCGCATGCAAGCCTTGCTTGTAATTAGGTGGTTGGCCCCTCTAGCTTTCCCCTGCCCATAACTCTTGGTTTATGGAATATGAGAAAAATTGCACCCCATTAGTAGTGAAGCAAATTATTTCCTGCTATACCAAAGGAAACCATGGTTCTGAAGCCATGGTACATGGGATTATCCTCATGCACTGTTTAAAGGAACAGAAGCCACAATGTGCCATCAAGGCTTAGAGACACCATGTTCTCTGAATTAGCTCAGGCATAGAGCTCCAGCTTTGCCATTTGGAAAGGAATGTTTGCAGATGCTGTTGGTAAGTAGCAAAGGCTTCAGGGGCCAGAACACTCACCCACTACTCAGAACATCCACTTAGGATTTCATGATCATTATGAAAAATTTGCTTCACTTTCAAATATTGTGTTTGGCTGTCCTCTTGGAATCCAGTGTACACAGACCCAACAGTAACCTGGGTGGTTTCTACATCAACCAACCTAGTATAATCCAATTGTAATGGAATAGAATAATGGGAAAATGTCAGTAAACAGAAACTGAAGTCTTAAATAAGGAATGCATAGATTGTGAAAGGACTTCAACACACGATTAAGACTTCTCAAAAAACAATCTAGCAGAGCAGAAGAACACAAATTCCTAGAGTTGGGCTTGTGAGATCAGAGTTTCCTAACATATGAGAGAAGTTCATAAGGTCAGGTGGACAATGGCATATGTTCAGTGGACAATACCCACATTCCTTAATAGACTACTAACCTTTCTGCCCCTAGCAGACAAGTCAGATAAGCATTTGTGAGGCCTACACAAAATAAAAATAGAGGACCCTCATAAAAAAAAAATCACAAAATTGAAACATGACAGCATTAACTAAAGCATAAGGCTGCTCTAAACATGGGTCCTGGTTTAGTTACAGGCTTGTGGTGTGATCAGGGAAAAGCTCTAAATGTAGGGGACAGTATTTCCACACTCCTTCTCTGATTCCCTGATGAGATGAGAATGTGGTTGGAGATGTGTGTAACTTTGAGTGTGAAGTAGTTAATGATGCCCATATGATCTCCAGTGTTTTCTTCTCATTGCCCTGGCAAAACCCAGAGTCCCTGGTTAGGTGGTAGAGCTATCAGGCTGAAGCAATCAATCACCACCCTGAGAATGAATTCTACAGTCACCTGAAGCAAGAAAGAAGCTCTAGTGTGTTAAGGCATTTGTGATGGTTAATACTTATCAACTAGACAGGAGCTAATGTCACCTAGGAGACCAATCTTGGTATGTCTGTAAGGAAGTTTCTAAATTAAGTTAATTGAAGTCAGAACATCCAAGAAAACTGTGGGTACCACCCTGCTATGGGCTGGGGTCCTAGAATGAACAAAAAAGGAGAAAGAAAGCTGAAAGCCAACACTCATCTCTGTCTGCTTCCTGAATGCAGATGAACGTGGCTAGCTGCGTCGTGCTCCTGTCACTGTGCTTTCTCCACCACGATGAATGCATGCCCTGGACCTCTGAGCCAAAGTAAACCCTTTCTCCCTTCAGTTGCTTCGGGTCAGGTATTTGTCGCAGCAACAAGGAAAGTAACTAATACACCCCTGAAATATGTAATTGCTTGTTATTGCAGCATAGGCTAACCTCTTCCTTAACAATGTGTACTGGAAGGCCAGAAGCAAAAGAAAGCCATGAATATGAAAAACACAATCAAGTGAAAGAAACCAGACAGTGAATATTAGGATGATGGTTCCCTTGCATTAGTTTTAACATTAATGAAGGGGAAAAAAATTGGTCCTTAACATGTTACAGCTCTATGAACATAACTTCCCCCTCAGCTCATTTTCAAGAGAAGAAAGGATTATCTTCAGAAGAAAGATGACATATTGTCCTTCGGTGGTCTGCCAGCTCTTGGCTCCTTACAATTCTTGGTCCATTCCTGGTACACTAGCCACCTTGCAAATGTTCAGCCAGAACCAGAAGGAGATCCATCTGTTGGAAGCAGTGTTCTTTGCAGAATTTATCTGAGCAAATAGACTTTAAGTTTTCACCAGAATTTCATAGTTCATACCCTATACTCTGAGATTGTAAGCATCTCATTACTGTGACACAATTGTAGTCCCTTTTATATTTGTTTCTCTGTGATATCAACTTTGATATTGCATGGTCAAAGCTGCTCCTCATTGCTTTCAAACACAGGGTTGCTGTAAGACACCCCTATGCCACACCCTGGCATGTCAGAGTAAGAGGTTTGGTTTAGTGGAGGCCAGCTTGAGTCATTTGCCAAGTTCCTCTGCCATATCCGATACTGGCTTTTTGATTCATAAGCAAAGCATCTCTTGACTGCCATCCACAAAGCTCGATTTTCAATGATGGCCTCCTGAAAGAGAAAAGGGTTTTGCATTTTAAAGTTATCTGACTCTACAGATCATAAGCAGACATAGTTGTACTATTTGCTTAGACCTAGCTTAACAAAAATCTTGAGCTCCATTGTTTCATGGGATAGCTGGTCTCTCAACCTTTTCTACTTCAGGAACTCTCCTTGAGGAAGAAAGAATGTAGTTTCAAGGACCTGGGAGCTAATCTGGAAATCTCACAGCTAAAGCTTAAAATCATTCAAATTCTTTATTACATGCTGTACCACATCTGAATTTCATGTAATATAAAATTAGATGTTATAAAGTTATTTAGTACCATATAGAACTGACCTTTTACAAAGATAGATGCACAGTGTATATGATGTCCCTTTGTTACACCTCACACAACACTGCAGTCATGAGCACATGTGAGTGCAGTGGGAAAGCAGATCTCAGTCTTGGGTTAGACAGATCAGGATTCAGTTCCCTTCTGAACTGTTCATTTAAATGGCTGTTCATTTAAATGGCTCTGCCTACACATTCCTCCAAACTTCACCTTCACTGAAATAGTTTTGAGGTTATAAAAATTGGTGAGGGTGTGAGGTTACTCAGCTATAAGAGTACTTGCTGCACAAGCATGAGGACCTAAGACAGCCTGAATTTGATCCCTAGCCTGTGAAAAAGATGGACCTGGTCATACATACCTAGAACCCAGGACCTGTGGGGAACAGACATGGGAAAAGCACTGGGACTACCTAGTCAGCTGGTCTGACCAAATAATAATAATAATAATAAAATAAAATAAATTCAGCTCAGTGTTCAGTAAGAGACTCTGTCTCAAAGACACAATGGAGAAAATCAGTAGAGGAGGATACCTGATGACATCTGGAATACACACACACACACACACACACACACACACACAGCACAGCACAGCACAGCACATACTATACTCATGCATGCCAAAAACAAAACAAAAAATGATTACAAAAATTACATTTCTCCAGAAACATTCTAGACTGGAATTTTATTTCATGAGTTAGACTGAGCCTTAAACAGAGACCAGTTACAATCAGAGTGCATGAGAAGGTCACATTTACCATTTTTAAATCATATTTGCTCACAAAGTTGAGCATTGTAGACATTGTCGTAAGGAAAATAAAAGAAAAATAATACAAAGAACTGAACCAACGAACTTAGAACTGATTGTGGTATCCTTCTACATATCTTGTCTAAACTGAGTTAATGCTATAGGACTTTATAAGGAACTCTGCAAGAGACAGCAGTTTTCCTAAAATCTGCCTTTGTTATATGAGTCTTGTTTTACATGGAGAGGATAGAGAACAGCTTGTCTAAATCTCTTCTCTGGAAACTCCATTCTTCAGCATACAAGACCCACAGAGTCATCATCAGCTCCTTGCAAGCCTTAGGGCTCAGCTTATCAGACCTGTTAGTCTACTTTTCCATAACAGTGGGATCTGTCCTTTCTGAACAAGAGCTCTGAAGTTCTCTTTAGAGCTGGGATAGGGCAGAAACATGTGGTACCAATTCTAAGATCTAACAGGACAACTTAGCAGACCCTCAAACAAATCAACTGAAACACACACACACACACAAAGAGAGAAAGAGAGAGAGAGAGAGAGAGAGAGAGAGAGAGATAAATTGCTGATGAAGAAAAGTCATCAATTGTCTTAGTTGCAGACCTGTATGCTCCATAACCAATGCACCCACTGGTGCAATGTGGCATTACTATTAGGTATGGGGAGTCGGGGTTAACCAACCACTTCTTGATTAGATTTGAGGCTTTCTCTTCAGGAGGAAATTCATGACTGGTACTGAAAGGTTGGTCAAAAGCCTTTTATTCCAGTCAACTCCTCATTGCTGAAACAAACATCCAGCCAGACACAGCTTATGAGAAGAAGAGGTTTTATTTTAGGCTTACAGTATCCAGAGAAAGCTCCATCAATGGCAGAAGAAGCAGGTTCACTCAATCATACATCAACATAGCAGAGACAGAGAGTTCCAACCAACACCAGTAAGCACCAAGATCCACAGCTCAAAGTGCTCTCTATATACCTCTGGGCTGGAAGCTTCTGTCCATCAATTCTATCATTTCAATTTAGAAGCTTCTAGGAACTCACACTCAACATTCTGTGTATATCTCTACTTTCACCCACCCACCCAGAGATCCAAAAAAGAAAATTTCATGAGAATTAAGAATTCCATTCCACAGCTGGGCGTGGTGGCACACGCCTTTAATTCCAGCACTTGGGAGGCGGAGGTAGGAGGATTGCCATGAGTTCGAGGCCACCCTGAGACTACATAGTGAATTCCAGGTCAGCCTGGGCTACAGTGAGACCCGACCTTGAAAAAAAAAAAAAAGAATTCCATTCCAATTGCTTGGAATAAACAAGGTTGCCTTTTATATTGAATTCAATAAACATTCAGACCCTGCTAAAATAAATCAGAATTTTAGCCACAGTAGTTCTTGCAACTAGAGTTTAATGGCAAGAGAAGATGTTAACACACAAGCAACTATAGCTCTTGGCTGCCTTCTCCCTGCAGGTGGTGCGCTTCCCTCCTGTGTTTTCTCCTCCCCTAACAGCATGCCCTAGAACAAATCACAGGGTCAATGGGCTCTTGTGGAAAGGATGACTGTATAAGGGAATGACTGAGACTGACAGATGCAAGGTAAGAAATGACAAGTGCCGCAGGAGATGATGCTCACGGCACTTTTTTGTTTGTTTGTGCCCTTTTTGTTTAGCTTTTCTCAACAAGATCTCCCTAGATAGCTGAGATCAGTCTCAAACTCTTGATCTCCTGCCTCAGCCTCCCAAGTGCTGTGATTATAGACATACAGCACCACTATGCCTGGATAGATTTATGTTGTTTTTTTTTAATTATGCTTTTCTTACTGCTCACATTTTAGGCATTAATAGCCCTATAAAGTAAGGTATCATTATTAATATCATTTTTATGGAGGAGGAAACAGTCCCAAAGAAATTAAATAACTTGACCAAAGTCAGACAGCAAGAAAGAGCTAGAGCCAGGCTTCTTACAAACTGGAGGTGCCCTGAGCCTGTGCCCTTCGCTGCAAACATGCTGACTGACTGTGGAAGGGCCTTCGGGGTGGAGTTAAACTGACTTTGACACATGACTACCCAAGAGCCACTGCCTCCTAACTCTTCACTGCCCAGCTACCTCAAAGGAAACAGTGACGAATAAATAAATAAGTGATCAACAAAGTCTAAGCCAACTTGTCTAGCTTTTGACATGGATTCTCTTTCCCAGAACCTTTTCCACTCACTATATCAATGAGACACTTCCAACCAGTGAAGCATATGAGGAAATCTGTCGGTGGGCTATAAAATTTTTTGTTTTCTCTGATAACAAGTTCAGGTTTGAGAGAATAAATATTGGGGGGACATGTCTTCTTTTTATTTCCCTGTTACAAAGCAGATGCTTCTAATAGTTATGTGGAAGCCACCCAGGACTAAATTTATTTTAAAATGCTCAAACATAAAAGGATGCAGCTAAGGCTAGGAGAAAATGATTAAAGAATGCTGAGTCCTCCCTCACCTGAACATCAGTGACTTCTGAAGCCCCGTTCCCACACGTCTATAGTCTTCTTGCAGAGTCAGTAGAAGTTTTTGCTGTTTAAGCTAGACTTAGTGAGTTTTGTTACTTTTCCTAACAGACATGGGTATCGGGAAAGATTAATAAAAGGCCAGTCCTGTAGCTGTGCCATAGATGAGTAAAATTTCAGTATAGACATCGGGAAAGATATTCCACACAGAGGAAATGCAGTGAGCAAGATTAACCATTGGGGGCTGGGGAGATGGCTCAGTGGGTAAAAGACTTGCATGGGTAAACATGAGACCTGAGTTTGGATCCCCAACACCCAAGCAAAATGCTAAGCATGGGGATGCATAGCTGTCATCCCAGCAGTCAGAAGGCTGTGACTAGTCTGGCTGAATCAGTAAGCTCTAGATTCAGCAAGAGACCTTGTCTCAAGGAAAAGGCGGAGAGAAATTAAGGAAGATACCCAACATTGACCTCTGGCCTCCACATACACCACACACATACACATACCACAAACACATGTAAAAAATAAAAAAGCTAAGATTATGCTGGCCTGGAGATATGGCTCAACAGTTAAAGGCACTTGCCTACAAAACCTGTCAGTATAGGTTTAATACTCCAGCATCCATATAAAGCCAGATGCACAAAGTGGTACGTCTATCTGGAATTCTTTCCCAATGAGAAGAGGCCCTGGCATCCCTATATTCACTCTTTTTCTCTCTCTAATGAGCTAGATAAATATATTTTTATAAAACATTATATATTAAATATGTTAAATGAGAAAGATTACTGTTCTGCAACTCTATCTGAGAATACCCAGAGAATGCTGTTTCATTCACATGCTAAGGACACCATATGAATTAGCATGCTGTTCTCAGGCATGATTCCTGAAACCCACCACATCAGAATCACCTAGTAATGTGTTGGACATGCAGACTCTCACATCTACTTCACCCCTGCTGGGTCAGACCATAAGGGTAGTAGGGCTTGACAATCTGGTTTACCATTTTACCAAGCCGGTCCACTCAGTATGGTCATGCTATGGTTTAGTCTATGAAAAGGAGCTCCAGGGTCATGATTTGGTGCTCTGTTCCGCAGCTGGTGAGTTGCAGTCTTTGTTTTGCATTGTATGGAAAGTTCCAAAAGCTTCTGCATTTACAATTCTTGCACGAAAGGCAGCCTGTAAGGCATCTACCTCCAATCATGCATACCCCAGTAGCAGTAACAAGCTAGTTTTATAATTCAGAGCAAGTATGGAGGCAGATGAAACTGTGTGTCTCATTTATTCATACACCTTTATAAGGTACTCCCTTCCCAACAGCAGGCTGTGAAGAAAGGATATTGTCTCTAATGGCACTGACAAAAGAGAGAGGAAAGCCTTAGAGATAAAAGTGGGGGGCAAGTGTATTTCGCTGAGGTAATGGCAGCAGTGGAATGAAAGCTGGGAAAAGCTCGCAGTGAGTCTCATTTCTCCTCATAAAGTAAAAATTATACAAGACATTAAGTAAAAGACGCCAGGCACAAAAAGCCACATATCCATTAGATGCAATGGTGCACACCTTTAAACACAACACTCAATAGCAGAGGCAACAGGAGTGGGGTTCAAAGGTAGCCTGGGTTACATAGTGAGAGCCGGTCTGACTGTCTGAATAAAACAAGAGCTAGGATGAGGCTCATTGGTAAAGATCACTTGCCTAGCATGCGTAGCACCCTGTGTTGAATCCCAAGCACTGAAAACAAATCAAAAACAATGTCACATGAGGGATTATCTCATTCACATGAAATGTCCAAACAGGCAACAATGAGGGGTTAGCTGGAAGTAACAGAAGGGATGGAAATGGAAGACAGTGCCTAATGAACACCAGATTTCTTTAAATGAGAAGGTTCAGTGAGTATATTCAAAAAAAAAAAATCACTGGGGTGGAGCGATAACTCAGCAGTTAAGGCACTTGCTTGCAGATATGATGGCCCAGGCTCTCTTCCCAGGTACACACATAAAGCCAGATGCACAAAATGGTGCATGCATCTGGAGCTTGCTTGCAGCTGCTATTGGCCCTGATGCACCAATTCTCTCCCTAGTCTCTCTTCCTCTCTCTTTCTCTCTCTCTCTCTCTCTCTCTCTCTCTCTCTCTCTCCTTGTAAATAAATATGTTTTTAAAAAACCTGCTAAATTGGCCTGGTATGGTGGCACATGCCTTTAATCCCAGCACTCAGAAGTTAGAACTAGGAGTGAGTTCAAGGATAGCCTTGGAGCTACGGAATGAGTTCTAGGTCAACCTGGGCTAGACTGAGACCCTGCCTTCAAGGAAAAAAAAAAATGATTGAATTGTATACCTTAAAGTGGTAAATTGTATATTATGTCAATCATATCTCAATTTAAAAATGTGAGTTCTGGGGCTGGGGATATGGCTTAGTGGTTAAGATGTTTGCCTGTGAAACCTAAAAACTCATATTGGACTCTCCAGGTCTACGGATGTACAACATAATGCAAGCATGTAATGTCGCCCTGTGCACAAGAAGGCGCTTGTGGCTGAAATTCAATTACAGTGGCTGGATGGCATGGCATGCCAATTCTCTCTTTCTCACTCTCTCTCTCTCTCTCATAAAAAAGGCCAATCTTTTGGGCTTGCCCCCAAAAAATAATTTTAAAAAATGTGAGTACTATTTGAATTTATTTGGGAATTTTAAGAATGGATAGAACCTTAAAGATTTTAATTCTATTCTCCCTAGTCCCACTTTACAGATAAGACTTACCAAAGCAAAAATCATTGCTCACAGTAGGAAGGAAGGGCACCATTGCAGGGCTGAAATGTTCCATTCTTGGGACTCAAAAGCACTCATGCACACAATGACTGGTAGCCTGAGGACACTTACCTCCACAATGAGGGACACAATGAGATTGGAGATGAGCATGATGACAATGTAGACCCTCCACAGGACAGGAGTGCACAGCAACTGGCAGAAGATGAGGAAGACGGTTAGTCTCAAGACAAACACACACATGATCACAGGGTAAATTTGCATAGGTGATAAGTCATAGGTGCAATATGTGTATTCTCGGTGCCTTTCCTCAACCTCTTCCCAGGAGCAGTGTTGATATGAGTATGCTGGCTGCCTGGATGGATGGATGGATGGATGGATGGATGGATGGATAAAAGCCAAGCACACACTACTGTATGTAGCATATCTTGTGTATTGCCTCATACACTGGTGTGAATAAAAACTGACACAATCATCTGGAGATCAATGCTTTCAATGATAAAATTTTAAATACATTTCTAGGAATTTATATATACTTTGTGTGACTGAAGTAATATATATATATATATATATGTGTGTGTGTGTGTGTGTGTGTGTGTGTGTGTGTGTGTGTGTGTATGTAAAATTTTAAAATATTTTACTTATTTGAGAGAGAGAGGCAAATAGACACACACATAAAGGGAGAAAGAAAGAGAAAGAGAGAGAATAGGTGTACCAGGACCTCTAGTCACTGAAAACAAACTCCAGATGTGTGTGCCATATTGTACATCTGGATTTACATGGGTACTGGAGAATCAAACCTGTACCCTCTGGTTTTGTGGGCAAGTGACTTAACCATTAAGAAATTTCTCCAGCCTGATATATATGATTCTTTTATTGCATTTTAATTTTAATGGTAAAAATTTGGAAGCAACCCAATGTCTGTCAATATGAAACTACATATTATGGTAAATACATAATATTACTAGAAATGTAATGCATACATATATATAATAAACTATCATTTTATATTTAAAAAGAATGAGGAAGATTTATATGTTGATATGGAACAATTACCAAAATACAGTGTTACATGAAAGGAGCGAGGTACAGAGCTGTGTGTGGTGGAAGCAGCCATGAGAATGTTCTATTCAGATCTCCTGCTGCTGGGAAGATAAATACACACAGCTCTGAAAATGTTCCTCTCACATCTCCTGCTGCTGGGAAGACAAATATTGGATACCCCAAACACTACTCAAAATCCCACAACTTTCACCCTAAAGCCAAACTTCCCAAGGGCTGTTCATAACCAATAATGAGGACAGACGGATTCTCATGAGACTCACTCCTGAGAGACAGCAGACACTCCTGATAGACAATTCTGGCTTAATTCTTAGAACTTCAGTACAAACTGAGACTCTGTTCATTAAGCCTTCCTGCCTTCCCCCTCTCCTTCACAGAGGCAGACCTCCATCACAGTGTGACAACTCTTCTTGATGCCCCTAGCTTCCTACCCTTTCCCTCTCAGACATTTCCTCCAGCAATTCACATCTCTCACTTTGACATCAGTAACTCAGAATACAAATGGAATAGTGTCCTATGGCAGTATGAAAATGTGGAAGAAGATAGACATATGAAATGCATATAATTCTCTCTCTACATATATGTCTATAAATAAGTATGGAAGTATGTAAAATAAACTGATGTCACAAGTTGCCTTCAGAGCTAGGTTGGTAGAGATTTTTTTATCATATATAATTTATTTTAACATTGAGCCATGTGAATGTATTTCTGATTAAAATATTAATGTAAGTTTTTAAAAGTAAGTAGTAACTAGGTTGCAAAACAGCATGATTCCATTCAAAATAAAATAATCTTCATAAATTTGAGTCAATGTACATTGATTTGAATTGTAAAAGATGGAAAGAGGCTGAATAATGTCAAAATTTTCTTTGCCTGAATATTTAAGATTTTCTAAAATGGACCCATGTTGTTATGTAATAATAAGAAGGATAGATATTTTTAAAGTGAGCAATAATTCTTTGCAGAATCCTTTGTCATCATGCTGGCAATGACTACATGCAGGTTGCTCCAACCAAATATGTTCCCTGCTTTATTATTCAAGAGCACCAACCTGTCAGAGTCCTCCTAAATTGAAGCATGTGATTAAACCAAAACATGCCTGAGCCTTCATTTTTGCGGGATTAAAGAGTTTAAATTAGTCATCTAAGAATCCTTAATTTAATGAATTGAAGAGACTTTAACAATGGTAAATTCACTTGCTTCACAACATAATGCAACTCTAAAATAAGAGAAAAATATAGACACTTAGTGTATGATGGTGTCACTATGGGGGAAAGATATTGTTGTTCTGGAATGCATTGAAAGCTCTCCATGGTCATCTGTATGGAGGAATCTAATGCCCACTGATAAATTGGTCATTCATTTACCATTGTGTGCCATGCACTGTATGAGGCATGGTAATATAAGAATGAACAAGTTGTTCCTCTTCAAATTCATCTTGGAGAAATAGACAAATGTGCACAGCACTAAGAAAATCTCACCTCCTTTACTTGTTTTTTACTGTCATATATTTATTGGTGTAAAGGACAGTTAGCAATGATTATATCTTAATTCAAAAGCAGAACATATTAAAAGAATCAAATACAGTTTTTCCTTGCTTGAGTGTGTGAAACCATAATATCAGTAGGATTTTGAATTTGTCTCAATATTACAAAATGTAAGAGTGCTTGAGATAGGTGAGCATGGTTCTATCAAAACCAGTATATAATATGTGTAATAATGAATATGTATAATATGTATAATAATGAATATACAGAGAAAATGGTTCTGTAAAACATTATAAAATGTATGCAACAGATCTGAGAATTAACTGAAAAAGTGTTATAAGAACATTTAGAAGGAAATATTTTCACATTTAGAAGAGAAAACATGTATTTATATCTAATCATACCAGGGATCTTTCAAAAAAAATTATGAATACTTTTTCAAGACTACCTTCTGTCTTTGAAAAGCAACACTAAATAGAATTTTATTTCCTTAACAACTAAATTTAAAAAGAATAAGTTCAGCATTCTTTTAAACCCATCCGTTCCAAAATTATATAATTGGTGTCAAGTGCTAGAGAGACTGTTCAGAGTTTATAAAGCTGTTTACTTGCAATACCTGACAGTATGAGTTCAATTCTCCAGTACCTACAGAAAGCCAGATGCACAAAAGTGGCAGATGCATCTGGAGTTAACTGCTGTAGCAGGAAGCCCTGGTGCTCCCATGCACTCACTCTCTCTCTCTCTCTCTCTAATATATCTATCCACAAATTTGATACAGTATAAATATATCTCAAATAAAAACAAACATAACTGGTGTCAAGAATCCATGTCAATCAGAATCATGACTTGTTTTTTGAAGGTGCTGTCAGAAGAGATGAGACTTACTTACATTCAAACGCCTGTACAATTCTGGAATATCAGCAAATAGAATGAATAAACACATGCCCAACTGTAAAACCAGCACAAGGACAAACATATCTGAGGAAACAAGAACACACACTATCATTCTGAGAAATCAAAGTGTGGAATGTCACAGCTATTGACAGACATTTGAGATTAGCATGAATAATCTTTCCTTGATTTCTGCATCTAACCATGGTGTAGTGGATGGAAGGAACTCATATCTATGCAATAGTTCTCACCTGTATGATTTCTATGCATGTCTTTGAGGAGAGTGGAAATTTTTACATTCATGTTATAGGTTCAAGTTAAAATAAGTGGCATATATATAATAACATTGACAAAATGCACTTTCAAGAAATGCTTTGATATTCAAGTATCTGAGTGTAATGCAACTCATCTGGAACCATAAATGCTGTAAACATAAAATTTTAAGTTGCATTTACATACAGATTAGCATTCAAATACTTCATCTTAAGGAGAAGGAAAAATAAATTTCAAACAGCAAATTTTTTTTTTAACTTTTTAAAAATTTTATTTATTTAGCCGAGCATGGTGGCACATGCCTTTAATCCCAGCACTTGGGAGGCAGAGGTAGGAGGATTGCCATGAGTTCAAGGCCACCCTGAGACTATATAGTGAGTTCCAGGTCAGCCTGGACTAGAGTGAGACCCTACCTTGAAAAACAAAAAAAAAAAAATTATTTATTTATTAGAGAGAGTGCATCTGGCTTATGTGGGTTCTGGGGCATCAAACCTGAGTCCTTAGGCTTCACAGGCAAACGCCTTAACTGCTAAGCCATCTCTCAAGCATGTTTATAAAAATATTTTATTTTTACTTATTTATTTGAGAAACAGAGAGAGAGGCAGATAGAGTGATAAAATGGACACACCAGAGCTTCCAGGCACTGCAAACAAACTCCAGACACATGTCCCACATTGTGCATCTGGCTTATGTCAAACAGCAAATTTTTAACAGGATACTGATTGTTTAACTTTTGCTCCTGAATTTTCATAATTAATGTGGTCAGTAACAGTATACAAATGAGTATTTCAAAGACTACATATGTCACCCACTTCTCCTAACATGCCAGCCCCACCCCAGAATTTAAGAATATGAGAAGAACTCCAACCCACAGCCTCTATAGTCCTCCATAGCAAAGTTCTCCAGGCTGGATCCATTCTCAATCTGTCACTACACAATACTAGCTGACCATGGACTTCATGAGAGTCATGTTCCAACTAAGGACCAAGTCCATTCTCCTCAACTCTCCCAGGATGAATTCTGACAGGTATTGACAAGTAAAGAAATACATTAGCTTCCCAATTTGGAGTGACCTCAAGAAAAAAAAAAACACCTAAAAACAAACTGGGTGGAGAGGTAAGATGATGAAAGAAGCCTTTGTATATAATGCAGCTTTGAGGAAAGCAAAATACCATGGGAATGAGGCTGCACTTCTACGGAGCACTGGAGTGGAAGTTAGGAGATGCTAGATAACAGGCTACTCTGCTGCTGGTTCCAGCATGACCTGGGCATGGCTGCACTCCCTAATGTTCTCATGCCTTACATTGATACTCACAGTTTGTATAAGTGGGCTGCCTAAATGGCTTTCCTTTGGAGAATATAAGAGCCACAATGATACAATTTATTGTTCCCAAGAACCATATAGTAGTGTTCTCAAAACTTGTGAAGGCACCATTACTTCCAGTCTTTTCAGGAACATTTGGAGAAGTAGTTAACTTTAAGAGGCTGTCATTTTTCATTGTGCAGGCACTATGGGAAACCAAAAGGTTTAATGAAAATACCATGGAAAATCCTCAGGAAGCCTTTGTATCTACATGACTCCATGATAAACACTATCCAGAGTAGGCCCTCAATATTCCCATAATTGTGTGCACTTTGATGAAGAATGTACCAAAATATAGAAAAAACAATGGATGTATGCTGATAGGTAAGTAGATACAAATGTAGGTAAATAGTCAAGCAGCTACATATTCATCAAACTTTGCACCCATCATGCAGAGTTAGGCTAATGGGAAAGAACTGAGCAAGTAATGATACTTCCCCTGAGTGGTTTAAGACCTCTGATAATTAATCCATAGGGTAATCATGTAATTTGTCATTGAACAGGCACAGATTTGAAATGAAATGACTCTAGTCATTTCACTGGAATGTCACTTACACTAGCTCTTGAAAACTAGGGCAGACCAAGAAAATTATAACCCGTGGCCATCCTAGATATAATAGATGATCAGAGACCGTTCCCACACAACACAGGCAAAGGAAAGTGCCAATAACATTCTATCAAATGGTTACAGAGCAGAAATGATCCTTGAAATTTTCCAAAGAACTTCTAGAAACTGAAACCTGGACAGGATAAAAATGCATTTGACTCTTTTCAAACTCACTAGGTGCTGTTTGATGGAAATTAAAATGTGAGAAGCCAGAGCTGAGGTCTTAGCATACCTGTGCAAGTCCATGGAGTACCAAGGCTGCTTCCGCACTAAGACGAAGCCCACAATGTGCATGGCCAAGCTGAGAAGAATGTTGAAGATGACAGACAGCAGCTGAGGTGGTGAGATCAGCCGTCCTACGGGTCTGAATGGCACCAGCTTGGGGTAAGCACCATTCAGACTCACTACAAAATAAACCCAACTTTTACAACTACGAGAGCAGAGGAAATAAAATAATTCTTGATCATTAAAATGATGTAACTTCTTTAACTCACACTTCTGAGAAAATAGACAAAAAAAAAAAATCCATCACATACTGAGAGAACAAGGCACTGACTTAATGGGTCCAAATTGAAGACATGTGAGAAGTCTTTAATAGAACAGAACATGCAGCCATCACAGGATACCAATTTTGACCACTGAATAGAAAAAAGTGGTTAAGTGAAAAGTAGGCAGTGAGGACAGGAGCCCTCCCTTGCGCTACCTGCGGGCACATGAGCCAATGCAAAGCTTCAAGACAACAAGGTCATACATTAGAAAAGATGGAGAAGTCTCCCATGTTTTGTTTTCTACTTTTGGAAATTTCTCCTAGACTAAAAGTTTCAGCATGAGGAAAACAGTTTATCACACATCATCTACAACAAATGCAGAGTATCTTTATAATGCAACAAAATGCAGCCACTATCTAGTAATGTTTTCAAATATTTAATGACAAAAGGAGAAACATCAACAAAATGGTGAAGTAGGCATACATGAGCTCTCATTCCTGCCAAGAAATCTTACAAACTGTCCAAACCAACTTTGCCAGAATTGAAAAACACAGTTTGTAGTAACATAGTGGACACTGAGTTGAGAAAAAAATGCAACTTTAAGAATGGTAGAAAAGTGTGGGGATTTGAATGTGAAATGTTCCCCATAATCTCATGTGTATGTAATTAAGCCTCATACTCAATTCCTAGCTGGTGGCACCTCTAGGAAGTAGAGCCTTGCTGAGGGAGACTTGTTGCTAGAGACAGACATTGGGTTGATTCGTCTTGCCCTGCTGGATGTTGGGAGTTAGCTCACTCTGGTTGTTCTCTCTGTGCAACGGATGTGAATATTGTAAGCCTGTTGCTTTTCTCCACTATTATGAAGCTTCCCCACAAAACTGTAAGCTTCATAGGCTGGAGAGATAGCTTTGTAGTTAAGGCACTTGCCTTTGAAGCTTAAGTACCCAGGTTCATTTCCCCAGATCCCACATAAGCCAGATGCACAATGTGGCACATGTGTCTGGAGTTTGTTTCCAGTGGCTAGAGGCCCTGGCGTGCACATTCTCTCTGTGTCTGTCTGTCTGTCTGTCTGTCTATCTATCTATCATCTATCTATCTATTTCTCGCTGTAATAAATATAAAAAAAAAACTAAGCTTGAAATAGACCCTTTCCTCCCATAAACTGCTTATGACTGGGTACTTTGTCCCTGCAACAAAGGGTGACTGTTACACTGGATGCAGAGGGAGCATGGCAGACTTTATCCACAAGTGTTTGCTTGTCCTCTGTGATCTATCAGCAGCTCCCTGAGGAAGTGAATCCAGCACTTCTTCCCATCCTACCTAATGTAGAAATCATTCAAGGCAGAAAAGCTGTATACATCCCTTGAACCGATTATAAACTGACAGCTCACATTTGCCTGAGGCAAACAATTACAATGCGGTCCAAACTAACCACCAAAAGCTTAGAGACTTTCTTTGAGAAATTGAGCCATTCCAAAACACCCATGTATACTATATAGTATCAAAGCCAGATACATCCTCAAAAAATTATACGTGTTTTGAGAAGACCTCCAGGCTCAGTACAAGTCCAAGTGCTGAATGTATATGCTATCACAGAATCAATTTGCAAAAGCTGGGAAAGGTGTTGTTTATTTCCTTGCTATTCTTTTTTTTTTTTTTTTCTTGGCTACAATTTATGTAGATTCCTTTCAAAACCCCAGGTAAAGAAACAGAGATTTCAGTGGCTAGACATTACAACTGCATATCTTTGCAAACATAATTTGGGAAAGTCAGTAAATAGATGAATTGTTGTAATAGCAAAACAAAAATAGCAAACCCTGGGGAAGGGGTTTAATCAGATTTCCAAAGTTTCTATAAAATCATTTATCAGAAGAAAATAAGTAAGAGAAATTGCCGCTGAAGAACCACACATATTAGATTCTATAGTCAGACTTCTGAACAGCTACACTAAATAGTCCCGTACAGCTAAGCAAAACCATGCACAAAAATCCTAAAGGAAATCAGGAAAACAGCATTTAAATAAAATGCAACTCAACAAAAACAGAAACTATTGAAGGAACCAAAAGAAATAATAAAGCTGAAAAGGACAATAACTAGATTTAAAAAAAAAAATCATTAGATGGATCCAACTGCACATCTGGGTAAGCAGAGGAAAACATAACTAAAATTGAATGTAGGACAGTTGGATTAACCCAATTTGAGGAAAATTACTTAAAAATAGATTGTTTTAAAGTAAAGAGAGCCAAAGGGACCTGCAGCTTATAATCAAGTAGAGCAGTACACACAGTAAGAGTATTATTGGGAGGGAAAAAAGGAATATTTTTAAAAATTGCAGAAAAATTTCCAATCTGTATAAGAGAAATGAATCTGCACATTCAATAAACTTAAAGAATAACAGTGCCAAGTCCAAAGAGACTAGCAACAAGGCTTTTTGATTAAAGTATAAAAAGCCAAACACAAAACTTTCCAAAGAGAGAATAATGACTCATCACCTACACAGGAGCTAGAAAGGAGCTAAGATTTTTGCCTACTCATCGAGTTGTGATATTAATTCAAACTAGACTGTCACTTCCAGGGTGCTGCATGTAAACCTCTATGATTATATTCCATGTAAGGAACTCCACAGGTAACATCATAGCCGGAGTGAGAGACTAAAAGTTTTATGTCTGCTGTTAACATGGCCATGCCACAGCAGACTAGAAGTTCTACCCAGATGACTCAGGAAAGGAAAAGTAATAATATTCACTCAACTGGGAAAAAATGAAGTTATCTTTATTTGCAAATGACAAGATTGTATATACTAAAAATTCCAAAGAATCAATAAGAAAGCTACTACAGATGATAAAAGAATTTAGCAATGTTTCAGGATAAAGTTCAATATAGAGAAAGCAGTTGTGTTTCCTCATCTCAACAGTAAAAAGAAATTCAAATTAAGATATCATTTCTGATTTCAACAGCATGCTCCTCAAAAAAACTACCTAGGGGCTGGAGTGATGGCTTAGTTGTTAAGGTACTTGTCTGTGAAGCCTTGGGACCCAGGTTCAATTCCCCAGTACACACATAAGCCAGATGCACAAGGTGGCACATGCTTCTGGAGTTTGTTTGCAAAACTGGAGGCCCTGGCATGCCCATTCTCTCTCTCTCTCTCTCTCTCTCTCTCTCTCTCTCTCTCTCTCTTTTCTTTTTCTCTGTCTTTCTCTGCTTATTTTATTTCCTCTCTCTCAAATAAATAAACAAAATACTTTTTTAAATGACCTAAGAATGAATTTAATCAAGGAAGAAAAAGATTTGTACACTGAAAACTACAAAAATTTGGTTGAAACCTGAAAAGACATAATTACATTGAAAGACATCCCATGTTCATGAATTGGAAGATTTAATATTGCTAAACATGTTAACATTATCATTTTTACAAACACTTTCACTATGATGTGAAAAATAGATGGGGCTGTGGGGTGGACAGCAAGAGTAAAACAAGGTCAGTTTTGAAGGGATTGCTGACCTATAGGAGAGGTGACAGTGGCTACAGTGAAAATGGCATAAAGGAAATCCAAATGTACTTTGGTAACAGATTAAATAAAACATTCAAATGTATTGTACATGAAGGTTGAAGCTAAGAGAAAAGATAAGAATGAATGGCTTTAAGCCATTGACTAAGCTCTATGTAGAAAGAAATCTTTGTTTTTGTTGTACCTAATTGATATGTTCATGTACCTAGAACAGTGAGAAGCATAAAGACCTTAATAAGTACACAAGTTTTGGATATTGGATCAGGGGAGGTGAGAGTTCTGTTTGAACATATTGAGTGTGAACCCTGTTAAATATTCAAGACTCGCTGCTTCATTTCTAAAGCTCTAGAAGATATCTCCTCTAGAGATATAAACTTGGTTAAGGGATTCATCATGTGCAGATGACATTAAAGTCATGAGACTGGTTGAGATCACTTAGGGAGAGGGTATAGATTAGAGACAAGATCATCTGAGAACAAGGTTTAAGAACATGAAAAAGAGACAGGGAAGCAGTGTTCATTTAAGTGGTAGATAATTCACAAGTGGGTTGTATCACAAGAATGAAAAGAAAAAAAAATCTTCTGAGCAAAGTGAATGCTATTCAGTAAGTTAAGTGCATGTGGAGGGGAAAGTTGCCATGGTTGACATCAGGAAGTCATTGAATGGAACTTGGCAGCCAGTGTCACGTGGCTGGAGTACATGGGCTTAGCTGCTATTCCACCTGGGCATGAACACGTTTATAAAAGAACTGGCATAGTAACTATTAAAATCGTGGTGGGGCTGGACTGAAGAGACGGCTTAGCAGTTATGATGCTTGACTGTGAAGCCTAAGGACCCAGGTTCAATTCCATAGTATGCCAGATACACAAGGTGGTACATGCATGTGGAGTTCATTTGCAGTGGCTACAGGCTCTGGCATGCCCATTCTCTCTATCTGCCTCTTTTTCTCTCTCTCAAATAAATAAGTGAAATTAAATTAAATTCCAATGGTGATGAGAAGATAAAAGAGGAAGCAGCACGAAAGCAAGACCATGACGTGCAGAAAGGCAACGACAGAGCTGCGCGACGTGGTGTGTCAGGCCTGTGCACCCGCCCCGACAGTGATGGCCACAGCTGCACACAGGGCCAGTTGCCACTGACTTTGCAAGTCCATTATCAAGCAAAGTAAATGATGCAAGTCTTCAATTTAACATATACATATTAAAACAAAGAAAATGAATAATCAAGATGGCTTTCTGTCTTGTTCTATTTGGTCATTTTCTATATCCTTCAAGTGAATCATGAAATGTAAACTGAAAAATGCATCCCCTTTGTAGCCACTAGATTATGAATATCATTTTTTATTATTGACAATTTTTTTAAAATTAATTTTATTTATTTTTATTTATTTGAGAGCAACAGACAGAGAGAGAAAGAGGCACATAGAGAGAGAGAGAATGGGTGTGCCAGGGCCCCCAGCCACTGCAAATGAACTCCAGATGCATGCACCCCCTTGTGCATCTGGCTAACGTGGGTCCTAGGGAATCGAGCCTCAAACCAGGGTCCTTAGACTTCATAGGCAAGCGTTTAACCATTAAGCCATCTCTCCAGCCCTTACTGACAATTTTTATTCACATATATAAAATGTATATTAATCCCCTCCACCTGCCTCCTCTAGACCCCATACCCATTCTCTTTCCACTAAGGACCTTCTTCCCCAGAAGTCCCCCTTCTACTTTGATATCTTTTTCCCTTATGTGCGGATGTGACCCACTTACTGCAATTACAGTTGCTGGCATGGGCCTGGGTGTGGGATTATTTGACAGAGTACATGAGTATGACTAAAGCACTGAGGAAATATCCTTCCACTAACCACTATTATAATAAATGAATATGAATATGATAAAAGTAGTAGTAAAAACTGCTATTTGATCCAATAAATAAGTTGTCCATATCACTAGATAATGTGCCTTTCTTTGCTTTTGTCTCATTCATCTATGATTATAACCAACATTCCTGCTGCATCTAGGTAAGTGAGCAGCCATAGGTTGTACACAGAAGAGTTTGGCTACCTGAATGAAAGAATTCTGAGAGAATCAGTTAGTTAAATAGAACTTTCAATGAAAAGTATTGTGTATTTTATCATTTGCAAAATGTTTCCCCACAGCTTTTCTATTTAATGAAACTTTAATAAACTCATGTGCATATAGTTTAGTTGCTCTTTTGAGAGTATGATGGTTAATATTGTCAACTTCATAGGATCTAGAATCACCAAGGAGTTCAATCTCTGTTTAAATCTGTGAGGAAATTTCTAGATTAGGTTTATGGACGTAAGAGCACTCATGCTACATGCGGGAAGCCCAATTCCATGGGCTGGGATCCTGTACTGAATAACAAGGAGAAAGTGAGCTGAGCAGCAACACTCATCCCTTTTAGCTTCCCGACTGTGGCTGCAAGGTGACAAGAGATCTCCTACTACTCCAGCCATGCTAGAATGTACCCCTTCAAACTGTAAACCAAAGTAAAACCTTCCTCCATTAAGATGCTTATTGTCAGATACCTGGTCACAGCCACAAGAGGAGTAACTAATATCAAACAAAACCCCAAATTCAAATTCATGCCATTGGATATTAGAGTTGGCTGGTATAAATGGAATAGCCACAAAACTAGATACAATTAACATAGGTATTGAGGATGAAGGAGAACAGAGGAGGTGGTAGCTAGTTATGGGCTTGGGCCCAAGGAAGAGGTTTTTGTTGTTGTTGTTTTATTTGTTTTTCGAGATAGGGTCTTACTCTAGTCCAGGCTGACCAGAAATTCACTATGTAGTCTCAGGGTGACCTCGAACCCATGACAGCACTCCCACCTCTGTCTCCCTAGTGCTGGAATTAAAGGCGTGTGCCACCACGCCCAGCTTCAAGTAAAAATTTGTAAAGAAAGAAGATTGAGAACATAATATTCATGGGAATCAAGCGAGGAGACCAAAGTAAAGCTGGTGATAATGGAGAAAGAGATAATGACAGGAACAAAATAAGTGAGAGGAAGCAGACTAGAAAGTACAAGTGGAGCCACAGCACACTACTAGAACAGCTTTAATTCAGAATAGTAACAATAGCAAATGCAAGTGAGGATGTGGTGTGATGGAAACTTTCCTTCACCACTGATTAAAGAAAAGGAAAGTCGGTGGGCTAGGGTGCAGCTCAGTGGCACAGAGTTCACCTAGCATGTCTGAAAGCCCTAGGCTCAACACTATTAGTGAAAATGGACATCGGTGGGACAGGGTACACCTCGTGATAACGAGCTCACCAAGCATGGGTGAAGCCCTGGATTCAACACTACTGGTGAAAATGAAAATCTGTGGGCTAGAGTGTAGCTGAGTGAAGAGTGCTTACCCAGCAAGCTGCATGTGCACACACACGCACGTGTGCACGCACACACACTCACTCAAAAGAAAAGAATACACATTTTGGAAGACAGTTTAGCAGGATCTTACAAAGCTCAGCAAACTCTTACATAACACCCCTGGCTACAGACTCTTGAACACATTTATAAAATGAATTGGCATAGCAGCTGTTAAAATTATGAAAAGATAAAAGGAGAAATACTGTGAAAGTGAGACCGTGACACACGTAGGATGCAGAGGCAGTGAAAGCACTTCCCCTTTGTCATGTGTCAGCAGTGTGTCCCCTCCCTGACAGTGACAGCCAGAACGGCTCACGAGGTCAACCGGCTGCCAATTTTTCAAGCCCATTATTAAACAAAGTGGGCAAATGGAGTTTAAAAACTTATGTTCACACAAAACCTACAAATAGATCTTGAAAACAGCTTTACTCATAGTTGCCAAAACTTGAAAGGGACCAAGATGTCCCTCAGTAAGTGAATGGAAAAATAAACTGTGGCATATAGGCACAGAATATTATTCAGTGCTAAGAAGAGATGAGCTGTAAAACCATGGAAAGACTTAAAAGAACCTAAATTGTGTATGATTGAGCAAAACTACCAAAGAGAAACAATCCGAAGAGACTTCATGCTACAGATTTTCACCTGGATGATTTTCTGGAAAAAAAGTAAAACTGTGGATATAATAAAAAGACAGGGCTGGAGAGATAGCTTAGCAGTTAACTGCTTGCCTGTGAAGTATAAGGACCTTGGTTCAAGGCTCAATTCCTCAAGACCCACATAAGCCAGATGCACAAGGAGGTGCATGCATATGGAGCTCATTTGCAGTGGCTGGAAACCCTGACACATGTCCATTCTCTCTCTCTCTCTCTCTCTCTCTCTCTCTCTCTCTCTCTCTCTCTCTGCCTCTTTCTTTCTCTGTCACTCTCAAATAAATAAATAGAAGTTTTAAAAAAGACAAGGGTTGTAGGGGGCTTTGGAAAAGGGTGGAGAATAAATAGAACACAGAATTTTTTTTTAGGACAGTGAAAATGTGCTGTAGGATAGTTCAATGATAGATATGAATCATCTGACATATATCCAAACTCATGGGGTGCACAAGACCAAGAATGAACCCCAATATAAGCAATGGGCTTTGGGCGGATCGTGGTATGTCAAGGTAGGTACACCAATTGTGGTTAATGTACCTCACTTAGATAGAGTAAGAATGTTAATAAGTCAATGCTGTGTATAGACAGGGGAAAAGGATAGAATCTCTATACCTTTATCTCAATATTCCTGTGAGCTTAAAATAGCTCTAAAGATACAGTCATTTTTTAAAAAACTTTCCCTGTCCAGGGAATCGGGAGAGACAAATTCTATCTTCATTAGAATGGTGAGAGGTGGGAGCAGTATAAAAAAAAAGATGACCTTTAAGCTCTCCATTCACCACGCTCAGGCTAAGAGTTGGAGATCAGACATGTAAAAGCTCTGTAAACTGGACACCTTCCAGCTAGAGCTACACGAAAAACACAGCGATGTCAGCTCCAGTTCCAAGTTCATTTTCATTTTAAATGATTAATGCCCATTTATAGATACTGTATATTTTGTAGAAAACAGCAAAATAAGCTAGGCATGGTAGCACACGCCTTTAATCCCAGCACTCGGGAGGCAGAGGTAGGAGGATTTTGCCAAGAGTTTGAAGCCACCCTGAGACTACATAGTAAATTCCAGGTCAGCCTGAGCTAGAGTGAGACACTACCTCAAAAAAAAAAAAAAAAAAGTAAAAAGAAAAATAACTAGATTTTCCTTCATTAACACTTTTGTTCATTACTCAAAATTGATGTCACCACATACCCCAACCCGTCTTTGGGAATAAGCCACGCGTCCCTGCTGCCACTACCCCTCCTGACAGGCAACCCTTCCTAGGGCAGAGGGAAAGTGACTGAGGGGAGATATTCTGGGAAATAAGTTTTAAAAGTGTCTTACTTGTTACACCAATTAGAGTGGTGATAGCCAGATCCTGGAAGAGAAACTGGTAATTTGAAAGGCTGTTTGTCTCCTGGAAACAAAAACAAAGAAGAAAGCAGATTAAAACATTATAAGCTTTTGGATAAGGTTGGATAGGAATTACATGTTCTTTCTCATCACATCATATGGGATGTTTCAACTAAGTTACCAAGGAGATGGAGTGGCCAGGGGCTCTTGGGCTTGGTGGGTGAGTGGCAAAGATGGTAGAAAAGCTCAAAGCCAAGCTTGCAAAACCCTCTCCCTGCCAGGGGCGCTTCCTACATGTGCGGCTACCACATTCTGTCCATCAGTTCTATCCCGGGTTGCGACTGCCTCTTCCTGCCGGACCATCCCTGCGCTTTCCTGCTTGTTAGTCTCGTGCAAGAAAATTGTGCACCCCAACAGCAGTAACAAGTGACAAATACATGGTAATCTTACCTAATTTTACTAATGGAAAATGAGGGCAACTGAACTCACAATATGCATCCTCCAATATTGTTAGGTGAGAGGTTATAAAATCGTAATAAACTGTCTGGTGGAAAACATGTTCAAGCCTTCATGAGACTTGCTCTCACCCATTGGTAGGAAGGAAATATCATGCTGTATTTAGTTATATTTGGAGCATAATGAGTTACTGGTATTCCAAAATAGGGCCAAAGTTCTGTAAACAGAGACTCCTGGTCCCCTAATCAGTCAGTATGAGAACATATGAGTAATCTGAAAATTATGGGACTAAAACCTTGAACCCAGGAGAAAGAGGACAAGGAATAAATTAAACCTAGATATGTCTGTAGCATAAGTAGCCTCTTTATTGGTGTTAGTATTGAGTAAGCTCACAGCTTGAATTCTTAAATAATAGATATGTCATATCCTATTAATTAACAAAAGGCCATCACAAGATACATGGATTTTTTTTTTTTTTTTGGAATATGATACTACAATTATCAGATCTGTATATTTTGGATATTAGAAGTATGGTGACCCATGCCTGAAAGTCAGTTACTAAATTTTCAGGAATGGTAAGAGCTACATGTAAAATAAAGATTTAAATTGTGCAAATGTTCCATCAAATTAGTTGTAATTAAAGTGCATGTTCAAAGCTTTACCCTTCCTTGTTGATTTTCCTACATTCTACTGTTATCTGTGCTTTTTCTTTAAGTTTTTTTTGTTTATTTTTATTTATTTGAGAGCCACAGACAGAGAGAGAAGGAGGCAGATAGAGAGAGAGAGAGAGAATGGGCGGGCCAGGGCCTCCAGCCACTGCAAACTAACTCCAGACACGTGCGCCCCCTTGTGCATCTGGATAACGTGGGTCCTGGGGAATTGAACCTTGAACCGGGGTCCTTAGGCTTCACAGACAAGCGCTTAACCGCTAAGCCATCTCTCCAGCTCCTTATCTGTGCTTTTAAGATGACTTACATCTCTTGTATCTATATGGTATGAGCACTATATGAGGGTATACTGCTACTCTCTACTTCTCTTTTTTAGTTTTTTGTTTGTTTGTTTGTTTGTTTTTTTTTTCGAGGTAGGGTCTCACTCTGGCTCAGGCTGACCTGGAATTCACTATGTAGTCTCAGGGTGGCCTCGAATTCTCGGCAATCCTCCCACCTCTGCCTCCCAAGTGCTGGGATTAAAGGCATGCGCCACCACGCCCGGCTCTACTCTCTACTTCTCTTCCCCACTTTGCATTCACTGACAACCAGGTGTAGGTAGCCTGATATGTACAGCACTGAAGCTGGCAAACATTAATAGTAAGGAAGCCAGTTAGGCACTAGTTCAGTGCAGAGAATCGCCTCTATAATGAGTGGGATTGGGACAATAGAGATCTGGTCCAAGCTGGGGAAAGGAATAGTGAGAATAAAAGTAATGCGTTCAGTTCTAATCTGCAGTTATTTCTAGATAAAATGTTTGTTTGTCAGAAATTCAGACAAATAATACCAATTTGTCCTGTATGTTTGCATATTTCTGATTTATTTTCATAAAACCTTAAGGAGGATCGTTTTGGATGGGCCCTGTCTTTTTTTTTTTTTTGAGACAAGGATTCATGTACCCCAAGTAGGCCTTGAATTAGCTATATTGTGAAGGATAACCTAGAACTGTTTTTTTTTTTTTTATTTTGGGGGGGTGGAAGGAGGGGATTGTCTTGTTATGATATAGGGTCTTATTCTATCCCAGGCTGACCTGTAATTTAGTATGTAGTCTCACAGTGGCCTCGAACTCATGGCGGTCCTCCTACTTCTGCCTCCTGAGTGCTGGGATTAAAGGCGTGTGCTACCATACTCAGCTGACTTTGAGCTTTTGATTTTTCTGCTTCCTTCCCCCAGGAATTGGGATTACAGGTATGTGCTTGCATGGAGATGCAAGGTTTCAGAACAGTGCTCGGCATTCAGAAATCTGATTTGCACCCTTTCTTTCTGAGGCCCTGCACAGTAAGTGGGCTATCCCTTGTTTTCTCACCAACCAAGAGGCTAGGTCCCAAGTCATACCCAGTAGAGCAGCAGAACACCAACATACTGAATCATGCTGTACAGAGCCATGTACTTGAACATGCAGAAGGAGGTGACGAGAGCTGCACGCCCTTCCCTGTGCAGAAGCAGAAGGAAAAGGGAATAAAGTGAACGTCGCAAAGAGAAATGAGGTCAGCAGATCAGTGCTCTTTGGCTGAACTCAGGACAAAAAGAAAATCAGATATATGGTTATATGATCGTCTGTCTCTCATAGTGGACAATACTGAGCCAGTGGGAGATAAATGAGTAAATATTCACCAGTTCCAGACCAGTGTTCACAGCCGTAGCCTGACAATGGGCTCCAATTTAATTACACTTGTCCTTTAGGCCTGGAACTGTTTGAGCTCAAACTTGGTTGCCAGTTCCTATCCTCATACTCATATGCATATGTAATTTGGAAGGTCAAGTCCCTGTCTTGGTTTCTTCATCTGTGTGCCAAGAGAAGCATGTAAGTTTTGGGGCTATTCTCCAACCAGTGCTTTAAGAGTTTGGCAAACATTTCATTCAGATGTCGCTGTGACACTCCCAACAACCTGGATTAAAATCACGTGCATCAAATTTAGACCAACCAGCCACAACAAAACATTCCCTTTGTGTGATTGTTGACTAGCTTTGAGTAAATAGGACACTAAATCATAAAACAGACAAGTATAAAGCATCACTTGATGTCATGTTGGGGGAAAGTAGGACTTTAATTTGTTTATGGTCACATTGACTTCCTAAGATCCCAAGGCCTGGTCCTCACCCCTGAAATTTTCCCTGGGTCAAGGTTCTGCTGCTGCCATTTTCCCTACCTAGAAGGTAGTTCCTTCCCATATCAGAGGTTCCCCAACACACACCATCTGCAGCAGCCAATTACTTTTACCCAGGTCCCACGATGAACTTTTGCACTCCCCATTTTATTTTCCTGGCAGCACAGACCCAATCTGGTCTTCTCCTTATTGATTTCCCTTGGCTCCTGATACTGAGTTTACTTACACTCAACAAACATGAGTCTAGAGCATGAATAAATATTTTAAATGACGGGAGCTAGCCAACACATTGTTTTAACATGGTAGAAAAAGTATCATCATAGATGAAACTCATTCAAACAAATGTAATCTCCAACCCTACTGTGAGTGAATGAGCTGGAACATGTCAGTTATATTCTCTGACCCTTGACTATTTTGTAAAAATAACAATAATAATAATAATAGGTATGTCTAAATCTGTAGGATGTTCTCACATGTAATAGACTCCTCATCACTTTTTAAACTATAAACACGTTAGTTATGATAACCAAGTGTGACCACAATGCCATCTCTGTCATTCAAATCAAATACCCCAGAAGTATATATTCTGAGGTGAAAATACAGCACTAAGGCAAATTTTAGTGGGAGCACCAAAGATTAACAAAGATTTGAAAACTGGGCATGGGAAAGGTACCCTGAGGAAACATAAAAAGGCGAGAGGGAAGGTGAGTGAACTTTTCTTCATCCCCCGGGATAAAGCATCTAAGCTAATATAATTGCAACTTTCAAAACGCTAACAGGTATTGATTCAAATCCTTTAAAATGTAATCTAACAGGGGAGGAGAGATTGCTCTGTGGGTAAAAGGGATTCTTGTGCAAGCATAAGGGACCAAGAGGTTTGAGACTCCTTAAGTTTGATTCTTCAGCACCTGCCTCCATAGCTGGGCATGGCCATGCACATCTGGAACTCCAGCCCTGTGGGGAGCAGTGACTAGAGAATTGGTGAAACTCACAAAAAAATGACAAGCTTCGGAATCAGTAAGAGTCTGTACCTTGAGGAAACACATGAATGAGCCATGGAAGAGGCTACCTGAGGTTCTTCTGGGATCTGTGCCTGTGTGGGCATGGGACACATGCATCTGCACACCCACATGCACATACCACACCACACATACTACACACATAAACACACATGTAAAAATCTAAACAATGGGGCTGGGTGTGGTGGTCCACGCTTTTAATCCCAGAACTCAGGAGGCAAAGGTAGGAGGATCACCATTAGTTCAAGGCCATCCTTGAGATTACATAGTGAGTTCCAGGTCAGTCTGGGCTAATATGAAACCCTACCTCGAAAAACCAAAATAAGAAAAAGGAAAAGGAAAAAAAAGAAAGAAAGAAAATCCGATCAATGATTTCCGCTAGATATTATACTATTCTCCCCATGATATTTATAACTCCTGGCAAGTCCACTAGGCAATAAAATGTATTTTTTTTACAGAAAGTGCTCTCTCTACATGGAGCACAAACTTTCCATTTTCTCCAGGCAGAATACTTAAAAGTCAATAGAGAGAAAATAATGCTAGGGCAAATGCCTACTCACTTGATAAGATGAGGTATGCATTCAATGTTTGGAGTTTTGGAGGTGAACGGTGAGGCCACAGATGCCTCCTGCTCTGATAAAGAGATGCCCACATGAGCCATTTTCAAAGCCTGAAAGCAGAGTCAGATTATTGCTTGTGTATGCTCATGCACACCTCTACAGAGGCCAGAAGAAAAGGCCAGTTAAACTGGCTGCAACGTAACTTGTGGGCCCCAACACTAAGAAGATGACCAGGTTTTCCTATGTCTGCTGCCTAAGAAATGGCATTGAGACCCAAAACCACAGAAGTAGAAAGTCCAGAACCAAATCCTTACTTTCCCAAAGTGACCACTGAGTCATTGGGTCAATACTTTCCCAAATGTTTAGCATCAGTTTGTCTATCCATGGGAATGGTGTACAACCCTGTAGGTGCTATACCTAAATAGTATCAAATGTGTATTATTGGAATATTGTGGCTCCACAATAGCAGCTACTTACCCCACAGTCATTGGCTCCATCACCACACATACCTACAAAGTAACTAAAAGGAAACCATGTGAGATGTAGAAGAGAGCAAAGCTAGCTTAGGAGATATTTTCTCTCTTTAAAAAAAAAAAGCCACCATTCTTACTTAGGATTTAGACTTATTATTTATTTATTTAATTTTTAGAAAGAGAGAGAGAATGAGAAAATTGGCACCAGAACCACAGCCACTACAATCCAATGCCAGATGCTTGTGCTACCCTGTGGGCATGTACATCCTGTGCTGTCTCACCTTTGTGTGTCTGGCTAACTTGGGATCTGGAGAGAGATGGAACATGGGTCCTTGGGCTTTGCAGGCAAGTGCTTGAACTGCTAAGTTTCTCTTCAGCCCAACTTAGTGTTTATTTTAAGGGAGTTGTCCTAAGAAATGAGCTAAAGCAAAGTGTGACTCATCAGTATATACAGTAGATTAGGAAACTTAACATGTCACCTGTGGACCCACGTGTTTCCAATACTTCACTACTGAGAGGGAAGCTTTCTCAGCTATCAAGAAGGGGTTCATGAAAACAAGACAGCACATGCAGCACACTAGGGAAAGCACAGAATTTGGTGCAGACACTAGAAGTTCTAGATTTTTACCTGTTTCATCTTACCATTTTACCAACATTTATCACTTCTATAACATGTTATGATTATTAAATGTTATGTTGGAAATTGTCTCATAGAGTCAAATGATTACTTGTTGGAGTTGTTAGGACTAACTTCCTGGGCCTTGAGAGGCCCGGGCATGAGGCCTAGTGAAACTTCCTGAGTCTAGCTAAAGTTTGGTGACCTTCCTCTGGCCAGCTATGATTCAGCAAGATGTCTAAAGGCTTCTGGCCTGCTACTTCCGCATAGGAGTTGGAATTCCCGCAGCGCGCTTGGGACCAATCATCTCAAAGGTCGCGGTTTACTATTGGCCCTTACTGCTCCCCCAGTCCTAAAATCCCCACCTTCCTTCTCAACATTATAGAGGCAACTGCTTGTAACAATAAAGCGATTCCTGCTTCGACAAGACTCCCGACTCAGTGTGGTTTTTCTCCAGTGACTAGGAGAGGTTCTGAGTCGTCCATCACTTACCCTCTTCCTCAACCCCTTGGGAGGAACCAGCGGGCCTGGTCCTTCCTCAGCAGTACCCGCTGGCAGAGCCTGGCATCTGGCGCCTAACGTGGCGCTCCAGGAACCCAGCAGACTAGTGCCCTGTGTCAGGAATTCTCGTTGAGGAGATCAATCAGTGTACATGTGTGGGTGAGTGTACCCTCATAAGTTATGAGGCAGTCTTCATATTTAATGTGCTAAACTTTGCTTCTATAACCTGTATTTGCTTGTCAACATCTCTTCATTCTCTTTCTCTTTCCTTTCACTTTTGGTTCACCTGCAAACAGCATCTGTGGCTTTTGTATTTCTAAATGGGTCATATGTCCCTAGTGGACACACACTGTGTGGCTTTTGACCTTTAGGCTTGTGCCTCTCTCTCTCTCTCTCTCTCTCTCTCTCTCTCTCTCTCTCTCTCTCTCTCCTTGGGCCTGTGAAGGCAGGACAGCTTTTTCTGTCATTATGGAACTTCCCGTGGATCTGTAGGCATCAATAAATATCCCTTCCTCCATAACTATACCTGGTCCGGAAGTTTATCTCAGCTAACCTGAAGTTGTCTGATACAGAACTTGGTACCGAGAAGTGTACTGAGGTAAACATGACCATATGGATGTTGATCTTTTGGAACCTTTGCTTTGGAGGAATAGGCATGGACTTGGTGCTTACAACTGAAGGTGTCTTCTGGAGTGGTAAGCCAAATTTTATGGATTGTTCTAATGAGAGTCTAAAAATGCTAAATAAACAGCATTGAACTTTGAGGCTTAGCTTATGAGCTTTCTAAGGGAAAGGAAAGACTACAGAGGACTTTTTTGGAACTGGGCTACTGGCATAAGGGCTGGCTGTGTCCTGCTGCCAGGCCCAGAGAGTTTAATCAAGGTTAAATTTATAATGGATTGATGTGTGTATGTATGTAGGAAAAAATTTTCAGGCTAAACCTAAACGCCATGACTAAAGTTAGAGATTTTTCAACTGTTTACAATCTCTTAAGGATACTCTAAAAGTCTTATATAGGGACATAGTCTTAATCTAAATTCATCTTACATTAGACACAGGTGATGCCTATGCTAGGTGGGTCACAAAGTCATAAGTACAGTTGTAAGTGGAGGTTTAACCAGGTTAAACATAAATAAGAGTCTATCACCTTGTGTTTTGCAAATTGGTAAATTTGCTATGTAAAAACAAACAACTTCAGAATAGGATAAAACATGTCATAATGCTTATCTCTCTGCTCTGTAATTTCATTTTGCTCTTGCTTTCCAATATACGCTACTTAAATCCATGGAAAGCTGAACTCTAAAAGAATGGATAAAAACCCCTTGATCTCAGACCCCATACAAGTTTAAGCCATGTGTCCAGACTCTGACTAGAGACAAAAATGGCCAACTGTCTCTGACAAAGAAAAAAAAAAAAAAGTACAACATATAACTGTGGTTCTCTTCAGTTCTTCTCTTTTAAACACCTCAAGTCATATCTGTTAGATAAAATTTCTCACTAGACAAAATGTTAAATAGGTCAACTGAGTCAAGGTATTTGACCAGGTTACAAACTCCTTACATAAGATAAGCATCAGACTTACCTAATGTGTATATCAGGGGAAGGGCCCCTTCATTAAAACATTTAATTAGATTAAATCTAATGTTTACCTGATGACAAGGTTTCAATCAATGGAGAAACTGAGTCTTATGATAAGGCCTCACTCATTAACAGGTCACTGATGCTAATTTGTTATGATTTAAGGGTTATAAAACTGGCTTTAAGATTCTCTCAGTAAAGTAAATTAGGTTCCTCTTTTCATCAAGGTTTTAACTATTCTTAAGATAAAGGCTCACACAGAAGTGGTTATTTTCCAAAGGTGAAGTACTCATACCTAAAGACATTGTAACTTTAAAAATAGCTTCTGTCTTATTTATGCTAATTCTATTGAATGGTCATACCTAGGTTTAATCACTTAGGTTTATAACATATAACTTAGGTTTAAGTGATTTAATTTCAGTAATGATAACTTTCATCTTCCTGGGATATGTTAGGATAGCTTGCTTAAGCTTTATCAAATTTAAGTCATGGGTAAAACATAAAATTGTTTTATGTTAATAAAAGTATCTGTGGTACATAAAATCAATAACTATCAAGCTTAAGCCAAAATCATGGTTGTCAAATAATGTTTTTCTTTCAAAAATATTTATCAAGGGTTATATTAAAATTTAGCTAGCTGTTTTGGTTTAAAAAATTATTAAACTCTGTGGTTCTGTTTCCAGTGTTCTCTGGGTAATTTGTACCAACACAGGTATCTAAACTAAACAGAGATGTTTTCAAACACAGGTGCTAAAAATTTCTAGGTTAAATGAGTTATTCTATAAATCAACTGGTAATGTTTTCAAGACTGATGACAGGTTCTGCCTATGTTTATAAATGTTAAATATTTAAATTGTGAGATATTTACAAGTTTAGATATTTAAAATATGAGATATGTCTACTTTCTATACCTCATATATAAGGCTTATACTACCATAGTACAACTAAAATTTTAAAGATAGGATAATCAGACTCTCAAGTCTCAATTATAAAAACAAAAGGGGGAATCCTTACCCCCACATGATCAACTAAAAAAGGCATTATTTACCCTAAATATTTTAAAGAAGATAAATAGCCTTAAAAACTTGCTCAGCCATCTTTCCCATCCCCATCCAGCTTTTCCCAATGTTTCCTCTGGAACTTGCATTTGGGACCCGCCTTCCCCTAATAATTCCAGTATAGATGTGGGATACATTCATCCTTCCTTCTGTACTTGTAACACAACTGAGCCCAGTGCTCAACACTGCCCGCCTTCTGGAATGGTTTATGTTTGTGGAGGCGGGATGACCTATGACTTTCTGCCCACCAATTGGATGGGCCTTTGTGCCCCAGCCACCTTAATCCCATATGTAAATATCATTCCTGGAAATGAGGCCCTCCCTATGCCCTCTTTTGATTATATTGGGGGGAGACCTATCTCCAACAACAGGCTGAGGTAGTCCTACAAAACAAGAGGGGACTAGACCTACTAACAGCCGAAAAGGGAGGCATATGCTTGTTTTTACAGGAAAAATGCTGCTTTTACGGCAATAAATCAGGAATCATCCAGGACAAGACTAAGAGGCTCCAGGAAGGCTTGGAGAGGAGGCCAGGCCCAGAAGTTAAAGAAGGAAAACAGAACCCTGCTTCAAGATGGCTTTTGACAGCTGGATGAATACTGATTGCATAGATCTGCAGTCAAATGCTCTACCACTGAGCTATACCCCCAATAGATTCTGAATAGCTCTCCAAGTATGGGTGCTCTGTAAGAGCTCACAAAATCCGGTGTGCTTTTCTTTTGCGTTGCTGTAAGGGAGTTAGTTTATGCTGTAGTTCTTCAGCCATGAGGAGAGGAGAGGGCTTTTTGAATTGAGAAGCTTTCCTAATGACTCAATCAGGTGACTAGGAAGATAGAACAGGAATAGGAATGAGATGAGTGTCCAGCTCCACTGCTCCATATGAGGTTCCCTTAGCAGGAAATCAATGGTAGCAATCAATGAACGCTTTATTTGGACTGCTCATTCTGTCTAGAAAAGCAGACCCATTGTGTTAGAAGTATTTCTAAACTTGGGATAAAGAGCTGGAGAGATGGTTTAGTGGTTAAAGTGCTTGCCTGAAAAGCCTAAGGATCTAGATTTGATTCCCCAGTACTTATGTAAAGCCAGATGCACCAAGTGGTGCGTGTCTGGAGTTTGTTTGCTGTGACTAGAGGCCCTGGTGCTCCCATTCTATTCCTCTCTCTCTCTGTCTTTTTGTCTCTCTCTCTATGCCTCTTCTTCTCTCTCTCTTTTTCAAATAAGTAAATGAATAACTAAATAAGTAAAATATTTTTAAAAGTTGGGATAAGAAGGACACATTAGCAAAGAATATTTAAAAATTTGGAGGTCAGAAAAATCTTGTCATGTGACTATCCCTGTATTAAAACTCTGATGTCATCTTGGAAAAAATAGTCTAAATTCTCATTATACATCCAGTAGCTGAGATAATCACCTATCCAGTCTCATTTCTCACCATACATTTTCATGAGCCCTCTGTTCTAGTATGACACTTCTCCACTTTGGTTGCAAACTCGACTTATATGAAGAGATTCACAAAAATGCTGGCATTAAAGCCCTGTAAATCACCATCTCTAGATAGTGCAGTCCTTGCCTTGCTGGTTTTGTTTCTCAACATCCTTTCAGTTATCGTCACATGATAAGAATCACTTCGAAGCCAGAAGGTGGGGCTTCCTGTACCTCTTACACCCCCCCTTACTGTCAAGCCTCCATGCATCTGAATTGGCATAGAACCTACTCCAGTTTCTGAAATTCTTCCACCAGACTGGATTTCTGCCCAGGAGACATTCTTGCAAAGATGGTTCCATTCATCAGTATCTGCAAAAATACCAAGAAGGAAATGTTTTTGAATCATGTCAACTAGTCATCTATGAAATAACTGAAAAGAGAACATTGACTGTTTAATGATGTCCAGGAATGCAGAAAAGTTCGATTTCAAGGAAACTATTTTTTTAAATATTTTATGATAGACATTGAGATTTTTGTTGCCAGATAAATAACAGGGGCAATCAAATATTAATATTCCTCAATAAAATATTTTATGGAAATAATGATGTACTCAATTAGGCCCAGTTACCATGGAAAGTGTGGTCCTGAAAAATCTCAAGCTTCATAACAACATGCACTAGTAACACATCAGCAATTGCAACAAAGCTGTATGTCAGGATCCTAGGTGTAGCAGACAGCTTCAGATTCACTGAGATGAACTTCCAGACCAGGCACAGTTATGGAGGGAGGGATATTTATTGAAGCTTACAGATCCAGGGGAAGTTCCATAATAGCAGAAGAAGCTGACCTGCCTTCACAGGCACAAACAGAGAGATAAGCACAAGCCAAAAAGCCAAAAGCCACACAGCACACTTCAGGAACTCCAACTAGGCACACTTGCATATCTTTAGATTGAAATCTGAAACCTACCACTACACCTTAGGAGCCACCCAGTGACATTGCCTCCAGCCAGGTGACTGCAGATGCAATCTACAAACAAATAAACGACTGAATATATTGGGGGCCATCTATTCAAACCACCATACCAGGAGAAGGCAAAAAGCTACTGCTTCTCAGAAAATTATTCAGAACTAGCACAAAACAGCCTGATGGTGAAATGGTGACTGTGTGTGGTTTAATCATACTATGTAGATTTGACCAGTTATGAGACTCAGCTGCTGGGATGGAGAGATGGCTTAGAAGTTAAGGCATTTGTCAGCAAAGCCAAAGGACCCAGGTTTGGTTCTCCAAGACCCATGTAAGTCAGATGCACTAGGTGGCGCATGTGTCTGGAGCTCTTTTGCAATGGTTAGAGGCCCTGATGTACCCATTCTCTCTCTCTCTCTCTCTCCCTCTCTCTCTCTCTCTCTCTCTCTCTCTCTCTCTCTCTCCCACACACTCATAAATAAAATAAATGAAACTCAGCTGCTATTTAAAACATCAGTTGAGCTCTGTATCATGGATGGTTTGAGGGTATGAAAACCTGTTCTAGTTCTCCTCTATAACCCTGATTCTTCTGTATTAGAGCAATATGTTCCTTCCTTCCCTTGGAAGTAAACTCAGTTTTGTGTTCATGAAAAGTCTACTTTTTGGCAAAAGAATGACTTTCCCTTCTTATGAGTTTGTCCTCTGTCACAAACACAGTGCCCTTCTTTCATTCATACCTGCCATCCAGTACAATGCAGGATTTCTACTGTACTGTGAGACATCATCACCATGGCAATGTACTGAGAGCTCAAAACCAGTCCTTCGTGTTGACACTGCAATCCTAGAGGTGGTTGAAAATTGACTCTCCAAGTTCAATATTGTCAAATCCTATAGGAAACCACAGTGACTTCTACCAAATCATCTCCCTGTCTTACGAAAACTAGCCAGGTACAGTTTATCTACCTAGACATTTGAAATTATTTAGGACCATGCTACATGAGTGACTTGTCCAGCATCATTGCCACCTTATGTGAGGAACTGTCAGTGCCTACTTAGAACTTACCTTTGGCAGTAAGCTGCTAAAATGCTGACTTATCACATGAAAGGATTTTCCACTTAAAGCAAAATGGTAATTTCCTTCTCTGCCATTATCAGAGACTTCTTCCCTAATGTTAATGTAATTGTCCTGCAAAACAAGAAGCAGTTATTTCACATTCACTTGCTATGACCACAAGTGTATTTGAAAGAAAGGAACGAAGACAAATTAAAGTCTCTCTTTAAAAATCCCACTCCAGCCCGAATGCCTGAGAGAGCTGCTTCAATCTTCACACATCACAGCCACTGGTGACTAGGAGAATAATGCTTACTCATGCCCTGTTCTCATCCCGATTTGATCCCAGTGAGTCCCAGAGACAAGCACATTTCAAGTGTAAAATACAAAACCACTGCAGCTTAACAAATCTCTCCCTGAAGTGAGAACTTTTTTTTTTCTTACAGAATTAATATTGTTCCACAAGGCCACAATTGAAATAGAATACTGACAAGACTAGAGATAAATGAACAAAATCCAACCCCCCCCAACCTGTCCCAGCCTCTCCACAACCCTGAAGACATAGTCTGATTTTCCAATGCCCAAAACAGGGTCTCTCCCAGGTACTAAATCCACTTTGAGCTTAATGGAGTAGCTGACAGTCAAGGGGAAATGTGTGGAACTAGATTCACAGCTCTGCTTACTCTACTCTTTCACATACAAAACCAACAAGTGTAAAAGAATGAATTATTTCTAGCACCCAGGAAAGGCTGTGCCTTAGGACACAATAGGAACCATGCAGAAAGCTGATATAATTGAGTGGTGCATTGTTCAGACATCTGGAGAAGTATCTTGACTCTAGGTCACCTCAACCTTTGTGCTAGTCACAACTGCCATTTGCCAAACGGTGACCTAAGTCAGATACTGTGACAGAAAGTTCAGGCATACCTGATTACCGTATGGAACAGGTTTTTTCTCTTCTACTAATTTCCATGATATAGAGGCAGAGGAGGACCCGGTGGCTTCGTTTGCTTCAATAAGAATCACTTTCTGGCCGTCAGAAACCATCCCTGACTTCCTGGCCACTGTTATTGCCGTCTGAAGATTGTCACCTAGAGGAAAGGCAGAACATGCCAAGTTGATTCTGAAGAAGCTGGGGGCCAGGCTCAGGAGTTCAGTTCTTGTTTCTGGCATGAAGAGAAATCCGTGCTAAGGTCTTTTCCAATCTCAACCTGTGACTCCATGATCCCTTCACTGGTTCTGGCTCCTTTTCATCAGGTTGCATCATACATAGCCTTCTAGTGTATTTTATTCAGAGGAAAATTCAATGTAAAACTATTTATGCCATTTGCTATGACTTTTGCAAACATTTAGGAATTCTCTACTGATGGTTCTACTTCTACTTAATATTAAATGAGCCCACTACTATCTATCTCTCCCAGTGATGACAATTGGAAACTCTGGGAAAAAAATAATAAAAGGACTCAAGGACTTTGAAAAGTAAACAAAAGCAAGAAGACTGGAAAGGAGTCAAACTGGGCAAAGAAGCTACCAAGGAGTAGTTTCTTGGCTTTTTTTTTTCTCTTTCGTTTCATGTGTCTGACTTAAATATATGCTCTAGTCCCTGAACTGCCCAGACAACTCCAATTTCAAGAGAAACCCAGTCTTTCTAGAGGGGCCAAGAAACCAAAGGGTCCCTGAAGGCTGTAAGTGATGGGGAAAATCCTGGAAAGATGGAAGCTGGGTGAGGGGACTAATTCAGCACATGAACTGTACAGGTCCCAGCCTTGGCACCAAGCTGGTCATGCACAGATCAGACCAAAAGAAGGGTGACCCCAGTCTCGAGAATTGAATCACATGTATGTTACCTTCTAATTGCCATAGTAAACCTCGAATGGGGCAGGCCAAGCTATCATAGAAAAAGACCTAATATCTAAGCTAATATTGAAAAAGTACTACATACATACAATAATGGGCAAGACAGAACTTGTGACTGGTAACTGGCTAAAACAAAACAAAACAAAACAAAGAGACATAGGCCTCCTCAGGATCCAAAAATCTCATAACACAACAAATTTCAAAGATGCTGAAACTATTAAATATTAAAGAAAAAAACTAGAAATTTTGGTCAATTCTCAATTTTAAAATGTCAACATAAACATCTGCTAATTTTTTGATGACTTGGTGTTGAAAATGATCAAATAATAATTTTAAGAAGCAGTTATAAGCCACCTCCATGTGGCAAATGTTAACACTTATGAAACAAATAGAAAGACACAAATCCTCAACAACAGATATATAAACAGTAAAAAAGAGAACCAAGTAGAAATTTAAAACTGAAAAAAATATAATGCTTGCATTTTAAAAAATCCACTGGCTGAACTCAATACTAGAATAAAGATGGTAAGAGAAAAGGTTGAATATCCAAAAGATAAGTCAACAATAATTGTACAGTTTAGAGAAGAAAGAGGACTTTAAGAAATGAACAGAGACTTAGGGTATTGAAAGGACTCACATTCCTTTTGAAGAGTCTGAGGAGAGGAGAAAGAGATTGGAACAGAAAAAAACAGTGCCTTAAAAAACAATCAAAGAAAACTTCTCAAGTATGATAAGAGAAGTCAAGAAGCTCAGAGAATTCCACACAGGTTAAACTCAATTTAAACTATACCATGACATATGAGCACCTAATAAAAGTAAAAGATGAAGCAAAAAGGGGTTATTTAAAATATAGTACATTGTGCATAAGAAGATGATGATCAGAAACAAGTAGAGACCTACAGAGTGGGATGCACAGCCAATCATCTGACAGAGAAATTGAACAACCTGTAAATGATCTCAGGGATCCCAGTTGCTGTGCAGGAAGACTGAGGCCCACAGCAACGCAAACATGCGGCCGTTGAAGCAAAGCAGCTGCTGGAGGCATATGAAGCCTTACAAACAAGAAGGAAGCTGAAACGTTGCACTGAAAGAGGGCTCCTAAAGCCACGCTATCTCAAAACATGACTCAAGTACTTGCTAACTCACATGGATGTGAAGATAATGACCATTGTTCATTCCTGGGACCTGATGGTGGTCTCAGAAGCTGGTTGCTTCCTCAACTCTTAAACCACAGGACAAAATACAGCAATCACAAGATAATCAATAAAAGATTAAGGTGAATCCATCCTGGAAATGTATCATGTGAATAACAGAAATTCCAGAATAAAGAAATGATAAAAACAAGGACAAAAGCAAGAGTTAAGTGAATAACAGATAATATTTTCTTAAGAAGAAAGGCATATTAAATTTGCCATGTTCCAGGTTGATACAGCAAAAAAAAAAGAAAAGAAATAAGCAAACATATGGGCATTCCCTGACCACATTTCTAAGCTTCACAGTGAGAGAAAGAGCTGATGTGCATATTAGAGTCAGTTTCTCATAATGGACTGGAATTGCATTTATCTAAATACTTACATGCATTTCATTAACAAGAAAGACCTATATAACCCATGCCTTTTTTTTTTTTTTTTGATTTCGTATTCCAGGATTTGTAAGAAATCAGAGAACATATCAAACCTCTATCCCAGCCAATGATAAGAAAGAAAGGATGAACTGGAGAGATGGTTTAGTAGTTAGGTTGCTTGCCTGCAAAGCCTAAGGACCCAGGTTTGATTCCCCAGTGCCACATAAGCTAAATACATTAGGGGGCACATGTGTCTGGAGTTTGTTTGCAGTGGCTGAAGGCCCTGGCATGCCCATTCTCTCACTCTTTCTCTCCCCCTTTTCTCTCAAATAAATAAAAATTTTTTTGAAAGAGAAAAAGAAAGGAAGAACAAGATGAAAATCACAACAGAATTTCAATATGAGGAAGAAAGAAATTGAAGGGGAAGGTAGAGAGCAAAAAATTCTTGTGTGTGAATGTCAAAATGATTAGGGTAAATTATGAAAATGTATAATATAAATGTCCTTCAGCAGTTCTTGAAGTAGAGAGACTAGGTAAAGGAAACCATATTAAGTACTAAACTAATGCAGTGAGGCCTGAAAGAAAGCAAAAGAATGCAAGAGTGTCATCGATGAGTGGAGAAAGAATAGAGGGATAGTCATTTCAGAGGGAAGTGAAGTTCTTCCAGAGTTCTCAGGGGCTGTGGGAGGTGGGGAGCAAGTGTTTCGAATGGACTGTACTATGTCAATGGCACAAACAATAGTGTTAAGAGAATCTGACTATGACACCAAAGAAAGGGAAGGCCCCTCACTCTCAAAAAGATAACACATGAAATCATAAAGAAATCAGTTATTTACCTGTAATGTCTTTCTCATTAAAAACTATAGCATCACTGGGGGGGGAAAAAGCTCATTAAGAAATGCCACACGTTCCCTTGAGTGATCTCTTCCCTTTGCCCACTTGTTGATGTGATCTAGGGCTTGGCATTGGGAGTCAAGATGACAGCATGCTCCTTTCATCTCCAGAATTAGAGACTACATTATTGATGGGCTGTCAGTGTAGTTTATTGACCACACTGACTGAGCATTCTTCCTCTAGCATTTGACAGTCAAAATCATCATCTTTGCATGGCCCGCAGCTTATTATTCTGGTTTTATTTCAAATGTCAACACTCAGAGATATCTCTCTTAACTGTCTTGTCTAAAACCAGGCACACCATACCAGACTTCCCTATCTGGATTGTTGTTGGTTTTTGTTGTGGTGGTGGTTGTTGTGATTGTTTTAAGTCAAGTTCTCATTCTGTAGCCATGCTGGCCTGGAACTCACTATGTAGTCCAGGTTGGCCTCTAACTTGTGATGATCCTCCTGTCTCAGCCTCTCTAATGCTGGGATTTCAGGTAGGCACCACTATGTCTAGCATCATACAGCCCTGATGTGTGTACTCAAAACATTTACTGCACTATTTGATTTTGATTTGTTTTTGTCCCACTGGGATGGAAGCTTGCTGAGACATACTACTTTGCCCTTTTGTTGCCCATTTCTAGCACCTAGAATGGTGCTATAGTCCTTGCCTGAGTTACTTTCTTATTGCTGTGAAAAAAAAATAAATAACTGAAAGCAATTTAAGGAAAGGATGAATTTAATCTAGTTTATAGATTCAAGGAGCATGGCACATTCCAGAGTCAGGAAGCAGAGGTTAAACAGAAAGTATTACCACATTTTAAATATCAAGACTTCCCCAGGGACTCACTTCCTCCACAAGGTTCCAACTCCTAAAGGTTCCACAACCTTTCCAGCCAGCACCAGTGTCTGACAAACATTCAAACACATGAGCCTGTGGTAGACTTGACATTCAAACTACAACAGTCCATAACTGATACTCAACAAGATTTGTTAAGCACTCCAGTCCCTGTCTGTTTCCACGCCAAGGGCTTGGTGCAATACCTGTGATCATCACAGTCCTTATCCGAGCAGAGATGAGCTCTTCCAAGACAGGCTTTGTCTCTTCCTTCAATCGATTCTCCAAGATCAGTAATCCCAGAAATATCAGGTCTGATTCTACCTTCTCCCTGGTTTAGATTAAATATAAATATCACATAATGGATTTTTGTAGTAATTAAGACAATAAACAAAAAGATCTCTGTCAGAATGACCCCACTCATGCAAGCACTGTTCCTTAGCCAGAAACAATCCTAACTGAGATCAAGAGGTGGGATGGGGGATGTTGAGGCATTTGCCCCAGTTGAATCAAGAAGAGGAAATACTTATTAAACAAAAATAATTTGCTTTAATCTTTGTAAAGAATGAGCTAATGACAAAGGTCTCATCACCTTCATCTTGCCTGATTTTCATCACCTTACCTGTTAGTCATAGAGAGGAACTCTAGCTCTGATGTGAGACACCATGACAAATAAGTGAAACATGAGGGGGAAAAACATGCCCGGGCTACATAGATAACAATTAACCCCATGATATAAGTCAGCAAATGTCTCCTTTCTTAGGGTCAAGCTTTGCCCTCTCTCCTCCCGCAGCTGGCTGCACTGCTCTTCTGCATAGAGTGTGAATATTCCTGCAAATGAGTGAGGCCACCACAGAATCGTTTCCAGGGGCATTCCACAGGACCAAGTGTGGGGAGTGCATTTGGGATTAGAGATGTGGAGGTTCCCGTGATTCAGACGTTTAGACACAAATGCAAGAACAAGGTAGCAGCGTGACTCAGCTACTGAATGACCTAATTAGCCTATCCTCCCAGAAACGGTTAACACCTCCCCCGGGGCAATTTCAGCTATTCAGAGCGGATTTGTGAGGAAGGATGGCCTTCTCCATTGCTCTGAAACTGGCATGTAAGTCTCCATGTGATCTGGTTCCGAGCCATCTTTCCCACTTCATCTGCCCGTGAGACTTTCCCACCCTGGCTCCAGCCCCGGTGAACAACTCCCGGTGGTTGCGCCCCTTCACCGTCTCCAGACATGTGCTACACACTAGTGGAGCCTTTGTCTCCAACCCTTCCTATGTTTTAAGTATCAACTCACACATGCCTCTCTCAAAAAGGAGTCCCCAGTTAAGTAGAATTGCTCTCTGAGCATATGACGTCTGTCTTTATTAAGTTCTTTTATATCTATTTATCCATAAACAGTCTTGGCTTTGTGCTGTCTCTGTCTCCTAATCCCTGAAGGTTCACCCAATTCAAGATTCTGTTTACCACTGTCCATGTGGCACCCACAGACAGGAAGTGTTCAGCTAATGGCACCTGACAGAACTGAGGAGAATTCATTTGCTCTTTCTCATTGGTGCGTCAGACCCTTCAGCATCAGCATCTACTGAGCTACTAAGAAGGACCACACAGGGCTGAGGAAGTAAAGGAGACAATATGCAATAGCCACCAATTCCAGAGAGTTCACATTCATTCAGGAAGAAAACAATTAGACATGACTACCCTTTAGTATACCATAACATATGCAAAAAAAAAAAAAAACAGTGTCAGAGGGGTGTGCCCTCATTTCCGGGTTTAGAGATGACAGCTGTCCCAGAGCAAGCAGTAGCAAAGCTTTCCTTTAAAGTACAACTTAGTTGATGCCGGTCCTGCAACCTTTCTATAGCCTCCGATTCAGGACCCAAGATTTAGCTAGTTGCAGAGATAATGTAACATAAGCCAAACACAAGCTGCCATGTTAGGCTAAGAAAATGGCTCTAAACATCTGAGACAGCCATGGCCCATTTTATAACTAGTGTTTCCAGCTCTGGCCTATGGCCTTTAAGAGTTGCGTGAGCAATGTGATCTGGTGACTAGATGCACAAGGTGGCATATGTATCTGGAGTTCATTTTCAGTGGCTGAAGGCCCTACCATGCCTATTCTCTCTCAGACTGCCCCCCCTCTTTCTCTCTAATAAATAAAATAACATTTAATTTATAAAAGAAACTAATAGCAGTAATCCTTTGAAGGGAAGTTCTGAATTCTGAAATGTGGAGCAGCATACTACCTTTCTGTACTTCCTGGCAGGCATTACATCCCGTCCCATAACACCTAAAACTAATAAAGCATGATGGATGTAACCCAGAAGACAAATGGCATTCTGGTGACTGGATGTACCTCAGGTCCTTACAACCCATGTACTTTCTAAAAGCAGAAGTATGTAGAAAGTGGGCCAAATATCTTCAAGATTTTTTTTTTTTTTTTTTTGAGGACTCACAGTGATCCTCCTACCTCTGCCTCCCAAGTGTTGGGATTAAAGGTGTGCTCCACCACCCCTGGCTTCAAGAAGATCATGATGTTAGTTTTAGAAGCAAGTGAAACACACACACACACACACACACACACACACATACACACACACCAGGAATAAGCAAAGAAAAGGACAATTGGTTTAGCTATGAGTACATCTAGTGGTGATGTGGCTTTAAGAGAAGCAAGGCAGGTTGAAAACCTAAAGCCAAATCCGATTAGTCAATTTGGGTTCAACTAGATATGTCCAACCCATGCCCACAGGTCACATGCTATCCAGGATAGCTGTGAATGTGGCTCAAGAAGCTTGTAGATGAAAAACATCAGGTTCCAATGGCTAAAGGTTGGACATCCCTGATCATCAAGTTCGAATTTACATTTCAATACCTTTGGCAAAGGCAAGCGCTCTCCTGTGTACCATAGCTCTCCGCACCAGCGACTGCACAAGTGCTTCCACAGTTGAACGTTTGTTAAATATGCATGTCTGCCATGAATTTACAACTTGTAGATATGCAAGCATCTCATTAAGTAATCAGAAACAGCAGCTCTGTAGCCTGTATCCTGCTATATTCCTGGCAACAGGCTTTCAGGAAGTAAACAACGTACCACTCAAGATTCGAGACAGCCCTTTTCCAGGCCCAAGTTTTCTCTTGTTGGAATTATAAGGTCCGTTCTTAAGTTCTGACATGAATAACCTTGAACTGATTTGATCCGATTTTAACGACATGATAATCAAATAGGGTAGTAACAGTGGAATCTCAGAGGTGACATTAAGCTGGCTTCAGGAGCATGGCCCAATAAAGCCCAGATTCCAGCACTATGCCTGGCCCTTCCCCTCTGAGCTTCACAGTGCTCATTCCCAGAGAAAGAGGGTTGCCAATCCACAGGTATCAACTGCTTCTAGATATTTTATTTAAAAAAAAAACAAACTTTTGTCACATATGCAAGATTTTCTGCAATGACCAAAGCACAAAAAATTATTCTGCATCCTATGTACATTTTGAATACTTTTCTGAATATCCAGATACCTAAAACATTTCTCTTTCCCAGGTTATCTTAGGTTTCTATGCTTTATACTATACCATGATAGCACTATTAGCAAGCTCTACAATTACGTATAAAATATTACTGTATTGACCAATAATAAAAATTATTATATTTCCTTTAGCTACACTTTATGTATTAGACAGAAAGTTGTTTTTTTTTTTGTACACTCTTTTTGGGGAAATATAATGGAAACTGAGAGGAACCTATACTGTTTTCTTCCACTGCATTTGTTGACCATTGAAGAGTCACCTGCCTGACAGTAAGACTGGGAGGGAGGTACTTGGACTGCGCAGTGTTTGACACCTTCATCTGCAGTTGCTGCAGCCTTGGTGTTTCTATGCTGGGGCAAGCAAGTCCTTCAGCTTGTTTTCAAGGAGTCAGCTGAACATTGAGTAAGCGATTTCTTTTGGTGACATGTTATTTCCTTCCTTTTATCTTTTTTATTCATTTTATTTTTAAACGGAGGGAGAGAGAGAATTGATGCCCCAGGGTCTCGGCCACTGCAAGCAAACTCCAGACGTTTCCACCACCTAGTGGTCATGTGTGACCTTGCGCTTGCCTCACTTTTATACATCTGACGAATATGGGATCTGGACAGTAGAAAATGGGTCTTTAGGCTTTGATGGCAACCACTTTAACTGCTAAGCCATCTCGCCAGCTCTCTTTCCTTTTATCTTAACTATGTAAGATGAGCATTATTTTTACTTTTTACAAAGAATATGTACAGGTAATATTAACTGATAATTCTAAGTACATTGAAGGAAGGACTAAAATATAGTTTTAAATTTTAAATTTTTTTTTTGTTTATTTGAGAGTGACAGACACAGAGAGAAAGGCAGATAGAGGGAGAGAGAGAGAGAATGGGCGCGCCAGGACTTCCAGCCTCTGCAAACGAACTCCAGACGCGTGTGCCCCCTTGTGCATCTGGCTAACGTGGGACCTGGGGAACCGAGCCTCGAACCGGGGTCCTTAGGCTTCACAGGCAAGCGCTTAACCACTAAGCTGTCTCCTCAGCCCTAAAATATAGTTTTAAATGGATAATGCTGGCTCAGATAATTTTGAAGACAATTAAGTGAGACCTTCCAAACTGCAAAACAAAGTGAGCCTTGGTTAACCCCAGAGAGATGTGTCTAGCAGTGGCTGACATAAAATATTGGAAATGACATTGTAAGTAGAACAAATATGATAGCTTAAATAGAATAGAAAAATAACAAATACAGTTTAATTACCATCACTGCAGAATATTTCAGCTATAGAGTACCTTTGTTTGATTGCATGCATATCAAAACCTGCAAAAAAAAACCTTTCTCTAATATGACCCCTTAGAAGTTTTTTTCTTATTTTTCTTCAAAAGTTACCTAGATTATACAAACCTGACTAATGTTTGTTTCATAAGCTCTAAGTTTCTTCCTTTAAAAAAATGAGCATGAGGCTAGAGAGATGGCTCAGTATTCAGGCACTTGACTGCAAATCCTAATGACCTGAGTTTGATTCCTCAGTACCTATGCAAAGTCAGAAGCACAAAGTGTAGCATGCATCTGGAGCTCATCTGCAGTAGCTAGAGGACCTGTAACACCCACATACTCTCGTTCTCTCTCTCTTCCCACATAATAAATAAAATATTTAAAAAATAATTAAATGTGGTATTTCATGACTTCCATCCAATCTATACTATTAATTTTAATTTTTAAAATTAGGACATGGCTACAATATGAAATTCCGAAGCATTGGTTATATTCATAGAATCCTATATTCTGGAAATCAGACTAAAAGGTAGAACCCTCAAGCAGACCTTAGAGGGAGCACCTGAATCGAAGGGCCCTGGAGAAAATAAGATGAAACCTAACCTCAAATTTCTCTTATTTCTCTTTCTTCTCTGGCTTTTTCTTTTTTCTTTTCCCTTGGTGCTGGCCTGTAATTCCCTATACCAGGATGTGGTCCACATCCACAATAATATGTTGATCAGACAGACCTACTAGATCTCCCAAAACAAGCAAGACAGACTTCTCTCAGAGCACTTGATTACCCAGCAGAGGTTAATGGAAAGACCCTACTGCTGAAGATACCAAACTGTCAGCACAGACCATGGAGAGACTTGGTTGGAATCCAGAGGTGAGCCAGTCCTCAGATAGTCTAGTGCTAGAAGGTGCTACATGAGCTACCAGGAGAAAGTGGCCACTATCTGTCCAAGCAACTCAAAGTCTAAACAACTCAGAAGTAAACAACCTGATGTGATGCTCACACAAATGCAATAGTGGCACACAGTCATGGTGGATAACCAAGTGCTCTTGAATTGGCTAACAGATCCACTCAGTAGAAAGGAAACCATATCTGGAACTGAGAAACAAGTCAGAATCATATCCAGATAAGGATTCTGTTTTCCATTGTCAAGCTCCCACTAACCTTACACTATAAAAATGTCTAAACCCTTATGATTTTCTTTAGTTTAATAATGGTTATCCCACTTAACTGGCACTGACTTCACTCTCCATTGGAGAATCTGCTTCTCTTTTTCAGATGGAAACTGGATTTGAGATAAATGACCCAGCACACAGCAACCTGGCTCCAGCTAAAACCACAGAAGAATTGGGGAAATGAACAAGAATGCTGCTCTCTTAGTTAAGCACAAGGATTATGAAGAAAGATACTGAGTCACTCAACACCTACCAAATCAGAGACCTAAATGCACCACTGAAGTAGACTTAAAATGCTCCCACCATGGCTCAGGGAATTTTGCAGAAAAGGAGGAGGAAAGATTGTTAGAGTCACAAGTTAACATATTTTGCACAGAGACATTGCCTCTCCTCCATAACTGACTGCTGCCCCCATAATGCATGTCCTACAATCCCCATGGGGTTGACCTGCATCTCCAATGACAAATGCCTCTTTAAAAAAGGGGCAGGGAGAAGGGAAAGGATGGTACCAACATGTGATGTTTACATACAAAATATGTCCATATCTAATAATAATAAAAAAGAAAAAAGTTTACAAAAAAATAAAAGAAAGACTAATTGAGGGGAGGAGGGGATATATGATGGAGAGTGTATTTGTGAGGGGGAGAATGGGGGAGGGGAGGTAATTTTCATGGTGTATTGTCTATAACTATGGAAGTTGTCAATAAAAAAAGTTGAAAAAGACACCTTGTGTTGTATATTTTATACAGCTATTTCTCATAAATTCTCCCAGCCAGTAGTCACATCAGCTTTGTGATTTGGGCCAAGCAGGATTTTTATATCCCTGGTCACTATATTCAGAGTCACTTCAACCACCCAGGCTTCCCTCAGAACCTTGAGTACTGCCCCAGGTAGGTGCATCTTCCCCAAACCATCCTCCTTTATGAAAATCTTCTCCATTTACCTTGTCAAGGCAGTTGTGTGGTGGTCATTTTCTAGTTTCTTGTAGGCCAGAGCTATGACCCGGAAACCCTGCGTTGTATAAATCTGAAGTTCACCAATAAAACTAGGTGGAACTGTTCAGAAAATAAAACAGGATGAGTACACCACATTTACTTAGCCACTACAGTAGAAAAATTCTTGAAAAACACCCAACTCTTGCCCAAAGAAAGCATACTTCAGAAAAGTTTCACAAACAAGGTAGAGTGAGTTATAATTATAACTTCATTGTCAAAGTTACTTCTTAGAATCTAGTGCAGTTGAAACAAGAAGAAAACACTTGAAAACAAAGGAGTTCTTTTTTCTATAGTTTGGACAACAAATATTTACTCAGGCACTAGCATGTGCTAGGCATTGGCTGCGCCAGTGTTAATCTATAAGTTCTGCTCTAGGAGTTTCATTTTAGTTGGGTAGAAGCCAGTGTCCTAACACTAAAAGCACAGGTGACCAAACTCTGATCCCAACATCACAGCAAGGTTCAGAGCCCTTGATGGGCATCAACCCACACCCAACCATGTGGAGGTGGCTGGGTGAAGGAAGGAAAGACATGTTCAGCTTCAGAGACCTAAGACAGCTCAGGGAAGGCCAAGGTATGAAAAGAGTAGTGAGGCATATCTAGAGAGTTCAGTAGCAAGTAAAATCATGAAGGACTTTCTGGGGTCCCAGAGGAATTTTAGAATGTGATGGAACCTATGGGAAGTAGCCACATGAATAAAAGGAAAAACGGGAAATGTAGTTGTGATGGACACTCCTCTGAGGTTATAATATGAAGGGTGAACCAGAGGTGAGGCAAGTGGAGGCTGTGTTCATACACCACCTACTGAAGGAGTAAAGAAGGAGGAAGGCCTGAGCTGGCAAAGCCAGGCACTAGTCCAAGATGGGGCGCTCAAGGAGGGCAGGGATTTGGGGATGACTTCTGCATTGGAGGCTGGAATATGGTGGAACCATTACCCAAGATGAAAACTTGGGAAGTAAAAAGGAAAGCCCTGATTTTTGGTTTAACCTTGGAGTGCCAATGAGTGAGTCAATTAGTGATGTCCAGAAGGAACCTAGGTTTAGAGATGGAGTGTTGTGGGCATATTTTTGGCTGGAAACACCTGTCTGCCCATTGTGATTCAAATCTGTTCACTGACCTGTATCGGGTTGGCAGAAGCTGGCCACCCTCTCAGGTGCACCTTTCATGAAAGCCAGCCGGTCACCTCCCATCACTTGGACAATGACTGTCATCCTCTGTAGTGCTGATGAGAATGGAAACTGATGCAGGATTGCAATTCCTTCCACAGGAGCCTGTCAAAAGATGGGGATGGAGAGAAACATTCCATCAGTGCTGCTGATGGTTAGGAGCTCCTCCACTTTAGCAAAGGAGGGGGAAATGCATCACATTTTTTATACTTGAAATTCGAGGCCACATCTGAGAGTGTGGTCTGGGGCAAAGGAAAGGGTGGTAGTCCCTCAGAGTTTGAGTATTGCTGGGGAAATCATATGTAAGACTTACCTGGTTGGCTGCGCTGCAAGGCTTAACTATCATGGCGTGTGCTGGCACTCCCTTGATGTGGAACTCATCTCCAGAAATAGCCATTTCCTGTTTTGCAAATGGTAAATTTCATTGCAGAGAGATGTTAATTGTTCATGGACTAATACTATGCTCAAACCCTCCCTTTGAAAATATCCCACCCCGTCCTCACAACCACCTCAGTGTATTTATGGCATCTCCTCCCTCTGCTAGACAGAGGTGAGCCAGACTTATTCCACCAGAAATACAAAACACAGCAACAAAACAGATGTACTCCAAATGCTGCAGAACTTGAAGGACAGACACCTCTGAATTATTCATGCAATTTATCTGCTTTCGCTGCTGGAATGTGCTGTATAAAGGCTCATCCTCTGTTTCTGAAGAGCTTAACTTGAAAATGGTGAGCATGAATAGCCAGACTTCATTTGTGTGAAGCAGGTGCCTCTTTCTTTCCCTGGAGTCACTGTTGATCCTGCTGTTTCCTTTCTGTCTAATGTGAACTGATAGTCCTCAGTACAGGGCAGAGACTATGATATATATAAGCTCAATGTCCAGTAATTGCTATGATAATAACTAAACCGTAGTCAAAGGAACATTTTACCTAAAAATATGAAAGTATTTTGCAATCATCTCATTTTGTGGCTGAAGAAAAATATCAGAAAAGAAAATGTGATCCCTATCAAAAAGATCTAGAAACCATAATCCAGAATGGATAAGGATCCACAAAGATGTACAGACTGCCACAGAACCACACTGCCTTAGAGGAGTGTGGAACCCAAATGATGTCCCAGGCCTAGACTACAAATAACTGTAGGGAGAGAGGTGAGCTGGAGCCAACATCTGGATGGGTGTTCCTTACTTCCCAACACACTTTTTGTCTCAGCCCAGCAACTCCAAGGATTTGCTTTATCAAGATTACTACTGAGGAGATCGGCAGTTAAGGCACTGACTTACAAATCCTAATAGCCTGGGTTTGATTTTACAGTACCCACATAAAACCAGATGCACAAAGTGGCACATACATCTGGAGTCTATTTGTAGGGGCTAGAGGTCCTGACATACCCATGTTCTTTCTTTCATTCATTCATTCTCTTTATCTCTCCCTTGCAAATAAATAAATAATTTTTCAAAAAAGATTACTACTAAATAAGGTTTCCTTCCAAGAACACCTTGCCACTTTCTTCCCCCTTGTTTTATGTGAACACCACTGGTCTAATTCAATGCACTCATTTTATGGTCAAGGGGGCTAAGGTCCCAGCATGCAAAAGAACTTCACAGGATTGAGAAGTCAATTACAGTAGAGTTGAAATTAGAATCAGAAAAACCCCGATTCCTGAATTTCAGTATTTTTCTTTAAATTTAGCTCAGAATATCAAGGAAACTGTAATGGCATTATTATTGTTTCCCACCTCAGAAAGAAAATCAAAATTCAATAAAGTGGAATAAACTTCTTGGTCACAATGGATCCATGAATTACACCCAAATAATGTGGAGAGCAGGGTTCCTCAATCCTCATGTCCTAGGAGGCATCTTTCTTTTTAATTTTTGTTGGAAAATAATAATTGTGTGTATTTATAGGATACAGTATGATGCCTTCATTTCTGTATACACTTTAGAAAGATTCAATCATGCTAATTATTATATTCATCACCTTACCAAATTAATTCATAAAACAGTAAAAACAGTTAGCAAATGTGTTAAGAATTATAATTATGGTAAGAAATGTGATATAGTAAGGTAACATGATAAGAACTCTCTATAGGGGGTTGGAAAGATGGCTCAATGGTTAAAAGAGCTTGCTTCTCAAGCTGATAATGGGAGTGTGGATCCCCAGCACACATGTAAAGCTGTATGGCACACTACCCCAGCATGCCTACAGCAGTGGGAGGTGGGGTCAGGAGAATCCCAAAGCTCATGAAACAGGTCTGGCCTTTGCAGAGGCGAATAACAAAAGAGAGCCTTTCTCAACCAAAGTGGAAGGAGAAGACCAACAGACCAAGATCATCTTCTGACCTGTACAAGTGCCATGTGGTACACATGCATAACCCCACATGCACACATATGCATACACACACACATATACACACAAATAAAAAATAATAATCATATCAATACTACTGAACTTATAATAGGCACCAAGGATTTTTGTTGCATCATTAATCTAATCCCACAATAACCCTACAGAAAACCAGACTTCAATAGTTTGCCCGTGGTGCCATATTGGAAACTCCATGTTTTATACATATCAAAGGGCTATGATAAGGCCTGGGTTGTGCTGGCATTAAAGAAGCTTCTTGCAATCTCTGGAAGGTGGACACTTACCCATTTGGTGGTTTCAAACATTTTGAGATCCAGAGGGTCTCCCTGAACAGTCCCATCCAGAAGAATGAGAGAGTGGCAGCTGGCCATGGCTGCGTACAGTGGGCTCCAAGGCAGAGCCTTGCCCGAGGCAAAGCTGTGGACTTCCTGGAAGCTGAGTGAGAAGAGAGACAGAGTTTACCCCAGAAATGGAGCCTCTTGGAGGTGAAGCTGTTTGGTTTAATATTCACTGGTGCATTTTTCTCCAAACCCTTCCCATATAATAGTGCTTTATTCATCCTGCGCTTTAGGAAAGTTCACTGAACATGAGAACGTCTCTGAGGTTCTTTGAAGCTCTTTTCCTGCTTTTGCTTATCACTTTCCAGCTGATATAATTCTAGAGGTACGGTGGGAATTGGAGGTAGCAATCTTACTTGTGAGCTCTATACTCCTACCCTCAACTACTGGACCACGTCTTTTCCAATCTTGTGAAAAGAACAGACAAGAACATGCTCTAGATGTGAGAAGCTGCAACTTCCTCAACCATTCCTACAGGGCAGAATGCATCTTCTTAGCTGTCTCCAACATATCTGATGTTTGGCCTCCAGTAGACAGTCAATAAACATAAAAGTAAACAAAAGAATGAGCTGATTCTTAGAAACCCACAAGTTATAGTAGTGGGAAAATATGGACACATTTCTTCTAGAAACATTTTTGGAAAGCAGATACTGCATTTTTCTCTTCAACACTGGCATCTTTTATCTTGCCCCACTCTCCCCATCATCTCCCAGGAAAAGTGGCTCCATCTAAAACTCCGTGGACAGGCAACTTCAATATCCTATACAGGGCTCTGGCACTAGTTCCAGTGGAAAGCAGTGGGTTCAGCTTGAGCCCCTCTAGAGGAAAGCCTTCTGCAAGCTTGTTGGTCAGGCCGTTCTTTATGAATAGTTCAGTAGTGTGTTTGACAAGCAGTCATATTTGGAGCTTATCTGAATAGCAGAAGTTTCTTCCTATGACGAAGCAAAATTTGCTGCTTAGAGTTCATCATGGTCTATTGCTGTCTCTCCTTCAGGTCAATTTCTTTCAGATTTGTGAGATAGCCACCATAGCCCCTTTATCTGCCTTTTCGTTGGGATTACATGGGAACCTCTAGCTTCTCCTCCACTCCCTTGTCTCAGCAGGCCCTCACTTTCCCAGGTACTATATCCAAAAGTTTATGTGTTATAGTTCATCTTAACACATGGGCTCTGTGGGGGTTTGATTCAGGTGTCTCCCATAAACTTAGATATTCTGAATGTGAGGTTCCCAGCTCATTGGGTTTTGGGAATTAATGCCTGGTGGAGGTGGTGTATTGTTGGAGGTGGGCTTATGGGTGTTATAGCCAGTTTCCCCATGCCAGTGTTTGGCACACTCTCCTGTTGCTATGGTCCACTTTATGATGGCCAGGGGGTGATGTCCACCCTCTGCACATGCCATCATTTTCCCTGCCATCATGGAACTTAAGCCTGTAAGCCAAAATTAACCTCTTTTTTTCCCCACAAGCTGTTCTTGGTTGGGTGATTTCTACCAGCAATGCAAACCTGACTACAACAGTAAAGTGGTACCGAAGAATGGTGTCATTTGCTGCTAGACACCTGATTAAGTGGCTTTGGCATTTTGGAGCTGATTTTCAAGAGTAATGTGGAAGGATTTGAAACATTGGTCTAAGAGATGACTTGCAGTGCTATAAGTACAGCTTGATGGATTGTTCCGGTCAGAGTTGAAAGACCTAAATGCAGTAAGAACTATGGACTGTGAGGTTTTGTTATGAGGGTGAGAAAGAGCTTTGCTTGGACTGGGCTAGCAGTTTGTGTTAGAAGCTTGCTGTTATGCCCGTGTCCTGAGAAGTTGTGCAGGGTTGCTTTGCATAAAATTGAATTGGAGTGAGCAGAGGGATGTGGCACAGAAAAAGATGAAATCTTTGGGTGAACTGCTGCCCATTAATCTGCAATTGAGAGATTACAACCTATGAGATTGGGCCAGCTGACCTGCACTGGGGCATCTGGAAGAATGTAGACTGTTTTGAAGGGGTTTAAGTGCTCAAGGAGTGCCCTGCTCTTCAAAGTCTGCTTTATTCCCCCCTGGATTAACAAATTGGCATCCTACCTGGTATTGTGGAATGGATATGCAAGAAAGAAAGGGTAATTAAGTTTGCAACGTGGTCTTGTGTTTTGGAAATGGCCATGGGCAGTGTGAAGCAGGATTGCCTGCATGGAGACCCAATGGAGCCATGAGGATGAACCATGGATTGCAGTGGAGACTCAATGGAGATGCCTGGACTGGGAGATGGCTGCTAAGGAGAGCTGCAGGCCCCAATGAAGTTTTTCCAGACTGTGAGTAGCCTAGCTGGAGGGGCAGAATTGGAATGCCAGAGATTTGTTGCTGGTTAGAATTATTGGACTTGGAGATTTGTCACTGGTTAGAGTTGTTGGACTTGAAGCTACAGAGTTTGATGTTTGCCCTGGCTGTTTTAAATCTTGTATTGATTGAATATTTCTTTGCTATGCCCAATGCCATCTTTTGTAATGTGAATGTTTATTTTGTGGGTTTGGGGGGGGGGATTTTTTGGTATTATGGCTCAGTTAAAAGATCTTGGACTATGGGACTGTATGAACATCACTGGAATTGATAAAAAACTATGGGAACCACATGGATCCTTACTCGCCATAATTATTGTATATCAAAATAAGAAGTCATCTTAGTGCTTATAACACGTTTTGTGGCAATTGAGGAATCATCTCAAAGGACGTGACCCGCAGCAATCTTGTTGCTACAGAAGTGTAACCTCACCCTGGAAAGCAACATACACACAAGGGAGGGAAAATCTGATTTTGATGATGACACACACCCTTGTCACCTGCCATTCTGGGGACAGAGCCAGAGTTGGGATAGCATGACAATACAAAGAGCTCCCTCTCATCCTTGTCCTTATACTTTTATTTGAAAATTCATAATTTTATAAAGCCAAAATACTATTCAACTGCTTGAAGGACCTGGAACCTTATTCAGGCCCCTTCTAGAAATACAAGATGTATTCATATGAGTTCACTCTTAATTGGGAAATATCATATAGATATAGATAACATCAAACCTTTGCCTAGAATTAAATCTGTTTTCTTCTACTTAATTTCTTAATTTTGTCAATCTGTTACAACCTACTTTTTTCACCTTCTGAATGTCATGTTCACATTTTGGAAGGAAAGAAAGGGAAGAGAAAGAGGAAGGAAGGGAGGAAAAAGGAGAAGCTGAATGATGAATAACAACCTAAGCTCATATCACTTGTTTTTATTTAAATGAAATAAGTCCTTTATTAGAAAAAGACAATTGCTGAAGTTTGGGGAATAATATGAAGTCAATTCAATACATAGAACTTACAAAAAAGAATGTCTTGAGTTCCTTTCAGATGGGAAATGTGTAGACTGTATTAGTATTTGCATGGATAAATGTTATGATACAATGGACACAAATATAATAAGAAAAATACTTTTCTCAGGATAATAAAAATTTGAATAAATATTTTCAGTAGAAGATGAAATAGAAAACCACTAATGAATAAGTGTTCAGAATACATATTCAAATCTGCCCTCTAGGAAAATGAAAAGAACTTTAGAAAGTTTCAGACTTTGGAGGCTTCTGCAGATGGATGTGCCAAGATTTTAACCTATAATTGTCTTGTCTACAGGTATTTTACTGTAGTAATGCATTAACCAGTATAATTATAAAATATTTTTTACAGTACTAGGTATTGAACTTAAGGTTTTGTGTGTCCTAGGCAAGTGCTCTACCACTGAACTATATCCCCCAGCCTTCTAAAACCCTTTCATTTTTATGACAGAATCCTCTAAATTTTCCAGGCAGACCTTGAACTAGTTCTGTAGGCCAGCGAGGCATTAAACTTACTGTCCTGTCTCCTGAGAACTAGCATTACAGGCCAGAGCCACCAGCCTGGCCTAAACATTTTTATATGGATCAATTACATACCATATGAATAATGCAGAAGAACCACAGTGTGCCTCTTACACGCGAAATATGTATGATTGTATTCTAGAGGCACATGCTTTCGTTTTCAAAGAAAACAGCCTTTCCCTTTCTCATCCCACAGGAGGTGGTAACGGGATAAAAACAGCCAGACAGTGAAGCAACCTCACCCTTGGCCACAAGAGGGCCAAGGGTTGGGGGAGGGAGACTGCAAACCTTTGAGACACCAAGTTGAAAATTGCCAAACCACCATTCTCTTCTCACTAAACTGAGGGGTTTCTGACAGACAGAAGGCAGAGTTCCCAGAATAGGAATACCAGGAAATAGAGGACACTAGGTGCCCTACCACAGGAGTTCCTCTTCCCGGAACTCGGCACCGAGCCAGGGATGTCCTGTCCTGCTACCCCACATTCTGGTACTTGTACGCAGAATGCTCCCTCCCTGGACGGTGTTCAGATTCCCAGGACTGGGCCAGCTCAGGCCTCTGGCTAAAGTGCTGAAAGCAAAGCACATTTCAGCCAGGATTTACGCTAGGGCCCAAACGTGCCCTTTTCTGTGTGTGTATGTGGCATGGGGCTGGGTGGTGTGGGGGCTGACATACCTGTGGTAAGGAGATCTGAAAGCACTCGGGAGGGGAAAATTCAAAGACTAGATTTTGGCAATCATTGTTTAGCAACATTTAAAACCAAACGGTCTCCATTGGTCGTTCAGAGCATAAGCAGGGGATTGTGAAAAGAGAGAAATCACATCGTAATTGGTCCAAGTTACACTCACCCATTTCTATCACAGGGCACAGCTCCCCAGGGATCCAAGCCACCCCTCGTTAAGGTACCTGTCTAAACAGAAATATATTCTCAGATTACTTAAGAGGTCTTTCTACCCCACAGTGAAACCAAATAAGGTATGCTTGAATAGCGAAGCACACCATCCCAAAGATAGTATGGCGCCTTGGCCATGGTAAGGTGGATACCTAGGGAGGCATTTCACCATGAGCTGAAACTAAGGCAAGCCTAAACTCTTGAGAACTTGTGTGTCTGCCCTGAGGAAAGGAAAACTATCTCCCAGCACACCTCAGAGGACCATGTTGAGGATCTAAGAATAGACAGAAGGAATGGAGCAAGTCCTGAAAAAGTGAGAGAAGTAAAACAAGCGAATAGCAGGGTTGTGCAGTAGAAGATAGAGTGTAATCAGGCCAGGCGTGGTGGCGCACACCTTTAATCCCAGCACTAAAGAGGCAGGGTAGGAGGATCTCCATGAGTTCTAGGCCACCCTGAGACTTCAGAGTGAATTCCAGGTCAGCCTGGTCTAGACTTCAGAGTGAATTCCAAGTCAGCCTGGTCTAGATTGAGACCCTACCTTGATAAAACAACAAAAGAATGTAATCAGAAATGAGTCATGGAGTAGAATTTTTGCCTGCAGGACACTGTTTTGGAGAAGACAAAAGAAATTGCCTTTGGAGGGTTTTTTTTTTTTTAAGTGTGTGAAAAAAAGTGTGTGAGTGCTGCTATTTTTATCAGTGCAGTATAATGACTCAGAATTAGTACTAAATTCAAATAACATCTGTGTGACTAGGAAAATTATGTAATCCCTCTAAACGTCAGAACCTTTATCTGTAGCATAATCATAATCACAGAGAGTGACTGTGAATATGAAATGAGATGTTACAGAGCTATTGGCTTAATACTTGAGCCACAGTAAGAGCTGCTGATAAAGGTTATGACTCAAAGTCATGGCTGTGTGTTGAAGTCAGGTTTGTATCACAATTATCTTTGCCATGCTTATTTCCTTTGTCAAACCTACAAGTATGACACCATAGATCACTATTTCCTTATGATGCTAATCTGATCAGTAATAATATGGAATGGTGACAGGAGCCACATGTTAGTCTTCTGTGCTTGGTATGACATTCTAATTCTGTACTAATGATAAAACATAGTCCTTAGGGCTGGAGACATGGCTCAGCCATTAAGACATTTGCCTGCAGAGCCTAATGATCTGAGTTCAGTGCCCAGTACCCACCTAAAGCCAGATACACAAAGTGGCACATGCACCTGGAGTTTGTTTGCAGTAGCTGGAGGCCCTGGTGCACCCATTTCTCTCTGCCTAACCCCTTCTCTCAATCTCTCTCTGCTTGTAACTATATAAACAAGTATTTTAAAAAACATAGTTCTTATCCCATTAATTCTCTACATCTCCAGTGTACTGTTTAATGGATGCAGAGTTTTCATTTGGAGAGATGAAGAAATTTTTCTAGAAGGATGATGTTGCAGAACAGAGAGAATATAGTTAATGGCAGTACACTGGACTCAAAATAATTAAAGTGGTAAATTTTACCTTATGCTTGTTTCAACTCAATAAGAAAAAATGAGTACAACAAAGAACTTCAATGGTTCCCCACTACAAAATTTCTTATTCTTGGTCCAATAAAACCTCTTCCAATACTAATGCCCTGCCCAAATCCAAACCACAATGTCTCTCACCCTGTCACCACTCTTTGCTTGGGCTTCCTGTCCACACTGCCTTCATTTCCACCCTATTCTCTTACAACCCACCTTTATTCCAGTGTAACAGACTCACTCAGGAAAAGGTGGAATAACAGACTAGTGGGAGCAAACAGTAATTGTAGGCAATAAACTATACATGGAACACAGAGTAAGGGTCTGCTATGTGACTCTGTTACAATCACGCCTCATAACAAGACACAATTTAATAAACTCTTCCTTTTTTATTCTCTCTCATGTCAATAAATAATTATATAACACTGACTCAGTTACCAGGCAATGTCCTCATAATAGTGATTCAATATATATTGCCATAGTGAAGTGCTTAATGTTTCTTGGATGAGGGTTTTGATTGCACGGGACAGAGTACTATTTTTTCTTTTTCTTTTTTTTACAGAGTTCTATTTTAATTTATAGTTCTTCATAAAATATCAAAGCTGGAAGCAACCTAAAACACTCATGTATTCAGCTCCTATGCTCCCTCCACAAAAACCCTGAATCTGAAAGTTCATGAGACACCTTTCCCAGATCACACAGCTAGTTGTAGATGAAATGAGGTTGGGCACCCACAGCCTATGCTTTCTGCCTCACGAAGTGGGAGGGTAAAGGAGATGCCTATTCCATGATGACGGCAGTGAAAACTCACTGTGAGAATAAGGATGAAACATACCTTGTCAAAGCAGACAAGGTTTAGTTGTCCACATATATTGATCCTTTGGGGGCTAATGCAGAAGATGCCTTTCTTCTTCAGTCTCCTCTGGGCATAGATAATGCCAGTGGTCAGGGCAGCAGGTAAGGCAGGAGGAATTGCAATTGTGATAACATCCAGGGCTTTCCTCACCACCTCCTCAGGAGCTTCCTGGAGGGGAGAAACACTTTTGCTATTAGAGGTAAATTATCCAGGCTCAGCAGTTCAAAGAACTTGCTTGCAAAGCCTGTTTGCAAGGGGTTCGATTCCCAGCACCCACCTGGGATCCCTGTTGGCACCTACAATGGTGGGAAGTGGAAACAAGAGAATCTGAAGCTGCAGACTCACTAAGTCTGATGTTAGTTTACAACATTTCAATCCATCTGCGGTGGCAAGAGACCCTGTCTCAACAAAGGTGGAGCACCAACCCCTAAACTTGTCCTCTGATCCCTATGTACATGCTGTGACATGCATGTCCATACTGATTCATATAAACAAAGTAAATCATCCATGAACCACTCTGTGCATGTCTTTTTTTTCCCCTATGTTTACCTTTTGAGGCTTACTTCTGAGAAATCATATTGTGGGCCAAAGAATATGATCATGCTTGTGGCTCACAATATATTTTTTTTTCAAAGTACAATGAGAACATCTGTAATAATTACCATGACTTTGCCAACACTAGACATCTGATTTCATTTAAAGTTCTTCATTTAATAACTACAGAATACTACTTTATTGAAATATTTTGTATTTCAAATGAATATTTAAAAAATGGTATAATGTGTAAGAAAAAGAGCTTAAATAGAGTCATGCTGATATTTCAAAAGCCAATGTTTCCCCACAATTGACCAAGATCTGATTGTTATTATAGAAGTGAGTGACAAATTGCTCACATTGAGGAACTGGGGTCCTACAACCAGGTTTCAGTGCTTGCCTTTATTTCTCAGTTTTGTGAGCTATGCCCTTGAGTAAGTTTAACAGGGCAATATAAAATATGTAGAGGACAGTGAATTGTACATCAAAGAGAACAATGCCAGCTTACCCCGCTGAGTACATACACGCACAGAGTATAGACCATGCCAATGGTGGCCGTCCCTACGAGGCACAGGAGGAACCTGGTAGCATCCCTGTAGAGCTTAAAATTCATGGGCTTCGGATAAAGAATGGATCTCACGAGGTCTCCCTTTGCAGTGTTGAAGCCTAAAATAACAAACACATATCTGCTTTTTCAAGGTGACAGATCAGCTGCTATTGCTCTTCTAAACCTCTCCATGGTCTTGGTTTTCTCTGGGGACATCTAAAGGGTGTTTAAGTCAAAAGGCAACAACTGGGACAATGTAAAATGCCAAAATATAATTTCATTATCTATATCAGAGCCTACTCTCTTTCTCTCTCTCTTTTATCTTTCTTCCCCTCTACTTCCAAGTTCAATGCCAGAGACAGGAAACCATGATGGCAGAATATACCTTTTTCAAATACAACAAATACAGCTTAATTTTAAAGAAATTATCTACAACACACACACCTCACTTGAATTAAAATATTAAAATCACTGGGCTTGTAAGTGCCACTGAGTTCAGTTTTCTCAAGAGCCCTCACTGTTTTCAGTTTCCAGTGTCCTGCATGGAATGGACTTGGGATGTGGGTTAGAAGGCCTGGATTTCAGGTCTAGCTTTGCCAGTTACTGGTTGTGTCACTGTCTAAAATTTCTCTTGAAGTGTGTGGCCTCAACCTGCTCATGTACACAATGGGAATAGTAGGCATCTTTGCTCTACATTCTTGATGTGTAGAAAAGAAGTTCACAAACTGCAAAGCATAAAACACTGGCTAGTGACATCCATATCACAATTCTTCCTAAAATGCATCTGCCCAATTTAAATGGGAAAAAATCATCATTTTAAATATATAGATTTATATATAAATTTGTTTTTCTATCCACTGTCAGATCTTTACCTAATAAATATAAGGTACGACACAAACTAAACATGACCAGAAATATGTCATTCAAGACAGCACACAGGAGGTGACGCTGACCTGTCCGCAGGACCACTGCTTTCACAGCCCCGGAGCAAGCTGCGTTGGTCTGGATGACCTCTGTTCCACAGAAGAGGACGTGCCGTCTGGGATCTCCTTCACTCTGTGTCTTCCAGGGTGCAGAGCTATCCATCTGGGGCAATGGAGTTTTAGTGACAGGGATGCTTTCTCCTGCAGGAAACAATCATCTCTCTCATTTTGTGAGCTGGGATGCCTTCTTCCTGTAAATCATGACTGCAGGAGCTCATCATTCCACAACATTCACCAGGAGCCTTCCATAGGGCAAAGGCAGTGCAGGTATGGGGGTACAAGATACAGTTGTTACTGAAAAGCCTATAGTTTAGAGGGGGAAGCAGGCATGTAAACAAGGAGGCACGGTGCTGTATTAACAACACCACAAGTACTCTAAATCAAATGTAGTCATTAAAATAGATTAGAAATAACTAGAGAACAGCAAGCTGAAAGGTCTAGAATCTAGGGTCTGTAAGGAGCCATGAGTGCTATGTTTAGGTGAAGACATAGAGAAACACAAGGGTGACATAGCTGAGTGAGGGCAATATCATATTTAGGTATGACGGAGAGAAAGAGAAAGAGAAAGGGAGGGAAGAGAAGAGGGGAGGGGAGGGGGAAAGGAAAGGGGAGGGGAGGGGAGGGGAAGGGAGGGGAGGGGAGGGGAGGGGAAGGGAGGGGAGGGGAGGGGAGGGGAAGGGAAGGGAAGGGAGGAGAGGGGAAGGGAGGGGAGGGGAGGGGAGGGGAGGGGAGGGGAGGGGAGGGGAGGGGAGGAGAGAGAAGGGGGAGAGAGAAAGACTTGGCCCATGGTAGGAGGGATGAGTTATAGACCAGTGTTCTTGGAAAGTACACATCCAGAGCTCAGAAGTGAGCATAAGTGTCTCAGCTAGAGGAGATGAGGTCTGAACTAAGGCAATTGGCAGGGAAAGTAAAAAGGGAGTACCAGATTCAAGAAATAAAGATGTAAGAAGCTACAAAACTTGAGGAAATTTTTATATTGTCAAGTTATAGGGATAGATACATTTAAAAAAGCTTCCTGTTTCTGACTTGAGACACTGGACAGAGTGGAACAATATTCCTCAAAGCAGAAATCATAGGAATGGAAAAGTTGCCTTAGAGCCACTGTGAGCTGGAGCTGCCTGTAGAATAACGGGACCTAGATGCTGTGTCTGCAGTCAGATAATTCTTTGGACCTGATGCTCAGATGAGATCTTCAGTATGAATATTCAGTCAGAGCTAGCTATCTTATAAATGGTGGCTAAAGCCACACAGAGATCACTTGGAGACCAAGCATAGAGGAAGAGAAAATAACTAGAACAAAAACCCCAAATAGTGCCAATAGCAACAGTGACAGGGGAACAGAAGTGAAAACAAAAGCTGAACAGGTGTGCTGGCTGCTCCATGTACCTAAAGAGAACATGGTCCCGCAAAGTCAGGAGGTAATGTTTCCAGAGAGAGATGGTTAGAATAGCCAGATGTAACAGAACAGTCAGTAAGAAAGGGCATTTAAAGACTCCATTGTATTTGGTACTTGCGACATTGGTGATTTGTTCAAATGTAGTGAGAAGAGCATATTGCAGTGGGGTGAGATACAAATACCAGAAACAGTTGAAACTGTGAAAATTTCCATAGGCTATTCTGAGAAACAAGAGTTCAAGCCTCCTACTGGCCTTTGAAGAGTAGGCAGTAGAAAGCTATAGTTACATTATGCTAATGCCGGGGATCCTTTCATTAAGGAAACAGAACTTGGCACAACAATTTGTAGTTCTGGACATAAGCGATTTTTCCAAATCTGTTGAGTCTTAAAGAGAAAGGCATGCCCTGGTACGCTCTTCTGTGTGCTCTATCTGTAAGTTCATTGAGGAGGAATGCATATGGTCTTGTTTCAATTTCCTGCCATTCTGGTCTGCCTGGGAGAAATAGATTTGCCACAGACATTAAGACGAATCAATGTACAGTAGTATGCTTTCACTGCTTTCCATTTCATCTCCGAAGAACACTTCATGATCTTCTTACAGAAAAGTTGGCAAACATCTCATTATGCTTTGCATGTAAGAAATTAAAGCCGTGTAAGCTTGAGCAAGTCACTTCTCTCTGGATCTCAGTGACAAAGAGTGTGAGGTGGGATGACCTCGAAGGCCCTCCTAGCTAAGCATGCTATTTAAAAATAAGGTCTGGGGCTGGAGAGATGGCTTAGCAGTTAAGCGCTTGCCTGTGAAACCTAAGGACCCCAGTTTCAGGTTCGTTTCCCCAGGACCCACATTAGCCAGATGCACAAGGGGGTGTATGCATCTGGAGTTCATTTTCAGTGGCTGGAGGCCCTGGCATGCCCATTCTCTCTACTTCTCTCTATCTGCCTCTTTCTCTGTCTGTTGCCATCAAATAAATAAAAATAAAGATAAAAAATTATTTAAAAATAAGGTCTGAAGAGATTGCTTAGCAGTTAAGATGCTTACCTGTGAGGCCTAAGGACCCAAGTTTTATTCCCCAGTATCCACATAAACCAGATGCATGCATCTACAGTTTATTTGCAGTGGCTGGAGGCCCTAGTGTAGCCATTCTCTCTCTCTCTCTCTCTCTCTCTCTCTCTCTCTCTCTCTATCTATCTATCTCTATCTCTCTCTCTCCTTCTCTTTCTCAAATAAATAAGTTAAATAAAAATAAATACCTTATATATACTGTGAAATTGGCAGATTTGCCAAATGCTGTATCATGAATGTTTTAATATTTTCAACCAGAGATATGAGGAGCTTGGGCCTCCCCCTGCCAGTTCTAGGGTGTCATTGCTTTCAGATCCCCTGCACTTATCTGTAAACTTTTTTTCTTTTGAAGGTGGGGTCTGTCTCACTCTAGCTCAGGCTGACCTGGAATTCACTCTGCATTCTCAGGGTGGCCTCGACCTCAAGGCTATCCTCCTACCTCTGCCTCCAGAGTGCTGGGATTAAAGGCATGTACCACCACACCCGGCTCAGAGACATATTTTACATAACCATGCTAAATAAAACACAACGAAAAATTTTGAAAGATCTAGTAATTCTTATAACTTTCTAAGGTATAATGAGAGAAATGTTAAAATCCTCTGTCCAGGCTGAAGAGATGGCTTAGCGGTTAAGCGCTTGCCTGTGAAGCCTAAGGATCCTGGTTCGAGGCTGGATTCCCCAGGTCCCACGTTAGCCAGATGCACAAGGGGGCACAAGCGTCTGGAATTCATTTGCAGTGGCTGGAGGCCATGGTGCACCCATTCTCTCTCTTCTCTCCCTAACTGCCTCTTTCTCTCTCTGTCACTATCAAATAAATAAATAAAAATAAACAAAAAAATTAAAAAATCCTCTGTCTAAGAAGGAAATGCTAAACATTTAAAGTTATATTAGCATTGGTGGTATAGTGGTTATCATAGCTGCATTCCATGGTTATGCTCTATTGAACGGCACACACAGAAAGCCGTTTCAATTTGAGCTCTCAGATCCAACCACAGCAGGACACAGCAAGATTTTTCAGAAGCAGGAAGGTCACACAGCAGCCCCATGTTTTGCAGCCAGCCATTATCATTCAGGTAGAAGAAGAGACAGCCCACCCAAGGACGTCAGTGTGGAGCAGGAACCATACCTGTCAGCATGCCTTCATCTACCACACAGCTGCCATCAATCAGAATGGCATCACATGGCATTTGCACTCTGCTCCCTGTCAACATTAATAAGTCTCCAGGCACCAGGACTCGTGATTCTAGCTCTTGGATTCCAGCTGAAAGTGTGAACACACAGAGTCGCGTTATGTTCTCACAGAAAAACAGTCCAGTGTTAGAGATCAATGGGAAATGAACCAACACATATAAATAAGGAGGCTAATCCTCAACCTGGATTGAAAATCTGAAAACATAAAGAAGAAAAGTGATAAACTTTATAAAGCAAAATAAAGCCTTGTGTGACAAAGATGAATAAGCCAAGCAAACACTAGTAACAGATTCAGAAAACATATGAAACTTGCAGAAAACAAATAATATTCTTTGTATATCAGAAAGTCTTTTAAGAAAAACATTTTAGCCAGATATTAAGAGTTCACACACACAAGTGGCATGTTAAATATCTAAAAGATGTTCATTTTTACTGATAAGAAAAATAAACGTTTCTTCTTTCTTTCTTTTTCTTTCCTGATTGTCTGCTTGGCTGCTCTTACTCCTTTCCTTTCTCAGGCAATCCCAAAGTTATCATCGGGCCAATCAAGACAGGCATCCATGCAGGTGACTGTGGAGATGGGAGGCAGGCCGCTAGAGATATTGGGCCTGAGTGGGATGAAAGGGTCTGTGTGTGGCCTTGGCTCCGACAGAGCCCAGTGTAAGCAAGAGAGATGGCGCCACAGTGGCTGTGACCTGCTGTGCAATGCTATATGGAAGTAAGGTGGGACAGAGTGGAAGCACCAGCAGAGATGAGAAATGGGTCACATCCAGGCTGAATTGTTATGAGATTTATTAAGGTCAGTGACAGCCAGGTTTCTCATAGAAGAAAAGATGTCACAAATACAGAGACCAAATTCAAAAGGGCCTTGTGATTTGGAAATGGAGGTGCCATAGTGTAACAGACAGAGAGATAATAAAGATATAAGTGTGTAAGTCCATAAGAATATATACATGTGTGGTATATAGTCTTTCCTCTGGGACAGCAGAAGAACAGTGAAGCCCAATAATAATGAGCATGACATGTGCTGAAATTTTGGTTTCTAAATTCCACTGCAAAAAGAAAACAAACACAAAACTGTGAAGATTTTTTAAATAAATAGCTGATATAGCTGATTATAAGGCTAGGCTAAGAACAGTACAAAATAAACTGGGAAACTTGTTATGCTATGAAATATGGAAATACTCAAAAGAATGATGGAGTCATACAAAGAAGATATCAAAGCCAAAATAAGGGGCCCTTTCTCCCTAAATCTGTAATAACTTTAAGATCAAAGTAAATAATGCTAAAGAACTATTACAATTGAATAAGCAGAGATTCATAAATATATAATGGCACAGATTAATCAATAAATAAATGGGAAGAAAATGTATTTTCCTTGCAGCAAAAATGACAATTAAATAATTAAGATGATAAAATTGGAAAATCACTATTTGGCAAGTACTGAAGGAACAGTCTAGTCAAGAAGTATCTATGCATGCTAAAACTAGTAAGAGAGATTTTGATGAAGACAGTTTATTTATGTAGCCTCAAAGTATTTCTCAACAAAATATTCATTACAAAGGGGAAAAGAGCAAATTTGCAAAGGGGACGCCTGGCAGAAACCATTTAATTAAGTAATTCAAGTTGACATCACCACTGATAGAAGAAATTTAAAACACATGCCATCTGATAGGATGTCATGAGCACACACCATCAGATTTGTGATTTGCCGGTGAGTAAATTTAAAACACAGCATAACTGAGTAAAACCTGAGTCTAACTCTGAGTAAACCCCAGACAAATCCAAGCTGAGGGGCATCCTGCAAAATAACTAGACTTGGAAGAATCAGGGTTATAGAAAAAAAATTGAAAAAAGTTAAAGGCCCATGGTAAACAGCAGCGTTGTGTGATCTTAGATCAAATTTCTACAAAGAACTTTAGTGACACAATTGACAATGCAGGAGTAGGATCTGATGGTCAGTTGGTAGTGATGTGTCAATATCAGCTTCCTGGACCCACTGTCATTTGTGAAGGAGAATGTTCTGACTGCTAAGATATACTTACCAAGCTAGATGGAGACCATGGAGCCACCTGTTTGGAAGTTTTAAATTGTTTAAAAAGAGACAGAATGGATTAAGGTGAGGTACCACAGCTTGCCTCTCTAATTAGAAAAATCTAATAGTTTTCCAGCATACTCTATTGGCAAGTATGTAAGGAAAAAGCCACTCATGCATTTCTAGTTTAAATGCACATTGGCACAATCTCTACAGGGGAAAAAAAAATCTAGCAAAAGTGCCTATGAATCTCTTCTCTAACCTCAAAATTTTGATTCTAAAACTCTATACTGAAGTGCAGATGAAAAGACCTGCACAAGACTTTTATTACATCACTATTTACAATAGTAAAAGACTGTGAAAAATATCCAATAGTACAGATTGAATTAACCATGGTTCCTCCACACAAAAGTACTCTGCACCTGCACATAACGAATGAAGAATATGCAAACGCATTGTCATGAAAGGATCCATGGAAACACAGTTTGGCACGAAGTATATACAACAGGAAATAGAGTTAAATATATTTGGTATACCCATGATTATCAAAAAACTCAGCAGTATAAACATGCATAATATTTTGAATGTATAATATACAGGTATTATTTTACTTATAATTTGTTTATATTTGAAATGTAAGAATAAATGAAAAATTGTCATAAGTGGTTATCATAGAGAGAAAAAGGACAAAAGGAAGAGAGGAGAAGGAGAAAAGCTGAACTCCCCAGAATATCTTCTTGTCTTATGAATCTAACTTTTGAATTGTGAGCTACTGTTTTATATTTTGCCTAGACATTCTAGAAAGTAATTTTGAAAAGCTAACACTAAAAGTCTGAAACAAACTGAGTGAAAGCAATCCATCAAGTTGTTCGCATGACCCTACAGAAGCTCTTTCGGATGACAGGAAAACACAATCTCATATGTAGCCAACTATAAAACAAATCTGTGGTGTCTTGCACAAGACTGAGCCAGTGAGCATCACGTCATAGAAGGGGAAAGAGTTCATGAAACCCTATTTCTCCAAAAGCAGCCACTGGTAGTTAATTATTACTGAGAGAGTTACAGTCTTCAGAGGTGTAGCCAGTGGTAAATTGCTCACACTAAAGTAAATAATCCCACACACACTCATGCCTATAAAATCAACACTAGTTTAACTCAGTGATCACAAAAAAGTCATGAAAGTAGGAAAGAGATTAGATTGGAGAAAGAAAAGTTTTAGTGGGAATGGGGTAAATGTAAGAGAGGGTATTAGGGAATGAATATGATCAAATATATTATGTACATGCATGAAATTATCAAAAATAGGAAAATTTTAAGTCCATAGTTCTAAATTAGAATTGAAAATGTCAGCAGGAATTCATAATATATTCTATCTTAAAATATTTTTTACTAGGTATGCCTGATGAAAAGGTTACAAACAATGCCTCACACCATAAAAATGAACAGTCTTAATAATGGTTAAGGTGTCTAAGCATCAGATCTAAAGATTCCCTCGAAAGATGAGGCTTAGATCTCAAAATTTCCAAACTACTTTAATAAAACTCACAACGAATTTTGTGACCATGTAAAAAATAAAATTCTGGGGCTGGAGAGATGGATCAGCAACTAAAGGTACTTGCTTGCGAAGCCTGATAGCCTGGGTTGAATTCCCCAGGACCCATGTAAAGCCAGATGCACAAAGTGGCACATGTGTCTGGAGTTTGTCTGCAGTGGAAAGAAGCCCTGGTGTGCCCATTGCACCTCTCTCTCTCTCTATCTCTCTCTCTCTCTCTCTGTTTACAAATAAATAATAAATAATTTTAGAAATTAAAAGACTCATAGAATTTCTCTTTTGATATCAATATTTCTCAACCTAATACCACAGCATAATAATCTAGGAAATTTTAAAGACTGCCAATACAAAAATGTCATACTCTAGCAATAAAATATGAATCTAATATCATATTTTCCACTTAGACCAGCATGCTGCAGATATATTCACTTAATCAGCATGCCTCAGCTGTTGCTCACTTTAAGAAATACAACAATTATTTTAATAGGTGCTGACTTGTTCATCAAACTAACATTATTTCACTTTGAGTAGGATTTCACTTTTACACATATTTAATGAACACGTCAGGTTTTCCATTATGCAAGATTGGCTTGTGGTAGAGTTCTTCGCCCTCTGTTAGCTTCAACAATGACCTATCTTCATTCACCCAGTCAGTTGGACATCTAGTCATGTTCATACATAAATAACAAAACTGTTTTGTTATTCAAGCCTTAAGACTATATTTTTAAGCTTTATAATCACCATTTAGATATCTTTTTCATTAATTTGTTTTCAAAAATGGAGGAAGAGAAGAGAGAGAAAGAGAGAGCGCAAGCTTGGTCGACTCAAGGCCCTCTGCCACTGTACATGCAAATCCAAATACAGGGGTGTCTTAAGATGCTGTAAATTCCTTATGTGGATCCTAGCTACAGATGATTGGGCTTCTGAGTGAGAAGGAAAATACTTAGTAGCAGAGGCCAGTAAGTTAAAAAGGAGATGTAAAGGGAAGAGAAAGGAAGGGAGGAGGGTACTTAATAGTTTGGTATTGTATATATGTAAGTACAGTGATTGAGATGGGGAGGTAATATGATGAAGAATGGAATTTCAAAGGGGAAAGTGTGTGGGGGGAGGTATTACCATGGGATATTTTTTATAATTATGGAAAATGTTAATAAAATTGTGAAAATAAAAATAAAGATGCTGTAAATTACTAAATGCTAAGGGTTACCATTTATTACTTACTCGTTTAAATAATAAAGTAACAGTTGCCTAATAAAATAAGTAAATAAATTAGAAAAAAGAATTCAGGAGCCAACTTCCATAGGTTCTCAAAAGCAAAAGCCAGTTGAACAACTTGAGCAAGAATAGGAATAGAACTGCAATGGGTAGAAATGTACAAACCATGTTTGTTCAATACTATAAGCTATAAGAATCAACCCATTATTTTGAAATCTGGTAAATAAAGAGAAAAAATCAGGGCTGGAGAGATGGTTTAGTGGTTAAGGCACTTGACTACAAAGGCAAAGAACCTTGGTTTGATTCCCCAGGACTCAAGTAAACCAGATACACAAGGTGGCACATGCATCTGGAGTTTGTTTGCAGTGGCCGGATGCCTTGGCATGTCCATTCTTGCTCTCTCTCTCTCTCTCTTTCTCCCTGTTTTGGTCTCTCAAATAAATAAATAAATGAAAATTAAAGAATTTTTTTCCTTCTTTAAGCTGAATAATGGACTCATGAAATAGTTAAGAGTGTTTTTCTTATAAAAAAAAAATATGTCATGCCAGGACTGGAGAGATGGCTTAACAGTTAAGGGGTGCTTGCTCAGCCTAAGGACCCAGGCTCAATTCCTCAGAACCCACATAAGTCAGATGTACATGGTGGCACATGCGTCTGGAGTTCATTTGCATTAGCAGCTACAGACCATGGCATTTATATTCTCTATCTCTCACTCTCGACCTCTCTATATATCTCTCTAATAAATAAATAAATAATTTTAAATGTCATGTCAGATGGAAAAATGGCAAGGTAGAAGTAAAAATGTATAGTCCCTATTGAAATATAATAAATCTAAGTTATAATGATTTGAGTCTACTACTATCACAAAAAGAAGAGTCATATAGTACATGTCCTCAGTATACAGTGTCAGGCATACATCTAAGTTTCTAGAACTAACTACAGAATACAGAAAGTAAATGGGTGGTGGAAAATCTTTTTTTTTTTTTAAAAAAATTTTTATTTATTTATTTGAGAGTGACAGACACAGAGAGAAGGACAGATAGAGGGAGAGAGAGAGAATGGGCGCGCCAGGGCTTCCAGCCTCTGCAAACGAACTCCAGACGCGGGCGCCCCCTTGTGCATCTGGCTAACGTGGGACCTGGGGAACCGAGCCTCGAACCGGGGTCCTTAGGCTTCACAGGCAAGCGCTTAACCGCTAAGCCATCTCTCCAGCCCGGAAAATCTTATTAAGTAATACCAGGGATGCAACTTGGACCATCTAAGCCACATAGCAAACCATGTATTTATTTAATAAAAAAGATAAAAGAAAAAAATAATATTTAGAGGAGGAATCTTCCAGATCTGAAGTTTATTTTACTTCTAATATAATCAATTGTACCATATGGAAATCCTAATTTGAAAAGTGTATATACGTGTGTGTGTGTGTGTAGTGTGTGCATGTATGTATGTATAATTTATTAATTTTTTATTTGAGAGAGAGACAGGGAGAGATAGAAAATGAAGTGGAAAGAGAGAAAAAGAATGGGCATGTCAGAGCCTCTAACCACTGCAAACAAACTCCAAATGTATGTGCTACCTTGTACATTTGGCTTATGTGGGCACTGGAAAATCAAACCTGGGTCCTTAGGCTTCTCAGGCAAGTGCTTTTTCTGCTAAGCCATCTCTCCAGACCAAGAATATATATTTTTACATTAAAAAAATATATATTCTGTCAATTTTTAATGTGTACATTAAATAATATGTATATAATAATTATATGTTTTATAAGTACAGATGCATATACTCGATTCAAATCAAAAATTTGAATACCAGTAGTATAATTAATATACTTTAAAATTATGAGAGGCTTTAGATATGATAAAAATAATTAGAAATAAGTCTTTATATATTATAGCTACATACTCAGCCTTCACATGAAATTATACAGTGTCTGGAATAGTTACAAAATAATATTGGATGAGGGAGTTAGTAAAACAGATTTTAATAAGAAGGCACAATAAGGTGGTAATTACTGAAATTGCGTGACAGACACATGCGGTTTCATTATCACATTTTCTCTGCCATTATATATGTTCAACATATTTTATGATAAAAAAATTAGAAGAAAATGACAAGATATTGTTAAAGAGTAAAAGATAATTCATTTCCAACAGAGGCAGAATAAGAAGGATGAAACTTATTTATGCTTTCACAGAAAAGAATGAAAAGCTATACAAAATATGTTTTAAAAAATAGTTTTTGGACACTGAATTACAACAAAAGTGACAGGTAACAAACGAAGATACTCTGCATTTGTCCAGCTTTCTGTCTTTAAAGAGTTTTCAAGCCTAGGTGTAGGGATGGAGGACCCAGCTTTCTGTCTTTAAAGAGTTTTCAAGCCTAGGTGTAGGGATGGAGGACCCAGGAATCATCCAGAGGATGTGCTGAGGACAGACACAGATGGGGGTGCATGGAGATGAGGGCTTAAGGTTACATGGCAGGGCACTGAAAATAGAACTGAGAGGAGGGGATAAGCACCAAACATTGGTAGAGGCTCCCCCTTTACAATGAAGCAGACTGTTATCAGCACATGCATACCAAGAATAAAGAATAAATAAACATTTACACTTAAAACCATTTCTAATAGCATCACAGCTCTGTAATGCCAAAGAATAAATCTGAGAAAAAAAAATGTATGAGATTCACACACTGAAAACTGCAAACACTGCTGCGGGAAATCAAAGAAGACCTAAATCAATGCATATCCATAAGGCAAGGATCCAAGTTTGTTAATATGTAAATTTTTCACAAGTTGATATAGAGATTCAACACAACCCCAATCAAAACCACATCATCATTTAAAGAAATTAGCACGTTGATTCTAAAAGTCATATGGAAATGAGAAAGGTCTAATATACCACAGTAACTAGAAAAAAAGAAACCTGAAACACTACCATTACCAGTTTCAAACTGTATCATAAAGACTCTGTCTTTCTTTGGTACAAAGAGAAGAAAATACGGCTAGACTAGGACAGGCGGTCCAGAAATAGATCTAGCTGTATGGATGGCAGGCTGTGGACAAAGGTACAAAGGCAAGTCTCCTGGAGTAGAGACACTCATTTTAAGCAAACCATGCCACTAGAACATTTTAAATTCCTACTTGCTTGCAAAACATGAACTTCAACCTAAAACAAACGATTCAAAACACAATGTAGAACTAAAACTGCAAAACTCAAGAAAACAAAATTGAAAGTTTTGGTAGCCTTCGATTTGGTAAAGATGTCTGTGAAGGTTAAGTTCCATTGTCAACATGATCAGATTAGAAATCAAGAAAGAGATGCACCTCTATGGCAGATCTGTGAGGACGTTTCCAGGAAGAATTAATGGAGAGAGGAAGTCCTTCCCCCCGAGTGGGTGGCCCTTCTGGTGGTGAGCTGTATAGGAAGAAGTGCCAAGAGAACACAGAGCCTGCCGCATGAGCTGCCTGCTGGGATGTGCATCTATTATGTTGCTGCCATCTTTGGGGGCCACTGGAACTCAACTTTCCAATATGGGCTGAAGATCAGTGTGGATCGGGATTGCTGAGGTATCCGGCCTTGTAGATGGAGCAGCTACAAGTTTCCTTAATACTTAAGCCTGCAGACAGCTTTTGTTGGACTGTCCAGCTCAAATCCTGCAAGCTAATCCAATGAATCACCTTTATAATACATATTCATTCTACCAGTTCCATATCTGTTGAGAACTCTGACTAATACAATGTCTTAGAAATAATGATGCCAAAGACTGTGGCCCACAGAGGAAAATATGGATAAACTGGCCTTTTCAAAAGTAATATCTGCCTTTAAAAGATGCTATAAAGAGAATGAAAAGATACTTCGTAGACTGAGTGAAGATGCCTGATAGAAAACAACTGATTGAATGAGAAGAAAGTAATCTAATCAGTAAGTAATTTGAACAAGCAATTCAAAAAATAAGAGTCATATAAACCATTGGAAAGATGTTCAAGGCCATTCATTAACCATTATGAAACTGTAAATGAAAACAATGAGTTACTTCCACTAATGAAATTATCTCAAAGTACATAGAGTGGCCACACCATGAATGCAGAAAGGCAAGACTCATATGTAGTTGGCTGGAATGTTTACCATACCATTCTAGAAAAAAATTGATCAATGTCTTAAGATGTTAAATATATCTACTGTAGGCTTAGCCACTCTTTTGCTAGCTATTTGCTCATAAGAAGCAAAACTGCATGCTTTTGGAAAGACTTGCACCTAAATGTTTATAGAAGTATTATTTGAAATATCAAAACTATTAGAACTAACCCAAATATCAACCACGAGTGAATATGTAAACAAACACATACCTGTCTAATGAGAGACATTTTGGGGAAAATGAATGTACCATATTAATACTCAACAAAATAGGTGAATCTCAATATTATTGTGAACTTTGATCTCTCCCCTAAATGTATTATAAAGGCCAAAATGCATCCTAAACTATATGACTAAGCGTAGAAACTAAACTGTAATGACAGACATCAGGTAAATGATTGCCTGCATATGGAAAAGGCATCAGAAGGACTGTCAAGACTCAATAAAATTTCTAGGGATTTTGAGTATATAATATTCTTATCATTCATTGTTTTCCTTTTATTTAGATCTTTAACATATGAACATATTACAAATTTATCACATTCACAACCAGTTAAACCCTCTTTCCTGCCCTCATTCCACTGAAGACCTTCCACAGTGGGGTTATCAAAAACCACTGTGGGATCATGAATATACTAGCCAGTATCTTTGTGGAAAACAATGTCTCAGAGTATACCTTCCCACTCTGTGGACCTTATGTTCTTTCTGCCTCCTCTCCTGCAGTGTTTCCTGAGTCTTGGAGGGCATGTTATAAATCTCCTTTAGGATTGCACTCTTAGAAACCTCTAATCTTCTGTTCTGATGAGTTTTGAGTCTCCTCAGTGTCTACAGCCATCTCACTGGAGGAGTTTCTCAGGGAGAGCTCTTATCTTTATGATGGTGAGGATTTTATGGGTATATACATATGTCAAAAGTTATCAAATTGCACACTATAGATATGTTCAATTGAGTATGTCAACTCAACCTCAAGTAGGTTTCTTTAAGGAGAAAGGATCTCAAATTCCTCTTCCTTGTAAACACATGTATAAGAAAGATGCATATGAGGATAGGAATAGTAGTAACAACCAGAAAAGTATGTTGAAGTACTTTTCTGTTTCCATATGGATAGCATAACGTAGTTATAAAATACAGGAACTTACCTTTTCTCTCACATACAGATATTGTAATGCTATTGTGTGATTCCACTAGACGGTGCAACTTTACAGATTGCTGAAAGACAAGGAAAACAGACAAGTTTATGTTTGGATGCAGACCCCAGGTATAATTCAGTAAGGTATGAATGTTCTATAAGAATAGGGCCTCATTGGAGTGCTAGCTGAATGCTCTACCTTGGAACAAAGAGCTGAATGCCCTGTTGCTCAGCTAAAAATAGTCTCTGTCCACTAATTAGTTGTTCTTTAACACAAAGGAATTTCCAAGCATATTCTTTCCACCAAAAATAACATTGAAAATCTAAATTATGTGCAGGTTTTTTGAGTAGATAGATGTCAAGAACATTTATCTGTCAATATGTATTTTACACAAATAGCTTGCATTAATTCAAGCATTAATTCAGCCTTGGATTATTCCATGTCAGATTTCCTAATCCAAAATTTTATACGGATTGGTATTTCTTGCTGTTTTCTTGTTGTGGTTGTTATTCCAATATATGAAATATAAGGGACATGAGAGTGAATCAATTAAAAGAGAAAATAAATATGACATATTTGATTTCAAATTTATTAAGAAACTGGTATGTCAAAAACTTCCTGCTTTTTTTTTTCCTGTTTCTGTCATTTAAGACACCTCTTCAGTTTTGGGGGGTTTCTTTTTTATTTTTTTTTAATTTATTATTTTTTTTTTTGAAGTAGGGTTTTGCTCTAGTCCAGGCTGACCTGGAATTCACTATGTAGTCTCATGGTGGCCTTAAACTCATAACAATCCTCCTACCTTTGCTTCCCAAGTGCTGGGTATTAAAGGCGTGTGCCACCATACCTGGCTGGAGTTTGTTTGAAGTGACTAGAAGCCCTGGTGTGCCCATTCTTTCTCTCTCTTTCTGTCTTTCTCTCTTCTCTCTTCTCTCTCTCTCTCTCTCTCTCTCTCTCTCTCTCTCTCTCTCTCTCCCTCTGTCTCTCTCTTTCTCTCTCTCTGCTTGCAAATAATTTTTAAAAAAAGACTAGAAATCATCTAAGTATCTATCAATAGTTAGAATAGTTAACATAGTTACAAAACTATGTTAGGACTAGAGAAAACTGTTGTATAAATATGGAATAATATTCAAGACACATTAAATAAAAACGTGACAGTGGAATAGTATACATAGAGCTCTTCCATGCTTCAAAACAAATGAGTGCCTATGTATTTAATATTGCTAAATAGATACAAAACTTATGAGCCCAACAAATCCCAAAAGGAGATCTGGAACCCAGGGAAATTCTTTCAACTGGAAGTATTCTATTTTTATTTGCAATATTTTGTTCTATTTGAAATTTACTTTTAATATGTCCACATATTGTGCTTTATATAAGGGCTAATTGAAATTGGTTTGCTTTTGTTGCTTTTCATTTTAAAACTATCTATGAGCTTTAGGCTTTATAGGTGACCTTAACAATAGTGGTTAAAAGGGAGTAAAGAAAGGAGAAACCAGGTCAGCATGAATAAAGTGAAAGAAAAGTAATTGGATTATAAGAGCAAGCATCAAGATTTGAGTTTTCAGTAAAAGGAAGAACAATCTAGTACTAACTGATGTTAGATGCATAGACAAGATGAAGTCTTTATTATTATTTTTTAATTTGATTTATTAGTTTTCTTTTCATCAAATACAGGCAGTTTGGTACCATTGTTTAGGCTCATCTATGATCTACCCCCTCCCATTAGACCCTCCTTGTTGATGTAAATGGGTCGTGCATTGTGGAGTTAGTCCCCAGTTATTGGTATGCTAAATGTCTCTGCAAATCATGACCCAACATGTGACTCTGACATTCTTTTCCCCCCTCTTCCGCAAAATTTCCCTGAGCCATGTTGGGTTCATTTTTGGTCTGCTTCAGTGCTGAGGTGTTGGGGGAAGATGAAGTCTTTAGTTTTAGTTTTGCTTATAAGCTTGAAGTGGCTTGAATGCTACACACTAGTGACAAAGATTTTTGGGAAAGGGAAGAAGGAGTCACTTTGGGACTACAAAAGCACCCCAAGAAACTGGGAGTTCCTGATGTCTGGAACACAGAGAGATGAAGGTGTCTCAAGTACTGCCTCCACAGTGATGAGAAGGGAAATAAGGCAGGGCTGAAGATAAGAGCCATTTGGAAATGCAGAGTGGGGAGTTGAGCAAATTCTATCTTGGGCTTCTATCAGCTGTGGAAAGATAATCTGCTGAATTGGGGGCGGGGGAGCAGAAGATAGGAAGATGGGCATTTCAGAAAGCTGAAGATAGTGATGGCCTGAAACTTTAATGAGAGAATTCAAAGCATCTTGATCAAAGATGCATAAAAGGCTTGCCCAGGTGACATTGACACACATAGATCAATCAATCTGCTCTATGTGATTTTTTTCCAATAGCACCTAGACCCCCTGTGATAGACAAAACGAAATCCAAAAGTTGAACTGGAGCTTTGATAAATAAGCACCAAACCAATGTAAAGGGCAGAGGAATTCACGCTAGTGCCTGATTCCTCCACCTTTGAGACTAGGTACTGGGCACTGAGGGAAGGGAAGGACTCCCTTACTGAGCATTGGAGGTTGTGCTAGACATTCACAAATTTGGTCTATTTAACGTGCACGGGGCAGTACCTCTTTGGTGAATCTTCTCTCCTAAGAACATGTCAGTAAAATCCCCACTGCTCCCATGCTGAACCGAGGGGATTAGGGGATAGCTCACCATTCTGAGATCATACACTGTCAGAGCTATGGAAATGACAGACATGAGTATGATGGCGAAAGCATATTCCTTGTAATCTTCACTGAACCACAGACAGACACTGAAGAGTTGAAATATGTAGAATGGATTTAGAACCTGTTGGCAGACATAAAACAAGGAAGACACGATCAGCATTCAGGCTTCACACACGGCTGTTTATTGACTTGTCTTCGTAATCAGCACCGGGACATAAATTGCCCATACAGTGTGTTATTCTTCTCATTGTTCTACTCAATTAGCAATTGCCATGTACCAGTCACTGTACTAAGGGTGTCACTGACTTTACTCATCTCATTTACATCATTACATCAATGACCAAAAGACATTGCTTGTCTCTATTATAAAGATAAAGAAATTGAATCTTACATCTTGAGAAATTTGCCCAAGGTCATACAACTGTGACTGTCATTCAACCATGACTTAAACCTTGAAAAGTGCTCTGACCCCAGATCACTTTTTTGTGAATGTATATGCATGTGTGGTGTGTGTGCTTGTGTGTCTGAGTGTTCATATGTGTAAGGGTGCACATGTGTGTAAGGGCAGAGGCCAGGCATCAAGGTGAATATCTTTCTTAAGTGTTCTCCTCCTTATATTTTTTTTAAATTTTTATTTATTTATTTGAAAGGGAGGCATGTACAAAGAGAATGGACACACAAGACCACCGCAATGAACTCCAGATGCATGTGCCACCTTGTGCATCCAAATTACATGGGTCCTGGGGAATTGAACCTGGGTCCTTAGGCTTTGCAGGCAAGCACCTTAACCAACAAATCATCTCTCCAGCTCTATTCCTTGATTTGTGTGACAGCTTCTCTCACCACACCTGGACTTCACCAGTTTGGCTAGGCTGACTAGTCAGAAAGTCCTCAGGATCCTCCTGTCTCTCCCTCCCAGTGCTGGGATTACAGGTATATGCCACCATATCTGGCTTTTACTTGGATCCTAAAGATCCAAATTCAGGCCCTTGTGCTTGCACCACAAGAGGTTACTGGTGGAGCCGTCTCTGCAACCTCAGAGCACTTATTTTAATCACTGGAGCACTGTACAATCTACAGAGCAGGACTGCACGTGCCATCATGCTGAGCGTCACAGTAGCTGGGTAGATGTTGTCATCTGTCACTTCTAGGCCTTGAGAAGGGTGACACATCCAGATTTACAAAAGATAAACATTTTCTTGTCTGTTGTCCCTCTCTGTTACAAAACAGACAACATATCCAATGCCATTGAAGAACTTCTCATTAATGCATATATGCAAGACTACAGTTCTCCACTCATAGATAGCCAAGCTGAAAGAGGCAACCTGTAACTACACACACAGACCACTGTGAGAAAGAATAGATATTAACAACAGCAATTGTCAACCTGCTTTGTTTAGAAATATTTCATGCTTTGATTCAAATTTCCTCTAATGGTTTACCATCTATCAAAAACAAAAATGGAGATGCTGGCTTCAGCCTTGGGAAGAGGTGCAGAACCTCTTCCCCCACCCATTTGTCCTGCTTTCTGTCCATCTTGAAAGCTTGGAGAAATAATGACTGTCTTGAATTTAGGAAACTATTCTGAAAGCAAGGTGAAATGGAGGTGGAGTTCAAGTAAGACTCGGAGGACTGTTATGCCATTAGGATTTTAAAAACAGTAAGTCCAACAATAGAGCTCAAGAAGAAAAATTTACCTTAGTAAAAATGGTGGTTAAGCCCTTCTTTCTCTCTCACATATAATGAGATAAGTAGAACTTAAAAGACTGAAAAGATGTGGCTTTCTCCCTATATAGAATGCTAAAAAAAAAAAAAAAAGTGCATGTTTCCAAAGGAAAGGATTCATTTTCCTAAAATTGATGTGGCTTTATTTTAAGTACTCGAAGTGAGATAGAATAATATTTAAATATTTTATTTATTGTTTATCTATTTAAAAGAGAAAGAAGGAGGTAGAGAGAGAAAGAAAGGAAATGGGCACACCAGAGCTTCCAACCACTGCAAGCAAACTCCAGATCCGTGCGTTCCCTTGTGCATATGGCTAATGTGGATCCTGGGGAATAGAACCTGGGCCCTTTAGTTTTGCAGGTAAATGCCTTAACCCCTAAGCCATCCCTCTAGCCCTAGAATAATATTTAAAGAGAAGAAAAGAAATGCTACATTCATCTAAGTCGTCAAATAATAAATTGACACCTGGATATATTGGAAAATGTGCAAAAGAGGAACTTAAAGAGAAACTACATGAGAAATTCAAGAGAACGTGCCTGGTATTCTCTTAAAGTACCAAGAAAATTGCAGCTGCTTCTTATCAAGTAGCACTCATGATGAGAGCCAATTTCTTTTATTTTCTATCCAACACCAAGGAAGAATACTAAAGAAATTACCTCCTTGATGAGCAGTTTCCAAATGGGTGTGATTTCAACATCAATAGCATTAGGCCCACAGATTAACCTCCTACAGGAGAGAGCAAAGATCACCCAGTCACAATAATGAAAACAAAACTCATTTCCTGCCCATTCAGAGAGAAGGTCTATCCCATGTTCCTTTCTTACTTCGGGGCCAACCCAAGCCTCTCTCATTATGTAGCATCTCCACTTTTCTCAGAGTAACTAAGGAGAATCCCCAGGTACAAATACAGAACCATGATCCTATTGTCTCCATTGAACTGAATTCACCACAGTCTAAATATTTCCCTCCATAGTAACTGGGGCATTAAATACATTCATTGTGTCATCCAAGTACTTTTAGGATTGGTATGTTCTCAACTCTTTCTTTTTCCTCACCTCATGTTCCGTAAAAGCCGAACAAGGAGATCATGAAACTGGAATTATTTTAGTGACAAGGAAGGACCTTAGCTATTTCTTTTTACCCTTATTCTGCACAGCTTCATAGTTTGTTTTAATGTAAGTGAAAAGGGCCCATGCATTCAATAGTAGCCCAACATAACAAAATTATACACCGCTATAATTGAAGACTGACAGTGAATTATTTAGTCAGGTAGAGGAGTGGCACTTTTTGAATTACTGTGTTGTGAAGAACACTAACCACTCCCTGCCTTCCATGTAGACCTACAGATCAAGTGGCTTTGCTGAATAAAGGAGAGTTCCTCCATCTTTAATGTAAACATAGATAACTTGAGTAATCTCATTGAAAGGAGGATTATACATGGGTTCTAAGATTCTACATTAACAAGTCACCAGTAAATACTGATGTGTCAAGATTCTAGGTCTTACTGCACAGATCCTAGAAATGGGATAGAGGAAAGTATAATAATCATAAAAACTGGGCTGGGACTGTACCTTAGTGTTAGAGTACTTGTCTAGCATGCAAGAGAGCCTAAGTTCAATCCAAAAGTACAAAAAAAAGTTAATGATGAATCATAGAAACTTAGAACCAGCAAGGCCACTATAGTATCTCTTTTAAAAGAAATTTACTTATATGTCTGTTTGTTTGAGAGGGAGAGGCCTGATAAAATGAGAGAGAATGGACATGCCAGGGCTTCTAGCCACTGTAAATGATCTCCAGACATGTACCACCTTCTGCATTCAGCTTTATATGGGTACTGGGGAATTGAACCTGAGTCCTTAGGCTTCACAGGCAAGTGCCTTAACCACTAAGCCATCTCTCCAGCCCTGTAGTATATTGTTTCAAGACTGGGAAACAAAGGCCAAAGGGAGAAAGAATGTGCTCAAAAATACCCAGGCATGGACATTCTATTACCCTCCCCAAATCTTAGAACTATGCCTAGCAATTGATTTGGAATCATGAAACTACATGTCTTGCATGGTATTGTTCTCTGTCGGTGCTGTTTAGCTGTATTATCATAAGTATATCCCAGGTATAATCAAAATTGACTAAGCTCTATTATTTCAGTATCCTTATGAAGCATTATGTAGAGCATGAAGGGTGCTAAGCTTATGATCAAAAGTGTGGGATTAGTTCTTTCTTCAACCTATGTGTCCTTATTCAGGCCACTAGTCCTCTCTGAACCTTAAATATCACTTCTATTAAGTTTAGCTTATGATTGTGCCTGTTCTACCTCCCCTAAAAGGTTTCTCTGGAAATGGGAGAAATAACATATGTAAAATACTAAACAGATCATGGCAACATTTTTCATATTAATGTATCAAGGTTCCTTATGGTGGTCTCTATTTGGCTAAACAATAACAACACTTTTGAGCTAACTTAGACAACAATGTGCATGGTACCTAATCTCTTGTTCTTCTGTTGTTAGACCTGATCCAAATTTTAGATGTATCTTTGCAGAGCTGAGCCAGTCTTCCAAAGTGCTAAAATGGTAATAAAAAGGATGTGTTTAGCAAGAATAGTTTTTGAGATGATATTTTTTCTTCTTTGGATTCACTTGCTGAAACAACTTACCCAATTTTTTGGAATTTTCCTTCTAAATTATTCCAAACATATCTTATTTTCTGCACTTTTATGTATTTCACCTACAAGAGAAAGTATTAAGAAAGTCTCTACTTCGGCAAACAAAGAACACACAGCAACTGGGAGGCTAAGAACGTGTTTTTGGAAGAAGCAAAGATAGAGTCATAAATGCTGACTTAAGATTGTCTTGCTAACTGATCCTGTTCTTTCCCACCGCACAAGTGACATTCTTATTAGAAATCATTACTCACTCAGAATGTGCCATGGGCCTTCTATTCCGATAAATATAAGAATGAATAAAACTCAGCCTCTGCATTCCACTACCTTACAACTTAAACAGGAAACAAAATACAATCCAAGATAGGAAAATATGCCACACAGCCCAATGTATATCTCCAAGAAATAAAAATATGCTAATATAAAAACAGTATTATCCTTAAAATGCTATAGAAATGTCAAGAAGTCAGAAGGCATCATAGAAGAGATCATATCCGAAGTGCAGCAATGAAGGATGGGAGGAACTTTGCTTAGATGAGAAAGGAAGAGAGCACACCAAAGAGACTGTGTGCAAGTTAGTTGGTGCGGGGGGGGGGGGGTGGAGCAAAAGGATAGATGGGTTTGACTACTGAATGAAGCATTAAGCTGAAAAAATAAGCTAACAATACATTATGAGCTACCTTAAATGCTAGAATGAGGCATGTAGATTATCTCACAGGCAATGGATTTTTGGAATAACAGTAGATGACACATTCAAAAGGAGAAAGCCAGAAGCATAGAAAGAGAAGAGGTATTTGCAAGAAAATTTGCTCTAGGAAGTAGGGCTGTTAGGGTGCTGGCAACAAAAAGGAAGGATTAGTGCTTGTACCCATTGTACAGTCAGTTGTGCTTTCTTGATTCTGGTTCTTTAAGCAACTTATATGTGAGCATAAATTTCCATGAACTGATGAGCACTGAGCACGAAGAGAATCAGTGAGCCTGAGCCCCCTGACTTGTGACCTAGTAATGGCTAGGACCCCAGGTTACTCATTGGATGCATATGGGAGCTTTAAAAACACTATTGCCCATTTCCTACTTCCAAGAGGTCTTAATTTAATTTGTCTACAGTGCATCTGGGGCATAAATATTTTTAAATTTCCCAAGGTAATTCTACTGTGCAGTCAAAGAAAAAAATATGCTCAAGACTCTGTTTTCTTGCCACTCTACTACTTGTATCTTTGAGAACTTCAACTAAATTCCCCTGTACCTCTGTTCCCCAGGAATAATTGAATCACTTGTCTGGATTATGCCTAAATTCCATTCTACACTACTAAATATCACAGTCAGTATAATCATATTCTAAGACTATTAAGAGTATCTAGATGGTAAATAAGAAATGCTTGATACATTTTTATTAAATAAATGAACAAAGCTTTATAAAATTGTATTTCAACTAGAAATACAGTCTAAGTCTCTAAGCTGTAAAACCTTACGTCAAATTAATGCAATCTTACTAAATAAGAATGTAACTGACATACACATTTGACAATTACCAAGTAAAAGCAGTAAATGTAGTAATATTTTAAAATTCGGCAGAATGGATTTATTTAAATGAGTTTGGTTGAAAAAATAATTTTAAATATATCTATTTCCAATTGATTTGCAGGATGAAATTGGAGTGAATTGTAACTAGTAATGACACTTCCTTCATAAGCTGTAAATTAGAGGGAGGAAAGAGTATTTGAAAGTAACCAACCCTGAGGATTATTAGCCATCACAGTCCATGTTGGAAACTTCAATTTCCTTTTCAGTACTCCCTGAAATTTTGCAAGTAGAGCTACTAATCACAGCTACTATTCACTAAGTACTTTAGAGCTGATGACACATTATCATTTGTCTTCCTCACCCTCCTGCAGAGGGCCAGATATTGTTTTCATCTTCACTTTGCAACCAAAATTCATTTTTATTACTTCAGTCTCAGGTTTTAGCTCCAACTCTTCTGTTTTCAAAGCTGTCTCTCAAAGGATATAAGATTCAAACTAGCCTCAAAATATGAAATTTCCTTAATTTCAGGATCCAAGATGTGCAAAGTAAAAGCTGGCTATTTTCTTAATCCTATAAATCTGATCACCTATGATGGAAACATTTTAAAGGACAAAATGTAGTAGAATGGAAGGCTTCCCACTTAGTTCCCACTAAGAAGCTATGAAACCACAGACTGAGAAATTGATAAAATGTAATAGGTACAAAACAGTCTCAAATAGAACCAGCAAAAATGGAAATAAAGTGGAATAAGAATAAAGTTTTGGGGTTGGAGAGATGGATAAGTGGATAAGGCACTGTCTGCGAAGACTAAGGACCCAGGTTCAATTCCCCAATACCCAAACCAAATGCACAAGGTGGCACATGCATCTGGAGTGCATTTGCAGTGGCTTGATACACTGGTGTGTCTCTCCCTCCCTTTCTCTCTCTTTCTCTCTGTCTTTCTCATATAAATAAACCATATATATATATATATATATATATATATATATATATATATATATAAAATCTTTGATAATTAAAAAAAATAAAGTTGTTACTGGGTTGGAGAGATTCCTCAGTGGTTAAGGTGCTTGCCTGCAAAGCCTAACAACCCTGGTTCAGTACCCCAGTACCCAGGTAAACCAGATGCACATAGTGGTAAATGCATTTGGAGCTTGTTGGCAGTGGTTTAGGGGCCCTGGAGCACCCATTCTCTCTGTCTGTCTCTTTTCTCTCTCTTGCTCTCACTCTCCTTACAAATAAATAAATAAAAATAGTTTTTAAAAAATAATATAATTGTTATTGGTAAAGTGTTACCTCAGGCCAAAAAATGGAAGAGTCCACTATCTTCTGACAATGTCTGAGGCCATCACTAATATTAAGAAGTATGCCTCTATGACAGATCTTTTAAGCATCCTTGATATGGCCCCAGCAGGACACATCTCTGCTTGGAGCTTCTCTGCTTCCCTCATCACATCCAGAGCCTCTGGAACCTGGAAAAGGACATGATGCAGAGCAAGCAAGAGGTGGAATTTATTTATTTGCCTATTTGACTCCACACCAGATAATAACTAGGAAATCATCTTACATATGCTATATGTGATTTTTCTATCTGCTAGGGAACTAGGAATATTCCTCTCCTTAAGCTTTGCATTTTTCATTTCTTGTTGGACTATATAAGAGTGTTCTTCTATCAGCCAAAGAACTGGCTTTCCATTTTGCATGCACTCCTACAAAATGGTCCGCAGAGTTTCTTCTTAGTCTATACTTGAAAACCCAACATAACTCTTTACTGCAATCTCCAAACACCCTATAAAAGACCTTGCACAATGCTCACTTTGGGATTTTCTTTTATTGCCACCAGTGTCATCATGGCTGAGCCTGATATCACCTCTAACTTTAATGAAAGTTCCAAACCTTATTATTAATATAGCTCAAATAATCACCCTAATATCTGCTCCACATATGAGGAACAACAGCCTTGATAAACAGGTAGAGAAGAAATTATAACTTCCATCTTGCAAATAAGAAACTTAAGACTGAAGAAAGAATTAACTAAAGTCCTTATGCCCTAAGCTCATAAGGCATTAAGATTGTATAGTAAAACTTCCATTTTAAGACCTATGCCCTTCCTGTAATAGTGTTTGCTTAGTTGAGAATTTGTTTAGTCAATACAATTAAAGATGGTAAGTTTTCAGGGCAGTAAAATTCCAAGACAATGTCCAAGGTGAAGCTGGGAAGCTTCCCTCCTAAGTAAAGGGCCATCTCACAGATGAAGCATGTTCCCTGGAGGAACCTGACCTCTGTTGTCTGTTTATGTTGACAGTTAGACAGCTCAGTGATGACAATTGGCAATAGAGAGACTACTCAGCAACATTTTATTATTTTGAAAATTTGACCTTACAATCTAGTTTAAACAGCTCTCTATGCCTAAAAGTATAAAAGAAAACATTCTTGACTTGGTAAGTACTTTAATATAGAACAGAAGAGATGGCTGAGTGGTTTTTGGAGCTTGCCTGCAAAGCCTAAAGAACCATATTTGACCTTCCAGATCCTACATTAGCCAGACACACAAAGGTGAGGCAAGCACAAGGTGGCACATGCCCACTAGATGGAACAAGCATCCAGAGTTTGATTTCAGTGGCTGAGGCCCTGGCATGCCAATTCTCTTTCCCACTGTATGTCTCTATCTCTCTCTAATAGATAACTAAATAACTAACTAACTAAATAAATAAATAAATAAAATGTTTTAATATAAATGTCAACTAGGGCTGGAGAAATGGCTCAGCTGTTAACATATTTGCCTGCAAAGCCTAACAACCTGGGCTTGATTCTCCAGTACCCACATAAAGCCAGATGCGTTTGTTTGCAGCAGTTAGAGGCTTTAGCACACCGGTTCTCTCTCTCTCTCTCTCTCTCTCATTGCAAATAAATAAATGAATAAAAATTAAAAAGAAAAGCCAACTAGTCATAATCCAAGCAGTACTAATTAAATATGGCAAAAGAGAGTAACACAAACACATTTGAATAACACAGTTCAAACTATGGTCATTCTACAGAAATAAGCAGACTCCCTGGTATATTTCTTAGTGACCACTTTTAAAATAAGATTAATCCCATTACATGCATAATAATACAGTGAATGATGCCAATAGTAGGCAACATGCATTAAGCATCTGTTATATATCTGGCACTCAATTTATTTTACTATTGGATACCATTAATTAATATTACAGATAGACTTTCATTGCTGTTCAAACCCAGGGCCTTGCCATTGTGAAACAAACTCTACCAGACCCCATTATTATGTCCTCAGCCCCATTGTTACCATTTCATAGTTGGACAACTAAACTGAACAGAGTTGAGAAACGTATTGATGGTTTCACTGTTAAGGAAGTTTCTGAGATTTCAACCGAGCTCTCTCTAGTCCCAGCATTTCTGTTCTTTGCAATGTTTTACACTGTGAAGTGAAATCTGGTGCCATGGTGGACCTGAATTTAGTCTTACATTTGAGGAAGGAATGGGTATCAATTCCTCTGGCATGGCACTAGCCACAAGCTTACTTACTTTTAGATCAGGCTTTCTAATGGCTCTGTTTATGATGTACTCCTCGTCGGCAATGAGAGGGTGATCAGGAGTGAGCCCAAATGCTGACAGGGAGATCCACATTACCTTTTTCCAAGAATAAGTCTGGAATTCATCCTAAGGAAATAGACAACAAAACCCTGGGTGAGTTAAAAGAAGTCATTGGGCTAAAATTCAACCTGAAGATCATCACTTAAGGGCTGAGGAGATGGCTCATTGGAAAAGTGCTTGCCAGCAACCACAGTTGTCTGAGTTTGGATTCTGAGAACCCACATAAAGTCTGACTCATAGCAAAAGTATCTGTAATCCTAGTGCTTCTAAACCGAGAAGAGAGGTGGAGATAGGAGACCCCTCTGGAATCTTGTGGGCTAGCTAGCCTACAAACTCAACAGTGAACAATGAGACACCCTACCTTAAACAAGTAAGCAGGGCTGGAGAGATGGCTTAGCAGTTAAGCGCTTGCCTGTGAAGCCTAAGGACCCCGGTTCGAGGCTCGGTTCCCCAGGTCCCACGTTAGCCAGATGCACAAGGGGGCACACGCGTCTGGAGTTCGTTTGCAGAGGCTGGAAGCCTTAGCGCGCCCATTCTCTCTCTCTCCCTCTCTCTGTCTTTCTCTCTGTGTCTATCACTCTCAAATAAATAAATAAAAATTAAAAAAAAAAAAACAAGTAAGCAGGTGAGGACTAATATCCAAGGTGTTCTTCGCACCTTCACACATGCACCTTGGCCTGTGCAAGGTATGTCCACACTCACACAAGCACACAGGTATACTCATCCTTACACATAAACCTGAAAAAAAATCATTTCATATAATTTTGTAAGATTATGGAGCTAGTGAACATTCTTGGAAAAATGATATATGCCTTTGAAAGATGGCATATGATGCCTTTGAATCTTGAAGGGGTACTTATGGTCATTTAGTAAGGAATATGAGGCATTGTCACAGATACCGAAGCTGGAGGCACATCTTGGATAAGACCTTCCTTCGTGACCGTCCAGCCTCCAGGGAAACATCACAGGAGGGGAAGATAAACAAACAAATAAAAAAGAAAATGCTCTCCAGTGTCAAGCTCTCACTTGTCTTTGGCTAAAAGAGGAGTTAAATATGTCAAATTCCCCCTAATAATGCTTATCCTATATAAACTATGCAGACTTCAGTCCCCATTGGAGAATCTGTTCTTTTTCAGAAGGCAGGGAGACCTGAGGAGATAAACAACCCCTCGCACTTCAGCCAAGACACAGCTGAGACCACAGAGGAATTGAGGAGACATGCAAGAGGGCTGCTTCCATGCTGAACCTGATAATCAGTGCTAGGGTGAAGGAGACAGACCCTGAAGATACTCAACACCTGCCAAAGCTGATCCTCCCCAAATAACTGACTGCTGCTCCTACAATGCATAACCCATAACCCTATATTGAATACCTGCAACCACATTGAGGTGGGTCCCCAATGGAATGGTGGCAGGAACAAGGGAAAAGAGGGTACCAACAATGATGTGTCCATAGAAAATACGTTGTTAATAGTAATAATAATAATAAGTTTAAAAAGAAAATGCATCCCAAGGTATTGTGTATATCAATGGAATCATCCTCATATTTCAAGGCTCACCTAAAATTTCTACCTCTTTCCGAACAGTCCCTTTATTACACACCAGAGAAAAGGCTAATTTTAAAAGTAAAAACTATCACTTTGCAAACTCTGAAGAATTTTCACCATTCCTCTCTTCTTATCCCCGGCCTATGTTGTCATAGTTCCATATCACCTTGAAGATATTGACCCTGGCTTACTGCTCCTGATCTTCCCGTCTTTGTGGTATCCCAAGGCCTCCTCAGTGAGTGTATAGTAGGTGGCTGAAGGAGGCTGGTTGCATGTACTGAGTGTGTACTAGGTAACTATCAAGATGTTATTAGCTAGGTAGGAGTAAAGCAACCCCTTATTACATGACCCTAACTGAAAGGACTCGCTGATGTCTTCATCACAGAATGAAGCTAGGAGCAGCACAGGCTTGAGGGGCAGATGCCACAGTGGTCTCTTGCAGAGTGCTGTGCCTGCAACAGTATTTACTAGCTGAACGGACAAGCAGGAAGCCCATTGGAATGGTGCTAAGCAGGATGGTAATGGAAATCAAGTCTTGGAAGTCAATACCTGGGGTGTGAAGGTCAAAGACAGAAATGTTTTCAACAACTATATCCATGTTTGAAGATATCTGAGCTTCCTGTATAACAGGAGAAAGTACAGTAGTTGTAGTTAAGTCTATTCTATTGATTTCTCCTCATGTGAAGCCTACCTCTGAGCTTTCAATCTTGCCTTGGCCTCAAGTGCTCAACATCTCTCCTCATCTCAGTATTATTACTAGACATATGAAAGTTAACAATTTGATTTTGAAAAGCTACTTATTTCCGGCTATTCCTGTATAAGGGGGTGGGGGCTGGGGGTGGAATTAAATCAAAATTTAAATTTGAGCTGAACAGATGGCTTAGCAGTTAAGGTGCTTGCCTGCAAATCCAGAGAACAATGTTTCAATTAAAAGAAAAGCTTTCTTGGCTGGAAAGATGGCTTAGCCATTAAGGCACTTACCTATGAAGCCTAAGGACCCATGTTCAACTCTCCAAATCCCATGTAAGCCAGATGCACAAAGATGAGGCAAGCACAAGGTCGCACATGCCCACTAGGTGGCACAAGTGTCTGGAGTTCAATAATGGTAGCTGAGGCCCTGGTGTGCCAATTCTCATTCTCTCTCTCTCTCTCTCTCTCTCTCTCTCTCTCTCTCATAAAAAAGAAAAAGCATTGATTTGTAGATAATTATGAACACACATTATAACAGATTCCTAAAGAGCTGAGAGAGGCTTCTGGACTCCAAGACCATTACATTGAGTGTTCTTGTCTATTTCTTTTGCCTTTTTTCCTTGAGACAAGGCATCTCACTGAATCTGGAACTAATGTCATATTTCTGTTTAGATCGGCTGACATCCAGCCCCAGTTATCCTCCTATCCTTGTCCTCCTTAGCACTGAGGTTGTAGGCATGTACACCCATGCCCAGTTTTTTACACAGTATGGGTGCTGGGGATTGAACTCATGTCCTCAAGATTGCATATCCAGTCTTCTCACTGGTCCATCTCCCCAGCCCAAGAATGAGGGGACATGCAGCTGCATGCCAACAGCTACTCTTGATCCTCTTTAGTGAGTTCAAATACTATCAACCACAGCATTTCTATGATTGCATGGCAATTTTCAAAACCTTTCTGCATTCATTATCTTCTTTTGTGCTCACAATTCTTCGAAGTTGTTATCATCATCTCCATTTTTCTGATGAGAAAACACATAATGAGCAAGGCTAGGAATTGTTTGAACCCTTCCAATCTTGGTAGTAAGTGTGGAACTCAGCCTGGATTTTGTCTTTCCTCTTCATGTTGAAATGATGTCCCATGGTATTTGTGGCTCGTGTGTGAAAATCATTCTGAATTCTTTGCTATGTGACAAATAACATCCAGTTTCTCACCATCTCTTCTCTCTTGGCAGCACAGAATCTGATTCCCAAAATCAAGCTGTCACCCTCTGTATGTCTGAGAAAGGAAAGCCATGTGGAGCACTGGGACTCTCAATTCTCAAAGCCAATGTTAGTTCAGGGCACTAGCTGCATGCCTTAGTTCAGGTATTAAAAACTGCAATCCATCTATATACCTTCAACATTTTATAGCCTGTAGTGACTAAACCAAGGGTTTGAAGCTCATTTCCTATTACTGCCTTTACTCCCTAGCCTAGTAGCTCATAGCTCTTGTTGAACTCAAAGCAGTACTCTGTAGGCAAAATAAAACAGATAATACAGTTTGACAACCATGTTTGTTAAAGTAAGGTAGTGACTCTCACTATACATTTTAAGGGAAAAAAGTAAAGGAATGGAGGGAAATTCTTGAAGTGGTCACTTTAGGTAATATGACTTTTCTCATTTCTCAGTTTGTCATTGTATTATGTGGATCTGAGACACAGATCCTAGATCTCTGCTCCAAATGCCTGGCAATGCTCTGAGACTAATATTCTGTACCTGGACCTGGAAAAGTAAGGATAATAATGCTGCCTGCTATGGATGTCTGAAGGCATAAATGAAATACTCCACAATGTCCATGGTCAGTGTCTGGTCCATAGCAGGGACACAGCAGGGCTCTTTGTCATACAACTCTGAGCCTCATCATTTACAACATATCAGTGCTGAGATCTTTCTGTAATAGGAACTGGTTTTCTCTTTGAGGAGTCTTTAGAATTTTTCAAAGTATTTGTTTTTCCTTTTGGAGAAGCAGCATCTTCCCCTGGAAATAGCTTCTTCCACCTTAGTTTGTTTTTCCAGCTCTCTGAGCAGCTAATCATCTGTGAAATACTTACATGTGTCAAAGTTGCCACTACTTTAATGAATAATTGGCTCATAATGTGAATAGTCCAAAAGATTTGTCTATCAGATCTGGACTACTGACACATTAATTGAATAAGCTTTACTTCCTTGTTAACAAAAATCAGTGCTTTAAATCTAAAAGACTAGGTTTCAAAACAATATGAGTGTGTTTTAAAAATGGCATGCATACATACAATTTGACTTGGGCAGGCAAATAGAAGAAGCTGGACCTTTTTACTTTTACTTTTTTGTTTTGTTTTGTTTTGTTTTTTAAGGTAGAGTTTCACTCTGGCCCAGGCTGACCTAAAATTAACTATGTAGTCTCAGGGTGGCCTTGAACTCATGGTGATCCTCCTACCTCTGCCTCTCGAGTGCTGGGATTAAAGGCGTGCTCCACCACACCCAACAAAGCTGGGCCTTTTTCATTTCCTGTAGCCTTGCACATTTTGAACCTTATTCCAATTTTTGCCTATAAGCACTTCAACCCTTGGAACTTAAAAGCAGTATTGTGTTCACCTCACATCCATGACTTCTCTTGTGCTGTAGTTTAGTACACACACACACACACACACACACACACACTTATGAGCTTGCTTTAACAAAAAACTAATAATAGTCCATTGTAGAGTTCCAAAGAGACACCACAAAATGAGCACTTTTTTCTTAGAAATGGGCTCATTTGAATCTATAATGGTGATTTCTGCCTAAGGTGTTTCACCTTAAGGTAATCCCCATGGGGCTGCAGAGACGACTTAGCAGTTAAGGGGCTTGCCTGAATAGCCAAAGGACCCAAGTTTGATTCCCCAGGACTCACATAAGTCAGATGCACAAGGAGGCACATGTGTCTGGAGTTCGTTTGCTGTGCTACAGAATTTGGTGCAACTATCCTTTCTCGCTCTCTCTCTCTCTCAAATAAATAAAATATTTTATTTATTATTAATAAATTATTATATTTTATTTATTATTTTTATTTATACATATTTATATATTATATGTACATAATATATATTACATATTATATTATATATTTTTTACTTTTTGTATTTTTTATTTTTGTATTATTTAATTTTTTATAGTATATATTAGTAATAAATTTTTATAAATAAAATATTTTATTCATTTATTTATTTGAGAAAGAGGAAGAGGCAGATACAGAGAAAGAGAGAATGGGCACACCAAGGCCTCTAGCCACTGCAAACAAACTCCAGATTCATGTGCCCACTTGTGCTTCTGGCTTAAGTGGGTCCTGGGCAATCGAACTGGGGTCTTCAGCCTTCACAATCAAATGCCTTAATGGCTACGCCATTTCTCCAGCCCAAATAAAACACTTTTTCAAAAGATAATCTCCATCAATAAAGTAGCAACAGCTTTCATCTTAGGCTCCTCCAAGATACTGTCCTACATTTGTACACATGTCATTTAGGCAAAATAACATTCTCCTTATATAAAAGTCTCTTTTCTTCTCTTTTCACCTCTTAGCCAGATTCATTGATATTCTTAATATCTACACCTGATGTATTCCCAATGTTGCTGACCTGGAAAAGTAAACATTAGCTTATAAGCTGTATGAAGAAAGTCTTGTGGACTTTTAGTGAAATTCAAGTTAAAATGGAGAGTGGGTTTCAAAAGACAGAATGTGTACCTCAGAAAGACATATGCTGTATTCTCCCACTTTCCTGATTACAGGCAACTTTGGTATCTTGAACTAAAGTACCTAGTGAGAATAATCAAACTTTTCATTATGGCTCCAATTCTATTTAGTTAGTTGAATAAAATAAATACTGAGCACCTGCTCCAGCCACATGCTAGGTGCTAGAGAGGAAAAAATATAAGTTACCAAGCATTGTCTTCAAAAAGCTTATAATCCAACAGAAAGAAAACTATAAAATTAATGTAGCTTAGTGAGAAAAAAAACTAGGACTCAGAGGGTCAGAAAACTTTTCTTCAAGTTCTTTGCCCACAATATTTCCTCTACCTGGACCACTCCCTAGGTACCTCTTCCCATAGGCCACTGTCACTTTTTGACTAATAGTTTTGGAAGTTTCCTGAATTTGACTTGTTTTTTGTTTGGTTTTACTCTACCATAACCATGAATGTTTCCTAAAGAATCTTTTTAGGCCGGGCGTGGTGGTGCACGCCTTTAATCCCAGCACTCAGGAGGAAGAGTTAGGAAGATTGCCATGAGTTCGAGGCCACCCTGAGACTACATAGTTAATTCCAGGTCAGCCTGAGCCAGAGTGAGACTCTACCTCAAAAAACCAAAAAATAAAAATAAAAATAAAATCTTTTTAGTAGTTAGATTTTCACATTTCTCTGTGTAGAAATCTGAAGAACTCTATGAATCCTTTCTTTGTTACATTTCTTCACATTCCCTCCAATACACTCTTGCCCACAAAACAGCCCTGTGTCTAGCATCAATGGTGCTCATGTAGCTCAGGGGGAAAGAGAAACAAAGGGAGGGAATTCCAGGCCCATATTCTCTCTCTACCCTCATACATAAGATGGAGATGATAATGACCATTTTCCAAGATTATTATGACAATTAAATAAAATAATGAAAGGCATGCTATATGACAAATTGAAAAGGAAGTAGTGTGCTAATTAATACAAGGCAGACTACAAGAAAAACCCAATAGCCAGAAATGAAAACACAAAGTTCAGAGAGAATGCAGGTAGGTAATTAACTGCTTCTGAAACCAGAGCAGAGAATGAATCAACAAAGGCAATAAAGACATAATAGAGCAGGTTATTTGTGGTGGAGAAATGAGGAATTTTTACTGAACAGTATAGAACACCTTCTTAGAATCTATTCAATAGAGAATGTGTGCATGAGAGAGACTTCTCACTAGAATGTGAAGTTGTAAGGACAGTATTCCTATCTGTTTTGTTCATAGTCTATGATGTCTGATACCTGATTGGAGTCATGATAAATACTTATTGAGTGAGTAAATTGTCGATGAATAAATAAATGAATGAATTAACTGTGGATAGATGGGTGGATGGATGGATGGATGGATATAAAGCAAGGACAAAACCAAGCATGGTGCTGATGCTATGCTTGAGAGATCGCACTGCAGAGAAGGAAGGGGGACGAGAGAAGAGATCAGTAAACATGAGTGCTATTGGCTAGAGAGACTTCTAGTGGACTGCAGGGTGCCAACTGATGGCCTATTTTCAGAGTTCCCACATTTTTGAGGTAACACAACATCTTTAATTGACAGTGAAGTGAAATGCTGCCTCTTGGAACAGCCTGGTGAAGCGCCTTGAATCAGGCCTCAGATTTGATGGTCTCAAAGCTCTCTTCTGCAGGTCACGGAGCTCAGACATTATGTGACATATAATGACAATGAAGGGAAAATATGTTTGCAATTCTGACAAAGATGGAAGCTATGGAAATCATCAGGAGATTTCATTCAGACTATCAATGAATGTAAATGATACATTTGCATAGAAATGTAGCTTTGCTGCATATATTGGTTAAAATTCAGAAATAGATGAATAATGAATAAAATGCCACTTGATAATTTGTAAAATGAAAATGTGATTACCTTTAGCTTTTGGTGAAAGATGAAAATCTCGTGTTTGGTGCTGCTTAATAAGGAAAGAAGACCCAAAACTAAACTGAAGATCAAAGATTTTCAGCAAGTTATGTTAACAAATGACTAGCTAATCAGTATCTATGATAAGAATCTATAATCTTACCAGTGTGAGATTGATGATAAATGTTAAACATTGATTTTTTAATAAGTTGAAGAACAGGTCTCTGCCACACACTTACAGATAGGAGTCACCCACTCTTCCATAATAGAATGCTGGTACAGTTCAGCACTTGCAATATCATTCAATACAATCTTTTCTAAGTTTTCGTGTTAATGCAATAACCTTGCAACAGACTTTTAAACTACCACTGCTCAGAGCATGTCTTTATCTAAGTCTCACATAGCAAGAATGTTTGAGATAATTGAGTTCTTGTCTAATTACATAAAGACTAATTTAGAAGCTCATTCATTTGAAGAGTCTCTGGCATAGAAAATCCATTTAAAGTGACACACAAGAGCAGGTAATTAAAAATTAAAGTTGAAATCAAGATGGAAAAAGCAAGATTGAAGGGAGCTGAGGCTGCTCTGATTAGTTCTGGAGGGGTAATGGGAGGGGCTTGGTAGACTCTCACTGATGTACAAAAAAGAGCAACTCTCTCTCTCTCTTCCTCCAATAAATAAAATATTTTTAAAGAAAGAGAAGAAAGAAAGGGGCAAGATAGAGGGATGCAGAAAAGCATGTACCGGTGCTTTTCTGAGTTTTTCCAGTATATTCCAGTGGCAAAATGGGGGGAGGACAGCGTGGGCTTGGGAGTCCCATTCTCAGCAAACCCTTCCCATCATGGGGATTGCCTGAGCTGGGTGGTGCGGGGAGCACACCGTCAGAGGAGCAGTGCCACTGGACATGAGTGCACTGTGAGCGCTTTCTTCTACGCAGAAGGCTCTGGGAGGTTCTTGCACAATAGCACATGTGTGTGTGCATGTTCTTTTATATTTTATTTCATAGTTTGAAAACGGTTTTTGCATCCGTAATCCATCTCAGCCTGCCATAATCCTAAGAAAAAAATATGTATTTTCCTAACCCCATTTTGCAAGTGGAGTAGCCCAGGTCCTGAAACTTGAAGAACAAACTTCCAGTGGCAAGACGAGAGGCCAGTCCACTGACTCCGAATCCCACAAGGCGCCGTCTGCCCTTGTGTTGACACTGCTGCGGCCTTTCACTCTTAGAGTGTTTTCTCTCTCTTTTCTTCCTTTTGTCTTTCAAACCTCCCTTGCCTCCCCATTTTTTTCACTATCCTTCCTCCTCACCCCATTTTCTCACCACCATTTGCTTTATTTCCACCTATACCTTCGCTCTGACAGCAACATCAGAGACTGGCATCTTCAGAACTACAGCCTGGCATTTCATTGTGAAAGGAAGGTGGCTTCTCTGCTTCTGAGACTCTGCTTCTGCTGCCACCAAATGCCACCCTCTGGGAACTCATAGGAACTAGACATCAGTTCCTGCAGAATAAAGCTAAATTCTTCCCGTGCTGCAAGGTAAGAACCTCATAGGCTCTGAGATTCATGTGGAATGTATCTGTATGAAAAAAAAAAAAAAAAATCCCAGGCTGGAGATGGAACTCAGCTGCAGAGTATTTGCCTAGCACATGAAGGGCTCTGCATTCTTCCCAAACACCATAAGAAAGCATCCCAAATGTTTACCTACTCTACCCTTGCCCCAGCAAGACACGTAGGTTATGTAAGGGAAGGCCAGCTCTACAACTTGGATTATCCCTCTTGATAATACATGAACATCTACAGACTAAGCCATAACCCAAATGTCCAGGTCTCTATTCCATTCACCAGGACCAAGTGACCTAATAGATAACTGATAACAATTTTTTTCCATGTTTGATCCCCTACAGGAATCACTAACGTCAAATGAGAACCTAATAAAAATGTAAATTGTTGGGTCCGAATCCAAATCTGGTGAGTTAGCAACTCTAAGAAGTGAGCCCAGCAATTTGTGTTAACAGGCTTTCTAGATTATTCTGATGCCAGTTGAGATTTGAGAACCACTGGCCTAAGAAGTGTTCAGTAGGAACAGTCCTAGACAAGAAGGTAGAAGACAGAAGAACTGGGCTCCCAGTTTATTCCCACACTTACATATGAGCTAAGGTAAATTGCACCACTTTTCCAGGACTCTACCTATTCATTCTTCAAATGAAGAAATGTTCTGTACAGTAAATACCAGGCACTTTTCTGTACCATACATTCTGTGGGCCTTCCTCAAGTGTACTTCACAGAATCTCTCTCTCAGTATCATCAATGAGTTGTACTTACTGCACAATGTTCTCTTGCTTTGATGTGAACACTGGTGCAATAGTGGTAAGAGGGTTATGGGAGTAACCAACTGCTCTCTGCTCGGATTTGAGGGCTGCTCCAGGAATTCATGCTTGCCACTGAAAACCAAGTCAAAAGCCTATGGCCAGGTAAGTCCTAGGCTTCTTAGAAGGAAGCTACTACTGTTATTTGAATAAATTGATATATTATACCCAATAAATTATCCTCTAAATATTTATGGCTTTACCCATAGATTAGTGCTGTTCTAACCTTTGGTCAGAAAAACTTCTTTTTGCTGCTGATAACTACTGGGCAGACTTAAAGCTCATCAGAATACTGAGAATGAGTGACTACTGTTCAGCCCTGAATGAGACGCCTCTGTCACCCTGCCCAGGGCTCGGGGAACATTTCAGAAGAGGGGAGTGGGAGGAGCATAAGAGCTGGAGCATGGAAAGGAGTGCTGTGGAACTCAGCCTGGACACGACATGGCCGTTGTGCTCTGGAACTCACAGCAGCTGTAGTGATCTGAATAAGGCTTTCACAAGATAGCAGTCAGCACCCCTCCATGCGCGCAGGAGAGGCTCATGGCCGTTAATGGATGCTGGGGGAAGGGGAATCATTGACATCAGTGGTGAAGTCATGAGTAAGCCTTGGGAAGAAGAAAGGATTCAGCTTGAGTAGAAAGGGACAATTGAGGTATGTATGATCAAAATACAACATACACATGTATGAAGTTGTCAAAAAGTAAAATTTTTCCAAAGCTTTCTTAAAGTCTAGAAGTTTATCCTCCAAGGATTTCTAACTTAACTACAGTAGGACTTGAGGGTGGCCCCACATCTACCATTCATATGATTCATGGGTTAAGCAGTTTCTTTTTAAGGAACCAGGATCCAGAATAAGGTATTCAAAACAAACTTTATCAAATTCTCAGTTTCCATGAAAGTTAGTCTAAGCTGTTAGATTGTAAATTTCAGTTTCAGGCATTTTAATGTTTTATTTTGTTTTGTTGGGCCTGTTATAAAATCTGCTGCTAATCTTCCCTTTTGCTACATAAATAAAACATCAATCTGGAAAGATCACAATAATAATAAAAGCATTCAACAGGGGCTGGTTTATCAAAACTGGCTGTCATTCTGCATCAGTTACTCTGGTGCCTTGTTAGAATCCCAGGGGAAGTTAGCCAGAAGGGAATCCTCCCAGAGAGCATTCCTCGCTGTAGCCAGAATATCAAGGGTGGCCTATCAGTCACCCCATATTTATGGAACCCCTACTCAAGAAGGAGCTGGGCGGGGAGCAGTTAACAAGTTTGAAAGTCCCTTCCCTTGTGCATCTCATCGTCCTGTGGGTAATGATGCCTGTGCCCCACATACCACAAGTGTCGTGGGGACATAGAGTAAATACGCAGAGAGTCACATCTAAAGCCATAGCCTTGAAATAGAGAGAGGCAATGACCTTGGGCAACAACATTGCTGCGTCTTCACCTAGTATTTCTACAGAATGTAACACATTCCCATTGACAATCCTGACTCTTTCAAATCAGCAGGGGGAGACAATCTCCTCCTCAGAGCCTCCTCAGAGGGACACTCCCCACCTCCTTCCCAACTTTCCCATCCCTTCCTCCTGAATCACTCCAGTGGCATAGACATGAAAACATCAGACTGGCAGACAAGGATCTATAAGAATTTTGTAGCATATAGGCTGGCTTAACTATTTCACACTACCCATTATTTTCAGCAATAATGAGATTATCCTTGGTTCTCACATTAACAGAAGCCACAATGTTAAAAAAGACTGCCCTGTAAAATAAATCTCGATACATAGATACATAGATAGATAGATAGATAGATAGATAGATAGATAGATAGACAGATATAGAGAGAGTGAGATTTATACATATATATATTATATAAGATTTATTTTACAGGGCAGCCATATATATATGTATGTATGTATGTATGTATGTATGTATGTATATATGTATGTATGTATATATACATAATTTTATATATACATATATATGACTGAATTCTGGGTAGATGCAAGACTGTGGTGGAATATCGACCTGCCACCTGATTTGTACACATATCCCCAGCCATTCAACAGCACAATGTTCATGGGAACAGGACCAGCTCCAACAACAGGTGCTCACTTACTGTTGTCCGCAGTAACACGACATCTGCTTCTTGCAAGGAACACGGGACACAGCTTGCCCATATGTGCCATGCTGGTCTCCAGTAAAACACTAAGGGAAGGATTCCAAATGAGAAGATGGATCCAGCGAGGCAAAGTGCTTGCCGACAGCCTTGAGTTCGATAGCCAAATATTTCCTGAAACCGAATCAGAGCATTGCCAAATACTGGTTAGTAAACCATAATTGAAATAATACACTGATTTTAGGGATTAAATGGAGGCAGAGAGTAAAGAAGCTGATGAGGGTCAAGGGATTTCCCTCAAATGAGAGGGAGTAGAATTTTCTGGTTAAAAGCACATTCTCAAGCCCAGTGTACTGGCACACGCCTTTATTCCCAGCATTTGTGAGGCAAAGGTAAGAGGATCACTGTGAGTTCAAGGCCAAGTGAGACTACATAGTGAATTCCAAGTCAGCCTAGGCTAGAACAAGACCCTACCTCAAAAAGCAAACAAAAAAAAAGACACTTCAGGTTTAGAGATTAGTGCTGTCGGTTGGTAGATGAGCTGTAAGCTTGAAGCGTCTCTATTCCTTATGCTGTCACTCATAATACGGGGGTAGTGATGGTGCATGATCGCTGTGTGGTTGAAATGATTGACTGTAAGTGCCACAGCAACATTTCCACCTCCTGCTCCTGCTGCTCCTGCTTCTGCTATTACAGTAACTTGATCCCAACACCCTGACATAGGTGTGAAAACTTAGCCCCTGGTTAATAAGCAGTCAGATTCAAGAATGGCTAGTGTCGGACTGAACAGATGGCATGATCATTAAGGCACTTGCTTGTGAAGCGTAAGGACCCAGGTTCGATCCCCCAATACCCATATAAAGCCAGATGCACAAGGTGACTCGTGTGTCTGGAGTTCCTTTGCAGTGGCTAGAGGCCCTGGCACACCCATTCTCTCTCTGCCTCTTTCTCTCTTTCAAATAAATAAATAAAAAATATAAGTTTTTAATTTAAAAAATAAGAGTTCCGGGCTGGAGAGATGGCTTAGCGGTTAAGCGCTTGCCTGTGAAGCCTAAGGACCCCGGTTCGAGGCTTGGTTCCCCAGGTCCCACGTTAGCCAGATGCACAAGGGGGCGCACGCGTCTGGAGTTCGTTTGCAGAGGCTGGAAGCCCTGGCATGCCCATTCTCTCTCTCTCCCTCTATCTGTCTTTCTCTCTGTGTCTGTCGCTCTCAAATAAATAAATAAATAATAATTAAAAAAAAATAAGAGTTCCTAGTATAATTGGTTCTGCTCTTGCTAGGTCCACATGTTACAACAGCAGTGTCGCTGGACATCAAACTACCACCACCAGCCTCTCTCTCTCACTCAACAATGACTAGCAGAAAAGCTTCTCTGACCCTTGGATCAAAGCCTTCTCATATACAACAATTAGATGCCACCCTACCATTAGCAACACATGTCAGTGCTGAATGACATCTTAAATATTATCTACACTCAGTATAACTTATGAAATGATCTATTTATTTTGTAGTGTCGAAATCTACCCTGGCACAAGCACCCTCCTGCTCCACGCTCAAGCTACTTCTTCCCAGCTTCCAAGGCTGGACCTGCTCTCTTCCTGCTTGCAGCCTGCAGTGATGTTCTGTCAGTCCCGCACTGCCAGGTCTATCTGTCCTAAGTTCACCCACCATCTTTCCCATGCACTTGGCTGGCTGACATGGTTGGCACAAATTCTCTTCTACTCTCCAACCTGGTCATTCCATCACCTTTTAAAGATATGTATTTAAAAGTTTCCTTATATTGTGCTGTGGAAGTGGCAGAGACATGGGGAATTACCGGGAAGCTTACAGGCAAGCTAGAATGGCATTTGCAGTGGTGAACAAGAGACCCTGCCTCAAGCAAGGTAGAAGGCAAGAGCCAACGCTTGAAGCTATCCTCTAACCTCCACACATGCCCTGTGGCACAAACATACCTGCAATCCCACACATGTTTATGCACACTAACACCAAAAAAAGCTTGTATCAACAGTCAGTTACTCTGTTCTATATTGCGAATCTCTGTTAGCATGTATTCTTGATAGGCTATGCAGTGAGAGCTCTTTAGTTTCCAAAGTATTCTCACGTTCATTTGCAAAATAAAGTAAGCAGATATTATTATCTCTATTCTTCAATTTAGAAAGCGGAAACTCAGTTGGTATGTATAAGAACAATTACTAGTAACTATTTATTATTGATAACATGCTAGCAGCTAGCATTTATTGGACATTTAAAAATCCTTCACTAAGCACTTTACACATATTCTCCCATCTAGTTAAAAAAGATTAAATAAGTTTTCCAAGACACAATGTCCATACAAATTCAAAGCTGGGCCTCCAGTATAAACATTTGCAGCACATAAGAAATAATGGGAAGTGACCATCTTTGCTCTAAATGTTTTCTCCACTGTCTTTAATTTCAGCTTAATTTAAGAACAGTTCTTCCATGTTAGACGAATAGCAGGCTATACCCAGAGAAATGTGCTATGCCCAAATAAATGAGATAATGTCTCTAGCCTCAAGGAGCTCACTAGTTTAGAGGGAGAAAGAGACCAAACATGTAAGATTAAACAAAGAACAATGAGATGGTTCATAGAAGGGTGGCCATATGAATTGTCATCTGAATGTGGTGCTCTTAATAACACTGAAGGGCTGGAGAGATGGCTTGGTGGTTAAGGCATTTATGTGCCTGTGGAGCCTAAGGACCAGGTTTGATTCTCACTACCCATCTGGAGTACATTTGCAGTGGCTAGAGTCCCTGGCCCACCCATTCTCATTCTCTCTCTCTCTCTCTCTCAAATAAATTAATTAATCAAATTTTTAAGATTTTATAAAAATAATACTGAGTAACAGGAGCCCACCAGAGTGTCCCAGGCAAACCAAGCAAATCTCTCCTGTGAAGGTACAGGGTGGCTCTAGAAGCTTCCTGCTCTCAGGCTGGTGGACACTGCAACTCTACTTACTGGCTCATGAGCCATGACACATTGATAAATTTTCTGTAGAAAGAATGAAAATATGTGCACAAGGCATGGTCAATTATTGCTTATTGAAGTGACTTGAATTTTACTCAATTGAAGGGAATTGCATTGCAGACACTACTAACAGATATTGGGTTTAAATTGCAAAAATTAGCATGACAACATTATTATCATCTTATAGCAATTACTTCTTATATTTATGGAGTGCCTTCTATGTCCTTTGAATATGCGTGGCAGAACTCTCCCTGCTACCTGTCCCACCTATTCTCACTTCCACAAAAAATGAGCCAAAGACATAGAACATTAGAAAAACATCAGGAGAATATTATGCAAATAATTAAAGTCACACCAAGCAATGCACATTACAGAGCAACACAGTGTCACCTCTTTTTATTCTCCCACACAGCTTCTTCCCCTACCTCTGTTCCTGGACATCCAGGTACTTCACATCCCTAAGGACTTCAAACCTATGCTCTCAAAAGCCATGGTTTACATTTCTCAGCCGATAGAAGGTCAGCAGAAGGTGAGAATCTACAGAACTTCTCAGAAGAACACGCAGGAACACAAACACACAAACTCCACAGGTAAGTCAGGGAGCCTTAGGGCCCTCTGCAAAGACTTGCTCTAGAGAGCTCACGAGGCCCAGTCAAGGTCTTTCAGGATTTACTCCCAGTACTTTGACTTGGAACCTGGCACAGGCAAACACTTTGTGGTGCTGGGAATGTGGAGGTACAGGCGAAAGGGACAACTGAAGCGACACGGTGGCTCTCTCGAAAGAAGCTTTCTAGAACAGTGTCATTGTGTAAAGGCCCATCACATCCCTAGAATGACTCCCAGCCTTTGGATCCCAGAACCTAGAACAGTGTCATTGTGTGAGGGCCCACCACATCCTTAAAGTGGCTTTCAGCCCTTGAGTCCCAGAACCTGCCAGCGGGTTCCTCCAGTAGGGAAGACACAGGGTCAGCAGGTCTCAGAGACTAGGCATACCAATAAATAAATAAACAAATAAATATAAAATAAATGGATGCCACTGTCAGGCCAAGCGGGGAAATATGGCTGTCCACACTAAGAGCACAGTCTCTCTCCAGCAGCACTAGCTCAACATTCATAACTGTATTGCCAGTGGAGCCAAATACAAGTGGAGCACTTAAAATGGGCTCTGAAGCCGGGCATGGTGGTGCTCGCCTTTAATCCCAGCACTTGGGAGGCAGAGGTAGGAGGATCACCATGAGTTCAAGGCCAGCCTGAGAATACAAAGTGAATTCCAGGTCAGCCTGGACTAGAATGAGACCCTACCTCAAAAAAGAAAAATGGGCTCTGGAATCTTCCACAACCATCTCTCAGCCTGATTGTTATGTGCTTTCTTTACACACATCAATTCATTCAATCAAATTATAGTCAAATCATGTTAGCCTGAGAGCCACTTAGTCTCTTTAAGACAATTTTGTATTTCTCTACAGGCTTCATTAGACATTTGAAAGTTTTTAAAGATTCTAGTTTTCAAAAGTTTACCTCCCTGAAGATAATCCCTTTTCCTTTATTTTCAAATGTTGGGTGTGAAAAGAATGCATCACTGTAATTTTCATGTATTACAGCAACTTTTGTGAAATGAATGCAATTTACATCACTGCTTCCCTTCACTCCACTTATTAAAATCTCGGCCATAATAATTCTTCATTTGCCACTCTTTAGTAAAAGAAGAATTTCCTAGGCGTCTAAATCAATGTGGCATTGGCATTTACATTTAAAACAGCAGCAACAACGACCTTAGTATAACTGGCAGCTCTTCCTCCTTGCTCTCTCTTTGGCTGGAGGGTGATTAGTGGGGAAATGGTCCTCAGAGGTAGGCTGACCATAAGAGTCCTTCAGAAAGGTAGTGAATGAAGATGGGGTTTTTTGTTGGCTGGCTGAATAGTTCTTAAAATTTTAAATTGTCCTCTAGCTATTTTCACATGAAAGTTATTATTTCTGTGTTTTTAAAAGAAATAAATGTCAGGCGTGGTAGTACATGCCTTTAATCCCAGCACTCCTCCTCAGGAGGCCAAGGTAGGAGGATCACTGTGAATTCAAGGCCAACCTGAGACTACCTAGTGAATTCCAGGTCAGCCTGAGTTAGAGCAAGACTCTACCTCAAAAAGAAAAAGAAGAAGAAGAGGAGGAGGAAATCAAAACATGCAAATATTATCCATTGATTCATACAGGGTGAGAATCAGCTAGTGAGCACAAAAAGACATGTACAAACCAATCCAGACCACGTCGTGAGTAAAGATGGTGTGCTGCCATCTGTCGATACAAAGAGACTTTTCATGTCACACCTCAAACACGTGATCCCCAGGAATATGGAGCAGGATGGATGGCTTTTATTCAGAGAATAGTTAAAACAGTTAGTGTAAAGGACTGTAGCACCTTATCACCTTTTGATAAATCTAAAAACAAGTAAAACTTAAAGCATTTTAGGAAATATCTAGATACTAGTTAGATATATAAACATCCAGATAGATAGATAGATACATAGATAGATAATGATAAGAGATAAATAGATGATACATAATGATAGATAGATAATGATGGATAATGAGAGATAGATGATAGCTAATAATAATGATAGATAGATAGATAGATAAATAGATAGATAGATAGATAGATAGATAGATAGATAGATAGATAGATAGATAGATAGATAGACAGACAGACAGATAGAAAAAATGATGAGCTCATGATGATGTGGGACAATGGCTGAGCTGTGACAGTGAGGTAGAGAATCATAGATTATAAAGTGAAAAAGCAGTCAGATATGGTGGCACTCATCTGTAAGCTGAGGCAGGAGAATCATAAGTTCAAGGCCAATATGGACTACATAATAATATTTCTGGTGGTGGGTTCACCACTAGGTTGATCCCGAACAACAAGAACAAATGATGCGAATGTGTCGTGAACCAAAGGACATGGACAACCTAATTATGAGTTTGTGAGGTTCTGGGAAGAGAAAGACAAAAATTGCCAATCAGAGTGAGAAGAGAGATCCTCTCTAAGGGAGCAGGGGCTCTCCCACTGCCCACTGTCCTGGCCAGGCTGTCCTTTTCCCTAACCCTAAGGCCACATGTCTGCTTCTATTTCTTCTCTCATTGACAGGAGGAGTTAAATCCTCATCAACAAGTCCATGGTTTCCTTCCAGGAGTGTTTCTGGGCTCCCAGGGAATATTTGAATATTTATTTTTAGTCACGCTCAAATGAGTACAAGTTGCTTCTGGCACCAGAAGCCAAGCGTGATGTGTCATACTCTACAATGCAGAGACAGCTTCTCCCATGCTTGATAATGAAAACTGATCTGTGCCAAGTAGTGCCAGTGCTGAAAACCCATGTTTCAGGCATTTATTTTCCCCCATCTAACTTAAGTTGATCATTAGTCCTAGTGCCTAAGCCACCATCCTCCACACCAGACAATTAAAATGTTTTGATTTTAGGATTTATGGAGAGAAAGGATTCACACCAATGCCCACTGAACACTGCTATGGTTTGGATATTGTTTGTGCCCTCCCAAAGGCTCACATAGTGAGAACTTGGAACCTGAGGGGGGGATTAGAATGTGTGGACATCTTTAGCAGGTGAGACAATGAGACATCCTTATGCCACCAGGGGTATGACCTCAGAAGGGAATCCTGGTCTTCTGGGATGCATCGTGCAAAAACGGTTGTTGTAAAAGCCTGAGCCTCATTTCAGAGCCTTCTCTGGTTTCCTATGTCATGATGTGAATTTTTTCTATGGCTATACTACAACCCTGAACCTACCCATTCTCATTTGATTTTGGAAACAGAGCAAAGATGGGCCAATCCGGTTAGTCCCAGGTGGGAGATGAAAGCCCTTTTCATGCACCCCATGTTACCATCATAGGGCCCTCTTCTGAGTCTCTACAATGTTGTTTAGACTTCCAGCCTCCAAAACAATGAACCAAATAAACCTGTTTTCCTTCATCAAGAGCCTGACTCGGGTATCACCAAAGTGACAAAACCAACTACTACCACTCTGTAGTGGTCACAACGCAGCCCAGTCACCCTGCAGATCTACCCAGTGAGGGGCCAGGAGAGAAAGCACCTTGTCCACATGGCTTCCCCTTCCAGCCTCCCTTTCTGACCTCTGTTGGGCCATTTCCCAAGTACCTCACTCTGCCCAACCCATGAGAACTATTTCTAGTTCCTTGAATTCACCATGCCCTCGCCAGCCTTACAGTCTCCCATGCTCCAGTTGCAAGTTCAATTAACCCAATTCCACCTCCCGCTTTGGAATGTCACCCCTCTCTCATTCTCCACCTTGGAATGCCACTTCTCTCTCATTCTCCACCTTGGAATGCCACTTCTCTCTCATTCTCCACCTTGGAATGCCACTTCTCTGGTTACGAACTCCCAGTGTCTCTTACCACACCCGTTCTTCACAGGATTGTCATGAAAAGCAATAATAGTATCAGACCTCAGAACCAAGAATGATCATAGAAATGTTTTCATGCTGTTATCTCTGGGACATGCTCTTGAAAGTATCTTTGCTTAAGTTCAATTAAAATTGTCTACTATGTCTAAGGCCATAGGTAAGGTATGTCTGCTAAAGATAAATTTATTACCCTCAAAGGAGTAATGGGAGAAATTATGAATTTAAAAAGAACTATAATTCGGGACCAAGAAATATGAAGTGCCATATGAAAAGCACAAAGGAAGAAATTAGTTTCAGATGATGAAGAGATCCTACTGAGATTATAATTAGCAAGCGCCTTCCAGAAGAATTGCTTCTTGAAAGTGACTTGGAGAAAATTGGTTTTCTCGGTATTTTAGAATTTCAGTAATTGGAAAACAAGGATAAGAGAAAGAGGACTTCGAGTATAGAACTAGCCTTCAGCAGAGGTGCAGAGTCTGGAAACACAGCATATGTTTGAGGACAAAATGTTGGTTTCACATATTATAGGTGGGCTAGTATACTGTAGTGTCACAAGTGACCCACTCGGTCATAGTTAGAAAACTCGGCTTTGGAGCTGGGAAGCAGCACATACGCAACTCTAATCCCAGCACTGGGAAGGCTAAAGCAAGAAGATTGTGAGTTCAAGTACAGTCTGGCCTTCATAGTAAGGCCCTGTCCATTTCTCTCACCAAAAATATCCCCCCCCAAAAGCAACTTTATGTCACCTTTGGAACTGTTAGATGAATACCCTATTCTAACCAATGGTTAGTCAAAAGAAAATTTGCTAAATCCTTAAAAACTACAATTATATCTTTCCTGGTCTACAGCCATAGGGTAGACCTCTCATACTTTCCATTAAGGTAGCATTCTAAGGCAGAGTCAGGGCAAAGGTCACTGCCTGCAGACGTTCCAGTGGGACAATAGTTTAACTATGGTAGTGGGCAAAATGGATGGTTGTGCTTGGGGATTTAATTTCTTTGAATTAACCAGTTTCCTTTTTTTAGCCCAGGATGCTGTCAGCCAGGACCATGGGCACTCTTCTTGTCACTCCTGTTAGCTGGCAGAAAAGTAGCCCATCCCACCCTTTGGCAGAAGACAAGGTGGTGATACTCTACTCTGTGGACAATTGTTAACACAAACTTGACCTGAAGGTCATGAAAACACATTTCCTATGACCCTAACTCACATCACTTTAAATATACATTGTCCCCTATAATGCTTTCATTCTTATAACACTATGAAGATGACATTATCAGCCGTGGGTCAGAATAAGAAAGGCATGGTTCAAAGAGATCAGGGGACACTCCCACAGTCACCCAGCTGGTTAGTAACAAGGCTAAGTCCCCTCTTAATTAAAACTTTTGACCTAACAAGCCTGCCTGTCATAAAGATACTTCCTCCTCCTCAGCACCTCAGCTCTCTGATATTCTCTTCAGCAGGTGTCCCAGGGGACAGAGCTTGAATACTTGCTGATTGTTCACATTTGGGTTAATGGATGTGCTGCCCAGACAAGTTCTCGAGTTCCTCTTAAACAGGTTTTTCACAAGCTTCAAACTGCAGACTGAGAAGGAACAGGGAAGAGGAACTCCACCCAAAGCCAAGCCAGACAGTGGCTCCTACAGACAGCATTCTAATATCTTGAGCTGGTCATCTTGGGCAAGAGGTGTTTTCTAGGCGCTAGGCGCTAGGCGCTCCCCCCCCCCCTTTCTATCTCTCCCCCTCTCTCTCATGATGCTGAAACTGAAACTTCTCTTGTCAGGATATATTTGGCATACTTAGGACTACTTGTAATCTTAGTTCCCAGTTCATGACTTAAAAAAAAAAAAAACTCCTGTCATTCACTAAAGAAGCATATTTTGTGATTATTGAGCGATTCTCAGCCACACCTGAGCTTGTGCTAAGATACAAACACAGGCTTAGCAGAGCCTGAGGTTACTCTTGGTGGGCTTCTAAGCAGCTTCAGGATGGGAGCTTGTGGCCTGAAGGTTTGAACTATTGGTCCTTTTGCAACTTCAGGAGAATTCCAAAAGCCAGGCTAAGAGATTCAGTTCGAAATCAATCCTGGGACCTCAATAAGAGCCTTTAAATGATAGGATCAGAGAGCTCCAGCACTGATAATCACATGTGGGCACTGGAAGAGTATTGGACCCCAGCTCCACGGGACAGGGGTCCTGAGCTAAGGACCCTTTCAGGCCTCCCAGTACATATGGCTTCATCGGGCTGCTCACTTGTTCCTTTGCAATAAGCCAGAAACAATAAGTAAAGTGTTTTCCAAAGTTTTGTGCCCCACTCTAGCTTATTATCAAACAGAAAGGTGATTAGGATATAGAGAAACCACTTGTCTTTGTACCCAATTCAGACCCATGCAAGGGGAGCTAGGAGACCTGATGCTACAAACTGGTCTCCCAAGTGGGAACAGTCTTACCAGACTGGACCAACAAGCCTGTGGCGTCAGAAACTAAGTCAGGGTAGCTAACATCAGCTCATCAAAATGAGCTGTAGATATTCATTTGAGAACTGGTTCATGTCGGGGGTGGGGGGAATCTACATATTTGGTATCCAAAATGTGAAAACAGAAAGGAAGGAAAAAACGAAAGCCCGATATCTAAGAGGTGTAAGAAACTCGTAGCACAGACATAGCAGTATGAGACTGTCGCCATCCTGGCACCTTGCTCGCTGCCCTGGGTGCTGACCAAGACCCGCACAGAGCCGAGGAGAAAAGGCTGCCCACTTACAGCTCAAGCACCTGATGTAGGACGTGGTTTGGCCATGTGTTTGTTAATCTTCTGGAAGCCACTAACCCCATCTAAAAAACCCAAAGGCAGCAATACAGACTTAAAAAAAAAAAAAACCTGTTATGATGTGGGACAAGGCTTGCAAAGTCTGTGGCCTGGATCCAATTTCCCAACATCCACGGAAAGCCAACACAAAAAAGTGACATGAGGGACCCTGGCACATCCATGTACACATACACACACACCTATGTCAATAAATAACTACATTTTTATAGCCACATAAGAATGCAATAGGATACAGATTGTGAACGTGTCATTCAAGCATAAGCTCATATTCTGAGGGGAAAACTACTTAAGATGCATGGCTCATTGCTCACGATCCCTGAACACACTGACCGCTCCCACACACACAGCATTCAAATCTCAGCTTACCTCCCCACCCTCTCTGAAGTAGCTCCCAGCCACACCCTCCCACATCATCCTTTGCATCTCCAAATGCCCTTATCTCTAACTTTCTAAATGATAATATTTGCCTGGTGCAGATCAGGTAAGTGTGTCAAACTGTTTGAAGACAGAGGGATAAACACCTCTCTGAGCACTCCAGTAAGAACCCCAGGGCGACCTGCAACATGTCAGGCAATTTTGCTTTTTCCTGCATGTGTAGCATCACGATTCCTGTCCCTTCTCTCATTTCCTATGTCTAATCAGAGTACAACTGGGCAAAACTGCGCCTAACAGGAGTTCTCTTGCTTCCTGTCTTTTGAGCACTGCCTACCTCAATGCTCTTTTAAACAAGTTTTTTGTTATTGTCATTGCTACTTGTTTTATTTTTCCAACCCCCATTCCAAATTTATTTGTTTATCTCAGAAAATAAATAAATAAATATGTCTTAGCAATCTTTGAAAGTACTGTTCAGAGGAGTACATGCTGAACATGCTTATAACCCCAACAATTAGGAAACTAAGTCAGGAAGATTATGAGCTCCAAGTCACCCTAGGCTACCTAATGAGAACTTGTCTCAAAAACTAACAAAACAGGGCTGGAGGGATGGTTTAACAGTCAAGGCATTTACCTGCAAAGTCAAAAGACCAAGATTGGATTCCCCAGGACCCACGTTAGCCAGATGCAGAAGGGGGTGGACACATCTGAAGTTTGTTTGCAGTGGATGGAGGCCCTGGTGTGCCCATTCATTCTCTCTCTCTTTCTTCCCCTCTCTCTCCCTCTTTCTCTGTCAAATAATTAAATAAATAAATAAAAAATAATAACACTATTCAGATGCAACTTGTTCCATGATACCTCCTGAGTCAGAATTAATCACAAGATTGAAATCCAACTTATTACCTGTGCCCTCCTCTCTGAATCACCACACACCATTACACATCCAGTTGTGTGACTCAGAAATCTAGAAATTTCCTTCAATTCTCTCCTCCTAGTCCAAACATCTAATTAGTCAAAGATCTATTGATTGCCTTCTAGATGTCTGTTGGTTTCCTGTGCTCCATCTCTTTTTCTACTGCCTTATTAACTCAGTCACTGATCTCCCCATATTCATCATGGAGTCTTGTTCCACCTCTGAAGTTGTTCAAACTGCTAGAGACATCCAAATTCATATCCCTACTAGTGTGACCAATTGTCCCAACTGGTCCAAGACTGTACCAGGGTCCAAGAGAAGCCTCCAAAGAAGCAGCAACATGAGTATTGCTCCCAATGCTATACTGACAACTGCCTCCAGGGAAATAACAACAAACAATAGTGAACTGAATCACATCATAACAGATATACAGAGGCTACAGAGAACTCAACACCAAAAATCAAATGACTAACACATCCAAGGCTCAGGGATGATTATGGGAATAGGGGCAGAAAGATTGTAAGAGCCAAAGGGTGGATAGAAATACCCTAAGGTATACCCCCACCCAGAATCTAATAGAGGCCCTAATTGCCCCACAGCAAATACCAAAGACCCTACTGAGGAGAGCCCTCGGGAGAATGGAAAACAGGAATATAAGGAAGGAATATAAGATTATAATCTACATTTTAAAAATCTGCAGGGATGTAAAATTGTCTTAATGGTTAAGGCACTTGCCTGCAAAGGCTAATGACCTGAGTTTCAATCTCTAGTACTCACGTAAAGCCAGATGTATAAAGTGGTACATACATCTAGGAGTTCCTTTGCAGGGGCTAGAAGCCCTGGTGTACACATTCTATATTTTTTTGTCTGTATCTCCTCTCTATCTCTCTCTGCTTGCAATTAATTAATTGATTAATTAATTTTTAAAATTAATTAATTTTTTAAAAATAAAAAATTATATATACATATGTATAAAATTTTTAAAAATTAATAGTCAAATATCCCACTTAATCCAACCTGCTCTCACTCTTGGTTGGAGAATCTGTTTTATTTTACAGATGGCAGATAATACTGAGGAAATCCAAGATCCACCAACACAACAAGAAAAGACAGCCGACTGTGCATTACGTCTAACATACCACGCAGGCCCCAGGGGACTCTGAAGGGGAAGCAGAGACACAAATAAGACTCTCACTGTTAGCTGGACAACAGACGCCAGGATGGCAACAGCCAACATGGCCAATCAAAGCAGAAGCCCAGAGGTCACAGAAAATGCAACATTAAATCAGGCTACTTGCAGGCTCACTGTGGCTCAAGAAACGTTGCAGAAGCAGGGGTGGAAAGACTGGAAGAGCCACAGAGTACGTAGGAGACCTGGAGGCACAGCACCTGACATAGGAGGCCTTCGTGACCCCACAGTGAGTCTCAACAACCCCACAGAGGAGGACCCTGAAGGGTGTCGGGGGAGAGAGGTGGCGGGTCACCTCCACCTCATTTGCCTGGAACCAGAAGTCATTTCCAGTGGAAGCAGTGGCATGAGTACTGCTCTCTCATGGCTAGCCTAAAAGCCAGTTCCTGGGAGATGGTGACAGACAATGTGGTCCCTCAAACTTCATCAGGACAGAGATACAGAGGTTACAGAGAACTCGACATTAAAGCGGATCTCTAACATGCCCACCAAGGCTATAGGAACAGTGCAAAAGAGGTGGAAAGACAGTAAGAGCCTCAGGGTGAGTGGGATTAGCCTGGGGTACCATGGCCCTACCCTCTGCTCCCCCCCCCCACATGCACATAGACAAAGATGAACTAAAGCCTTTAGGACCCCACAGTGAGTACCACTGACCATGCTGAGGAGGACTGTCAGTAGAATAGTGGCAGGAGGCGAGGTATAAGAGTACAACTTTTTTATTTAAAAAAAAGTCAATAAATTAAAAAAAGCTTTCCCCTTTGAATTGTTTGGCTTAGGTATCTTGTCACAGTGATACAAGTTGAAACAACCACACAATCTTACCTAGAACTTGTGGGGGCTCTTCAGGTGACAGCTAATAATTGTGCATACTAATAAGGTACCATGTGAAAATGTTACACATGTATATAATAGTCAATGGTTAGATCAGGTTAATTAGCATATCCATCACCTCGAACATTTATCATTTGTCCACATTGAAAATATTCAAGATCCTATCTTTCAGGTAGTTTGAAAGATACAACGAATTATTAACTACAGTGACTACTGGCATGGATGCTATAAAACATGAACACTTAATTCTCCATCTATTTTTCTACCTATTCATAAAGCCTTCTCAAATCTCCCTCACTCACTCCCTTCCCAACCTCTGCTAACCACTATCCTCCTTCTATTTCTAGATGAACTTTTCTTTAGCTTTCACATGAGTGAGTATATGTGGAATTTATCTTATTACCTGGGCCTGGTTGATTTCACTTAACATAATTATGTCTCCATTTACCTACAGAGTCATAAGTGGCAGAAGTCATCTTTTTGTGGCTTCACAGCATCATGACATGTGTAACACATTTTCTGTATCCATTTGTCAGTTGATGGTCACTTACTTGGTTCCATTATTTAATCACTTTGAAAAGTGGTGCAGCAAACATGACAGTGAGTGCAGATGTGTTTTCAATATAATGACTTCATTCTCTTTGGATATATGCCCAGTGATGGGATTGTTGTGTTAAATGAGAGTTCTTTTTGCTAATATTTTCAGAACCTCCATCCTGTCTACTACACTAGTTGAACCAATTGACATTGCAACTTGTATCTGAATTAGTTGAATAAAATGCATGCTTCTTCTATTAGAGTATTGGGTCTTTGAGGCAGGAATTGTTTATCTCCCTGAGATCTCTACAGAATCCAAGCTGAAGGAAACTATTACACTGTTCAGTTCATAAGGCTTAGGCCTTGTATAAAGTAAGAAAAACTGGATGCTATGATATTTGCTAGAGTATAAATAAAGAGGGCTACAGCCATCTTGATGGATTCACCTTTTTAGAAGTCACTGCTTCTTTCAGAAGGAACTGCTTTGTAACAGACAGCTTCAGATTGCTGGGATGAACTTCCAAACCAGGCATAGTTATGGGAGACAGTAATTTATTTGAGGTTACAGATCCAGGAGAAGTTCCATAATGGCAGAAGTTGGCCTTTATTTTTAGGACCAAACAGAGGGAGAGAAAAAAGCCAGACACCAGCAGCAGCAGCACAGGCAAGCACACTTCAGGAATGGGCAAAGCTTAAGCACTTTCAGTTCTTTAGACTGGAATCCCAAATCTACCCTCACATCTTAGGGCTGGTCCCTACCATCCACCAGTGACACCTCCTTCAGCCAAGTAGCTGGAAATCCAAGAAGCTTTAATAAAACTCCTGAATCTATTGAGAGACATCTACTCAAACTACCACATTTCACCCCTAGCCGCCAATAGATTCATAAGCATCTCACATTGTAAATTGTGTTCAGTCTAAATTTAAAGGTTCCCATAGTGTTTATCAACTTAAGATAGTCCCAAAGTCCTAAGTCTCATCCGAGATTTAAGATTGTCGCATAACTGTGAGTCCTGTAAAATCAAAACAAGTTATATACTTTCAACATATAAAGGTACTGAGTGAACATTTTCAATTGGCATAAGGCATAACAAGGAGAGACTGGAACAATGCAAACTCAACAACCATCAAACAAATATCAAACATCTGCAGTTCAAGTCAAATATCATAATCAGTGACTGACAGTCTCTGGATTTTCCAATGCTACCACTCCAGTTGAAATGAATAGCCAGGGAAAACTTCCATCCCTGGCCAGCAGCCTCCATGGTAGCCCCTGCACAGTTGTGGTATATACAAAACATCTTTTGGTCCCCATGAAAACCACAGTCCACCTTCCAATGAATTTTCCTGGCTATAAGGGTCACCACACCCTTCCTCAAGCCACATCTCAATAGCAGCTCTTGGAACCATGTGCACTTCACCCACTTCATTTGGTTTTCATGCTTCTAAAACCAATACCAGGTGTGTAGAACACAGCCATATGTTTAATTCGGGAACAAAATAAAGCATGATCTTGAAGAGAAGTTCTGTCCTTTCAGATCTCCTTTCAAAAAAGTGAATTCTTACTGTTTAATATTTCTGGAGTGGGATCACCTCAGTATTCTCTACATTGTTTTAATATAAAGTAGTCAGGCCATCTTCTTTAAGACTGATAATGTGTTTGACAGTAGTAGTTTCAGTAAATGAAAACCAGTCTCTGTGCCTGTAAATTTTAAACTTGCTTGAATTTTTTCCAGCTTAAAATCTTAAATCTCTCATTCCCATATCCTTAGTCAAGCACATCAGTCCACTACAAATTAATCTTGATCAAACTCTCTGAACATGGGCAGCAGAACATAGTCAGCCTTTCTTCAAGTAGCCCGGTTTAAACAAGGTTTTCTACAGTCTTTCCTTCCACTTAGAAAGTTCATAAGCCAAACCTTCAAATACAATCCTATTTCTACTTAGTATCTTCAAAATAACATCAGAATAGGCCATAATTACTTGTTTTCTCAATCAAGAAGGTGTCTACAATTGTAAGTGCCAAGTACATGCCCATTCCTCCAAAACAAAATTCCAAAAGACCAAAATCCACATGGCCAAATTCATCTCAGCAACCCTACTCCTGGTACCAATTCTGTAGCAAACAACTTCATGTTACTTGGATGAACTTCCAAACCAGGCATAACCATGGGAAGAAGGAAATTTATTTAAAGCTTATAGATTCAGTGGACATTACATAGGCAGAAGAAGTTGACCCTCTTTTACAAAACCAAGCAGAGAGAGAGAAAAAAAGCCAACACCACCACCAGCAGCTCAGGCAAGCACATTTCAGAATCCCAGGAAGACCTCCAAGCACTTGGAATATCTTCAGACTGGAATTCCATATCCATCCCCACACCTTAGACCTGGACCCTAGGATCTGCCTAGTGACACCCCCTCCAGCCAGGTAGCTAGAAATTCAAGAAGCTTTACTGAAACTCCTGAATCTATTGGAGTATATATATTAAAACTACCATGTGCTTTACTTTGAAGTAAAAAGACAGGAGTGCAAAAAGTTGCAATTTCCCACCCAAGCCAAATACTAGAAACAGTTTTCTAAAATTTATCAATTATCTTCCCACTGTGAAAAAAATATTCATTGCTCAGTGGTCATGCAACTCCTATCTTCAAACCATGTCTGCACCAATGGACCTAAAGTTGGTACCACCCACCACATACCTTAAAATTGCATGGACCCTTATTAAAAAATACAGTTTCCTAAGCTACCACCCTAAATTTCCTAGGATAGGATCAAAGAACCAGGGCATTTCTTAATCAGTGTTTTAGCTGTCTCTTGTCATAGAGGCATTTGAAAACTGCCAATTAATACAGAAAAGTAAACATTTTCATTTCTACATGTTTTGTTTCTTCTGCCAAGTGGTTTATATGAGAATTAAATAATATTGTGGTGTATCATGGTTTGAATGCAATGTCCCCATAGCCTGAGATGTTTGTGATTAAGTTTCTTACTTAGTCTGCAACAGGCAAAGCCCTGCTATAGGAAATGTGTCTCTGGGAAGATATTGAGTTTAGCCTACTATGTGTGCAGAGTCAGCTCATGCTTGCTGTTTCTTGTTGTCATTCTCTCTGCTGCTGTGGATGTATGATGAGGTGGGCTGGCTTCTTCTGCTAGGAAGAAGCTTCCCCTAGAAACTGTAAGTCTGAAATAAACCCTTTCCTTACATAAGCTACTTATGATTGGTGTTTGTTCCAGCAATGAGAAGTAACTGCAACCTGGTGGTTTGAATATAAAATGACCCCCATAAGCAACGATAAATATACCAACTAGCACAATGGTGGCCTGTCTGTTTTGGAGGAAACCAACTGTTCTCTGATTGGACTTGAGGTCTGCTCCATAGAAGGGAATTACTGTTTGGTACCAAAAACCTAATGAAACCTCTCCTCTTTCTGTGCTTTTTGATGGTACACCAAAAATTAAATGATTATAAAATATACTCTAAAATGGCATGGATTTAAATAAATGTAAATAGTTTAAGACAATTATAAAGGGTGAATGTAAAAGGATGAAATGATTGTTTTCTAAGCTTCACAATCTGATAAAGAGATAATATCTGTAAATTGATATGATGTGTTAAAGCAACTACTATGACAGAAATGTATACAGCTATAGAGAAAAGGAACAGACATAGGGGCTAGGGGGATGACTCAGTGAATAAAGGCACTTGCTAACAAGTTAGTGAACCAAGTTTAATACATAGCACCCTGTAAAGTTGGATGCAAAGTGGCACACATGTCTGTAATTCCAACAAACTAGTGGCAGTGGGAGGTGATGGCAGGAAAATCCCAAAGCTTGAGGGTCAGCTAGACTGGCACACATGCATCAGCAAAACAACAAGAGAAATCCTCTCTCAAAAGCAATGTGGAATGACAGCCCCAACATCCCAAAGTTGTTCTCTGACCTCCAAGCACACTCTAGCATGTACATGCCATATACACATAGACACACACACACACACACACACACACACACACACACACACACATTTTTCAAAAGTAAGAGACACAAATCAAAATGGACTTCTACAAATTATTCAAGGAACCTACAGAAAGGCAGAAAAAAAGACAATCCAAAAATAATAAAACAGAGAGGACAAAGAGGAAACAAAAGTTCAGTCATAAATCTTAGGATATTACTAATTACATCAAATATAAATAGACTAAATGCATTGATTAAAATACAGGTGTTGGGCTGGAGAGATGGCTTAGCAATAAAGACACTTGCTTGCTAAGCCAAAGGACCTTGGTTTGATTCCCCAGTACCCACATAAGCCAGATATACAAGGTGGCTCATGCATCTGGAGTTTGTCTGCAGTGGCTGGAAGCCATGGAGTACCCATTCTCTCCCCTCTCTCCCCCCCCCCCGCCTCTTTCCCTCTCTCAAATAGATAAATAAATAAAAATAAAATATTTAAAAACAAACACAGATGTTGAGGCTGGAGAGATGGCTCAGCAATTAGAGGTGCCTGCTTGCAAAGCTTGACAGACAGGGTTGAATCCCCAGTATCCACATAAAGCCAGATGCACACAGTGGCACATATATCTAGAATTCTTTGCAGTGGCAGGAGACCCTATTATACTCATTCATTCTCTCTCCAAGTAAATAAATAGCAAATAAGAGACAGGTATTATTAGTGTGCATTAAAATATATAGTCCAACTGCATGTGGTCTATAACAAACTTACTTCAAATACAATAGTATATGTAGGTTTGAATTTAAAAGGGACAAGCTATAATAGGGAAACAGAGAAAACAAGACAAGAATGGTTATGATATGAGATAAGTGGACTACATAACAAAGAAAAGTAGCAGAAACTGAGAGGGACATTGTATAAAGATAAGAAGTTTGGCTCACCAAGAAAATATCACAATCCTAGGTGTGGATGCACCAGAGCTGGGGGATGTTATACAAAAGCTAGTAGAAATAAAAGGAGAAATGTAAAGGTCCATAATTGTAGTCAGATGCTTACACATGTCTTTCTTAATACTTCATAAAACAACTAGATAAAAAAGAAACAAGAATATATAAGACTCAAGAGGATCATTAATGATGTTCTTCAATTATTTATTGGTCGCTGAATCTAAAAGAATGCACATTCTTGTTATAAGATCATAGAATATGTATCAAGATAGACTATACTTTAAATCCAGAAAGTTTAATCTTAATACTTAAAATAAGTGTTTCCCAGTTATAATAGAACAAACTTGAAAAATAGTAATAGGAATACAAAGGGGAGTTTACCTGTTTAGAACTAAGCTAACACATTTTGAAATAATTGGTGAGGCATATAGGAAATCTAAAGAAAAACTTTAAAATACATGGAACAGAATGAGAATGAAAGCAGCAAGTATGGGACTCAGCTTGGGCCATGCTGGAACTGAAATTCACAGAACTACATGCATGTACTAGAAAAGATGGATACCCTAATCCAGCGATCTTAGCTCCCATTTCAAGTACCTCAAAAAAGAAGAGCTAAATTAGCCAAGGTAAGCAGAAAAAAGCCTCAATCATAAGAGGAACAAAAATCAATGAAATAGTAAGTAGGAAAGCAGAAAAATCAATAAACCAAAACCTGCCTCTTTAAAAATCTCAAGAACATTGACAAACCACTACCAAGACAAGAGAAGCCAAAAACAGAATCACCAATATCAGGAATAAAATATCAGAAGAAAGTAAAACAGTACCATGAACCTTCTGTCACAGAGATCTCCACAAGGTTGGGATGAGCATCAATCAAACAATTTTTATGGAAGGGAAGGATTTAGTTTAAGCTTGCAAATCCAGGGGAAATTCCATCAATGGTGGAAGAAGCTGGCTCCCATTCATAAGTCCAAGCAGAGATAAACCACTAGACAGCAAGTAAGACCCCCAGAGCTCAAACCTCTCTGAATACTTTGGGCTGGAAGTGATATCTGCCCCCAAACACACCTTTGATCTGGACCCCAAGATGTACATCCAGTGACACCTCCTCCAGCCAGGCTGCTGAAGATCCAAGTTATAAGCTTTAATAAAACACTTGGATCTATGGGGAGTCATACGTTCAACCTACCACACCCATGAGTTTCACAACTTAGATCAAATGGATCAAATTCCCAAGAAACACAAATTACTAGAACTTATGCTGTGTAACATAGATAATATGACAGTATGTCTATTACTACTGAGAAAAATTACCTCATACTCTTTTTAAATTACCAAGAAAGATATCACTAGCTTCATTAATTTCTACCAAACACTTAAAGAAGAACTATCATCAATGGCACAGCCTGATAATAAAACCAAAGACAGTACCAAAAACAAAACTATAGAGCAGCCTTCCTTGGGAAACTAGAAGCCAATAGAGGTCAGCAATATGTTAAAAGAACTACACAGCATGAATAATTGGGCTAATTCCAAGGATGCAAGCTTCTGCAACAGTCAAATTAGAATCAGTCCATATTGATTTAACAGATCACCATTTTAACACACTAAAGAAGACAATACAATCACATAATTGTATCAATTAATACAGAAAAATGACAAAACTATGTACCCATTGATGAGCAAAGCTCTTGGGAAAAAAATAATAATCAACTTTGTCAATTTGACAGGAACATCTTTGAATGTTGAGAAATAATGTTTTCCCTGTAAAATCACAGACAAAATAATTATGTCTACTCTGATCATTCAACTTTGTACTAGAATTTATAGCTAGGCAAGAAAAGGAAATAAATGGCACACAGTAATAAAATTGCCCCTATTTGCACATGACATAAATTCTATGAAGAAAACATAAGTAACTCTCCCCAAAAGCCCTACAATTAAACTGTAAATTCAGCCAGCTCACAGAATACAAGGCAAGCATTCAAAAGTTAACTGTATTCCTGCATGTTGATAGTGAACATGTGGATACTGGAATTAAAACGCAAAACTATTTTAGTCACTTAAATACAATGAAGTGGACACACAAAAACAAAAAAGGGACAAGCAAAAACACACACAGGATGTGTCTTTGTTGAAAACTTCAAAATGCTGATGAAAAAACATATAGATAGATATGTTATGCTTGGTTTTGAAAATTCAACATAGTACAGATTTTAATACTTGCTAAATTTATCAACAAATTTAATGCAATGTACATACATCAAATATCAGCAATCTTTTATAGATATAAACATGATAATTCTAAAAAATTGTAAGGTATTTTAGACTATAAGTGATAAGATGATTTTGAAGAAAACAAAACATGAACATTGTATTCTGTGAGCTGACTAAAACAGTCCACCTGGTTTCAAGGTTTATTGTCTAGATGTCACCATCAGAACCAGATAACTCTGCCACACAGAGCAATGGGTAGAGTCTCAAACCAAGAAGTAGACCTGTTCAGATATACCCAATCACATTCTGACATAGGTACAGAAGCAATTCAATGAGGGAAAAAAACAGCCTGTCAACAACTGGTGCTCAAGCAATTAGACACCAAAAAGTAAAAGAAAAATACAAAACTTTATGAAAGTCTCAAACTTTAAACAAACATAAACTCATAATAGATCACACATGTAAATGTGCAGCATAAAACTTTAAGAAAAACAAACTTGGATAAAATCAAGACCAAGTGGCAAGGAAAAGAATTGTTGGACTCAAAAATCACTTTTTACATGAAAGATACTCAAAAGGAAAATTCAGCTATTGGGCTCTATCAAATTAAACAAATAAAAGAGCCTGTAGAGAAGAAGGAAGAAAAAACCACCAGTGAGGAAAGGATAACAGTGTATCTGCACATCACATCTGGGCACAACCCAGGGCCTCCTCCAATGAGTGGCCGTTACAGCATACATCAATGTGATGTATCTCTAGAGAAGCTGGCTTTCAAAGGTCATTTCAAAAGCTAAATGCAACTTACATAAGTGGAACACTGTTGAAATAGCATAATGAAAACTGCAGGAGTGGGTTCCAGGACTGAAGGAAGGGATACAGATTGGAAGGAAGTAACTATAGCTATGCAAAGACAACAGGGAGGATTGCCACTGCATGATGCATATGTTCTGTTCCTTGATTGTACCAGCGCCACCATTCTGATTGTGAAATTGAACAATGGTCTTGCAGGACAATGGGGGCGAGTGAATAATGGAAACAAGGATCTCCCAGGGTTCCTTCTTACAGCTGAGTGTGAATTAAGTCTCTATACAAAAAAGAAAAGAATGGGTTGGGTGAGTGAGTTTTCTATGTTGGAAATTCCATGCTTGGGTGGGGCTTAAAGCTCCATAGGTTCTTGGTCACAAATGGCAGCACTGTTTCCAGTACATGAAGCTTCAAAATGAAAGAGGTGAGTGACAGCATCCAAACCTGTATCCCTACATCTGTACACAAACATGAACCAGAGAGGGCAGGCAGGGGAAGCTCCTCAATCCAAACAGACCCTTCCGTACAACCCAGCACACTCTGCTAAGAACACTGTAGGTGAAAAGACCTGGATGATCCTAACAATAATTTTACCATAGCAATATAAGGCAACTTAAGATGATAATTGCCATGATGGGATTAGAACAGAAGCATAAAACATAGAAATCAATAAACTTTTTCTATAAAGGGCCAAATAGAAAATATTTTCAACTCTGTGGGCCATATAATTGCTCTTACAACTATTCAATTCTGCTGAAAAACAGAGACGATATGTATATAAGTGGAATACCTATTTTCCAATAAAACTTTATTGACAAAAACAATTGGGGGTTATATTTCTCCATAGGCTATGGTTGGTAAGCACTAGCTATAAAGAAAAACTTTTCTTCTTTTCACTTATAGTGATAGTACCTACCTACAGTGTTATTGAGAAATTAAAATGGCACATCACATGAAAATGCTTCGGAAGTACCCAGGTGTGATGGTACACACCAGAGCAATGGGTAGAGTCTCAAACCAAGATTCCAGCACTATGGAGGCTGAGACATGAAGACCCCAAGCTCATGACCAGCCTGGCCTACAGAGTGAATTCCAGAAAAGCCTGGACTATAAAGTGAGACTCTGTCATGTTTCTCAGCCTTTGCTGTTCTAGATGGAATCTTTGCAATGAGCATAGAATCGATGACTTTAGTGACAGGTGCAATTGCCCTTATTCTACCCTCTCCAGCTAGTACCCAGAATTCTAGAATCCCTGTGGATTTCAAAAGACATGAGCTACTAGAGGAAGTATCCAAGAATGGTGTGAGCAAGCGGGGGTCAAAGCTGCTCACAAACAACCAGTCTGACAGGATGTACACACCAGTATAGTGGTGGCACAAGCCTTGGTGGGTAACTAATGGATTTCTGATCGACTAAGAGATCTGCTCAGTGGAAAGGAACCCAGAGCTGGAACTGGGAACCAGACCAGAATCCTATGGAAACCAAGATTCCAAGATTATGGTCTCCAACTACAAGCTCACTCTGATCTTTGGCCAAAAGAGGTGCTACATTCATGAAAATCACCCTAAATTAACAATGCTTATCCTATTTAACCTATGCTAACTTCATTCCCCACTGGAGAATCTTTTATTTTTTCTTTTTCAGAAGGTAGCAAGACTGGGGAAGATAGACCACTCTTTGCACTTCAGCCAAGTGCCAGATGAAACCACAGAGGGATTGGCAAGACAAACAAAAGTGCTGCCTCCATGGTAAGCCTGACAATCAGCGCCAGGGTGAAGGAGACAGACACAGAGAATATCCAACACGTGCCAAAGAAGAGATCTAGAAGCTCCTGAGAGCTTTTTACTGACGTAGGCTTGAAACACACGCATGGCTCAGAGAATTTTTCAAAAGATGGGTTGGAAAGATTGTAAGAATCACAGGCTGGGACAGCATATCCAGAGCCCTCCTCCCAGTCCACTGACTGGCTGCTCCTCTCACAACTCATAACCTACAACCCCATGGGAAACACCAGTAACCCCACTACGAAGGGCCCTCAACGCAATGTGGCCAGGGAGGAGGGAAATGATGGTACCAACATGTGATGTGTCCATACAGAGTATACTCACAATTTTAAAAAATTAAGACGAAACACACTAAAAGATGATGCGTTCTTTAAACCACCCCTGGGAATGCCTTTCTAGAACCTTCTGAAGCTTATGTCAAAGAACTGTTTCATGTAAAGTGCCACGGAAGAAACCAAGTGGCTAGGATAGAAGAAGAGAGGCCTGCAGGCAGGGCATGGCAAATGTATGAGGATGAGTTTTAAAATACATGAGCTGGGGAAATGAGGAAGACAGCTGATTTTTGACAGGTGGTCCCAGAAGGCAAAAGAGGTTGGGCTAATGAATTGAGATTAATAGAACCATATTTCAATTCAGCATAAGGATGGTATCTCTTCTGAGTCAGCTCTGTCTTAGAAGGAAATGGTTTGTCGTCTGGTAAATTTCCTTCTCTCAGGGCATTTAAGCAAAAGTTGGATCAGGCAAGTCAGGGGCAGGAGAAGGTCAGAAAGCTGTTAAGAGGCCTGAAACTCTATAAAGCTCTGAAACAGGTGGGATTTAAAAATCAATCACCTATTTCTCTAAAACCTAATCCTTCCTTATGTCCACTTGAATTTCCATGCTATTTTATATATGTTGGAATATAGCTCTGACTAGTTTAATTCACCTATCATTCACTAGTTATCCCCAAAATATAATATATTGTGTACTTAATTGCTGTCAGGCATCTTCTAAGCATCAGGGATATAGCAGTGAATAGTTGACCAATAAGCTATTAAAAATTAATTAGAAAAGTATGTCCTTCTTGGGAAAATGAGATTCCCCCTGTTAATTTACATATTATTTTTCTACTTTCAACTAGGTAATGCATTTATACACTGAAACTATGGAAGCAATTGTTTTAATGTTGCTAACATTCAAAATTATTTTTTCCTGTACTGAGGCCCTAGGTAAACTTTTAGAAAGAGGATTATTGAGTTTTTCTCCCCATAAGTTTGAAAGCCCACAAACAAGCCGTTATTAAAGAACAAATATACTGCACTGTGTCCGCAGGGGATAGAGTCTGATACCAAGATAATGGGAATTGCAGCTTTTATTTATTCCTCCTTGGGTAGGAACAAAGGGGGGAGCTACCTAGGAAACATCTAAAATGAAATGTGGAGACCTCTAGGTGGTTGCTGAAGCCCCATTCACCTTCACGACAGGCTATGTGCCACCTGGGGTCCTGTATATAAGCATGATACCTTTTGCTTGAAGAATCTCTAAATCAAGAGAAGCTTCAATTTCTTATCCCACAATCCCTCTTTCTACCTCTCTGGAATGGTGAATGGCAAACATGGCATTTCTAAGCAGCAGGACCAGACCCCTTCGCGGCAGTGGAAGCATTAATGAGGAGAGGAGGGCTGCCTTCATCCAGGTCCGCATGCTTGAGAGGGGATTAAAAACAAGCAGCCCAACAAATGTGCAAGCCTCAAAAAGGTATGCTATTCAACAACTAAGAAATGCTCTCTGTTGGAGCTCTTACAAAGCACAGTCAAATTTATATCCAGAGAAACTCACTGCAGTTTTATTCAAAGTGGTAAATAGAAAGCCATGACTATGTCACAAAAGGTAATTATTGAATACTATTATAAAGCCATTAAAATGATTGTGGAGTATGATAATAAGATAAGAATACATGCAAGAGTATTAAATAAAAAGAAGTCATATAAAATTATGTACTGTGGTTTCAAATGTGATTTTAAAAAAATGATAGACCAAAAAAGACTGGAAAAATTACATTAAACAAAATGTTAGTGGCATTTACCTTGGGTGATGGCAACATGTGATTCTTCTTTTACATGAAAATTGTAATGTACACATTTTTAATCATCAGTTTTAAAGTTGGAGAAATGTTTTAAAGTTGGAGAAATGTTTTTTTGAAAAATTCTTTCTGCCTGCTCATAGAATATCTAAAACACCAAAGAAAAGCCCTATAGATTTTCTCTGGCAAGGAAAGCCATCCTCTGGGACCTGAGAAAAGTTCTTTCTTTTTCTTTTTCTTTTCTTTTCTTTCTTTCTTTCTTTCGTTTTAAGAGTCTTACTCTGTAGCCAAGGCTGGCTTTGAACTCGAGGCAATCATCTTGCCTCAGCTTCCCAAGTGCCAGACTACAGACGTGTGCCATCATGACTGGTAACAGCTTGAAACAGTATTTATTAAGTTCAGTTTATGTATTACTTACTGTGTAGAGGAGTAAAGATTCTGTTTGCTTATCCATTTGCATTTTTTGTTTAGAGGGCTCAATTCCTTTTTCCCCACTCCAGATAACAGTGTCTGATTCCTCCACTTTCTCCTGAAAAACTACATTCTTCTTGATTCTCCTCTGATGCATTTCATATAGAGTTGACTTTGAACTGCTCCAAGAGGGGACATGTGACTACAAGCCCGGCATTCTCTAAACAACACTAATGAGTGGGAAGAGCTGAAAAGCAGAACCGCTCCCATGAGAAACAATGAGTTTAGGAAGACTATGGAAAGAAAGGAAATTTTTTTTCTAGTGAAATGGCTTCTGGGAAGATGTAATTGCATAGTCATCAGAGAGGCTTATATGGAATGTGAGGCTAAAACCAGAATGGCAGAAGGTCTATCAATAAATAGCAAAAAAAAAGTCAGTACTCAGAGGCCTTTTGCCTCCAAATCAGTCCATGCCTGAAAGTAGTACTAAAGGAGGACTTTTCAGTTGATTTGCTAAAGACAATGTATGGTGAATCTTTAAGTCCTTGAAGCCAGAAAAAATCCAATATAAGAAAAATCCAGGCTGGAGAGATGGCTTAGCGGTTAAGCGCTTGCCTGTGAAGCCTAAGGACCCCGGTTCAAGCCTCGATTCCCCAGGACCCACGTTAGCCAGATGCACAAGGGGGCTCAGGTGTCTGGAGTTCATTTGCAGTGGCTGGAAGCCCTGGCATGCCCTCCCTCCCTCTCTCTCTCTCTCTCTCTCTTTCTCTCTCTGTTGCTCTCATATAAATAAACAAAAAAAATATAGAAAAAAAAAAAGAAAAATCCGATATAAGTAAAATCTTGACAGTGAAATAATGGGTAGGGATAGAAAATTGAAAACAGAAATCATCTTAGGTAGGAATTAGATAAGTCTGTGATTTATGTAGCCACTAAATACAAGCAAACCAGAGGTAAAATTCATACCCTAAATCAAATACAAAACAAAGTCAGTGCTTTCAACTGTTTAACAGTTTGTATCCCAGCTTCTGATCACAGCATTTGTTTTAGAAAAAAAAAATGTGGCATCATGCTGTCTAAACAGGTTATGTTTTTAACTTAACATAATGTCATAGGGGGAAATTAAAGCAGATATATACCCAATGCCTAGAGATACAAGAAGAAACAATGCAGAAATTACAGAGAGTAAGCATCACTAGGTTAGTCTTGACAAGCTAACCTCATCCAGTGTTTTGTTGCCAGTGTTACACAACTGGTTAGAATGACTAAAACATGGTTTCTCTGATTAACCATGGTTCTAATTTAAAAAGGTCTCCCATAAAGGCTTTTAATTCTGAACATAGAATACTGCAAAGAATACCACAATTACACTAACCAAAAGATGAAAGAAAGAAAGATAACCTACAAAGTCAGGGATTTTCATGAACCTATCTGATAACTAAGGTCACAAGTCAATCAAGGGAACAAGTGTCTCCATAAAGAAACAGGACACCACAATGATTTCATCCTTTTTATATCATGGGAGGTAGTAATAGCTTCCATACAAAAAGAAAGAAAGAAAGAAAGAAAGAAGCTAAAGCTTAAAAGAAAATCATTAAGGTCAAGTGTAGGCCAGAGAGGAAGTTTGTAATATCTGAGGTTTCAAACTCAGCTTCTTTATATTTATTAAGAATCCCTCCCACAGGCACCACGTGGTGCTCACAAGAAAGACAGAGATGGGCAGAGGAGAACATGGCAGAGAGGTCCCCTTGGCAGCACAGATGTGAAAGGAAATGACTAGGACTCCAGCAAACAGGCTCAACTTCCTTCTAACTTCCTGGGCCTTTCTGTCTGTCCAGTGACTTCAGCTGCTGAAACCCTCTCCCAGGACACAACAAAAAAATTCACTGGTGCCAGAAAGACAGCTGCAAAACTGCTCCAACACTCAACCACTCTAAAACCAGTACTCTGCTCCTACTTTAAAAGCCTAGATGGAATAGCAAGTCCAGGAAGCTACCACTAGGGGGTGGAGGAGCACAAAACTATACACCCCTGTGTTGATCTTTAGGCACACAGATTGCTAAAAATCTAAAGGGGTATCCCAGTGATGCAACATATTTCTGTGCTCCAAAGATCAAACACCAATGACTTTCATAAGATCACGCCTGGAGTTTTGTCTTCCCAAGGTCAAAATTAGCTGTGGTGCTAACATATCATCTTAGATATACACAGCTGTAGAAGGAAGGAGTTACATCAAAAGGAATAGGCATGTGGCACACACCTGTAATATAGGTGCTTGGGAAGGAGAAACAATATAGTGGGTGGCTTGAAGTCAACCTGGACTACATTCAGAAGCCTAATCTCAAACAAACAAACAAAATGGATACAAAGCTTTAGAGTAACCCAAGTTCTGCTTCTGATATTTTTCAAATTCCAAATTGGAGAAAATTATGTAGCTTTGTAACTGCCTTATTTTATAAAATTTGGATTAAAAATTCAATTGCATCAAGAAAGAAGAAACTTTGGACAATGGAACACTCAGGAGCCATAGATTGTTGCTAGAAAATTTTCAGTGCCAGGGATGGGATACCTTCCAGTGAGTTGTTGGCCAGGGAGAACCCTGATGCCCCCAAAACATTATAGGCCATTGCCGAGGCCCTTGGTTTCCCACCAGGAAGAGATAGTAAGACCCTATTGCTGAAGAGTCCACATACTTGGGCTGCAAGGCCACTTAGAAATCCTGCTGGAACTGAGCCGATAACCTCCTCCATGTAGACCAGCTGACAGAAAGCTGGAAGAAGCCATTCTGCATGCAGTTCAATGGGAGAAAGAGAAATCACCAGTGAAGATAGTTAACAGTAGACACTGCAAGCTTTATGTTTGGCCAGCCAGTCCAAATGAGCTAACAGGTGCAATAGTGGAATGTCTGTCATGGTGGAAACCAACTGCTCTCTAATTGGACTGGAGGCCCACTCCATGGGAGGGAATACATCCCTTTTACTGAAAACTTAAAACAGTGGTAGTCATGAGCCCTAAGGGTGTAACGTCTGCTGCTGCCTGGCTAAATGTATATACTATGCTTATCAAACTGCCCAGCAATCACTTCTCTTAATGTTCATACCCTTATATTAATGCTACTCTCAATTTTGGTAGAGAATCTTCTCTTTTCAGATGGCAGTGATCCTGAGATGACTCAAAAGGTATCATGGTGCTAGAAAGAAGTGACAGGAGTGCTCAGTACTGTAATATCTCTATCACACCTTCCAAGGCTCAGGGTCTAATATAGAAGAGGTGGCAGAAAGAATTTAAGAGCCAAAGGAAGGGTAGGACTCCTTACAACGTGCTTGCTCCAGACACAAAATGGCCTGGATATCCATGACCTCACAGTACCTGACACTACCTACACAAGGCCATCATAATAGGAGGAAAAGATCATGACATCAAAGTAAAAGAGAGACTGATTGAGAGGGAGAGGGGATATGTTGGAGAATGGAGTTTCAAAGGGGAAAGTGTGGGGAGGGTGGGCATTACCATGGGATATTTTCATAATCATGGAAGTTAATAAAAATTTGAAAAAAAGAAAGAAGAAACTTTACATATGTGCATAAAAAATCTTCAGTTCACCTTATGAGAAATTCAAGTTAATTCAATGTGACAGGTAAGACAAAACCATAAAGATACAATCCCTGCCAATAATAACCCTATTGGGTTCAGAAGAATAAACTTGTAATATAAAACAGTGAGATTCTCAATAAAGAGAATTCAAACTGGGCTGGAGAAATGGCTTAGTAGTTAAGGAATTTGCCTGTGAAGTCAAAAGAACCAGGTTTTATTCCCCAGGACCTACGTAAGCCAGATGCACAAGAGGCACATGCATCTGGAGTTCATTTTCAATGGCTGGAGGTCCTGGCATGCCCATTCTGTGTGTGTGTGTGTGTGTGTGTGTGTGTGTGTGTGTGTGTGTTCCCTCCCTCTCTCTCTCTCTCTCTCTCTCTCTCTTTCTTTCTCTGCAATTTTAAAAACTCCAAGCCTAGACCAGATAAGGGCTCCTTGATGGCTCTGTGAAGGGAATCTTGAGTTGATGTACATTGTGATGGATGAGCAGTGCTCTGATGAGAAGGGAACAGGATGAAGCCATGTTCCAGGTTATATGGTGGTATGTTCCTATAATCCTGTCACTCAAGAGGTGATGGTATGAGGGTTGCAAGTTTGAGACTAGCTTTGGCTAGTGAGATCCTATCTCAAAAAAAAATGTATAGACACACATGTGACATATATCCATAGTCCCAGGTACCTGGGAAGCTAACGTGGGATTGTGGCTTGCACCCAGGATTTCTAAGCAAACCAGAGTAACATGGAAAAACTCTATCTCAAAATGTATGTAATATTTTCTAGAAAGATCAAGCAGGCAGACCACATTTGAGTGGCTAGAGATATGGAAAGTAAAAACTGTTTTGTAGAATTGAGCAGAGGAAAAACCAAGCTGACCGATGCTTAGGTTACATTTCCAAATAGAAGGACAACAAAGCTGAAGTAAGTGTATTCCATGCCCAGTGGTAAGTAGTTTGCAAGTATGCACAGGGCCTTAGGTTCAATACCTAGCATTGAAAAAAGAAGTGCCATAAGTATCGACTGTGTTTTTTTCCCATATAAAATCTGGAATATGGGCTGTATAGATGGCTTAGCAGTAAAGGCACTTGTCTGCAATGCCTAAGGACCCAGGTTCTATTTCTCAGTACCCACGTAAGCCAGATGCATAAGATGGCACAGGTGTCCGGAGTGCATACCCACTGAAATCAGAGACGATCCTGGCATGAGAGATATACTATTCCTCTGATGCATGCAGAGCATTTGGGCTGTGGGTTCCTGGGTTCTCAGGGGCCCAGCTATGCCCCCCCCCCCCAAAGGCACCCAGGCAACTCTGGTGGGTGAGCGCATGAAAGTAAGGTCTTTCAGGAGGAGTTTTGGTGAACAACTCTCTTGGTTTATTGTCAGGGAAAATGGGTTTATAAGCATCTGAGGTAAGGGGATTGGATGTACCAAGTTCATTTCTGATGCCTGATTAGCATATGGGGACATTCATTCCAGCGCATAGGCAATGGCGGGGGCGGAGGGAGAAGGGGGCCATGAGGTGATAGAGGGCCTCGGGGGATGGGCTGTGTGAAGGCTGATAAGGAGTTTCCTAGGCAACTGGCCAAAGGTTACAGGGCTCTGGGTAGAGCCTAAGTTCAGGTGTGCTGGGCTTGGAGAGCGAGTGGCCTCCTGTAGCCTGAGAGTCTTTAGCCATGCCTGGCAGCTCAGGCCCCTCTCCTGAAAGCTCCAGCCTGTGCCCGGCAGTGCCCGACATTGTGTCTCTTTCTCTTATCTGTTCTTTTTTCTGAGAAGATATTCAGGACATTACTGTGCTTATCATCTGTAAAAATACCTTTAGGCAGAGAATGGGGCTGAGGAGGCTGTGTCCTAACTGGCCTGTCATCTCTAACCAGGTTGTGGCTTAGGGCCACTTGCCAAGGTTTATATGATTGGCCTTCAGAAATAGCTGAGGTCATTAAGGTGAGTCCTCCTGCAGCTGGACTTCAACAGAGCCTTGAAGCTGTGGTCCATGTAGGATCTTCTAGACACATCACTTTGAAGGTTAAGCCCCTTTGTTCTCTTATGGGCTTAGTATCCTACAAGTCTCAATGTCGTTGACTAACACTCTTTCAGCCCCTTGTCCATAAGTAATTCACACAGCACTTAAAATTGTCTAGTTCTCAGCATAATTTCTTCAGATAGAATTTCTTTTCCTTTACTGGAAAAACTCATAATGCCAGGGGTTGTGGCGCACCTCCATAGTCCCAGCACTGAAGAGGCTGAGTCAGGAGGATTATAGATTCCACGTCATCCTGGTGTACATAATAAGACCCTGTCTCAAAACAAGAATAAATCCAAAAAACAAACACATACACAAAAACATACAAAGGAGGAATCACTTAAATTTCTTGAAAATGTTACATGGTGATTTCAGGTACATGTTTAGTTTTTAAAATAATGGTGGGGCAGAATGTCAAGAAATGAAAAAACAGTAGTGAGCAGTGATTCAAGCCAATCTCTTCCCTAAAAGTAAGGCAGTCACAGAAAGGTTTCCACATGCAGAATCTTACAAATCCAATAGACAGTAAACCACTGCTTGAGGCAGACTTAAGTCATAGCCTGCCATTTACTTAACCAAATACACCTGGGCTTGTCACGTATGGTTCCAGTTGTCTTATTGATAAATGATCGAATTTCTTTAAGAATGGCTGAGAGGACTGGTACATCTCTATCACACCCTCCAAGGCTCAGGGTCCATCGTGAAAGAGGTGGCAGAAGGAATGTAAAAGCTGAAGGAAGTATAGAGCTGCTTGTAATGTAATCTTCCAGACAGAAATTGGCCTGGATATCCATGACCTTGCAGTGCCTAGCACAACCTGCACAAGACCCTCATAATAGGAGGCAAAGACAATGACATCAAAATAAAAGAGAGACTAATGGAGAGAGGGAGGGGATACTATGGAGTGTGGATTTGTGAAGGGGAAATTGTAGGGAGTTGTCATGGTTTATTGTCTGAAAGGGCAGAAGATGGCAATTAAAAAAAGAGGAAAAAGAGAATGGCTGAGAGGATTAAGTAAATTACTTTGTGTGTAGCCTCAGCCAATACTTGGCCCAAACCAACAGTACAATGTGCCATCCCTATTGCAAGCTGTGCCAAGTTGTTCTTCTTTCTCGGTGGGTTTAAATGACGGCACCCTCTTCTACCATGTAACAAGCTAGGAACCTTAGAGCTATCCATAGTAACAGCCCACCAAACTCGTCCCTTTTCTCTTATCCTATGGTCTGTAAATTCTGAATTCTTCTTAACTATAATGTCTAAATATCTGTCCAAACTTTCTGTGTTCATTGTCCCTTCTGACAAGACAGTACTGCATGTCTGCTCCTTTCGCCTGGCCTATTTCAGATACCTCTTCGCTAACTCGCTCACTTGTCTTCCTCCAACCAACTTTCCTCAGCACAAAGGTTTGGGAGGACAAATCCTGCATGTCACTGACACTTCCGATATTCCAGTGGCTTCTTCCTTGTATTAGCCAGGTTGCCATACTAACTGCTTTGATTAAGTCTAGCTCTACCATCAAAACTTAGAATTCAGTAGGTCTAGAATGGGATCTAAGAATCTGTTTTCATATATGTTCCAACATGATTCTAATGCAGTTATTTCATGGGCCAGTGTTGGCAAATCTTTCAGAAAGATAAAAGGTTCACCTTTTGGAATGCCATATAAAACCGTCCACATTCTTAGCCACCCTTCTGAGGAAGTTGAAAGATGGTGATCTTTCTCCCTGAGTTTCTGTCGCTGAGCTGTCTCCTCCCTGTGCCTTCATCTCTGTGTACACAAATTCCACAGTGACACCTACTTATGTCACACGCCCATGATATTCACAACCCTGGCTCCTAACTTACAGGGACAGTTCATGAGCCTATGTCCTGTGTGAGCATAAAGAGTCATTCACTAAGAAGGATCCTATTATGGGTTTAAAACACTGATATTGTCATCCAGGAGTAATTGTTGAACAAAGATCACCTCATTTTAAAAATATGTTTAAACATTTTCTTTCTTTATTTATTTGACAGAGAGGCAGATAGAGAATATACATGCCAGAGTCTCCAGCCACTGAAAATGATCTCCAGACCCATGCGCCACTTTGTTCATCTGGCTTTACCTGGGTACTAGGAAATCGAACATGGGTCCTTAGGCTTTGCAGGAAAATGCCTTAAGCACTGAGCCACCTCTCCAGCCCAGATCACCTCATTTTTACTTTGCACCAGGTTCACAAATTATGTACTAGGTCTCACCCACTTACCTACGTGCTCCTTGAAACAAAAACTGTTTGTTATTTACTCAAGCACTCCTTGGTTAGCCCAGCAGACTCCTGGCACCGTGAAAAGGTTTCCCAGACATGGATTGAGTTCATACAAGAATGGATAAGAGAATGGAATAAAATATCTCGTGAAAATAGTACAGCATGGCTAATTAACTCTGAAGAATAAGCTGCTTATGCCTGGCTGAAAGCTAAGTGACAAATTCGTGGGGCTATTGACCATTTCAAATTAATAACATAAAATGTTCTAGCTTTGGTTAGTCAGTTACTCGAACCCATGCTCCTATTGAGCCCTGATGCCTCTCTGTCCTTCTCAGACTGCAAAGCTGCAGATTAATAGAGCTTGCAGAGGCGCTGTCCAGTACCCTGCTGTTTGTGCCAGGTACTGGGCTAGAGTTGGAGGGCAGTGGGAAGGAAAGGCAGAGGCCACGGGAAGGTGGTCAGGCAGGGTCTCTGTTCTCCAGTAGCAATTCAATCTCATTCCTCAAGAGTTTATATGGAAGATGAGTTGACTTCATGGGAGTTCTACAGCAGTGAACAGAGAATAAAGACATCAGATCTGGCCAGTGGCCCAGCTTCCTGAACATTTCAACTGACAAAATGTCTCAGGCTGAACACAATTCCTCCACTATGCAATCCGTGGGCTCACCAGTTAACGTTGGCAACCATGCCAGAGGTGCTCATGAGGCATAATAAGTAAGTGGCCGTGCTGTGGGGGAGGTGTTTCTGCTCTAGAGTGTTAGAAATAAGGCAGGCAAACACCAGCTGCCAAAGTGAGCCAAAACTTTGTCCTCAGCTTGTGCTGACAGCACACTGGGACCTCCAGTGTGTCCCCGACCACACTACCAGCTGCCCCTTCACATGATCATGAAGTGCTAACTCCTCGCTAGGGTCTCAGAAGCAACCTGGAAATTAAAAGTCTCTTGCTTTTCCCATATTCACTAGTACTTAACTGGCCAGTATCTAACATAATTATGTCAAATAGTTGCCTGCACACTATTGAGTATATGCCTTCATGAGTCCCTTTCTCTTTCCCAGTATATGCCTGAATCCAGTTAAGGCTATCATGTTGGGATGTCATCCATTTGCTTGTATCATGGCAAAACAATATAAAATCATCACATTCTATTATTTAAAAACATAGAAATGGGGCTGGAGGGATGGCTTAGCAGTTAAGACATTTGCCTACAAAGCCAAAGGACGCAGGTTCAACTCTCCAAGGCCCACATTAGCCAGATGCATGGTGGGGGGCGCAGGTCTGGAGTTTATTTGCAATGGCTGGAGACCCAGGTGTACCCATTCTCTCTCTCTCTCTCTCCTTTCTCTGTCAAATAAATAAATAAAAATAAAATATTTTAAAACATAGAAATGGTAAATTTAACACCATAGGGCTGGAGGGATGGCTTAGCAGTTAAGCGCTTGCCTTTGATGACTAAGGACCACGGTTCGAGGCTCGACTCACCAGGTCCCACGTTAGCCAGATGCACAAGGGGGCGCACGCGTCTGGAGTTCGTTTGCAGTGGCTGGAGGCCCTGGCATGCCCATTCTCTCTCCCTCTCTCTATATATATGCATATATGCCTCTTTCTCTTTCTGTCTGTCGCTCTCAAATAAATAAATAAAAATAACAAAAAACAGCTGGAAAAAAAATTTAACACAATAGTAGTTGATAGCAGTAATAAAATTAAGATATCCTGGTTGAAAAGCATAAATGCCAATAAACAAAAAAAAAAAAGTGTCTTACCTCAAATCAAAGAAAAGCAAAAGTAGCACAGCCATAAATTGTCATTTTCACACAGTGGAGGGACCTCTAAAAATAATGTTCAAGGATGTCAAGTGTGGATGGCAAAGCAAATATCTCCAAGAAAAGGATTGTTGCTGAGTGTAACTCATTACAACACAAACTTTCACAGAGCAATTCAGCATTACATATAAACCTAGTGAAAATGTGCTATTTCCAAGTCTATATCTAAGGTCATAATCTGACAAACAAGTAAAAACGTACAGACAATGTGGTCTATCATAAAGCCAAATCAGGAATAACATAAGTGTGTAACATAGACGATTGAGTACAGTACAATTCATCCATGTACAACTTAAATATTGAGATCATTATGACATCTAAAAATGATGTCCACCACACATGTTTAGGATTAATGAAACGGGGAGTTTTCAAAAACAGAGCACAGATAAGTGACTCTATCCCTTGTTAGAAAAGTGCATGTGGGCTGGAAAAATTGCTTAGTGGTTAAGTGCTTGCCTGTGAAGCCTAAGGACCCTTTTTCAAGGCTCAGTTCCCAGGAACCGATGTATGCCAGATGTATAAGATGGCACATGCATCTAGAGTTTGTTTGCAGTGGCTGGAGGCCCTGGTACACCCATTCTCTCTCTCTCTCTCTCTGTCATTCTCAATTAAATAAAAATAAAAAAGAAAAGTCATGCTTGTGAGGATGCGTATTTCTTAAGACTAGATTGTGGTGGATTTTATTTTGTTTTTGAACTATCGTGACACAGATAGTTCAAACAAATAGATAGTATCCAAGTTGTATTTGATCGTGTACTGAGGTAAAAGGGACTAATGAGGAAATACTTTGTTCAGGGACGTGCTGGTATTAAGCAACTGTCGGTAGTAGGATGGAAGAATCCTGTGGTGTAAATACTACAAACTATGCTTTTCAAGCTACTAATGTGATGTCACTAAAACGATAGGCAGTTGCATACCATTTCATATACATGATTTCATGATGCCGATGCAACATGTTGCACTATAAGTAATAATAAAATGTAATCAAATAATTAGGATGCTATAATGTCATAAATTCATTTTTATAAGCCTGCAAGAAGAGTCATCAATAGAGATTAAGCTTCATAAGTCAGATCTACTTTATTCTTCAGACCCTATTTGTCATCTCAGTATTTTCAGACTAAACACGTGTCACTTTTATAATCAGGAAAACAATTAAGTGTTTTCCCTTATTTCCTAAAGCCCCCCCCGGGGGGGGGCACTACTTCTCCAAATATTGCTGAGATAAAGCACTTAATGTGATCAATGGTGGTGCTGAGTAAAGCATGATATCTTTGCTCAGTCATAGTAGAAAGAAATCAACACTGATGTTTCTAAGTCCTTTCGAAACAGAGATGCATACCAACAGAATTCAAAGGAGTGTGAGCTCCAGATAGTCATACTCTCACTTCACAAAGAAACTGAGCCCCAAGATAGACAGTTTCTTTACATGAGCTCTGTAACTAAAGTTTCTCCATTTACAAATCTAGAGAACAAAAATATGTTTCTCCTGTCACTATTTAATGAGAAGAAAATACTCCATTTTGTGGGATCTTCATTCCTTTGGTTAGTTGTGTATGTGCTGACTCCTCTACCTTGGTTTAGATACTAACAGCTCACATGTCCCCAAAATTGTTGCTTTTCAAAACATTTCTGCATAAATGTCCTAATTTTTTCTTCTTAAGAGTCCTGTGAGTCTGGTAAGGTATAAAAGATCACTTCTATTTCATAGGTAAGAAAATAGGATAGAGCCAACAACTGGCTAGCCAAAGGGTAGGAACTGTTCTCTGGACATCCATTTGAGCCCTTTCAGAGAAAGGATGAGGGAACCCTCCCTGAAGGTCACGGTCTCACCTGTACTTCCTTGGCCTTCTTCTTTTGGCACCTTTCTCATTTTCACTTAGCAACATGACTTACAGATCACATAGAGTTGCTCTTTAGATTATTTTCTTGTGTGTGTGTGTGTGTGTGTGTGGTGCATGCACATGTGTGTACAGATGTGTGTACCCATACACATGTATGCAGATGCTAAAAGACACAAAGTGCCCTCCTACTTTGCTCTTTTGACTTGTTGCCTTGAAACAGGGTTTCTCCATTTACCTAGGTTTTCCAGTTTTTCAGTTAGAATGGATGACCACTGGGATCCTTCTGTCTCCACCTGCTCAGCTGTGGAGTTACAAGCATTGTTGGTCATGTTTGGCTGTGTATATGGGTTCTGGGGACCAAACTCAAGTCCCCATGCTTGCATAGCAAGCGACTCTTACAACTAAGCCATCTCCCCAGCTCTTTGTTTCTTTGCTTCTAGAATGGAACAGAACCCCAATTATTGAAAACATTACATTTCTAGATAATCTTGGTTTTCAAGAAGGGATGAATCTACAAGTTAGAGGAGAAAGACTGGTTCAGGAAGTAGAGATAATATAAAACAGACTAGGTCACAGGAAATCCAAGGAAGTCACATATTCTCATTAGCCTTACTTTATTAAGGAAAGAAATGTGTTCTAAGAGTAAAAGGTCCCCAGAAAGAACTGCAAATGTATCAGTTGGCTGTGTTCAGAGACTTAAACTGGCCAAGGTGGTACACCAGCTTTTAGATTTATTGGCCGATACAATCTTAACAACTCACTTGTGTACCAATCTTTCCATATCTAAAATGGAAATTATAGCATATACTTCAGAGATACGGTGAAAACTAAATTAAGCAGAAATTAGTATAAGATAGATACTAGATAGAATGATGATTAGTAGATTAGATAGATGATAAGTAGATGACAGATGATAGGTAGGTAGGTAGGTAGGTAGGTAGGTAGATAGATAGATAGACTGATAGATAGATGAATGATGGATGCTTTTGAAGTTGACTCTGGCTGAGGGATGGAGGAGTAAGGAAGGGAACATGGTGTCAGATGCCGCACTAGGCAGCAGGCCAGGTCTCTGCAGGCGGATGGGAGGCTGGGTGCATACTAATGCTGCACCTCTGCTTAGACCATGGTCCAATGACTCCTCACCAGAAAACACGGTGTACCTTCCACAGCAAAGGCTCTCAGCTGGCCTGGAAGCTGCATACAAAAACCAGGCTGACCCCGCCCCACCCCATGCCTTTGGTGGTGCCGCTAGGAAAATAAACTATTAACCAAATTGCTTTACCCAGAGAGCCTTGTTAGTCAAGGGATGAGGTAGTAGCTTGATTAGAACTATGAATATCTTAGAACACTGATGATTCATACTGATGTTACAAAGACAAGTTGCAGTGGAAATGAATAGAAAGGGAAAGAGTGGTGTGTTTGTAAGTGAGGAAGGAAGAAAAACAGCATTATAGGAGGAGTCTTTGATTTCCGTGAGAGCATTCAAAATGAGGATAAATACTCCAACTTCTTATCTCTCAAGAAAACACTTTGGAGGAAAATAAAATGAAAGCTAACATGAGACCAGAAACTCATTTCTGGTGACGCTTACTTAGGGCTGGGAAGGCAATAACTACTTAGTAGTTAAATTTGAAAGAAGTAAGGCCATGGTTAAAAAAGCCATCTGAATTAAGGTGTTTTTTATTTTTGTATAATTTTTTTCAGCTTTGATAGATGGGATCTACTCTAGAAGGTCCAAGAATGTTGTTGCTATAGGAACAGGTAAGGAGATTAGACTTGAAAGACCAGTTTTAGAACGAAGAATTTAATAATCAGGACTCAAACAATTAAGAAAGAAAACATTTTAAGTAAATATCTTTTGGGTTTGTTATTTGTGTATTAATTCCAGGAAGATAAAGTGCTATTAGAGAATGAGAGCATCACATTTTAGCATTTTAATTGCATCATTACAGGCATAAAAGACCATGCTTACACAATTAGCAGAAAGACCTTATTAAACAGAAGTACATATCTCTCACTCTCTCTTGATTACATTGTAATCGAGAAATAGCATTTGAAATTCAACAAGAACAAAGCTATCTTTGTTGCTTTTTTTTTTACAGTTCCGAAGAGAAGGACACATTTAAAATGAAAGAGATGATGAACTACAGAAAGGTTTCTGTAACAAATCTCTATAACAAGAGAGCTGCTGGTAAATTCCAGAAGAAAAAGAGAAAGGTGTGTAGGCTGATAATTGTTAATATTTTAATGTCTTCCCTGTCAGACTGTCTTGGCAAACAAGGTATGCAAGATGAGGTCAAAGACCCAGCTCTGCTCCTTTGTATCAGGCAATAGCCTGCTCCTCCCATCAGACACTGCTGAAATTGCTAGAAGTTTTGAACAAAGCTTCCCATCCTGTTGAAGCTCAGAAACAATTTATCCACTGGCATTGTTGTTTCCTCTCCCTTTCTGTCTTATTTAAAATGAAAACAATCTTGATCAAACGAATACAATATTTCTAGCCCAGCAAGTTTCTGCTGTTAGAAGCTACATTTACGGGACAGAGAAATTGTTTGGCCATTACTTCTCATATAGCCCCAGAATCAATGTGCAGAGAAGTGTGTGTGTGTGTGTGTGTGTGTGTGTGTGTGTGTGTGTGTGTGTGTGTGTCAGAGGCTGGGGAGAGGGGATGGGAAGAGGCAGACATGGCTAGAATCTTACCATCTCATTCTCCTCCCCTTCGTTGAGCAGAGCATGCTGGCTCTTGTCAAGGTGGTCCCCCATGGAAATGTGCTCCACTTCTGCTCTCTGACTTCAGACACTTTCAGGACGAACTCGCAGAGCCTGACTGAAAGAGTTAACTATCCTCCAGGTTAAAGCTTCTTGAGCACACACCTTCTCTCAGCAAATGACAATACTTAGTAAAACAAACTCCTCCCCCAGCCACTCTGGGCCAGGAGGAACTTCTAGCTGTTCCCGGCTTCTGCATTCTCTCAGGGCAGTTGTCTCAAAGGAGGCTGCTCCCATGCCGATCTTTTTGTACTCAACTTACAAGGAAAGAACTCATTGCCTGCCCAGAGCCTGCCAGCATCAGACATCTGACTGCAAATCCAACATCCAACGGGGCGATGCAGAGTTGGCAGGACCCTTAGGAGGAGTGTGCACAAGAGCTCCCAGGTCACAGCCCCTTTCCAGACACTGAGGGACTGGGCTGTGGCGAGGCTAACAAATCTGCAGATTACATTTGCTTAATGAAAGCACAACCCTTATGTTTTCAATAGCACCCTCATCCATTTGGCTTATGAATGATATAATTTGACCCTAGACCCCTTCAAAGGATATTATGTAATCATATTTTCTTGGGCATACAAAGAAAAGGAATCTACTTATTGTATGTGTGAAATTAAACTTATTTTTTAAAAAAATACAGAAAAGAAAGAAAGGTACAATCTAACCAACTATTCTAGGTAGCCACGTTCAATTAAATAATGGAGGTTAGGACTAGAGGGATGGCTTAGTGGTTAAGGCATTTGCCTGCAAAGCCCAAGGACCCAGATTCGATTCCCCAGATCCCATGTTAGCCAGATGTACAAGGGGGCACAAGCGTCTGGAGTTCGTTTACAGTGGCTGGAAGCCCTGGTGCTCCCATTCTCTCCCTCCCCCCCTCTCTCTCTATCTCTCCTTCTTTCCGTGTCAAATAAATAAATATAAAATATTTTTTAAATGGAGGTTAAAAATCTTAAAGATTCCTAGGAATAAGATATTCAAATGTTCATATAACAAAACATATTTTTGTTTACTCATAAGTTATTCAATAAGTTGGTTTGAGTACAGCAGCTATGAAAAAAAAGGTCAAGTTGTATTTGCTACTCACAGATTGCTTAATGAAGGGATTCAAAACACAAGCACAATAATTGTTAAGAATATTTTTACCTATTTAATTGAAAGCAGAGAGAGTCAGTCATAGAGAGGAATGGATAGTCACATCAGGGTCTCCAGACACTGTAAAGGAAATCCAGATGCATGCGCCACTTTGTACATCTGGCTTTACATGGGTACTGGGGAACTTAACCCAATTCGCTTTGTAGGCAACTGCTTTAATTACTAAACCATCTGTCTAGTTCTTGGTAATTTTCTTTTTATTCTGAGGGTTGGAACATAGGTCTGAACAGATAACTGTTGGAAGTTACAACATGGAATAGAGAAGCACTGGCATTACAGCTGTGGAGAGAAATGTGGGTTCCAGCTGCTCATCTCAGCTGGTCTTGCAGTGTGGTTCTTTAACTGACAAGAACTGACTCTCCACATCGGGCAATGTCGGGCGTAAGTGTTGAAGGAATAAAATGAGAGAATTGTGAATATACAGTCCTGACCAAGTGTCATTATTAGACTAGATGTCCACTTTACTGGCAGGTGATCGTATGCAGTGGACTTGGGTGCCTCCTCCAAGTTGGGGGGATCTGGGTTCAACTGTGGGTTTTACAGGGTAGTGGAGATAAAGCCAGTTATAGAACTCTTTTGATCTCTATTTGATCACATGGAAAATAAAGATAGTGATAATAGAACCTCCCACCTGAAACTTTACTCTGAGGAATAGTGCATAGGAAATGACAAACGTTCAGTATAGGATGGCTTTATGTTCACTGGGTCCTTACACTGTCCTTCATGGGCTGAGACCTCCTGCTAGCTCTGGCTCCACACCAGCAACCCTCAGAGACAAAGACAAGCATGTACTTGAGAGACAGAAGGAAGAGAATTGGAACAAATGGTAAAATATAAGACCAACATTGAAAGAAAGCTAAGCAAACTCACTGTAACACAAATTACAAAATATGTATATGTAGTTATTGTAGCTTCTAAAAAGCAAAATTTAACCATAAGATAAAAATAAAGTTATTTTGGGCTGGAGAGATGGCCTAGCAGTTAAGCGCTTGCCTGTGAAGCCTAAGGACCCCAGTTCGAGGCTCGGTTCCCCAGGTCCCACGTTAGCCGGATGCACAAGGGGGCGCATGCGTCTGGAGTTCGTTTGCAGAGGCTGGAAGCCCTGGCGCGCCCATTCTCTCTCTCTCCCTCTGTCTTTCTCTCTGTGTCTGTCGCTCTCAAATAAATAAATGAAAAATTTTAAAAAAAAATAAAATAAAGTTATTTTTATCACAAGGTCAAAATGGGGAGTATGAAATTTCTTTTCAGGGATAATGAAAATTATTATATATAATACAATTTTGTGAATATACCACAATTCACTAAATTGTATTTCTTTAAAAGGTTAAATTTCACAAAAATAAAATTCTTTTTTTTTTTTTTTTTTTGGTTTTTCGAGATAGGGTCTCACTCTAGCCCAGGCTGACCTGGAATTCACTATGTCATCTCAGGGTGGCCTCGAACTCACGGTGATCCTCCTACCTCTGCCTCCCAGGTGCTGGGATTAAAGGCATGTGCCACCACGCCTGGCTAAAATTCTTATTTTTATTCCAAGATTATACCTCAAAAGCATAAGTCCATAGCCATATGGCTAGTCCATAGCCATAACAGGCAGCCACTTAGTAGATTTAGCAGGGGAAAAAAGTAAAAGAGAGGAGTTTAAACTTCTGGCTGAGCATGGTGGTGCAGGCCTTTAATCCTAGCACTCTGGAAACAGTGGGAGGACGATCCCTGTGAGTTCAAGTCCAGCCTAGGACTACAGAGTGAGTTCCAGGTCAGCCTGAGCTAGAGTGAGACCCTTCCCCAAAACACAAGACAGTTCTTCTTAACCTATGAGTGAAGCAGATGAAATGGCAGGGCTACACCAGTCCTGGCAGCCAGGCAAACAGCAGCATCTCGTCTCCCATCTAGAACTGGTGACACTGGTACTCTTTCCTTCTGGTCAGAGTCCTGTGTACACTTGGCAAGTGGTGCCCCATTGTGGGGTTATGATGAATGAGGAGCTGATTAGGAGCTACAGGAAAAAAAAAAAAAAACTGCACAGTTTTACCCTAGCAAATGAACCCAGTTACGCTATTAACAATGCTGCAGACAAATGTGAGCAGGAAAGGAAGTCCCTGTGATCACTAAATGCTGTAATGGTGGGGGAGGAATGTCCATCACAAATCATGATAGATCTGAGAACTGTGCAGAAGGGGATTGCCTCAGGTCCCTCAGCAGTGCCCACGGTCCATATCCACGGTACTGTTCACCTTCGCTCAGCTTTGCTCATCTACGGACAGAATCTCACCTGGAGAAGGGGCAGGAGTGTGAGAAGACACAGTAAGCCTCACAAAAGTTCTCTAGGCATTTGCACACACCATTGCACACAATCTGTACAACATCCTCTGTGGTCAGTAGTACTACGATGGTCATCCCATCTCAGCACACACAGGAGCCCAAACAATTAGCAAGTGACGAAAGGAACATTTGGATCAAGCAATACAGCCTTCTTTATACATGTTCCTCATTACTCGGAGAACACCATTTCTTGAAGCCTGTCCAGCACACCCAAAGTGTGCTGCAAGGAATACTGAGCTTTCGTAACTTGCAGAGGAAACATTTGAAAAAGACTTTGCAAATAGGCAAGAGAGGGTTCAATACATAGAGACGTGGGGTACTGGACAAGGGAACATGGGAAAGAGGAGTTGAAGCAAGAGAATTATGGACACACACTACAAAGAAAAAGGATCTTGTTCAATCAGCCCCTCACTCCACTGTTGGTGGGTATGTGAAGGAGAAAAGAGGGGAGTGAGATAACAGAAGGAAATATAGATCAAGGACACCCACAAAGGTCTTGAATATCAGACGTGAGACTGGGCTTAACCTGATGAGCAATAATAACTTCAGTACATATATTTTGCTCTGCCAGCCTTCTGGAGTTATTGCATGCGAAGATGTTGTAGCCACTTGGTGGTAGTATGTAATATTGTATGCATCAAGACAATTTCCCTTAGCTTTCTAAGAAACTATCAGCTTCCTTTTGGGATATTGATTGAATATTATTCTTTAAATAAGCCTCTTTTCCTTCCTAATTTTGCTCATTCAACATTTCTAGTATGTGCTACAAGGCCTCATGGGATGTATATGGCATAGTGAAAAGAGCAGATGGACATTCAATGTGTTCTGAATTCTAATCTTGATAATCTGCTGACAAATGTCCTTCATTCATTGTTAACATGCATCTAGTTCAGTTTGCTAAGATATGGAGTAAATGAAGAATAGAGTTTTATAAAGACCTGAAAATGCCACAGTAAAGCTTAGCATTTTGTACAATTAATTTATCAAGAGCTTTTTAAAAGAATGTAGGAGTAAAAAGGAGCAGTCTGTAAGGGTTAAATCTGTTGTGGAAATAAGACCAGCATCAAAATATAAATTCCAAAGCATGCACAATTCCCAAGAGTGAGAGAGGAAAGTGCAGAAGGGAGATGGCTTGGAAGGCTTTGTGAAGGCAGGGAGGAAGCACTACGCTACCCGGGCTAGATGGAGGAGGTAGCAAGGGCACATATTTCTTCTCAAAGACTCTATCCCAAATAAGACAGGAAAAGAGGAGGAAGTAAGAGAGAGAATAAACTATTAGCCATCTCTTTGCCAATCTGGTCAATCCTGCTCTTGTTTACCTAAAAGTAGCTCTGCCACCTCTGGGTGCTTATAGTAGATGTAAAAGAAAAATAACGACACTACTGGTTTCCCTGTCGGGTCTGTAAGGATGCTGGTTTTTCACCTGCCTGGCCCATTTAGATGGCATGAAGATAAGTGGTAATAGTATTTCATCATATATTCATTTCCATCTTTCATCTCAGAACTCCAGAGCACATTGCAACATTATTCCTTGCAACATCTCTGTGAAGTAGTGAGGTGAGTAATATTATTGCTCCCATTTGAAAGCTGTAGGAACTGAGTCACAAAGAGGTCACCAAGAAGTCTTCAAGGTCACGCATGCATGCATCCTCAGCCTAGAGTGGAATCTGTAACAAGTACAAAAATTCTGCTTTGTCATCATTGGCAGGGAGCCATCTCGAGCTTCCTCCTGCATCCTTAATGGACAAAGCTGACATTTATCAAGTGACACAGCATGATCTAAACTCAAAGGTTTACTGTTACTAATTATCCTAATCTGCACTAATATACACTTTGTGGACCATACTGTAACAAGCAAAGATGAGATGTCCCAAAGAGGAATTACCTGCCTCAAGGTGGTGGTGTGAAGGTTAATTGAATTAATTAATGTTTGTAAAACATTTAGCAACCTTTGAATTAAAGAGTCTAATACAGAGATACAAGGCCTCCCCATTCATTACAGAAGAACGGGCTAATTGCTGTCTCTGCTTCTTGGAGGAATGGCCCTCACTGTCCCCACTCAGCACAGGCTTCCCACCTTCTTTAAGGGCTTCAGGAGGTTTGCTGTTTGGAAGGATTCCACTTGCTCTTTGTTATTTCCCAAAAGAAAAACTGCCTTCTGGAGGCAAGGCCACTCCTCTCTGGGAAGATTACCCTGTTTGGCAACTGTTAGGACAATTCAGATCATTAAAGACAGTAGACAGTCTATAGAAACAAAAACCTTAGGCAGAACCTTCCTGCCAGTGTATTGAATTTTGAGAACTTTTTTTTCTTTTTTTTTTTTTGGTTTTCCAAGGTAGGGTCTCACTCTAGATCAGGCTGACCTGGAAATCACTATGGAGTCTCGGGGTGGCCTCGAACTCAAGGCAATCCTCCTACCTCTGCCTCCCAAGTGCTGGGATTAAAGGCGTGCTTGAGAACTTTTAAGCTGAAAACCTGAACACACAAAATAATACAACAAAGGGTGACTATTAGGAATCAGAATCATTTTCAACTAGAGTGGATCTCCACATTTCTCAGATGAAGAAAAAGGTCTATGGAGACTGGCATAATTTAACAAAGGTTGTCATCTACAAGAGCTGAGATCTAGTCATATTGCTATTTGCTTTCTGTAAAGGAACTTACATGACAAGATATGTTTTTTATTTTAAAACTTTTATTTAATAATTTGTTTAATAATTCCCTCCCACCATTTTCTTTTGTCCTCCATTCCTCATTTCTCCCTTCACGGAATCCCCTCTTCTTTCTAACTATTCCTTCTTCTATTTTGATTTCCTTTTTATTTTTGGCCCTTTTCAATCATCCACAATATGTTGATGGACTCAATATTATGCAGGTGATTATGAAGGTAACAACAGCCACTGTAAGATCATGAATTTGTGACTGGAAGTCAGCATTCCAAAGCACTCCTCCCTGTCCTTTGGCTCTTACATTCTTTCTACCACCCTTTCTCAATGGGCATAACCTTGGAGGGTATGATAGAGATGCCACGTTTAGTGCTGAATACTCATCTGTAACTTCCTAGCACTCTGACAAGTTTTGAATCTCTCTAAGAGTCCATCACCATCTGAAAAGAGAAACTTTCCTTACTGAGAGCAGCACTAATATATTGGCACAAACATAAATATTTCAAAGGCAATTTTGTTGGCACAAAATATGCATTTAGTCCAATAGCAATAGTAGCTTTCCATGGCCCCCTCCCCTCCAGGGTTTTGATCTTCCCAACCATAGGCTTTTGGGCTACGTTTTCAGCATCAGATAAGAACTCCCTCTAGTGGAGTGGGCCTCAAATCTAGTCCAAGAGCAGTTGATTACTCCCCCAACAGACATGTCACTATTATTGCACTAGTAGGCACACCTTGTTAGTAAGAGAACATTTGAAAATATCTCTTTTGAATATTTAAAGAGGGCTTCATTTGTTAAGTATTGATTTAAATGGAATATTCTAGAACTGACCAATTATGTCTAGTCATGGCAATTTTATTGAATCACAGGGCTCATCCAGTTACTTAGGTACCATGCAGAGGGCTTGGAACATAGCATTTATTTATCACTGGGGTAAACATCTCTACTTGAGGAAATGAGAAAACTTCAAGTGTTAATAAAGGGAATTCACCCAACCAGACAACTGAAGCAGTGCTTGTTTATTGCTTAGGAAAGCACATGACCAAAGAGGGAAAGAGATGGAAGTTATAAGACAAAAGCTGAAGTGTTTCTAAAAAGCAGTTTAAGCCTGGGGATACAGCTGATGATACTTGGAAATCCACACAGAAATCTGGCTCCAGACAGGGTCTCTGTCCCCTCAGGGCTAAGCACCATTGACAAACCTTTGGCCTGGGGCAATATTCCAATTCTGGGTGAAAGCCTGGAAGAAAGAGGTGAGTCTCTATACCTAGGAAGGATGTAGGGTTTGTGGCAGTTTGTCAGACAAAAATTTGGGAACAGTGATATCTATAGCAGGCCTTAGGTCTGGAATGAAACCAGAGCCCAATTAGCAGAAGCAGAGTCTCTGATTAAACTGGCAATGACTGCAACTTTGTGGAAACATGACTATCTGGGTTCAGGCTCCCTGCTGTGGACCTGGGTATCCCATAAACAGGACTGAGCTAATGTGTCTGGATTTTTTTTTCTTTTTTTGTTCATTTATTTATTTATTTATTTGAGAGTGACAGACAGAGAGAAAGACAGAGGGAGAGAGAGAGAATGGGCGTGCCAGGGCTTCCAGCCTCTGCAAACGAACTCCAGACGCATGCGCCCCCTTGTGCATCTGGCTAACGTGGGACCTGGGGAACCGAGCCTCGAACCGGGGTCCTTAGGCTTCACAGGCAAGCGCTTAACACCGCTAAGCCATCTCTCCAGCCCTTTTTTTCTTTTTTTTGCATGGGCAGGAGGCTCTGGCATGCCCATTCTGTCTACCTAAGAAAGAAGAAAGAGAAAAAGAGAGAGGGAGGGAGGGAAGGAGAGGAAGAAGAAGGAAGGAAGAAATGAAGGAAGGAAAGAAGGAGGAAAAAGGAAAGAAGGAAGGAAAATAAAAAGCAAAACAAAAAGTTAATACATGTTCAAGAGGAGGCTATGAGAAAAGAACCCTTATATACTGTTGGTGGGAACGTGAAGTTTTCAATCTACTATGAAAAGTAACATGGAGGTGACACAAAGTTTTTAAATTATGAGATTTAGCAAGACCCCTGTTTATCACTACCCTATTCACAACAGCCAGGTTGTGGAAGCAGATTAGGTGCTAAAGAGTGGATGAATGGATTTAAAAAAAAAAAATTATCTGAGGGCTGGAGAGATGGCTTAGTGGTTAAGATGCTTGCCTGTAAAGCTAAAGGAACTTGGTTCAATTCCCCAGGACCCATGTAAGTAAGCCAGATGCACAAGGTAGCACATGCGTCTGGAGGTCATTTGCAGTGGCTGGCGACCCTGGCACTCCCATTCTCTCTCTCTCTCTCTCTCTCTCTCTCAAAAATAAATAAATTTTTAAAAATAAATAAAATAAAAAACATATGACTAGGCATGACAGTTTGTGCTTATAATCCCAGCAATTGAGATGCTAAAGGAGGTCCCAAAGTTCAAAACCAGCCTAAGCTAGATGGTGAGATCCTGTGTTTAAAAACGAACAGAAAAAGGAAAGGAAGGGACAGGAAGGGAAGAAGGATGACTAAGTGCACAATGATGTTCAGGTCAATGAAATTATTTTATTTGCAGGAAAGTAGATGGAAATGGAAATCTAGCTAACTGAATTACAAAGGCAAGCATTGCATGTTTCCCTCGTGTGGAGTCTGGTGTGAAGGAGAACCTGAACATAAAGGGGGACTACTGTGAATGTGGTAGGAGCAAGGGGGAAGGGCGGGGTGAATCTGATCGGAGCATATGCACGTATAGAAGTGTCATAATGAAAACTCCTTACCTTGTACAATTAATATACAGTAATGAAAAGTGTTATGAGGATAATAGAAATAATTGAAAGGATAAAATGAAATTGCTTAAAATTTTTCTAAAGCAAGCATACCTTTATTAGAGGATTACCTGAACGAAGAGCCTCAGCTTATAAAAGCAAGAGTGTTCAGAGCAGACCTGGTGGCCCTGGCCTACCTGCCTGGCTGGGCCTTGTTAGGAGCACTGCTGGCCCAGTATCACATTAGGCTTCTTGTGGCAAAAGCTACAAGGTATTTGACAGGCTAGAGAAATATCCACATCTGAAACTGCTTGGTTAAAATCCCGCAGTGGAGGCTGGAGAGATGGCTTAGTGATTAAGCGCTTGCTTGTGAAACCTAAGGACTCCGGTTTGAGGCTCAATTCCCCAGGTCCCACGTTAGCCAGATGCACAAGGGGACGCACGCGTCTGGAGTTCATTTGCAGTGGCTGGAAGCCCTGGTGCGTCCATTCTCTCTTTCTCTCTGCCTGTTTCTCTCTCTGTCTGTCGCTTGCAAATAAATAAGAATAAACAATAAATAAATAATAAAAATCCCGCAGTGGGGCAAGTAAACTGCTGAATGAAGTGCAGCTCTGTCTTGTGGAATAATTTCACAGAGACTCATGAAAATGTTCCTCTGAAAGGACAAGAGATTCAGAAGCCCAAGTCGGTTATCCCCAGATGTCTGACTGCTCACCACATAAGATAGGTTGGCACTGACCTCAGGATCCCAAGGGAAGGTGAGGTTAGAAGTAGCTAGCAGTGAGAACTTCAGTCATTCTAACTATGGGGATGGGGCCACATACATGCACACCCTGTCATTGACACTGTGTGTGAGCAGATTGTATTTCACTTGTCCTCCTATGGAGGAGAAAAGACAACAAACCTTAAAGTATTGCTTCAGTTTCAGTTGTTGTCTTGCCACTCATCATGAGATCCAGGACAATTTCTTGACTTCTGGTATAACTTTTGGAGCCAACCTGAGGTGAAAAGGTACATGTGGGGTATAAGCATGTGATTACTGAAGAGTGATTACTGAAGAGTCTGACTTCTACAAAAGTCTCATTTTTGAAAGATACGGTTTCAGATGAGGCTGCTGGGCATAGGAGGGAAGTCATAGAACCCCAAGTCCCCGGTACCTCAGAATGACCATCAGAGAGTGTCAGAAAGAGGGAGAATCAAAGCCAGCATCTGGAAATCTCACTGCTGATGTGGCACAACCCCAAGTGACCCAGGAAAAGTTGGCGTTAGAATGAGCTTTGGGGATTGGCTGGGCCTAGTCCCATGCAGTGGTCCACTCCATAGGTACAGTGCCCCAAGCTTCCCATGCTCACCTTCCCAGTACTGCTGCGGAGTGTTCCTTCCCCAGTCAGCACTACCTGTTGGCCCCAGATGCTTGAAGAAACTGCACCTTATGTAGGAATCAAGTATTTGGGTATCGATGAGGAAACACTTTTATTTCCTGTTTCTTGGTCTGCCAGTCAGACATTGGCAACCAGTCACCTCATTGCTCTGAGCTCAGTTGAGTGCTTTGCAGTGACAGTGATGTGACTTGCTCCGTCCCTGAGATCTTCTAAGTATTCGTCCTGCTCAGCATGGAGCTAAGTGCTCCATGAATGCCAGGTTCTAGGCTGGCATGAGTATCATGGTAGGTAAAAAGGTAATATCCCCAGGTATGGAGTGGAGGGCCCGTGTCCTCTTCTTACAACCTGTGCAGCTGCTGAAAGGAGGATGCCAATGGGTTTTATTCCCCCTTTCATTCTATTTCATGTTCAATAGTGTCTCTCTATAGCCCAGACTGGCCTCAAACTTGTGATCCTCCTGCCTCAGCTTCCCAAGTGCTGGGAGTACAGGCCTGCGCCACCACACCCATGTAGAAGTGCATATACTTGCACTTTGTTTTCTTAACCTACTCTTAACCTACTCTTTTTGCTCCAGCCCTAAATTCCAGATTTGTTTATTGAAATTTAGCAGGTCAGAAATCATCCTTTCTCTTGGCTCACCAGGTTCTTTGCTTTCATCTTCATGGCCCCTACAGTGGAACAGCTGGTCTCCAACTTATATGCTCCTCACACCTGAAAAGTCCACGTGACTTGGCAGCCCCTAGCCTGCCTCCTTGCTCACTGTACCTGTAACTGCTCCTGGCCCACAAATTGCTATGTAAAGGTCCTGCATCTCATGGGTGATGTTAAACACCATGACAGCCTTGCACTCTTTTTCTTTATCCTCCCGATATCAAATACACACACACACACACACACACACATAAAATTTGCCCACACTTAATTTGGGTCATGGCCCACCTTGTACCCCAGATGTCACTCTTAAAGCCAAGCACAGTACTTTCAACTACTATTAACATAGTTGATGTTATTTTAAAGTGAAAAGGAGTTTCTGTAATATTGTCTGGTAGTATTTATCAAATAGCATAAAAAGCATATATTTACAATAATCCTACCTGACATGTTTGACTCTGTCAAGCACTGTTGTAAGTTAACACTCATTTTTGTGTCACCAACTCTATGGGGCAGGTGCCTTTATTGTCACTATTTTATTCTATTCTACTTCTAGAAATTGTCTTAAGGAAATCATCTTGTATATATTTAAAATCTATGTATATAAAATTTTATCACAGCATTTTCAATAGGATATATCCATATGAGAGAATATTATACAGTCATTAAATGCCAAATTTTTCAGCGATACTTAACCATATGAAAATTATAAAATGTTGTGACTCTTACAGCTAATCTGCAAACCAGTTCCAGGGTGATGGCAACAGACATCTTGGTGGTCAAATATCACTAAAACAGAGATGTAGAGTTTACAGAGAACTCAACAATAAATCAGAATTCTAACACTCCCACCAAGGTTCAGGGGACACTGCAGAAGAAGGGGCAGAAAGATTGGAAAAGCCTCATGGGTGGAACTAGCCTGAGGTACCATCCATACTCCCCACAGAGACTAACTGAGGCCTGTAGGACCCCACAATGGTTACTAATAACCCCACCAAGGAGGGTCCTCAATTGAATGGGGTCAAGGTAGAGGGAATATGAATACAACCACTTTTATTTAAGAAAAGCTATAAATATTTTTTAAAATTATAAATGAAAAACAATGTATGAAAATTATTGTATATAATATTAAATGCAATATTACCTGTGGATCTGGGGAAAGGAGAAAGAAAGAAAGATGAAAGCAAAACTCCCCATAGTAAAGATGTGTGAATGGGAGAATGTCTTGCTTTATTCTCTTTATATCACTTAATTTTCCACAATAAATTTCCTTTTATATTATAATCAGGCAAAATAAATGTACTAAATGTATTGCTATAATATCATTTCTTTATATTGTGCTTAATCTCTACTAGAGTCCTTATCCCTTTACACCTCTATTAGAAACACAATAATCTCTTTGATAGTGCCTGTGAGCTACAAACTAGTATTATTCTCAAAGATGAGTTTGAAGTGTAATGTAGTTCACTCCAATTATATAGAAAAATATATCCAAATTGAAAAACCTGTTGGCTTCAACTTGGTGACAAGGAGTAAATCCTCATTAAGGCCTTTAAATTTCCTGAAATAACATGATGTGGAAATTTAGCTTAGTCTGCCCTGTGTCTTCATTTGCTGATAGAAAACAGGTCATCTGGGATTTCTCAAGGCAATGATGGTCTTTGTTTCTTTCTTTCACTCTGATCCACGTTTCTCCCAAACATGGGGTGCCACCAAACCAACACCCCCACACCCTATTTCACACCTTGTAAGTATGAATAGCATAGCACCATTTAACAGGACCACCTGAAACCCCACCCTTTCCTTAGTTTGCCACAGAGCTTCAGAAAATAATTTCAGAATAAAAGCTGCATCTTTACAGAAATAAAAATAAAATGGGGAAACAGAAACAAAAACTGCCATCTCCATTACAGACAATAGCGGTCACCCCACTTCCTGAATTTCTGCACATATTGACTATAGTTGGGTTGTGTGGACATCCCAAATCTACAACCATCCAGGAGCATCTGTAAGGCTTCAAAGCCGACTCATCCTCTAAATGAGGCTAGTAGCCGACAGGGCTGTTGAATAGAAAGTGTAGATCCCTGCGTGCATACGTGTACAGGAACCTGCATCCAGGTCTTTCTCCCTTTCACCATACTCAAAAGGAAAGCCAAGGCTTCCTGGTAAACTGGCTTCTTCCAGGGCTAAGGAAACAAACATAGAAGAGGAACCTAGAGCTCCAAAGTAAGAAATTTCTTTAAAAATTAGTTGGATAACATCTGGGGAAATGGTCCCATCAGTAAAGTGCTTGCCACACAAGCATGAGGACCTGACTTGGAACTCCCAGCACCCACAGAAAACCCAGGTGCAGTGCTGTGCACCTCGCCTGCAATCCCAGTCCTGGGGGTGGGTATAGAGACAGGCAGATTTCCTGGCTCGCTGGATAATTCATTGAGGCAAATTGGTGAGCTCCAGATTCAGTGAAAAATCCTCACTCAAAAATTGGGGGGCGAGGGGATGGAGGGATTGCTTAGTGGTTAAGGCATTTGCCTGCAAAGCCAAAGGACCCTGGTTCGATTCCCCAGGACCCACGTTAGCCAGATTCACAAGGAGGTGCACGCATCTGGAGTTTGGTTGCAGTGTTTGGAAGCCCTGGTGTGTTTATTCTCTCTCTCTCTCTCTCTTTCTGTTAAATAAATAAATAAATACCCAACATTGGCCTTTGGCTTCCATACTCATGCGCGCGCACACACGCACCCTCACACATATGCACACAATGCATACATACATGTGTACATGCCACACATACATGCACAGGCAAAAAGAATTTTTAAGTACATAATTAAAAATTAGTAAGATAGGTCAACTGGGTAAAAGAACTTCCAATGGCCAAAGTTAGAGCAATTCAGGCCACAATTATTTTTAATGTTTTATTTTTTCTTTAATTTTTTTAATTTTTTTATTTTTCTTTATTTGAGAGCAACAGACAGAGAGAGAAAGAGGCAGATAGAGAGAGAGAGGGAGAATGGGTGCCCCAGGGCCTCCAGCCACTGCAAATGAACTCCAGACATGTGCGCCCCCTTGTGCATCTGGATAAGGTGGGTCCTGGGGAATCGAGCCTCGAACCAGGGTCCTTAGGCTTCACAGGCAAGCGCTTAACCGCTAAGCCATCTCTCCAGTCCTATTTTTTTTATTTTTTCATTTTTTGGTTTTTCAAGGTAGGGTCTCACTCTAGCCCAGGCTGACCTGGAATTCACTGGGTAGACTCATGGCGACCCTCCTACCTCTGCCTCCCAAGTGCTAGGATTAAAGGCAGCACTCCTGGCATGTTTTATTTATTTTAGAGAGAGAGAGAGAGAATGGATGCACCAGGGCCTCCTGCCACTGCAAATAAACTCCAGACACATGCGCCACTTTGTGCATCTAGATTTACATGAGCACTGGGCAATTAAACCCAGGCCATCAGGCTTTGCAAGCAAACATCTTTAACTACGGAGCCATCTCTCCAGCCTGAGGCTACAATTTTTTTTAATCATTGGATTGCAATTCAACATACAAAATAAATGCTTATTGTGTTCACCTATATAAATCAATTATAGAATAAATAAACGAATGGAAGAGAAAAGACAAATCTCCTATGAAAAAAATCCAAATAATAGAATACTGCCCCAGAAGGAGGGTTATATGCCTCCCATCTTTCAGTGCTAGCTTTTATAATAACCCCTCCAAACAGCAGAGCAAGTTATGGAAGGGAGATTGTAATCATTTGAATATAAAATGTACCACACAAGCTCAGGTTTTGAAGTCCTTATCCCTAGTCAGAGACAGAACCGAGAGATGACTGGACCATGAGTTCATAGCTGAATGGGCTATTAGGAGGTTGAGCCTAGCTGGAGGAAGTAGGTCACTAGTGCCATGTCTTGTCCCTAGACAGACCTCTCTCCCTCCTCCCTTTCCTCTTCCTCTTCCTCCTCCTTCTCTTCACCCTCCTTCTTCATCCTGGCTGCCACAAGGTGAGCAGCTTGGCTCTTCCAGCACAATGTCCTGCCTCACCACAGCTCAGAGCAATGAATTCAGCCAACCATGAGCTCAAATCTCTGACCTGTGAGCCAACATGAATCATTCCTCCTTTTAAACTGATTTGCTAAAGTGTTGGTTTTGGTTTGTTTGTTTTTTTAACAGTGACAAAAAGTAGCTTACATGGGGAAAAGAAGATTTATAGTTGGAAAGTTGACAAACCCCACTCTAGCCAGGTGATTAAGGCGGCGTCCACAGTGCCAAGAGTATTATGCGAAGAGTATTATGCTCAGCACAGTGAGACGACACGAAGAAAGCCCTTGGTGCCTGGGTTCTTCTTCCATAGAAGCTTCCTTCCAGTCTGTCTCCAAAATCCCATCACTACAGTCTGATCATGAAAAAAGATGGGATAAATTTCTAGGGGAACATTTTCAAAGAGACCTGACCAATACTACCCCAAACTTCCAAAGTCCCTCAAAAGAAGGAAAGTTTCAGACATTTCTTGTCATAGCTAAGAATAGCCTAAGGGTACATGACAGTTAATGACAGTTAATAAAGACTGGTGTCCTTATAGGAGTCTGGAATACATAAAGAACATTAACTCAAATTAAGGAAAACGGAATCAATTATGAGCTATAACTAGTAGCAATTTGTCAATATTGGTTCAATTAATAGTGATAAATACATGATACTAATGTAAGATGTTATCTCCACAATTTTTATATAAACCTAAAAGCATTGTATAGTAAAAGGATTTTTTTTTTAAATGGAGGCAGGTAAACCAGGTGGGTGTGGTGGCACACGCCTTTAATCCCAGCACTCAGGTGGCAGAGGTAAGAGGATTGCTGGGAGTTTGAGGCCACCCTAAGACTACATAATTAATTCCAGGTCAGCCTGGACCAGAGTGAGACCCTACCTCAAAAAAAAAAGAGGGGGCTGAGGAGATGGTTAAGTTAAGCAGTTAAGAGTGCTTGCTGCTTAAGCATGAGGGTCTCTCAGGCCAGAGACCACCAAGTCGGACTCCCAACAACCCACGTAAAAAGTTGGGCATGGCCGCACATGTCTGTAATCCCAGTCTGTAGAGAGTGGGCCAGACAAACACTGGAGCTCACTGATGGTCAGCAGCTCCCAGTCTCAAGGAATTTGCACTTGAGCAATAAAAGGGCTTCACCATTCTTCCCTGGTCTCTGCATGATGGCACCCAGAACACATGCACCTGCACACACTTGTACACATACCACACATCACACACATACCATACCACACACATACTCTACACTCATACAAAAACTGCTCTATAAACCATGGATCAAAATTCTTTCCTTATTCTCTGTCTTTTGAGAGAGAGAATACATGAATAAGGTGTCATATGTCATATTTCCACATGTCCATTGCAAATGATACACTATCAATATCTCAGTGTATTTCTATTGATTTTAAGTTTTTATATTTCACAAATGTTAAGGGGGGAATTATTGAGGTCTCAGTAAAGAGAATGGGAGGACAAAGAATTAGATGGTATGCCTAATACTGTTGCCTTTTTTGCTATCCTGAACCTCAACTAGATGAACTCTCCCAGCACAACCCATCCTCTGACACGGCAGGGAGGCAGGGCTACAGCCATGAAGTGTGCAGGCTTTGAATTCTCACAGAGAGTTCTGAACATGGTGACACAACCAAGAGAGATTGTTTATATCTGTAAACTTCAAGCTCTTCCTCTGGGATTGAAGGGCAGCCATGTTTCCCCCTCAAGATGGTTGCCAAATTAAATGAGACAATGTATATCCAAGTGATTAACACAGTGATTGCCTTCTGAGAACTCTCTACAGGGGTAGCCATTATTATTATTAAAGGAATGCAAAATCTTGCCTGATATAGCTGAAAAGGTAAACTATAAAATACGCTCATGAATAAATAAATTACTGAGAAAATAAATGAATCTGATCAGGAAAATTTGGGGTACATTTTGGAGACAATACCCTTTCAACAAGGGTTGCATACCTCCCTACACCTTAGTGGGGCTTGTCATGACTTCCTCCCAATGTCTACAGGGTGTGATATGGGGTCAATGGAGAATCCTAACAAACATTGCTCAGTCAGGTGTTAAAGGTTAAAAATCAGAAACAAGGCCTGGAGAGATGGCTCAGCAGTTAAGCTCTTGCCTGTGAAGCCTAAGGACCCCAGTTCGAGGCTCGATTCCCCAGGGCCCACGTTAGCCAGATGCACAAGAGGGCATACATGTCTGGAGTTCGTTTGCAGTGACTAGAAGCCCTGGCGCACCCATTCTCTCTCTCTCTCTCTCTCACAAATAAATAAATAAAATTAAACAAAAAATAAAAATAAATCAAAAGCAATTGTGTTGATAACATGATGTTATAAAAATAGCTTTTTATCTTGTGTGATCTTTCTCTCAAACCGATTTCACTCCTGTCTAACCATGAGTGGAAACATCAAACAAACACAAGTTAAAGGATCTGCATATGGGAACACTCTGTACTTTGTTCATCATTTTTTTTAAACTGAAACTCCTCTGGAACAAAAGTTTATGAAAATACAGCATGACTGTGATACATTTGTTACAGTAATTGCAAGCTACCTATTTTAAATTTACAGCAACCCTGCCTTTATCTATCAACTTGTAAAAATAATTGAAGATGCCTAGTGGCAATGTCAACATTTTGATCTAGATTTATGGCATAAACTGGCTCAGGAACAAGTGTTGGTTTAGTGAGACAACTCTGCCTCCTAGTGGCTTTATCTGCAAAATACAATTTGTGGCAAGGGACATCCCTCAGGCCCTCACTTTTCAAAGCTGCTGGACTGTATTTTAGTCTGTTCACATTCACAGAACCTTACTCTCCTGGGTGACCCCCAAATAAACCAGTGTATGCGTTTAAGAGAGTCCAAAGGTAGGGTGCCATGAACCAGTGTATGCGTGTGAGAGTCCAAAGGTAGGATGCCACGTCTTTGCAGGAGGAAGCTTGGACCATGTAAATGGCAAGACCACAACAACAACAAAAAATTGTTGCTCATATATCCATGATGAAAATCTTGACATATTCAAAACTTTCAAAGAAATTGCTGTAAAGAAGATTCATTGTATATTTTGTGGTTTCTAAACTTATTTGGAAAAATTTGAACTGTCTGAATTCCACATTAGGTTGAGTTGCTGGAGACCAGGGACAACAGGCACCAATTCATAATCAGCATTAATTTAGCATAGTAGTTCCCAACGGGTGGTGATTTTGGTCCTCAGGGGAACGTTTGGCAACATCTGTGAGCATTCTGATAGTCTTGAACAGGACAAGGTAGAAAACAGGGGGAGCTACATACATAGAATGGGGTACAGACAGAGATGCCCACAAAGTCCTAAAATGAGCAGAACCGATGACCACAATAAAAAATTGCCCATCATGCCTGAGGCCCTGGATTTGATCCCCAACCATAAAAAGTAAGGGAGCCAGAACTTGGTCCCAATAGTGTTAAGATCAAGAATTTTCCACTGAAGGGGAAGAAAGGCCCTCAGTCAGATCTGTCCATGAGAACCAGCTTCCTGCAGAACTCCTAGGCTGCTTCATTGGGTTTTCTACAATTCATGGGTTGTGGTTTGAAGCTTACTGTAAAACAGCAGAGGCACGGTCTTCTACTTAGCATCTGGATTATGGTGTGAAATATAAAAAATAAACCGATAAGTACTTTCTCATTTATTTAGTTAGTTATTTTGATATCTTCATCCATACACATTTAGTTTTGATCTTATGTACCTGTGCCCTCAGTCCCACGATACTCCTCCTTCTTGTCACTTACCAGTGGCTATACTGATGAGGACACTGACTCTCCTGTCCCAGGAAGCATTCAACTGTCAATAGCTCATTAAAGAGAAGAGTGGTCTCCAAGCCCCTCCTCTATCAATAACAGAGTGATGATCTGCATTTTTTAAATATACAAAAGATTTTCCCCTCTACATTTTTCTCACCACCCTGTTTTGAGGTGATTTTTCTCCCTTTTTTGTTGTTTGTTTACAGAAATCTCATATCCCATTCACTAAGGTTCAGCTCCAAACTCACAAAATATCTAAAAACGCATTTTAAGAGCTCTATGTATGACCTTTAGTAAATGAATATATATCTGTAAACTCATAAAAGTAAAAAAAAATCAAAATAGAGTTGTACACACAGCTCACGGTAGCTCTAAGCACTATTCTGAGGTTCATGGAGAAGGACTCTACAGCAAATAACCTCGTGGCTTATGCACAGGTTTGTGTCCAACCCCACCTTTATCAGACCCCCGCATTGCAGTGTATCAAACAGAGGAACCTTTTCTTCCTGTGTTATCCACACTCCCATGGAACAGTCATGAAAATGGGAAAAAAAAAAAAAACACTTCAATCTCTGGACAGAATATATGCCCTAATAGAGTAATTATAACTCAGACTACAAACAGGTATATAAGAAATATAACATTTCTAGGACTGGAAAGATGGCTTAGCAGTTAAGGTGCTTGCCTGAGAAATCTAAGGACCCATGTTCTATCTCTCTCCAGATCCCACATTAAGCCAGATGCACAAAGGTGAGGCAAGTGCAAGGTTGCACATGCCCACTAGGTGGCGGAAGAGTCTGGTGTTTGATTGCAGTGCTGAGGCCCTGGCATGCAAATTTTCTCTCGCGCTCTCTCTCTCCCTCTCCCTCCCCCTCAGAATCTCCATCCTGCATGTGGTATACTGTGGATTCTGCTGTCTCCAAAAATCCAATGAGCCAATGAGTCTATTAACTCCCTCTTATTAAAAAAAAATTCTCTAGCTGACTGTATTTCTATGATCTGCTAACAGTTTTGCTTCTCTATAAGATCCTGACTAGTAAAAACAGTAACATAAAAGCAGAACTTATGGTACTTTAGAGACAGCTAGACAATAATTAACGCAGAATGAAAAATGACTCTAAAACCATACGGTCAATGGAAATACAAGCAGCAGCCCATTCCCAGAAAGAACTATCTCAGGCTTCAGGAGTAATGGCAACATTCTTCCAATCCTGGGGATGGCTAATGCTTAGAATGGTAGAAACAGGCAGCTTCACTGGTGTTCCATGTTTTTAAAGCCCCTGGCTTTACTTTGTGTTTACATTAGCCAGATAAGTTTGGTCAGGAAAGAAGTAAATCATTTCTATCCTATCCTACCTCTCAAAAAAAAAAGCATCCAAAAAGAAAAAATGTGTCTGTTGCTCTCAAATAAATAAATAAATATGTTAAAAAATGTGTCTGTTGCTCTCAAATAAATAAATAAATATTTTAAAAAAATCCAAATCCGGGTGTGGTGGTGCCGGATTGCCATGAGTTTGAGGCCACCCTGAGACTCCATATGAATTCCAAGTCAGCCTGGGCTAGAGTGAGACCGTACCTCGAAAAACAAAAAAAAAAAAAAAAAAAATCATCCAAGACAATCCTCTGCCTCCAAAGTGACCTCAAAAGCTGGATGTTTCATATGCAGCTGGAAGTAACTGAGTCCGTGGGTCCCATGCTTTTCTTTGGGACAGCCTCTAGTATGGTTCAGAATGTCATGTGCTATGGAAATAATCCCATGTGATGAATTCCCTGAGATCTGAGAGTTTCTTTACTAGAACAACATATTCTGTCCTATTCAATTAGCACAGGTATGAAGTCCATCCTGCATACTGGGTGCTGCTTGCATGTTAGTACCTCACATATATTACCTCATGGGATCAGATACTTGAGGTAGCAAATAGCTGATTTCATAGTAATGTAACAATGTAGAAGTAGAAGCCTAAAATGGGAATGAACCCTAAATTTTCCACAAACATCTTTCCAATATTTATTCCTTCATTCTTTCTGCTTGTCTAAATCTTCATTCCCAAGGATGAAACAAAGGTGACAAGCCAGGTATATGAGAAGAAACACTGAAAGACGGGGTTCTCGATTGCTTTACATGAGCATGTAAAACTAGCCCTTCTTGGGTTGGAGAGAAGGCTCAGCAGCTGAGGCACCTGCCAGCAAAGCCTCACACTGCAGGTCCAGCTCCCCAGGACCCAGGTAAAGCCACATGCACAAAGTGGCCCATGCATCTGGAGTTCATCTGCAGCGGCTGGAGGCCCTTGCATGCCCATTCTCTATGTCTCTCTCACTGTGCTTTCAAATGAATAAATAAATAAAAACCAACCCTTCTTATCAAGAGCTTTTTGGAAGACTTGAGTAGCTCAGAGACAGAAGCACTTGCCTAGTATATGCAAGGCCCTAGGTTCCATAACCAGCACTGACAACAACAACAGCAACCAGCCAATAATACTTCCAAATAGCTCTCCTACTTGAAAAACCTAGTAAGTTAAACACAGGTGCTTAGATGGGTCTCTGTACTAGGTGGCAGCAATCTCATTCTCTTAGTGGTGTTTGTAAGCTTTGTTAGGGTTATGGTATTGTAGCAGCTCCCCTGCCCATCTTGGCCCTTTCTACCATCAGGGTGATTTCAAAACCACTCAAAGGGCGAGGTTGCAAGGTGGCTATCAGGCTGGACAATGAGGAGCAAAGAAGAAGCTGTCCCTCTGCTCACAATCCAACACATCCATCTGAGGAAGATGCTGGCAAGCTGAAAAGGAGTCTGCTACAGACACTGCTAAGGAGAACATCAGGCAGAGGTCCTCAAGGTCAGGTGTATGTCTTACTCATTGTGTGGAAAAAGTTTGGAAACTGGAAGGAGATCAAGGATATGCTTTTAGTCTAAAAGGAACCAAAGAAGAAATGTTCAAAAATATAAAGGAAAGAATGCCTCTGAGAATGGCAAGAAAGCCTTAAACCCTGGGGAGTAGAGGAAAGAGATACTTCTGCATGCTTGGGCATGACATTGGCCTAAAAACTGAGAAGTAGTTGTACACATGCCAGATACATAGGAAACTCCAAAGCAGGGGAAAAAAGTTGATAGGACAAGTTGTGAAAGATGGAAATGGCCTAAAATGAAGGGAAGCTGTGGTTGTCACTCAGAGCAGTGTACTGGCTCATGTTCAACAACTGGCTCCACAAAAATAGCTACCCATGTCTACTCAGCACGTTGTTATCATATATGCTTGACTACCTCCAATACTATTTCAATAAAGTTGCTATCACCATTAACCTAGAGAATAACATCTTAACATGAATATTGCTTGATATTTTCCTAAACATTAATGAGTAAGAGAATAAAATGATAAAGAGATAGATCAGAATTTAAATGAAAACATGCATGACTTCCTGGCTATACCAGATAGTGGCTTTTAAATACTCAAAAACCATTTTGTCAGCTTTGTGTCTTGTTCATGGAGGAATAGCCACAAACAGAACACACTTTTAACTTTAAGCTTCTATAATATGGTTGTTTTTCCATTACTATCTCAAGATGATAATCAAGATGATGATAGAGTAAGTCCTGATTTGTAGTGTTTGCTCATCTCTGTGATGTAAGTATTATCACCATGATAATTTCAAGCTACCAGCAAGATGCAGCAGATGCAGACCTGTGAATGTGGCAAAAGGGAATGTAGGTGATGATCAGTTGACCTTAAAATGAGAAGATCAATGTTAATTATCTCAGTGGCCTCAGTGTCATTGCAGGATTCCATACATGTGGAAGTTGAAGGGGAAAAGTTAGTGTCTGAGTGATGCAATGTTAGAAGGATTTGGCCACTGCCAATCACTGCTGGCTTTGGAGACAGGCATACAGAAAGAAATGTGTACAGTCTCTAGCCACTGAAAAGGCCAAAGGCTCTACCTCTAAACATTATAGCTACATTAAGTTTCCACTCTCTTTGTAACAGTTACCTTCTCATTGATGGGACAAAACACCTGACCTGAAGCAGTTTATGGAAAGAAAGGGGTTATTTCCATCTTCCAAGTTTCAAGGGGAAGTTTTATCTTGGCAGGGAAAGCATGGCAGGAGAAGGTAGCTGGGCATCATGTCTGGGCAACAGTGGAGGCAAAGGAGACAGAACAAGCTAGCTAGCACTGGGAATTAGGGCTGGACTATATAAACTGACAAGACCTGCCCCCAGTGACACACTTCCTTGAACAAGTCCGCACCCCTGAAAGGCTCCCCCAGCTGGGAATTAACAATGAGACTTCATCACAAACCCATGAGGCTATGGGGTATATTCTACATTCAAACTACCGCACTCTTGGTATTTCAAAATGATGATTATATTTAAACACTTGAGTCCTTGGGGGATGCACACAATTCATGTCCAAATCCACAGCAAAGAATTTCCTACATGTCCTTGAATATGGGCTTTTGTCATTCATAAGTATATGTATGTATGTATTCTAATTTGAGGCTTGCTTATTCATTTTCTCTGTGGTGTTATTTAATAAGAGGAGTATTTAAGTTTTAGGAAGTCTAATTAATAGATCTTTAAATTTTATATTTCCTTCCATGGCCTGAGAGATGTTTGCCTACTCCCAAGTTACCAATATATTTTCTTCAATAAGCTTTAGATTTTACTTTTTTAAAAAATTTTTTATTTATTTATTTGAGAACAACAGACACAGAGAGAAAGACAGATAGAGGGAGAGAGAGAGAATGGGCGCGCCAGGGCTTCCAGCCTCTGCAAACGAACTCCAGACGCGTGCGCCCCCTGTGCATCTGGCTAACATGGGACCTGGGGAACCGAGCCTCGAACCGGGGTCCTTAGGATTCACAGGCAAGCGCTTAACCACTAAGCCATCTCTCCAGCCCTAGATTTTACTTTTCATACTAATGGATTTGCTCCAGCTAATGTAATTTTTATGTATACATATTGTTTGGATATGGTATAAATTTACACTAGATTTGCATGCAGTATACACATAGAATATTTTCCCCATTCAGAAAACCATTCAGAAAAAGAGAGTTTTTTCTTCACTGAATTTTTCTTTTAGTGCTTTCGTTATAAACCAGTTAACTACATGTGTTTTTTACTTTTAGCTAGGGCCAAAGTGCCTGGGAAGTCTCCTTAAGGAAGGATGGATTTATTTTAGTATAGGATTTCCATGGTCCCTGGTCCCAGGAGCTTGGATTAGGACATATGTGGCACCAACATAAAGAGAAGCATGCTGCCCCCTTGTGGTGAACAGGAAGCACAGTGGAACAGCAAAAGAAGGGGCCAGGCAGGGCAAGATCTAGCCCCCAAGGACATGATCCCAGTAATCTTCATCCTCCAATTTAAGTCCACATTTCACAGTTCCCCGCTTCCCAATAATGTATTCAAATTTTGAATCCATCCAGGTGTAAACTCATGGGAGCAGAGCCCTTTGTGAGCTAATTTCCCCTGGAAGTGGCCTTACATACACAGCCACAGGTGTGCTTTCTATCTTCTAACCATTCTCAATCCAATCAGGTTGAAAATCAAGATCAGCCATGCAGCCACACTGTACAAACTGAAGTCTGAGTTCTCTATTCTAGTCCATGTCTGTACGTATTATACCATCACCACACTGCCTCAACCACAGGTGTTAATGTAAGTTTTAATGGAAAGTAGGTAAGTGTTCCAGCTTTGCACTTTTGTGTGTGGACATTTCAGGCTCTTTGTACTTCCAAATAAAATGTTATACCATTTTGTCAGTTTCTATAGTAAATGCTGGCATGGTTATGGAGATAAATAATCTGGGAAAAGTTGGCCTTTGAACAATTTTGAGTTGTCTGCTTCTTGACCACAACATATCTCTCCAATGATTTTTTCTTATTTCATTTCTCTTGTCTATGTTTTCTGTGTGGGAGTTTTACATGCCTTTTGTTAAATCTGCATTTTTAAAAAAATTTTGTATTTTTATTTATTTATTTATTTGAGAAAGAGAGGCAAATAAACAGAGAAAATGAACACACTAGGGTCCCCAGCTGCTGCCAACAACCTCCAAAAGTGTGTGCTACTTTATGCATCTGGTTTACATGGGTCCTAGGGAATCCAACCTTGGACCTTTGGCTTTGCAGGCAAGCGCCTTAACCACTATGCCATCTCTCCAGCCCAGTATAATGTGGAGTTTTTTTTTCTCAATTTTTATTAACATTTTCCATGGTAATATCCTCCCTCCCCCCCCCTCCACTTTCCCTTTTGAAATTCCATTCTCCATCATATCCCCTCCCAATTTCAATCAGCCTCTCTTTTATTTTGATGCCATGATCATTTCCTCCTCTTATGATGGTCTTGTGTAGGTAGTGTCAGGCACTATGAGGTCATGGATATCCAGGCCATTTTATGTCTGGAGGGAGCACGTTGTAAGGAGTCTTACCCTTCCTTTGGCTCTTAAATTCTTTCTGCCACCTCTTCCGCATTAGACCCTGAGCCTTGGAAGGTGTGATCGAGATGTTACTCAGTACTCCAGTCACTTCTTTCCAGCACTATGATACCTCTGAGTCATACCCAGGTCACTGCCATCTGAAAAGAGAAGATTCTCTACCCAAAGTGAGAGTAGTGTTAATATAAGGGTATAAATAATAAGAGAAGTGCTTACTGGGCAGTTTGATAAGCATAGTATATACATTTATCCAGACATCAGCAGATGTTACACCCCTAGGGCTCATGACTACCCCTGTTTTAAGTTTTCAGTATCAGAGATGTATTCCTCTCCCCCATGGAGCGGGCCTCCAGTCCAATGGGCAGTTGGTTTTCACCATGACAGACGTGCCACTATTGCACCCATTGGCTCATTTGGCCTGGCTGGCCAATTATAAGGCTTGCAGTATCCACTGTCGAGTATCTTCACTGGTGGTATCTCTTTCTCCCATTGAACTACATGTAGAATGGTTTCTTCCATCTTTCTGTCAGCTGGTCTATATGGGAGAGGTTATCAGCTCAGTTCCAGCAGGATTTCTCAGTGGCCTTGCAGCCCAAGTATGTGGAGTCTTCAGCAATAGGATCTTACCATCTATTCCTGGTGGGAAACCAAGGGCCTTGGCAATGGCCTATAATGTTTTGGGGGTATCAGGGTCCTCCCTGGCCAACAACTCACTGATGGTATCCCATCCCTGGCATTGAAAATTTTCTAACAGCAATCTATGGCTCCTGAGTGTTCCATTGTCCAAAACTGGTGGATTCCAATATGATTTATTTGCATCCTCTTAGATTTTGATTAGTTCTCCCTCCACCTTTCTTTTACTCCATCTCTTCCCCTGAACTCACTTTGGGCCTTTTCACCCCCATTGATCTATTCTTCTAATTACATATATACAATACCAACCTATTAAGTACCCTCCTCCATTCCTTTCTTTTTCTTTTATATCTCCTTTTAAACTTACTGGCCTCTGCTACTGAGTTTTTTCCTTCTCACACAGAAGCCCAATCATCTGTAGCTAGGATCTACATATTAGGGAGAACATGTGGCACATGGTTTTCTGGGCCTGGATTACCTCACTTAGTATAATCCTTTCCAGATCCATCCATTTTCCTGCAAATTTCATTACTTCATTTTTCTTTACTGCTGAATAGAACTCAATTGTATAAATGTGCCACATTTTCCTTATCCACTCATCAGTTGAGGGACATCTAGGCTGTTTCCATTTCCCAGCTATTATGAATTGAGCGGCAATAAACATGGTTGAGCATGTACTTCTAAGGAAATGGTATGAGTTCTTAGGATATATGCCTAGGAGTGCTGTAGCTGGGTCATATGGTAGATCAGTCTTTAGCTGTCTTAGGAACCACCACACTGATTTCCACAATGGCTGGACCAGATTGCATTCCCACCAACAGTGTAGAAGGGTTCCTCTTTTTCCACATCCCCACCAGCATTTATGATCATTTGTTTTCATGATGGTGGCCAACTGACAGGAGTGAGATGGAATCTCAACATAGTTTTAATCTGCATTTTGCTGATGACTAGGGATGTAGAACATTTTTTTAGATGCTTATATGCCATCTGTATTTCTTCTTTTGAGAACTCTCTATTTAGTTCCATAGCCCATTTTTAGTTGGCTTGTTTGATTTCTTATTATTTAACTTTTTGAGTTCTTTCTATATCCTAGATATTAATCCTCTATCAGATATAAAGCCGGCAAAGATTTTTTTCCCATTCTGTAGGTTGCCTCTTTGCTTTATTCACAATGTCCTTTGCAGTATACAATCATTGTAATTTCATGAGGTCCCAGTGGTAAATCTGTGGTTTTATTGCCTGAGCAATTGGAGTTATATTCAGAAAGTCTTTGCCAAGACCAATATGTTGAAGGGTTTCCCCTACAATTTCCTCTAGCAGTTTCAGAGTTTCAGGTCTGGTATTAAGGTCTTTGATCCATTTTGACTTAATTCTTATGCATGGAGAGAAATAAGGATCTATTTTCATCCTTCTACAGATACATATCCAATTTTCCCAGCACCATTTGCTGAAGAGGCTGTCTTTTCCCCAATGAGTATTTTTGGCATTTTTATCGAATATAAGGTAGCTATAGCTACCTGGACTTATATCTGAGTCCTCTATTCTGTTCCATTGATCTACATTTCTACTTTTGTGCCGGTACCATGCTGTTTTTGTTACTATGGCTCTGTAGTATAGGTTAAAATCAGGTATGGTGGTACCTCCCGCCTTATTTTTGTTGCTCAGTATTATTTTAGATATTTGAGGGTTTTTGTGATGCCAAATGAATTTTTGGATTGTTTTTTTCTATTGCCGTGAAGAATGCCTTTGGAATTTTGATGGGGATTGCATTAAAAGCATAGATTGCTTTTGGTAAGATTGTCATTTTCACAATATTGATTCTTCCATATCCAGGAACAAGGGATGCTTTCCCATTTCCTAGTGTTTCCTGCAATTTCTCACTTGAGTGTTTTATAGTTTTCATTGTAGAGATCCTTTACTTCCTTGGTTAGGTTTATTCCAAGGTACTTTATTTTCCTTGATGCAATTTGTGAATGGGAGTGATTCTGATTTTATCCTCTGTGTGTTTGTTGTTAGCATATAGGAATGCTACTGATTTCTGTGTATTTATTTTGTATCCTGCTACATGGCTGTAGGTGTTTATCAGCTCTAACAGTTTGCTGGTAGATTCTTTAGGGTCCTTTATATATAGAATCATGTCATCTGCAAATAATGATAACTTGCTTTCTTCCTTCCCAATTTGTATCCCTTTGATGTGTGCCTCTTGCCTTATTGCTATGGCTAAGACTTCCAAAACTATATTAAATAAAAGTGGGGACAGTGGACACCCTTGTCTTGTTCCTGATTTTAGTGGAAAAGCTTCCAGTTTTTCCCCATTTAGTAATATGTTGGCTGTAGGCTTGTCATAAATAGCTTTTATTGTATTGAGATATGTTCTTTCTACTCCCAGTCTCTGTAGGAGTTTTATCATGAAAGGATGTTGGGTTTTGTCAAATGCTTTCTCTGCATCTAATGAAATGATCATATGATTTTTGTCCTTCAGTCCACTTATATAATGTATTACATTTATTGATTTGCATATGTTGAACCATCCCTGCATCTCTGGGATAAAGCCTACTTGGTCAGTGTGAATGTTCTTTCTGATATATTCTTGTATTCTGTTTGCCAACATTTTGTTGAGAATTTTTGCATCTATGTTCATGAGGGAGATTGGTCTGTAGTTTTCTTTTTTTGTTCTATCTTTGCCTGGTTTTGGTATAAGGGTGATGCTGGCTTCATAGAAAGAATTTGGTAGGATTTCTTCTTTTTCTATTTCATGGAAAAGCTTAAGAAGCAATGGTGTTAGTTCTTCCCTGAAGGTCTGGTAAAATTCAGCAGTGAATCCATCTGGGCCTGGGCTTTTTTTAGTTGGGAGATTTTTGATAACTGTTCAGATCTCCATGCCTGTTATAGGTCTATTTAAGTGATTAATCTCATCTTGATTTAATTTAGGTAGGTCATATAGATCAAGGAAATCATCCATTTCTTTCAAATTTTCATACTTTGTAGAGTATATGATTTTATAGTACGTCCCTATGATTTTTTGAATTTCTCTGGCATCTGTTGTGATGTTACGTTTTTCATCTCTGATTTTATTACTTTGTGTCTCTTCTCTCTTTTGGTCAGATTTGCTAAGGGTTTATCAATCTTATCCTTTCAAAGAACCAACTCTTTGTTTCATTGATTCTTTGGATCTTTTGCTTGTTTGTTTCTATTTCATTAATTTCTGCCCTAATCTTTATTATTTCTTCCCGTCTACTGATTTTTGGCTTGCTTTGTTCTTCTTTTTCCAAGTCTTTAAGGTGAAACATTAGGTTGTTTACTTGTAACCTTTCTAATTTCTTAATATAGGCACTTAAAGCTATAAATTTCCCTATTAGGACTGTCTTCATTGTGTCCCAGAAATTTTTGTATGTTGTGTTCTCATTATCGTTTGACACTATAAATTTTTTGATTTCCTTCTTGATTTCTTCATTGACCCATTCATCATTTAGTAGTGTGTTGTTTAATTTCCATGATTTTGTGTATGCTCTATACCTTTCTTACTATTGATTTGTAGTTTGATTCCATTGTGGTCAGATAGAATGCAAGGAATTATTTCAATTTTCCTATATTTGTTAAGATTTGTTCTGTGTCCTAATATACGGTCTATTTTAGAGAATGTTCCATGTGCTGCTGAAAAGAATGTATATACTGCAGCATTTGGGTGAAATGTCCTGTAGATAACTGTTAGGTCCTTTCCTTATATGACTTCATTTAGTCCAGATGCCTCTCTTTATTTTTTGCTGGGATGACCTGTCAATTGATGACAGTGGGGTGTTGAAGTCACCCACTACCACTGTGTTTGGTGTTATCTGTGACCTTAGTTCTAATAGTGTTTGTTTGATGAATTTGGGGGGCCCCATGTTAGGTGTGTATATGTTTAGGATTGTAATGCCCTCCTGTTGTAGGGTGTCTTTAATCAATATAAAATGACCTTTCTTATGTTTATTAACTAATGTTGGACTGAATTCTACCTTGTCAAATATTAGGATAGCAACCCCTGCTTGTTTTCTAGGTCCATTTTCTTGGAACACTATTTTCCAACCTTTCACCATAAGATAGTGTCTATCTTTTGTAGAAAGGTGGGTTTCTTGGATGTATCGGACATTCTGATGTTATATAACTTCAGTGTAGGAGCTTAAGGTGTTAGGTGTGGCTCTCAAGACTGTCACAGTATCTAAAAAAGTGACCCTGGGTGTTGGATTTGCCTGCTATGAGAGTATTCAAATTGGCTGAGTGGAACAAAATACAGGCAGACTCTAAAATTTAACTAAACAATGTACACTTTCAATGAAAAAGCAGCTCAGAGCATTTACCCAAGAGTAGGTATTATGACAACCAGATCCTCTAACTGTCCCTTTTATGTGTGTTTTAGGGTGTGTGGTGCCTCACCCAAACCCTTAATCCTGACATCAAGGTTAAGATTTCTGATCTGTTGAGGGTTCCAAGTCAGCTTGTGACCAGGTGAGACCCTTCACTGGTATAATCCCAGTTACCTCTCTCCTGCTTGGGTCCTGCTGTCTGTTCAAGTTGGCATGGCTGGGTCCCTGGACCTCTGCTCTGTTCACTGGAGCTGGGCACTGGTGGTGGGGGAGGGGAGACTGCCGATGCTGCTCTAGTTCTCTTGCTCTTCCACATGTTCTTCTACCTTGTGATCTGCCCCTCCATTGCTCACTGCCACTCTCCCTTCATGTTTCTTGAGTTTGCGGAGAGCTCCGGTGTGAGTGGAAAATCCCCTTGCCTGGCTTTTCCTGTGGCTCAAGCCAAGCCTGGTGGCTTTGCTGCACACTGTGGCCACCACTGCCGTTGGCAGACCTTCTGGAGCTGCTTCTGCAGCTGCTTCTGCCAGCCTGTGTGGGCTCTGAATGCTATGGATCTCTCCTACTTCTCTGCTGCCATTTCAATTTCCTACATGCCTCACTTTTTAGTAAAAGTGTGTATTTTGCTGAGTTTTTTTTTTTTGGCTTTTTCCTCCCTAGGGTGCTTTGGCATGGTACCTACACTGCCATCTTAACCAGAAGTCTTGGTTAAGACAATTTGTGTGGGTTTTTTTTCATGTTGGCATTTTTAAAAATATTTTATTTTTATTTATTTATTTGAGAAATACACAGATAAAGATAGATATAGATGGAGAGAAAGAGAGAGAAAATGGGCACACCAAGGCCTCCAGTTGCTGAAAACAAACTCCAAATTCATGTGCCATCTTGTGATAGTGGCTTACGTGGGTCCTGGGGAATTGAAGCATGGTCCTTTGGCTTTGCACATTAAGCCATTTCTCCAGCCCCATTTTGACATTTTCACACATGTAAAAAATGAATTTTGATCTTATTTTCCCCCAACTATCCTCTCCTACTCCCCTCCCCTCCCACTGTCACCCTCTTCTTTCTCATCAATCCCCATCCTAACTTACGCCTTTTGATCCACTGAGTTAAATCATGATCAATGGAAGAAAGGTTATGTGATATGGAATTAGCAATTAACCAGTGGCCACATCACTTAGGAACCTAATACCCTTTTTCCAGTAGCCATTAGTTACTCTGGGAGGTTGGGGAGTATTAGTTGTTTTTCCCCCGTTAATGATAAAATACTAGAAGGCTCAGTCATATACAGGAAACCACAGCTGCTGTGAGTTTATGAGTGTAACAGCCTTGTCAAGTCCAGAAGACAGCATTTTACAGCCCTCCTTTCCTTCCTCCTGCTCTTACATTCTTTCAACCTCCTATTCCACGAGGTTTCCTGAGGGGTTGTTTCTATATGCCTTTGAGGCTGAGCACACAGCAGTCACTCATACTTGGTAATTTTGCCAGCTATGCATCTCTGTACCAACCTCTGCCCATTGTAGTAAGACCCTTCCCTGATCTAGGCTTCCTTCAAACAAATACGTATATTTAGAAGATGCTTTGACATGCTACCTGTTTAGCATAGCCACAGTAGTAGGTCCCTCCACTAGAATCTATTTCCCTAGTCATAGGCTTTTGGAAAGGCTTACAGTACCAAGCAAGAGATCCTTACTATGAAGTGGGCTTCATATCTAATCATAAAGCAGTTAGTTACTCACATAACATTCATGCCACTACTGTACCAGGGGTAAGTTAGTTGTGGAATACACAGGGTCCATACTTGGATAGGGCTGTTTTCTTTTCTCCCCAGTAGCTTGCACAGCACTTTCTGGTATTTAAAAAAAAAAAGAGAGAGGCATTTGCCTGCAAAGCCAAAGGACCTAGGTTCAATTTCCCCAGGTCCCACGTTAGCCAGGTGCGCAAGGGGGTGCACACATCTGGAGTTCGTTTGCACTGGCTGGAGGCCCTGTTGTGCCAATTCCGTCTCTCTCTCCCTCTTTCTCTGTCAGATAAATAAATAAATTAAAATAAAATAATTTTTTAAAGACTAATTGGCAAAGAGGAAGCTTTCAATTCAGTTCCAGCTTAGTTTCTCTATGTCCTACACCTGGAATGTGCGGTGACTTCAACAATAAGGACTTACCATCTAGTTTTGGTGGGCAACCAAGAGCAGTGGCAATAAGCTATATTGTTTTAGGGTCCTCTGTGACCTCCCTGACTAGAAACTCATTGGGAGGTATCCATCCCTGGCACTGGAATTTATGATTAATAATGTATGGCTTCTAAAAACAGCTTTATCCATCCACATAAGGAACCCTTGTTCAAACAATTATTTTGAAAATTTATTTTTTAATTGGCTTATCAATAGTAGGTTGCCATATGACTTATATCTTTAGTTTCAATTCATCCTTTTACCACCACCTTCTCTCCTTCAACCTCGCCACCCCATCTCTGCTTAAGCCTTTCTTTCCCACTATTATCCCCTCAACTTTCATGCACCATGTATTTATTCTAAAGCTGCTAACCTTACTTGGTCCACAGCCTACACAACCTCATTGTTAATTATTTTCTTACATATGTATAGCTCTCTGACCAGACCACCATGCTTACTTTCTGGAAGGAACTATGTTTTACTCTTTTTAAATATCCCCTTTGGTGGTTTGAATGTAAAATCTTCCCCCCATAGACTCATAAATTTGAATACTTAATCCCCAGGTAATGGCACTGTTTAAGAAGGTTGTGGTACTTGTAGGAGGTGGTGTTTGCTAGAGGGAGTGTGTCACTAGGGGGGCAGGCTTTGAGGCATTCCAGCCCAGCCACACTTACTGTTCTCGTCTCTCTCTCTCTCTCTCTCTCTCTCTCTCTCTCTCTCTCTCTCCTCCACATTGATGTGACAATATGACACTGGTTTCCTTTTTCCTGTTATGTTTTCATGACACAATGGACTCTATCTTCTGGAACTATAGGCCAAGCCAAAATAAACCCTGTCCTGCCCTAAGCTGTTTCTGGTTGGGCATTTTGTCTCAGCAACAGATACAGCCCCAGACTATTCATGGAAGTGATTCAAACCTGTTTATTGATGATGATTTTGACATGGGGAGAGTTTGATAATGATGGTACACATACATATGACTTTAGCTGCTTCTTTTTCCAGTAAATCACAAAAGAAGAGGGAATAAGCAGAGCTTAGATATCTTCCAAGAAGTTTAAAAACCCTTTGATTATAAAACTAAATATAAACTTCATGAAAACAAATGAAAATATTTAGTTTCTATTAGCAGTCATTTATTCCTTTTCTGAAGATTCCTTATTCATTGGATAATGCAACAGTGTTGTTTTGCATGGCAAGGTCAATGTTTTGGGGAATTAAAACTTTATGTTATTAGAGAATTTAATTTAAAATAGTAAATTTATTTCATAAGTCCTAAGTCAGAAAATATACTACCATCTATGATTATATTAAATAATACAAGTTAACAAATAAAGATAAAACTAATTCTCCCTCCCACAAGGTCCTTCCTTAACTTTGCCTTTCACTAAGTTTCATTAACATAAATACTTTCATGGGTCAGGTATGTAATATGAATAAGTAATACAGGAATGTGTGTTGTGTAATGCCATATTAAATTATACTGTTTCAGCATCACATAATTTGCATAGTTATGTTCTGGGAAAATTCTTTCTTAGTGTTTGAGAAATGTCTGACCCTTTAAGTATTTTGTTGTCACTTTTACATAGGTAGCTGTTCCCTTTCTTCTTTGTTTTGTTAATAAAAATAAAGCCACAGTTATGGCAAATGATATGCTCAACTTTAGGAAGGAGTCTTATGAGAGAAGACACTGACAATGAAGGATAGAATCACTATGTGGCTCCTGGTTCCAAAATGCTCTTTGTATGTAAGAATAGTAGCTTAATGTTTACAAGTTTCCTATCATTTTAAGAGTGACTAGTTTTTATTGTAATTTTTTTCTTCTGTTTAATCTCAGCAACAAGTCCAATACTATTTTTTTAGTATTGGATAAGCCAACACTATGTAACCAAACAAAACAAATTTATGGCCTGAGTTTGGACTAGTGGTGGCAGTTTGACTTAATAGTTTGTCAGTTTTTTTCTATGTAATATCACAGATAGATGTTTGCCAACTTACAATTGGTTTACTTCTTGTAAAGCATCATAATTTGAAAATATCAAGTGAAAATATGCTTAATACAGCTAATCCACAAAATATCATAGCTTACTCGATCTTACCTTAAACAGCCCCAAAGCACTAACATTGGCCTACAGTAGGCAAAAGCATATGATACATATCAAGTGTTGAATAACACATGTAATTATTGAATATTATACTGAAAGTAGAAGCAGACTGGTCATAACAGGAACTTGGCTTCTACTGAATGCATATTTTGGCACCATTGTGAAGTAAAAAAAATCTAAAATATGGTTGCGAATATGGCAAACATAAACATCACAGTTCAAATTCCTAACATCCATATCAATGCTGGATGGAAGTAGCAGCCAATGGCCCATACTCCCACACTCAGGAGGCAAAGACAGAGGATCCCTAGGGCAAACTGGCTAGCCGAATTGACAAGCCCTGCCTTAGTAAATAAAGTAGAAAGAGCGAGGAAAGACTCCTGATGTCAATTTTTGATCTCCACACATGTACCCTCCCACAAACACTTTTGCACACACATATGCACATAAACACAAAAAAATGTAAAAATATTCAAGCCATTGCAAATTGGGACCATCTGTACCAGAGATCCTTCCTCATTAGTGCATAAAGAAATAAATCATTTCTAGGTCTAAGCCTAGAAGTGGAATTGTGAAACAAGGCCTTTATAAAATGTAAAGATAACCCACTTATGAAAAGGGCTGTTATTTGGTTCCTCTCTGTTTTCCCTCCCAAAATAATTGGGAAGTCACAATAACAAACATATTTTTCTGTGCAGCCCTACTGAAAGAGCTGTTTGTATTGGTCACCATAGCAAGTTCCTACCTGAGACTGCCATTGAAACAGTCACCACAATAAATAAATTACTAGAGCCCTACAATTGAAGAGTTTACTATCAAGCAACTGGTTTATGCTTACTGATCCTCATTTGATTCCATCAATTAAGAGGAAAATATTTTATTTTAGTTTAGTTTATTGCATATGTGAATGGAAGATGATGATTTTCCCTTGAAGTGAAGATGGGGCACAAAACTCTTTGGTTAAAGTCCCTGCTATTGCTACAAACTGGCTTCATAATATTTCACAGGCCACATCCCTTTTATGTGTCCCAGTTTCTTTAAAAACTATGAAATGGGGCTGGAGTGATGGTTTAGCGGTTAAGCGCTTGCCTGTGAAGCCTAAGGACACCGGTTCGAGGCTCAATTCCCCAGGACCCACGTTAGCCAGATGCACAAGGGGAAGCACGCGTCAGGAGTTCGTTTGCAGTGGTTGGAGGCCCTGGTGTACCCATTCTCTCTCTCTCTCTCTCTCTCTCTCTCTCTCTCTCTCTCTCTCTCTCTCTCTCTCTGACTCTTTCTGTCACTCTCAAATAAATAAATAAAAATTAACAAAAAAATTAAAAAACTATGAAATGTTATGCAACTGATTGAAATTCCTAGTAAGATCTGGCTGAGACCTTATAACTCTGAAAAATATTTGATCAAATATTGACAAGGCCCCGCTCAACAAAATAATGAGATTAAAATGCAAATGAAAGCTGGTCAATGAACACAATCATACGTGCCTTCATAAACTACATGCGCTTATTCTAAACCTACAACCGGCTTAAATGTCCTGAGTTCCTTTCGGATCTGATCTGATACTCTAACGCATCTGGCTTCACCTCTCGCCTCCCAAGATTGTTCCAAGGATACGAAAGCGCTTTCAAACAAATTTATTAAACTGTCTGCTACCGGTAAACACGCATTAATCTGGATGTCATGCCCTCCACCAGGTTCAACTCGGGACCGCTCCAAGTCTTTAACGTGGGTAGGAAGGTCGTCTTCTGAATTCCAAACCGGAAATCGAGAGGACGTAAGAACGAGTCCCTCCCGAGTTCTGCGCGCATGCGCCAGCCCTCCTCGGCCCGTTTGTGCTGCGGGTCTGCGGGGAGGATGGGGTGGTGATTTCAGTGACGGACTGCGTACGGGTGCCTGGCGGGCTCTTGCGGAAGTCCATGCGCCATTGGGAGGGACTCAGGGCTGCTCGGTGCCCTTGTTGCCGAGGGCCTCTCCCTGGGTCAGTCCTGGAGTAAGAGTCGGACTGGGGCCGACACGAGGGCTTCCGCGTGGCGTCTCGGCGCCTGTGTGACCTCTCCACCCGCGGGATGTGGCGACTACGTCGGGCCGCCGTGGCCTGGTAAGTGGAGCCTCCGACCCGGCCCCGTTATTTCTCGTACTGGGCCTTCTAGAGCAGGGTTGACCCATTACTACTTCCAGAATGTGCACATGACCCTCGGGCCGAGGGCTTTTGGAGCATTGCGGGATATTTTTAAGCAGCGGGAGTAACATGAACACTAGGCTTACCTGCTGAGCTGCCTTCTCACGGGCCCCTCTCGAAGATTCTGGACGCCTCTGAGTCTTGACCCGTCATATCGCTGTTGTCCTTTTGCCCCTGCCCTTTTCAGCCTTGTGATCTTGCTGTGATCTCTGTTTTCTTGTTATTCTCTCTCTTCCTGGCCTGGCCTGGCCTGGCCTTGTCTGCGTGCCACTGTGCATTTCGTTTAGCTCTGGCTGTCTTGTCACCACCTCCACGCCGTAGGTGCACCTGCAGGTGGTGAGACACTCCTTGTGGATGGAGAGGCCTCTACCTGTTTGCCTCTGATTGGAGTCAGATACAGAGCAGTGACGTACATGCTGGTAGTGTTTTAAGATGCTCTTTTCGTAGCAGTTAACCCCCCCCCCCATGTTCAGTGAAAAAGACTTCCTTTTAAATACAAAGTGGTAAACGTGGCATCACCTTTCTAATCATACTGTCGTTGCACTGGCATGGTTTAATTATACGTAGAAAGTCATAGAAATCTTTTCTGTGGGTTGCTATATGGTCTTAATGATGTTAAGTTGGGCTGTATATAAAATTTGTTTTAACAGTCTTTGATAACCTCCAAGCTTAACACATTGTTGTAGGCATTTGCTTATTAAGAGGCAGTGTGTGTCAAGCAATATTGGAACATTTTAATTCTCTTGAATTAACTCTGCACCTATACACTGAGCTTGAATTTTATTTAGAACCTTTTAAATGGTGTAGATAACTTATAGTATTTATAAGGAACGGAATTTATTTGTTTTATCAAGTTACCTAGAATCCAAAGGCAGAATTGGATGAGATACATTATTATTTTTAATATAATGGAATTTTAATTTGGGGGTAAATCCACAGCCTTTTGATTGAAGTTAATTATTTACAACTTTTATGTCTCTACTTTTTATGGTCAAATATGGAGATGTTTAACTTTATTTTAGGAAAAAGGAAAGAGTGCAGAAAATAGCATACTCCTTTGGAGCAGTTAAGATATAGGAAAAACTATAAATTCAGTTTACAAATAAACTGACTTATATTTGGGACTGTTTGTTTATTCAGTTATATGCTGTTGGATTAAATTGCTTTTGAAGTTGTGGATTCCAGAGTCATGGCTTAAAAATATCTCATATCCATAGCACAGTTTAGCTACCAGAGGAAATGGGAATGTGGAAAGTCAGAAACCCCCAAGCTCTAGAACTTGACTTTTACTATAATTTTGTGTGACTCGTGAAAGAGTACAATTAATTTCTGTTCTTGAGATGGAAATGTAAACATTTTTGAAATACTAGATACATTCTCCTAGGCTAATGAACAGACCAGTGACTAACATTTTGCAGGTGCAATAAATATGTGTATAAAATAAATTAAAAAGGAGTTACATAGCAGGGGATTATATTTAGGTTGAAACGGATAGCAGGGGAGCATGAGCACCTGATTGGGGAGATCTACTTTGCATCACGCTTAATTTTTAGTTTTCGTTGTGTAAAGAATTATGATTTTGCTCTTCACAGAAACTTCTAGGATCATGATGGTGTCCAGACACAGGTCTCCTCTTTCATCACTTATTTGGCTTGGCTTTTAGTGGATTTTCCCTTAAAAAGATCATTTTCTTCAATCCTAGGAAATTTTCCTTGCTTACATCATTATGTTCTTCCTTTTATTAATCCTGTTCTTTTTCTTTCTGAACATCTTTTCAGAGAACATGAGACCTATACAATTGATTCTGTGTGGCCCTGAATTCTAAAACACAGTCTGCACCCTTTATCTATTAAAAAGCATGCATGTACCTCAGTGTTTGTATGCACATATATGTACCCCAATATGCTTATATGCACATGTATAATTTTATGGATGCACTTGTGTGCTAATTCACCACTTGTATTCGCCTATATTATTATTCTATAATCTTAAAAATACTGCCTCTGGCTCAGTACTCTTTTCTGAAATAACAATGGATCATTTTGTGTACAGATGGGATGCAGCCTGACCCTCATTTTTCCACTTTATAAGAAACATTTTATTTATTTGAAAGCAGAAAGAGAGAGAATGGGTGCACCAGGGCCTCCAAATGCTGCAAATGAATTCCCAACGCATGTTCCACTTTGGGCATCTTGCTTTACGTGGGTACTGGGGAATTAAACTTAGGTCATTAGGTTCTGCAGGCAAGTGCCTTAAGCACTGACCCATCCCTCCAGCCCCATTTTCCCACTTTTTGAAATCTGCATCACAGCTTTTCTAGTCTGTTTTCTACATTTTTTGTGTATTCTGTATCCGCTCTACTCTTGGAGACATGCTTAAGCCTGTAAACCTTGTAACCTTTTCTGACTGGTAGTTTTTTTTTTGTTTTTTTTTTCCATCATTACCATTGGGTTATATTTTCTTATAGTGAATAGTTTTAAGTAGAACCTTTACTGTTGAAGTAATTTCATTGAAAATACATTATAATTCCATACCCAAAGAAACCATATTTCTTTTTAAAATTTTAAATATTAAATCATTTATTTGTGTGTGTGTGTGTGTGTGTGCATGTGTGTGTACACATGCATGCATGTGTGTGTCTAACTGCTATTTTTAAACATTCTTTTTTGTTGTTTTTTAATTTATTTTTTAATTAACAATTTCCATAATTGTAAATATCCCATGGTAATTCCCTCCCTTCCCCCACTTTCCCCTTTGAAACTTCACTCTCCCTCATACCCCACCCCCTCTTAATCAGTCTCTTTTAATTTGATGTCATGATCTTTTTCTCCTATTATGATGGTCTTGTGTAGGTAGTGTCAGGCACTGTGAGGTCATGGATACTCAGGTCCTCTTGTGTCTGTTAAAGCACTATTTTTAAGCATTCTCTTATTTAGTGGTTGCAGTATTTTCAGGACTCCTGTGAACACCAGTAATGATTACATATCCGCTTTGTCCAATAATAATGTTGTTTAACTGGGTCCTTGTTCCAAGACTTGATAGCTTGGTACAAGAATCTGGTTATCCACTCACATATGAACATGAACGATTAATGACTGATGTCAGTACCGAGTTCACATTGCCCCTTCATGTGAGGGCTGATGGATCAACTATGTTGTAGGTGTCTTGATAATATCAACAAACAACCTTTGTGTTAGAGATTTTATGAAGTGAGCAGATGATCTGAGCATGTCATGGATGCAGATATATTTGGATTAGCTCCTTTCTGAAAAGTAGAAGTAACTTTTTGAAGGTTAAAAGGCTGTCCAGTTACCCATGTTCGTGAAATTTAGTAGTGCAAATTAGTATTGAGGTGACAGTAAACCCTACTAGGTGCTAGCCTTCGCCTGCTTTATCTCACCTGACTTATGCAGTTGAATTCTCCCAGAAACCTATGTTCATTCAACTATGCATTAAGTTTGTACCATTTGTGAGGCACTGCAGACCTTGAAATGCAATAAGCAAAATACGAAGGTCCTGACCAATATTACATTATGATCTTACACCATTGCATTATTGTGTAATATGATTTTTGAGTACGATGAAGGAAAAGTGTAGACAGCTAAGAACATAGCAGAGACGCAGCATCATGATGAAGGTCCAGAGAGGAGAGGAAATGCCAGAGGTGAAAAGTAAGAAAGATGAGTGTGGCAGAGATGGGTGCCAGGCTGCAGGCTCTTAGAGAGCAGGAGCTGGGCCCTTAGTCTACATGCGGGAGAGCCATTGAGGATACTGACGTGGGTGAGTGGCATGACCAGCATTCAGAAGAGTGCTTTTGGAAATGGGCAGATATGGAAAACGATCCCCAAGGCTGTGGCTGATTAACCGATAGCTGCTTATGAGGGGTTGAGGTGGGAAGTGTGGTGTTGGACATCTTGAATTTCAGTTACCTTTTTGATTCTGTATTAATGTGGATCGCAGTGGGATGCAAGCATCCAGAACTTAGTTTGCATTAGACAGAAATCTGAGAAGCATGAATATTCACTGAGGAAAGGAGGGTTCTCTAAGATAGCCTGGTGAGAGCAAAAGGAGAAGTAGATTAGGCCTAAGCTTTGAAAACCTCCAACAGTTGATCCTTAGTTACAAGGAAACTGCAAAGGCATGGCTACTGAGTTGGGGTGAAACTTCAGACTGCCAAGAGAAGAGGAAGCTCCAACATGAGGTGACAAGAGTCTCACTCACATGAAAAAAGAAGAGAATGCCCACTGAACCCCTTCGGTGCCCTTAGTCAGAGATGTGTCACTGAAGTGGTAGAAAAGATTGGTTTGGCTCTTAATATATAGTTTATATATAGCTGGGGCAGATAAATTAGAATTTGCTTTTGTTCTGGTCCCCCCTCCTTCTTTAACATGAGAGAAACCTATGATTCCTGAAGGGTGGGGCTGGGGGGGTTATCAAGTGAGGTTGTCTGTAACGGGAAGAGGCGCACTTGATGTACTCAGGTGTGCAGAAGAGATGCATTTGACACACAGACTTGCTACCGAACATGACTTTTTCTGTGTCCTACTCGGGGGCTTTCAGTGGCTCCTTGTTGTCCACTAAGTAAAGTTCAAGCTCTGCCTGATATTCAGTGGCTCTGCAGTTTGTCCTTAGAGCACCTCTCAGATCTCTCCACTGTGACCTTGTGCTGGCTCATTGTCTCTCCTTCAAGGTTTAACCTCTGTGTCCTTCTCCCTGTCTAACATTTCTTATCCCACTTAATATCTGGCTTTTACTTTTTCTGGGAAGTTTTTATTGATCGCCTTCCTTCCAAAGGCTCACTAGCTTCTTCTGAGCTCTAGCCACCCACCTGCCTCAGCTGTTCCTTGAAGTTACTATGTTGTTCATACCTGGTTATGCACCTACTATTTCCCTCACTTGGGCCCACACTGTTCCTTGTGTAAAGACTTGGGGCTGTATTGTTTATGTACCTATTGTCTTCCCATGCTCTTGGCCAGCACTAATTCTAGTGTAAGGATTCAGGCTGTACTGTCAGGCTTAATCTAGTTTCAACCTCTCTTCCACTATTTACCAGTTACCTTAGGCAAGACAAACTTTTTATTATTTTTAAGAAAGACAGAGAGAAAGGGTGCACCAAGGCCTCTAGCCACTGCAAACAAACTCCAGACACATGCACCACCTTCTGCCTCTGGCTTAAGTGGGTACTGGGACATCGATCCTGGGTCGTTAGGCTTCAAAAGCAAGCACCTTAACCACTAAGCCATCTCTCCAGCCCAAGACATAGTTTTAAAGAAACATAAAAATAAATTTGTATGGTCAGATAACAATCATATTGGATTTTTCTAGCATTAAATGGATTAATGTTTAAAACTACTTCCATTTGAGCCAGCCACAGAATTAACTGTGTTGAATAGATGAGACATGTATGATTCTAGTTAGCATCCATCTGTGCACAGCAGAAAGGAGAGGGTAGAACTCAGATAATTAATGTTTTTATTTCAGTTCTCTTTCTTTAGAGTTGTTGTGCTGCTTCTGTTTTTCTGATGATGATCCAGGTTTATGAGGTGGGATGCATTAGTTTCTGTAATTTTCACCTCTGGACTGTGTAGGATTGAGACACCTGGAGAATAATGTTCTCATCAGCTAGGATTTTTTTGTGCTTAAAAGCAAAAATTTGCATGCATTTTTGTTTTAAGTTTTTACTTACAGTGAGTAGCAGTTGGTAAAATAAGAAAGTTGCCAAGATGCATGTGACTTTTTCCCTTTTTGGGTTTTAATTGCTTGAGCAACTATCATAGCCCATGTGTAATACAGAGTCTGGAGTGCCACTGGATTTGAATTTCACCTTTATTCCTGGGGTCAGTGTCAATTCAGACAGATTGAGTTTGTCTTCAGACTTTCTTGATAGGCTCACCAGCAGGATGGGATGAGATGACACATGGCAAATGTAAACTGTTGTGTATTGGTTATGGTGGATTGTGTGTGCGTGTGTGTGTGTGTGTGTGTGTGTGTGTGTGTGTGTGTATTCCCTTGACAATATTTCTCTTTGATGCCATTTCCTTGGCATTGTTACCATTTGTGATCTTTCTCCCATCCTTGTTTACTTTCAGTGAGGTCTGCCAATCCTTGGTGAAACACAGCTCTGGAATAAAAGGAAACTTACCACTCCAAAAACTGCATCTGGCCTCACGAAATGGTTATCATTCTCGTCACCCTACTTTAAAGCTGCAAAGGCCCCACTTAAGGACATCGTTTCAACAGTTTTCTTCTCTCACTAACCTTCCTTTACGTAAATTGAAACTTTCTCCAGTTAAATATGGCTACCAACCTCACAGGAATTTTTGGCCTGCAAGGTTAGCTGCAAGGCTCTTAAAACTTCGGTATCTCATTCTGGGATCTGCTGTCGGGGGTGGCTATACAGCCAAAAAGGTGAGTTTAACTTTCTTACTAGTTTTCTAATTATTCCAAATTATTTTGAATTGTTATAGCATAAATAGAAAGAAAAGAAATATTTTTCTTTAGTAAAATGCAATTGGCTGTTAGGCATTTATTGAGTTTACTGTGTACTAAGTTTGCTTTTGTGGTGGTGATTAAGTGTAAACTATAATTTTAGGAGGTAGAGATGCATCAGAGGAAGGAGCTTCCATGTGGGAGCGAGAGCACTGAGGTTTGCCTTTTGAGCTTTGCCATTTAGTAATGCAAAAGGGAAAGCTATCTGTTATGTTCACAGGGCTGCTTCTTGACAGCGCTAGGATCAGAGCAAGGTGCCTCTCCATATCTTCCTTCTGCTTCATCAAGTAGTTTAATAGTAACATGAAGCCTGCTTGAAATCAGAGTAGGTTTTGAATGTTTATATTTTCTATATGTGGTAGAAGAGTACTTACATCTTATTTATACTTATCTGATAATTTAGGAATTTATTTTTTTTAAGTTTTGTGTATAATACATAGTTCTTCATAAATTAACACATTTTCTCTTCTCATTTCTATTTGGTGTTCAAAATATCTGATTATGGCATACTTTCTTATCTTTTAGACTTTTGATGAGTGGAAAGATATGATACCAGACCTTAGTGACTATAAATGGATTGTGCCTGACATTGTATGGGAAATTGATGAATATATCGATTTTGGTTTGTATTACCAACATTAAAATTCTTGTTTCAGTTATTTGTTAGAACCAGAAATGGTTGTGTTGAGGTAGTTTCTTAGTGGTTGACTCTAATATGTAATTCATTTTAATGATCAAAGTCATAAGGTATCAAAAGAAACTTGTATGAGAAGAAGTATTTGGTAGTCCAAGCATTTTACCACAGGTGTCACAGTCCTCATGGAACGTTTCCTTTTAGTTTTGTGTGCTAGTTGTGTGTGGCTGTTACTTTACTTTCCTTTTTAAAAGTTGCAGTCATGAGGATATGCATCTTGGTATCTTTCTTTTTCTACCTAGCACATTTTCTCAGCATTTCCTTGCAGCTGGCATTTTTCCTAAACACCATTTTTAGCATTATATGTGCCATGGTCACCTACACTGGCTGCTTTGATTGGATAGTATGGCTTCTTCTGCTTTTGTAGCCAAGTTCCTTAAAAGTATGTTAATATCCCCACTGACTTCTCCCTCATACTGTGCCTCATTTTAATAAGTAGGTAAGTAAAGAATGTACTTTACTACCTCATTGCAGTAACTTTTGATGAGCTTTAAAATAATCTTAATTTTCTTCAGTCGCCTTTTAAAGACATTGCATAATTTCTTGTCTTAGATGTATATGGATAGAATTAATTCCCACAAGCATTTTTTCATAGTACTTGCTAAACATAAGACAAAGATACTTTTAGGAAAAGCACCATGCTCAAATGGTTTTTCTAACATTTAGGAGGAAAATTGTTCAACTTGGTATATTTGCCAGTATCCCTGTGTTGGCTAAGTCTGAATTCTGATACTGGACTGCATGGTCTTGAGTCCTGGCTTCCTCACTGTGTGCCCCAGTTTCTTGTCTATGAATGGTTGACAGTAATAGGCACATTGTAGAATTTGCTAGAAGTTTAAGAATGCTTTTATGCCCCCAAGATTAATATTTGACACATATTCCTATTTTGAGACCGTTAAAAACTACTTGTGTGTTTTGGTCTTCTCTAGAGAAAATTAGAAAAGCCCTTCCAAGTTCAGAAGACCTTGCAAAGTTTGCACCCGATATGGACAAGATTGTTGAAAGCCTCAGCTTGTTAAAGGACTTTTTTACCACAGGTAAGGAAGAACCTGTTTGATCCAATTTATAGACTTAAAAACCGCAGAGGAAAAACAGATATGTGTTTGTGTGTTCCCATCTTTGAAATGAAAATATTGAATGCAAATTTTCTAAAAAAAAAATGTTTAACCAAGGACAAAAAAAGTTTTTGTTGCATGGTGCTTTTAATTCTTAGCCCAGTAAAGTGAAGATTTATTACAAATTTATGCTTGACAGTCAGTTAGGGGAAATATAACTTGCTCTTGACAAGTAGATGAGACTACCTATGTATTTGCTTTTCATAATTTGTTAGAACCAATATGATGGCTGCCAAACCAAATTTAATTTAATGGACCATAATGAGTACAATTTGTAAGGTTAATTCTGGCATATTTGACCAATTATTGCCCTATTGTGAAATAAGTCTGAGATCTCAGACATCTTTGTTTGCTCGTTCTTATTAAATTTTACATTTTTATTTTCCTTTTTGCTGATTTTTCACAGGTCACAAATTGGTTAGTGAAGTCATAGACGCTTCTGACCTACTTCTCTTGTTAGGTGTGTAACTAGACATTTTTGCTGACCTTAACCTGCCTTTTAAATGCTTCTAATAAACTAGTTGCAAATAAAATTGTAGACCAAATTTATAATCCTGCTTATGCTGAATTTTAAAGCCCCAGAACTGTGTTAGGCAAACTGATTATCCATTCCATGGAAATAATAAAAGAATTGCTTTGGTGATAAAAGTAAAATTTTAAATATGTAAGATTGAAAGATATAAAAGAAAATTTGCTTAACCAAATATTTCTTGAAAAATACCAATTTATTTTTGATAATTGAAATGAAAAGTAAGTTTAGTTTGTCTCATCTGCCCTGTCATAGTGGACATTTTAAATATGCTTCTATGTTATATATGTGGTCTGATGGCAGTAGAATTTGGTTAATCTTTTGAGTAGCCCATTTTAAAAGTCCTTATCAAAATTGTCTTATTTTTATTGCAGTTACCGTTTTATATAGGTATAAACAGGTTAAACATATACTATGTTCTTTTAGATTTTCAACATTGGTTGCCAAAAATGTGCTTCAAATAAAAATAAATATGATTGATGCTTTGACTCTGGGTGCTCTAAATTTATTTTATTTTAAGATAGGTTCTCACTATTTAGCTCAGACTGGCCAGAACTTTCATTTCTCCAATTCCTCTGCCTCAGCCTCCTGAGTGCTCAGTGCTGAGACTATAGGCATACCTATGGCCTTTTCTCTGGCTTTGTTTTTTCATTTTGCCATGGTGGGGGTCCAATGCTTACTATGCAAGCACTGCACTGCACTGCACTCTGTCCTCAGTCCCCTGCCACACACACTTTTTAATTGAGTAGATGTGGTTTGGCATTTACCTTAGGCTATTGATGTCACTGAACAATTCAAAGCATTGTATATTTATCTTTAAGGTTCACCTGGAGAAACAGCATTTAGAGCAACAGATCGTGGATCTGAAAATGACAAGCATTACAGAAAGGTAATTATAGTAGAGGTGGAATTCTTCTCTAAGTAATGTTGAAAGAATTTTAAAAGTTTTTACCTTTTTGAAAGATTTGGAAATGTCGAAATATTAGTAGAAGATATAAAAAATATGTTCTTGCTTAGTGCAGAATGTTCTGGAAAGATAATTAGAGAAGCCTGTATCTTTCAGATATAAATAATATGAATATGTAGTATATAATATAGTAATACATGATTACTTAATATGTTGAATAATTCAGCAGTTTTAGGAATACAATCAAAGAAGCTTGTTTCCTTCAAATATGTTTTTTGAAATAGTCATTCAAGTGTTGGTGCTCAAAAATGGTTTTGTTCTAAACATGTGTGGGAAAAGCCAATGTAGACAATTCAACCAGTCTTTCTCGGTACTTCTCAGACCAGCATGTGTGCATGGGTCTTAGACAGCCCTGAGAGGACTCAGACTGTATAGGACGTGCAAAATTTATCAACGTAGCCCACTTTTTCATGAAACATCTTCTGGAGACTTACTTTCATTTAGAAACAAATGAGGAAGAAGTGAGTTATTAGGGAGTAAATCACTTTTTTTTTTTGTATTGTGAGTATACAGTTATGAATGGGGGCATTAAGAGACATGTCTGTTGACGCACCAGCTATGTGAACAAATCCACATTAAAGTTGAAGGAGAATAGCATATGAAAATTACAGAAATGCTGAGCTAGAATAACTACATTATTCTGAACTTGTAATCATATGTCTATCTGGTATCTTCTTAGTTATTACATTTCATTCTTTTGGAACTGATAAATTACATAAAAATTTTTGAAAAATATCTAGGTATATTTATGAAGAAATGTTCTATGAATATTTTTAAATGAAGTATATAGTTATACTGAGCTTTAAAATACAGAAAACAATTTTATATTGTTTTGAGGAACAGGAAGAAGAAATAATTTCTGCGTGTGTATTTCCATGTCTTTGATCCTTTTATATTATATTGCAAATTTTAATTATATTTCCAAGATCTTTTTCTTTTACCTTTCATCTATTGGATAAAACATATTTGAAAATGTTTATTTGCTTTTTTGTTTTTTTTTTTTCAAGGTAGGGTCTCAGTCTAGTCCAGGCTGACTTGGAATTCACTATATATTTTCAGGCTGGCCTCGAACTCAAAGCAGTTTCCTACCTCATGCTTTCTGAGTGTTAGGTTTAAAGCTTATTTGCTGTTTAACTTGGCCTCTTTTTAATATTCTTTGAATTTACATTATTTTGACTAAGAAACACTCCTAAGCTTTTTATGCTCTGGGGGTAGAATTAGAAATTGGCCTAGTGTGTGCAGCATGTTTTGAGCCATGCATGATGTTGGCCCAGAGGTAAGTAACTCGGTAGGCAGAGGTAAACTGACCTTCCTGACAAGGAGCCACTGTCACAGGTGTAGTAGTGTGGCTCTTGTGACAGGCCACTATTTGCCTGGGTCATTTACAGGTGCATAGGTCTACTTTCTCTCACGTGTCACTCAGGATTGCTCTGGTGAATGTGAAACTTATTTCAGGGCTTGACTCAATTCCTGGAAAATGCTGCCATGATGGTAAACAATTAACTGAAGTCTGTAGTATAGATAAACAAGAATGTTTCTTTATGGATTTGATTTGTTGCATTAAACATGAAAATAAATATGTTGCTTTATTTTATAATTTACTCCTTTGCTTGTTTGACTGTAAAATAGCCCTTGTAAAAACTATTTCCTTTAAACTTTTTCTAATTTATTGTTATTACTTTGCCCATTAAAAACTCACATTTTTTCCAATGAAATCTTGTAAATACTAAATTTCAAGCTGCAATTATGCTGCACTTACTGTATGTTAAATCAAAGTATGGTAAATGTTAACATAAAAAATTGATGTTTCAAAAAAGTGTCTTTGCCCCCTACTAATATTTTTTAATTCCACTGATACACAGTATGTGTTTCTAGGGTTTGTCTGTTGTCTGTGATTCTTGAGACTAACATGCTGCATGGATAGGATGCATAAGCTGACCTGATTTTAAGACCCTTCTCAGCAAAGGAAGGACTGAATGTAAACATGCAAGGCGAGCCCTTAGCATAGCAGTAGCCTCATTGAAATCACACCTACACACAAAGTTTGAAGATCTGGATGCATCAAAGATGGGATGGCGTCCAGAGTTTAGCTTATTATGCATTAAATTGGTTTGGGCTGAGGTCTTCAATTGCATTGAGGGTTTGAAACCGTCATGCTGAAGGTTAATGGTGGGCAGGTTTGTGGTTTGGGTCTCCTGGCTAGACTTCTACTAGAAACATGCAATTTAATACAAACCTAGTTTTTAAAGTGGTAATAATTAGAAAATGTTTCCCTTTCTATCTCTCTCTCATTCTCTCTCTCTTTGGTCCAAAGTAGGCTCTCACTGTCCTGGAACTCACTCTGTAGTCCCAGGCTGGCTTTAAACACACAGCGATCCTCCTACCTTTGCCTCCCTGGTGTTGGGATTAAAGATATGCACTGCCACACATGGCAAAAACATTTCTATAACTAGAAATGAAATAAAGATATGTCCTTTTTTAAAAAAAACTATTTTATTTATTTATTTGAAAGAGAATGAGGGAGAGAGAAAGCGAGAGAACTGGCACACCAGGGCCTCCAGCCACTGCAAATGAACTTCAGATGCATGTGGCCCCTTGTGCACCTGGCTAATGTGGGTCCTGGGGAATCAAACCTGGGTCCTTTGGCCTTGCAGGCAAATGCCTTAACTGCTAAGCCATCCCTACAGCCCAGGCTATGTCCTTTTTGTTTTTTTTTTTTTTTTTAAAGGAAAACACATCTGGAAAAGTCTTGGTAAATAGAGGAACAGTTAGGACCATTCAAAATCACCTGAAGTGAGAGTGACAGGAGTTGAGGGGAATATAAATGTCTTGTAGAATAGCTTGACCTGAGTCAGAATGTACAGCATGAGGTTCCCTGTGGTTCTTAGCCTGAGCCCACTAGACTTGTAGGTAAATTTTTACAGTGTTGTAAAAGTCACAGAAGGAGCTGGAGAGATGGCTTAGTGGTTAAGACACTTGCCTGCAAAGTCTAGGGACCTAGATTCAATTCCCAAGTGCCCATATAAGCCAGATGCATAAGGTGGCACATGCATCTGGGGTTCGTTTACAGTGGTTAGAGGCCCTGGTATGCCCATTCTCTCTATCTGCCCCCTTCCCCACGCCAAATAAATAAATTTTTTAAGTATGTTAGGGAGTAAAAAGAAAGTCATGAAAGATGTCTTTCTACATTATGTTGTGCAGGTTAAGTAATCAAGTTCCTTTCATCTTGATTAATATCCATTCTGTTTGTGGACACTAGTTATTCATGCTATACCATCAAAAGTTCTGATATGGGGCGGGTAGGAGAGATGGCTTAGTGGTTTAGACACTTGCCTATGAAGCCTAAGGACCTAGGTTTGATTCCCCAGTACCCAAATAAGCCAGATACATAAGGTGGCGCATGCATGTGAACTTTGTTTCCAGTGACCAGAGGCTCTGGCATGCCTTTTCTCTCTCTTTGTGTATCTGTGCTTGGAAATGATTAAATAAAATATTTAGCAAAAGAAAAAAGTTCTGACATATATGTTCAATTAATAAAACATTGAAAATTCACTTTTTTAACCTTAGACCATTTCTTGAGGTATGATTGATATACAGTAATACTGCTTTTTGCTAAGTGTTTTTGTTAATCAGAAATTTTAAAAATTTGTGTCTACTGGAGGAAAATACTAGAAATAGCCCTGGTTATTAGTTGAATAGTACTTCTTTGACCTAGAGAACTTAAAATTTCCTGAATATTAATTGGGAATTGGAGTAGTGAACATATTTTAGTGAATAAAGGGACTTTAAATTAGCAGACTTTTGCTTATCAGCTACAGTGTATATTTAGTGAAAAGACCACTTGGTCTGCTCTCTTAGATTTGTAAGATGAGTATTCTGGTGAGAACTGATGTACTAAATGAGACATTCTCTTATTTGTGCTCTTGCCCTATCATGTTTCTGTTTGTTCATCAGCTTCTCACAGCTAATGACCATTTTAAAGGTAACAGGCACATTTATAAATCCTAGAGAGGCATTCAAATAGTAGTAGTAGTAGTTTAAATTTAGTTATTAAATGATAATACCAACATGGGTTTTTGGTTGATAAAGTTCTCCCAGCTAAAATACACCTCTTTCTTTTCCTTCTGTCTGTGTAATTTCTACTCACCCTGAAAACATAGCCCAGCTGTCCCCTTCATGTAGTTTGTCACAACCATGTTAGCTCTGTTGATACCACTCTGCTTGCTTTGGAACACTTGCCTTCTTAACACTTAGAACATTTGCTCTTTGAAACACTATTTACTTTGCTTTGAACTCTAAACTGTTAAGTGGACCATTTCTGTCTCTTAACTCTCTATCATAACACCTCAGACAGTTTTAAACTCCTGGCAAACTTAGTGGATTAGTTTAACTCAGTTGAACAGTGACTAATGTGAACTAAAATAATGGTGATAAGGGTATGACCAAAAATCTTTTTGTTTGTAATAACCTGTTGCCTTCCTTCATATTTGCTAACAGCTAACAAGAGGGCTGTATTTCATGTTCCTTCATATTTGCTAACAACTGAGAAGACTTAAATGTTAATTAACTCTTCTCCCATCCCCTCTCATAACCCCACTTAGACTGTTTCACCCTCAGTATTCTGCCCCTCAAATATATCATCTCTTAAATATATGTATATATATATATATATATATATCTATATTTTTTTTTTGAGGGAGAAAATGGGTGTGCCAGGGCCTCCAGCCACTGCAAACAAATTCTAGATGCTTGCATCACCTAGTGTATCTGGCTTACTTGGGTACTGGGGAATCAAAACTGGGTCCTTGGGTTTTACAGGCAAGCACTTTAACCTCTATGCTCTCTCTCCAGCCCCAAATATATCATCTTTAATTTTAGTAATTATTATCATTTATAATAGTTACTGTCCTTTATAATAGTTACTTTTTTCTCTCAAGAAACAGTGCATGAGTAGCTTTATATTTTTCATGTACTCATGCACTGTTTCTTGAGAGAAAAAAGTTCAAGCTTGGGAAAGATGTATTTTGTATATATTTGGATTTTATTCTCTTCCTGTATACATGCTTTTGAATTGGAATCTATATAGCTCATTATGTGGTACTTAGGGTAAAATTTAATGTTTTAAAAACTGGGGAAAGATAATCTTAAAATATACAGCATAGTGTAAATAGAATTGTCTGTGTCTAATTTTTGTTTTGTTCCTACTTTTTTTAGGAGGTAACAGTTAATTTCACCTACCTTCACATAACAGTGCTTCAGTAACAGACTTGGAAGGAAAGTGAGATGTCACTAGAAAGAGGGTGCTTTCTTATGACCTAATAGATATTAGAGCATTTACTGTACAGTATATGTAGATACAAGCAATGATTTAGGGAAGGTATTTAAAGCTACTAGTGAAACTTCTGTGGCATTTTATAAATTAGAGCAACTAATGGTATGTCAGTGTAGTAGGTATAGTACTGTGAAGTTCACAGGAAGCCTTGGTGAAAGGCAATTGTTTGAGTAACTAAGTACCTGCAAGACTAGAAGTGATGGCCAAGAGGAATGAGCAAATGGATAAAAATGTCAGATTACTTTTGTTCTGTTTAATGTAAAGCAACAATATAAAAGTGAGAAAAAATACAGAACTATAAAAATAGTTGTCCTCACCATCTTTGAATAATTTGGCACTGACCATAAAACTGATTTATTCAAAAGATATGTCATTAAAGAGAACATCAAGATTTTGTTAGTGTATTTTATACTATCAAATCTGGAAACAAATTTTGAAATTTCATTTGTTATATTTCATTCATCCTATATAAATCAATCATATTGTTCATTGCCTAGTTATTAAAAATCATAACCTAGTATAGCAAAATCCTCAAGATTATATTAATCTTTTTATAATTAAGGGTGTTTTATTATAATTTGAACCTGTCTATATTTATTTTTTTATGTTTACACAAGCCTTTGGTTCTACAAGGTAAATTTAGAATTTTCTAGTGAGCCTATAAATTAACTAGTGAATGTAATGCTGACTAACATTTTTATTTAAGAGACTTTTTTTTTTTTGCAGTCTCTTTAAAAAACAGAAGCTCGCCCATACTGTAGGTGGTTCCTCTAAGTACTAGCTTTCCTGCTTCATTGTTATGTCTTGGTAAAAGTAGGCCCCCCTCAACCCTGTTCTTCCTACACACTGTTCTTTTACAAGTGAATTTTGACAATCGTTGGAGTGCTTGCTTGCAAGACTTCCCAGTGACACTCATTTTGTATCATTGTCATTCTTAGTTGTCCTTGTCTTCACATTTTTCAAGGCTAACTATGCCATAGGCCAGCAATTGAAAACACCTCAGAAAGGGACATTTCATTTAGTACTTTGCAACATGTGAATACATTGTAGTAAAATTGTACCAGTTTAATATTTTATGATTAAGTAGAATTAGTTTTAGAAATAGTAAAGGTATAGAGATCTAAACTATTTTTGCTTTATTTTTAAATTTTCAGAACAACTATTATCTCTATTTTTTAGTTTATGTTTTCTTAATAATTAATGTGTATTCAGTTGTTTTTAGAAGCTATTTCAATTTAATATTAAAACAGCTCATAAAAAGTGAAAATTCAGTCTAATTTATTATTTCATGCCTCAGAAAATCAAAATGGAACCTAAAACATCTCTTATGCATAAAAAGAGACCTAAATTTTAATATAACAAGTTGTGTACATAGAGGATTGAGTTGATGTAAAGCCTTGGTTAACTTGGTGCTAGAGTTTTGGGAGAAATTTGCAGTTGAAGAAATTATTTCAAGGAAAAATACTTAGGAATAATGGTTTCATAGATAATAAGCTGTTGTCTTCCAATCAATCCTTTATGAGGTAATGGTTGAGTGTTATAATATTTAGACCTGTAAGATCAACACTGTTAAAACTGCATATTTCAAGTCAGCAACATACATTAGTGCATTGGCGTGCATTGGCATATACATACTGGCAAGTAAGAAATCAGGCTTTCCCCAAGCAGTCCATTGGCCTCCAGTGCTGTCTTCTTTGAGCATCTCAGTTGGTCTGGGTTTTACTGTGGTTGGTATTATTTATCTGGTTCCTTTTGCTTAGCAGCTGTTATTGCACGTTACTTTTCACTTTTTAAACTATGCTGTTTTATTTTCCTGAGATAGCTGGCCCTTGTTAACTGAGAGGAAAATAGGAATGCAGTACAGAGCCCAGCTATGTGAAGGCTCTATAGATGCATGAGTTTCCATTTTTGTTTTAAGCTATCCATTCCCCCTTGTCTTACATCTGTTCCTCTGTTGTTCCCTTTGGTTTAACATTGTTCTCCTCCCCAATTTTCCTCTTCTCCTCATTGTAAATTCATGGCAGGGTCTGCTTGGCGAGCTCGTTCTCTTACAACAGCAAATTCAAGAACATGAAGAGGAAGCACGCAGAGCTGCTGGCCAGTATAGCACAAGCTATGCCCAACAGAAGCGCAAGGTGATGGATGGTTTAAGGGGGCTACGGATATGTTACACTAATCAACCATTTCTGCCAAGATCATGTCTCCTTAATCCATTCACATGCTCCAATTATGAGAGATTATTGTTAGCAAAGTAAATAGAAGAAAAATTATATCATACCCCCTGGAATAAATCAAGCCCTCTGAAATGGGTGGTGCACACAGAACCCAAAGTAGAAGCTCACATATAGGAAAGGAATTTAGGTACTAAAGATCAGATTGTCTATGTACGTCCATAGCTTGTGTTTAAAATTAAATTATGAATTGCTTTTATTGTCAAGAGGATCTTTAAAAATACGTTTGTAAAATTTTTTTAAATATATGTTGTGACAGGTCAGAATCCTACAGTATAGATCCCTGGTTTATATTCCAAACAAACTTATAGATAAAAGTGAAGCAAGCTTAATAATTACACTGTTATACTTAAGTCTTAAACTAAGCTAATTGTCTCACCTCTGTTAGCTCAGAAAAGTTGTAAGTTACATATAAGCTTTATTCAGGGGAAAAAGAGGGAGTCATATAGTTAACCTCTTGTAGGCTTTGCTCTCTAAATCAGTATTGTGGGAACAGGTTTTAGTGCCATGATTCTGCTGGCTAACATACTTGGTGGTGGCTAATGCTGCACAGTGTTCTCCATAATCCATCTTTGTCTTCATTGTCACTTCCTGGTTTTTCTCAATTCCATGGCTGTGGAAACAAGTGGTTTGGTTCAGTTTTTGATGAATAATATTGGTCAAAAAAAATGGGTTTCTTCTATGTGTGTGATTAGAGTAGACAACGCAAACTGAGAAAAGATTTATTTTAAACATTCTCTGTTCTCTACCATGAGTATATCCTTAATTAGTCTAAGAAATTGGATACCTACACTGAGCCATCCATTCCTTGACTCTGTTACAGAGGAAAGGGAAAGAGCTTTTGTGTTTGGGATGTGAATAGAGTGCTACTTAGGATTTTTTATAATAAAATTGAATCCCACCTGTATGCCATTTTAAAGATATGATTCATGATGACTGACATGCTTTTGAATCACAACAGAGGAGATACTAACAATCATGTGATTCATTTTTTATATTACCAACTACTGGTAGATTTGCTTTACTGCTCTTTCTCAGGCTTGGAGATACTGTTCTTATTCCTTTTTATTTTTGTTTTGTTTTATATTTATTTTATTTTATTTATTTATTTATTTATTTATTTTTTTTTTTGGTGTTTTGAGGTAGGGTCTCACTCTAACCCAGGCTGACCTTGAATTCACTTTGTAGTCCATGGTGGCCTTGAACTCACAGCTATCCTCCTACCTCTGCCTCCCTAGTGCTGGGATGAAAGGTGTGTACCACCACGCCTGGCGTCTTATTCCTTTTTACTGAGTTGTTCACTTAACTCTTCTGTCCCTCTTTTTGCCATTTGTAAATTAGAGAATGGCAGGCCTTCACCCCATCTATGTGGAGTACCACATAGGGCTTGCTCCTGCCTTCTTTGTAGTTACCTTGTGGAAAACTAAGTGGAACTTTAAAAATAATTTATGCTATTCTTTAATGAAACCATTCTCAGTGTCCCAAAAGACCTATTCCTTACTGTGTCTCCTCCTTCCCAGCAGTGCACAGATCATTTTTCAGTTCTTGTCTGACAGGATTAAAATCCTTATTCATGAGATTTTTATCATTCTGGCATTTGAGGCCTACTTAAAACTCAAAACAAACCACAGGTACTTTTTGTTGTATTAGATTATTCCTCCCCTGCCTTCTTAAACATACAACAAAGTCCCCATTAGAAATAGTTCAAAAATGATGCCTGTGTTTTATGAGCAAAAGAGCTCAAGCAGAGACAGATTAAAATTGCCATTGATAGTTTTACTTCCTAGAAATATGCATGCTGTGAAGGTACATGCATAAATACAAAATTTGACTTCCTATGCATGTGTATATATATGCTGAAAGCTTTACTTCCTTTGAGTGTGTATATTAGAGCTCTCTTAGAGATATATTTCAGAATGGCCATGATGGCTTATGAGAAAGACACTCAAAATAATACATGGTTCTGTGAGGACCAGATAAAAAAATTTCTCTTTCAGTGTTAGCTTGTTTCTGCAGAAGATTCCATTTTGTTCCCCCATCAGTTTCACAGCCCTGAAATTGTAGGAAAGCTCTGGTTTCAAGACCTTTGACTTCACTTTTGTGAATTACCTTCATAGTGAAATCTATGTATATTAAACAGTACAATTTGCGCTTCTTGCTGTAAGCAACTGAATTTGACCAGTAAAGCCATCAAAAGAAAATATACCCAACTTGGTAGCTAAAAATAAAATTGGAAAATAGCTCACACTAGTATCTTAAGAAAACATGTAAAATTTCTTTAATCTTATTTTATAGACCTAAAATTTTGATCTTATGTCCTAAGACTAAATTAGAGATAATTTTTAACTCCACCAGCACCTGTCTTTTCATAAAATGTTAGTTTTGATAATATGATAGTCCATTTAACTAAGCAAATAGGAAGTATGCCTGTAAACTATGATTTACTCTCACAAGTTTTCTAGAACAGCTAATGAAATTTGAGTTTGTTAAAATATTGGTACTTGTGGTAACTAAACAATCTTTGAAATAAAGATTATATTTGTAATATTCTAATACCTTATATTATTTTAAATTATGTTACTTTAAATTTTACCAGCTACTAGCTAAGTTGACTTTTTACTGCCTTTGGCTCATAATAAACACTTTAACTTTTTAATTTAATTGTATTAGTTGTTTTATTGTCACCCCAGATTTTAAATAACACTGGAATTTTTATAACAACTTAGGACAACATACTGCATGAAATCACTAAAATCTCATTTAAAACTAAAGCAGTTGAAACTAATGCCACTTACATATTTTATGCTAATTAGTTGCAGTTGGTTGACTATCTAATGAAATAAAGTAAATCAAAGTACCTATTTAAATGAATTGGGAATTTAATCTGCATAATGAATTTTTATAATCATATTCTTCCAGAATGAAAGCATGCCATGTAGTCATAATATGCAGTGATTTATTTTTTAATTGGCCTTTCAGATTTTATTCTCTGAGTTGTGGTCTCCTCAACTTTCCTGGCTCTCACAGTTAAAAGACTTAATGATTCTTGTCCAAGCTATACAAATATCCATAGTCAAGTTGAAAAAAAAATTATATCAGCAAGTCTCTGCTTGTTATATAGGAGTAGAGAAAAAAACCAAAGCTTGTATTATATTGTTGTATTATGCTTTTTTCTCATTATCAACTAGTATTGAGAACTTTTTAAGTATAGACTTTTAAGGGAGGTAAAAAAATCTACCTGTCATTTCTAGTAAACATCTATTTAGATAAAAATGGGAAAATTTGAAGAAATATTTGGAAATAGTAATTAAAATCACAAAGTAAACTTTCATAGCATGGACAAGATTTAGTATTGTCTAACTCAATACAGAAATTATTTTAAAAGTTTTAAGGTCTATTATTGCCATGACTTGAAAAATATAAAGATATCAATGTAAAAGAATATGATTTTCACTTAGTTTTTCTTTTGTGAAATAAATTCATACATGGAATTTTTGACTTTTTGAATTCAGATAATTATTTCTGAGGTCTTAGGATAGAACTGTCTTGTCAAACGTCAGTACACAAGTGAAGTAGATTTTTCATAAATGACATTTTTGTTACAACCATTCATTGTGTTTTGGGCTTAGAATTGTATTGTGACTACTGTAAAACATGTTATACAGTAAGATTCTTAGCTTTTTAGAATGTTTACCTTAGCAATGTTAATACCAGTTTGAAGTAGTTTACACAATATGTGTGAATTTTATCTTTTTATTTTATGCCAATTTCAGTTGCTTAAGTGGTTTCATTTCAGTAGATATATTTATGTATTATAAGTTAGCTGATCTTGTATTGGAGTTGAATTTAAAGGCAAGCATTTGGCTTCACTTAACACTGAAGATGCAGGTTGTCCTTTGCACTTACTCTGCACTTCCTACCTAAAGTGCAGGCATAGAGATTTTATCCTAAAAGGATAGTGTGTCCAGTAGCTATACACAGTAGCAGGTGTCTGATTTCCCAAAATAGATTTCTGGAGGTGGCTCAGTGCCTCATTGCTTCAAATGTCTCAGCCCCTGTGCTTTAACAGAGTGCCCTCTTACAAAGATAGTAACCACATGGTCCTCTCTCTCTTTTTTAAAGCCAGAGAGTAGATGGTTTATAATTTTGTTTATTATGTTTTTGAGAGAGAGAAAGAAGGGGAAAGAAAGAATAGTCACACTAGGGTCTTTCAGCTGCTGTGTACAAACTCCAGATGTCTGATCCCCCTTGTGCACATGTGTGACTATGTGCTTGCATCACTGTGTGCCTGGCTACATGGGACCTGGAGATTGAAACATCCATTCTTAGGCTTCACAGGCAAGTGCCTTAACTGCTAAGGCATCGCTTCAGCCCTCTTATTTTTTTTTTTTAATAAGTCTTTTATGACAGGCAACCAGAATGGTAATGACAAAGGGACTCCTTAAGGTGTTTTTATTTAATAACAAATGACTTTAATTAACTCTTTTTAATTTATGGGTGAATGCATAAATCACTTGATTTAAAATTTGCTTTGATCAAAAGGGTATAAATCCAGTAGTTTTTACTGTTAATACTTCTCTAAAATATTAACTTACTGTACATTCTATATAAACCTAATTCTATTCAACTAAAATTAGTTTATTTTGTATATTTAGGTATCAGACAAAGAAAAAATTGACCAACTTCAAGAAGAACTTCTGCATACTCAGGTAATCTAACAAGTAAGAACCCTAGTATGTTCTCTTGCTGAGGTGCTAGAGATTGAACCCCCATCATTGAAAGTGCTAACAAGCACTTTGCCATTGAGCTCCATCCCTAGCCCCAGAAACTTTTTCTGATAATCTAATGTAATTATACCAATATGGAAACTTAGTTCTTCAACAAAGCAAATTTTGAATGGTTAGTGATAGACCCTTATTGCCAATAGTTATAAAAGGTAGGAAATGAGTAAAGAAGGAACTAGGTAACACTGAGTTAGCTCATTTAGGTGCAGAAACCTACTTTGAGTGAATCTTGTCCTTCTAATTTTAAAGACAAACTATTATTTTAAAAGGTGATAGCGGTTTGTCCTTGTATAACTTAATGTTTATTTTTACTCTGGTAGGCCAATTCCCTTAATTGGTATATCAGGTAAAGAAATTTGAGCTGAGTCACACATAGTTCTGATGAGCCCTCTGAAACCATTTTCATTTGCTTCTCTGAAACCTCAAACCAATCATAAAGGATTTTCCTAAAGGTATTTCCTGATACCATAATTTCTTCTCTTCTGCTACTGTAAGTTGATGATTTAAAAAAAAAAAAATGGGTATTTTAAGAATCTCTTCTGGGGCTGGAGAGATGGCTTAGTGGTGAAGGCACTTGCCTGCAAAGCCAAAGAACCCAGGTTTAATTCCACAGATCCTATATAAAGCCAGTGCACTAGGTCTGGAGTTCAGTTGCAGTGGCTGGAGGACTGGGCATGCCCATTTTCTCTATATGCCCCTCTCTTCTCCTCTCAATAAATAAATAAAGTATTTTTAAAAAGAATCTATTCTGTACAATGTAATCAATAGCTAATGTTCTAGTGTGAAACTGCTCTATTGCTCCCTCAACAGTGATTCTATATAAATAACAATGATGTATAACAATTAAAAGTTATTTTTAACAGTTAAAAGACATTATTTGGCTCGCTCTTATTAGAGAAAAAACTTAAAGCAAGGACAATGTGACTGGAGCTAAACAAGTAGTATACTTGCAACCACAGACTTCCTTCATTGATTCTCACATCTATCCATACACTAGACTCATTCGTGCTTTGAGTAGCCCCAAGTCTTTCTTAAGGCTACTCTGCCATAAGTTAGGAATCATTGGCCTCAAGAGAGATTAAATGGTGATGTGGAGAAGGAGGGAGGGGAGGGCAAAGGACACAGAAAGGAGAGGGGGGAATAAAAAGGGAGCAGGGATTTGGCGAAGAAGTGAGTCGACTAAAATAAATTTTATTTGAATATGTCATAATGATACTTTTTTGTATACTAATTTAAAAAATAAAGAATCACTGGTCTCAACATGGGCAGTAATCCAGTTGCTGTCTAGCCCATTGCTCCCCGACAGCCCGCCCCCCCCAAGAAAAACAAATAAACAATCATTTGTCTTTAAACATGATCTGGAGCTATGACATCAGTATTCTCTGGGAGCTTGTTAGAAAAGGAGATTCTTGGCGCCATACCAAACCCCCTAGCAATGGAACCCAGCAGACTTTAAGGGGAGGATTATTTTGTTTTATTGTTTGTATGGTTTTGATTTTTGAAATAAGGTTTCACTGTGGAGCTGATCTAGAGCTCAAAATCATCCTGCCTCAGCCTCCTGAATGCTGGGGTTGTAGACATGCACACTATTACACCCAGATAGAATCTTTACTTTCAAAGCCCTCAGGGTAATTGTGATTGAGAATAATTTGAGAATTATTTGTTCTAGAGCTTTAGGACAACCTGGCAGCACTCCCTTGCAGGGTGGTTACACAGTTGGCACTGTACCACAGAGAAAATGCAGACCTCCCCATATACACCCAATAGTTGCCATATTTATAGGGAAATGAGCCAGTGGAGGTCCACTTGTGACTTCTGCATTTGTAGTCATTATCCACTGAGCATTGCTGTACTGTGGAGAATGGATAATAGAATAAGCTATGGACTTATCTATATTTATGTCATTGACACTGAGTAGAAAGAAATATGCAGGCCATAGGTGAAAATTTTAATTGACACATTAAAAAAGAAACGGTTGCAATTTATTTTATAATATATTTTATTTGACCCAATATATCCCAAATTAGTATCCTTTCAACATATAATTCATGTACTATATATCAATAAATCATTTTTTATTTATAACATGTATTGATTAGAATCAGCCATATCTTAAGTGGTCAGTAGTTAGTGTAACCAGTGACTGTTTTAAATAGCAAAAATTTTAATTTGATATTGCTGAATATAAGTGCCATATACAATCTGTTTTCCATGCAATCTATCTAGTTCTACTTTCTCATACTATATAATTTATGTACTTTAATTTGACCTAAGTTGGGCATTCTCTGAGGATGGGACCATGACTTCTTTTTTGGGGGGAGGCATGACCTCTTATTACTTACTTTGTTCTCAGAAGGTTAAAATCTAAGGTATGACAGAAAATTATGAGTTTCACTTTGCAAAAGGTAACCATAGTTTATTTCATAAGTAGTTGAGTGGTACAACTTTATAATTTGGGGAGATTTTAATTAGACTTAATTACTTGTTAACCTGCCTTTCTCTTACGTAGTTTTGTGTTCTATTCTGCTGTAGTTAAAGTATCAGAGAATCTTGGAACGTTTAGAAAAGGAGAACAAAGAACTGAGAAAATTAGTATTACAGAAAGATGACAAAGGCATCCATCATAGAAAACTTAAGGTATTTTGAGTTTATCTTAATTTTGTTAATTCTCAGAACATGGGAAACATTGTGTGATCATCAATAAAAAGTTTTAAGAAACCATAAAGTATACAGTATATTTATATTCTAGCCTTATGTCAACATCTCACTACTTGTAGCATCCAAAGATTCATTTTAAGTTATGCCCATAAATCTTCATTTTTTAAGAGGAAGTTCTTGTGAATCAACTTATTTTATGAAATTCCTACTTTATCTTTAGGTTTAATTTCTTTCATCTATAAAATTATAATCAGTGGATTAGTGAACACTAATAAGATTTGGGAAGATATCACCATTGCTTCATTTGTATTTCTGGGATATATTCTTCAGTTTAAGATAATTAACATTTGGGGCTGGAAAGGTGGCCCAGCCATTTGATTCCCCAGTACCCACATAAAACCAAATGCACAAAGTAACACATATCTAGAGTTTGTTTACAGCAGCTAGAAGGCCTAGCATGCCCTTTCTCTCTCTTTGCCTCTCTCTCCTCTGTCCTCCCTCCCTCCCTACCTCCCTCTTTCTTTCTCTCTCTCTCTCTCTCTGTCTGTCTGTCCTTGGAAATAGAATATAATGATATAAAAGTTTTAAGTAATTAACATTTGTCTTCTCAGGGGAGATTCCTTGCACATTGAAAAATTTTTGAAAAAAGAAAAAAAAAATTTTTTTTCCAAGGTAGGGTGTTGCTGTAGTCTCAGGCTGACCTGGAATTCACTAGGTAATCTCAGGGTGGCCTCGAACACATAACAATCCTCCTGCCTCTGCCTCCCAAATTCTGGGATTAAAGGCGTGTGCCACCATGCCCGGCCTAAAAGCATATTTTAATATTGTTTTCATCAATGGGGTGACAATTATTTGTGTCGATAATTTAAGTCATACTATCCCCCACTCACCAGCACAAGTTGTATATATTAGCATGCATCCTATTGTCAGGCAGACTCAGAATGAGTACCCATTACTTACTGCAGTGTATCTAGCTTAACCAGTATGTAGTAGTAGTACTGACTCTACATTGTGACTACACAAAACCAATAAAGAGAACAATATTTACACATGACACTTGGAAGTTAGGAAAAGCCATGTCCAGCTGGTATGAAATGCCGAGAGTTACCTACAAAATGGTATTTTCTCTCATAAAATGCAATGGTAATGATTTTTGGGGGGGGTTATTGTTAATTTTTAGGTAGATGTAGTGGCAATTACTTGCCATTTAGTTATTTCTACATATTGAGAGACAAAAGGAACCTTAAGCTCTCATAATGTTCCCACTTCCACTTGGCATTAAACTGATACTTATGAAAACATCAGCTTAATTGTTACCTTTACTTCCCAAGCCTCTGTGTTTGTCCATCAGATATTTTTCTTGAAGCTCGTTAAGGGCAGGGTGCCCTGCTCCATCATGATGTACAGAGAGAAGTCATGCAGACATCTCTCCCTGACACTTGTGCCATGTGCTGTTTGTTGTCAGAGCACACTTACCCTCTAGGCCACACCTACACAATGGACCCTTGTTCACCTGTTGAAGGCTCCATCTTCCCAGCTTCTAATCAGTATCTCTTTTGTTTTGTTTTGTTTTTCGAGGTAGGGTCTCACTCTAGTCCAGGCTGACCGAGAATTCACTATGTAGTCTCAAGGTGGCCTCAAACTCATAGTGATCCTCCTACGTATGCCTCCTGAGTGCTGGGATTAAAGGTGTGTGCCTCCATGCCTGGCTGCTAAATCAGTTTATCTTTAAATAAAATAAACTGAAGAGGAAATGGAATTTTATTTTGTACTTCTTTTTCTATGGAATTGTATTTATGTTATTGCCAACAGCAAAGTAAATTTGAATTTTTAGCTTCTTTCTCTGTAGTCATTTTTCTTGATATTTTGTACTATTTTTTATTGATTTTGAAAAATTTTACAGAAATCTCTGATTGATATGTATTCTGAAGTTCTTGATGTCCTGTCCGATTATGATGCCAGTTACAATACTCAAGATCATTTGCCACGTGTAAGTGAAAAATCAGTAGACAGTAAGCTTGCTTCTTAACAAGAGAATATGCTTCTCAGAAATCATGTGGCTTGGGCCTCGTGCATGCTGGGCAAGTGCTGTACCTCCATAATCATAACTCCTGTGTTCTGGGGATAACTTGAGCACTAAGTATTGGTTGGTTACTTATATTTTGGTCCACATAAGTAAACATAAGTACTTTATGTATTATTTACATGTAAGTATTTTGAAAAAAAGTCAGGTGTTTGGCATTATTAAATGTTATATTTATAATTAAAATACTGAGTAGCAAAGTAAACATATGAATGAAATTTCACCCAATAGAACTCATTGTGTGCTTGTGAAAAGTAAAGAAGCTATTGAAAAGATTTGTGAAAAGTTAATGATCTGGTTTTAGAAATAACTATTTTAGCTCAGCATTGTACCACTGAGCCACATTCCTAACCCAGAAGTAACTTTTTTGTTAGCATTTTTAAATTTAATTTTAATTAATTTGGTTGTAAGTAATGGTTCCAATTGATATTTTACTATGCATATTTTCAGTATACCTCTGTGTACTAATCATCACTTTTGCATAGATTTGTTTTCAGAAATTGTGCCTTTAATTATAGCTATATATGAAGACTAAAGAATGCATAGTATTATTTCAAATTCACTTTCATTTAATTTGGTATCATAAAAATAAAAGTAAATATCATTTGTTTGCTGTAAGGTTGTTGTAGTTGGAGATCAGAGTGCTGGAAAAACAAGTGTGTTGGAAATGATTGCCCAAGCACGAATATTCCCACGAGGATCTGGAGAGATGATGACACGTTCTCCAGTAAAGGTAGGAAATTAGGCCATCTGAGTAAAGTGCCTTTTCAGTGAGGTCTGTCCATTGTGTTGACATAAAGACTGTAGTGAAAGAAGAGGTTCCTTTGTAGCACATGAACCACTGTCAGTGTAGAAATCAGTACACAGCACAGCCAGGAGGCCTGTGTCAGGATCTAAGAGTGACTTAGAGTAGAGTGGTGGGAGAGGATATTACAACCCAGTGGGTTTGATTCTGTGTAAGGCACACAGAGAGACTGAGGACGAAAATGAGAATGATAGAAATGGAACCCATGAACTATGGATATGAAAGAGATCAGAGAAACAGGGCAATAGCAATTGAAATATGCTGAGTCAAGAGATGATTTTAAAGATATTAGTACACTGAGTGCCATTGTGATTTTTGTTTTTCAAGGTAGGATCTTGCTCTACCCAGGTTTCAGAGTCAAGATGAAATATCTCAGGATTGTATTACAAACCATGACCTTACTGGGTCAAGGCTCCAAAGGAAAGAGTAGAGTAAGAAGAGACACATCACAAGTGGGGATTGCATCCTTGCCACTGTCAGAGGTACTGGAAAAGGGAGCAAATAGCTAACATGTGAAAGTCAGCCAGTGTGAGGAGACATGGAACCATGCTTGGAAGTAGGAGTGAGCTAAAGTGGGTACTGAGGGGATGGTCACCTGGTATGATGGGTGGAAACATGGAGCCATGCTGGAAAGTAGGAGTGAGCTAAAGTGGATATAGAGGGGATGGTCACCTGGTGTGATAGAGGGAGACATGGAGCCATGCTGGGAAGTAGGAGTGAGCTAAAGTGAGTTTAGAGGGGATGGTCACCTGGTGTGATGGGAAGAGACATGGAGCCATGCTGAGAAGTAGGAGTGAGCTAAAGTGGGTTGAGGGGATAGTCACCTGGTGTGATGGGAGGACATATAATCGTCGCCTGGTGTGATGAGAGGAGACATGGAGCCATGCTGGGAAGTAGGAGTGAGCTAAGTGAGCCCTGAGCCCTGCTGGGAGATGAAAACAAGACTGCAGAGCAGTAGTCAGTTTGCAGGTGGAGGCAAGTGGATGGAGATGTGGAAGTTGTTTGCTTCTGCTTTCTGTACTAGAAGCAGCCATCTTATCAGACACTGAATAAGGAGAAGGAACAAGGGATTGAGGAAAGTCTTTCCTAAGACAGTGTGGTGGCTCTGGAGTGTAGTGAAGTGAACTTGTAAAGTCCAGAAATGTGAAGACTGGGGAGCCAGGCTAAGTCCCCATTAACTCTGGAAACATAAATTTGAAGTGATTTCTTGTTGGTTTTTTATTGTGTTTCTTTCACATTCAGAATATATATAAAGTAATTAAGGAATTGGAAAGTGGAGATCACCAGGAAGTATGGCCAGAATAGTGGTAGAGTGAGGCAGTGAGACTGATGAGAAAGTCTTCAAGAAGGGAATTCCATGTAACCGTAACAAGGAACACTGGGCAGTTTAGTGAGCTTCATGGGTCCGGCTGTGAATTAGATTGTGTTATGTGGTCCTCGTTCCCTCTTCATTGCTCAGAATATGCCTAACTTCATGTATCGATTTTACCAATGAAGGAAAATTCCAAAGGGAACATATACTCTGCAGTCAATGTCAGAAAAACTGGAAACCTACCTTTTGTATCATTATTGTCACCTTCCTTGTAGAGGACACTTCAGGAAAGAGTTGTCTTTGTTCTGCACGCACAGAGGATGTGGGCAGGTTTCCTAGAAACAGACAAGGCTACCTCTTTGAGCTCTCATAGTCTTCTGTAATGTAGAGGGAGTCCTTTAATCTTGAACACCTTGTTTTCCTCTCCTCAGAACAGTAAAATTGGCAAAATCTTGACCTAGAATTTCAGCCTCTTAGCAGCTGTTATCTGCTTGAGTCCTTAATATGCACAAGCCCTGGAAGGGACATCGTGTGCAGGATGCAGGGTTTAGTTTTTCAAGGTTCATTTCTAGAGTTCATTTTTCTCTGAGATCTTGGTACCTGATAACCTTGAATTCAATTGTTTGTGTATTTGGACCAATAAATAACTATAGATATTAAGTTTGTCTCTTGAGTCTCTGTTTTAGTCTACTAATTAGCCAGTGTTCTGGTGAAAATAGCTGCAGGAAGATCCTTCCTATGTCCTTTGGGATCCTGGGATCCTAGACTCTAACCCAAGCTGCCATTATTGCTTGCAGGAACTGATTTTTGTGTTTTTATGTGGGTTACTTTGCTAATTCCGGTGGAAGCATATATATATATGTATATATATGTATTTATTTAGTTTTTCGAAGTAGGATCTCACTAGCCCAGGATGACCTGGAATTCATTATGCAGTCTCTGAAGGGCCTCAGACTCAAACTCATGACGATTCTCCTACCTCTGCCTCCCGAGTGCTGGGATTAATGGTGTGCACCACCACACCTGGCAAAGGATTTATATTTTTAAAGTAAAGAAACATAATTATGGAAACTTGAAAATTTATAATTTAAATCTTAAGGAATATGAAGTTCAGGAGTTCTTGCAAAACTATTGACTGGTAAAATGTGTCGCTCAAATCTCTGCTGTGACACTCTGGATTTTGCCACATTGTTCATTTATATCATGTATTTCTCCCAGAGCATAGACAGTCAATTTTGTATGTAATCATCTGCACATAGAGCTCGTGTATTGGTAGATGGTGATTGGATGATTTGTCCTTTACCTGAATTCATCTTGTAAGTTAATTGCTAGATTGTGTTTCAGTTTTTCAAGTTTTAGAGTGGTGACTTGATACTCTACATGACATTGGGGAATGTAAGGGCAGCAGCATTTTAGGTCATAAAAGACATAATATACCCCTTGTCTGTTTAGAAATCACAGACTTTGGGGGTGATGTGCACATGAACAGTACAGAACTGTCAGCTCCAGGCAACCTTCCTATACGTACCCTGAAGTGACCCAGATTCTTGTAGTATATTGGCCCTGTCTGTAGCATGTAAATACTATGGGAATTCATATTCATTGCCAATGTGTTGTTAGATCTCAGTTTTCTTTTAATTTTAGGTGACTCTGAGTGAAGGTCCACACCATGTGGCCTTGTTCAAAGATAGTTCTCGGGAGTTTGATCTTACCAAAGAGGAAGATGTGAGTAGAATTCATCTCAGGTTCATATTTATAACTTTATAACCTCTTGTAAGACAATTAAATGGAATGTTTGTGAACTAATATTTCCCTAAGATTTTTGTTCTTTTCTACTAATAGCTTGCAGCATTAAGACATGAAATTGAGCTCAGAATGAGGAAAAATGTGAAAGAAGGTTGTACTGTTAGCCCTGAGGTAAGGGTCGCAATTCATTTCAACAGTGTTTTAGGGAAATGTAGTCTTTATGCTTTGAAATGAATTATGGTACTGATGCTCATGTTTAGATTATCGCTCTTCCAGGATGCATAGATGTGTTGTCGGTGTGTGTGTGTGATATGCATGCATGTTTGTATATGTGTGAGCACTTGTGCAGTGTGTAGAAGACAGAAATTCCTCAGTTGCACTTCATCTTTTTTTTTGTTGTTGTTTATTTATTTGAGAGTGACAGACACAGAAAGAAAGGCAGATACAGAGGGAGAGAATGGGCGCGGCAGGGCCCCCAGCCACTGCAAATGAGCTCCAGATGCGTGCGCCCCTCGTGCATCTGGCTAACGTAGGTCCTGGGGAATTGAGCCTCGAACCGGGGTCCTTAGGCTTCACAGGCAAGCACTTAACAGCTAAGCCATCTCTCCAGCCCTTCATCTTATTTTTTTATTTTGTGTTTTTGTTTTGTTTTTCAAGGTAGGGTCTTGTAGTTCAGGCTGACCTGGAATTCACTATGGAGTCTCAGGGTAGCCTCAAACTCTCGGTGATCCTCCTATCTCTGCCTCCCGACTGCTGGGATTAAAGGCATGCACCACCACACCAAGCTCTATCTTACTTTTTTGAGACAGGTCTCTCCCTAATCTTGGAGGTCACAAGTTTGGTTAGACTATCTAGCCAGTAAGTCCCAGGCATCCTCCTGTCTCCATCTCTGCAGGGCTGGGATTACAGGTGCAGATCACCATGCCCAGAATTTATGTGGGGATCGGAGCTAAGGTCCTCATGCTGTTGTGGCAGGCACTTTACTGATTGATTCATTTCCTCAGCTCCTAGATTTTTTTTGCTTGTCTTTTTTAATATTCTAAATAACTTATAATCCTAAAAGTAGTTTGCCAGAATAGTTATTTTGGAATCAAGTGAAAAATCACTTTTTCCCCCCAAATGGCATGTCTGAATGAAGAAACTAAAATTTCCAGAGTATGTATCACCAAAACTATTAGCAAATTCACCTGTCAAATTGGATGTATTTTTGTCTTTCTAAATAGACTATATCCTTAAATGTCAAAGGCCCTGGGCTGCAGAGGATGGTGCTTGTGGACTTACCAGGCGTGATTAATGTATGTATACACAAACACAGAACAGCTACATGATTTCATTCCTACCCTGAAAGACATTTCTAATGACATTGCAAACCTTTCTCTTCAAGACTGTGACGTCAGGCATGGCTCCAGACACAAAGGAAACCATATTCAGTATCAGCAAAGCTTACATGCAGAACCCCAATGCCATCATCCTATGTATTCAAGGTAAATCCCAGCGGAAGAATGTGGTGACGACTGTACTTCCTCAAGCCCTTTACTCTAGTGCATGTCATGTAACTATGTAAGAGAAGGGTGTTTTTACCTTCTCTCTTGTTATTAGTCAGTAGAATGGCATTTTGGGGTTCCTTTGATAATTTTCACTTTTGGTGTCATTGAAATTTATATTGTCTACAATTCTTTGCATAAGGTAAATTACTAAGGAAGTATTTTGTGCTCTAATGTCAACTTCATTGCATATACAGCTTGTGATAAGTCTTTACAGTTTACTTTGTAGTTATTACAGCATTGTTTTCAACTCTTTTTCAGATGGGTCTGTGGATGCTGAGCGCAGTATTGTTACCGACTTGGTTAGTCAAATGGACCCTCATGGAAGAAGGACCATCTTTGTTTTGACCAAAGTAGACCTGGCAGAGAAAAATGTAGCCAGTCCAAGCAGGGTAAGGACAAGGTTTTAATTCTAAGAACTTTTTATTTTTGTATAAGTTCCACCTATGGTAAGGATTATTTAAAGAGGAAAGAAAAAGAATGAAAGAAATCTTCTGACATATGTAGTGAAAGTTTTTAGAAGGTTGTACTAAGTTAAACATTATTCTAGGATATATTACTGTTTATTTATTCCCAAAATACTTAAGTCATTAATATTGCTTTTAGATAATTATATATGCTAACATAATCATTAACTCTGTTTGTACCCTCTCTTTCCCTCCTCCTTTCTCTCGTCTCTCTCCCCTCCATCCCTCCTTTCTGCCCTGTCTCTCTCTCTTTCTCCCTCTGCCTTCCTGACTTGATAACTATAAATTGCTGACTGTATACATTCATTTTGGACCCTGTATATGCCGGGTTTTTTTGCTTCAGATAAACATTTCGTTGCCTACTTCATCACAACCATATTGGAGATGCTTATAGTAGGAAAAGCATTGAATTGGGTATGGTCAGACCCCAGCATTCTTCTTCATGCTCCATCAACTGACTCCATGTTCTTGGGCAGACCTAGTTACTTCCTGAAGCCAGTCAGCAACGCATTAGTCTATTTGATTATATTAAATCTAAAATCGTTTTATTTCTGAAACTTTGTACATGTATACAGTGTCTGTTAGAAAAATTATTTTTGGGCCTTTTAATCCCAGCACTTGGGAGGCAGAGGTAGGAGGACCGCCACGAGTTTGAGGCCACCCTGAGACTGCATAGTGAATTTCAGGTCAGCCTGGACCAGAGTGAAACCCTACCTTGAAAAAAAGAGAGAGAGAGAAAAAGAAAAATAATTTTTGGAGTTGTTATCCTGTCATCTATAACAGCTTTCCTTTTTCCTCCTCCTTTAACAAAGAGAGTTTTATTTCAAGGTCACCTTGCATGGAAGACTTATTTGGGTGCATCTCTGACAAAAGTCATGATGTCTACTTAACTGTCAAGTACAAAGGAGTGATGAGAAGAATGGAGTCTGTAATCAGGTTTTTTTAGTTTCAAATCTTAGTACTCCCATTTGTTAGCAGCATGATGTTGGGTAAAGTATTCAGCTTTTCAGTACTTAAGGCTTCCATGTCTGGTGGTAACAGTATCAATGATACACTGTCATAGGCTGTGATGAATTCATGAGCTAAGTAAGTAACACAAAGTGGTTCGAATAGATACATTCATACGAAATTATGACTGTCATATGAATAATAATAATAAATTGATACTGTTCTTTCATCCCCTGTAAAACAACAACTTCAAAAAGCCATCCCCACTGCTGCTGCATCTTTGTCTTCCTTTCCCAACGTGGACTTAGTGGGCTTGTACCTTTGTCAGCAGTTTCCCCAACACACCAGCCTGAGGCTCAATGATTCACAGGACTTGCAACTAGTCAGACTCACAATCAGGATTCAAATGTTGCAAAACAAAAGCGCAAAGCAGAGGTGTCTGGGATGAAGTTAGGAGGCAGCCAGCTTAGGTTACTGGGGGTCTTCTCCCAGTAAAGTCACAGAGGGCACACTTCATTGCTCCAAGTTGCTCATTAAAGGCTCCCACTAAGGTTTTAATCAGAAGTTGGTCAGGTAGGCTCCCTCATATATCAAAATCCCAGATTTCCAGAAGGAAGGTATCTGTCAGCACAGACCACATTACTTGCCCATTGAGCCACCATCGTCTAGTTAAAGTTTTTTTTGTGTGTGTAGGGGATTATTTGCCATGAAGTTTCCAGATGCCAAGCAAAGGTAAGCAGGCCTTTTGTAGGAGAGCCTCAGGCCTGCTATGTTAACTCTTTTCTTCACCACCTCCCTGTCTTCCTCTTTGACTTTTTCTAAGAATAAGGCCTGCTCTGGCAGTATAGGTACTGATGTGAAAAGGGGGAGAAGAGAACTAGAAAGAAATTTCTGCGACCTGCATTTCTCTCCATTCCTTTCATTTCTTACTTCTGTAGATGGACACTTTGAACTTCAATTGAAATCCACCTGAAGCTTATTTCACTCCTTTATCTGTCCAAGATTAAGCATTAACCTCAGTTGTAACTTTTCTTGCAGGAGGTATTCCTGCCTCGTATTAAACTGAATGAACCAGGCGTAGAAAATCTTAGACTGAGGTATGGGGAGATGGCTTAGTAGTTAAGATACCTGCCTGCAAAGCTGAAGGACATAGGTTTGCTTCTCAGGACTCATGTAAACCAGATGTACAAGTTGGCACATGCGTCTCGAGTTCATTTCCCTGGAGCATCCATTCTCTCTCTGTCTCTCCCTCTCTCACTCTCTCAAATAAATAAATAAATAAAATGAAATGAAAAGAAATTCTTAGACTATGTGTACTAGATCTATGCAAATATGCATTTTCTGTACAGAGTGTAGTTTTGATTATCTGCAGGACAGGATTTTTGTTCTTAAAAGAGTTGAACTAATGGGTCCAAATACTTTTTTTTTAATTTTTTTTAAATTTTTTTAATTTTTTATTTATTTATTTGAGAGTGACAGACACAGAGAGAAAGACAGATAGAGGGAGAGAGAGAGAATGGGCACGCCAGGGCTTCCAGCCTCTGCAAACGAACTCCAGACGCATGCACCCCCTTGTGCATCTGGCTAACGTGGGACCTGGGGAACCGAGCCTTGAACTGGGGTCCTTAGGCTTTACAGGCAAGCGCTTAACTGCTAAGCCATCTCTCCAGCCCCCAAATACCTTTTAAAAGATATCTCATATTTTAAGATCTCAACAAACTTTTTAAAAAAATTAACTTCTTTACTTAAATCAGTATAGCTAGTAAGTAGCATTGCAGGAAGGCAAATCAAGGCCTAACTTGTAATGCACATGATTTTAATTTTGGTATATAGATCTTAAAACATTTCAGTAGTCAAATATTTTCTTTCAAGTAACTGAAATACACTTAAATGCATTAATACATATTTATATATTTTAATAATCATATGTATGTAAAGCACTTAAAATTACTTTGTTTTCCAAATTGTATAATATGCTTTTTAAAATTATATAAGTCTGGGACTGGAGAGATGGCTTAGCAGTTAAGGTGCTTGTCTGTGAAGCCTAAGGACCCGGGTTCAATTCTCCAGTACTCCTGTAAACCACATGCATCTCGAGTTTATTTGCAAGGGCTAGAGGCACTGGCATTTCCATTCTCTCTCTATCTGCCTCCCTCCCCCCGAAACAAATAAATCAATTTTAAAAAATCTAAATTGTGTAAGTCTACATTTCACATTTCTTGTTCTCATTTAAATAGATTCAGCAGATAATTGAAGGAAAGCTTTTCCCGATGAAAGCTCTTGGCTATTTTGCTGTTGTAACAGGAAAAGGTACGGAAAGATGGGTTACTGTGATTTATTTTTAGTTTCTATTATCTTCAAATTATAATAAAGATTCATTTTCTTGGTGAAAATTTGGTCACTGTTTTTCCCTAGGAAACAGCTCTGAAAGCATTGAAGCTATAAAAGAATATGAAGAAGAATTTTTTCAGAATTCAAGACTCCTAAAGTATGTGTCTTGTTAAAATACTTACATATTTTGTAGCAGGAGTATAGCTCTGATGTTCATGCTTCATAGTTCCTACCTTAATATTAACTGTTTTTCCACATAGTGGCCTATACATAATGAAGGCTGCTTAAGCTATTCTTGGACATTGGGGGCTATCACATGGCATAGTAGGCATGACCAACTGTCCCTGGGAATGTGGATGCTGAAAGACAATAGAAACTGCTTTTTAAAAGTTAACATCTTTTTTTAATATAACATTTCTCTTACAGTTTTAGACAACGTTGGCTTGGGAGGCAGCAAAGGAATATTGACAAAAAATAAGATGTGGGGCTGAAGAGATGGCTAGTGGTTAAGGCATTAGTCTGTGAAACCAAAGGACCCGGATTCAATTTCCCAGGACCCACGTAAGCCAGAAGTACAAGGGGCACATGCATCTGGAGTTTGTTTGCAGTGGCTGGAGGCCCTGGTGTGCCCATTCTCTCTCTTCTATCTCTCTCTGCTTGCAAATAAATAAATTTATAGAAAACAAAAAAATAAGATGCAGAACCACAAAGCAGAAAGCAAGAACTGAAAGGACAGCTGAATTTCACTTGAACTTTATATGTAGAACTTCTAGAAATAAAAACTATTGGCCTCCAGATTAGTATGTAAGTACAGGTAGTTCTTGCAAACATAGCTGGAGACTTTCCATCCATTGGGAAGGAAATGACAAGCATGTAGATGTTGCCCATTATGGTACTCACCAGTCGTATGTGATTATTAATGTTCAAACTACTTAGCATACCAGAAAATGAAACTCAGGGGAGGAGTTACATTATTGGGCAGCTTCAGTGCAGACCATTTTCTTCCTCACAGTGTTACTGGACACGGCTGGCTTTTCACATTAGAGTGAACTAATCTTTTGCAATTTTTTAAAACTATTTTTATGTACTTATTTGCAAGCAGAGAGAGAGAGAGAAAATGGGCACACTAGGACCTCTAGCAGCTGCAAATGAATTCCAGATGCATGTGCCACTTTGTGTATCTGCCTTTATGTGGGTACTGAGTAATCGAACCCAGGTTGTTAGGATTTGCAGGCAAGCACTTTAACCACTGAGCCATCTTTCCAACCCTCTTTTGCCATTTTAATATATTTTAGATCTTGTTTTTTATAGGACAAGTATGCTAAAGGCACACCAGGTGACTACAAGAAATTTAAGCCTTGCTGTATCAGACTGCTTTTGGAAAATGGTTCGAGAGTCAGTTGAACAACAGGCTGATAGTTTCAAAGGTAATTCAGCTTATTAAAATAATAATGCAACAAATTTAGGCATTTTGGTAGTTGATGACCTTTAGCATTCATTAGATATTTTTTCCTGCCTTAGTTACCCACTGCTGACTTATTATTACACAGTAAGGGGAAAATGGAAAAGGTTGTTTACAACCTCCCATTATACAAAAACAGTATTTTCCCTTTCAGAAGCAGCGTTGCAGAGTTAAATCAAAGTAGCCAGTTTGCAGTAGTGCTTGAGAGGCAGGTTATACAATTACAGAGAACGGGGCCCCCTTTCTAGGAGGAGCTGAGGGAATGCTGGATGCAGAGCACTCTGCGCTTCTGCTGCGCTAGACTGCTCCCTGAATCCTACATCTCTGCCGCTGCCTTTGCTGTGTAACCATCCAGTAAGAGCACGCTCTCCTTCCCTCTTAGAATTTGGAAGTCTTGCTTGTTTATTCATTTAGTATCTCAGCATCCTTGTGTGAATAATATTTTTGTTTCCAGTTTATAGAAGGGAAATTGGTGGTGCAGAGTAACCTACCCAACCAGGGTCACATAGCAGTTAGATATGAATATCAGTGGTATGACCCCAGAGTCTACTTCCTTAGCAGCTGACCTAAACTACTGCAGTTGTGTCCTTGTGAAATGAAGATGGAGAAGCCAGAATCAAGGAGAAGAGTTAGACAGCTGTTAGGATACTGGAATTCTAAGGAATAACATAGATACACTCTTGGAAGTCCAGCTAATCCAGAAGATGTTCAGAATGGCCTTGAACACTACACCTTGAAGGAAGGAATCTGCAAACTTGACCATCTTTCTTCTTCCTCAGCAACGCGTTTTAACCTTGAAACTGAATGGAAGAATAACTACCCTCGCCTGCGAGAACTTGACCGGGTAATAATATCTCAGTGCCTCACATATTTTGTATATATCTTCATGAGCTGTATTCTAACAAAATTGGTACTGATGGGAGAAATCTAGTAAGCTAAGTTTCTATAGTTTTGATCATAACTACGTAGGAGTAGCTATTTCTTCTATATTAAATTGTTAAAATAATTAGCAAACATAAGATATTTAAATGTTTTCTGAGTAAAGATATTCTTTAATGGTCTTACGAAATTAGCTTATGGTGTATAGTCTACATGTATTTAAATTCTACATTGACTTTTTACCTTTTCAGTATTTACATTGGTGATAATTTATCCTAATTTACTGAGAACTAAAAATTGTTTGCATTTGACTTTAAAATATTATTAGTTGTAAAATGCAGCATTAGCTTACTGCTTCACTAAATTGATATGTGTTGGTACTTTAACATGTCTTATGTGGAAACTTTATATGGACAAACCTTACATGAAAACTACATCCATAATTGATAAGTGGACATCTGCCTTGATGTCTTTGTCCTTGTCTAGGTAATGGCATTCCTAAGATTGAGACTAGAAGATCATTGCTGCTAGTCCTGTATTTTCAGACCTAAACTCAGGGAACAAGCCTATCTGGGCCCTCCTTTAGGTTACCTCTGAAAATCAAAATAGGGCAAATTTACTTTCTTAGGAAAATATTAACTTGTATCTGTGTTACCTAGAATGAACTTTTTGAAAAAGCTAAAAATGAGATCCTCGACGAAGTTATCAGTCTAAGCCAGGTTACACCAAAACATTGGTGAGTATTAGCCCCTTTTCTCAACATGGTACACTATGGCTTACAAGGAAGCAGTGATTTGTTGTGTCTTGGTTCATCCTTCAAAATAAAGGCAGGTGTAGTCTAGCCAATTGATTTCTGCACAGTAGCTTACTTAGGAGTTATTCATTCATTCATTCATTTGATCAGAGAGCTTTGATCTGGCTTCACCTTTACCTTTCCTTATCTTTTATTTAATCAGTACATAATCATGACTTGTATAAAATCATATCAGCATAAATTTTATAAAATGATACTTTACATAAATAGCAAATTATCAGACCTGGTTATCATAGAGAATAAAATCATAATGAAAATTGACTTATAGAAAAATGGTATATATTTTCAAATTATTTTTTCAGAGTAAAAGTAGTTGATAATCCCACATTGTGTACAAAAATTTTTTTTTTCCTTTGGTTTTTCGAGGTAGGGTCTCACTCTAGCTCAGGCTGACCTGGAATTCACTATGGAGTCTCAAGGTGTCCTTGAACTCATGGTGATCTTCCTACCTCTGCCTCCCGAGTGCTGGGATTAAAGGCGTGCATCACCACGCCCAGCTCCAAGTAAATATTTTTAATTAACTCCTAGCAGAGGTTTTGTTTAAATAGAAAGTAAATGTATCCTTTAGAAAACTTCTTTTTATTTTATTTTACTTATTTATTTAAGAGAGAGAATGGATATACTAAGGCCCTAGCCACTACAAATGAACACCAGATGCATGCACCATCTTATGCATCCAGCTTTACGTGGGTACTAAGGAGTTGAGCCTGGGTCCTTTTGGCTTTGCCAGCAAGTGTCTTAACTGCTAAACCATCGTTCCAGCCCCAATTTATGTTTTATGTTGACCTGGGTATTCTCAAATTTATTGCATGGGAGATTTTAAACAAATAAGCTGCATAAGGGATGGTGGTACCTACCTCGAAGATCAGTACTCAGGAGTCAGAAGCAGAAAGATCACAAGTTCCAAGTAGGCTTATGCTATATAGTGTGACCTTAACTCAAAGTAGAGAAGTATGACAGTGAAAACAATAATGAAATGTTTATGACCTGACTTTACGGTTCTCACTTGTATATTAAGCCCATTCAGAAACCTTGTTTAAGTCAGCTTTTGAAATTGCAAGAGATGCATAGATGTGTATATAAGTGTACATATATATACACACACACACATACACACACACATATACATGTATACATACGTACTGTGAATTGACTACTTGCCTTACTAGGTTATATGAGGGTAATGCACATAAAAAGTGATTTAGAAAACCATGATTAGTGAACTTGGGATGCAAATTAATGATAGAGCATGTGCTTAGCAAGCCAAGGTCCTGGGTTCAATGCCCAGCACCACCACCCCCCACCCACCCACAAAAAAAAATTCTGTTTGTGATAAGAACAGAGCTAATTAAGATCTTGACAAATGAAAAGTTAGAAAGGTTGGTTTTATTCAAGCCTAACATTCCTGAACTCATGTTATGGTATACCTACAGTGAAGTAAGAAGCCTAAAAAGCAGACCTAATTAATGATGTTATGAAGGGACAGGAATCCAGCTCCACAGTGTTGCCCATTGAAAAGAAAAGGCTGAGAACAAGAAAATCTGGCTACTGGAGAATTATGTCTGCAAACTTCCTAGTCAGATACTTCTCTATCATCTTTCAATCCATGATTTTTATTCTAAGCCCTAGGGCTTAATACAAAAGAAGAGCTAGGGCTGGAGAGATGGCTTAGCCGTTAAGCGCTTGCCTGTGAAGCCTAAGGACCCCGGTTGAAGGCTTGGTTCCCCAGGTCCCACGTTAGCCAGATGCACAAGGGGGCGCACGCGTCTGGAGTTCGTTTGCAGAGGCTGGAAGCCCTGGTGCGCCCATTCTCTCTCTCTTCCTCTACCTGTCTTTCTCTCTGTGTCTGTTGCTCTCAAATAAATTAATTAATTAATTTTAAAAAAAAAGATTTTAAACAAAAGAAGAGCTAGTCCTGACCCTAACTACTCATGCCACAATGGAAATAACTACATTACACCAAAAAGTATTTTAATTGCCTTGGGAATTTTTATTGGTACTTTTTTGCTGCCTAATGCTTTATTGTAACAGTTTAAGGCACATATCCCTAGATTGGTGAAATGTTTAAATTGATCACTTTGACTGTATTTGGATCTGGAAGAAGCACTTTATGTCCCAATAAGACAGTGTAATTATTTGTAGCCATTCCACTGTATTTAGTCATATTTTAAGTAATATTGTGAGAGATTAGATTTGACATGTAACGCTGTAGTGATAAATGTGCTCAGTGCATATTGTCAAGCCACATACACGATTCAGCTATGGGCACTAAATGAGATACTGGCATATTATCAATGTGACCATCTTTTCTAGCATAATAGCTGACTGGCTTCAAAGTAGTTCACCTTTCATTTAAAAATGCTACTGAAGCATGCATGTAATTTTTGGTGGCAAGTATTCATCTTTGGATTTAGTTAATATAATAAAAGTAAAATGAAAAAGTTAGTTGAATCCTCTCAAATTTGAGGAGACAGATTTGCAGCAGATCGAGTGGTTACCACTGGTAGATGACATATATTTGCTGTCCATCACTGTGATCCACAAATACATACACTTCAGAATTTAAACTAAGCCAGGCGTGGTGGCGCACGCCTTTAATCCCAGCACTCGGGAGGCAGAGGTAGGAGGATCGCCATGAGTTCAAGGCCACCCTGAGACTACAGAGTTAATTCCAGGTCAGTCTGGACCAGAGTGAGACCCTACCTCGAAAAACAAAAAAAAAAAGAAAAAGAAAAAACTATATATGTTTACTTCATTACTGTAGTTAGTGATATTTCTGCTGTTTTTAAAGTTGTAATATTATATTATTATGTTATTCTTGAAACTTTTCTTTTTCAATTACAGGGAGGAAATCCTTCAACAATCTTTGTGGGAAAGAGTGTCAACTCATGTGATTGAAAACATCTATCTTCCAGCTGCACAAACCATGAATTCAGGAACTTTTAATACTACTGTGGATATCAAGCTTAAACAGTGGACTGACAAGCAGCTTCCTAACAAAGCAGTAGAGGTTAGGATATAATTTAGTAAAATGGGTAAGAAGCGCTATCTGAAAGGAATAGGAGATGTGACAGTTGGGTTGTATTTCATCCCAGCCGCTATCTTTGTGGCCATTACACCTCGTGTATGCTTTGTTCCATGTCTCGATGGGAATTAACCTCAATATTGCTGTCAGTTACTACTACTGTACACATTGACTAGTTGACATGGTGTTGGCCTGGAAGTTATTAGTTCTTCTTTCAAAGATAACATTTAGTTGCCCCAGAAAAATTTGCTTCATTGGGAAATATTTTGAATTTCTGTGGGTAGAAATTCTGTAAGGTATTTAATGAATCAAATATTTCCTTTTTTAATTTTTCATAAGACTCAGTTATATTTACATAAGAATTTTCTGAGTTAGAATCCTGTCAAATTAGACTAGGAATTTCTCTCTCTCTCTCTCTCTCTCTCTCTCTCTCTCTCTCTCTCTCTCTCCATATATATATATATATATATATATATATATATATATATATATATACACACACACACATATGTATATATGCACACACACACACACATGTATATATGCACACACACACACACATACATACACTCACACCTTAAAGACTTTATTTCTGCTACCCAGGTATCTTGATTCTACCACTTAAAACTGTGATCACTGATCAAGTTGGTAACTTACCTGCTTCTTCATTTGAAAACTAAGGATGATAATGTTGCTTATCTCCCAGGCTTGTGATAAAAGATGAAATTTGTCTATATATATAAAATTCTTAGATAACACCTGGCTTTAGTAACTACTCAGGAAGTACAGCACTATTTTTATAATCATTACCAAGTTGGTATGTCCTGTCTATTAGGGTAGCTAAGAATCAGCATTTTGTGGACTCTGTAAGGTTGCTTACAAAATTGTAGTCCATTCTATATCTAATTTTGTTTTTCATACCAACCTTGGGTGACCAAGTGTCATTTTGTCATGACTGAGGTTGACCCTCCCCTTCCTGTCCTACTCCGATGCTGGCTTCTCCACCACTGCTCTCTGTCTTTGCCATCTTTATTTCTAATGATGCTAGCAGCCTCTGATGATGTGGCATATTGCTAAGCCCTAGTCATTCCTCAACCCATTAACCACGAAAATAATTGGAGAGGGTTCTCTGACACTTTTCACTGGCTGGCCTCACTTCTGGCCCAAACTGTGTGTTTTGTGTGACTCTTGATGGGATGTGTTCATAGCCAAAGGTTCAAGCAGTAAAAACAATTACAAAAATACTATGGTTCTTTGTCTTTTGACTTTCTGCCCTGGGCTTTAGGTGTGATGGGGAGTATGTGGGCCTGAGTGGGAAGGGTAGAAAAGCTGTAGTTTAATACGCACCCCATGTTAGCCATGGTGGCACATGCCTGGAATCCTAGCACACGGGAGGCTGTCGCAGGAGGATTACCTCATGTTCCAGGCCAGCCTTGGCAACATAGTGAGATTGTGTCAAAATAAATAAATAAATAAAAACACATGCTCCACCTCACCAATCACTTAATTTTTTTGGACAATCATCTATCTATGTTGTTGTTTCTTTATGTTAAAAAAAGAGAGAGGTGGCTATAAAATCCAACATTTTAAAAGCCTACTTAATCATATATAGACTTAGTTCTTAATTACTTATGACCCTACACTCTTTCTGTCACAATTCAGATGATTAAAGTATCTTAAAGCTAAATAACACTCAGCAGTGTCTGAAGGTTTTAATGCATGTTGTTTGCTTAAAGGCAAAAACATAAAGGTGATTGACTCAATGACCAAGAAACCTTAAGGAAATAGTTCAGTTAAGTTGCCTTACAGGTTGAAATAAGTAAGACCTGGAATGTAGACGTCATCTGAAGGAGGCAACCCTGTTCAGCCCAGCAGGTGGTGCCTTAAGAATATCAGTATATTGTTTCCAAGCTATTCACAGGCAGGTGTTTCAATTTTAAAACACTCTGCTTGTCTAGCAAAGTACATGAGACCTCAAGAACACTAGCTTATATTGCTGCCTTTGTATTAACATACTTTCATGTGTATTTTCTGATAAGATGATCTATCACATCTGTTTGGCTTGAATTCATGTATAATTTTTATATTGTATGTTCAATACAAGTATGCAGTATAACTACAGCTTTTTTTCTTTTAATTCTAGGTTGCTTGGGAGACCCTGCAAGAAGAATTTTCCCGCTTCATGACAGAACCCAAAGGAAAGGAACACGATGACATATTTGATAAACTCAAAGAGGCCGTTAAGGAAGAGAGCATTAAGCGCCACAAATGGAATGACTTTGCAGAAGATAGCTTGGTATGTCACTTGCTTAAGGAGGGTATTAACATTACTATCATGATGTTTCAGATGCTTTTTGTTTATTTGGTTCTCATTTTTCCCCATCTTGTTCTCCCCTTATCTCCGACCCCCATTTTATGTTTATATGTCATGTGTACTTTTGCCCTTTCTTGTCTTTTCTTTTTTTTTTTTTTTTTTTTTTTTTTTTTTTTTTTTTTTTTCGAGGTAGGGTCTCACCCTGGTCCAGGCTGACCTGGAATTAACTCTGTCATCTCAGGGTGGCCTTGAACTCATGGCAATCCTCCTACCTCTGCCTCCCGAGTGCTGGGATTAAAGGCATGCACCACCACGCCTGGCTTTGTCTTTTCTTAATATCTACTCTTGACCACCAGTCTAGCTTTTTAGGTTTTACTTATGTTTGCCCTCCCCCTTTTATATTCATAAGTGTAAAGGTTACAAGCTAGAATCTGCGTATGAAAGAGAACATGTGGCTTTGGCCTTTCTGAGTTTGGTTCACCTCACTATATAATTTTTTCCAGATCCATCCATTATTCTGCGTATTTCATAATTTTGTTTTGCTGCTTTACCCTCATGCATGTCTACCACATTTTTATTATCCATTCATCTGTTGATGGAGACATCAAGATATAAGCATGGGCAAGAACTTTTTGAACAGGATTCTAATAGCACTGGAAATAGCTCTAAGAATTAACAAATGGAACTGTATAAAACTTAAAAGTTTTTACACAGCAAAAGAAACCTTCAGAAAAAGTAACAGCTTACAGAATGGGAGAAAATCTTTACCAGCTATACTTAAGATGGGCTAATATCCAAAATTTATAAAGACTGAAAAAATTAAACACCCCCCCCCAAAATCTGCCAGTCACCAAATAGAGTAACAAAGTAAATAATTCACAAAAGAAGAAATGTGAATGGCCAGTAAGTATTTTAAAAGTGCTCAGTATCCCAGCCGTCAGAGAAATATAAATTAAAACTACTTTGAGATCCCATCTCACCTAAGCTAGAAGATTGTCATCAAAAAAACAAATCCTGTCAAAAATGTAGGAAGATAGGAACCCTTACTTTCACTGATGGTGGGAGTGCAAACTAGTATAGCCATTACAGAAATAAGTATGGAGGTTTCTCAAAACTTTGTTCCTGGAGTGGGTCAATGGTGTGTGATGGACCACAGGACATGTCTATTTTTCTTATTTTGGTTTTTTAGTAATAACAATCTATGTATATATTTCTTATGTTATAAAATGACTTGTGTGTGTGTGGGAATAAAAGAATAAAAAATTAGAACTGTATTTTACCATCATTTTTCATAAGGCTTTATAAATGGTCTATCAGAATTTTTATATAATGTTAAGTCACTCAGTTTTAAATAACAAAATAATAGATTTGTGATTTATAATCTGAACTTTAACATTTCTCTGACTCTTCTAAAATCATCGTTGGCCTATCTCATTTTTGACTGTCATCAGAAAAACATCAAATTTTGCAGTAAATAGACTTTCATGGGTCTCTACAAATTGAGGGCTGAAAAGATATTCAGTACCATGCTTGCCTTGCAAGCGTGAAGACCTGAATTTTATCCCAAGCATGCACATTAAACAAAGGAGGGTGGTGGTTATGTGTGCTTGTCATGCCGGTGCTGGGGAGACATACAGGGTCATCCCTGGTGCTCTGTGGTCAGCCAATCTAGCCTACTTGATGAGATCCAGGCTAGTGAGAGACTCTGTCCTAGAAAAGGTGAGCATTGTTCCTAAGGAACAGCACCTGAGTTTGTCATTTGGCCTTCACACACACGGGCACATATGTGCATATGAGTACATGCATTTGCATATACACATCTCACTGTGAGCTCTTTATAATATATCTTGAAGAAATATTTGTCATATTTGAAAACCATGTTATTGTTTAATTCCTTAAAGATTGATTCCTAAAAAGAATACCAATGTTATTCATTCACTGAAAAGTTATAAAATTTGGAGGCCAGTTTTCAATGGTAAAAATAATAGCTAATATTTATGATTGGTTCAATTTTTTGAGCATTTGCTCTGTTAGTACTTTTACTGCTATTAGCAGTGAGATATAATTGATAATTTCTTCTGTCTTAGACAATGCTACTGTGTAGTTCATTGCAGTAAAAAAGAGAGGGAAGATGACCTAACTCTTCAGTATTAGGTTCTAGATATTGCAGTTCGTATAATAATGTATAGAATTCCTGCTGTTAACCCAACCCCTCATGTAGCTCACTTAATTTGATCCAGATGAGACTCTCTACATTGCTTTTCAGGTAGAAAGCTAATAAATAAGAAGGCAGATTAAAGGAGCTCCTTCATTTTGGGGAGGAGCATATACTTTCTGTGCTGTTTAAGTGAATCTATTATTTTTGATATTCACTGTACTGCCAGTTTGGAATTACTGATGAGGCACTCTAAATTAAATTAGCTTTTGCTTTCTTAATCGTTGCAGAGGGTTATTCAGCACAATGCTTTGGAAGACCGGTCCATATCTGATAAACAGCAGTGGGATGCAGCAATTTACTTCATGGAAGAGGCTCTGCAGGCCCGGCTCAAGGATAGTGAGTAGAATTGACCACGAGCTCTTGAATTCTGAGCATGTTCAGTGCAGGTGCCACCGTCAGCTTTAGGAAGCCTTTATAAAAGTGTATAGTTGAATGTTTACTCATAGAATTTGATTTATAGATGTTAAAAAGATTAACTCACCTGGATACATGATGCTTAGCTCTTACACAGGCCATGTCACTCATAATTTTTCTTTATTTCAACTGATTTCATATTGGTATAGCACTTAAGTAAGACCATTTTACATTGTGGTAGTGATAAAGTTCTGAAAATGGATTTTTTTGTTTGTTTGTTTTTAACTTTTCTAGCTGAAAATGCTATTGAAAACATGATAGGTCCAGACTGGAAAAAGAGGTGGTTGTACTGGAAGAATCGGACTCAAGAACAGGTAAAAACAAATTTCTCATCTTAGGATATTTTGCTCATGGTTTTTTTTGCCTTGGTTTTATTTTACTTTGTTTGGTTTTGGTTTTTTGAGATCTTGCTCTATAGATGAGGCTGGCCTCAAACTCAGCAGTTGTCCTGGCTTCACCTCCCACATGCTGGCATTACAGATATGATTACCACATCTGCCTTTATTCTGTTCATTAAAATTAAAATATAACTGTTACCTTTTGTGATTTTTGTTAATATGTTTGCAAAATAAATATATAAAAAGTCAGATAGGAAGTTTAAAAGAATTCATTCCTTCAGTAATCATTGAATGAGCACTTCAGAAGACAAAATGGTAGAACTAATTATAAACAATTGTAAAAACTGAAACCAGGGCTGGAGAGATGGCTCAGCAGTTAAGAGCACTTTTTTAGGGCAAGCATGAGGGTGTGAGGAGACCTGAAGGAAAATTCAAGTTCGAGCTCCATGACTCACAAAAACACTTTGGCAAGGATAGGCATGTCTATAATCCCAGTTCCATAAGGAAACAGACCTGAGAATTGGCAGAACTTGCAAAAGCCCAGCAAGCTCTGGGATCAGTAAGAGACCTCACCTTGAGTAAGAACAGTGGAGCAGGACACCCAACACAGTCCCTGCAGGCCAGCACAAGGGGCACTACATGGGCACATACACCATCATGCACCAGCCAAAAGAATAATCACTAAAGCCAGGCATGGCAGCTCACACCTATAATCTCAGCACTTGGGAGGCTAAAGTAGGAGAATCGCTGTGAGTTCAAGGCCAGCCTGAACTAGAATGAGATGGTGCCTCAAAAAAACAAGAATTGGTAAATTACAGGAAAATATACAAAATTGAAGCCCTATTTCCACATCTACCCCTTTTGTACTCTTATAAATTCTTTTTCTGTTTAGCATTTAGTCTTACACATCTAATTCTTATATTAATTTCTTAAATGAAAGTTCCTAAAAATATGCAGACTCTTAAGTATATAAATGAGTGAAGTAACTAATAAGAGAGGTGCCGTTCAGTTCACCTGCTACTCTTTCCTTTGGATCTGCTGAGGTAGCAAGAAGACACTGAAATGTGGGAAATTTGCAGGGGATAAAAAGAGTATGAAGTACCAAAGAACATAGCCTTGTTTCTTTGTTTTTGTTTTCATTTTAATTGTTATTTAAGTTACATAACTAGCACCCTATTTTTGTCTAATTCCTTATTTCATAAGCTCTCTAAATTATTGGTTCGTAAGTTAACACTTAGATCACATATGTGCTGAGGGCTCATCATGAGTTATCTCTGCCATATAGGTGGGCTGAGAGAAGGCAGTCTGTCAAGAAGAACTTCTAGGGTCTTCTGTCACAGATTTCTGACTTTCAGACAGAAAGAGCCATTGATTAGAAATAACTGGTGTAAGGCAGAAAAACTCGAGAAAAACAAACAAACAAACATGGTAACTGGATTTTGTAGTTAAGTGAAATTGAGCCTGAAACCTCCAGAATCATCCCAATGTCAGAGCTTGCCAAAGATACTCAGAATTATTCTGTTCCTACTTGTAAGTTGTTTGTCCTCTGGAAATTAAATGCATAAAGGTCCACTTAGAAAAGCAGCAGATTCATTTAAGATTGATGCAAAGGACTAGGGGCCCTGCAATAGGACTCAGGAAGCCTTTCAGAGAAGAGCTTTTTCCTTCCATGGTTTCAGGGCAACATACAGGCTCACTGCAGAGGCTACAGTTTGGGTATGGGGAGAGGGTCAACAGAACCTTCTATATCTGTTTTGTTTTTTTCTTCAAAAGATTGCCTCATCACATATTCACTGAGTCAAGCTCTTCTGTAATCTTTCTGTCCCTACCCCTCTCAGTTGGAACCTCATATCTGGAGGTTAAAGTGAGATACAGATCTAGAGGAAGTTGAGAATATTCCTAGGTCTTGAACTGCGAGTTTAAATAACTGTGTAACAGTTCCTTCTGTCTTTTGTGTGAAGATTTTTAGCAGGAAAAGAAACCAGCTTTTCCTGTGATAAAGACAAGAAACCCATATTTTGAAAATTATATTATACGTTTGTGTTTTTCTTATATTTCCAGGAAAGCCCACCCAAAACAGATGGATAGAAGGGAACAGGGTACAAGGGGAAGGCGGTGTAGATTGGTCATGGTGGGAAAGTAAATGTAAAATCACTGGCCAGGGCAGTTAGAGCAATACCACTTATCAGAGGTTTTCTTCCTAACACAGACTGGGTAAAGTAGACATGTGTAAACATACAGTGGAATTTCCCTAAATGAAATGTCTCCTAAAGTGTCCTGATTTTCAAAGCACTAATTTGTAGTTTCATTCATAAGCTAATCAGTGGCATGTAAATATTCTTGCTAAATTACAGATTCCATTGCTGTGATACAGCTTGGACAAGATTCTGTTGTAGTAACTTGCTGGAGTTATTAGTTGAATGTGAAGGTAGTCTCTTTATCATCTACTTTTGAGTGGAGGATTGAAAAGTGACAAAATAATTTGATTTGACACAGTGTAAGAGTCTTATTTTCAAACTTATAATTAGTGTACGTATTTTTTTCTTCCTTGACTGAGGAGATACAGAGAGAAGGCTGAAAGTGAGCTTGAGTGGTGAGCACTTTGGAAGAATAGTCTGAAAAAAATCAAACTATGCGTTTTATATTTAATTGATTAAAAAGAGAAACATCACCAGGTTCAAGTCTTTTTAGGCATTTATAGAACATTGACTTTCCCCCTATATTCTCATGTACGTATTTTTTTTCTGGACCCAAATTATACAGCAAAGTCACGGGGAAAAACACATCATCAGGTTCTTGGTGCTATAACTTCAACAATAAATCATTGTAGCACAAGTAAAAGATAATAGAGCTAATTCCTGGGATTTTTCCCCTTCATAAGGCCAGTTGCCCTGCATTCATAGACCACTTTCCTATATTAGCAAGCGGGATACTATTTCTTATCATGAGTAAGCTTCCATGTATTCTGTAATAGGGAGGGATTTATTCATATTGAGGCTCCACTTTCACAAGTGCCAGGTTTTGAACTGTCTAACAGTCTCATTTGAACTTGTCCAAGTGTGTTCACAATGAGACCAAGAATGAACTGGAGAAGATGCTGAAGTGTAACGAGGAGCATCCTGCTTATCTTGCAAGTGATGAGATTACAACAGTCCGGAAGAACCTGGAATCTCGAGGAGTCGAAGTAGACCCAAGCTTGGTAAGAAATGTCATAAAAAGAAAGCAAGTTGTAAGACAGTGGGGCTTGGTGACCACCTGCGAGGTAGAGGGAAGAGGATCAAGAGTTGATGTTCATGAGTTATATTTTAAGTTGAGAGGCTAGGACCTTGTCTCTGCTTCTCGAATCAGTACTTTCTGCAGTACATTACGAATCTGATGCTTTGCTTGGATAAGTGCATAGTGTTACCTTAATCATGTACACATTTCCTAAGTAAAAACTTAGTCATTTTAGTTGTATGAAGGATAGAACCTTTATTCTCAGTGTTGCTTTTAATTTTTTTTTGTAAATAGAACAATTAATATGTAGAAAACTGAATTTATTTAGACTAATTCAGAAGGTTTTTTTCAGGTGTGTATGTTGTGCATGTGTGTTTGTGGGGGGGGCACACATGTGTACAAACGCCACCTGGGTGCACATGTATGTGGAGGCCAAATTCAACAATGGGTGTCTTTTCACTTTTTTTTTTTGAGACAGGGTCTCTCCCTGAAATTAGAGCTTACCACTCAGCTAGACTAGCTAGCCAGTAAGCCCTACAGACCCTCCTTTCTCCACCTCAGGCACATGCCACCACTACCAGCTTTGCTGTGGGTGCTGGAGATCTGAACTCGGGTTCTTAGCTCACACAGCACACACTTTTCCCACTGAGCCATCTCCCCAGCTCCATTTCAGCAGTTCTTGCAAAAGGGATGAAACCCACACCTCTCTCTGCTCCATGTCACACAGTTACAGATTGCAAAGCAGAATTGTGGTTTAAATGTGGCTTAGTTATATGCATAGATACTTGCATATTTTATAGTTAAATGTAACTCAGATACAGATAGATTTAGAAGAAAAGTGGATTTTGGAATTTTATTGAATTAGATAATAACTGTGGGTTCTATTTCATTTTGCTCATTCCGGACAAATCTGAGAATAAAGATAACCTACCCTTCTGGCCACATCCTCACTCACCTTCATCATTGCCTTCATTGTTACTTTTTTGTAGCAGATTTTCAAAAACACTTTGTAGACCTGTGATTTCTGCTCCTTAGAAAGTAGAGTATGTAGAACTTCAGAAGCTTATTTTAATGTTAGTTTAGGTGATACCCAATTAGAAAAATCTAGTGGCGAAAATAATCAGATAAGTTTCTGAGCAGCCTTGTTTCTATACATAAGAAATGAGTATACTAATTATACAGTCCACCTGAGTCCAAACCAGTTTTTTAAAAAGCGTAAGAGTCAAAGTGTTTAAGCTTCACATTGTTCATAAATTGAACATGACTTCTTGCTGGACATAGATTTAATTTGTCCACATGAGTCCTAGCTCTCATTAACAAAATGTTATACAAGTTAAACATCCCTAAATTGAAATGTGAAAACTACAGTACTCTAAAATCAGGAAATTTCCTACAACTTGTCACAGGAGGAAAATTTTTCACCTGACCTGTGACTGGTTGCAGTAAAACATGCAGGCACATTAAAAATATTGTATAAAATTTCCTTCAGGTGGTTTATGTAAGGTATATAAAATGTAAGTCAGTTGTATTTCCCATTCCCAAGATGTCGTCTTATATACAAGTAAATATTTTAAAAATACCCATCTGACCAGATATTCTAAATGCAAGCCGGGCGCGGTGGCGCACGCCTTTAATCCCAGCACTTGGGAGGCAGAGGTAGGAGGATCGCCATGAGTTCGAGGCCACCCTGAGACTACAGAGTTAATTCCAGGTCAGCCTGGACCAGAGTGAGACCCTACCTCGAAAAACAAAAAAATAAATAAATAAATAAACTAAATGCAAAGCATTTTGATCCCATGCATTTTGGTTAGGAGATACTCACCTGAATGCAGTTTGAGACTTTTACATGTTACAATACTTAGGCCCATGCACTAGAAGGATTTTCTGTGTATAGTGGAAGGCAAGCCATTATGTAGTTCTCTTTTAAGCTAGATAGGGATTGAATGTACATCTTGGTTACTTTCTGTGGACAATATCATTTTTTAGATGAAATTGCATTTATGAAGCTAACTAGGAAAAGCACTCTAGGACTATGACAAGAATATGTATGTCAGGAGATGTGAACTCTTATTTTATTATATTACCAGTGTTGTAGTCGGCCTCTCATTGCAGGAACAAACACCCAGCCAGAAGCATCTTATGGGAGGAAAGGATTTATTTCTGACCTCCACGTGCACCTGCACTCACACCCATGCACAAATGCACTCACACCTCATACATACAGAAATGCAAAATAAGTGCAGATTTTGAAGTATATAAACGTCTAAGTTTACATAGTCTTGAAAAAGATTTTAAGTAGATTAAAAGGTTGTAGAATAAGAACATTGCTGCTGTCTTTAATTAACTTTTTTTTAAGTAAATTTTGTTGTAGTTAACTACTTTTCATTGCCAGGACAAAGTACCCAATCAAAAGCAGCTGATGGGAAGAACATTTTTAATTTTGGCTCACAATCTTGAGGGGAAGCTTCATGTTGGCAGGGAAAGCCTGGCATGAGCAGAGGCTAGACATATCTCTGCCATAGCAGGTGGAAAACAGCCACAGGAGAGTGAGCCAGACTCTTCACAAAGAGGAACTGGCTATACCCCTAAGCCCAACCCCAACAACGTGCCCCCACCAGCAAGGCTCTACCCCCCCTCCCAGTTATCAGCAGCTGGGGACCAAGCATTCAGAACGCATAAGTCCATGGGGACATCTATTGTCGATGTGAAGAGTATACAATGACGCGTTGGTTTTTGTTTTCATTTAACATTTTAGATTAAAGACACTTGGCATCAAGTTTATAGAAGACATTTCTTAAAAACAGCTCTAAACCATTGTAACCTTTGTCGAAGAGGTTTTTATTACTACCAAAGGCATTTTGTAGATTCTGAGGTAAGGTTTCATAAAACAAAATGGACATATTTTTAAAGATGTTTAAAAGTAGTGTTAATTTTAAGCCCTTAGATCACCTGAGGGAAAAGTATATGTAATGTAAGAAAAACAACCTCTTATCATTGCAGAGATACTTATCACCTTAGAAGTAACTGCATTTTCCATGTATGTTATCATCAGTGTATATGAATTTGACAAATCATATAAAAAGAAGTAGTCGTAGGATTTCCCAGATTTGGAACTAACTATAAACATTTTTATGTTTTTATATACACAGGGAAGGTGTGTTAGTATATATAGCATAACAGAACAGCTTTTGTTATGCATTTTTCATATATCAATTCTTCATAACATGAAAATCTCACTTTAAAGAAATGATTCTTGAAACTTAAAAGTTCTTACAATGGACATAATTTGTCATACTTGACAAAGGAGCCCCTAGGTGGCAGCAAACTGACACACTTGGAGCACTTTTTTTTGTAAGCAAAAATGCCTTTAATTATTCTTTGAAAATGTTTGTTAATTATTGTTATGAAATTGAAACCTCCAAATGCTTTTCTATTTTTTTAATTTTTTCAGAAACTTAAAAGAAATTTTTATTTAAATGTGCCTAGGTGAAAGTATCCATTTCTTATATAACTTTAATTGTAGCAAAGTGTTTCTTTCATCTACAGCTCAGTTCTAAAAATAGCTTAAATGTACATTTAAGAAAACAGATCAACTGAAGGGCATATTAAGATAAACAGGGTTGTTAACAAAACCCAAATACAAAATATATACTGTATTTGACATAATTAAATTCCCTAACTTCCAAGTTCCTTTGCTTTGCCATTGGAATTATACCAGGCTATGTAGGTGTGGGATAGATGGACCCCCAAATCATGCAATCATGAAGATGTGCAGAAAGGATCCTATAGCTTACATAGTAGGAACATATGCATTGGGTAAACCTCAGTATTTTTATTAATGCTTAAGAAATAAGTTATCTGTGTTTGATCATTGTTTTCATTTGTAAATTCTCATCTGGTAATCTTGGAACAGCTGGAATGCAATGATGTGGTCTTGTTTTGGCGAATACAGCGCATGCTGGCTATCACTGCCAACACTCTCAGGCAGCAGCTTACAAACACTGAAGGTAAGCCACATTCTGATTTTCACTTTTTAAAAACATTTATTTAAATTTATTTATTTGAGAGAGAGAGAAAATGGGCACATCAGGGCCTTCAGCTACTGCAGATGAATTCCAGACACATGTGCTCCTTTGTGCGCCTAGCTTATGTGGATCCTGGGGAATCAAACCTGGATCCTTTGGCTTTGCAGGCAAGTGCCTTAACCGTTAAGCCATCTCTCCAGCCTCTGATTTTGACATTTGATTAGAGGATGTCAGTATACTTTAAAATAGGCTTAGTAGAGAAACTGTGAAGTATTTGCCTTTAAATTTTTTTGTTTGTTTGTTTGTTTTGTGGTGTGGGTTTTTTTTGGTTTTTTGAGATAGGGTCTCACTCTAGCCCAGGCTGACCTGGAATTCACTCTGTATTCTCAGGGTGGACTCAAACTCCTGGCAATCCCCCTACCCCTGCCTCCCAAGTGCTGGGATTAAAGGTGTGCGCCATCACTCCTGGCTTAAATTTTAGAAAGAAAGAGAGAAAGAAAGAAAGAGAGAGAGAGAGGGGGGGGGGAGGGAGAGAGAGAGAGAGAGAGAGAAAGAAAGAAAGAAAGAAAGAAAGAAAGAAAGAAAGAAAGAAAGAAAGAAAGAAAGAAAAGAAAGAAAGAAAAGAAGGGAGGGAGGAAGGGAGGAAAGAGGAAGGGAGGGAGGGAAAGAGGGAGGGAAGGAAGGAAACCATACGTCCCACTTTCATTTCACAAAAATTTTAAAAGTGATGGCTTCTAAGCATTAGTCTTTAGGAAAATCTATACTTCCATCACAGTACTATGGCTGAAGAAGTGTCACTCTGAGACTATGCATAAGACTCATGCTGCAAGTTCTAGAGAGAAATTCTCTCAGGAATGTAGAAATAGGATTTGAAGCATAGAACTAACATGATGGTAAAAATAACTTATTCTCCATATATATTAATTTTATCATTTTCTATGAATTCATAAAAAATAGTGCTTTTCAAACTTTGTATTTACTTTGAACAGTTAGGCGTTTAGAGAAAAATGTTAAAGAGGTATTGGAAGATTTTGCTGAAGATGGTGAGAAGAAGATCAAACTGCTCACCGGCAAGCGAGTTCAGCTGGCCGAAGACCTCAGTAAGTAACTCGGCCTGTTCCCCTCCCAGTCCCATTGTCTGTTCTATGTGAAGAAAACGTAACAGTTGTCTACAAAGAACTTTTTTTTCTGAAATGTTAGGCTATAATGGTGCCCTAAAGTCCCATGACTTCCAAATACCTTACTTTGTATTTCTAGGAATAAGGATTTTTCTTCTAGCAACTACTAAAATCATTTTAACATCTAATATGGTACTGGATTTAGTTTTTAGGCTTCAGTCATCTTTCCTTCATTGCCCCAGTATTCTCTCTCCATACAACAAAATGCTCCAGGCTTATTCTGTAACCAGCTTCCTTTTCTTTAAGGAATGAAATTTGAAAATCAAGGTCTGAGAACTATATCAGCTCATTGTTAGTGAAATACCACAGTTCCTAGGCCTTCTCAGTGGGAAGGGTTAGGTGGGTTTGTGCGTTTCTGTGTGGATGCACACACGCAAGTACATGTTCCTAATATGTGCATATATTGAAAACCATAAACTGTTCCTGACTCTTCTGGTTTGACATAATTAAATGTCCCAAGTTTCCCCTTTTTCTGACACTGTCAAAACCTGGCTTCTGGCATCCCTGACACATTTATTCTGTCACTCTTCTTACTATGTAGCCACATTACTGTCCCCTTTATTGCAAAAAAAAAATGTTATTTCACCCGGCTTGGACTCTTGTTTTTATTTTGGCATGTGCACATGTGTGGGGGTGTGGATGCATGTTTGTGCAGGTATATGCATGTGGATGCAGAGATGTTCTTCTCTGTCACTCTTCCGTTTATTTCCTGAGGCAAGTTCTCTCACCTGAACTTGGCTCACTGATTTGGCTAGTCTAACTGCCCACTTGCAATAGGGATCCCCTGTCTCACTTCCTAATGCCAGGATGGCAGGCAGGCCACTGTGCCCATCCGGCATTTACGTGGAGTCTCGCAGTCCAAGCTTTGGTCCTCATGCTTGTGCAGCAAATGGTTCATCCACTGATCCATCTTCCCAGGTCCCAAGTTGGACTCGGAATCTCACCAGCCACCAGCACCCCCACCCCCACCCCGTCCAGTGCCTCACCCTGTGCTTGTTCTCTCTTCACCTTGCCACCTCTGACCTCCTGTTGTAGGCTGCTCTCCTCTTGGAGACATTGTCACCGAGCTCACACTCTGACCTGTGTGTCAGCCATCGACCAATCTCATTCTTCTGCCCCCTCCCTTCCTCTCCACCTGCAACCAGGCCAGGCTTCTGTTCTGTATAAACACCGTCTGTATCCTGCTTATATTCCAACACCCTACACAGATCCAGATTACAGGTCCAGGCTGCCAACATCCTGTGAGCTTTGGTCAGTCTTTAGTACCTATGGCAGACTACTCACTGGCTTTCCTGTTCTTTCTCCACCCACAGCCTTGCTTGTCACTCCCAGTCACTGTGTTGCTTTTTTTTGGCATGATATTTGGGTCTTGAAGGCTCATAGGTTCCTAGCTTTTAGACTGGACTGTATGCTAAGGTTGGCTTAGATCCTTGAGAACCCGAGGAAGTCAGTGAAGCAAGTAGTGCTGTTGTCTGCCCTACCTGTACAAGTTTCTTTCCTGCCCTTTATTCAACTGTTTCCTTTCACTGTACTTGTATTTGCGTTTTCTGACTGGTAAGAGAAAACAAAAGATGAGTATAACGAAGTGTCTCAAATTTGAAGTTTCTAAGCTGAGTTTCTAGTAGAATGTTCTGTTTTTATACCTGTGCCAAGCAGTGTTTCCCCTCTTGCCATCCACGTCCTCTCACCCTACTTTGTCTCCTGATTGTCAAAAGGAGTGTGGTTGCTTTCCCTTGTCATGCTGTCTGCATTCTCTTTGAATCTGTCTCAGCGTAACTTTAGCTTTTCCGCTCAGCTCTGGCAGTATAGTGGAATTTGCTGACAGCCCTGTGCTGCCTTTTGCCGGCAGTGTGTACTTAGGGAGTCCTTGAGGCTGTAGCTTCCTTACTTGTGAAACCAGTGTCATCATGTTGATTTTTGGGAAGTCTATTTGACAAGCATTTGGAAATCCCTGGTCCATAATTTCATGCTTCATTAGCATTGTTATAGCCATTGTCACAATGTATACAATTCTTTTTATCCTTCAGAACATTTTTAAGTGGCTAGAAAAACACGTTTTTGCAGTCCTCTAATAGAGCCTGTATAATCCTGTTAACTCTACACTTCCAAAATGGTTATTTAAAGAAAGTATATTACTAATTCAAACATGTGCACTTTTGAAAGCCAGTCCTGTGGTGGTTTTCCTAACAAAGTAGTTATATGCCTCTCTTGAAATAACTTGTGACTTTCATGCAAATACAGTTGTGGTTTTAATGTACCAGGTAATATTCTTAGAAGCAAAGGTTCCAGTGACTCAGACTCATCAGTCACACTAACGGAGATCGGCCATGACTTGGTCCTACAGAAAGGTCTTGAAAGGACTTTTTCCTTCGGTCTAATGCTTGGGAATGTGGTCATGGGGGCTTGCAGCCAGTCAGCTTCCAAAGTGTACCAGTCACCATCAGATAAAGGCAAAAAATGTTTCCAATGAGGCAACCAGAAATTTAACTAGAATTTCAAAATAGTAGTGTTGTGTAAAGATATTAAAATTTTGATAGACATTTTTCCCCTCGTGATCATTCATTACATGTGGACATTTCGCTAAATAGTTGGGCATTAAAGTGAGTACACAGGAAGTAATACATTGCTCTCACACTCTAGAGAAGATATACATACTGTCAAAGTGAGAGCCATGAAACTAAGGCTAGGGAATGTGAAGCAATGTGAAAAAGACCACTTCATGTCTCAGGAGACTCACTGAAAGAGGAGTAACTCAAGAAGCCAGGACTCTTGGAAGACACAGTGGACTCCATAACTGGAACAGGAATGAGCCTGGAGCACCTCTGGGTGATGAAAAGTAAAGAAGTGTTTGAAGAATGAATGGTAAAAATCATCTGGCATGTTAATAGGCCTCTTAAGGCTCTGGCCAAACCTGGGACACTTGACACATCATAATAATGACAGTAACAAATCTCAACTTATTGAGTGAAATAAGAATCCACGAATTGGTCATTATATAAATATGAATAAAATCAGTGATGAGGAATACAATGCTTATCTAACCATGCAGAATATCTTCACACAAAATGCCTACTAACTAAAAGAGCAAAAGGTAACCTTATAGTAGAGAAGCCTGGGCAGTCACCACTTTAGTCATGTAGTCTAGGTGATGCTGTTAGTGATAATTCAAACCAAGTGTTACCTTTGCAAAACTCATTGATAAGAACCTGGGGTCAGTTCTGGGACATTCCTGCTACAGGAGTATAACTTCAGTTGTCACGGCACCAGACCAAACCAATGAGAACAGCATCTGCAGCATAACCAGCCTGTAGCCCAATGTGGCCTTGAAAGACTCTGAGACACAGAGCCACCTGCAGCCTCTGGTTCTGTTGTTTGTCTAGAGGATGTCACCGGGGGAATCAGAGCAGTGATCTGAGTAATCTTTGGCAGGCATACAAGCTAGTTCTTAGCTTTGATTACTATTGGCATATGTGGGCTGGAGAAGATGGCATAGCAGTTAAGATGTTTGCCTGCAAAGCCAAAGAACCCCGGTTTGATTCCCCAGTACCCACGTAAACCAGATGAACAAGGAGGCACATGCATCTGGAGTTCATTTGCTATGGCTGGAGGCCCTAGTGTGCCCATTCTCTCTCTCTACCTCTCTCCCTCCCTCCCTCTTTCTCTCTCAAATAAATAAATAAAATACATTTTTTTTTAAATTGGGATATGTATCTGTTTGCAGTTAACAGTAGAATATTTGACTATGATGGAGCCTGCTATCAGTAAATGCTTTGGAAAAATATGTTCCTTGAACTAATATCATAGCTTTTCTATAAGTCTGAGGCTTTTTCAGAAGAAAAGGAAAAAGAAGGTTTATGTACTTATAGCTAATAATGAACCAAGTTCATGTGAAAATAGAGAACATGAAACGTGCAGATGTGATCTCTGAAGATGTCAAAAGACTGAGCACCTTGGGACAGATGAATGAGATGTGTATCATCCTTCTACCATGAGTCCTTGTCTACAGAATCTGTACTCACCTAGAACCTCCAGTTTGTAGATAGGCCCATGGAGAACTTCAGGGGAATGTTAGGATTTTGTAGTAAGAGTAGCTTCAAAGATTTTACAGTAGCTAAACACAGTATCACCTGTGAAAACATCTGTTTGGATGCCCAATGTAATTTTTTCATAATGTGCCCAGCCTATGGATTAATACAGATCAGTGACTTTTTTGGAGTGACAAACATTCCTTACATTATGTTTGATTTTATGACTGTCATCTTATAAAACAAGACTGCTAACATTTCATGGGTTTTTGTTTTGTCTGTTCTTTGTTTTCCCACCTTGGAAACTGAGTATCTGGACATTGTTTCATCAGATGATGAAATTCTTTGAACTCTTACTCACTAAAGCCCAAGTTACATTCTTCCTTCCCTGTATATGCAGCCTCACTGCTAACCAGGTGTTTAACAGGCATTAGCAGTCATTTGAATGGCTTTTTCTAAGACAAGAAAGGATTCTTTGCCTTCATATTGTTACAATAAATTCCATTTGTTTGTTGAAAATTAAAATTGTTTATGAATGTGAGTTAATATTTGAATACTTGTCAAGAGCCAGAAAAAAATGCTTTGAATAAATTCTTATTTGTGCCGGGCGTGGTGGCGCACACCTTTAATCCCAGCACTTGGGAGGCAGAGGTAGGAGGATCACCAGGAGTTCAAAGCCACCCTGAGGCTAGATAGTGAATTCCAGGTCAGCCTGAGCTAGAGTGAGGCCCTACCTTGAAAAAAAAATTTATTTGAGTGTCTTCCATAGCCTTATGAAATAGATACAGTTATTTTTCTCATTTTGCAGATGAAGAGATGGGGCTCGGAAAACACCCAGGTAGTATGTGGTAAAGCCCAGCTTTAATCCCAAGTCTTTTAGTCACTGTGCCAAGCTAACTGGGGAAGAAGACCCAGGCCTCTGGAACATATAGTTACACTAGGAAATGTCCACAGTAGCGTGTTGGTGAGACGGCACATGTTGGTGATTGAGACCATCATCTTCAGGACTATCTGGTGTGCTCACAACACTCAGAGTTTGGGAAGCTCAGCTTGCATACTGCATGAAAACCTTGAAAGAACATCTGGTTAAAGGAACTTTCCAATTCACTCTGTAGCCAAGAATACCGTGAACTTCTGATCCTCCTGCCTCCATCTCCCAATGTTGAGATTACAGGCACATCCCACCACACCCAGTTTATTCAGTGCTCAAACCCAAGGCTTTGTGCGTGCTACACAAGCATTCTACCAACTGAGCCACATTCCCAGTCCTAAAATTTAGTTTTTTAGTGAAGTTGTATTCCTACCTGAGTCCTAAAGTCTGGTCATAAAGTTGAATCCTAATGCCTACCTGTGAGAGACAAAATCTTCAACTGACCTTTAACTGACTACTATTATGAGTTTAGGTTCTTATTGAGCAAGATTGAGACTATCAGAATGTTTTCTAGCAACTTTCTAAGCATTCCTTCATATTTACCAATCAAATATGTAAGCAGTAATAAACTCCTTAATGTGGTTACCATGGTATAAGCTTATTGTAATGGTGTAGTTTGATATCCTTAGTGTTAAAGGCCGTATAACTGAACAGGCAGGTAATTTAGAATTTTGCAATATCCTCAACTTTCCCCCACCCCCAATTAATTTGTGAGCGAGATGGCAACAGCTGGCCTTTTTAGCAGAGCTCGGAGGGATTAGAGAGAGGAGGCGGCGGCAGCGTGCTCGGCCTCTTGCCTCTGTTGACTGCTCTTTATTGTGTAATGCCTGAGCATCTCCCAGACAGCAAGCATTGTTACTGGAAACTTAAGTTTGTTTCTCTTGAGAGTGGACAATGCTATCGGGCTCCTCTTTGTGTTTCTTCACGTTCCTGATCTCCTCTGATCCGCCATACTTACCCATTTTCTTCATAATTAGAGAGGAGCATGGATTCAGCCTCTGTGTCCTAGAGATTCAGTCATGACTAAAGCTTAGATGCATAGGCTGCTGATGGAAGTTGCTACTCAGCAACAAAAGACACGTTTTCAGTAAAAGCCTTGCTCTTCATAGATAATACTACCTAATGGCAGAAAACAGATGCATTAATTTTGAAATTGTGACCAAAAAAGGCATCAGCTGCAGAGTGATGTAAGATGCCGTGTTCAAAGCTAAGAGCTAAAATGAACCAAAGTGGCTTCAGTCTAAGCAGACCCTTCCACTGATACCACTGTACTCTACAGCACAGTTCTGAGAACTTCCTAGTGCATCTGAAGACTTGAATAAAGAAGCAGGTAAAACATAGCTAAATAGAGTCATAGTTGCCCAGAATAACTATATCTTCATGTGTTTAGAAAGGAAAAATGTCAGGTTACCCTGGACTATAATTTCTCTTGATTATTTTACATTTCTAAGCTTATCCCATTCCTGCTGGATATGAGTCATTAGTAATGGTAGTAGTCTGAAGAGGTGTGGCCTTAAAAATCATCTCACAAAGATTATTGTACTCAGAATTTAGAACTCCATGAAGGAAAAGTTAAATGATTCTTCCCATCTCCCACCATCACTTACCCACCTGCCTCTGAACACTCAAGATTTATTCCTGTTCACAATTTGTAATCTCATTAATTGAAGATAAAATTGCTAGTATCATTTTTGTAGTGTGTGATAAAGTGATTATCAAAGAGTTGTTAAGCTATATGAACTCTTCATAAACTGTGTTCATTTTGTTTCTCTAACCTAACCAAAGAAATTAATTTTAAAGGGATTTAAAGAAGATGGCATTGAGTTGTAGGGTTCAAGAGACCTAGGAACAGAGGAGACTCTTTTCTTAAGGGGAAAAAAAGCTGGTTGTGGTAGCACACATAAAAAATTGCTGAAGAGGCAGAGACCAGAGGATCAGGAGTTTGAAGCCAGCCTGGTGTACACATTAAAAAGAAGAGAAGAGAAGAGAAAAGATAAGATCAAAGGAGAGGTAACACCCACTCTCGGAGTAGAACAGAAAGAAAGCATGAAGAGTCAGGACCATGGCCCCTCTAGCCTCATATATAACAATAGTTACCTTGTTTTTTTGGCCTCACTACTCTTTCATCTCTCCTAGCTCATCTCTCTCCCTTTCTCTCTTTTTCTCTTATGTATCACATGACTAAACCAATATTTTTCCTTCTACCTATTTGCTTGCCTTCACTGTGTGATTAAAAACCTTCTCAGGGGCTAAAGAGATGGCTTAGTGGTTAAGCACTTGCCTGTGAAGCCTAAGGACCCCAGTTCGAGGCTCGATTTCCCAGGACCCACGTTAGCTGGATATACAAGGGTCTGCATGCGTCTTAGAGTTCGTTTGCAGTGGCTGGAGACCCTGGTGCATCCTCCCTCCCTCCCTCCCTCCCCCTCCCCCTTCCCCCCTCACTCTCTCTGCTTCTTTCGTTGTCACTCCCAAATAAATAAAAAAAATTAAAAAAAAAAAAAACCTCACTCAGATACTGCCAGGGTTGTGTAATTAAGCAGGAAGAAAACTGCTTTCTACAGTGTAACTATAAGTCTACCAAATAACCATTGAAAGAAAATTATTCTGTGTTTGTTAACATGGATTCAAATGATTTGATTGATTTATAAATTTACCACTGTTTGTGCAGTGTATTTTTATACATGCTTAGTGAATGCTTAATAATGATAATTTTTTTTCAAGGTAGGGTCTTACTCTAGCTCAGAGCTGACCTGGAATTCACTGTGTAGTCTCATGGTGGCCTTGAACTCATGGTGATTCTCCTACCTGATTCCTGAGTGCTGGGACTAAAGCCATGTGTGATCATGATTTTTTTAATACTGACTTTCTCTAGCCCTTCTTTGGATTTCAGAGGGAAGATTGGAGGCACTTTCATCTAAGAAAGCTTTCTCCTGCTCCCTGCTTGCCCTTTCATCTCCTATGGGGTAGCTTTTGTTTGCTGTCCTGTTCCCTCCACTCTCTTGCTGATCTCTTGCAATCTGGCCTCAACTGTACCAAAATCACAGGGACTTCATGATTATCAGTCCATCCAGTTCACACATACACACCAAAAAGAAACTTTTTATTAGGAATTTTTAAGCTTATTAGAATACTTTTTTGTTTGTTTTTGTTTTTTTTTTTTTTCAAGGTAGAGTCTCACTCTAGTCCAGGCTGACCTGGAACTCACTATGTAGTCTCAGGGTGGCCTCGAACTCACAGCAATCCTCCTACCTATGCCACCCAAGTGCTGGGATTAAAGGCGTGCGCCACCACGTCCAACTGGAATACATTTTTTTGACATTCAGGTTTTTCTGTAATAGCTATTACTAGATATGTGTATGCTAAAAAGGAAGCATTATGCTCCCTTTACAAAAGAATAAATATTTTTATTTCCTATTCACAGTACTTGAACTTGTTAATATATCTTTTCAGAATAGAAGTGATTGTGTTTTCCTTGGAAGTGTTCCTCACAGTGAGGTGACATTGATAAAGCATTAAGGAAGACAGGAGAGAAGGACATTTACCTTGAATCCCACAGCCACAAAGGCTGTGCTTTGTGCCATAGCTCTAGAAGGAAGGACGGAGTTAACAAAGAACGAGTGCTCATTGGGGAGCGCCCTCTGTGCTAGAGTAGTTATTGCCACACAGAATTCCCTGGGACGAGGTCTCAGCAGTGTGATCTTCCAGTTACTGATGAGAAAATCCAAAAGTCAAAATGTGACTTTTAGAATGAAAGCACATTTTTCATGACCTAGATCTGTTTTTTTTAAAGTCACACTTTAGAGATATTGATAAATTGGTATAAGATTAAAAGGATACTTACTTCTCTATAATATTCTGTAGGCTACTGGTACTCAAGTCTTTCTTAGCAAGTATACCTTTTGGGCTTCAAACTCTGGTTTTACATTACTAAAGGCAAAATAATAACAAGAAGGTTCCCCTTGGTAATCTATAGATTGGCTTTGTAACTTATCATTTTAAGGTTTATTTGTGTGCTATTGTGGAAATAGTTTTAGGTTTTCAAAAGGCCAGTTTAAAACTGGAAATTAGACTGGTTTTCCACTTTTAATAATACTTACCAATTTCCTCAGTGAGAGATGTTAAAATGAAATCACATACTTAAAGTTGGGATTAAATTTTGTTTTGGTAGGTGTTTGTATATGTTCTGAACATACATACATACACACACACACACACACACACACATATATATTTTTTTTTAGATGTAAAAACTAGTATCCCCAAATAGAAACCTAAATCTGACCAAAAAACAATCCACTGGTCTGTGCACCAGGATACAAATCATAAACCAAGTCAGGCATGGGCAACTGTGCAAACAAGGACAAGCGTGAAGGCTTGTTGGTTGACACACACACAGGCTGAGGATATCTGAAGTGCACTTCTTAGAGGTAGCTAGAGACGGGAGCTGACAAAGGAATTTAATTTTTTACGGTTATACGTTTTTAACCTTTCCCTCCCAGTGGGCACAATATAAAATTTCCTCAGAAATTACATAATCTTCATTACCATACTCATGGGAATGATGAAGCTAATATATGACATGCTTCGTTTTAAAAGTCAAGGGTATTTTCTTAACCTCTTGATTGCACAGGACCACGTGGTGACTGTGGTCATGGTATCAGCTTCTGCTCTTGGAATTCACATGTAGTGTCTCATTTCCTGTTCCTGTTTTGAGCCTGTCTCCTGGGAATACATTGAAGTATTACTTGAACTAGTGAAGTTTTCAAGCTTGTGTGGCCCATCTTAACTAGATCTCCTGCTTGTTCTCTCCCATGTACAAAATGATCATCCAAAAAAACTTGTACAGGGCTGGAGGGATGGCTTAGTGGATAAGGCGCTTGCCTGAAAAGCCAAAGGACCCAGGTTCAAGTCCCCAGGACCCACATTAGCCAGATACACAAGAGGACACATGCATCTGGAGTTCATTTGCAGTGGCTAGAAGTCCTGGCGTGCTCATTCTCACTTTTGTTGTCACTGTCTCTCTAACAAATAAATTTTTTAAAAACTATTTTAAAAAACTTTTACATACATCATAAAAAAATATGTCACCAACCAGGGGTCAACTTCTCATTGTAATTTAACAAAATTATGAGTGTGACCCTTGGGCCATATTTCCAGAACAGTTATCACAGGGCACTCTCAAGTCAGCTTCCTTTTTTATTCCCATACCTTCAGTTCATTGTTCAAGCACTCATTTCTCATTTCTCATCTGTGAGGGTGTCCTCAATTGCACTTCCTTTTCTTTATATGAACTTAGTTTGAAATTTTTCATTCAGAGAAGCAAGCAACCTTAATAGAAGTAAGTCCTCTGGAACAGTTATTTACTTGATAAAATACAGGTACTCCAGGGGCCATGTTGTAGTATATCATTTACTGAAAAGTCACTTTCTTTAAAAGTGAATTCACCAGCATTCCAGATCTTGGCCTCTCTGTGTGTCTTGTGTCTTCATTAGCTCTCTCCTTTCCCTCCAAAGAGGCTCTAATCATGTTCATCTTAAAACAACAAATGGATCAACCTTTTCCATATGACCACCACTTCTTGGTCTTGACTTCCTTCTACTCCAGAAAACTCTGAGTGTTGGGCTGGAGAGATGGCTTAGCGGTTAAGCACTTGCCTGTGAAGCCTAAGAACCCTGGTTCGAGGTTTGGTTCCCCAGGTCCCACGTTAGCCAGATGCACAAGGGGGCGCACGCATCTGGAGTTCGTTTGCAGAGGCTGGAAGCCCTGGCGCGCCCATTCTCCCTCTCTCCCTCTACCTGTCTTTCTCTCTGTGTCTGTCGCTCTCAAATAAAAATAAATAAATTAATTAAAAAAAAAAAAACTCTGAGTGTTTGCCAGCTGCCCTACTTCTCAAGAGTCTGTTTGCATCCTAACTTTGAAATCTTTTTTTAAAAAAAATATTTTATTTAAGCTTATTTATTTGAGAGAGAGAGAAAATGGGCATGCCAAGGCCTCCAGCCACTGCAAATGAACCCCAGATGCTTGTGCCCCCTTGTGCATCTGGCTTACATGGGTCCTGGGGAATTGAACCTGGGTCCTTTGGCTTTGCAGGCAAGTGCCTTAACCGCTAAGCTATCTCTCTAGCCCCTAACTTTGAAATCTTTTATTCTCACCTCTACTGAAATGTTTTTCTCTGAGGTTACTGGCAATCAAGAGAAACATTCAGGAGTAGAAATAGTCTAATGTCCGTGTATCACATGTTATTTTGGGTTCCCTGTCCTACTTGAAACTCACATCTGCTCTTCACATTTGTGTAGTACTTCACAGCGTACAAAACTTGCATGTGTTTTCTAGTCCTCTGAGGCCCATGAGGAGACATTACCATTGTTCATACTTAGAAGTTGGTGCTAATTGAAGTTGATGAGTTAGCCAGTTACATTATTATTTATGGCAGAACTGGGGCTAACTGTATGTTAAAGATGATATCATTGTAGAACTGTTTTGGGATTCTGTTCATTTTTAATCTTTGGGTTTGTATTAGTGAGTTGTGACCATAGAAAAGCCAGTGCCTATAGTGTGGCTTTTTTATGAGTAGTAGTAATTGTTAGTTGTAGAGCCTACTCTTTGAGTGAAACCAAGCATCAGGAACCTAATTTACCCCTCAAGTTGTGCCTAGGGTTCTTTTATCAGAAAAGATAACTTGGGTTTATAAATTTACATCTTCTCACTCCTATTTTAATTTATGATTTTTTTCTACAGAGAAAATGAATTTCAAGTGTAAAGGTGATACCTAATTGAATAAATATGCAAGATCAATTCTGAAATTACTTTAGTTTTTCTGACCCTTATTCTGACTTACTGAATAAACCAAGAGAGGTTAGGCATTTTTTAATTAAAAAAAAAATAGTGCTTCAAAAATCCAAATTTTTTGAATGCTAATATGACAGTTCTGATTTGGAAGCATTTTGGATTTTAGATTTCAAATTAGAGATGTTTAACTAGTAAAGAGTATTTTTAGAAATCCAGAAAAAGCAGAATACATACTATTTCTGCCCCTATTCATTCTGATGAGGGAAACTGGACTTGTATCAGTAATGATACTTCTTGGTAGAACTAGTGGAACTATCAAATCAGCCTTGGGGAGCACAAGCACCTGACCTCCTGTGATGCATTGAGGGCACATTGTCACATGTAGCATCCTCTTCACAAGATTGAACTTGTATTTGATTTTTGCATTTTATCTGAATTAATAATTCGACTGAAACCTGTAATAAATCATATTCATATTCATAAATCAGAATCACATTCACTGATTGTATTTTCTTTTACTTGTAATGGGCCAACTTTTAAAACTTATTCTCACAATTCATTCATCTGTTACGTCTCTCTTTTCAAGCCTCAGTACTGAAGGTCTTAAACAAAGCTACATATATATATAAAATCAGTTTGGCAGCAGGGTGAGAAACAGCATTTGTCTTTGTACCAGCTTGAAGAAAGAGCCTTGCCAGGACCCAGTCATGCAGTTACAATCTTGACCTCTTTTCTGATGCTGGGAACATACATACAGCAGCACCTCCCATGTGTTTTCTTGTCCCATTGGCTGTCCATTCACTTCCCATCTGTTTTGCAGTCTTAAAGGAACAGAAGGGGCCCTCTCCTTATAAATCTGTCTTTGCAGGTGATAAATGATGGCCTATCTATCTCTTTAGGGCTGCCTGGGTGGCTTCTCTTTTCTTAAAATGCTTCAACTTTCCTTCTAACACAATTCAGAGTAAAATGTACTTTTAAGAATAGGAGGAAAATAGAAATGAAAAGCATAAAAGCATATTTAATTGTTTAGAACAAAATATTTGACTGACCTTATTAGTCATTTCAATAACCAACACCAATATTTTTCTAAGCTGTTATATTTAGGTTTTCCCATCGAGACTAAAGATACATATTTATGTTGACAAAGTATATTTTAGCTGTGGCAAGAGTGGGGGCATAAAGCAACATATTATTAATGAGCTAGTGTATCAGGGAACTTGAAACTTATCATATGAGCTGATATAATTTGGAGCAATTATATGTTGGATATAAAATGAGTCACAGTACACAGTTGTAATCTTATGATAGATTCTATTTAGCTTTTCCTAAAAGAAGATGGTCATGAATCCCATAAAAGTTTATTATTTGTAACTTCCTTCCTCAAAATAAATGTTACATATACTTTAAATGGTGGGAGTTTTAAAATTTTTTTTTTTAAGAATTAGGCATAATTACAAGGCATGGGAATGCCAGTTTGTAATCCCAGCACTTGGGAAGCTGAGGCAGGAGGAGTGCATTGTGTTCCAAGCCAGCCTGGACTACATAACATGGCCTTGTCTGACAGAAAAGGAAGGAAGGAAAGGAGAGAGAGAAAAGGAGGAAAAAATGAAGGGGAGGGAGGGAAAGGACAGAAAAAGAAGGAAGAAAGGGAGGGAGGGAGGGAGGGAGCATAAATAAAAATATATTCTCCCATGCTAAAATTATTCCCAGGTTAAAGGTGACAAATATTGTTACCTTCAGCTCTGTCACCAGATACCTTGGTTAAGTGAAGACATTCAATGGAAGAAAAGAGAAAATCTGGACAAAAGAGATACAGTGAGCTGGGTGTGGTGGCACATGCCTTTAATCCCAGCACTTGGGAGGCAGAGGTAGGAGGATTGCCATGAGTTCAAGGCCACCCTGAGATGACAGAGTTAATTCCAAGTCAGCCTGGACCAGAGTGAGACCCTACCTCGAAAAACCAAAAAAAAAAAAAAAAAAGATACAGTGAAACTTGGAATAGGTCTTGTAAACCCCAGAATATCCTCCAGAAAGGGCTTGCGTCTTGCTGGATGTAGCGTGGTGCTCCATGATCGTGAAGCCACCAAACCACCACATGTGGTGGCTGCTTAGGAGAAGCTTAAGTACATCTGTCCTCACGCCTGAGGAATGGCTCATTGATCCTCATCATGGACAAGTTAGATGACAAAATAAATCAAAGGACCATGTGCATCAACAGTCCTGTGGCTCTTCATTTTGTTAACACTTCAGTTTAGCCTGATAACATAGGCAGGCCTAGGAAAATTGAAATGATGAAGCCCAAATATGTGGTTATTTAGTCAGGTTTTTCACCTATGGGGATTGACATGCATCTGGAGTGATTACTGCACTTTTTTTGTTAAATAAGTCTGATCCATAATCATTAATAATTGGCTGACCTAAAATTAGTGTTACTATTCAATTAAGAAAGTTTCAGTGGCTAACAAGTAATATTCTGAATTTTGGGCCATTCCATGTTAACCCATGCTGAAATCTTACAGACTTCAAGGTACATAGAAATTATTTGAATAGGTGTTGGTGATATTAGTCCTTATAGGGATGCTTGTCTTGTCTTAAAGGAGTTTGTTCTTATTTTTAATATTTTTATTCATTTGAGAGAGACAAAAAAGAAGACAGAGAGAGCGAGTTGGTACGCCAAGGCCTCCTGCCCCTGCAAATGAACTCCAGATGCATGTGCCACTGTGTGTATCTGGCTTTATGTGGATACTGGGGAATCAAACCCAACCATCAGGCTTTGCAAGCAAGCACCTTTAGCTACTGAGCCATCTCTCCAGCCTGCACCCCCCCCTTTTTTAAGTCTTAACAAGCTTAGCTTATTCAAAGTTACTCTTGAGGAGCTCTGTATTTAGCAAACTTAAGTTGAACAGTTCTCACAAACAGTATCATTTATGGTCATAAAATAGCACATTGCTAAATGTTATCTTTAGTCCCTGAATTAAGGCTTGGTTAGGTCAGATCGTTGACAATAAATACTCGTGGACATCTATTTTAACTTTGATCATTTAATATCATTTCCCCTTTTTCAAATTCCTTATCTCTTCATATCTTAGATATCTTTAGTATAGGTTTCTGAAGGGCACTTACATAGTATAATTGTCCAATAAAAGCAGACCTTTCCAGAAGCAGCCTGCACTGCATAATAAGAGGGTTCTTTTAATGTTCAACACCATGGAGAACAGCTTTGTACAGCAGAATCTTACCGACAGCATGTCTTAAAGGCTGGCAAAAAGTGCTTATGCAGCATGTTCTGAGATGGTGGCTGAGATGCTTTGGATCTCTGCATGTATCAATGGTTTGCTTAAAGTGAGCCACTCTAGTAAATTTTCAGCCTATTTCTTCAAAAACATCAGAAGTTAATAAAGGGTGATTTCAGTGCATGTGGTAGTGTTTTGTGTGTGGTTCTTTGTTCCTGTTCTAAACTGTTATTAACCGCAGAAGTGAACCTTCTCCCAGGTTTGGCCTTTTGGCATTCACAGTGTATTCAAAACCTAATTACAGATTAGTCTGTATTTGAGGCTTTTAGAGCAAGTATCAGAAGACTGAAAAAGAAAATGAGAGTAGCAGTATTATTTCATGTGGAGATAAAGAAACCCAAAATGTGAATGGGTACCAAGTCATCTGAAAGGAAGAAAAAAGTGAGGGAACTTCATTCACTGAGACTGGTGCTTTATGAGTTGGGATTATGGGAATATTCATGACTCAATCAAAGAGCACAATGAATTGATGTTTGAAATAGCTCATCTTTTAAGTAAACATTGGATAAATGGGAAGTAGACTCCGTATTCCCTCATATAGAATTGTGTAACAGAAGTAGTTAAGCTCTTCCTAAGTAAATTTAGTTTATCGTGTATGCCACAAATTTCATGAATTCTCATTATAAATATTTAATTCAAATGCGTGATAGAAAATAGAGTTTGCTTTGTAATTAGGCTGATCTGTGCTCATAGTCTTGATTTTTACCAGAATATATGTTATTTTATATAAGATTAATACAAAAAAAGAGTAATAAATGAATAGGTTTGAAAGAATAGCATTTTCTTTGTTATATAGCCTCCGAATATGGCTGCAGATCTAGTGTGTTTCTGAGCCCAAGGACTGTAGATGGGGCTAGCACTTAGGTGACTATGTCCTCGTCTTTGGTAGCTGAGTGAATCAGAAGGCATTGTCACATCTGAAATCATTCCAAAAGTAGCAGACATCCCACAGACTGATGAGAGTGAGCAAGGGAGGCTTCTAAGGAACAGGGCATGGTCTGGGTGCTATTTTACTCCATCCAGTGTTTTTATAGGTGAAAGAAGGCTGAAGACAGGACTTGAAAAAAATTTTTTTTATTTTAAAAGGCTGCATCTTGACAACTATTCTTTCTTCTTGTGTCATTTACTTCCTTTCTTTCTCTTCTCACCCCACCCACCCCATGACTTCCTAGTAACTTACTAAAGTGCTCTTTGTGTCATTCTGGGGCTCTCAAGCAAAGTGGTAGAAACATCCTGATTTTCTTTCTTTATTTTTTTATTTTCAAGGTAGGATCTAACTCTAGCTCCTGGAATTCACTATGTAGCCTCGGGGTGGTGGGATCCTCCTACTTCTGCCTCCTGGGTGCTGGGATTAAAGGTGTGTGCCACCACACCTGGCTTATATCCTGATATTCTAATTTTTTTTTAAATAAAAGCATAGCTCCTTAGAGGCAGTTTACGTTTTTGTTCTTTGATTTTCATATTAAATAACTCTTATGTGTTCATTTAGCAAATAAATACTGTTTAACTCTTAATTTTAGAAGGATGTGATTTTTATTTGATATTACAGAAGACTTTACCTTATTTATACACCTTCTCAGAGTGGCTGTTGGTATGTTTTAATACAAATAGCTCTTGCTTTGGCTAGTCTCTTGTGAATGACACTACTGTCCCAACACCTTCAGATAGTCTGTCCCACTGAAGAGGAGGAGGTCATTAACAGGGAAAAGGTCAGATAGCTGGTCCTGCAGCTGTGTAATTGCATTCAAATCATTGCTCAAATAAAATTGGATTTCTTTTTTACTCTTCATGTGGTATAGCTTTCCAAAATAGAAACATTTCTCGGAGAAGTGATTGAGGAGTTGCTGAGGCTATCAGCACCTCCAAGGTCTCCGTGTGATGTGCTTTAAAGACCCCATGTCCACAGTGCTGCTAAACAACACAGAAAACACTCTCCTACCCTCTCTTTAAGATACTACCCGTACCCAGAATGCAGCTGAACAACCTAGAAATCAAACACTGTCCTACCCTCTCCGTTGTAAAGGATTCTTTAGCTGATGGACTTTACTTATGGATGGAGTTGTTTTAAAACTAAGATTGAACTGGAGAGATAGCTTAGCAATTAAGGCACCTGGTCTGCAAAGCCAAAGGACCCAGGTTTGTCTTCCAAGTCCCACATAAGCCAGATGCACATGGTGGCGCATGTGTGTGGAGTTCCTTTGCACTGGCTAGAGGCCCTGGTGTGCCCATTCTCACTCGCTCTCTCTCTGTCTCATCATAAATAAAAATAAAATCTTTTTTAAAAACTAAGATTATGGCCTCATTTGGAAAAGGAAATATATAGTTTCACTATTATTTAAGAAATGAAAGCCGGCATGGTGGTGCATGCCTTTATTCCCTGCACTTGGGAAGCAAAGGAAGGAGGATCGCTGTGAGTTTGAGGCCACCCTGGACTACATAGTGAATTCCAGAATTCCAGGCCAGCCTGAGCTACAGTGAGATCCTACCTCCAAAAACTTAAAAAAAAAAAAAAGAAAAGAAATGAAATGAAATGAAAGGCAGAGCTGGGGAGATAGCTTAGCAGTTAAGGCACTTCCCTTTGAAGACTAAGGACCCAGTTTTGATTCCCCAGTACTCACATACGCCAGATGCACATGGAGGAACATGCATCAGGAGTTTGTTTGCAGTGGCTAGAAGCCCTGGAATGCCCATATTCTCCCCCTACCATAAAAAAATAAATATAAATAAAATATTTTTAAAACTAAAAAGAAATGGAAGGCAGCCTTCCAGAAAAGTAAGTCAATCCTCTAAGATAAGGGTTGGAATTATCTTCTCTAGTTTCATTTCTATAGAAAGAGGTAATACTACTCTTGTGATAATGATTATGTTTTCTCAATAAAAGTTTGATCAAAAAATAGGGCTTTATTCCCCTCATATTTTTATTATCAAACTTAATCTAATACCAAAAATTAGAATTAAAAGTGCTAAATTACCAGAAAAAAAAAGACTATGAAAATATCATGTTCTTTGCCATGTAACCAAAGCAGACTTTGTTGAATTCTTACAGTGCTAATAAGAATAATAAAAGGGGGCTGGAGAGATGGCTTAGCGGTTAAGCACTTGCCTGTGAAGCCTAAGGACCCGCATTCAAAGGTTGATTCCCCAGGACCCATGTTAGCCAGATGCACAAGGGGACGCACGCATCTGGAGTTCATTTGCAGTGGCTGGAGGCCCTGGCACACCCATTTTCTCCCTCCCTCTCCTTCCCTCCCTCCCTCTCTCTCTCTCTGCCTCTCTCTCTCTCTCACTCTCAAGTAAATAAATAAAAATGAACAAAAAATTTAAAGAATAATAAAAGGATCCATACGAAGGTCCTACTTAATAAAAAGTAAATAAATAAAGAGAACACCAAAAAAAAAAAAAAAACCAGAATAATAAAAGGACAGGTCTTCCTTTTATTGGGTACTCATCATGGATGCTTGCTTTTTAAAGCAGGAGCTAGAGAGGTAACTCAGTGATTAAAGGAGCTTGCTTGCAAGGCCTCCTGGCTCTGAGTTCAATTCCCCAGCACCCACCAAAAGCTACTTGTGGGCCAGACTTGTGTACAATAGCAAGAGGCCGCTTAAAGAAGGTGGATACAGGCAACAACCCTGACCTCCACATGCACACCCTTACACACATACTCATGTCAGATGCACAATATTTACTTTTAATTTTAAAAGACATAATGTTGAACTTTGGAGGCATCTTAGATGATCCCCTTATGGGTAGACAGTAGAATGTCAAATTTGCTTTTAGACTGTCAGCTTTGAACTACTGAGCTCATGACAATTAGTAATTCCCCCTAACATGTTAAATTGTGTTAACAAGGGGGAAAGAGAGGCAAAAGTATCTATTATGCTTAGTGTACCCTACATTTTAAAGTATGAGGTACATGATTAAGTCAACAGCAATGGATAGATTTTGACTTTTCCACTTTTAATACAAGATTAATATGGACTGTGAATTGTTTACATATGTGAAAGAAATGTACATCTTACAAAGAGAAACAAGAGCTTTTATTTGGAAGGTAATAAAATGAAAAAGTAAAAATGGGGCTTGGGAGATGGCTGAGCACATAAGGCGCTTGCCTATGAAACCTAACAACCCAGAGTTTGATTCCCAGAAGCCATATAAAGCCAGATGCACAAAATGGCACATGCAATAGCTAGAGGTCCTGACATGCCCATTCTTTCTCCCTTTCCTTCTTCCCTTTTCCTCCCTTTCCCCTTCCCTCCTTCCTTCCCTCCCTCCCTCCCCTTTCTCTCTCTGATTGCAAATAAATAAATATATTTTTAAAGTAAAAATCAAGTAATATAAATCTACCTTCAGTGGCTCTAATATTTCTAATGCCCCCCACATTCATGCCTGGGAAGGCATTTTTATGTGGTTTTTAAAAGTATTATTACCTTCCCTATTTATTGCAAATACTTCTCTCCATTTAATATTCTCATTTTGAAATGTGGGTGGAAGCATACCTGCACTGTGGCTATATTGGTGGATCTTTGCTCTACACCTTCTCCCATGACTGTATGCTTCAAGGTCCTTTCCCAGACCAAGGCGAAGTAAATACCCACCTTTTTATTTTTTGAGATGGGGGTTTACAACGTAGTCCAGGCTAGCCTTGAACTTATAGTCATCTTGCCTCAGTCTTCCAAGTTCTAGAATTACAGTCATGTGCCACCATGCCTGGCTACTCTTGTCATGCCTAAAAATAGTTTCCTTATTTTCTTGGCAGTGCTTCAGAAAATAGACCAGAATAATTCTGTTCATAGTTATCCATGTGTCTGTACATGTAGTTTTCCATGTGGGGGTTCATTTCTTAACAGCTGTCCAGAGGGACATCTTCCTCTTCCAAAAAGTAGCCCCATGCCACCATGTTGGCCCATGTATACATAGTTGGATCTCAGGTTACAATGTGGTGAGAATAATTTTCTTCCTAATCAAATACAGAAATTTTCCAGGCTGTTTAGTAAGTAATTATCACCATTGATTTGTAATGCTTTTGAAACATAAATTTATTTTTATTTACTCTTTTATCTCCATAGAGAAAGTTAGAGAAATTCAAGAAAAACTTGATGCTTTCATTGAAGCTCTTCATCAGGAGAAGTAAATTGCAGTGAGTAAAAAGTAAGTAAACCATACTTCACTGGTACTGAGTGTGAGGTTTATCTGTTAAACTGTTCTTAATAGTTTTAAAAAGTTGTCCAGCTTGCTTTCTTGTAGTATTAATAGTTTCAGTGACATGATCCATTGAAACCAGCTTCAAATGGATAATGAACTTCTGAATACCTTGATGACTTCCACCTAAACTGAAAATGTTCTTGGGAGCTCATTTTGGACAAAGCCAAGATGAATAAAGACCTGAGATACTTACATAATAATTTATGACATTCAGGTTACTCCTTTTCTTCACTGAAAAGCGCAAGTGACCTGAAGTGCCATGATTTATCCCTCATGTTCAGTCAGTGAGCAGTCCTTACTTGGCTGCACTACACAGTTTAATTGTCCTCATTCTGCTCTTATTTAGAAACATTTACAGCAGCATTTGGCCCATTTAAAATCCCTTGTATGGCTTTAGATTTTGTAACTGTAAATATGTGGACCTGTCTTATCCTTTAGCCTAGCATTGTATATGTGTTGCTAATAAAATATATTTTTAAGGATTTCCCTTAGTATATAGCCAGTTATTATTACTGAAGAATTACTATAGTGAGTCACGTTATTTATTTATTTATGCAAACATTCATTTGCAAGGGGAGAGAGAGAATGAGCACACTATGGCCTCTTCCTCCTGCAGATGAACTCCAAATATATGGGCCACTTTGTACATCTGGCTTTACGTGTCTATTTGAGAATCTAACCCAGGCCATCAGGCTTTGCAAGCAAGCACCTTAATCACTTAATTACAGCCCTAGTCATCCACTTTTATTGAGGAAGTTTAGATAATAAGTGATATGTTTAAGACATTATCATTTATTTAAATATTTTCTCACTGGAAGAACTTTTTGAACTGGAAGTGCTAGAAATGTGAAGGTTCCCTCCCTGGCCGCACTTAGTTCACTTTAGTAAAGGTCCTTAATGCCAAATACCATACACTTCTCCATCACAGCGGAAGTTTGCTTGAGAAAGCAAGCTGGCCACAATGGCAGGGCCCAGATTGTACATTATTACTAGCATTCCACCGGCAAGTGATTGGGGGAAAAGAAGTTAGAAAACCCTAGAAGAAAGCTGTTTTATTTGTTTCTTTGAAACACAGATACTTAAAACTGTACAAAAAATGTAATTACCTTTTAAATGCAGTTATCTTCAACTCAAGCCAAAATTGATGATGTTTTTATAAATATCAATATAGTTTCTACATCTTCAGTGTATAAAAATTTATTTTAGTACCATGAAGCATTCCAGTATCATCCTAGTGGAACTTTAATAGTTGCTACCAGAGTTAAACATTTTTATTACCCTCTTGATTCAGATCTTCTCTTTAGCCCTGGGTGCACATGACTTTTTTTTTTTTTTTTTTACTTTTGAGGTAGGGTCTTGCTCTAGCCCATGCTGACCTGGAATTTACTATGTAGTCCCAGGATGGCCTCAAGCTCTCAGCAATCCTCCTACCTCCACCTCCCAAGTGCTGTGATTAAAGGTACGCCACCATGCCCAGCAACGTTTTTGTTTATAGGCCTTTGGAGGAAAAAAAAAATTCATGAATGCTGTTAAAAATATAAGCTGTGTTAGTGGGGGTAATTAAATGAGGAAATCCAAACCAGTCAATATCTTAACTTATATAATAGTGTTATGCCTCCAGTGTAGCTACTCATTACAAGATTTGTAGTGGCCATTACTGCCTGGACACTCCTTTTTTCTGCTAGTGTCAATCCCAAGAGCAGGTCCCACTGGCTGTAGTGATGTTTGCGTGCAAAAAGGCCCTGGCCATAGGGAAAACATCCCAGTTTTTCTTGAGGAATGCCTGTGGAGTCCCTGCCCCACCCTATGTCTTTGTGGACTCTTGCTAAGTGTCTGAATTGGACAGGTGGAGTAAATCTGGCAGATGAGGGCCTTGCTTGAGTCTGACGTCTTATTACCAGCCATCTGAAGCAATAGCTTCTCAGCTGTGATTTTAGCATGTGGCGTTCCTCTTCTCTTCAAGATAGTTTCTTGTAATTACAGTGCTAATATTTGCTGATGTAGTTTACACCTAACACAGCCATATACGGAGTCTTCTCTACCAAAAAATTAATGTAAGCTCTTTCTATAAAGAATGAATTCTAAGCTGGGCATAGTGGTGCACACCCTTAATCCCAGCAGAGGTAGGAGGATCGCCATGAGTTCAAGGCCACCCTGAGACTACAGAGTGAATTCCAGGTCAGCCTGGACTAGAGCAAGACCCTACCTCACAAAAAAAAAAAAAAAGTGAATTCAAGGCTGGGGATTGGCTCCAGGATAAAGCACTTTCTGCTCAAGCCTGAGGACCAGAGTCTGATCACCAAACCCCACATAAAAACCCAGAAGCTGCAGTGGGCTTGTGGGCTTCTGTAATCCCCGCACACTGACAGCATGATGGGAAGTGGAGACAGGAGCTATCCCAGAAGCTCACAGAGAGGGCAGAAAAGAACGACAGCGAGACTCAGAGAGAGAACCCCTGCCTCAAGAACTGACTCCCTGAAGTTGCTGTCTAGCCCCCATGCACACCATGGCATGTATGTGCCTGCTTTCACACCTGACCACCCACACACACCCGGAGAATCAAATTCTGATACTTGTATTCATATATTATGTCTGATAAGATGATGCTAATAGGGGCTGGAGAGATGGCTTAGTGGTTAAGCGCTTGCCTGTGAAGGCTAAGGATCCCAGTTCGAGGCTCGGTTCCCCAGGTCCCACGTTAGCCAGATGCACAAGGGGGCGCACGCGTCTGGAGTTCGTTTGCAGAGGCTGGAAGCCCTGGCGTGCCCATTCTCTCTCCTTCTATCTATCTTTCTCCCTGTGTCTGTCACTCTCAAATAAATAAATAAATAATGAACAAAAAAAAAAATTTTTAAAAAGATGATGCTAATATTTTATGGTAGGTGATATTCTAAATGATTTAAATATAGTTAAGGTTTAATTTTATAGCATGATCATGATATAATAATTTGTTTAGAAATTTTGCATTTCTTGACACATCTGAGTTTATCAAATTAATTCATTTTTACAGAATCCTGATCATAAAATAATCGCCTCTGCATACATCGGAAGAAAGAAAACTTTGGAGTCTTTTTGTCCTGCCTCTTTTTCTTCTGTTCTACCTTTGTAAATGCAAAATAAAGTGATAGGGTAAAGAGAATTGATGTGTGTTACAGGCGCTACAACCCTCAGCTGCCTTGTGACTGGAGGAACACTGAAAATAGCATTAACATTCTCTCATCCAACTCAACTGCCATATTGGTAAAACATAATTGGCATTGCGTTAGGTTTAGTTCTAGAAGAAACTTGCTGTGTCGTTGTCTTGTTTGTGGTGGCACTAATGAAACTCATCATGGATGTTCTATCAGTTTCTTTTCCAGAAACATATTGCTTGTTGATTTGGAATAAAACATGCTGATTTTGTTTAAGGTATCAGTTGTGTATAGACTGATGGCACCCGATGTAAGTAAGCATCTGTACTGCAGTGTTCTACACCCAGGAACCACGTAAGTGTGCTGTCAGTTTGTATCCCTGTGAAAGAAAACGGGTTAGCTGTAGAGCCCTACAGGCCAGTTAACTGGGCCCTGCCAGCTCAGTGTGCACTCACCGAAGAAGCTTCGGCCCTTCTTTCCTTGCATCCGAAGCGGCTTCCCTTCAGTTGCTGTTTGACACTCTATCCATTTGAAAGGGTTCTCTTTTGAATAGTGTGTGCTTTAAGTTAGACTTTCTGATAGCAGTAGGGTAATTGTCAGAGTCACTGAATCGTGTACAGGATGGAGAAGATTGAGCGTAAACAGTTGCCTAATTTCATTTAGAACACTGCCAGCCCTCTTGAACCAGACATCAGGAAAACACTGTCTTCGTACAGTGTCTATTTGGGATGAAGGGGTTTGCTGGGTTGAAAGCCATGGCCTCAAACATGGGAGGCAGCGCTCTACCACAGAACTACACCACAGCCACATACCACTTCAAATAGAAACTACTCCAACAATTGCATTGATGTTGGCCATCCCCACTTGACTGAAAATTGAAAGAAAATTAACAGTTTAATTAGTTGTAGTTTAGTTATAATACCTTCACAATATGTATTTTGCATAAAGTTGTTTTATTACTTAAAGGCTTTTAAAGCAAACAGATATGCAGTTTTTTATATAACGTGTCTTTCCCACTTGTTTTATTAAGGCTTTATTGTGCTAGTAAAAATGTCCACTGTGTGAGTTCATGTTTTCCACTTAATTTTATGGTGGTTTTCTTGTTTCTTGTTTTTGGTACCAGTTCCCTGTCCACCACTGCTCCAGTTTTAGGTTTTGGGTTGGTTTGGTGTTATTTCTTTTTTTCTTTTTTGAATGCTAATACCCTATTTATTGTGATCCCTCAAAATCTGACTCTATATTAGGTTAGAGAATGTCACAAAACATTTCAGAAACTGGGAATTCAGTAATATTTAATTTAAACTGTCTCATAAGAAAAGTAAGTTCCTCCAGTTGTGGTGGTACATGCCAGTAGGAGATTGCTGACAAGGCAGAGCAGGAGAATCAGAAAAGTAGGTGAGGGCTCAGCAGCTAGTAGGCAGTGTACATTGGTATCTGGTAAACAAGTATGTGAGGGCCGTTGAGTCTCTTGGGTCTAGGGACAGTGGTGAAAAAGACACCATAGAGTTCTGTTTTGCCCACAAAGGTTAGGATGTGGCCTCAGTGGTTGAATTCCACTACCCAGGCTGGCAGTATATAAGCTCCTCACTGATGCAGCCCTATAGCCCCCATGAACTTTTTTCTTTTTTACAGTAGAGAAACATTCATTACAAATATACATCTATCTATTTCTAAAGAAAAAAGGGAAATAGAACCACACTGGTTTGTGTGAGCTGTACATTGATTGACAACTCGTGCCCTCAGCCATGGCTGGTGTTGGGATAGTAATTTTATCACGCCCCTTTGTGTGATTTTTTTAAGGCAGAGGAGAACCCTTACTTTCGGGAGGAGATCAGTACTGTAGGTATCAAAGTATGTGATTGCCTTGGCACAGTGGACAGCACGTCAGCCTCCCTGAACTAAGTGGTAACATGTATTTCTAAAGCCCCATCATTTCGATCCCTAGGGGTGGTTTTTTTGTTTTCTTTTTTTAGCTGCTCTCATACTAAGCATGTTTTTTTCTCTCCCTTCCCTTGAAAGCTAGGTATTTATTAAATTCAGATGTCATAGAAAGAAAAAAATAAATTCAGTCTCAACAGTAAACCCTGTGTGTTGGTGTCTATAGTTCAAAAACTAGGAAAGATTCAAATTTAAAAATAATCTCAACTAAGCAGAGTGGCACACACCTTTAATTCCAGCACTCAGGAGGCAAAGGTAGGAGAATTTCTGTGAGCTCAAAGCCACCCTGAGATTATATAATGAATCAGTGAGACCCTACCTCAAAATAATAATAATAATTTAAAAAATCTCAGAGATTTACTATGCAGAAATGAAAGTCTCACTGGACAAAGAACTGTTTATTTTCATGCCAGAATTTTCAAAGAATGGAGCAAATGAAGCTCTGAAGAACTGAATAATTTTAAATGATAATACACAAAATTAACTGGTCAGGATATTAGCTATAAAGGTCAGTGTGTGCACAAAACACACCACAGAGGGGCAAGTGGTGTGAAGCGTGTGCTGCTTTCCATCCAAATAGCTAACAGCCTTTCCGGTCCTCTGGTTCCTTTCTCTTTGTTGTAGCACCATTTCCAACCATGATTTTTTTTTTTTTTGTTTATTTATTTGAGAGCAACAGACAGAGAAAGAGACAGATAGAGGAAGAGAGAATGGGTGCACCAGGGCCTCCAGCCACTGCAAACGAACTCCAGACGTGTGCGCCCCCTTGTGCATCGGGCTAACATGGGTCCTGGGGAGTCAAGCCTCAAACCAGGGTCCTTAGGCTTCACAGGCAAGTGCTTAAACCACTAAGCCATCTCTCCATCCCCCAACCATTATTCTAATGTAATCCTTCCCACAAATTATTTAGTGACCAAATGCAAAGAATAGTGAACACTGCAGAGTGTGGTGCCCCTAACCTAACGGTTTAGGAATGTCACGTGTAAGATACTGGTGGCAGTGATTGTAATTCCAGTCCTGGAGAGGCGAAGGCAGGAGGACTATGAATTCGAGGCCAGCTTGGGCTACATAGTGACACACTATCTGAAAAGAATAAAATAAAAAATTGAAAATGTAGGTTTAAAGGACAAATTTCTTTAGTAGAAATCATTTTGTATTTATTTATTTTCGATGTATTTATCTGAGAAAAGAAACATGGTATTTTTTTCTTTCCAGTCAGTAAAATCATGATGATGGCTTTTATGTTAGTTCTCTAAGCTGGTATATGTTATACTTTCATATACTTTAGCAGTGTGGAAATATGCTTACCTTCTACATGATCATGGCTTTGTGATGTTTAAATATTTTAAACTTACTTTGTTTTCACTTGTGTACTGTGAATGAACTTTGTATTATTTTTAAAACCTTACACTAAATGTAAATGTTGCTACAACTTACATTTGGCCTGTGCTTGATCTAAAGTCATTTGTGTAAATGAGTAATTAAAAGATATTTAAATGCCATTATAATTCTGTTATTGGAGAGAGGATCTTTTATATGTTCCTTGTTTTGATGAGGGAGATAAAGAAGCCTGTGTTCCTGGGATCATGAATTGACCTCAAAATACAGCTAAATTCATGCTCTATCAAACTTGAGTGTGGCTCTTCTCATACTTTGCATTTCCCCATTGGAATCCACAAAATGCTTTTGTTTCTATCTTGACACTTGTCAAAACATTCTGTTATTTTCTTTGGTGAAATATATGAAAAGTTTTTAAAATTCACTGCCATGGCCTTCACTGTCGACCATCCAGTTAAAAATTCCAGTGTGCATTTCTCTGTGGCTGCCAGAACTTTGCTCGCAAGTGACACTGACCAAGTAATTGGTTAGATGTGGAAAGTACAGTGTCAAGGCACACTTGACTGAAGCCAAGACTAGGAGAAGCTCCAAAACTGTGATTGCTGCAATAAGTACTGCACAGTACTCTAGAAAGTTATGTTAATTCAAATTTTCATCCTTTAATTCAGGTTCAAAATATTTTATCAAAAAACTGAAGAATCTGGGCTGGAGAAACAGCTTAGTGGTTAAGGTGCTTGCCTGCAAAGCCAAAGGACCCAGGTTCGATTCCTCAGGACACACGTAAGCCAGATGAACAAGGTGGCACATGTATCTGAAGTTTGCAATGGCTGGAGGCCCTGGTGCACCCATTCTCGCATTCTGTCTCTCAAATAATTTTTTTTTTAAAAAAAAGAATCTACTTACTGAAAACTTAGTAGATAATGTGTTTTAACATATTTAGTTGAAGAGTTAATACAGTTATGTGCATGTAGATAATAGTTATATCACTAAACATTTTACCTTTTTTTGCGGGGTGGGGGGTCAGTTTGAGGTAGGGTCTCTCTCTAGCCCAGGCTGACCTGGAATGCACTTTGTAGTCCCAGGCTGGCTTCAAGCTCAGTGCCTCCCAAGTACTGAGATTAAAGGTATACACCACCAGCCCCTGGCCACTAAACATTTTAAAATAATCACCCAATTTGTGGTAACTAAGATGATCATATGTCCTACACAAAATTAGAATAAGTGGACAGATACAGAGAACTCAGGGACTAAAACAGCTACAAAAGTCATTAGGGGTTAACAAGGAAGACTGTTCAATTTAGGTGATCATTAACCTGAAGACAGTTTATAAGACCAAGTAAGAAAACCCTGTGTCCTAGTCATCCACTTAAGTCTATCCTAAAATGGCAGTTACTGTATTCAAAGTTGAGTGTGACTGGATGTGGTGGCACATGCCTATAATCTCAGCACTCAGAAGGTGGACACAGGAGAACGATTAATTCAAGTCCATCCTAAGCTCCATGAGACCCTGGGAAAAGAAAAAATTGAGGATCTGTGCATGATCCCCCTTCAAGAGATTTCGAGGTTCATTTGGGGTTAAATCATTGATTAGATAATGGAGTACTAGTTTTTACATTTTTTTATGTGCTTAAATCAGAGTTCTTTTTAACTTTTATTGACAATTTCCATAATTATAGACAATAAACCATGATAATTCCCTCCCTCATCTCACTTCCCCTTCGCAGCTCTACTCTCCCATCCTATCTCCTCCCCCTCTCAGTCTCTATGTCATGATCTTTTCTTCCTTCTGTTTATGTAATCTCTAAATCAGAGTTCTTTATGATAGAGAATCATTGTTGCTGGAGTGTTTTTATGATTAATATTTGTTGAGTTGTAAACTGGTCCCTAGCCAAGTATTTGAAGGTCCTGTTTAGGTAGTGTCAGGCATTGCAAGGTCATGGATATCCAGGCCTTTTTGTGTCTGGAGGAGCACGTCATAAGGAGTCCTACCCTTCCTTTGGCTCTTATATTTTTCCTGCCACCTCTTCTGCAATGGACCCTGAGCCTTGGAAGGTGTGATAAAGTTTGATCAGTTCTGAGCACTCCCCTTTCTCTCTCCTCAGAACTATGCTACCTTTTGAGTTATCCCATAGGTCAGTGCCATCTGAAAAGAGAAGCTTTTCTAAACAAAAGTGAGAGTAGCATTAATATGTGGGTATAAGCAGTAAGAGAAATGCTTACCAGGCAGTTTGGTGAGTTTAATATATGTATTTAGCCAGATACCAGCAGGCGTTACACCCCTAGGGCTCATGAATTTCCCCCTCATAGGTTTTTGATATCAGGCATGTGTTCCCTCCCATGGAGCATGCTGCCAGTTCATTTAGAGAGCGGTTGGTTCCCCTGTAACAGACATGCCACTGCTGCACCTGTTGGCTCATTTGGCCTGGCTGATCAAACTTTAGGCTTGCAGTGTCCACTGTTCTTTATCTTCACTGATGACTTCTGTCCTATAGAGCTGCATGCAGCATAGCTTTTTCCAGTTTTATATCTAGTCTACAGGGAGAAGGTGTTCAGCTCAGTTCCAGCTTGGTTTCTCAGTGACCTTGCAGCCCAAAACATGTGGAGTCTTCAGCAATAGAGTCTTACCATCTATTTGTGGTGAGAAACCAAGAACCTTGGCAATGGCTTATAATGTTTTGGGGGCATCAGGGACCTCCTTGGCCAACAACTCACTAGAAGGTATCCCATCCCTGGCACTGAAAATGTTCTAGTAATAATTTATGGCTTTTGGGTGCACCATTGTCCAAAAAAGTAGGTTACCATATGGCTTATTCATATACTCTCTTAGATTTTGATTAACCCTCCTCCACCCTTCCTTTACATAATCTCTAAATCAGAGTTCTTTATGATAGAGAATCATTGTTGCTGGAGTGTTCTTATGATTAATATTTGTTGAGTTGTAAACTGGTCCCTAGCCAAGTATTTGAGAAGTTGCAAACTTGAAAGGCTAGAGGCATTGCTGGAAACCCAATCATCCCACAGTGATGCTGGCCACAGCCTCCCACAGCTCAAGACAGGTTTTCTGGCTGTAGGTTAGAATCCACATTACACTCCTAACCTTTATGGAAGAAGATCCATTCTGATGCTTATTTCTTTCTTTTTTAAAAAAAAATTTATTTATTAGAAAAAGACAGACAGAATGGGTGTGCTGGGACATCTTGCCACTGCAAACAAACTCCAGACGCATGAGCTTGTGCATCTGGCTAACGTGGGTACTGGGGAATCTAACCTGGGTCCTTAGGCTTTGCAGGCAAGTGCCTTAACCACTAAGCCATCTCTCCAGCCCCTGATGCTTATTTCTTACAGGTACTAAATGGCAGAGCACCTGGAAATGAGAGTTTTATCCACTATGGCATTTACCAGATGCTTGGTTATTTCATAAAAGAATGTGTAAGGAGCAGGTTATCTTCATCTCGCTTTGCTCAAGTTTAGTTAGGCCAAATCATCAGGAAGCAAACCTACTTGGCCTACTTACTTAGCTGCATGACTGAACCAAGTTACAATATCTTTTGCAAAAGTCAAAACACTAGTCTGATACCACCTAAGTTCATTAATATAAGAAAACTAGATCATATTTTTCCAGATAAGTTTTCCTTCCAGACCAGTGTAATGCTTTTGTTTCTGACGAGAACTCAGACCTTGCGAGTTTCTTTGTTTCACATTTGTCTGCTGTACTAGTCAGTGTCGTCTTTTCCTTTATCCCTCCCTTCCTTCCCTCCTTCCTTCCTACCTTCTCTGGTGTTGAATGTCAAGCCCAGAGCCTCACTAATGCTAAGCAAGCACTCTGCCAGTTCTCTGCACCCCAGCTGTCTCTCCGCCTCCACACATGTGGTCCCATATTCCTAGCAAGGACAATGCTTATTCTCCTTCAGCCATGTGTTGAGGCCTGGAGAGATGGCTCAGTGATTAAAGATGGTTGCATGCATAGTCTGACGGCCCAGTACCCAGGTAAAGCCAGATATATAATGTGGTGCATGTGTCTGGAGTCTGTTTGCAGTGACAGATGGCCCTGACACACCCATAATTCATTCATATCATCCCCCTCTCTCCTTGTGAATATAAATGATTTTTTAAAGAATGTATTTGAGGGCTGGAGAGATGGCTTAGCGGTTAAGCGCTTGCCTGTGAAGCCTAAGGGCCCCGGTTCGAGGCTCGGATCCCCAGGTCCCACGTTAGCTGGATGCACAAGGGGCGCACATGTCTGGAGTTCGTTTGCAGAGGCTGGAAGCCCTGGCGCGCCCATTCTCGCTCTCTCCCTCCCTCTATCTGTCTTCTTCTCTCTGTCTGTCAATCTCAAATAAATAAATAAATAAATAAATAAATAATGGACAAAAATTTTTTTAAAAAAGAATGTATTTGAAGCCGGGCATGGGGGCACTCGCCTTTAATCCCAGCACTTAGGAGGATCACTGTGAGTTCAAGGCCACTCTGAGACTACATAGTGAATTCCAGGTCAGCCTGGGCTAGAGCAAGACCCTACCTTGAAAAACAAAAAAAATAAAAAAGGAATGTATTTGAATTCATGTCAACCATGTCTGTTGCAGTCAGGTTCATATTGCTGGCAGAAATCACCCAAACAAGAACATCTTTGGGGGGGGGGGGGGAGGGTTTATTTTGGCTTATAGACTTGCGAGGAAGCTCCACGATGGCAGGGGATAATGACAGCATGAGCAGAGGGTGGTCATCATTCCCTGGCCAACATCAGGTAGACAACAGGAACAGGAGAATGTGCCAAAAACTAGCATGGGGAAACTGGCTGTAACACCCATTAGCCTGTCCCCAACAATACACTGCCTCCAGGAGACATTAACTCCCAAATCTCCATCAGCTGGAAACCTAGCACTCAGAACACCTAAGTTTATGGGAGACACGTGAATCAAACCACCATGGTGTCCATATTGACTATAATGCTCCAGGTGGATCACAGCCAATCCCTTGCATGTGAAATACATGATTTCTCTCTTCTATCAATCATCTATCTCCTGAAATAACCTTGTCAACGCCTCACAGCATACACCCAGTGATACTGAACATGCTTCCAAAGTGCTATGAAAACAGTAATGAGTAGGTATTGAGGGAAGGGACGCAGACAGACGTCCATCCTTACTGAATGTCTATCCCAAAGGGTAGGATATCTGCTTGAGATCCAACTAGAAAGTCCTCTGCAGTCTTTAGTGGCCAGCTTCCTGTCTTGCTAAAATATCAAGCCCATGAAAAAGTGGTTTTCTGTGTTTTTTTTTTAATTTTGTTTATTTGTACACATGTGCATGGTAGGGTCTCTTGCTTCTGCAAATGAATGTCCATCCAGCTTTACTTGGATGGCTGGGAAATCGAACCTGGGCCAGTTGGCTTTACAAGCAAGTGCCTGTAACTACTTGAGCCATCTCTCCAGTCTCTGATATTTCTTGTTTTGGGGGGAGGGGACTTGAATTCCAAACAAAGAAAGCAATGTGCATCTTCTATCACAGGTAATCTTATTTCCCTCTTATAGGTAAAGAAATAATGTAAGCTCAGAACAGTTAAAAATGACACAAGGTTATTCTAGAGTAGCAAAATCAGAGTGAAAACAAGTCTGACAAGGAACAGCCTCTGTCACAGAAATCCTCGGCGGAAAGCAAGCACATGTGCGATAGCAGAAGCACGCTGAAGCGCACAGCGCACCTGAAAGGTACAAGCGTAAGACACAGCTTCCAATTTCTTGTCAGCCCCAGGCTTTCCATGGGCATTGGGAGTAAGAACGAGCTCTTTGCAATTTCTCCTCACTGTGGGAGCTCTGCCATCTCACTGGTGCAGATCCTCCTGTGAAGTGGGCTGCGTGGACTGATGGAGCTCCTGTGATCAGAGACATGGAATGTTGCAGGACCAGAGCCAAGTTACCTTGGCCTGCTTTTAGCCTCTCAATAGCCATGTATTGTCCACCTGTCAGTTTGACCTAACATCCATGTGACCATCAGGTGATCAGGTGAAACCTCTTGAAAATGTGCTAACAGACCAGAAGCTTCCACCGATCCAAAGCCTAAGAATGTCATCATATCTAAAGCCTATAGGCAGAGAATCATCCCCTTTGCTGCTACCCACCTACCTGATGTCTCCATTGGTGCCTTTGAAAAGAGCCCTGGTTTGTGACTCTTGTTCTGAACAATAAAACCTACATGAAATTATTAACGTGTTGAGATCCAACCTGAACCTATGATTTGGGGCCATGGCCCACTCATATTTGGCTCTAGAATAAAATTTATCAGAATAAAAATGATGTCTAATCACTTTGAGGTGAGAACTTTGTGTTTTGCATCAACACAATCCAGTTTTTAAAACTGATTTTCTTTTTTGAGGTGCCAGATAAAGTTTACCCAAATTACTCCTCTTGGCTGTCTTTCCATTTCTTAGAAATCTAACACTTTTGAGAAGAAATGTATTAGCAGAAGCCTTTTCAACAAATTTATTTCCAGAAATCTCATATACATCCTTTAATTCTCTTGCTTTGTCTACTTCCCAAAAGCTAATAATACGGAATAGCTAGTTTCCTGCCAAAATTCTGAGGCATGTGTCCTTTCCGAACACACTAATATAAATGCTTAGTGGAACATCCTGCTATTTGTAGCCTCTTCTTTCCAGGGTCTCCAGGCACAGACACAAAGCCACTCCCATTTCTCAGGTTCCTCCTTCCAAATATCTGACACATTTACATTGTTGCTCATTATACTAATTACTATGGTCATAGCTGAACCAAGATAACCTTATTCACGTGGAGTGAGGCATTGGGGCCTGATGGGCGCCTTCTTTGGTACTGTTCCCCAGCTGCGTAGTCTGTGATTGGCTGGGCTTTTGATGTGCAGATGATACAAGTTGGTCACAAACTTGTGTACAATGAGCCTGTTCTGGTTCATGTGAAAATCAACATCCTTTTTTTGTGTTACTGGGTGACAGGATGCTACAATACTATTAGCATTTGCAAAGAGTATGCTCTGTCCAAGGGTGTAAGCACAGATCTTGGCTGCTCAGTTTGTTTCTCTATTATATGGGAGACACAAAGCCTGAAGACTGGCAAAGGCCTGTCAAATCTTGTAATGTAGCGCCCGACCCCCAAACTCCACTTGGCCCCAAGCGTCTCTTGTTCCCTGTCCCACCCCTTGCTCTGAATGCACTCTGAGGTAGGTAAATGAATTCAGCAGCCTGGTAGGCGGGGTACGGATTCCTTTCTGACCTCATTCCTGTACCATTTGTTTGCAGGCTTGTAGGGGGAGAGGGGGGGACATTTTTGAATCCTTTGTGTCAAATCATTTTCTTGCAGGTTGAGGAGTTCATGGTAACTTTGTGAAAAACAAAACTACAGCTTTGGAGCAGCAATAGCTCTCATTTTGCAAAATGAGAGAAAAGCCCCAGAGAAAAGATGCAGCTTGCTGTAGAAGTGTTAGGGCTAGTAGCTGGCACCTGATTCCAAGAAAGTTTGGTTTTGCTTGTGAAGAATCAGACGTAGAGCCACAGGTCAGGATCTCTACAGCCAGGTTGTTAGTGAAAGAAATTAGGTACCAGGACATTTCACAGTTCATATGAAATCTTCCTCTTTTTAAATGTCCATAGCTAATTTTTGAGTTCTCAATACATGTGAGTCAAAAAGCAAGATCTACGACATGCTGGCAACTCAAGTCACCATCTGAGGTTTGCTGTCCACCTCTGGCCTTGGTGGATTTTTGTCCCCAATACTCTTGAGGCCTTCTGCAAATAACATGACTTCTGGTGATGTTTTGAGAAGTAGTTTTATTTATTAAGCTGCTCTGTAGGGAAGTTAGTTATTAAGTACCTGCTGTAGTCCAGGCACTCTACACATAACTCGTCATTCTTACAGGTTCTCAAGGTAGGCAGTATGACCATTTTTCCAGTAGGTCAGTTAACTAGCCCAGGTTGTCTCTGGCTGGGTATTTGAAACAAGGCCTCTGCTGAGACAGGAATTGAGGTTCCTTGCCAAAGCACCAGTATGATACACCAACACACTGATATGATAGGAGAATTTGGGGGGACTCCCCAGATTCTTACCTTACAAAACGGATGAGTGAAATTCATAGACCAGAGAAAATGGTTCAGGAAGACTTATTATAGCTAAGAACTTGAAGAGGGAGAGCTTTAAGAGAAGGGGTGCTTAAAGGAAGGAAGGGAAACATCACTTTTGCCCAAGGAGGCAAGAGGGATTGAGAATTCCACCTGAAGGCTCACCTCACGTCGGATTTGTTATTTGAGACCCCTGGATGGGTGGCTGGTCCTGACATCAGGTGTCTGGGGTCAGGATTTCTGGAAAAGGGCAGTCTTCCCAGAAGTGTGTGTGTGTGTGTATAATTTTTATTTATTTGACAGAGAAAAAGTGAGAGAGAGAGAGAGAATGGGCACACCAGGGCCTCCAGCCACTGCAAATGAACTCCAAACGTGTGTGCCCCCTTGTGCATCTGCCTAACGTGGGTACTGGGAAATCAAACCTGGGTCCTTTGGCTTTGCAGACAAATGCCTTAACCGCTAAGCCATCCCTCCAGCCCCTTCCTAGAAGTCTTAATTCTCTAGGGAGGATCCTGTGAAACAGAGTAGATGGACTCCCCTCCTGGTGGTCAAGTGGTTAGGATTTAGTGCTCTCACCACCTTGGCTGGGGTTTAATTCCCAGTCAGGGAACCATTTATGTATCAGTTGTTTGACTTAGAGATGGAGGCTCTGAGGCCAGTGTGGGTTAAAATCTACAGTAACGTATTATTCGGTTCTGAGTCGAGCAGCGGTGCATAGCTTAAGAAGGGGGAGGGAGCCCACAGGTGTAGAAGGTCTGCTTGCAGCTGTGGGCACCATGCTGGTTAAAGGCACTATGGCAGGCAGCTGCTGGCACACAGGCTATTGGCCAGGGAGAAAAGTGGAAAAGAGTGAAGGAAAGAGTGGGAGGGTGAGAGGATGAAAAAGAGGGAAAAGCTGCATACGTGAGCATAGGAATCAGAAGAACAGAGCCTGAGGCTCATAGTGATAAAAGTGGGTGCAGTGGGCTGGCTGGTGGCCTGGGACTTGGGTATAAGCTCAAAAGGGAGCCCTATTGTCTGAGTCCCCCTACAACCCTGCTGCCTCAACCCTGTGGAGCAGAAGGGAGTAGGGCCTTCTGAAGGAAACCTTCCACCTTCCGTTTCAGACCAGCTGGGAGGAGGGAAGGAGCTCTGAGACACACAGCCAGCGTCTTCTGATGTATCTGACCTGTAGTAAGGGTAATGACCTCAATTTTCCTCTACAGGCCCACGGACAATTCTCATGTTTAGCCAAGAGAAAGATAGCCACTTGGGGACCCTGTCACCCCTATAAATGCCTGACTGTGGATCCATGCAGGTGCCACCACAGAGCCTGTAGAAGGGGCTGGCAGTGCACTCAAGCTCCCTGCTTGCCTGGCCCAGGATCCTGAGGCTACAGCATTTTGTTCATGTCAGACTACGACAAAGATGGGTATGCATTTGTCAGGTGCTGGTTTTGAGACAGGGAACTGGTGACAGACTGTTTCTTGGGCCCAAGGTTTTTATTCAGCACTAAGAGAAAATGACAGGATCCAAAGTGAAAATGAGGGGAGGAGCAAATTTTAAGTTTTCACTGGGAGGAGGACAAAATTGCTTAGTGAGGTAGGGACTTTGCGTGGGACAAGACTGGGGCAGGCCTGGGAGCATTGCCGCCTCTTGGCATGAGGACTTGCTTGATTACTGCACAAGAGAGGAGGAGGGGACAGCTCACTTGAAATCTAGCATTTGTAGCTTTTTTATTTACATTAAAAGTGGGGGTGGGGGCTGGAGAGATGGTTTAGCCCTGAAGGAGCTTTCTTACAAAGCCTAAGGACCCAGGTTCAATTCTCCAGGTCCCACATAAGCCAGATGCACACAGTGGCATGTGCATCTGGAGTTCCTTTGCAGTGAGCAAAGGCCCTGATGCACATATTCTCTCTTTCTCTCTCCCTCCCTTCCTCCTTCTATCTATCTCTAATAAATAAATGAAACATAAAATTTAAAAAAAACAGGTAGCTTCATAGGGAAGGGGATAGAGAAGGCCTGCTGGGGCTATATGGTAACATGATTGTATTTCTCACTGCTTTGTTCTGGGTTTGGGCATCCTGGGGTCAGGAGACTTTCCCGTGTCAGGGAAGTACTCATATCAGAAGACACAGGAGGATAGCTGCATAGCATGCTGGGCAGGAGAAGCTGGGTGAATTAAGTAAACCAGGGCTTATGCATGTGAGAATCAAAATGGTTATGGGAGGTCACAATCAGTATGACACTCGGGAAGAATTTAAACCATTTGGTGTTGGATGTATTGAATTGGGGGGCAGGCAGTGGAAGAGTTAAGTATGGAACTGGCTTCCTCAGAGAGTGTCCCTACTCATACTCATGAAAGCAAAAAAACTGTTAGTAAGGGTGGTCCCTGGCATACAAAAGAGTGACTACCTCAAAGGGTGTAAATAGGGACTCATGTAAAAGAGAACTTAAAAAGAAATATACCTAGAAGAGCTAGAACTGAGAACATTGGAGTCTCTCAGATTATCACAGAGATGTTAAGTAACAGAAAAAAAATAATAATAATAGGTTGACTAGTCTTTTAAAAGGTTAAGATTGGGGCTGGAGAGATGGCTTAGCGGTTAAGCGCTTGCCTGTGAAGCCTAAGGACCCCGGTTTGAGGCTCGGTTCCCCAGGTCCCACGTTAGCCAGATGCACAAGGGGGCGCACGCGTCTGGAGTTTGTTTGCAGAGGCTGGAAGCCCTGGCGCGCCCATTCTCTCTCTCTCCCTCTATCTGTCTTTCTCTCTGTGTCTGTCGCTCTCAAATAAATAAATAAATAATTTAAAAAAAAAAAAGGTTAAGATTGCCTGAAATAATTTTGGCTCTGGACCTGTGACATTTTAACTCTACAATCTCTGGAATCATTGAAGTTCTAATAACACAGGTGTGGCTGGCTTTTGATTTCCTTTTGGCCAAGCATCATGGGAGGATTACTCCTAGAGTCTCCTATAAATGAGCCTGAACAGGCAATCAGAGTATTCTTCTAAAAAGAAGAAAAGCTGTAGCTAGGGTGCATCAGTCTACCCCCAACCCCCACCTGTTTACAAAAGGCATCTAGCTACAGAATGGCATTATGGTTGAGAGCCATTTCTCTCTGCTCCCCAAGGGATAATTGGGCCATGCTTCATTGCAATAGAAAATTAGCCTTTTTCTTTCAAGAGCTCTGAGGATCCAATTCTTCCCAATGCTTTAGAGCAGACAGGTGAAGGGTTTTCATGTGGAACCTTCGAGGAAATTGCCCCATCTGTAGGATGAGAGAGCCTGACCTACCCTGGCCAGACATGTCTATCAGGACCCCAGCTTGTGTACGAGAGGATATCTGGCCTCTGGGCTCTGGGCCTGTTCCTATGGACAGGAAACAGAGCCTTAAAAGGTCTTTCTGGGTTTGGGGTCACCATGAGTGGGATCTTACAGTGTGCTTCCTTGTTTTCCACTTTTCTCCTCTCATATCCCTGCCATCTCTGATGTGTCCTTGTTGAAAGGCTTGAGTTCCCATAAAACCTGGTCAGTGAAGGGAATTAAGATTACCTCGAGCCAGTAGACGAAGGACAGGAACTTTGCCCCTCCTGCGAGGGCCTTTGCCTATGTGTATCTGTTAACCTGGTCAGCAGTGGTCCAGATTACTACAAGTAATGCCAAGTGTTCTTTTTTAGCCTAGTTCTGTCCTATGTCTACCTAGATTTTCTTGTCTGGAGTAAGGAAAATCAGGGTGATGCCCCATCTTGTGTAGAAGGGTTCCCAGTGGAATCTCAAAAGATAGCTGCTTGACATTAAAGGCAACTGACTCCTAGGAATCTATGTAACCTGTGGCTCTGTGCCTAGAGAGGGGTAGGGAAGGGACGTGATGTCCCAAGTGAAGTTGAGTATGGAACAAATAACATAACAATGGCTTTTGTTATTAGACAGCGAGCCTTAAGTTCATTTCTACCTTTCATTTCTCTTAAGTCCATTTCTACCTTTCATTTATAACTCTATTGTCTAGAAGCACAGAAATCACTTATACTATTTGCATTTTAAAAATATCTATCAACCATCTGCCTCAAGCATGAACAAGTATCTTATGTTTTAAAATTAAAAACATAGAAACCTGTTTCAAGTAACTTATCATTAAAGCCCAACTTAGCTTTAACTTAACATTAAGGCCCAATGTAGCTTTAATGTCAAATTACTAGAAACATAGCTATCTTAAACATTTTAAAGCTGGCTTTCATAATTGTTATCATGAGCAGATCAACTGACTGGACTGACATTAACTTATTTAAGTTGAATCTGAATGTCATTCATGACATGTAACAAATTAAATGACCTGTTCACATGTTGCTAACTGATAAAAATTCTAGCTTTCTTGCTTGTTTTTTTATGCTCACAAAAATGAGTATTATATTCTTACAAAACTTTATTGATCTTAGACAAGAGAGAAAGTATACCAAGACAACCAAAACTCATTATATATTGTCATTCTCTTTTTCCTTCTCACAGAGACAAATGAATACTTTTGCCCCAGGACAAGGTCTAGAGGACAAATGGTTTAAATCTCTTTGGGGTTCTGAGATCAGGGGCTCCAACACTTCCCAGAATCCAACTTTCCATGAATTTAACCAGCATATGATGATTTATTAATATAATTTACATTATAGTGAGATAGAAATAGCAAATGAAACAGTCAAAAATCTCAATATGAGCTGGGCATGATGGCTTATGCCTTTAATGCCAACACTCAGGAGGGAGGAGGATCACCATGAGTTCGAGACCACCCTCAGATTACAGAGTGAATTCCAGATCAGCCTGGGCTAGAGTGAGACCCTACTTTGAAACACCAAAAGAAAAACCTCAGTATGTTGGCCCTGATTTAGAGACTCGGTGTCCGTGTAGGACACTTTCCTTCAGTTAGAAAAGCAGGTTCCTGGGGACTTCAAGGGAATAACCTCAGCCAAGGATCAGCACACACAGTCCCATAGTAGCCAGAAGCACTGGGGCAGCACAGCCTTGTGTGTACTAAGACAGCCACACATTCACGCATTTAGCCTCAAAGTGTGTCTCAGCCACTTACACAGTACTGGCAACAACAACAAAAGTCGGTGAGTAAATACTGGGCCTCTGTTTACCAGATGCAGCATAGAGAATCAAACTCTCTATAGGTAGAACAGAGTCCTCAGGCTTGTTACAAGGCAGACAGATTCTCAGAAAGTAATTGAAGCAAGCATGCCATACTATGTTCAAGGAAAACAATGCTCTTGTACATGTTGCCAATGACAAAACCTGTATCTAAGCAAAAGTGAGAAATCTGAAAACTTGATGGACAGCCATGAGCCGGACAGCTTCAGTATTTTTCCCATGATGCGGCTGGTGGTAGGGATGAATGTGATGGGTTCTTTTGTTTGTTTGTTGGTTTGTTGTTTGTTTTGTTGTGTTTTTTTTTTTTATTTTGAGGTAGGGTTTTGCTCTCGCCCAGGCTGACCTGGAAATCACTGTATAATCTCAGGTTGGCCTCATACTCATAGCCAACTCTGCCTCCCAAGTGCTAGGATTAAAGGCATGCTTCACCATGCCCAGAAAATGTGACGTTTTAATATGGTTGAAATATGAAATGTGTCAACAGTGGGAAGATCTGCATGACCCTCTTCCCAAATGGCTAAGGCCATGATACCAAATCGGATGTGAGTAAAGATCTCTGCTAAGTGGGAGGTGATGCAAGGGATTCAAAGACGTGGCATCCAGGCAGTTTGTTGGGAGTTTCAGACTCCTTGTAGCAACTCACCTTTGCCACATGTTGGTGCAGCATTATAGAAGAGGCATGCTGATCTGAAAAAGCCACAGAATTCTCTAAATTGCCTTGTTACATAACTCTGTGAGGCCAGGCTTTCTTCATATGCTCTCCCTGGAATCAACATATTGTAGAGAGGGCACAAGCAGAGAAGCCACCGTCTTCTTTCAAACTAAACATCATGGAGTCACAAAAATGAAAATACAAAGTGGGGACATGGACAGGGATTAAAAACACTTTCTTGCAATGCCTGTGGGGGTTCAATTCCCCAGTAACCTCGTAAAGCCAGACAGACAAAGTGGAACATGCTTCTGGATTTTTTTTTGTAGTGGCAGGAGGCCCTGACATGTCCATGCAGAAGCTTTTTTTTCTCTCTCTGCCAAATAAATATTTAAAAATAAATACAGTGGTAGTCTTACTACTACATTGGTTTTGGTTTTTCTTAAGAAATGTTTTAAAACCAGGCATGGTGTTCATGCCTTTAATCCTAAAACTCAAGAGCTGAGGTAGAAGGATCAAAATTAGTTCGAGGCCAGCCTAGGCTAAAGTGAGACCTTGCTTCACAAAACAGAAGAAAAAATTGTTATTTATAGGCCAGAGAGATTGCTCAGTGGTTAATGTACTTATTTGCAAAGCCTAACAACCTAGGTTTGGTTCCCCAGGACCCACATAAAGCCAGATGCACAAAGTGGCACATGCATCTGGAGTTCATTTGCAGCAAGTTGAAGTCCTGTCATGCCCAGTCATACTCTCACTCCTTGCAAATACATAAATAAAAACTTAAAGAATATAGAAAGACATTCCTGTGTCTGTATCATGAAGTGTTAAAAAAGTTGTTATTTATGTTAATATGTAATTTTTATTATTTTTCAGATTAATTTCTGTTTGAATTTCTAATATGATAAATGTCAATAGGTAAAACAACACAATAATTATAACAAATTAAAAATCTGGAAAAGCTGGGCGTGGTGGTGCACACCTTTAATCCCAGCATTTAGGAGGCAGAGGTAGGTGGATCGCTGTGGGTTTGACGCCACCCTGAGACTACATAGAGAATTCCAGGTCAGCTGAGCTACAGCAAGACATTACCTTGAAGAACCAAAAAAAAAAAAAAAAATGGGGGCTAGAGAGATGGATGGCTCAGTGGTTAAAGAAACTTCCTTGTAAAGCTTGGCAGTCTAGGTTCAATTCCCCAGTACCCATGTAAAACAAGATGCACAAAGTGGCACACGTGTCTGGAGTTCGCTTGCAGTGGCAGCAGGCCCTGACGCACTCACACTTACTCTTGCTCGCTCTCTTTCTCTATCTGGCTCACTAACTCACTCTCTTGGACTCCCTCTCTCTCTCTCTCTCAAATAAATAATTTTTGACAAATAAACAGTAACTGAGAATTAGGTTTCCTTGTGGCTTGTCCATAGCACCTTCAGTTTTAATTCAACCTCCTCCCATCCCCAACTTCCGGCCAGCTCAAAACCCGACTCTTCCATCAAAGTGTGTTCACATTGACCCCAAAGACGGTGACCCAGGTGGCACCAGCTCAGTGGTTGTCTGTGGGGATTCTGAAGAAAACTTGGGCTACTGCACAGGTTTCCATCTTTCTTTACTGTATTCAGAGAAGCCAGTTTCAGGCCATTTTAGCACAACTCAAAGGAACTGGTGTTTACAGTGCTGGGCTATTGCAGTGAGGCTGTGAGTGCAGCACAAACGGTGTTTTATCAGGGTGCCCGCTGTTGATGGCCGCATCTCAGACCTTGGGCTTAGGGAAAGCTCCAGCCCCAGAGCGCTCTTCTCCAACCGACCACTCTTCTCCCTTTTCTCTGCTAGGAAATTAGAAACTAAAAATTTCAGCCTGGTGGGCTGGAGAGATGGCTTAGTGGTTGGTGCACTTGCCTGCAAAGCCAAAGGACCTTGGTTCGATTCCCCAGGACCCACAAAAGCCAGATGCACAAGGTGATGCATGCATCTGGAATTTATTTCCTTGACGGGCCCATTCTCTCCCTCTCTCTCTCTCTCTCCCTCCCTCTCTCTCTCTCTCCCTCTCTCTCTCTCTCTCCCTCTTCCTTGTTTCCTCTCTCAGATAAATAAATAAAAAGAAAATATTTTTTAAAAAAATTTTTAAATATCAGCTTAGTGTTCATTTGGAACCTTGAATTTATATGTCTCTTCTATGGTATTAAGTTTCCCTGGACTCTATTTTATTTTGCTGCTTTACCCCGAATTCTGCATTTGAATTTTTTGTGGGTGTTTCTGAAATCTTTTTGTTACTGAGGTAAACTGTAAGCATAAATGGGTGCGTCTACCAGGGCTGAATGGGTAAGTCCGTTCTATCCTCAAGGCCCTCTTCTTAAGGGGCAGGTTGCGTGTCTGTGACTTCTTTATGATTCCCTTTATTTCCTCTTCCAGTAGGAACATGGATTAGCGGCAAAGATCCAATTCTCCATCCAGCCACACAGAGGAGTCTGGACCTGGGAGCCGAGGCGGCCAGGCGGGTGCGTGGAGGATGCCACCACACAAAGTCTCCAGGACAAACTCCTTCTATAATGAAAGGGCCTTCTTCTTGGGGGATTAGGGGAATATTCATGACCCTTGAGATCAGCAGGTGAGGCTCAGCCCTCCCTACTCATCCTTTGGGCAAACAGTCCCCAAAGCTGAGGTTGCCAGGATGAGAAAGGAACAGTAGGAGTGGGACGCTATCCCCGCTTCCCTTGGCCCCTAACCCCTTTCTATTTTCAGAGGAGGCCAGGGTGGGGGCCACTTGTCCTGAGGTGAACCGACGACTGAGGCTTTCATTTCTGAAGAGCAGGCAGTGAGGCCGAGGTAGAAGTCCCGTGACATGACTCGAGACACAAAATGGTATCTTAGCATCGAAGATCCCCTTTGACAAGAAGAAGAAAAGCCCTTTTCTTCCCAGCCCGGATTAGGAGAGGAGGGAATTCTCCGGAACATGCGCGCATTGTTTCCAGGAGGGCAGCCAGGCTGGCCTGGGGCCTGCCTCCCAAAGTCAGCCCAAGGAAGCTTGTTCCCGCGTAATTAAAAGGGAAGGGAAACAGCAGGGAGTCTTGTTCCGCTGCTGCCCACCAAAGTGGGGTCCCCAGGGATGGTGGGGCCCAGGAAATTGGCTAAATTAATGGTTATGGAGGCCTTATTGAATGTGTGGGCCCTGGAGGCAGGGGGGGGGGCAAGGCAAGGGACTCTCCTCAGAGCTCTGCTGATAAAAGGAGGGGCAAAAAGAAACATCCTCAGAGCAGGCATGGCGCAGCAACTTGCCACCTGACTGGGCACCTGCGGTGAGGGGTCACAGCCCCTCACCAAAAGCAGATCCTCAGGGCAGTGTGTCCAGGCCCTCATTTGTCCAGCTGATGCAGGATGGCCCCTTGCTTTCTCCAGCTGACAGCCAGGGCCCAGTGAGAGGAAGGTCACAGGTCATGGCCGCTGCCAGGACCCTGGAACTCACAAAGGGGAGCAGCCACTTCCCCTGACAACAGAGTTTATGGGAAGCAGTCTCTTGTCCGTGGTAAAGCGTCTTACTCAGAAAAGACTGGAAGAGGTAAAACCCCGCAGCTGGAGCCTAACGTGCCCTGCATTTATGAATAAAACGAATGCTTTCCTTGTGAGTCATGAAGCAAAGTTTCGATAGTCATTTTCCAGGAATTTCAAGAATTTGGACTTTGCGCTTCATTTTCCTCAACTGCCATCTCCCGAAAGCTTACAGGTTGTATCACCCAGGCCCTCAGCTGGCTTTCCACGGCAGCCTGGAAGTCTCTGACTACGCACAGCCCGACTGCCAGAGCCCATGCCTGAAGACACAGCAACAACCACTATGAAGCCACATGCTGGGGACTGACGTTCCCAAGGGCCATGATGGATGAGAAGGCAGGCCTGGGCCCTTGGGTTTCTCTGGTGAGTGATGAATCTAAGTCAATATTTCAAAGTAGACGTGGCTTCCTTGGCTCCGCAAATATTGGACCAAAGACTTGAGTGCAGCCATACTATTCACAACGACGAGATGGTGCCATTGTCGCCTTTGTTCCCATGAAGTGTGGCTCAGCGGAGCATGGCCTGACCCCCTGTGTACATAGAGGGGACGGTGTGCTGGGAGGCCCATGTGTTTGCTCTGCCAATACGCGCCAGTGGCTGGCCCTCAAGCCTTGTCCCCTGCCATGGTTACAGCTGGGGGTGTTTGAAATGCTGCTGAGCACTGGCTAGGCCACACACTTCTCTCCTGTCTCTGCTTCATTTTTGAGATCTTCTTATTCAAGTGTAATGTACACATAACCATCAACACAGCTTGACAGATCTGCAGAAACTTCCACACCCTGCTACGGAGTTCAGGACCTGAGCGTTCCCAGCAAGCCCTAGGCCTACTCATACTTCTGCCCTGGCTTTATCTTCCCTAAGAGAAACCATGGTCCAAAGCTCTGACATAGAGTTGTGCCTGTTATAAGCTCAGGAAGCTAATACCAATGGGGACCTAGCAAGGCAGAGATGAGTTCTGTTCTGTCGCTAATGGGAGCAAGTCCCTTCTGAGCTCTGGGACTCTGCGAAAGGACAGAACATGGCTCCTTCTCGCAGGTATAGGAGGGGCGGGTGGGCCTGACTCTGGAGGATTATGTCTGTGAGCCCATGGCAACACACAGCCTCAGGGGCCATGTTGAGAGGTAATTGCCCACCATGCCCTGCCTGCCTTCTCCCTCCACACTCCCCTGTAGTTCTGGAAAACATGAGATCTCCCCAGCACAGAAGGGAACCTGATTTGCTCCAATCTTGAGTCTGTCTTAAAGTGTCTCTAGCAGAATTGGAGGAGGCCTGTGAAAATCCTGCTGAACGCTGTTGCGGATCCCCCACTCTTTCAGACAACAACCTATTCTACGGTTGGTGGGAGGAGTGGAGCGGACAACAGCATACACAGCTGGGGTTCCACTTCTGCATTCACCGTGCAGAACACAGGCCGCCAAGGGAAAAGTGGTCGTTGGAGTCTATGCAGAGTGTCTGAGGCCAGACTCCCTCATCACGACACTCAGTGCTAAAAGGCTTTTAAAGGTCTTTGTGGCCAGGAATGTAACTCACTGGTAGAGCCCAGGCATATATGCATGAAGCCACAGTTCCATCCCACCACAGTAAGTAAAGAAACAAATAATTGTATGACTTATATGAAAGGACATCACTCCCTACCAATGACACACACAGAGCAACAGCACAATTGTTTGAGTCCAGCAGAATCTTGCATTCCCTCTGCTTGTTCCCTCACACCTCCTCGAACTCCACAACACCCAGGCTGCTGCAGAACTCACCTCACCCCTCAGCCACCCACCCCATGCTCTGAGCCCCGTCTCCAGCATACTGTTGAGGAGCTCCTGATGCATTTGAACTGTGCTTCCAGGACTGGTGTGTCCAGGAGCAGCTTGAAGATGCCGAGGTTCTAGAGAAATCCATCCATTCTCTGCAATCAGAGGTCAGATTTCGTGCCATCACATCCAGAGTGTGGGTTCCAGCAAGTGCCACCTCTCCCCTGAACACATGCCTTGGTGCTAGTCCACAGCTGTCAGGATGCCCAGCGACTCCACTAACCAGGGCAGTGGGCCCGACTCATCTCCAGCTGCAGGGCTGAGGGGTGCAGATGCGGAACTGCCTTTCAGTTTGGGGAATTTTGTAAATTCCTTTGTCCTGGGGCCTTTGCTTCACTTCCTCCCAAACCACAGTGCAAAACAACAACTCAGACCCAGTCACCAGAGGTCTTCAGGGTGTGCAGCTGAGGGCCTTCAGAGGCCAGGGAACACCTCAGCAGAGGAGTCAAACAGTATATTAACGTATAACATCATCTACCACGAGGGATTTACAAGTTAGAAACAACAGTGAGCTCCAGCTCCACACCAATCTCATTGGTCCAAATCCCGAACACTGGTGGTGCCAAGTGCCAGCTAGAACGTAGGGCAAGGGGACCTCCAAGTCTACATGCTGATCATTCACAGCATATTTAATACTGATAAAACTCAACACACAAGTAGCATATGATCCAACCATCCTTGTTGCATTCCTGAATGAGTTGAAAAGTTATGTTTACACAAAAATCTCTACACGGATATTGGCAGAAGTTTTATTCATCAGCTTGGAACCAAGAATTCAGAAAACATGAGTTAGGAGTAGGGAACGTCTGATTCAAAGCACCACAGGTTGCCAGGGGTTAGGAAAGAGGGATGAACAGACAGTGCATAGAGAGTTTTGAGAGCAGTGAAGCATCTAAACTTACTAAATGCATAATTTCAAGGGCAAACCCGAATATTAACTATGGTCATTGCGTGCCAGTGCTGTACCAATGTAGCTTTGTCAGCTATATTGATGCACCACTCTGGTGGAGGATGTTGACAAGAAGACTGTACACTGTGGAGACATGGGATATGTAGGAAATGTGTGAACCTGAAACGGCTCCACAAAACACTGCACTTCCTTTAACCTTATTTTTGCCATGGGATGGGGGCAAGAAAGGATTTGGAGATGAAAAGGTAAATGGTAGAGTAGGAACAGGGCAGGGGAAGTCATCTGTGAACCCATAGCCAGGGTCCAGGTGAGAAAGCGCAAAGCTTCAGCCCAAATGTGGTAGTGAAGACAGTGCTGATGCAGCCAGCGCAGGTTCCTCTCCTGTCTGTGGCCAGTGTGCTCGCCGTCATTCCTAGAGCTGTTGAAGGACTCACTGGCATGTGAGGTTGAGATCAGCCTGAGCCCAAGTCTGAAAGGAAGGAAGGAAAGAAAGAAAGAAAGAAAGAAAGGAAGGAAGGAAGGAAGGGGGAAAGGAAGAAAGGGAAAGAAGGAAAGAAAGAGAGAGAAGGAGGGAGCAGGAAAGGAAGGAGGAACCCCATAGCAACATGTTTCTATTTCTTCTCTCTCATCCGTTTTGCTATTGTCCTAAATCTTACTTTTAGGGCCAGAGAGATGGCTAAGTCAGTAAACTGTTGGCTGCACAGCATGAGGACCTAGGAAGATACCCCACTTCGATCACTGTACCCACATGCGCACACACACACACACACCAAACACCACACACCTACACAAGCAAAAAAAAATATTTCTGTAGATGCTATGATTTCCATAATACATTATTAATTTTGTTTTACATGGACAAGCTATTATTATGTGCCTAGGCAGGTAGTGCTAATATTGGAGCTAACTGGCATTCATAGATTGGGCTCTGAGTGTGTAGGTATAGAAAACAAGCTTTCAGCCTATACAGAAATAAGGCATTTTGTGTCTAGATTTTCATCATGTAGACAGAGGTGCAATGAATATAAAAATAGTCATGGGGTGGGCTATCATAGTATAAGCAATTATCTTGATAATAATTTAAAAAAAAAATTTTTTTTGAGAGAGAAGCAGAGAGAGATAAGAGAGGATGGATGAACCAGGGCCTCCATCCACTGCAAATGAACTCCAGACACATCTGGCTTACATGGGTCCTGAGGAATTAAACTTGGGTCCTTTGGCTTTTCAGGCAAGTACCTTAATTACTAAGCTATCTCTGCATCCTGGTAAATAATTTTTTAAGATGATCTAAGTAATACTCATCAGTTACCATTCCTCTACTCCCCATTTATTTCTGTGGATCCAGATTACATTAATATCGCTCCATCCCATCCACTGGACTGACTCCCCTCAAACCTTTTGGTTTTTCAAGGCAGGATCTTACTCAAGCACAGGCTAACCTGGAACTCAATATGTAGTATCAGGGTGGCTTGGAACTCACAGCAATCCCCCTACCTCTACCTCCAGAGTGCTGGGATTAAAAGTGTGTGCCACCATACCTGGCTCCCTTAATGCTTTTTTCAATGAAAGTGTCCTGATGCTTAGCTGTCTTAGCCTTTGTATGCCTGAAGAAATCTGTGTTTCACTTTTATTTTTATTGTATTTTTTATTTTTTTATTTAATTTTTATTAACATTTTCCATGATTATAAAAAAATATCCTATGGTAATACCCTCCCTCCCCCACACACACACTTTCCCCTTTGAAATTCCATTCTCCATCATATTACCTCCCCATCTCAATCATTGTACTTACATATATACAATATATTGTATTTTTTAAATATATTTTATTCATTCATTTATTTCAGACAGAAAGATGCAGAGAGAATGACAATGAATGTGCCAGGGCCTCCAGCCACTGCAAACAAACTCCAGATGTGGTGTGCCCCCTTGTGCATCTAGCTTACATGGGTCCTGGAGAATCAAATGGGAATCCTTTGGCTTTGCAGGCAAATGCCTTTACCACTAAGCCATCTCTCCAGCCCTCACTTTTATTTTTAAATTATACTTTCTCAAAAGCACAGGATTCTAGATTGGTTTTACATTTCAGAACTTAAAACCTGTTGCTCCACTGTCTTTCTGCTTGCATTGTGTTTGGTGTGAAGTCTGCTGTAATTCTACATTTTTGTCCCTTTGCACTAGCTGTAACTTTTTTCTCAGCTGCTTTAATACATGTCATTTTTTGTCACTGAGCCCTTTGCTTCTTTTGTGTTAGTGTATCACAATAACTGATGCTGGCTACTTTAGGCATGAGATTAATTTAGCTTACAGATGTGGCTGAAGAGTCAAAATAAAATCTAGTGAGGTCCTTTGTGCAGCCATCAAAACATGGCAAGAAGCAGAGAGGTCAGTGGCTGCACATAGCAGGGGAATGTGTGCAAGTATGGATGCAAGAGAGCGGGGAGAGGTCAAGCTCACTCTTTCATAAAGCCCTGCCCTTGAGGAATTAACTTGGTCCTATGAGGGCTGTGAAATTCCTTATAAGGCTGTAACTCCTAAGATCTGATTATCTCTTAAAGGTTCTACCATCTCTGAAATATCTACTAACATTCATTACCACACTGGCGACCAAGCTTCACACTCACAAACCTTCGGCATGTAAACCATAACTGGTTTTAAGCAATTTGATTAAGATACACCTTGTACTTTTCTTCATGTTTCTTGAGCTTGAAGGTTTGTTGATATGCTTAGGTATGGGACTATATAATTATTTTTTTCAAAGTTCGCCATTGTTTCTTCAACATATACCCCATTCACATATACCTCATGCTGTTTGAAGTCCCACAGAGACTTTGATTTTTCCTTCCTGGCTCTTATTTTCACCTCTTTGTATTTTATTTTTAGCTTTTACTTAATGTATCTAGGGTTTTTGTTGTTATTTTTAATATTTATTTATTTTTTGAGAGAGAGAGAGAGATAATGAGCATGCCAGGGCCTCCAGCCAGTACAAATGAACTCCAGATGCATGCATCACCTTGTGCATCTGGCCTATGTGGGTCCTAGGGAATTGAATTTAGGTCTTGCAGGCAAGTGCCATAACCACTAAGAAATTCCTCCAGCCCTAATATATCTGTTTTAATGTTATCAAATTACTTGAATTTCCCTTATATAGATGTTAATCTGATGTTAATTCCATTTGGTGTTGCTCATGCCAGTCCTGGGATGGTGAAAACTCAGTGTAGTGAGTACAAAACCTACCCAAGCAGCTCAGTAATCAGAGAAGGCTTCATGAAAGAAGTGACATTTGAGATCAGCCTCAAGTGAAGACAGTGGACATATTTCAGGGGGAAATAGAAAGTTAGAGAAAAGAAAGTGTATCTCTGTCAGAGGAATTGGGAGAAAGTGAAACCCAGAGAACAGATGGTCCCTGCTAACACAGATATTAATTGACTGGAGTGTGGTGAAAAGATAAGAAAAGCCAGTCTTGGTGGTACACACCTTTAATCCCAGCACTCAGGATGCAGAGGTAGGAGGATTTCTGTGACTTCAAGGCCAGCCGGGGACTACAAAGTGTGTTCCAGTTTAGCCTGAGCTACAGAGAGTTTGTGTTTCAGGGTGGGCCAGAGAGAGAGACAAGGAAAGGCTGGGATTCTAGAGGGGAGAACATAAATGCCAGTCAGAAAATACATTATTCAGGGAGTGTAATAAAAACAAAACAAAACAAAAAGTCCTAGAAAGCTCAAAACCAAACAAAATCAAGACCAGAATTCCAAATAGACACAGGAGTATAAATTCTTTACATTAGATGCACTTCAGTTTCATACCTGAAATGAGAATTGAAAATTGGTTCTATTGTTTGGTGATCTCTACAGTCTCTTTCTACTCTAAACGACTCAATCAATCAACTTAATTTTAGTCACTGGGAAGCAATTAATTATTTTTTCTTAATTTTTATTTATTTATTTATTTGAGAGCGACAGACACAGAGAGAAAGACAGATAGAGGGAGAGAGAGAATGGGCGCGCCAGGGCTTCCAGCCTCTGCAAACGAACTCCAGACGTGTGTGCCTCCTTGTGCATCTGGCTAACGTGGGACCTATGGAACCAAGCCTCGAACCAGGGTCCTTAGGCTTCACAGGCAAGCACTTAACCACTAAGCCATCTCTCCAGCCCACAATTAATTATTTTAAAACAAGAGTGAAGTTCCTCCTGAAGAGATAACTATTTGAGCATTAGTAAACAAATCAAATGAATCAGTTCTATTGTGATTGTAGCTAGTGTAACTTAGAAAGGTAAGTTCTATATATATGGATGGATGTATCCATTGAAGAAATGTGTCACAGAAAAGCAGTTGAAGAATACAATTTTCAAAGGCTATTTTTTTTCAAGGTAGGGTCTCACTTTGTAGTCCCAGCCCCCCACCCCCATCCCCAGGTCTTATGATCTTTCCAGTCATGGACTTTTGATTAGGTTTTTCATATCAGGCATGAATTCTTTCCCATAAAATAGCCAACTCTAACAGAGAGCAATTGGTTATCCCTATAACAGACATGCCACTATTGCACTAGTTGGAACAGCTTGTGTGGCTGGCCAGTTGTATACCTTGCAGGGTTGATTGGTTAAGACTGTTAACATTTATTTTTCTTTCTTTTTTTCTTTTTCTTTTTTTGGTTTGTTTTTTGAGGCAGAGTCTCACTCTAGTACATGCTGACCTGGAATTCACTATGTAGTCCCAGGGTGGCCTCAAACTCACAGCAATCCTCCTACCTCTGCCTCCCGAGTGCTGGGATTAAAGGTGTGCACCCACACACCCATCTCAAAGCCTATTTTGCAGTGCAACAAACATTAAATGATGGCTTCACTCCAGTGGGAAGTCCCAGGTAGGAATATCTTATATGACCCAGCTAGCTCTTTTGAGAGCAATGATATGGTGGTAGGTAGCAAAACTTACAACTCATGTTGGTTCATGTTTTTATTGTCATTAATGAGACATTATAAACCACACAAATCTTGTTTTCTTCATCTAAAAGATGATATATTATGACTAAATCTTAGATTTGTGGTAGGGGTGTGTCATTAAGATATCAGTTTCATCACTATGCCAAACCAATGCCACAATGCATAGGCAATACATAAGGATTAGAATGTCAAATAACTTTTCCAGAAAAGAGCAAGATCAATACTTCCTCACATCATAAGTTATTATAAATCAAGCATAATCAGGAAAGGATGATTTGGCATGAAGACAAGCAGAAAGATCAATTAGACAGCATGGAGAGCTCATAAATAGAACCATAAATATATGGACACTTGATTTTTACAAAAGTACAGAGAGTTTAGTGGATAGTTTATTTTACCAAAGATGTTAAAAACAATTGCACATGTGCATGCAAAAGTTGAATTACCATGGCAATATATACACTAAGGTCACCTAATCCATAGTTCTACTTTCTGAAGTTTCACTGCAGACTATAGTGAAATATGGTCTGAAATGTTAAGTGGAAATTTTGAGAAATAAACAAGATTCAAGTTTTAGGTTATGTCATTATTAGTATGATGAAATCATAAGCCAGACTGTTTCATCTTGCCAGTGTAGTGAGTCATTTCTTTGTTCAGAGAATCAAAACTGTATTCACAACCTTGTTAGTCAATAGCTATAAGAGCAGTCAGATCAATTCTCATCATAGCACCTGTTTTTTAAATAGCCTTAACAAAGTAGCCAAACAGTACGATGTAATGAGTCCATCATCCATTTTATTCTAGTTCATCTGTAGTCATTATTTCATCTTACATCATCACCAACTGAAGGGTGAGTACAATACAATATAATATTTTGGGAAACAGAGGAACCAAAGTTACAAAAATTTTAGTACAGTATACTATTCTATATTATTATTATTAATAATCTCTACTGTACCTAATTTACAAAGTAAACTTTATCACGGGTATATGTGTTTAAGACAAGAAAGTATCATATAAGATTCCATATGATCTATGGTTTCAGACATCCCCTGGAGGTCCTGTGGTACTGGGGTGATGAAGAGAACTACTGTACATAAATTATCATTTTAAATGTCAAAACCTATAGATATGAAGCAGGAAAAAAAGTTTTCAACCTTGAGTTTGGCAAACATTTGTTAGATTCAAAAATTAAACAGCCTAAAATGAAATTAATAAAGTAGACCATAGTGTGAGGCTTAATCTTCATTGTCAGCATGACTGGATTTCTAATCACCTAAGAGATACACTTTTGAGTGTGTTAGTAAGAGCATTCTGAGATGCTTAACTAAGTGACAACCAATCCTAAATGTAGGTGGAACAATTTCATGGGCTGGAGGCCTATAGTCAATAAAATTGGTACCAGGAATGGGGTTATTATTGTGAGAAGCCTGACCATGTGGTTCTTAGAGTGTCTGAAGATTTTTAGGAGTCTTGTTGAAGAGTGTGGAGCTACAGAAGTCTTAGAATGCTGTAACTAGAGCTTAATGGGTCTTTCTGGTGGGATTTAGAAGATTGGAATGCTAATCATAAAGCAAACAATAAAAACTATATTCATACCTGGGTGTGGTGGTACACACCTTTAATCCCAGCACTCAGGAAGCAGAGGTAGGAGGATCCTTGTGAGTTCAAGGCCACCCTGAGAGTACATAGTGAATTCCAGGTCAGCCTGGGCTACAGCAAGACCCTACTTGAAAAAAATAACAAAAAAAATTCTATATTCATAAGGTTTCATAGGAGAATAAAGAATCTATTGGAAACTGGGCCAGAAGTTATTCATGTTGTATTCTGGCAAACATCTGGCTGTGTTTTTCTCAAGCTCTAAAAACTTTAAAGAGGCTGATTTCAAAAGTAATGAACTAAGATGTTTGATGAAGAGGAAATCGCAAAACAATATACTATTCAGGCTATGACCATGGCTACTTTTAACTGCCTTTACCCAGATTTACAATAAGAGATAGCAGGAAATAGGGCAGAAAGATGTAGAAAATATACAGTTTGGCAAGGAAAGGAGTTTGAACCTTATGAAAGTTGTGAGCAGGGGCAAACAAGATGTGTTTGAAAAAAGCAACTCTAGTTGCCAAAAAGATTAGGACAAGTAAGGAGAAATCTTCACTTTACACTAAGACAATTGGAATGGTGCTGTGAGAACATGATTCCATGATTGAATGCTCCAGGATGTCACCATGCAAACTTGTTTGAAAACTTTGCATTGGAAAAGAGAGTGCTTGAACAAAGAGTACTATGCAAGCATCTGGCTTGAACAGGGTTATCTAGAGAAATGATTTTCCAGACAGGCACACAAAGGCTGTCACAGCTGTGGACAAAGGAGGAAGCCAACTTACATTTTGAGTTGACGGAATTTGATGTTATTTGTGTGGTGCTGGTTTCAAAGGCACACAAGATGCTTAGTAAAATTTCACCTCACATCCATTGGCACCTCCCTGTGCTAAATTCTATTTGATCAGAAAAGTCAGCAATTATGGATGATATGATTCATCATTGCATCAAGTAGAAAATACCACCTTCTGATTGGAGCAATCCAGCAGGGTCTATTCTCCCATCTTGTTCCCAAATGAGTGCAGCTAGTTTGACCCCACCTGGCAAGGGCTGAAACAGTCTAACTTTCAGTCATGATTTGGACCTAAGAACAGTGGCACAACTGAAGCTGGAGCTTCCCTTTCTCCTGGGCCCTCACAGAACTTTCCACATCCACCAGGCAGGGCACCTGAGGTACCTGTGAGTCATTCTCTCTCCTGGGTAGAGCAAGCACTTTGGAGGATGGTAGCCCTATTGTCTGGGATGTTTCTTTGGCCACAAAGGCCCTGCTGAGCTCTCCAAAACCCTGTAACGAAACTGGGACTGGAACCTTTATGACAGAACAAGGCATGCTCTGTGTGGCTTCGGCAGCTGAAACTCTAGTATCATGGCAAGGCAATGGCCCCACTACTGTCTCATCCTCCGAGTCCTCTGGAGACAAGGGAGAAGTTGAAACAGAGGTGTGACAGGCCAGGTGGGGGCCATGGTAAACAGGTATCAGATGTATTCACCATAAAAGAAGCTTGTTAGCTTCTGGTGGAAGCTTTACCCATTTGCCTGGTGACAGATGGCTTCGGTACTGTTTCTAGTGGCAGATCTGGGTCACAAATAAGCCTCCATGTGCAGTGGGCTGAGGTGGAAAGCCCAAGCTTCTTCAAAATGATGTCTGTGAGCATGCCTGTAGCCTGGTATTTTGGAATTCTAGAAGAGAGTCTTAATATCCTTTGACTTCCCAAACGTGCCAAGACTGACAGATCCATATTGTTTCTACTTTTCAGATGAGGCCATGGAGGATGTATGCCTTCAACAAATATTCAAATTGCAGTGGGGCTGGATGGGTGAGGAGTGGACAGAATGCAGTTGTAATCACATGTATTTGGGATAGTTATTGGGCTTTGTTCCTCCCTCCCACAAGTGTAATTGTAACCCAATACTCACAAGATTTCTGTAGGGTGACATGGAAACAAATGAGAGATATGTGTCATGTTGACATGGTCAAACATAGTACAGACAATCTGCAGATTAGGTCATGAAGCCTGCCATTGACATGTAGTATTAGAAGCTAGGTAGCCTATGGTTCTTACTAGATCTGTAGTAGCTGAGAGGAGCCAAGGCAGAGCCATCAGATCTCAGAGCTCCAAACTTCCTGGGATAAGAATGAGATAGGAGCAGTAGTTCCTAAACTTCACCCTCAGGGCCTATCTTGCCAGAGGCCCAGGCTGCACAGTGGGCCCTAGGTTGAACTCCAGCCTCTGGTTTCTACTTTGTGTAGACATTTTACATCCTTCTCCGGCCTGTCTCTAGGTCACCCTTTTTCAGTGCATCCTGCCACAATATGCCACTCAAGCAGAGCCCTTAGCATCTCACTTCTTTGCTCAAAATGCCAAGTGTTCCACTAATTTACATGGTGTCTGCTACAATATGGTCTGAGTTCCATGTCCATGCCAATTGTGCCTGCTTTATCTCTATTGCAGCAAAACCTGCCATTTAACATTCAAACCTCCTCTGTACCCTTTGAGAAGGCTCCTCCTTCCCCACAGAGCTCAACCCCCTAATCTAGTCCCAAGAAGACCATAGCCATATATATATGACTTCACAATCACTTAGGGAAGAAGGCAAAGTGGGTATTTCCATTAAGTCTACTTTACAGATAAAGGAAATAGTATCAAAGAGGTAAAGAGACACCCCTAATCAAATGTGATTTCAGTATCTGCTGCTCATATTCCAAGTTCCCTCCCCAACACAAACAACTGAGACCAAATGAGATCCAGGTGGGTTAATACAGGCTGCTGACAAAGTAGTAGGTAGAGGAGCCTTCCAGATGTCGGCCACTGTCCTCGTGGGTGTAGGGTGGCAGCTATCCAGGGTTAGCCTGCCTAGCAACAGCCTCCCATCCTCTTCCCACAGACCTGCTGGAGACTTTACCAGATGGTAGGCTCAGGTCCTGGAGGTTCCAGGCCCATCTCAGACACCACTCCTCACTTCAGGGAACAGGTCAGTGCATAAGCATGGTTGGGGAAAGATACTATAGTACAATGCAGGAAAAATAGAGACAAGGTTACTGCCAGACGGGTGGGGACCAAAAGACACTGCAGAAGCAGTGGGGCTGGAAAGATCCCCAGGTCGTGATTCACATGCGAGGGGGGCAAGGAGTGAAGACAGAAAGCCAGAGGTGGCTTTGGGAACAGGGAGGAGAGGGAAGAGAAGAGATGAGAGGGGACTCTTTATCTGCTCCAGAGAATTCCCTTACCCTCCTCCTACTTACCTGAATTGTGACTTCACTAACTGGGATTAAGGCTTGCTTGACATCAGCTTCAGATTTAAAAACTCTTTTTTATTTATTTATTTATTTATTTTATTTGAGAGCGACAGACACAGAGAGAAAGACAGATAGAGGGAGAGAGAGAGAATGGGCGCGCCAGGGCTTCCAGCCTCTGCAAATGAACTCCAGATGCGTGCGCCCCCTTGTGCATCTGGCTAACGTGGGACCTGGGGAACCGAGCCTCAAACCGGGGTCCTTAGGCTTCACAGGCACGCGCTTAACCGCTAAGCCATCTCTCCAGCCCAGATTTTAAAACTCTTTAATTAATTAATTTACTTATTTATTTGCAAGAAGAGATAGATAGGGAGAAGAAAGACAGAGAGAAAGGGCATGCCAGGACCTCCATCCAAACAAGCTCCAAGATGCATGTGCCACTTTCTGCATCTGGGAACTGGGAAATTGAAACTGGTTTGTTAGGCTTTGTAGACAAGAGCCTTAAACGCCGATCCATCTCTCCAGCCCCTAGCTTCAGATTTAAGATGCTCATCTATTACTAAGTTCAATGCTTGTAATTTTACCAGTAGGAAATTTGAAAATTTATGATTTCTCAAATAGAAAATGCTAGATGGTTTTGAATATGCATGATTTGTAACTGAAAAAGAAAGTCTTGTTCTTGCCATAAACCAACCAAACACTTGTAATGAACTCTGTATCCACCACTCAAAAGTCAAGAGAAGCTGACAGGCAGTTTCCTTTGCATTCTTCAGAGTGAAGCAGGTTTGCTGCAGTTGGAACCCTAATGGCTTCCTGCCCTGTACAAGCTTCCCTGCTGCTGGGAACACAGCTGAGTTCTGGAAGGAGTCTCTGTGGCTAGGTGCTACCCAGAAGGAGTTGAGGGGGACATGACCCACCAGGCTGCAGTGGAGAGCCAAGTCACTCTGTATGCCACAGGGACCCGCATGGGGCAGTCACAGCCTCACAAAGCCCTGGAAGAAGCCATTGAGATTTAATTGTGCAAACCCACATGGCTGATGGGAAGGACTGGGAAGGGCCTCTAGGGGACTTCTTTTTCCTTTCTTACTTATCTTTTCTCTCTCTCTCTTTTTACTTTTTCTTCCTGACTGATGGAATAAAAAGAAACGATGCATCTGTCTGCTATAGCCTGGGGACTTTCTTAGGGTCCTCTGTAGACTGTGATTTGAAAAAGGACAAAACCCCCAAACAAAACACAGTTGTGTTAACACAAAAGTCCAACTCCACGGTTGAAATCTCTCCTTCCATTCCCAGGGACAGGTTTCCCAAATGAACCCCAGCTTGTCCCTGCAGACAATGGGGTCCCCAGGGAGCTGCATGTGATCACACCAAAGAGTGAGGGGCCAGCAGGTCAGTGGCCAGTTCTCTGTGACCTCCCTATGAATGGGGGTGACAAACTTTCTATCTCTAGGCAGTGTCTCTTGTGATCAACTGTGATGCCAAATGTCCAGCGTTTAGGGCATGGGCATGCTCATGCCACCAAACCCAAGTGTCACTTTCTGTGTGCTTGCCTTGTCTGTAATCCCTGGCCCACAGCATGAGGCATACAAACACATTTGCTGAACAAATATGGGTGTGTGCATCTGCTTATATGAGTGTCTGCTCATGTATTTTTTAGAAGTTTTTAATCAGAGAGACAGATGGAGGGAGAGAGATACAGACATCCTTCAACTCAGAAAACAGGTAGAGACTGGTGTCATGACATGAAAAAGGCATGTGTGGGTCCTGCAGAGTACACCACAACGAATGGACATCATGTGAGCTTGTCCTTTACTAAAGGGACCATATACAATGGCCTGGGGCGTCATAGCACACCCTAGAGGCCATCACAGAAAAATAAATAAATCTTTTCTTTTTTCAAGGTAGTGACTTGATGTAACCCAGGCTGACCTGTAATTCACTATGTAGTCTCAGGTTGGTTTTTTTGTTTGTTTGTTTTTGGTTTTTCCAGGTAGGGTCTCACTCTAGCCCAGGCAGAACTGGAATTCACTCTGTATTCTCAGGGTGGCCTCAAACTCACAGCGATTCTCCTACCTCTGCCGCCCGAGTGCTGGGATTAAAGGCACACACCACTACGCCAGGCAATAAAAAGTCTTTTTAGTTTTGCTTCTGATGCCATGGAACACTCAGTGAGGGGAAGCTTCCCTTGCAGATCAAATCTCAGGTGTCTCCACCTGAAGCTGCTTAGGGGGACACAGGAAGTGAATGTCTAGAAAGAACAGAAGAAATTCCAAGTTCTTTGAGACCTTTATTCTACTGATATGGAAAGCAAGTCCTGAAAGAAATTCTGCTTAGAATGGACTGTAAAGCACCACCATGGAGCCGCATGGCAAGGCGGTCCCCTTCTCCTTGCCTCAGTCTCCTCAGCAGAGATCCAACAGACCAACTGTGTGGGCATGTTGTAAGTTTGAGGAAAAGAGTGACTATACTGATGCTTTTCACAGTCATGTGCCTGGATCAGTAGACTCGCAAGGCTTACAGAGACCTCTCTGCAGAAGCCATGCTCATGACTGAGGCAAGCCTTCTTGGGTATTAACGAAGGGTTCATAATCCCAGCCCACCCCTTCCCCAAGTAGTTGTAGAGAAGAGACCTGATGTGTCTGTGGTTGGAGCAGGGAAAGGAGTGGGGGGTGGGTCTAGAGTCTAGTCCATTACCCAGGCCCACAAGAGTGAACCTAAAGTCACTCTAAGTCAAAAGGAGATTGCTTGGCATGCATGCATAATGCTTTAGATAATATCTGTGGCCAGCTCTTGAGGGTTTAGGAATAGTTCTAAATGACAGATTTGACAATCCCATCAACCTTGGATCTGGAACTTCCTCCAAAGTTCATCTAAAGCATTCTGGAGGTTAGTGAGGTTCCCTTCGATGAAGTCTGGGAATGGCCCTGGCAGAGCATGGGTCAGCAGGCAGCTAGGCTTGACTTTGTGCCTCAGCCCTCCACCACTGCTCATCAGCCTGTCCTGCTGCCTGCAATGCCCCCATGGGGTGACGATTTCTCTAGTGCCCCTTGGACACTCATCAGCCCAAAAGAGAGGCTGTATCTGTGGTCAGTCTCTAATATGCCTCGGGCTGAGCATGGTGAATTGTATGTAATACGTTTGTTATTCTGAAGCTCAGTCTCTTTCACTTAATAGGCCTTGGATAGCTTTTGTTTTAGTGGGTACAGGTTTCCCACATGTACTTTTTAGTTGCTAAAGTTGCTAAAGAGACTTCCACGACACTAGAAGTGACCGGGAAGACACTGCCATGCTCCAGTCATGGTGAGGGTTCTGTGCACTGGGCACATGGTCTACATTGTCAGCTTGACCGCTCCTGGAATTGCCTGTGAGGGATTGTGGGGCTTAGATGAGCCTCTGGGAACACCTGTGAGGCATTATATTGATTCTGTTCATTAAGATGGGAAGATTCACCTGTGGATGGCTCCATGATCCTGGACTCTATGAAAAGGAGAGCGGGTGCTGGCTGAGCAGCGGGTCCATTCCTCTCTGCTTCCTCAGTGTGCGGAAGGTGACAGGCGGCCTGGCCAAGCTCCTGCCGCAGCGCCTTCCCTGCCATGTCACCTGCAGCTGTCTGCCGAAATAAACCCTTCCTCCCTTACTTTTTGTCCCAGCAACAAGAAAATAGCTGATGTAGGCACACTGCTAATAACAAGGGTAAGTAGTTGAGGGGCTGGGGAGATGGTTTGGCGGCTAAAAGTTCATCAAGCAAGCATGACGAACTTGCACCTCAGATTCCCAGCACCCATGTAAATGCCAGGCCTCGTGGTGCTTACCTGTAATCTCAGCACGGGGGAGGTGGAGACAGGAGGGTCCCTGGGGCTTGCCGGCTAGTCTGGCAAACTCTGGGTTCAGGGGTTCCATGAGGGACCACGTATCAAGAAGACACCTAATTCTCTCTCTCTGTCTCTCTCTGTCTTTGCCTCTTTCTCTATCTTCCTCTTTCGGTCTCTCTCAAATAAAATAAAAATTTTAAAATAAGGTCTGGAGAGATGACTTAGTGGGTAAGGTGCTTGCTTGCAGAGCCAAAGGACCCCAGTTTGATTCCTCAGGATCCACATAAGCCAGGTGCACAAGGTGGTGCATGCATCTAGAGTTCGTTTGCAGTGGCTGAAGGCGCTGGGATGCCCATTCTCTCCCTCCCTCTATCTGCTTCTTTCTCTCCCTGTCAAACAAATAAAATTTAAATTTAAATTAAAAAAATCCAGACACCCAATATCAACCACTGACCTCTGCATACACACACTCACATGTGCATGCACGCCTGCACACACGTATGCCCACATACATATGAACGTGGATACACATATAACATGTCAAACACAGAGGAAGTAGTTGGCAGTTACTGAGCAATAACCATATCTCAGGCACTATTTCAAATACCGTATGTAGTTTATCTCATACAGCAGCACTTGGAGAAGTCCAGGGAGGAGGTATTGTAAGTAGTCCCATGAGTACAGATGAAAAAGTGCAAGCCTGCACAAGGTCTAGTAGCCGAGTTTGTATGGGGAAGTGAGCACTGGAGTGCAGACTCTCAACATTAATAACACACCTGGTATGTGTGTTCTTTTAGGGGAGAAGTCTGTGAGCATTTGATTTCCCTAGGCAGGACATCCATGACAGACCACAGTGTACAGTTCTACAATCGTTCAGCCTGGGGAACCAATGAGTTATACAACTTCCTTAAAGAGCCCTGAATCAGTCCTGAGGCCCCTGAATCAACATCTTTCTTTTTTTTTTTAATTTTTATTAATTATTTATTTGAGAGCGACACAGAGAGAAAGACAGATAGAGGGAGAGAGAGAATGGGCGCGCCAGGGCTTCCAGTCTCTGCAAACGAACTCCAGACGCATGCACCCCCTTGTGCATCTGGCTAACGTGGGACCTGGGGAACCGAGCCTCGAACCAGGGTCCTTAGGCTTCACAGGCAAGCGCTTAACCGCTAAGCCATCTCTCCAGCCCAACATCTTTCTTAACTCTTGTGAACACAGGCCTATCTGCCCCTTGAACAGGGCATCAAACACTGCTTCTCTTATGCCCAATTCCCTCGTAATGCATGCCCCTCGTCTATTGTCTTTTAGCCCCTGCTATTCATGGAGACTGCCACCTGTGATAAGCAAGTGTCCCTAATGGCTCATATGAGAGTCCACCAGGGACTGATTTCCTTCACTGCCATGGATAATGTAGCCTTTGTCCCAAGGAGAGATGAGTAGTTATATACTCAGTTTCTCTGTTTCCATACCCAGACTGATTCCATCTGCATCCACATCCCATATTCTGACAAGCAAAGCTGTAATAGGCTCCTTCATTGCCTGTTTAAAAGTTTTTCCCAATTCAAATAGTTCAAAGGCATAATATTTGCTGCTTATCATAATTTCTTCTATAGAGCTGTTACTAAGACCCTTATCTACATACCGAATCGTGGATATTTTCCCCTTCCTCTGTACTAGAGGTTGGATCCAAGGGTATCTGTTTTCCTTCTACCTTATCCTTCTCTGCCTGTCTGACTCTTTCCATGGATTCCAAGTTCGTGGGTTCTGGAAGAGGCTTTGTAGTATGCATCTGACTTGTGCTTTTCCCCTTAGAACCCCTGGCCTTTAGAAATGGCAGACCATCACTCCTGTCTCATTCTTTCTTTTTCAATTCACCTGCCAAATCAGAGGCTAGAGTGGAAGAGGCCAGACACATGTCCCTTTTTCAATGTAAGTCTTCCTTCACATGCAAGTTCCCTCTGAGCAGCCATCTCTGTCTTGTTGTATTGGTATGTGTTTGTGTGTGTGTGTGTGTGTGTGTGTGTGTGTGTGTGTGTGTGTTTGTGTGTGTGTATACACACATAGATGTGTGTGCCTCCAAAACCAGAGGGGGACATCTACACTCAGCCACCGATTTCCTGGAGACTGAGTCTCTCGTTGAACACGGACCAGCTCCTGCTCTCACTCCCCACAGGACTAGGGCTGCAGACCTGCATGGCCATGCTCAGCCATTTACATGGTCATGGAGAATCACATTCAAGTGGTCTCAGTTCCCTTAGGCTCTTATGCTTGTGGCAAGTGCTGTTACTCACTGAACCATCTCCAATCCCCTTACATACATCTTGTTATGCATAACAGCAGCCACTCAACTTCTGTGGCAGCTTGACAATACCCCTGTTCTTTTTTTTTCTTTTCTTTGTTTCTTTTTTTTTTTATTTTTTTTATTTTTCAAGGTAGGGTCTCACTCTAGCCCAGGCTGACCTGGAATTCACTATGGAGTCTCAGTGTGGCCTCGGACTCATGGCAATCTTCCTACCTCTGCCTCCCAAGTGCTGGGATTAAAGTCATGCATCACCGCACCCAGCAATACCCCTGTTCTTGCGTGCTATGCTCAGGAGCTGTAATATTTGTTTTCAGCCTTCAGTTCTTTTCAGGGTATCCCCCATACTCACATAGTAGACCCCATTTATCAAGCTGCCACTCCATACCACTAAGAGAAAGATTACCACCCTGGGATTCTCTCCCTCCCCCTCGACACTCCATCTTCCAATGACTAAGCTTTATCTACACATTCTTGATTCATATGAGGGCACATACAACCACCACAGTAAGAAGGCATACCACCACACTCACACTGGGAAGGGAAAGGTAGCCATACTGGGATTTCCCCCACAGTTATGACCCTCTCCGGAAGTTCAGCCTTACTTGTATGTCCTACTACCCAAAGCAAGGGCCATGCAGTCACTCCTCACACACTCATGTTTAGCTCTGTTGGGTCCTTATTCAGGTGTTAAGTGTCATGCAAACTCTTTTCTGGAGCTCCATCTAAGCAGCTGAGGAGATGCTATCATCCATGCTAGAAAGAGACTTTTCAGCACTATGGCTGCTTGGGGGTTTTCGTGTTCCTATAAGTAAATCCTTGCCCATGATCCATTTTTAAAAGCCCACTAAACTCATTAGTCCACCAAGTTGAACTTTGGAGGCATTAACCTTTTATTCTGTCATGAGTGCCCTGCCTAAGGGAGCAAGCACTCTTTGTTACCATCCTGCTCTGCTTGCTGCTCTCTCCCACTGCTTCCTCCGTGCTGATGTGATGGATGTGACGCTGTTTCCTGCTCCTGTTGTGCTTTCCTTGCCACGATAGACTTCCCCTGGAAACTATAAGCTGAAAATAAACTCCTGTCTTAGGTTGCTTTTGATCAATTATTTTGTCCAAACAATAAGAATATAACTGACATATTCCCCTTGTGTATTTTGACCTGACATTGATGGTCCGCATGTATATGACCTAGCCTCAGTCCTCGGAGAAGAGACCACTTGGGGCCTGGCATGTCTAGCCTTAGCATCTGACTGCCCAGAATTTCTGTCAGCAGACTGTTGGCTCCTCCAGGGCCAGAAGGCCTTTGGTAGTTGAGAATCGATTCCTGCTGCTTCAAGTTGCCATATCTCCTTCTTACTGAAAGAATAGGAAATAGAAGAAAAAAGTCCTGGGCACAGACTCCTCAGGCTAATGTAGTTCTAGAAGCTACCATTCACTGAGTGCCTATCAGAAGCCAAAACCTGGTTGACGTGTGACATGAGGATTCCTGATACGTCTGCTGTGGTCAGCACTCACTGGGAAGTTCCGTTTGTCACCCCCGGGGTTCACAGGAAGCACAGGGCACAGGCCTGCGCAGAAGCTCACACTGAGCCTGGAGGCATGTCCTCATGCCGACTCTCTACTTTCTGAGTGTGACCCTGGGCAGTGTGCTGAACCTTTCTGTTTCTAGATCTCTCATCTAGAAAACAAGGATAAGCAGAGGATGTGCTCAGAGTCTACATGAAAGAATATCTGTGAACAGAGTACCAGGCATGTAATAAACACTATCATGTATTTTTAGCATCCCATTTATTATTATTATATTTTAAAGGAAACACACTTATTCAACCTCCGTGTATGGGTGCTGTCATTTCCATTGACATCTTGCTTTTGTTTATTTTATAGAGTGAGAGAGAAAGAGAGAGAGAGAGAATGGGCATGCCAGGGCCCCCAGCCACTGCAAACGAACTCCAGACACATGTACCACTTTGTGCATCTGGCTTACGTGGGTCCTGGGGAATCAAGCTAAGGTCCTTTGGCTTTGCAGGCAAATGCCTTAACCACTAAGCCATCACTCCAGCCCCCACTTTACTAACAAAATAATTACTAGGTCAGTATTAATATTATTCGCATTTTAGAAATGTGCAAGAAGGTCCAGTAACTTTCCAAAACTGATTCAGCTAATAAATGACAGCACGAGGATTAAATCCCAAGTTGCTCTGACACGAACCCTCCCTCTTTCTGACTTGTTCACCAAACTGCCTCCAGGGACGGCTGGAACTTAGCATGGCCATCAGGAGTCCCCTCGGCTGTTGCTAGAGGTTGATATGACACTGAGATGCCAGAGAGGCCCACCAGCAGGAACAGGCAGCTCAGCCAGAGAAACTGCTTAAACTGCTTGAAAGGTCAAGAGCCTTCCAGAGGGAATTAAATAACAAATCTTCCAAAAAAACAAAAAAGATGTCACTGTAGTAAGTGAGACTTAAATGGAGCAGCTGGCTGGGGAGAACTCTGGGTTTGGCAGCAGACTCATGTTCTTTTCCTGTTCTGCTGCCAACTTGCTGAACAACCAGGAAATTAGCAATCATCTATGGGGCTAGGTGAGCTTGAGACTCAACACCCTTATAAAGGCTTCTGAGGCAGAACTTGTCCACTTAGCCAGTCATTTAACACGTGTTATTGACCACCTGGCATGCACGAGGAGCCATGAATGCAACAGATATGGCTGAGTTTCTTTTTTAAAAATAATGCACATTTTATTTATTTGAGAGAGCAAAAGCAGGAGAGAGAGGGAGAATGGGTGCAACAGGGCCTCCAGCCACACTGCAAATGCATTCCAGATGCATGCGCCACCTTGTGCATCTAGCTTACGTGGGTACTGGGGGGTCCTTAGGCTTCACAGGCAAGTGCCTTATCTGCTAAGCCATCTGTTCAATGTCTGAGGTTCTTGTGTCCACAGCAGTTGGAGGGAGAGAGAAGCCACTACACAGGCCACAGAGCAGCGGTGTCCCAAAGAAATATTGTCTAGCTCAAGCTTTCATGGGAAAGAAACATTTCTGCTATGAACCAAAGGTAGATAGGGGCAGTGGGGAGAGATTCAGAGAGCTAGACACAAGGTTGTGGATTTTTTGACAATCCAGGACACTTGATTGTATGACTCCATGGAGACACTAAATCAGAGATGTTCTATGGCTGTTGTGACACATTCTACAAGGCCGACAGCAATGGCTTTGCACTTGGTGGCAGGCCTGGAGAGAGATGACAAGAAGAGGGGGCAATGAGGAGGTGGATTAAATGGAGGTTGGTCTCTGGCACCTAGATTAAATAGAGCTGCGGTAAGACCATCCCAGGGACGACTGGACAGCCTGTGACTGTCATCACCCGCTTGGCCACCCTGGGGCTCCAGCAAGGCCTTTTGACTCTAGACACAAACGTTCCTGTTTGACCTCAGTTTGCGCTGTTTTCAGGGTCCCCTCTCTGTGTTTGCAGTGTACACCCCTACCTCTTGCTCAGTCTCGAGTTTCACATGCATCCAACCAGTCACCAAGCGGTCACCGTGTCCTGGCCATCTCTGAGCCCCACCATCTCCGTGTGCTCCCCTAGCCCACCCTCAACCCCTTCTGCACACAGCACCACTCTCCAGCAAGCCTGCTCTCTAACACGGCGCCACAGGGAGCCGTATCTGCAACATCAGCGCTCATCCTGAGACTTGGGGTTTGGCTTAGCAGGCTGTGCGAAGGGCAGGGGGGAGAGAGCAATTATCGGCCTTCAAGACTCTGCCTGCGCTGTTGGCAGGAATGTTTTTTCCCTGGGTGTCAATACAAGCCCAGGGTCATTTTTCAGCGCTTGCCAATGGCTGTAATTGCATAGGCCTGAGAGGCTCTCTAGAGATTCCCCACGGCTCCCCATTCTCTCCTCCCGGACAGTGCTCTATAGATGCACCCCAGGCCATGGATCATGTTTTTCACATAACCCGTTAATTACTAAATAAAACAACCCAGCTTTCAACCTGATTAGCCCAGATTAATAGCCAGCAGCGGGTTTCACGCGCCTGCACAATTTATCACTGAAAAGAACTGTGTCTTTAATGATTTAGCTACCTGGCCTAGCAGGGCCTGCTCAGGGCCGTGGGCCTCTGAGAGGAGTTAATTGCTGTTCTTCGTTTCTGACCTGGAAAGGCCCAGGTGACAGTTCCCATTAGCCAGGCTTGGCCTGCCTGATGACAAAGGAGGGCAGGAAGCCCTTCCCTCCCACTTTGTTCGGGAGATATATGGAGGTCAAGTGTCCCCTGCCCCACCACCCCAGCTGCTTGCTGAAACAGGCGGAGACAACCTGTAAATTTATGTGCTGTTTTCTTTCCCCACTTCCTGCCTTTTCTTCCTTCCTCAGTATGTTGAAAAGAGTGAGACATTTTTGTCTTAATTGTTAAAATTGAGTAAGAATTCTCAGACCTTTCATTTAAAAAAAAAAAGAAAAATGAACGGTTTTCCTCTGGCTCCTTTCTACATTTTACCATGATTCTTTTCTAGCAAGGAGATAGAGTGATCCAGCTTTGTTTAATCATTTCTCATAAAAAAATAAATCCCTTTTTGAACGTCAGAACTGGTTACTAGCATCAAATCCAGCTCTGGCGGTTTTCAGAACAGAATGCTGAGGTGTAAGGGAGAGTGGGGTTCAGCTTCCCAAAGGTAACCCGGCTGGGAAGTGCTCACACAGCTAACATGACCAGATAAAGGTGTGCGGGGCTTGGGGGGGGGATGGGAGAGGAGGTGTAGTTTCTCAATTGCTAATTATAATAATGGAAGTTGCTACTGATGACTAGTATATTCTAAACTTTGTTCTTTTTAAAGTTACCACACTTGTGAGAGAAACCATTCTCAGCTTTCTGATGAAATGGAGCGGCTGTGCCACAGGTTCTTCTTCCAAGGATGCGAACCACCATAGATTAAAAGTCTCTGAAAGATGGGCTGTAGAGATGGCTTAGCGGTTAAGCGCTTGCCTGTGAAGCATAAGGACCCTGGTTCAAGGCTCAATTCCCTGGGACCCACGTTAGCCAGATGCACAGGCGGGCACACGCATCTGGAGTTCACATGCAGTGGCTGGAGGCCCTGGTGCGCCCATTCTCTCTTTCTCTGCCTCTTTCTCTCTCTGTCACTCTCAAATAAATAAATAAAAATAAACAAAGCCTTTTTAAAAAAAAGTCTCTGGAAGAAAGCTGCAGCTGGACTGAATGTATGCAAACAATTTTTGTCATCATTTCCTGAAGAATACAGTAGAGCAACTATACTATACATGACATCTACGTTGTTCTGGTATTACAAGTAATCTAGAGATGGTTTAAAGTCTACTGCAGGATACATGTAGGTTATATGTAAATGCTATACCATTTAATATGAGGAAGTAGACATCCATAGATTTTTGTGTTTGGGGGTATCTGAGAACCAATCACCTATGAATATTACAAGATGACTATGCAGAGATTTCCTATATCTCTCTTCCCCAATTTCCTCCACCTTGAACCCAGTATCTGTTATCAACAGCTTACAATGGTAAGTTGTGTTTATTGTAATTTATGAATCATGTTGATAAATCATTATTAGTTAATTTTAGGACCATGTGTTTTGTCAGTTCTGTAAAAAATACATAACACCATGGTCTTCCATTGCAATATCATATAGAATAGTTTTATGCCCTAAAACTCCCAATTTTTCTACTGTCTGTATAGCTGTGCCTTTTCCAGACAGAATGTCACATAGGTAAGATCAGGCAGTATCAAGCCTTCGAATGGCTTTTTGTTTTGTTTTGGTTCGGTCTGGTTTTTGGTTTTTCGAGGTAGGATCTCACTCTAGCCCAGGCTGACATGGAATTTACTATGTAGTCTCAGAGTAGCATGCGCCACCACACCTGGCTCAAGAATGAGTGTTTTGGCTCGCTGTTTTTTTGTTTTTTTTTTTTTAATCAGATTTACCTTGTGCAAATATTGTCTCCCAACCAACCATTGCAATTTTTTTTTTCTCATTCTCTTAACAAAATCTTACACCGAGCAGAAATTTCTAACAATAAATTATGGCTAGTCAATTTTTTTCTCATGGACAATGCTTTTGATGTCATTCCTGAAACGTCACCACCAAGCCAACATGAGCTAGATTTTCTGCTATGGCATTTCTAGGACTTTTCCGCTTCTTGTACATCTAGGCTGACGATCCATTTTGACTTAATGTTTATGAAGAATAGAAACTCTGTGTCTAGATCCTTTCTTACTCTCTTTTTTTTTCTTATTCTTTTGCATCCAGTTGCTCTGTCATTGTTTATTGAAAAGATGATCTTTGCTTCATTGTGTAGTTCTTGCTCCTTTGTCACAGATCAGCTGACCACACCTGTGTGGGTCTGTTAGGTCAAGGCTTACTATTCTGTTGCATTGATCTACATGTCTATCCTTTATCTAATACCATGTCATCTGCATTTACTGCACCTTGACATTGTATTGAAATCAGGCTGTGCAAATCCGCTGAACTGGGTCTTTAGTATTGCTGGGTAAAGCCGACATCTTCTATACCAAGTCTTCCCATCCATGAGCATGAAATCTTCCTCCACTTCCTTCATCAGTTTTATAATTTTCCTTCGACAGATGTTGTAAATACTTTGCTAGGTTTAAACTTGCATATTTCACTTGGGAGGATATAAATAGATTTGTTTTCGTTTCATATTCCAATTGTTTATTGTTAGTATAGGTGATAGTGATTATTTTCGTATAACAACTTTGTGTTCTATATCCTATTGGGTGTCCATTGTTTCTGGAGGTATTTTTGCTTTATTTCTTTTGATTATTTGGTGAGTTCTCTTAGATGTTCTATAAGACAATCATGTCATCTTAGAATAGAGGTGGTTTTCTTTCCTACTGTACTTGCCTCTTATTTCTAAACAAACTTATTTTCAAATGATATTTTCATATTTTTTTGTTATTGCCTTCTTTCATTCTTTCCCTCCTTTTAAAAGCCTGAATATGAATATGGTTTGGTAATCAAATAAAGCCCATCACTCCTAACATTTATTTTTAACCATTACCACTGAATTTAAATGGTTCCCATAGCCTTTTTCACCAAGATGTCAAAAGTGAAGGGGGAGCCCCTGCCCCTCTCAAAGCTAGTATGGAAGCAAAGATCTTGAAGGCCAATAAGGCAGTGCAGAAAGTTTCCACAGCCATACAGGTAAAGAAGATCCATGCGTTGAGTTGGAGAGATGGCTCAGTGATTAAAGATCCATGTCACCTACCTTCAGGTGACCCAACATGCTAAAGCTCCAGAGGTAGCCCAAATATTCTCAGAAGACCACGCCCAGGAGAGGCAAGCTTGACAAGAGCTATCATGAGGTGCCCCTGACCACTGAGTCTGACTAGAATGTCAAGACCAACAAACACCACATCTCACAGGCTGTGAAGCAGCCACATGACCTTGACGGGGCCAAGGTCCACAGCCTGGTCAGGTCAGGCCCAAGAGGGAGGAGCTGGCTTTTGGTGATGAGATCATCTAAACTGAGCCCAACTGTCTAATATGCATATTTTCCCAGGAGATAATGAGGAATTAGTGAGAGAATTTGTTGTTGGGGACATGATGCCTTCTAGCAACTCAGAAATTCCTAGTCAAGTTATCTTCTTCCTCTGAAGTACTTCGTATAAGTTTCTTGAGTAGGATCTATGATAAAATTTCTCCATTTTATTCCAGGTCAGCCTGGGCTAGAATGAGACCCTACCTTGAAAAACAACCACAAAAAAAGTCTCCATTTTATTGTCTTCAGTGTCTTTATTTTGCTTGTTCTTCTTGAATGATGAATTTGGCTCATAATCATTGGTTGACAATTCTTTTCTTTTGTATATCTTTTTTAAATTTTTTATTTATTTTATTTTAGTTTGGTTTTTGGAGGTAGGCTCTTGCTGTAGACCAGGCTGGCCTGGGATTCACTCTGTCATCTCAGTGTGGCCTCAAACTCATGGTAATCCTCCTACCTCTACCTCCTGAGTGCTGAGATTAAAGGCATACGCCACAACACCTGGCTGTATTTCTTTTTTAATAATTTATTTATTTATTTATTTGAGTGTGTGTGTGTGTGTGAGAGAGAGAGAGAGAGAGAGAGAGTGAGAGAGAGAGAGAGAGAGAGAGAGACAGAGAGAGAGACAGAGAGAGAAAGACATACACAGAGAGAATAGGTGCCAGGACTTCTTGCCACTACACATGCACTCCAGACACTTGCACCACTGTGCAGCTGGCTTTACATGGGTACTGGACAATTGAATCCAGGCCTCCAGGCTCTGCAAGAAAGCACATTTAACTGCTGAGCCATCTCTCCAGCACATTCTTTTGTATTTTGACAGCATATGTTCTGAATATTCATTCAGATCTGTCTTCTTATTCACTGATTTTTCCTTTATGCAGGCCTAATGCATGGTAGTTTAAGTTTATTCTCTTATTCATTTAGGTTTTACTTACAATCATTGTATTTTCCCATGTTGCATGAATTCTATACATTCCTATGAGTTATATCTGCTAGGTTTCTACAGGTGCCTGGGGCAGAGGTTGAGAGAATTATTCATTGCTCCCCTATTTCATTCCCTCCTGTGTCCCAAAACATCATCTCCTTGTCCTTTTTATTTATTTAATTTTAATTTTATTTATTAGAGGGAGAAAGAAGAGAGAGAATGGGTGTGCCAGGGTCTCCAGCCTCTACTAACAAACTTCAGATGTATGTGCCACCTTAGTGCATCTGGTTACATGGGTATTGGGGAATTGAACCTGGGTTCTTAGGCTTCACAGGTAAGTGCCTTAACCACTAAGCCATCTCTCCAGCCCTCTTTGTCCTTTTGAAAGAATGATTTTTTCTTGATTCTCATCCCATAATCCAAGTGCATGAAGTCTTTGGGAATTTACTTCTGCTGCTTACTGTTTCTTCTGACGACTATTTGCAGTGGCTGGGGCTTCTCATGTGTTTGGAATTCTGGGTTTGGGAGCTCACGTTAGGGGTAGTCTGCGGGAATCCATAAAGTCTGGATTCTCAGTATTGACAGACGGTGCAGTTGCTACTGCCAGGCCGCTCTGGAGGGCTCTCATACCAGGCATTTTAGAGTTCGTTGTTCTGTTGGAAGTTGCCGGTCAAGATAAATGTGGAATGAAATCCCTTGTGAAGGTACATTTTATTTTCACTTTCGGTTACCAGTGAGCAGGTTATTTCCAGTGCAGCCTTTTACTAAGACTGTGCTTCCTGCTTTACTTGTGGTCTCAGGTCCAGTTCTCCATCTGACTCGGGCTATCACATCTTCCGTCTCCTGCAGGGCCACAGAAAGTCAAGTTTGTTTCAGAGATTGACACCCACCCTTAGAGTAAGGGCAGCTTCTGCTCAGCGCTGCACTTTGACCTACTCAATGCAGCCAGCTCACTCTTTCGTTTCGGCTCCTGATCGTCCACCCCACCTCTGGCTCAGCCCCACATTCAGGTCATCTACAAGTTTGCATGTGCTGTGGTTTGAATCCGGAATATCCTTCAAAGGCCCATGTGTTAAAGGCTTTGTCTACAGAGTACACTGTTGGGAGGTAATCAGAGTCTTATAATGTGTGTGTGTTGGGGGGGTGAGAGATTTGAGGTCTTTGGGGAGGTCCTTATGGGAGGATTATGAGATGCAAATCTCTCTTTTTCCCCCCATTCCTAGCTGTGAGGTGAATGGTTGTGTTCCAGCATGCTCTGCCCTCTTTCCGTGATCTGCTGCCACGGGCCCAAAACAGCAGAGCTAATAGCTGAGAACTGAAATCTCTCAAACTATAAGCCAAAATAACCCTTTTCTCTTTATGAGTTGATTTATCTTAGGCATTACAATAATGGAACATGAATGAACACAGTGTATTATATCCAGATTATTTACAGTTTTACATTTCATTACAGTTTTAAATTTCTAGACCAATTTTAAGGCTCTTTTGCTATTTGCTAGAAATGGCATACCACAAGTTTCTTTCTGAAAGTGGTCATTTTATTTTCACCCAATGTTAAATGTCACCCTCACTAAGAACTGTATGTATATATTGAAAACTTATTGGTAAGATTGTGTGTATGTTGAAAATTACAAGGTAGCATACTGTCAGCACATACCTGTTATGGAAAGAAGCCAGCAATTTGGAATCATTTGCTCTTTTGTTTTCTTGGTAAGAGAAAAACCACGTGCTATATTTTAAGTACCTTGCCGTGCTGTAACCTGTGAACTGTGAACTGTTTATAGTTTCTCACTATCTGCCATTTAAAGTAATTCTAAACTCACCTAATTGGGAACATATGAACGGTGGCTCCTTGTAATAAACTGGGAGGAATAGGATAAAGGCGTGCTTTTCTGACTAGCTGCCCAAGCTACAGGTGTCTTACTGACATATTTTGGCCAAAGGCATTGCTAATAAATCTTAAATCATATATTTTATTTTATTTATTTTTTATTAAGTAGAAACTTTGTCTGGACACCTCATGTGTTAGTATCATCATTGCCCTCCTCCCTGGGCCCTTCCACTGTCCTCCTCCATAGAACTGCTGGTATCCCCCTGGGGTTGTGGGTTAAATCATACATTTTATAGTCAGCAGTGGAAGCTCTAATCTTTTCTTCCCCTCATCTCAGGGATCAGCTCACCTTCTCACCCTCCTTCTGCAAAACAAGTGTTTGTTCCCACTCTGGAAACACTGGTTTGGTTGTGGCACATTAAGAGAGGACACTTCATTTTTTTTTTAATTTCTGTTTGTTTGTTTATTTATTTATTGGAGAAAGAGAGGGAGAGAAAGAGAAAGAGGCAGGAACAGAGAATAGACGCACAAGGGCCTCTAGCCACTGCAAACAAACTCCAGATGCATGTGCCAGCTTGTGCATCTGGCTTACATGGGTCCTGGGGAATCTGGGTCTTCACAGACAGGTGCCTTAATCACTAAGCCAGAGAGATGACACTTCAGACATGTAGCAAATGGAGGGCAGGAATTCTGACTGCATCCTATCCTGCACAGGATAGCCCATAACAAAGAATTATTTAGTCAAAAACATGACAAATTTTCAAGTTGAGAAACCAATTCATCAGGGAAACCGTGTCTCCCTGACCATGCCTTGTATAGTCTTCCTAATTCTAGTCTATTGGGCTGTACTTTCGTGCCCAAATAATCCACATTGTGTTCATTTCTGTACTTCCTGGCTGAACATACTTCACAGGCGTGGTATGCAAACTGCTTGCGGGCGGCGCCATTGCTGGTTTAATCCCTGCCCCTGGACTAGAAGGTGTCACAGGGTTTGAGAGAAAGCCACTTACCCAAATGTACTTCATGCGGTTATTCAGATCTGGTCCTTCCTTATTCTAAACCACAAAGACCAGTGCACACAGTAGGGGGCTTACTTTCCTCTAAAGCATAGGCTGGGTTGGCAATGCTGTATGCCATGTGGACACAGGGTTCTGGGCGGAGAACGTAGGCAGAGGCAGAGTGGGAGTGATGAATGGGGACCCAAGAAGGAAATCAACAGCAGGGTAGTGGTGTTAGGGGGACTGCCTCTAGTTCTGTATTTGGGCTACAGACACCCACGTGGCACTCCTAAAGCTAGGTCAGCTTTGAAGAGCTGTGAAGCCGCATCCAAGGCAGGCAGGCAAGGCAGAAGGCCAGCGAGGGCGGGGAGCAGAATCAAAGGCTCCAGAGCACTCATGAAAGGGGCTTTGAGGGCTGACTTTGGGCATTTGGAGGGGAGCTCTTCACCTGTTTCAGATCAGTCATGACAGCAGCCCAGCCTTGCTCAGAGTGAAAAGTCAGTGGATGTACTGCAATAAGGCTCCCTCGCTCTAAGACCGCCCAGCCCCCTGCCAACCTGGGGCCCAGAGACTCATCTGTCTCCACTTCTCCCGGGTGGGAGGTGGGGAAAGATCTGCCTCAGCCTTGTCTGCACCCACCTACCACTCACTTTCTACTTCACAGAACGTCCTGATCAGATGGGAAGGCGCTCAGATCTCACGTATGCTCTCTGACTTTGCATTTTCTACATGAAGCCATCTAGGGAATGGTAGCGGCTGGCGCCCGCTCCAAGGTCTCTTCTCTTTGAGAGCTGTTCTCCTTGGCTGAGGGGTCTGCGAGCAAGCACTTTGACTTCAAGGGCCCAGATAGGGTCCGAAATGGGCCCTGGGATTGCATTGGCACTGGAGCTCCCATGGTTCCCAGAAGAATATTTGACCCAAAATAGAACTGGTTATCAACCTAAGGAAACAGGTGCAGAGAGGGTTTCTAAGCCAGATCAATGTCATTTCCCACAACAGCGAGAAAATAAAATCCATGTTGAGTTCTCTCACACCGCTAACGAATAGGAGGCAGGGCTGGGTGAGGGGCATCAAGGGAATGGGAGGGAGGCCGTTATCCATTGAGCTTTTTCTACTTATGCAATAGATCTTCATTATCTGCACTGTCCTGTGGCTCTACTAGTCCCCAGAGAGACACTTAATGACGTAACTGCTTAATAAGTGGTGACTGGGGCCCCCAAAGAGCTGATGGAAGACCAAGGCGACTGCCTTCTGTCCCCAAGTTCAGCATCTCCTCCTCACTGCTGCTCGCTGAGGTTAGTGGTCAGTGGAGAGAAAAGCTGCTGGTGCCTACCCAGCCTCCAGCACTTGCTCGTTGAAAGGTGCGCAGCAGGGCCGGTCAGCGGCCCACGTGCCCGGAAAGGAGGCTGCGGTGTGTGCGCTCTTCAGTCCCTGCCTGTGCTCCACCCAGGACGCTTGGTCCTTTCCTTTCCTCCACCAGACACGCGCCTGGGGCTCCCTCTGTGCCACGTGGGACGAGCCCCACCACGGTGCTCCGCCACCCTGCCATCCTGCCCAAGGTCTGCCTTTCTCTGTCTGGAGCTACTCTGCTGTGCTTTCACAGTCACTCCTGGCTCACACCTCCAGATCATGCACGGCCCAAGATTTTCCTCAGAGATAGAAAATCAAGCAGAGGCATTGTTCTCTCTCAAGGAAACAACCTGGAAGATGTCAAGGGTTACACAGAGCTATTATCCCAATGTTGTTTTTAACTGCAAACAGTTTTAGTGTTCAATCTATCCACACAACATGAAGGGAAATCATGCAATGGTTAAAAGTTCTGATTTTAGCCAGGCGTGGTGGTGCACACCTTTAATCCCAGCAACTTGGGAGGCAGAGGTAGGAGGATTGCTGTGAATTCGAGGCCTGTCGGATGCTACATGGTGAATTACAGGACAGCCTGGACTAGAGTGAGACCCTACCTCAGAAAAGAAAAAGTTCTAATTTCCAGAAGCATCCATGTTAAAGGGGAGATGAGATATTCATTAGATATGCAACAAGGATTTAACTCATTAGTGATAAATGAAAACATGCAGAGGGTCTCTGGCCAAAAGTATTTTATTGTGAAGTTGTGCAGAATTGTTTTCATGTGATTTATTATTATTTATTATTGTTTATGAATTTACTACCTGCTTGCTGTTTACATTAAATGGCAGCAAGACCCTCCCCTTGGACCATCACCTTCCTCTTGTCCATCAAACCACTGAATGCCACTTCATTGCTCCTTTTATGTCTGTCTGGCCTATAGGGCTTCAAGCACCATGAGAATATCTCTCTGATCATTAGGATAGTGGACACACTTTCATGTACTTATAGGACATGGATATATCTTCTTTTATGAGTAAAAATTAAAGCTTTATTTTTTTAGCTCTGATTTTTTTTAGGTCTTCATGTATTCTGTATGCAAAGTCTTCATGGGAGACCATACTACATACATCTTGTTCCAGGCTGTGGATAGTTTTCATTCTTCTTTAAGAATTTGTTCTAATAATTTGGTATTTTTATTTTATTTTTTTAATTTTTTTTTAAATTTATTTATTTGAGAGCGACAGGCACAGAGAGACAGATAGAGGGAGAGAGAGAGAATGGGCGCGCCAGGGCTTCCAGCCTCTGCAAACGAACTCCAGACGTGTGCGCCCCCTTGTGCATCTGGCTAACGTGGGACCTGGGGAACCGAGCTTCGAACCGGGGTCCTTAGGCTTCACAGGCAAGCGCTTAACCGCTAAGCCATCTCTCCAGCCCGGTATTTTTATTTTTAATGAATCTATTAATTTAAATTTTTATTTCAGTGCCCTTTCTAAGTAATGTCTGCATGTTCCAATATGCTAAATATATTTTACTTTTTTCTAAAAGTAAAAAAAAAAAGCACTTGATAAAATTCACTATCTCCTCATAATAGCAGGTCTGAATAAATAATGCATAGAAGATTATACCTCAACATAATAAAGAATATATATGGGCTGGAGAGATGGCTTTGCAATTAAGGCACTTTCCTGCAAGCCAAAGGACCTCGGTTTGATTTCCCAGGACCCACATAAGCCAGATGCACAAGGTGGCACATGTGTCTGGAGTTTGTTTGCAGTGGCTGGAAAACCTGGCACACCCATTCTCCATCTCTCTCTCAAACAAAAAATAAATATTTTTTAAAAGTCAGCATAATACTGAATGGGGAAAAATGAAAACATTTCCTCTAAAATCAGGACCAATACAGTGTATCTACTCTCTACCACCTATTCAATAGATGACTAGAAATTTTAGCCAGAACAATCAGGCAAGGAAAAGAAGAGTCCCAGATAGGAAAGGGGGAATTCAGATCTGGTGGTTTGAATGTAAAATGTCCACCATAGCCTCATGTGTTCTTCTACTTACATATATACAATACCATCCTATTAAGTTCCCCTCCCTCCCTTTCTAGTCCCTTTAAATCTCCTTTCTAGCTTACTGACCTCTGCTACTGAGGTTTTTTTCTACTCACACATAAGTCCAATCACTTATAGCTAGGATCCACATATGAGATAGAACATGCGATGTTTGGCTTTCTGGGGCTGAGTTACCTCACTTAGTATAATCCTTTCCACATCTATCCATTTTCCTGAAAACTTCATAACTTAATTTTTCTTTAACACTTCATTGTGTAAATGTGCCACATCATCACTATCCACTCATCTGTTGAAGGATATCTAGGCTGGTTCCATTTTCTAGCCATTGTAAATAGAGCAGCAATAAACAGGGTTGAGCAAGTATCTCTGAAGTAGTGAGATGAGTCCTTAGGATATATGCCTAGGAGTGCTATAGCTGGGTCATATGGTAGATCTATTTTTAGCTGTCTCGGGAATCTCCACACTGATTTCCACAGTGGCCAGACCAGATTTCATTCCCACCAACAGTGTGGAAAGAAAGTGTAGAAAGGTTCCTCTTTTCCACATCCTCACCAGCATTTATGGTCATTTGTTTTCATGATGGTAGCAAATCTGACAGGAGTGAGATAGAATCTCAACATATTTTAATCTGCATTTCCGTGATGACTAGGGATGTCAAACATTTTGTTAGATGTTTATATGCCATCTGTATTCTTTTGAGAACTCTCTATTTAGTTCCATAGCCCATTTTTAATTGGCTTGTTTGAGTTCATATTATTTAATTTTTTGAGTTCTTTGTATGTCCTAGATATTAATCTTCTATCAGATGTGTAGCTGGCAAAAATTTTCTCCCATTCTGTAGATCGTCTCTTTGCTCTATTCACAGTGTCTTTCCCATACAAAAATCTTTGTAATTTCATGAGGTCCCAGTGGTTAATCTGTGGTTTTATTGCCTGAGCAAAAGGGGTTATATTCAGAAAGTCTTTGCCAAGACCAATATATTGAAGGGTTTCCCCTACATTTTCCTCTAGCAGTTTCAGAGTTTCAGGTCTGGTATTAAGGTCTTTGATCCATTTTGACTTAATTCTTATGCATGGAAAGAAATAAGGATCTATTTTCATCCTTCTACAGATACATATCCTATTTTCCAAGCACCATTTGCTGAAGAGGCTGTCTTTTCTCCAATGAGTATTTTTGGCATTTTTATAGAATATCAGGTAGCTATAGCTATCTGGACTTACATCTGGGTCCTCTATTCTGTTCCATTGATCTACATGTCTGCTTTTGTGCCAGTACCATGCTGATTTTGTTAGTATGGCTTTGTAGAATAAGTTAAAATCAGGTATTGTGATACTACCACCCTTATTTTTGTTGCTTAGTATTATTTTAGATATTTGAGATTTTTTGTGATTCCAAATGAATTTTTGGGTTGTTTTTTCTATTTCTTTGAAGAATGCCATTGGAATTTTGATGGGGATTGCATTAAATGTGCAGATTGGTTTTGGTAAGATTGCCATTTTCACAATATTGATTCTTCTAATCCAGGAACAAGGGATGTTTTTCCATTTCCTAATGTCTTCTGCAATTTCTCACTTGACTGTTTTAAATTTTTCATTGTAGAGATCCTTCACTTCCTTGGTTAGGTTTATTCCAAGGTACTTTATTTATTTATTTATTTATTTTTGATACAATTGTGAATGGGAGTGATTCTCAGATTTCATTGTCTGTGTGTTTGTTGTTAGTATATAGGAAGGCTACTGATTTTTGAGTATTTCTTTTGTATTCTGCTACATAGCTATATGTGTTTATCAGGTCTAACCATTTGCTGGTAGAGTCTTTAGGGTCCTTTACCTATAGAATATGTCATTTGCCAAAAATAATACATTGATCTCTTCCTTTGCAGTTTGTATCCCTTTTATGTGTATCTCTTGCCTTATTGCTATGTCTAAGACTTCCAATACTATATTAAATAAAAGTGGGGACAGTGGACACCCTTGTCTTGTTCCTGATTTTAGTGGAAAAGCTTCCAGTTTTTCCCCATTTAGTAATATGTTGGCTGTAGGCTTGTCATTAATAATAGCCTTTATTATATTGAGATATGTTCCTGCTATTCCCAATCTCCGTAGGACTTTTATCATAAAGGGATGTTGGATTTCTCTGCATCTAATCAAATGATCATGTGAATTTTGTCCTTCAGTCCATTTATATAATGTATTACATTTATTGATTTGCATATGTTGAACCATCCTGGAACCCCTGGGATAAAGCCTACTTGGTCAGGGTGAATGATCTTTCTGATATATTCTTGCATTATGTTTGCCAATATTTTGTTGAGAATTTTTGCATCTATGTTCATGAGGGACAGTAGTCTGTAATTTTCTTTTCTTTTTTTTTTTTTTTTTTTTGTTCTGTCTGCCTGGTTTTGGTATCAGGGTGATGCTGACTTTGTAGAAGGAGTTTGATAGGATAACTTCTTTTTCTATTTTATGGAAAACCTTAAGAAGCAATGGTGTTAGTTGTTCCCCGAAGGTCTGGTAAAATTCACCAGTGAATCCCTCTGGGCCTGGACTTTTTTTAGTTAAGAGATTTTTTTGGTTTGTATTGTATTGTATTGTATTGTATTGTATTGTATTGTATTGTATTGTATTGGTTTTCTGAGGTAGGGTCTCATTCTGTTCCTGACTGACCTGGAATTCACTATGTAGTCTCAAGATGGTCTCGAACTCATGGTGATCCTCCTACCTCTGCCTCCTGAGTGCTGGGATTAAAGACATGTACCACCATGTCCAGCTTAGTTGGGAGATTTTTGATAACTGCTTGGATCTCCATACTTGTTATAGGTCTATTTGAGTGACTAATCTCAGCTTGATTTAATTCAGGTAGGTCATATAAATCAAGGAAATCATTCATTTTTTTCAGATTTTCAAACTTAGTGGAGTATATGTTTTTATAATATGTTGTCCCTATGATTTTTGATTTTTTCTGGTATCTGTTGGGATGTTGCCTTTTCTATCTCTAATTTTATTAATTTGTGTTTCTTCTTTCTTTCTTTTGGTCAGATTTGCTAAGCATTTATCAATCTTACTTATCCTTTCAAAGAAACAACTCCATTTCATTGATTCTTTGGATTATTTTTTGGTTTGTAGTTTATTAATATCTGCCCTAATCTTTATTATTTCTTCCTGTCTACTGAGTTTTGGTTTGCCTTGCTCTTCTTTTTCCAAGGCTTTAAGGTGAAGCATTATGTCATTTACTTGAGACCTTTCTAATTTCTTTTTTTTTTTTTCATCTTTGCATTAGGATTTACAAATTTATATAGTCTTTCCGGGGGGGGGGGGGGAAGAAGGGAGAGAATAAGGGAAAGAGAGAGAAAGGAACTTGAAGATGAAATCCTGACAAGACTTAAGAAAAGAAGGAAAACATACCATCCTTTTAAAATGATGAGAGTTTAAAGAAAAATACAGGGGAAAATGTTCTGTATTGCAGTGAATCTGTCAGTGGCAGCCTGAGGGGAGGTGAGTCCTGTGTGCTGGGTCTACACAGGCTCTACTTGGACTCCTCAATCACACCTTTGCTGAGATCTGTCATTTTGGGATATTTTACTTTCTTCTGGTCCAGTTCATTCTGAGCCCAAAGTAGCAGTTTCAGTAATTTTGCCAGCTTGGGTGTGGACTCACGATTTTCATAATCTAGAACAGCTCGGTTAGCTTCACTCCACACCTTTTGCCTTTGCATCATGTGAAGGAGATCTCCAAAGGGCGATTCCTCAGGACTTTGTCAAAGGCTAGCAAGGCCAGTGTGCGCTCCATCTCTGTGAGGCACTCTCTGCTTTCCTCACCCTGCTCTGCCAGCTGCGAATGGGCAAACTCCAATGCTGTCTCAGTCTCACACTGGCGGATGAGTTCAATCAAGTGCTGTTGCTGCAGGTGGAAGTAGAGGTACCGATTTGTGTCCAGGAGCTCTGGGTGGAGGTGTTGATCAGGGCGATGGCCTCCTGAATCTGACCCTTCAGAATCATCTCCCGAATCTTGATCCGCTCATCCAGCATTTCTAGATCCACACTTGGTTCAATACCAGATTCCATTCGAAACTTTTCTGCTGCTTCCTTAAAGCCCTCTGTGACCAGGTAGTTAGTTCATGATGAGACGGTTCATGTCTGCTCGTTGCACATGTAAGTTATTGAGTTTTTCCATCCACTCATCTTTTGTTATTTCATCGGGCTTTTCTGTATAACTCATTCTGATTTATTTCATGCGGAACCCGCCTCCTGCGAGACAAAGTGTGGGCGGTGGCTCCACAGCCGCTCCCGAGGTCCCTAATTTCTTAATATAGGCACTTAAAGCTATAAATTTTCCTCTTAAGACTGCCTTCATTTTGTCTCAAAGGTTTGGGTATGTTGTGTTCTCATTATCATTTGACTTTATGAATTTTTAAATTTCCTTCTTGATTTATTCATTGACCCATTCATCATTTAGTAGTGTATTGTTTAGTTTCCATGATTTTGTGTATGCTCTATAGCTTTTCTTTGCTATTGATTTGTAGTTTACTTTGTTTGTTTTTTTTTTTTTTTCTTTTTCTTTTCTCAAAGTAGGGACTCACTGTAGTCCAGGCTGACCTGGAATTCACTCGGTAGTCTCAGGGTAGTCTTGAACTCACAGCAATCCTCCTACCTCTACCTCCCAAGTGCTGGGATTAAAGGCATGTGCCACCATGCCCGGCTTAATTTGTAGTTTGATTCCACTGTGGTCAGATAGAATGCAAGGAATTATTTCAATTTTCCTGTATTTGTTAACATTTGCTTCTTGTCCTAATATATGGTCTATTTTAGAGAATGTTCCATGTGCTGCTGAAAAGAATATATATTCTGCAGCATTTGGATGAAATGTCCTGTATATATCTATTAGGTCCATTTGTTCTATGACCTCATTTAATTCAGATGCCTCTCTGTTTATTTTTTGCTGGGATGACCTGTCAATTGATGAGAATGAGGTGTTGAAGTCCCCCACTACCACTGTGTTTATTGTTATCTGTGACCTTACTGCTAATAGCATTTGCTTGATGAAGTTGGGAGCCCACATGTTTAGGATTGTAATGTCCTCCTGTTGGAGTGTGTCTTTAATTAATATAAAGTTACCTTCCTTATCTTTCCTAACTAATGTTGGACTGAAGTCTACCTTGTCATATATTAGGATAGCAACCCCTGCATGTTTTCTAGGCCCATTTGCTTGAAACACCGTTTTCCAACCTTTCACCCTAAGATAGTGCCCATCCTTTTTAGAAAGGTGAGTTTCTTGGAGGCAACAATTTGAAGGATCCTGCTTTTTAACTCAGTCTGCAAACGTACATCTTTTGGTTTGGGTATTGAGGCTATTTATATTAAGAGATATTATTGAAAGGTGTGTGTTTATTTTTGCCATTTTTTTTGAAGTTCTGGTTTTACCTTTGTTCTCTTATGTTAACTAGTATTTGAGTATTGTTTGTTTTTTCTAGGTTCCTTATATGTGGGCTTTTCTTTCTCTTCAGCATGGAGGAGTCTTTCAAGTATTTTCTGTAGAGCTGGTTTTGTCTTCAAATATTCCTTTAGCCTGCTTTTGTTGTGGAATGTCCTTATTTCTCCATGTATTTGAATGGATAGCTTTGCAGAAAAAAGTAACTTCTGGCTTTTTTTTTAATTTATTTTTTTTGTTATTTTTATTTATTTATTTGAGAGCGACAGACAGAGAAAGAGGCAGAGAGAGAGAGAGAGAGAATGGGTGTGCCAGGGCTTCCAGCCACTGCAAACGAACTCCAGACGCATGTGCCCCCTTGTGCATCTGCCTAATGTGGGTCCTGGGGAGTCAAGCCTCGAACCGGGGTCCTTAGGCTTTCATAGGCAAGCGCTTAACTGTTAAGCCATCTCTCCAGCCCCCTTCTGACTTTTAAAGTTTGTGTTGAGTACTCTTTTGTAATTCTGATGGGCTTGCCTTTGTAGGTAACTTGATTTTTCTAACTGCTTTCAATATGTTTTCTTTGGTTTCTATGTTTGGTAGTTTAATTGTAATATGACAAGGAGAGTTTATTTCCAGGTTTTGTGTGGTTGGTGTTCTAAAGGATTCTTCTATCTGCATTGGCATCTCTTTCCCAATTTGGGGGAAGATTTTTTCTGTGATTTTGTCGAAAATGCCTACTATGCCTTTGGAGTGGAATTCTTCTTCTACTAGACCCTGAATTCTTATGTTTGATCTTTTCATAGTGTCCTGAATATCTTGATATTCCCATTCATACTTTCCTATTAGTTTGTCTTTCTCTTTGTTGGACTGTATTAGATCTGCCACCTGGTCTTTTAGCTTAGATATTCTGTCCTTTTCTTCACCCCTTCTTTTTTTTTTTTAATTAATTAATTTATTTTTTAAAATTTATTTATTTATTTGAGAGCGACAGACACAGAGAGAAAGATAGATAGAGGGAGAGAGAGAGAATGGGCGTGCCAGGGCTTCCAGCCTCTGCAAACGAACTCCACACGCGTGCGCCCCCTTGTGCATCTGGCTAACGTGGGACCTGGGGAACCGAGCCTCGAACCGGGGTCCTTAGGCTTTACAGGCAAGCGCTTAACCGCTAAGCCATCTCTCCAGCCCCACCCATTCTTCTGGTGAGATTTTCTACGGAGTTTTTTCATTTCATTAACTGTGTTCTTCATTGCTAGTAATTCTGACTGGTTTTTCTTTATTATTTCTATTTCCTTATTTATGCCTTGTATTGACCTCTTTATTTCATTAAATTGGTTTCCTGTGTCTTCTTTGATTCCTTTGATTTCTTCTTTCATTCCTTTAATTTTCTCTTTGACTTCTTTGAGCATATTTATAATCATTCTTTTGAAATTTTTCTCAGGCATTTTTTCTAACTCATTCTCACTGGAGGTCATTTCTGATACATTAATACTTTTTGGTGGATTTATGTTGTCTTGATTTTTGGTGTTTCTTGTGTTATAATGTATATATTTTTGCATCTTGGATTAATTTAATACTTGGATTTTCTAGTTGCAATATTATTAGATATATCAATCAATCTGATGTTATATATCTTCAGGATAGGAGCTAAAGATGCTAGGTATGGCTCTGAAGACTCTCAGGGAATCTACAAAAGTGACCCTAGGTATTGGGTTTGCCTACTATGAGATTATTCAAGACGGCTGAATGGAACAAAATACAGGCAGATTCTAAAATTTAATTAAACAATGTATACATTCAATGAAAAACAGCAGAGTGTTTATACAAGAATAGGTATTATAACAACCAGATCATCTAACAAAGTTGCTGTCTCTTAGGGTGTATGGTGCCCCACACTCTTAATCCTGTCAACTAGGAGGTTAAGATTTCTGGTCTGTTGAGGGTTCCAAGTCAGCTTGTGACCAAGACCCCTCCCTAATATACAACAGAAGAGGAAGCAAAGCCACTATAAATCAGGAAGCAACAAATAACAAGCCCAAAACATAGCTTATTTAAGAATGGCAAATCCAACCATCCATCAGATTTAACTTATAATTTATCCTGATATGGAAGGTGCAATTAGCACTTCTGGCTCAGGCCTATATACCAGGCTTATTTAGCCAGTATGTACTTGGTGTAAACCCAGTTGCCTTTTGGGATGATTTTGGTCTCAGTTATGCTGTGCTCCTGCTTGGGGCCCTTTTTGGTTCACTGTGAGTTCAAGTAAGCTGGCTGGGTCATTGGATCGCTGCTGTGGTCACCGGTGCTGGGTGCTGTGAGCTCCCTTCCCCTGGTCTCTGGTGCTTGCTGGCGTTTCCACTGTTGGGGGGTGGGGGTGCTGTGGATGGTGGCTCTAGTTCTCTTGCAGGTCCACGTGATCCTCTAACTCATGATCTGTTCCTCCATTGTTCGCTGTGGTTCTCCCTTCCATATCTTGGGTTTTAGAAGAGCTCTGGTGTGAATGCAAAATCCCCTCTCCTGGCTTTTCCTGTGGCTCAAGTTGAGCCTTGTAGCTGTGGCCCGCGGACCTGGTGCCGCTGCTCCTGGAGCCGCTTCTGCCTGCCTATGTGGACTCTAGTTGCTCTGGATCTCTCCTACTTCTTTGCTGCTGTTGGTAATTTCTTATACACCTCACTTTTTAGTAGAAGAGTGTATTTTGCTTGGTGTTTTTTTTTTGTGGGGGAGGCGGGTTCTCCTCTAGGCTGCTTTGACATGGTTCCTATGACTCCATGTTAATGGGAAGTCTGCTTTGTTTTTCAAGGTAGTGTTCCACTTTAGCTAAGGCTAACCTGGAATTCACTATGTATTCTCAGGCTGGCCTGAGAATGGCAATCATGGCAATCCACCATATCTCTGCCTTCCTACTGCTGGGATTCAAGGGGTGTGATACCACGCCTGACTAATTCCCTTTTTAATACAATTCATTCTATTGGTTCTGTCCCTCTAGAGAACCCTGACTAATACACTCCTATTACTGTGTTTTGTGTTATGTAAACATCAACTAGGTCAATTTGATGATAATATTCATATTTTCTGATATCCTTACTCATTTTCTCCACTTAGTCTTTCACTTCATGGAGGGTAGATGTTGAGTTTGTTCATTTCATTTTCTTCAGTCTTGTCATTTTTACTAATGTATTTTGAAATTCTGTTATTATGTGCATATAGACTCAAGATTTCCATACCTTTACTTTCTCTTTCTTAATATCTTCGTTGTCCAAAACCATCCTCACACTGTATGGTAGTGCCATACTAAGTCCCTACAGCTTTACTATGACTACTGTCCTTCATGGCATCTTCTGCTTTTGACTTGCTAGTATGTTTATCTTTTTTTGTTTATTTTTATTTATTTATTTTAGAGCGACAGAGAGAGGCAGAGGCAGAGAGAGAGAATGGGCATGCCAGGGCTTCCAGCCACTGCAAACGAACTCCAGATGCATGCACCCCCTTGTGTATTTGGCTGACGTGGGTCCTGGAGAATCAAGCCTCGAACCGGGGTCCTTAGGCTTCACAGGCAAGTGCTTAACTGCTAAACCATCTCTCCAGCCCATTGTATGTTTACCTTTATATTGAACATGAGTTTCTTGTAGGCAATATATTGTGATTGTTGCTTTTCTTTTTTTCATCCAATTCAAAAGCCATTAGTTTTAATTGTTATATTTAAATCACTTTCATTAATATAATTACTGAAAAGATTGTTTTTAAGTCTGCCATCTTACTATTTGTATTCTTTATGTCTTAACTTTTATTTACTTCTGTTTTCTCTTTGTCCTTTTTTGGATATTCTTTTTTTATAATTTTTATCTCTTTTTAAAAAATTTTTTTGTTCATTCTTATTTATTTGAGAGTGACAGAGAGAGAGAAAGAGAGAGAATGGGTGCACCAGGGCTTCCTGCCACTGCAAACAAACTCCAAACGCATGTGCCCCCTTATGCATCTGGCTAACATGGGTCCTGGGGAACCAAGCCTTGAACCAGGGTCCTTAGATTTCACAGGCAAGCGCTTAACCACTAAGCCATCTCTCCAGCCCCTTTTTTGGATATGCTTAGTGTCAGTTATATCTCAAAATATACAATCCTGAATGTCAAAATCCTGACTGTTAAAATTTTTTAAATATCATAAATTCTACAGTCTTGAATCCCTAAAGGTCAAATTCCTGAAAGCCACAATCCCATGCCATTAAAAACTCAAATGTTAAAATCCTAAAAGCTGAAATCTCCTAAACCCAGTTCTTTTTTTTTTAAAGCACAGAAATCCAAATTCTGGGGAACTTAATATTATTTTTGGTTGTATGTAGGGCATTGCTCTCCAGCAGGACATGGTGGTGCATGGCTGTAATTCTAGCACCAGAGAGGCAGGGGTAGGAGGATCACTGATTTTGAGGCCATCCTGAAAACTACATAGTGAATTCCAAATCAGCCTGGGATACAGAGTGACCCTACCTTGAAAAACAAACATAAACAACAACAACAAAGAAAAAGTGCCCTCCATTGAAGAATAAAAAGAATTCATCAAGTTTAGGGGCCTTCTGAACCAGAAACTTGCTAACATAGAACTTCCTCCAGGGAGGGTTAGACACATGAATGGTGAACTATCTTAGGGTTTAAACTGTTGAAGAAAATAGACATGTGTATTCACCAGTGAATATAACATAGACAAGCCAGTATATGCTTCATTCTGACTAATGCATGATACTTTCAAAACTGTCTCTGCTATATTTTAAATACATATAACTTATGACCTTGTTGGATCCAAAAATTCTAAGGCTTATCTTCTTGTTTGTGCATTAACAACTGGAAGGAGCTAAGCACTTTACAAATGCTTGCTTGAAAATTTGTTGGACTTTCCAGAAGAAAATGGGTTTGAGTTGAATTCCCAAATCAAGGCAGATTTGCAATTAGATGTAATCAAAGCTTATTCAACTTCAGGACATTACCAATAAAATTTGTTTGTTTGTTTTTACATTCATCCCTATGTATTTGGCAAAAAATTCAGAGTAGAGTGGCTATGAAATATGACAAAAATGAATACTGTGTCATCTGACAGTACTGGCATTTCTTCCAGTTGATGAAATTCCAGGAGGTTTGAATGGGTTGAAACGGAATTTTCCTTGTATAAAGCAAGACACTGAGGCAGCAGTATTGAGTTTCCATGACTCACATTGTTTCTGCAAAATCTGTGGTCTGCATATTAAGTATACAGAATAGATTTCTGAGTACGAAGCACATAAACATGGTACAGCAGGTGGCGAATACAATAGGGAATGCTCCTGTCCATGTACACTGAACTGCAAAGCCGCACCACAGGATATAAGCAGGAGGATATTCTCCAAGGAAAGCTGTGTCCTTAAGGTAGGGGAGTACCTCATGATGCAAGACTCCAATGATAGTTAACGATCACGGAAGCCAGCCAGCTCAGACTACCTGTGCATAATCACCCTCGTGCCATGTGCCTTTTCATATGTCTAATTTTCCTTTTATTTTTCCTCTATTTTAAAGGTTGTCCCCACTATCTATATCATTCATCTGCAAACTTTCCAATACCTGAAGTACTAGTTGAGAGCCTTACTGGAGAAATCTAATTCATTTGGTGCATTTTTCTTTTTACACATTTGACCAGGCAAAAGTGCAGTATCATAATGTTAACGTTGTATGTAAGCTTTGTGTGTACCAAGTAAGTGAAGAAGTGTCCTTTTTGTCCATCTACATTTGGGAAAGGTAATATTTCTCAAAATCTCTCTCTGAGCAAGTGCATGGATGGTGGGACCCATCATCTTTTATCTGTGCCATCAAAAGTCTCAGATTGTCTATAATGTCATTTCAAAGGACAGCTATATAAAGCTGGACTTGGGTAATTACCAACCATTTATGCAATTCAATTTTGTTTTGGGAGGGGTTCTCTCTGGGTTACCAAGACTCACGTTGCATTTATAATCTTGTTTCAGATTCCCCAGGTCTGAGATTGCAGGCATGTGATACCACATCTGGCTAAAAATTGTTTTAAACTTTTTATTTATTTTTGTGTGTAGGGAGGGCTAGGGGGACAGACCAGGGCCTCTCATTTCTGCAAACAAATGTCAAATGCTTGCATCACTCTTGGCATTTACCTTATGTGGGCAGCTTGGGAATTGAACTCATTGGCAGGCTTTGAAAGCAAGTATTAACAGCTAAGCCATCTTCCCGTACCCCTAAGTTTTAAGTTTTGATTCCTTTATGAATGTGGTTTACCTACTCACTACTAGAACATTTATGTGACTATTACTGGTGTACCTGAGTGCTCATGCTGCAATGTCTAAGCATATTTGGTTAGCTCTTCCTGTCTTTTCTCTTTATTACCTTGCATACAGTGCTTTCTTTCATATTTTTGTAGTATATTCTTCTCTTTTATTTGATTGTTTTCAAGGTAAGGTTTCACTCTAGTCAAGGCTAACCTGGAATTTACTATGTAGTCTCAGGCTGGTCTTGAACTCACAGCCTCACAGTGATCCTCCTTCCTCAGCATCCCGAGTACTGGAATTAAATTCACTCTGGGAACTTTTTTCAGCCTTTATCTTCTCATATACTTGGTTGCTGTTGTTTCTTTTCTCTATTCTCCCTCTCTAGTGCCTTAGTGACATATATGGCAGATTGGTATTTTCCCAGAGTATGGCGATCATGCAAAATTTTTAATCACTTTTCTCTCTTTCAAGTTGAATCATTTCAATTGACTGATCTTCAAGTTCATCACCATTTCTCTCACGTCATCCCTGATCTATGGATAAGTCCATCCAGTGGCTATTTTTATTTTGTGTACCACCATTTATTTTTATTTATTTGTTTGAGAAAAAGAGAGAGAGAGAGAGAGAGAGGGAGAAAATGGGTACTCTAGGGCCTCCAGGCATTGCAAACAAACTCCAGACACATATACCACCCTGTGCATCTGGCTTATGTGGGTCCTGGGAAATTGAACCAAGATCCTTTGGCTTTGCAGGCAAGCGCCTTAACAGCTAAGCCATCTCTCCAGCCCATCATCATTTTTGGTATAAGTAATTCCAGAATGGTTTATGTTTCTTCCCTGGGAATTCCCATATTCCATTGAAATCACTGGCAATATAGACACAAGCTGCTTTACTTTTAATGTCTTGTCTGTTCACTGACATCTGGATTGTCTCAGGATTTGGTTCTATTGGTGGACATTGTTTCTAGGTCTCAGTTGGGCTGCATTTTCCTACTTTACATGTCTGTAATTTTCCATTAGAAGCCTCCTTACTATGAGTCATATGGTCTGGAGAGTCTACAGCAGCTTCCTTTCAGGAGCATTCATTGTTGCTTTTGAAGGCAGGTAAGTGATCACAAGACCATATGGGTCCTCCTGACAGTTCTATTTCTTTTCTTCATGAGAAGTGGGTCCATTTGGTTCAGAGCTTTTTCTCAGAATGGGCTAGGGCATGGTTCTTCCTATTAAGACATAAGCTTTCTAGGGTTCCAACCTAATTCTCAAAATATTTAAAAAAATAAAAAGGTGTCTCCATACTATTGGGACCAACACCCAGTGCCTCCTAGCACAGCAGGTTACAACCTCTGCAAGGCCACAGGGATTCTTGTGTACAGCTCAATTCTCAGCCAGAGACCCACATCCCAGCCCTGGCCCACTTTAGAGGCATGCTTCTCTAATACTCTGCCCCATAAATTCTAGTCCCCTTCTGTAGCCCAAAGCTTTAGCCAAGGTCTTTTAAGCTCAGAGAACTTCACTGGCCTTAGGTCTGAACTCATGCGGTGTATCAGGGACAGCAGGAGGGATGGCCATACAGTTCTGTTCTCTTCTCACAATCAGTCTCCTATTGCCTGTTTCTCCGTGTCTGAAAGCAGTCACCTGTCTGTTCTGCCTCAGTAACTATTTAAAGTGAGGGCAAGTTGTACATCAGTTACTATATCATTGTCTGGACAGAAATCCACATATGGTCTAAATTCTCTGCAAGATTAGCCCTTCTGATGATGCAGAGTGGAAACGAACTATTATACTATTCCTTACCAGGACCTCCTTCCTCAACACCAGAATTCATGTGCCTCTCGGCATTGGCTAACTGAACAGTTTCACCGAGATGTTTTATGAGGATTACCTAGAAAGTGACCAGCATGAGAAATGGCTGTTTTGCTACTTAACACAGTATTTCAGGCTGAAACTCCCCAAAGGGAGATATTCAGCAGTGGTCAGATTTATTTTTCTAATTTTCTCTCCTATACCTAGGACATAAATGTGATGCCAGAGTGCATGAAGCTATTGTTCCCTGTTGCACACACCTCTGTCTACCAAACCCCTTGCTCTAGGTGACCAGAAAATTGAGTTCCATGTGAAACCAACAAGCACTGGCTGTCTTTGTAGAAACCAGATGTGGCATGCCACTTCCTTGCTGCCCATCCATCAGTCTCACCTACTATTCTTATCTTCAGCTCCTTCTTCTTATTTATTTCATTATTATTATTATCTATGTATGTGTATGTGCATGTTCATATATATGTGTACAGAGGTATGTGTGCCATGGCATGAATGTGGAGAATAGAGGACAAAAGTCTGGTTGTTCCTCATCTGTCCAACTCTCCACCTCATCTGAGGCACTTTCTTGTTTTAATTTTTATGTTATTTTTTGCATGTGCATGTGCAAGGGGTGTGGGACATATCAGGGCCTCTTGTGGCTATAAAAATACCACATTTTGCTTCTGGCTTACATGGGCAGCTTGAGAACTGAACCCTGGCTAGCAGGTTTTGCAACCAGGAACCTTTAACCACTGAGCAATTTTCCCAGCCCCAAACCAGGGCTTCATACCTTAATTCTTGCTGCACTCACCAAGAGACTTCTAGAAAATTCTCCTATCTCTGCTTTCCATCTTGCTGTCAACATCATCATGCTGGGATTATAGAAGCCCACCAGGTTTTTTTTTTTTTAATTTTAGTGTTAATTTATTTACTTGAGAAAGAGAGGGGAAGAGAGAAAGAGAATGGGACCACCAGGGCCTCCAGCCACTGCATATGAACTCCAGACACATGCGCCACCTTGTGCATCTGGCTTATGTGGGTCCTGGAGAATTGAACCTGGGTCCTTTGGCTTTGCACATAAGCTCCTTAACTGCTAAGCCATCCCTCTAGCCCCCCATCTGCTTTTTACATAGGGTCTGGGCACTGAACTGGAGTACTCTAGCTTGAATAGCAAGGGCTTCATCTGCTGAGCCATCTCCCTAGCTCACCTCCTTTTTCTACTTTGGAGTACTTGAACAATTCATCTCACATCCATCTGTGTTGCTCACTTTTCATTTGCCCCAGTAGGTTAGAATCTATAAGAGGGCAAAACCCTTGTTTGTGTCCCCACCCAATGGTGACTATAGGAGACAGTATCACATTGCTGGGATGAACCTCCAGACTGACAGTCTATGGGAAGAAGAAGGGATTTATTGAAGCTTACAGATCCAGGGGAAGTTCCATAAGGGCAGAAGAGGCTGCCCTAATCTCATGGGTCCTTTGCCACCATCAAAAAGTAAGCAAGCACACTTCAGGAGCTCCAGGCAGAACTCAAGCACTCTGCATATCTTATCTGGGAATTTAGATCCATCTCCAGTAACAAACACTTTAGGGCTGGACCCCAGGATCCTCTCAGTGACACCTCATCCAGCCAGGAGGCTCAAGATCTAAATTTTGATCTTTAATAAACTCCTGAATATATTAGGGGACATCCATTCAAGCCATCATACTGACTGATTGCTCAGGAGACGTCCCTTACCCAGGCTCATGTTCCGTGGTTTTAGTTACCTACACTCAACCACAGCTCAAAAAAATATTAAACAAAAAATTCCATAAATGAACAATTCAGGCATAGGAAGTTGTGTGCCATTCTGAGTAATGTGATGACATGTCACATTATCCCACCATGCCTGGGATGTGAGTCACCTCTTTGTCCAGTACATTCACACTGCATGTGTGACAGACGTGACGAATATTCCTCTGCCTCTTAGTTACTTACTAGTCATCTTCATTAGCACATTACCTGTCACAGTATCGCAGAGCTGTGTTCAAACAGCCCTTATTTCTCTCATTTATGACCTCAAAGAGCAAGAGTAGTGATGCTGGCGATTTTCTTATAGGGTGTTATAAATTTTCTATTTTATAATTGGTTAGTATTGCTGTTTGCCTGATCTAACTCCTAGACTAAACTTTATTATAGGTGTGCATGTAGAAGAAAAATTATGGTTTAGGTAGGGTTTGGCACTATCTGTGAACTGTGTATACAAAACTGTGGTAGTTTGAATGCATGTCACCTGTAGACTCAGGTGTTTTATTAAAGCTTATAAGTTGGGGGCTGGAGAGATGGCTTAGCGGTTAAGCGCTTGCCTGTGAAGCCTAAGGACCCTGGTTTGAGGCTCGGTTCCCCAGGTCCCACGTTAGCCAGATGCACAAGGGGGCGCACGCATCTGGAGTTCGTTTGCAGAGGCTGGAAGCCCTGGCGTGCCCATTCTCTCTCTCTCCCTCTATCTGTCTTTCTCTCTGTGTCTGTCACTCTCAAATAAATAAATAAATAAATAAAAATTATTAAAAAAAAAAGCTTATAAGTTGAGTGGAGGAGGTATTACTGGAGTGCAGGCCAAAGGTATGTCTGGGGATGGATCTGTCTTCCAGCCTAAAGGTATGCAAAGAGGTTTTATCTCTGGTGGCCAGCGTGGGTAGGGTCCTGCTTGGCACAGGGTTGTGCTTGCTGGGTTTTGGTGTTTCCTGGCTGCTGGTGGATTCTCTCTCTGCTTGGATTATGAAAGGGCGCCAGTTTCTTCTGCCATTGATGGAAATTCCCTGAATCTCTAAGCCTGAAATAAACACTGTTCCTCCTATAAACTGTATCTGGTTTGGAAGTTCATCCCAGCAACATGCAGCTGTCTACTACAAGGACTTAAGAATAATTTGTGGAATTGATAAATTAATAAAGGAATCCACAAGTGAACAGATCCTTTTGGAATTAGATTCAAAAAGAATTTGTTTTGGAATACCTGCAGTCTTCATTCCTCAAGACACAAAGGCCACTTTGGCTAGAGATGAATGTTTCACTGGGACCAAATTCTTCCTGGATCACCAGCCAAGAAAACCTGACGTAGGAAGGTCCATAGAGGTAGCTATGGCTTTAGTGACACGTGGAATTTGGCCAGTAAGACTCAGCTCCTAGATCTGTGCGTCACAACCCTAGATGGAGTCCCATCACTGAGTGTTGAGGTTACAGTAAAAGTTCTCTGAATGAGTAATGAGCAAAAATTAATTCAAAGTCAAATACATAACGAAACTCAGCAGGTGCAGGCAGTACTCACCCATGGCCCACCGTGTCACTTCACTGCAGCCCTGGTTTTGAACATATGATGGACACACTTTGCACTGAGCATGCTGTCACGCCCCTCAGTGCTAACAAAATCCTGCCTGGAGGGCTGGAGAGATGGCTTAGCAGTTAAGCGCTTGCCTGCACAGCCAAAGGATCCCAGTTCAATGCTCCAGGACCCATGTAAGCCAGATGCACAAGGGGGCACATGCATCTAGGGTTCGTTTGCAGTGGCTGGAGGCCCTGGTGCGCCCATTCTCTCTCTTTCTTTCTACCTCTTTCTCTCTCAAATAAATAAATAAAACATATTTTTTAAAAATGCTGCCTGGAACACCTCTGTTCACGTTAAAGGCTACAAGTTACAGTGTTGTTACTATGCACACCAAATTTTCTGCCTTTATAGAAACAAAATGGTTTCATTACTGAGGATGAAGACTTTTACTATGTTCCTGCTATCGTTCCTCAACATGTTATCAAATTAGTGTATATTTGGATTGGATTATGTTAGAATGTTTGGTTATCGTTTTTAATGTTTTATTTTTATTTATTTGAGACAGAGGGATAGGTGGAGAGAGAATGGGCACACCAGGGCATCCACACACAGGGCAAACCAACTCCAGACACATCGCCACCTTGTGCATCTGGCTTACATGGGTCCTGAGGAATCGTACTTGGGTCCTTTGGCTTTGCAGGCAAGTGCCTTAACAGCTAAGCCATCTCTCCAGTCCCAGCATGTTTGGTTTTTAAAATCCCTGTTTGAGTTGGTGACTTGAGTTTCAGTTAAAAAAAAAATCATTCAATGAACTTTGGCTTAGGATCAAGACAGAATTTGCAACAACTTCTGAAATGACCTCAAATACACTCCTGCCATTTGTATGATGCATTTACAGAAAGTGACTTTCTTAGCATTGATGGTTATTAAATCAAAATATCAATTCTGAAAAATAGTTACTATGTTTGTCTTGTAGTATCCAAAGTTTGATTCTTTATGTAAAAATAAAAATTCTCTTCATTAATATGAAAATTTGTTTTTATTTTTAGTAAGTGGTAAAATTATATTCATATCAAAGAACTGCTGTAAAATAAATTTCATTTGTTTGTCCTTGGTTCTTCTTTAATATTTATTTATTTATTGGAGAGAGAGAGAAAGAGAGAGAGAATGCATGGTCCAGGGCCTCCAGCCACTGCCAACAAACTCCAGATGCATGCACCACCTTGTACGTGTGGCTTACGTGGGTTCTGAGAAATCAAACCTGGGTCCTTAGGCTTCACAGGCAAGCACCTTCTCTACTAAGCCATCTCTGCAGCCCTGGTGTCTTTTTTTTTTTAATTTTTATTTATTTATTTATTTTTTTATTTTTTTAAATTTGAGAGCGACAGACACAGATAGAAAGACAGAGAGAGGAAGAGAGAGAGAATGGGCGCGCCAGGGCTTCCAGCCTCTGCAAACGAACTCCAGACGCGTGCGCCCCCTTGTGCATCTAGCTAACGTGGGACCTGGGGAACCGAGCCTCGAACCGGGGTCCTTAGGCTTCACAGGCAAGCGCTTAACTGCTAAGCCATCTCTCCAGCCCTGCCTTTTTCTTTTTAAAGCAGGATCTTACTCTAGCCCAGGCTGACCTGGAATTCATTCTGCAGTCTCATGCTGGCCTCAAACTCTCCATGGTGATCCTCCTACCTCAGCCTCCACAGTGGTGGGATTATAGGCATGAGACAGTGAACCAGGCTAAAATAAATTTCTCTATAGGAGGTCACCCTGAGACTACATAGTGAATTCCAGGTCAGCCTGGACTAGAATAAAACCCTGCCTCAAAAAAATTCTTTATAATTATTATCAGTATATGTTTTAAAGTTCATTATGATTATTATCAGTGTATGTTTAGTTTATATACATATATATCTGAGGTCACATAAGGATTCCTCTAGAAAAACAGGGGTCATGAGGAAAATAACCTATGACGCTATGCTCTAAATTGCACCTTAGTTTTCCATCCTCCCTGACAGTGACATGCGCCAGGGAACAGCTCCCTGTGTTTGTATGGATGGGTTTGGATATCCCAGGACTCTATCGGTGGCCCAGAAAACAGCTCATCTTCTAAAGCAAACACCCAGCCAGGCATTCTCTGATTGAAGGCGGTCTGGACACAGATCACTCAGAACCATTTGACCAACACTTCTCTTCTGTGTGGGGCAAGAGCCTGGATCTAGACCAAGGCAGGACAGAACATGCCCAGTGACACATGGGGTGAAGAAGAGCCCAGAGCCAACCTCTAGAACACTGACCCATCTAACCCAAGCTGTCCCCACTGGTTCCCACTCTCCCCGCCAGGATCACATTGCTTACTCTCCCAACTAAGAGCCTCATGCTCTCTAACCTGGTGTGAAAGGTGGGTTAGAAAAAGGACTTTTTCTGCAAGACACTTCAACAAAAGTGATAATTTCTGGGAAGATGTGTTCACTGACTATGTAGAATTGGAAAGGACTGTACCAGTGATAGGAGGAGGAAGGAGAGATAAGCAGCTCAGGAGTATAGACTTCTGAGCTTCTGATCTGCTGTGTGAACTGGGGAGCTTTGCCTGTCTCAGCCTTTTAGTGTCATCGTGGGCAGAAGAAGAGACTAGCCTATATAAGAGGCAGGATCTCTTCACTCCAGCTTAACTACATGTTATTCTCAACAGCAATATTCTCCAAGTGCCTTTGGATGATCTGAAGGTCAGTGGTGAGGAGTCCAAGACATGCCACCACACTGTTATTCTCAAAAGCCTGGAGAGCTCTCTAGATATCCAGGGGGCTCAATTCAAACTAAACCCAGAAGTCATGGTTTCTACATAGGAAAGAATTCTAGGAAGAGGCAATGTGAAGCTGAGTTGAAGAATGTAGTACAGATATAGAGGGGGTTGCTCAGAAAGAATTGGTGTGGAGTCCCCCACGGGAGAATAGCTCAGAGAAAGATTAAGACATACCCAGGAAAGTCTCATTCAAGTGTCCTGGTGGTGGCTGTATATAGGTTTCTAGAAGCCCTTGGAAATTCCACTATTCTAGAGGACCCTCCTCTCCTCTATTTCTGTTCATCTGTTGAATAATTGAGATTATAGGATGGCTCTGGGAGTGCCACAATCTAATAAGGAAACCAGGAGCCACAAGGTTTGCACAAGGGAGGTAGGATATGGCTTTTATAGTCAATGTGGTTTGTGGTGAGATTCCTGGAACACTGTAGGTTTGCAGTTGGGAGAGGGAGAAAAGCCATGAAGCAGTTACTAATTGTGCTGAAATTCTTGCTCCTCTGCTGGTGAACACTCCTGGGTGAACAGGGGTTCCTTTCTCTTCTCATTTCCCCCCACAATTTTCCTGTCTCTATCCTGGCTCATGTAGCATGTGTTTCTCTGTATACTGTCAGAAACAGAAAGATTCCCTGTTCCACACTGGTCTTCAGTCCACGCTGGAAGGCAGCAAGCACTACCAGCAGCCAGGTGATTCTTTGTTTCCAGAGCTTCCTTAGACAAAGATTCCCACCACCAAGGGGGGCTACCCACTCTGGAGGAAGGGTTCACCCTGGGGGAAGGACTTCCTCCTTCAGTTAATCCTCCCTGGAAGCAACCTCAAAGACTCATTCAAGAAGAATGTCTGTGGATTCCTAAACAGATCAAGTTGACAACAAAACATTAACCATCACAGTGGGTATGTGGATCATTCCAGCAAAAGCTGGACTACCTAGAGAGCCCCTCCCATATCAACTCCCATCTCCCCAAGGCTTAAGGTCAAGGTCCCTGTTGCTTTCCCCTTCTGTATCCTCAGCTTGCCTCCTGGAGTAGGTCACTGCAATCTGTCACAGAGTCCCAAATGTCCCTTTGACTCTCACCCTGTCTCTCTCCCTCCTGCACTGACTTATGGCATTGCCATATTCCACTCCTCCAATTCTCTCTTGGTCCCTGCCACACTTCCCCACCAAACTGCCCTTAATAAGTGCAGCAGGGTCTCAATGTGGCTGGCCCTTGGAGGATAGAGATCACCTGTTACCTTTTGAGAACAGCAGAACATCATCCAGTGGCTCACTCCCTCTGCTTAAAACTCTTTTTCACTTGGCTTCTGATCTCCACACTCTCTCCTGATTCCTCTTCAGACTGTCTACCTTGTCCAGTCTTTTACCTGGCTTCCTCTCTTTGCCCCAACTCCAGGTCTCCATGTTTCAACCTCTTCTCTGTCTGACAGCATCCCATGGTCATAGCATTGTTCTTACAGCTTTCATTATATATTCCTAAATGTGTGTCTCCAGCTACATTCATTTCCTTTTGCTGTTGTGACAAATTATTACAGTAGTGGCTTGAATTTAGTGTAATAATCTGGAGATCAGAAGTCTTCTGGGGCCAAATATCAGTGTGCTGGCCAGGCTGGTTTCTTCAAGAGACTTTGGGGAGAATCCATTCTTTACCTGTTCCAACTTTAAGAGGCTGCCAGCATGTCTTGGCATGTATCCACATCACACTACTCTCTGACTCCATCATCCTCTCTCCCTTCTCTCCTTTTGCATCTCTCAGAACCACTGACATTTCACCTTGATCACACAGGATGCTCTCCTTATCATCAAATCTGTAACTGAATCACATCTGCAGAGCCCCTCTGCAATATAAAATAATGTTCACGGGACCTGGGTATTTAGGATATGGACATTTTCAAGGGCCCATTATTAAGCCTACCACTCAATCTAGACTTCTGTGACAGTTTGAATATGTTCCCTCCAAATGGTGTTTTGGAAACTTACTCCCTAGAGCAAGGGTTGAGAGGCAGGACCTTCAGGAGGTGATGAGCGCTGGGTCCCCCTCACCAACTAAACCCCTTCATGCTGTCATCACCAGCCCAGGCTGTCAGTGTGGACATCGCTTACTGATAACAGTAAATTCAGTTCCTTGAGGATATACCCCTGCCCTCTTGCCAGGGAGGCCCTCTTGCCATTATGACACAGGAAACGAGGCCCTTACCATCCTGCCGCAGCCTGTTTCCTTGGATAACCCTAATGAAACCCAAGCTGGAGATAGAGAGGTTTTTCCTGAGCTTCTCAGTGGCTTCCATTCCCTAATAATACACACTGGATCCCCTCTTCTCTCCACTGTCTCCCTTGCTGATTCTGCCCCAGCCACAGTCTCCCGAGTCCTGAGTCCTGCCCCTGCCTCCCTCCTCCAGTTACTGTTATCGCTGAGTCTATCTGTTTCACATTGTTGTTTTCCCTTCACCTTATCTCTTCTCCCCTTTGTGTGTGTGTGATGTGCACCCACATGCTTAAAAGCATGCAGGAGCATGTGCACATATGTGTGCATGTGAGTGTGGAGACCAGACAACAAACTCCGTGCCAGTCCTCTGCAAATGCCCAACTTTTTGGATACAGTATCTCTCACAGACCTGGAGCTCACCAAGTAGGTTGGCCTGGCTGACCAGTGAACCCTAGGGATCATCCTGTCTGCGTGTGCCCAGTGTGCGGATTACAAGTGTATGCCCCCTCGCCCAGATTTTTGAAACTGTGGGTTCTGGGGATCAGACTCAGGTCCTAGTGCTTACACAGTGATCAGTCTGGAAGGCTGTGTATGCATCTTTGGCCTCTTGTTTCCCTCCATCACCAAGAGCAATGCCTGTCATAGTTTCAGCATATATTTCTTGACTGAATGAATGGAGAGTCTTTCCTTTTGTTAATTTTATCATTAAACCTTTGCTGACTGTGCTCTCAGTCTGTCGTCAGGAAGCAAACAAACATCTAATTTATTTGTAAGCAGGGAGAAGACAGAGAGAGAGAGAGAGAGAGAGGTGGGGGAAGGAGAGAGAGAGAATGGGTATACCAGGATCTCTAGCCACTGCAAATAAACTCTAGACACATGCACCACTTTGTGCATCTGGCTTTTTATGGGTACTGGGGAATTGAACCTGGGTCATTAAGCTTTGAAGGCAAGCACTTTAGCTTCTGAGCCTCTCTCCAGCCCTAAACATCAAATTTTAATACAAAGCAGATTCGCTAATGCTTCCTTAAGAGTGCAGTGGACCACAGAGGTGAGAGAGGAACACTCTATGCTGATGGCTCTGGGTGACTGAAAGTAGTTTGATGGAGAGGGAAGTATTGAAATAGTGCCTAGGTGGATTCCCAGTTGTAATGTGATATAGTGAATATGCCCCTTCTAATTAAATGTTGACATTTAATAGCCTTTGTGAAGTAGTAACAAATGGGACCATCAAGGGGCCCTCATGGATGGATTGACTCATTTATGGATCAGTGGGTTCATGTCTATCTGAGAGGTATATTATCCAAGCCAATTTGGGTGTAACTCTTTGATATGTGCAGTCCCCACCAGCATGAGGACCTTCCCTAGATGTACCACTGCCCCTCCCCATCACTTTCAATTCCCAGAACCCTAAAAAGTCAGTCTATTTTTGTATAAATTGCTCAATCTTAGGCATTCAGCTAGAGTAACAGAATATAGATCAAGGGTTGGAGAAATGGTTTAGTGGTTAAGGTGCTTGCATGTGAAGTCCAAGGTCCCAAGTTCAACTCTCCAGATCCCAGGGAAGTCAGATGCATAAGGTGGTACAAATGTGTAAGGTCACACATCTGGAATTCAGTTACAGTGGCTGAAGGCCCTGGTTCTTCCAGTTCTCTCTCTCTTGCTTACTCAGTCTCTCTCTTAAAAAAAAATTACAAGAAAGGGCTGGAGGGATGGCTTAGCAGTTAAGGCATTTGCCTGCAAAACCAAAGGACCCAGGTTTGATTCCCCAGGACCCATGTTAGCCAGATGCACAAGGGGGGCCCATGCATCTGGATTTCATTTGCAGCGGCTATAGGCCCTGGTGTGCCCATTCTATCTCACTCCCTCTGTCTCTAATGAATAAATAAATGAAAATAAAATTATTTTTAAAATTACAAAAAAAAAAATAGATTGAGACCCACTGTGATCCAAGCCATGAGACAATTCTCCAAACTGTGTGCCATGAGCCTGATGGGACAGAGGAAAGTCTAGGAGGTGCACAGCATCCTCATTTGGCCCTTGGCCTGTCCTAAGGGCCTCTGAGGAGAAGGCTGAGGGCTCACATCTGCAGAGCAGAAGGCAGCATCTCGTAAGGTCAGAGTGGACGCACTTGCCTTCATGATGTTAGCCCTGGGAGTCTGTGGAGAGGTGGGCAGGAGATCAGAGCCTTGTCAGGGAGGGGCTGGTGGGAGCCAGGCCAATGGAGCTTCTGGGAATCTGGGCCCTGTGCTCTGTCGTGAGGACTGAAGGGAGTGTTATTCAAGCGCAAGGATAGAGTGACAGGTCATGCAGCCCTCAAAACCAACCCCTGTCTCTATCCCCTGGTGGTCAAGTCCCATGTGGACACAATAAGATGGAGACATTGTGAAAGAAACATCTGACTGGTGGCCTGGCTATCTTGGATCTGACCTTCTGTTCCCGTTTCAGACTTCAGAGCAGAGTCGTCTTGTCCTGGCGGCTGTTTCCTATTTTCTTCTGCATTCACTCCAAATGTCTTTAGAGCTGCAGGCAGAAACAAGTCAAGTGGGACCTGCTTTTAGAACCACGTGGTTCTGCAGCTGCTCCTTCCCCTCCTGCTAATTTCCTGGCCTCACTGGGCTTCATCATGGGTTTGAATGTGTGTTGAAACTAGACCAGGAGGGAGAAGCTCCTGTGACGTTGTTCCCCAAACAATTCCACCATCCATGCAACTGGCCAGGCTCTGAACTATCGGCCTGTGAGCAAAGTTAATTTAGTGGCCGTCCAGGTGATGGGTGGTGACACAGGCAGCATGAGCCAGGTTTCTGGGCTGCTGGCCAAGTCCAGGCATGCCGGGGTGGTCTGTGTTGTACAGTGCCCACAAAGGAGGCCTAGGCTGGCACGTGGGAGGCCCTTGCTTGCTTTGTCTGGTTCTAAAGCAAGAATGAGCAAGCTAACCGTCTTGTTGAAGTCACACCAAGTCCACTGCCTATCTCAACCCCACATCAGGTCCCCACCATACCCTTGAGGAGAGGCCAGGGTCCTCTAACGTGCACGCTTCCGATGACCTGCTTCCCGTCTGCTACAAAGATGCAGAAAGACAGCCAGGACCACTGCTCCGCGTCGGGGCCACAACACTGCACGTGAGCAGAAAAGTGCCCTGAATTTCACTTTTTTTACTCACCTCAATTGGTGGCAGATATACTGAACTTCCGCCTTTTTGCTCCCGGCAGGGATGGCTTAAATAATGAACCAACCTTAGGATTGAGGAGGTGGATCCGAGGTTCAAGGCACTTGCTTGCAAATCCTGTCAGCCTGGGTGTAATGATTCCCCAATACTCATGTAAAGCCAGAAGCGAAAAGTCATCATTTGCAGTGGCCAGAGACCCTGGTGTGTCCATACACACACACCATATACTCACTATACACACTTGCACACACTACACAGCACACATACACACTATACACGCTACATACACTACACATACCATACACACAGTACACAACACATACACACATACACATCACACACTATATACACACTACATAGTGTACACATAGTACACACATGCACACACAAATAAATTTTTGAAAAAGAACGTACCTGAGAGAGACAAGTCCAAGACACCACAGTCCTGCCCCAGCCACCGTGGGCTGGAACAGAATGCAGTGTTTGAAGCAGTGATGAATGCCAGATGGGATCCAGACAGAGTAGGTGGCAAAGTGCCCAGCTAAGGAAGAGGATGGAAAGCCAAGAGGGCGGTCAGACCTGGGCAGCTGCTATCTTGTACTGCAGCCCTGGGTGACCCCGTTCCATGACCCCTGGAACAGAACCAGTGGGGAAAAGATCTCCTGTCCATAAAAGATTTTTTGAAGCTATATATTTAAACACAAACTAAAAAGAAGCTCAAAAACAAATGTAGCAATATCTCGTTTCCTTACTGGGCACTGCCTCTAGCCTCCTTTTACTCTTCCACACAGATCAGAGGCAAGTAAATCTGCAGCCAGGTTTCCTGGGTAGAAATCCCGGCTCTGCCATTGGCAAGTAACAGAGGCTCTCCATGACTCAGTTTCCTCATAGAAATGGAGGTGATAATAAAGCCAACATTTTGAGGATCAAGTTGAGTAAAGGTTTGCAAGGTTCACAGAATGGTCTGTTAAAGGGATGTGATAAAATCAGGATGACCCACGAGTCGGCCAACCTCCCACCTCCACCAGTGCCTCTGCTGCAGAGAGGTTCCCTCTGTGGGTGGCTCCTGAGCCAGGAGGGCCCAGCCTGGCCTCCGCTAAGCAGAGCCACCTGGGCCGCGCCGCACGTCTGCATGTACTGTTCCTTGGACGTGAGGCTTTCCTTGCATCTTGATTTCCGTGCCCCTGGGCGCCTCCAGTGACTCACACGTGCGATGAATTCGGTGAGTGTTTGTTGAAAAGGAAATACAATAAACTTCCTTTCCGCTTAATGGCTCCAGGTGTAGCCTTGCCCATTTATTTCACAGTGGAAACACACTGTGAAACGTTGTCTCTAGAGGCCCAGGGAGACGGATGTGAGTGCGCAAGCTTCCGAGAGGAACTGGCCTCGGAGCCCCCAGCTCTGGGTTCAGGCCCCTCGCCAGTTGGGCCTGGTCTCTAGCGCTCTCACGAGTTCTTATTCTAGAGGCTCCGCGTCTTCTGGTTTCTAGCATTATCTGTGTGCCCTGTGTGGAGGAAATGGCCGCTCAGGACCGGGGCAGAGGGCCAAAGTCAGCTCTGCGAGCAAAGCTGCAGGCAGCTCGGCTCATTCACACCCAGCTGCTCCTGTCTCCATGCGCAGAGAACAATCTGGGCAGCAGACCTCCCGGCCCTAATCCATTTGCGAGTTTCACCCCACCCTTCATCCTGGCCCCCAGGGGCGGAGCAGGGATTCCTGTGGCAGATATTATTTGGCAATTAGGGAGAAAACAAGAAGACGTTTGCTGTCTTTTCCCCCTTTGGGCTGCATCAAAATGCTTCTGGCCCCACCCTCCCCGGGGAAGCATCCTGCCTGCGTTCCTGTCTCCAGGGGGACGAGGGCAGTGCTGCATCAGCACCGTGGGCTGTGGAGGGAAAGGCTGCCTTTGAGTTTGTAACCAGGGCACTGGGACCAGCTGCACTGAGTGAGGACCCACCATCTATCCCTTTACAAGTCACCTCCTCCGTTAATCATCTGAACCTCACAGTTCTCTAGTTAGGTCAGCAGGATAGTACCAGAGGTAAAAATGGAGCTTTTAAAAACCTCAATAAGTTCAGATGGGATGTGACCCTAAACACAATCCCTGGCTGAGAACAGTAGCTCAGGGTTGGAGGCAGACCATTATGAAGATGGTGGTGGTGATCCAAAGAGAGGAGAGAGAGACAGAGAATTCAAGCTATTCCAGAACCCTAGCATCTTTTTTTGTCCTAGTTGCTAAATAAACTTGGGACAGGTACAGCCCCTTCTGGGGCTGTATTAAGATGTAGCCTTGCCAGGTTATTAGATATCTAATACTGAACCTCTGGAGAATGCATCTCCAATCTCCATCTCCTCCCTCCATGCTCACCTATGGGCTCTGAAGTGCAGCAAATGTCACTGTGAAATCAAACTCACAAGCTTTTCCCCTGTTGCTCAAAATCAGTAGACAATGTCTACCTTAAGTATGTTGCTACAACAGAACACATAAGAAAGAGATTTATTTCCGGTCATTATTGTGGAAGCTAAAACGTTTAGGCTTGTGTAGGCCCATGTGGTGATGTCATGCGGTACCACAACATGGCATAGTAGGGGCATGTGTGAGTAAGAGTATGAAGTCAGGGCTGGAAAGCTGGCTTAGTGGTTAAGGCATTTGCCTGCAAAGCCAAAGGACCTAGGTTCAGCTCCCCAGGACCCTCATAAACCAGATGCACAAGGTGGCACATGTGTCTAGAGTTCGTTTGCAGAGGCTAGAGGCCTTGGTGTGCCCATTCTCCCCCTGCCCCCTCTGCTTGCAAATAAATAAAAAAAAATTTTTTTAAACTTTAGAGAATGAAGTCAAACGTGAGGTGGTGACCTCTATGACAACCTGCTCTTGAGGTAACTAACCCAGGCCTGCCAAACAGACTGTACATTCTAAGGATGTTGCCTCACTGACCTGACACCTCCCACAAGGCCCCACCTCTTTAAGATCTGCCATCTCCCAATGCCATTGCGTTGGGCAAGTTTATGACATGTGAGCCTTTGAAAGATGTGGCGATTTGAATGTAAAATGTCCTTCCTAGCCTCGTGTGTTTGTGATTAGAGCTCATGCTTGATCGCCCACTGGTGGAGCCTTTGGAAAGTGGAGCCTTGTGGGAAGAGGTGTGTCACTGGGCGGATATGATAGCCCAGCCCTGCTTGCCACGCCCAGCTCACTTGTGTGATGATGTGATGCCAGCTATCTGCTTCTGCCATGCTTTCCTCCCCATGATGAAACTTCCCCTGACACTGCAAGTGGGAAATCATGGCTTTCCTTCTATATGCTGGGTATGGCCGGGCGTTTTGTTCCAGCAACAAGAAAGTAATTGCTATAGAGGGAAACACTGTACTCAGGATATAGAAGTAACTTTACTGTTAAAAAATAATAACCTTTTCCTTCCTTAAACTCTGATGTCACTCATGGTCTCCTCAAAAGTATTATAGCAAAAAAATAAAAAATAAAATTTGAATTTCCAGGCATGGTGGTGCATGCCTTTAATCCTAGTACTTGGGAGGCAGAGGTAGGAGGATCACTGTGAGTTCAAGGCCAGCCTGAGCCTATCCAGGTCAGCCTGGGGAACAGTGAGACCCTGCCTTGAGAAACCAAAAAAAAAAAAAAAAAAAAAGGAAGGAAATTGAGGTGATGTGGTAGTGCCTCCATAGTGCTTGATATTGTAACCTCTTTGAGGTGATCTTGAAGGAACCCCAGGAGGGGGACCCCACGCTCTGCCCGGATATGGCGACACCCCAAATCACTCACGAGAAGCGGTCTTGATGCAAACTGCAAGAGGATTTTATTCCAAGCGCGCTGGGGCCCACAGTCGTACACCGCACAGGGGTAGAGGACTGCAGAGCCCCAAATACAGGAACGGGACAGTTTTTATAGGGTTTCTAATAAAGCCTGTGCATTAGAACAATCATTTTTTTTAATATCAGGAGCCTGCAGGGTGCAAGCCAGTCAGTTTGTGCCACCCCATAGTTTTTAAGCCAATTAGTTTAATTTGTTCATGCCCCTCGTGGACCAATCATTCTCTTATGACCTTGGTGGTCAGCATTTGCGCAGGTCCTTGGGTGGGAGTAGCAGAGTGTGGTATCAGTCTCCTATGACCTTGGAGGTCAGCATTTGCGCAGGTCCTTGGGTGGGGGTAGCAGAGTATGGTATCAGCCTCCTATGACCTTGGTGGTCTGAGGCAGGCTGCTACAGCTTATGGTGCGAACTACTAAAGCTTACAGTGTGGGCTATTAAGGCTTATGGTGCAGGCTATTTACAGAAACCAAATAAGTGGTTCACTTCATTACTCATTTCCCATCCTTGAGGGCTATCTCATGCCCTTTTACCTAGTTTTATATTAGGAGCGGGCTCTGATATAATGAGAAGAGGGATTCTTCACTTGCTTCCAACAGAGAGTAAAGCCTGGAGTTTGAGGTATGCAGGGGCCCGCTTAAGCTCCCTTTGGAGCGTGATAGTATTTCTGGGCTTCTGAATTCTTGGGCCTTTCAATCTCAGAAGGTGATGGTTGCTCCATTTTCTCATTGACAGCAGGAGTGAGGAGAAGGAACTAAGACTTAGAACCCTTCTCTTCATTCCTGGTCGGGTCAAAGGATCAACAGTACACATTTTCTCTTTTGTAAGTTCTCCACTGATCAGAAGATTAGCAAGTTCAAAGCTGTGCTATTTGCATGGTCAAATTCTGCTAAGGACAGTAAACATGATAGACTAACTACACATAAGTTTTTTTTTTAATTTATTTGTTTTTTATTAACAACTTCCATGATTGTAAACAATATCCCATGGTAATGCCCCCCCCACTTTCCCCTTTGAAACTCCATTTTCCATCATATCACCTCCCCTTCTCAATCAGTCTTTCTTTTATTTTATGTCAGGATCTTTTCCTCCTATTATGATGTTCTTAAGTAGGTAGTGTTAGGCACTGTGAGGTCATGGATATTCAAGCCATTTTGTATCTGGGGGTGCACGTTGTAAGGAGTCCTACCCTTCCTTTGGCTCTTACATTCTTTCTGCCTCCTCTTCCGCAATAGGCCCTGAGCCTTGGAAGTTTTGATTGAGATATTGCAGTACTGAGCACTCCTGTCACTTCTTTCCAGCACCATGATGCCTTCTGAGTCATCCCAAGATCACTGTCATCTGAATAGAGAAGGTTCTCTACCAAAAGTGAGAATAGCATTAATATATGGGTATGAACATTAAGAGAAGTGCTTACAGGGCAGTTTGATAAGCATAGTATATATATTTAGCCAGACAGTACCAGACGTTACACCCCTAGGGCTCATGACCTCCCCTGTCATATGTTTTCAGTATCAGGCATGGTATTTTCTCCCGTGGAGAAGGCCTCCAGTCTAATTAGAGGGCAGTTGATTTCCACCATGACAGACATGCCACTATTGTAACCCATTGGCTCATTTGGCCTGGCTGGCAAAATTTAAGACTTGAAGTGTCCACTGTTGAGTATCTTCACTGGTGATTTCTCTTTCTCCCATTGAACTGCATGCAGAATGGCTTCTTCCAGCTTTTTGTCAGCTGGTCTACATGGAGGAGGTTATCAGCTCAGTTCCAGCAGGATTTCTAAGTGGCTTGCAGCCCAAGTATGTGGACTTTTCAGCAATAGGGTCTTACTATTTCTTCCCGGTGGGAAACCAAGGGCCTCGGCAATGACCTATAATGTTTTGGGGGCAATCAGTGACTTCCCTGGCCAACAAATCACTGGAAGGTATCTCATCCCAGGCACTGAAAATTTTCTAGCCATAATCTATGGCTCCTGAGTGTTCCATTGTCCAGAAAAGTAGGTTTCCATATGACTTATTTAAATGCTCTTAGATTTTGATTAGCCCTCCCTCTACCTTTGCTTTATTCAATCTCTTCTCCTGACCTCACTTGGGCCTTTTCACCCCATTAATCTATTCTTCTACTTACATATATACAATACCATCCTTGTAAGTAGCCCCTTCCCTTCCTTTCTCTTCCCTTTATATCTCTTTTCCAGTTTACTGGCTTTTGAGTCGCATTTTTAAGATAAGCTATTAGGTCTGTCCTTTCTCCTTTCTTCTTGATGCCAGGGAAGATCATTTCTGTTCCAGGAATATACTTTTTGGGATTCTCCAATACCCCATCAGTGTGTCCTCTCCTCAAGTGATGTTATTGTTCTTGTTGGCCTCTGTGTATAAGGGAATCCAGCAGCTAGACTGGTCTTCTACCCAAGACGACCATGGAAATTTGGTCTAGTCTTTGCTTGCCTCCCTTTTCCAGTGTGGCACTGGGCACACTTCCAAACACAGATTTTCTTGGCTTTCTCAGCATCACCCATCTTAACTTCATTCTCCTGTGGCAGAGATGATGGGCACTACTGATGGCAAGCCCAACACCCCTGTCTGCATCCCAGAAGAATTTTTAAGGTGGTTTTTTGAGGGCTCCTCAGGAATACCTAAGGTTCCTCTGGCCTATATACACACGTGCCCACACACCATTCACACGTGTGCACCTGAACACACATAGACACATGCACAAATGTGTAATATTTTAAAAGAATACTAAAATGGAAAATATGTTCATGACTAGGAAACCTGACTATTCCTTTTTTTGTGAAGGGGACAGAGTTCAAGGTAAGATCTCACTCTGGTCAGGGCTGACCTAGAATTCACTAATTAGTCTCAGGCTGGCCTGAGTTCAATCATAGCGATCCACCTACCTCATGCGTGCCACACCTCGCCTTAAGAAAATACCCAAAACTGGGCTGGAGAGATGGCTTAGTGGTTAAGCGCTTGCCTGTGAAGCCTAAGGACCCCGGTTCGAGGCTCGGTTCCCCAGGTCCCACGTTAGCCAGATGCACAAGGGGGCGCACGCATCTGGAGTTCGTTTGCAGTGGCTGGAGGCCCTGGCGCGCCCATTCTCTGTCTCTCTATGTGCCTCTTTCTCTCTCTGTCACTTTCAAATAAATAAATATAAATAAACAAAAAAAATTAAAATTTGATTTCAATAGTAAGTTTAAAAAAAAAAGAAAAGAAAATACCCAAAACTATCTACAAATTGAGTGTGATTCCTATCAAAGTTCCAAATTTTCTTTCTACCAGGCTCCTGAATGTTCCATTGCCCAAAAAAGTGGGTTCCCATATGATTTATTTATATCCTTTTAGATTTTGATTAGGCCTCCCTCCACCTTTCCTTAACTCAATCTCTTCCCCTGGCTTCACTTGAGCCTTTTCACCCTCATTAATCTATTCTTCTACTTACATATATACAATACCTTCCTATTAAGTAACTCCCTTCCTTTGAGGCCAGTAAGGTAGAAAAGAGATATAAAGGGAAGAGAAAGGGAGAGATAAGGGTTTTCTTTTTTTTTAATTTTTCTTTCTTTTCTTTTTGTAAGGAGAGAGAAAGATGACATCCCAGGGCCTCAGGCTGCTGCAGACCAACTCCAGATGCATGTGCCACTTTGTGCATCTGGCTTTATGTAGGTACTAGAGAATTGAACCCAGGCTGGCAGGCTTATTTATTTATTTTATTCTTTTTATTTTTAATTATTATTATTTATGAGAGACAGAGAGGCAGACAGAGAGAGAATGGGCATACTAGGGCCTTTAGCCACTGCAAATGAACTCCAGATGCATGCACCACCTTTTGCATCTGGCTTACATGGGTACTTGGGAATTAAACCTAGGTCCTTCAGCTTCATAGGCAAGTGCCTTCACTGCTAAGCCCCAGAACAGAAGGATTTTGCAAGCAAGCGTCTTTAGCCACTGAGAAATCTATCTAGCTCTGTTATCTCTTAATTTTGTTATAAATTGTATCATTTACAAAAATTTTAGTTAAATTTTATTTTATTTTTTATAAAAGGTTATATCCCTTCTCCCCCACCCTCATTCCACTGAAGACACTCCATAGTGGGTGTTTAGTGGAATGGTATTTACTGTGAGGTTCTAAAAGCTCAGTCAGCCCACATAGGTAATCAACTATTCTCAGATTGGACATGAGACCTGCTTAGTGAGAGAACTCATAACCTAGTCCTGTAAACCAAATCAGAATCCTATGGATGGGGTTCCGGGGGAAGGGTGGACCATGCCTCGGGGTAATTCAACCCACCCTGCAGCTCTCAGAATCCTTCTGACCCTTCTTCCACAGTGTTCCTTTGGTAGCTTGTTAGAAATCTGATTTAGTATTGAATTCTCTGGATTTCTGTTTTGACCAGATTTGAGTGACCACAGTGTCTGTCACCATAATCCTGTGACTGTTTTTCAGGCTAGCAGTGAGAGCAGTGAATCCTGGGCCTGGGCAGATGTGATGGAGCTGACCCATCTCATGGTAGGCAGTTAGCTATCCTTGATGTATCGATGGATCCTGAATCTCCCCAGTATTCTCCACCATCTGTATGATAAAACAGATTCTCCAAGCAAAAGTGAGAGCAGCTTGTATTAAAGGGGGTGAGCATAATTATTAGTCTTATTGATGTGTATGCCCACTATTCTTAGCCAAAGAGCAGTGGAGGTTCTCTCTGAAGTCTGTGAGTTTCCTATCCATGGGTTCTGACTTGGTTCCCAGTACCAGGTGTGAGTTCTCTCCCACTGAGTGGGTCTCATGTCCAATGTAAGACTAGCTGGTTACCCGCATGGGCTGTGTGCCACAATTGCGTAGGTGCGTGCCTTTGCCCACCTGGGTGATTTCATAAGTTGCAGGCTCTTCTGCTTATTCAAGTTGTTGTTGACTACTATTCCCTAGAAGCTCCCATTGCATTCTCCAGCACTATGAGGACTAGCCATGAGGGAACTGGTTTTCCTCTCAGGTCCAGTGTGGTCTCTTGATGTCCTATGCCAGCCTGCTGAGGTGTCTTTAGCAATAGGGTCTTACCTTTTAGCTTTGGCAGGTAACCAAGTACTTTGGCAATGGCCTGCCATATTTTGGTGACCTCCCTGATCAACAACTCACTGTGTGTGTGGGGGGGGCAATTCTGATCCTGGGATTTACCAGCCAAAGCCCATGGTTTTAAGGTTAAGTGTTCTCCACCTTCTATCGGATGCTCCTGCCCAGATCTTCCTATCCTTATTGAGAATTATAACTTATAGAATGCTATCCAGGAGGAAGGTCTCTATAATAGATTGCATCTTAATCCATAAATATTCTTAGAAGCAAAAAAAGAAGCCACTCAATCAATCATTTTGCCATGCCCCAAAATACACAGCTGAAGGTATGAAATACTAGGCCCTTTAAAGGGCCATGAAATTTGTCCCCAGCTCCATCAACAAAACATAAGTTTCAAACTGGACTTTCAGTGTGTTTATTGTCAATGAGTGTGAACACTAGCCATGGGCAAGTGGATATTTGTACTGGACTGAAACCAACTCCTAACAAAATAAACAACAGAAAATTTTGACTTAGCTATTTTTTTTAAAGGCGGCATAGAAAAATAATTTTTTTTTTAGTATTTATGCTTCCATTTTATTGTTTAAGAATTAAACTGCCACCTCAGTAGTCTTAAGAGCAACAAAATGAAACATACATAGAGTGAGACTTATGTCCATCAAAGCTTCAAAGGCTTCCCTGAAATAAGGCTGGGATCCACATCTTTTTCCTTAAGAAATACTAACAGCAATTTTGTTATCACTCTGCTCTCCCACCCTCATTCGAACAATTAACCAATGAATGCAAGTCTAACACCACTGAAAATTTGTCTGCCATAAGACATTCATCTGACCTGCCTCCCTGCATGTTTAATCTAACTTAAAGCATCTTTAAAGTCTACAAGAAGTCTCATCATGTGAATTTTATGATACTGACTTTATTTGTATACCTCAAACTCAAGTAGTTTTCAATAACAGGAGAACTTTTCATAAATACCTGAGATTCCCTAATGAGAATTTGATATTTTCTAATTATATAAAACAAAGAATGGTTTGGATTTTTAACAATATCTTATTAGCCCTTAAACAGGGGCATGCAAAGGAATCAAGTTTGCACCAGTCCAAGTATCTACAGTAATAAGATAGAAATACTCACCACCATTTCACACTAGAAAAATAAATATTTTGTGCTGGAGGTATGGTTTAGAGGTTAAGGCACTTGTCTACAAACCCAAAGGACCCAAGTTTGATTCCCCAGGACCCACTTAGGCCAGATGCAGAAGGTGGTACATGCATCTGGAGTTTGTTTGCAGTGGCTGGAGGCCCTGGTGTGCCTATTCTCTCTCTCTCTCAAATAAGTAAAAATAAAATATTAAAAATAAATACTTCAATTGTGTGATAAAATTCTGTAGGAAGTAGTTGTCTTGAAGTATAGGTCCACAAATTGTCATAGAAGTTCTCACAATTGCCTAAATAGACTGTACATTTTGAAAGAGTGAAGAAAATGGAGAGAAAAAGGGCAAGACAAAAAAAGTGAGGCCTTGTAGAGTCTGAGGAGCCCTGTGATCTGGGATCAGATGAAATACCAGTTTGCAGATACCCAGAGTCATACCCTACGAACAGCAGCAGACCAACAGCACTGGTGACAGCTGTCAGCCCCAACCCATGCTCACTTGAAATAGGGCTGGTCAGGAGCCCAGGAATGCAAACGCTGCGGCCGTGGAGGTGAGCCACAGCCCACACCATCCTCCCCCGGACACTCCCTGGCTTGCAGCTAATTTCCTGCAGGTGTCAGGTATAAAGGACGCTGTTATAGAAACTCTGCACTTGCCTTGGAATCTTTCCTCTCCCAATTCGTAAATACTTCACATTTGGTGGAAGGCGCGGCAGAGGGGAGCATGGTAGATGACTTGCTGAAGGTCGTGCGGTCAGAACGCAGGAGAATGGAAGCTGAGACTGGCCTGAGGCCCCCCAACACCTGGATGCAGCCTTCTCCTCCCAATTCTTTGCTAGGCTTCCCAAAGCAACTGACAAGAGAACATTTTCTCTTTTCCTGTGCTTTCCTACAGTTGTAAGAATGGCTGAGACAGTAACTGGTTTCTTTCTGACCTGTCCCGTACATAAGGCCTATGTAGGTGGACTCCATGTGCCTCCTTGTCCGCGGTTATCATTGTGGCAGTAATGGTGGTTCCATGTGGGGTGTTCTTTTAGGCTTTCTCCACCCCCTTTCCTCCTCCCCCCCCCATAGTCCTTTGAACCACCAAGCCCTTTTTAAGGTTTCTGATTTTGAGGTCATGAAAGCCACTCCTTCCCCACATCCCAGTGTGAAGGCATCAGAGCAGGACAGTGACTGTGATGCCACTTAGCCAGGACCCCAGCCTTCTCTGGGTTTAATATTCTCTTTGAGAGCCTCATGGTGACTACTATTTGTTTTTAACCATCTCTTACTCCGTCTAACAATTCCCTCCAAGTTGGATACTTAAATTAAGGTCCTCATAAACTCCTTCAGCTGGAGAGTTGCCCAAGAAAGACGATGTTAATTTTGTTGACAAATTTCAGTATCCCAAAGGCTCAGGTCTTAATTCTTTGTGCAAACTCTCAGCGCTGAGTTTGCGTTCTTCCCTTGTGCCCCCTTAATTAGTCTCGTCAGGAGCGTCTCCGCTATTGTTTCAACACAGTTCTATCTATGTCCCGGGAGCCAAAGGGTCCTTTGGAGTGAGTCGTGTTGTATATGTGTATATTTAAAAAAAAATGGTCATCGCCCCTCTCACTGAGGCTGCCATCATTTCTCAGTGGAGGTGTTGCCATAGAGATGTTGTCTGATCCATCTCTATTGATCGCTCCTTGAAGGGGGCCCTGAATAGCCACTGAGGTAGGTAAATGTATGCAGTGACATTGAGCGGATGATTCTATTCGGGAAAATTCCGGCACCATTTGTTTCTGTGCTTGTCTGAGGGCTGGGACACGGTGTTGGGCTTTGTTGTATGCGCTCCCCTCACAGGCCCGGAGTTAATGCAAGCCTTGTTTGGAGCCACTGAAGCAGAAATTTCTCTGCTGCCAAGGACAAAAGCGTCACAGGCCACCTCGGAGGCTGCTTTGGGAAGGCCGTGTCTCCAGGGCTCCCAAAGGAAATGGGAGATAACTGGGGACACAGATGCGCCCTCGATGGCGCCCACCCTTCCTGCACTGTCCTGATGCATCTGGCACATGGAGTGTCCTCTGGGGAGGCCCTGGCTTTACCTCAAAGGTCTTCATTCATTTGCCTTTCTCCAGCCTGTTGAGAGAAATCATCTGGAAGACATGGTGCTGTTCCCTAGTCTGTAGCGGAGAAGGTCTTTTAGGAAAACAGTCATAGTTTCCATCGTCTAGGCTCTGAGGCAGAAACCAAATGACACCTGAGTTCTCTTCCTGCCTTTAAGAGAAGAAGGGAGGGCTAGAGAGATGGCTTAGGGATTAAAGTGCTTGCCTACAAACTCAAGGACCCAGGTTCGATTCCTCAGTATCCATGTAAATCCAGATGCACAGGGTGGCACATGTGTCTGGAGTTTGTTTGCAGTGACTAGAGGCCGTTGTAGGCCCGTTCTCTCCATCTAACTCTCTCTCTCTCTCTCTTAAATAAGTAAATAATTAAAATATTCTGAAAAAGAAGGGAGAAAGAAAGGAAGTAGAGGAGGAAGAATCTTTTTCTCTCTCTCTCTCTTTTTTTTTTTGGTGTTCATAAACAGTGTCTGGGATTTGGTGAGTTGCAATATATGAATTTTATTGACCACACAAAGCAAACAATGTTTGAACCCAGGTATCTTGTTTGGAGATTCCAGAGATCATTTTCAATGTATTCTTCAAAATTTCATGACTCGGGAGTTATAAGCCATTTTTTTTTTAAACAAAAGAATGATGTGATTTGCCCAAAACCACACCCGAGCTCAGAGGGAGCTACTGGACTGAATGTGGACCCAGTGCACTCGTCAGGAGCATGGCAGCATTGTCCCTGCGCTAGGCCTCTGGTGGCCTTTGCCACGGACACCCATTTCCTTGTGCCTTTTGTCCTGAACCCCATCGTTGACCACTTGGCCACAGCCAGGCCCTGCCTGATGTTGGGACCATTGTATTACTTTGCTTTGTGTCTCGAGGTAGGGACTCACACTAGCCCAGGCTAACCTGGAAATCACTCTGTAGCTCCAGGGTGGCCTCAAACTTACAGCGAGCCTCCTACCTCTGCCTCACCTGGCAGGTGCATCATAGGAGAAAGGGGACATGAGGACAAAACTGGAAACTGCAAGGGAATATGCATTTCCTGGGCCATGATTCTGGGGCCCAGATGTATGTTAAGCTGCTGCACATGTGGTTCATGTCAGCTGAAGGTCGAGACAGGGAGCGGTAGCTTTCTGTCTGGGTGTGGCTCTGGGGACAGAGAACTCTGTTCTCCTTGGTCTGTGTAGTCATTAGCATCATTCACACCTTCATGTGTGCACTAGTTCATCCTCGGGGTAGGACATGACCAGGACACTGGCATGTAGTACAAACGATGCCGGAATGAATTAGCCATGCTTTCTACTTCCCGTAACGTAAGAGCACCAAGTTAACAGCTTTCCCATCTTTCTTTTGTGTATATGCATAGTGTGTGTGTGTGTGTGTGTGTGTGTGTGTGTGTGTGTGTGTGCCGGTGCACACATGCCACAGCACACATGCGGGGGTCAGAGGACAACTTCAGGCGTTGGTCCTTGCCTTCCACCCTGTATGAGGCAGGTCTCCCCTGTGGTTCACTGCTGGGTAGGCCAAGCTGGTTGGCCTGCACGTTCCTGGGATTCCCCAGTCTCTGCATCCCATCTCTTCTTTTCGTAGGAGGGCTGGGACGGCAGATGCTCACTGTCAACAGCTGGCTCTGTGGCAGGTTCCAGGGATCTGACCTTCGGTCATGATGCCTGCACAGCAAGTGCTTTTACCCCCTGAGCCGTCTGTCTCCCCAGCCCCCATTCACATCTTATATCCAGTCTTCACAATATACTAAGAATGACTGCTAAATGTACTTCACAGATGAGACACGCAATGCATAGACTTGCCCAGAGAGAGTACGTAGTTGGGGAGGGTGACCTTGAACCCCCGTCCCTTGGTTCCAGACTTTGTACAGAGGAATTTCCCTGGATGCCTCTGCCAGCCTCTTAAGACCTGGGAGTCAGCTTTTTTTTTTTTTTTTTTTTTTTTGGCTGATGAAGCCACCTGAGACCACTCTGGTGCCTGAACATGGTTGGCAGTTGTCAGAGCTCCCTGGAAAACGCTGCTTGTCTGCATTCACCAGTCAACAAGTTAGCTGCAGGAGACCCATGATTTTGGATTAAATAATTGATTTTTTTTTTTCTGTTTTGGCTGTGCACTGGGAGTTTAGAAACACTTGGCCCTGAACCCCATCCCAGAAGTTGTAATAACAGGTCTAGGATGGAATCCAGGCATCCTCCTGAACTAGGGTGTCCCTTGGCTCTACTCAGAGCTCAGTCTGGGTTTTTTTTTCCTGTGGGTACCAATTGGCTGAGATTGGTGGGGGAGTGAGGTGAGGACTCCAGTGGTGGTCTGGCCTTAAGAGATCTCATGCCCTGCTGGGTCCTGTGCTACAGGATGCTGCAGAAGAGGTGGCTGGACAGCAGAAGAGAGTATCTAACCGGCAATGCTCAGGAAAGTAGGTCTTGTGATCCCAGATTACAGGATGCCTTCAGTGGTCCAGAAGATTCTTGAAAAATAATACAATACAGTATCACCACTTCAGTGTGTGTGGCATATTTATGCAGGTAATGAATGACCCTGGGTCCAGGAGAGGAGCCATAAGCCAACCCCTTTCTTCCATGGAGCCCGTAGTCTAGAGGGGATGTACACACACTGATGTTCAGAGCAGGGAATGGGGAATGGTGCTACAGAGCCTGTCCATGAGGGCGGCAGGACAGAAAGGATACCAGTTAGAAAAAAAAAAAAAGTGGGAAATGAAATGAAAGAGAAGACTCCGCTCAACAGCAGAGACAGGCTTTGTTCGTGAAAGCCAGAGAAGGGCTTTGAGCGGTCATGTCAGTATCTCTTTCCTTTGCAGACTAGGGAATACTTTGGCTGCAGGGCCACCTTGCCTCAGGGCTTGGGTCACTTCAGGAAAGTGATAAGGGGACAGGTGGTCGGGCCATTCCAGGGAGGTGATCATGGGGAGAGGTGGTCTGGGTCACTCTTGGGAAACAGAGAGTTACAATGACAGGGCAGTCAGAGCCCAAAAAATAGAGACATCCTGGTTCTAACAATGCCTGATTGGGTTTGAAGGATGAGTTGGAGTTTTTGAGCCCCCACTTTTCAGAAATGCCCTGAAAGCCAAAGGCACAGATGGAACAAAGGCTGGTGGCGATCTGGAACATGCAGATGCCCCCTGTACAGCGGGGAGACTGCTGAGAGATGAGGCGGAGGACTGAACGTGAAGCTTTGCTCTTCATTCTCAAGGCCAAGAGACTGGGGAAAGGACATCAAGCCAGGGTCTGTTTCAGAAAAACATTTGAGGACAGTGAGTATGCGGGGTGGGGGGGGGGGGGCGAGGAGAGGAGGGGAGCCAGGAATCAATTAAAGTGTTAGAGGCCCAGTACCACCAGCGATGGTGGGTGGTAGTTAGAAGAGGGTGAAGTGTCAAGCCAAGAGTGAGCGAAGCTCTTTATCATGCATGAAAGGCCGATATAACCTGGTACCTAAACAGGGTGACTCCCCGCTTCCTCAGCTCCCCACAAAGCCCATTAAGGGGAAGTCACCCCCCCCCCCCCACCAGGATCCCTGTGCACCGGTGCAGTACATCTCAGGTGGCAGGCCTGGAGTTCCCTGTGGGGCCAATCTACATTTGAGCGCTCTGAACAGGCATCACCAAGTGCAGAGCCTTAAAGTTAGACCTTTCTCTGGTGGAGGGAAGGCTCTGGGCTCCCCAGGGCTGAGGGCTATTAATGAAACAAAGGGGAGTCCTTTTAAATGGGTTCTCTGAGTTCCTGCAGGGCAAGCCAGGAGAGGCTCAAAAGCCCCAGTCATTCTGGTGATTAGATACAGCGTGGAAATTTCAAACACCTGGGCGCGTTTATGACTCCACAGCCATGACAGAGGATGGGAAGGCAGGGAATGCTAACTACACACAAGCTAACCTTCCTCGGGTTTTAGTCCCATGTATTCATTTGCAAATGCCCAGGAGCATACAGGGAAGGCTCAGGGTTGCCCACTCCTTGGTCTTTGGCGACACTCTTCTGTCTCTCAAACTGGGGAGGAGAGAGGGGCTTTGGCAATCTTAGAACATTATATTGATCATATTGTCCGGGGCATCATTTTTGGTTCTTAACCAAACATCCACTTTATACCAGCATACAATGATTGTACCAAAGCTGGCACAAAAACTGAAAGGCTGGGCTGGAGAGATGGCTTAGTGGTTAAGGCATTTGCCTACAAAGCCAAAGGACTCAGGTTTGATTCCCCAGGACCCACATAAGCCAGATGCACAAGGGGGCGTACACATCTGGAGTTCGTTTGCAGTGGCTGGAGGCCCTGGCATGCCCATTCTCTCTCTCTCTCTCTCTCTCTCTCTCTCCCCCCTCCTTCCCTCCCTGCCTATTTCTCTATCAAATAAAGAAAAATTTAAAAATAATAATAAAAAACTGAAAGGCTTAGGAAAGTTCTCACCCAGCTTTCCATAGTATATAAATCCATATCTTTAAAAAAGAGGGAGAAACATAAATGGAGACTTGCCCTCAGTAGTCTCTGGTGAACTCATGTGATTAAATCCTTTGATCCCAGGATGAAAGGACCTGGCAAAATTGAGGTGTCTCTGGGACTCTAGAGCGGTTGAATATCCTTCTCTATAAAAGTGATATCATGTATCTTCTACTAATACTACTGGGGAAAAATAAGTACATAAAGAAAGGCGAGATTCAACCGTTTTGATCAAATGTCCTGCCTAGGGGTGATGTTCTAGAATAGTTACATCCAGGCAAGTCTTGTCTCCCTAAAAACAAGAGGACAGGAACCCTTCTCCTGGCTGATGCCACTTTTTCTTTTTCTAAGAAAGACTGCTTTGCAAAAAGCATTTGGAACAAATTGTGCCATTTGAGAGAAGACAGAGACAGAGCAGAAGCCGCCAAGCTGTAATCGCCCTGCTAATTAATGCTTGATCGTCTCTCCTTTTATGATTCTTGACCCCAGAAGGAAAATTTATTAGTACTTTTAGATTTTGCACAGTCGTGCTAAATGAGGCATGTAATGCACTAATTTAGTGCCTTGTTAGCCTAGGCAGGGCCTCCCCTGCCTGCTCTGCTCCCCACAGAAGGCTTTTTGCACAGCTGTGGGGAACTTACCTAGGACAGGCCCTGATTATTCAGCTCCAGTGCCTGAGAGGCCACAGTCGAGGCCCTGCCTCATCTGCCTGGGAGAGGGGGTGTTTCAGACATTGGGTCTGTCTTCAGAGAACACTTAAAACCCCAAGTCTATAAGCCACCCATACCTGTCCTCCCCCCCCCATCCATTTTTCAGGCTCACTCACCTTGTGCCACTCTTTCTCAGTGCCTCAGGACCACCCCTGGAACTCAAAATCTAGATCTTAACCACAGGAGGGAGTTCTCTTTGTGAAGATAATGGACGTGTATCAGTGTCCTAATTGGTTCAGGTTGTATTTAAAACAGGCATTTATTTAGCCCAGACTTATCTGGACAGAATGCCAGCTCAGTAAATGCCCACGTTGGCCACATATATGTTTAAAAGCCTGTCAAGCATGTTCCCAGCCGATGTAATTCAGGGTCACGGGTTGAAGGGAGGCAGTGAACTGTGGAGAAGCTTGCTGGGCAGGTAGCCACCCATGATTTAGCTCTCACATTGCCGCCAACTCTCCTTGGAACTGCAGAAATCCACTTGCCCTTTGTGGACCTCTGTTTCCCCATCTGTTAAAGAATCTGTAAATCTTCATGTCTAAGGTCCCTTCTACATTTGACATCTCATCATTCAGCATGTTGGAAATGAGAGGCAAGCCAGGTGGCTTGGCCACAGCAAGGGCCAATGCCAGCAATCTTTAGAAAGCCCACATTCTTTGATAATCCTAATATATAAATACAACCCACAGATAGACAAATGCATGAAAATAGAGTATTTCTGATTATAAAGGATTGGTGAAATAAAGTATGTTTATATGATGAGACTGTATGAAACAACAGATAGAATCCTACAGGCCTAGACAGAGGTTTGTGCATTGGCTGTACATAAATAAATATATCAATCAATAAATAATACAGATTCTCTAACCAAGAACTTCACATAATAGTTTTGTAAATATATATACATGTGTCCAACAATATATATCAAAATTCTGTGGCTATCTAGGATTTTAGTAGACTTTGCTTCTTCTTTATAACTTCCTATAGTCTGAATATTTATTAACAATGAATGTATATCACTCATAGAATCAGAGAAAAATTACAGAAATTACTTTAAAGAAAGTACAAATCAAGGTACTCTTCATATTTCAATTTTCCTTTTAAAAATCTTTTATTAATTTATTTGCAAGGAGAGAGAGAGAGAGAGAGAGAGAGAGAGAATACCAGGGCCTCTAGCCACTGCAAACAAACTCCAGATACATGCTTCACTTTGTGCATCTGGCTTTACATGGGTCCTGGGAAAATGAACTGAGGTCTTTAGGCTTCATAGGCAAGCACCTTAATTGCTGAGACAATCTCTCCAGCCTTATGTTTCATTTTTCATATGTATGAAAGGACAACATCAATAACCTCAAAAGAACAGGCAATGGTTTACTGGCTGTATTTTTTTTCTTTGTAGGTAAATATTTAGAGGGAAATGTGATGGACACAACATGTCTACTTAGCCACACAGCAGTGGTAGCTTCCTTCCTAGGGCCATGAACTTCCCATCTATAGGCTTTTGGCTAGGTTTTCAGTACCAAGCATAATTTCCTTTCCCAGGGAACAGGCCCCAAATCTGATCAGAGAGCAGTTGGTAACCCCTAGAGCACCTATTATTGTAACAGTGGGCATATTTTGCCTGGCTAGTAGGTGGTATAGATTGCAGGCTCCACTGCTGGGTAAGATTGTTCAGCTAGAGGTTCTCTTAATAAAATGATGCACTGGCTGGGAGTCTTTAATGAAACCTTTGGGTGACCAGAATATCCTCACATCTACACAACTGTATGGAGCTTAATTTTATCCTGAAGGGACAGAATGTGTGAAGGTCTTCCAAGGAAGCATTCTGTTTGCCTGCTGTGGTCCTTCTGGTCTTACAGTGATGTCTCAGACATGACTTAAATATGACATAATGCAGATTAGGAAAGAACTCATTCAGACCCGGAAGCGGGTCACCGCAAAGCCAGGACCAGCAGCCTGTGCCCTGCTGTCTCCTGCGCACGGAAGCTACCAGGGCATCTCCCCTCTCCCAAGTGCCCGTGGCTGGGGCAGTAGATGGGGACTTCTTCCGTGGAGTTCCTGGCTTCGGTGGCTTTGCTCTCACGAGCACCTTGCCTGCAATCCTGTCTGCAGTGGACAGGATAACATGATAAGCAGCAGGGATGACCTTAGCTCAGCTGTCACTGAAACACCCGCGCTTTGCACCCCGCTTTCTTCCCAGAAGCATGGCAACAGAGAAGCTGGCTTTTCTGGAGCGCAGCGCTCTTCTGGGTTAACCAGCCCTTGTGAAGAACAGTCGAGATACAAGAGCCAAAGTAGTGGACTATATGGGCAGCATTTTTAAGTTACTTGGAAATTCAGTGGGACTGGTACTCCCTGAGGAGTTCCTCCCTACTAGGAGCTGTGTTGGGTCTTTGGGTGGGTGCCAGATGGAACAGGCCAGATGCTGTTTCCATGGGTGATCATTAGTGCACACAAGGAGCTACAAACGATGGCAGCCTGCAAGGTTCTGAAAAGTCACAAGCTGAATAAATGCTGGGAGACTCAGGAGAGTCTATTGAGAAGATTCCCAGAGGCTTCTAGGAAAAGGTGGTACTACAGATGAGCTTTTGCAGAAAAGAAAAGATTGTAGCATTGGAAAGTAGACGGGAGGGTGCTTGTGGGTAGAAACCAGGAAGTAAGAGTGGAGCCAGAGGGATGGGATTCTGCAGTATGAGGGGCTGGGGGAGGAAGGGCAGTACCAGGGGCAGGTCAGGAGTCAGCATGATAGGAGCTCAGTGCATGTGTGAAAATAGAAGAGAGAGCCAGAGAGATGGTTCAGCAGCTAAAGGCACTTGGCCTGGGTTCAATTCTTCAATACCCACAGAAAGCCAGATGCGCAGAGTGGTGCGTGAGTCTGGAGTTGATTTGCAATGGCAGGAGGCCCCAACACTCACTCTCTCTCTCTCTCTCTCTCTCTCTCTGTGTCAGTCTCTCTCATAAATAAATAAATAAATAACAATCAGAAGAGAGAGCATGCTGAAGAAAGGAAGACTCTTTTTTTCTTTTCTAGGTAGGGTCTCACTCTAGTCTCAGGGTGGCCTTGAACTCTTGGCGATCCTCCTACCTCTGCCTCCCGAGTGCTGGGATTAAAGGCGTGTGCCACCACGCCCGGCTAGGAAGACTCCAACAAGACGTGTATTTTCATTACCCTCTAGGCTACAAGGAGACACACTCTGTGGGCTCCTGAGCTGAGCTGTGTTTCAGGGAGACTTGTTTCACATTAGAGGGAAATGACTTGAGCAAGGCAGTTATTCAAGAGAGAAATTGCCATGAAAGCAGAAAGGCCCTGGTCCCTGTCCTTCCACTGTGCCGGCGGAAGAAAGGGAACCATACCTGCCTCCACCTTTCTCTGTATCTAGAGGAGCTTCCAAGCTGGTTCTATCACCGTTAGCAGGAAGCTGGGAAAGTATGCGGTGTCCTGGGTGGCCACTGGGGGCCACACGGAGGCCTGGTGTCCTCTCCACTATCTGTTCCCACAGTAGAGCCCTGACCTCAAGGTTGTTGTGAGTGAGGGTTGCAATGCCACATTTTCCAGCTCAGGGATGCCTCAGGGGAAACAATAAATCTCTCAAGATTTATGGCTTAGGAAATGGTTTCAGGAGAGAAAACAGAAGAGGCTAGGCAGGGACAAGGCCGGGCAATGGCCCAGCATTCTCCTGAGCAGATGTCAGCGTGGAGGGGGGAGGGGCTGCCCATCGGGACTCAAGGGAGAGAAGGACTGTGAGGATTTTGCTTTTTCCATCATTGGAATCCTGGTCTTTTTTCTGCAAAATAGCGAGGATGAACTCGGTAACTTCCAGGGTCTTTATTCCAGGTGACTTGTCGCTGCGGAGAGCTCAGAGTCCTCTCGATGGGCTGGGATTATGCTGTGTGCCTCACTTTCCCCAAGTGCACACACAGGTAGCTGAGTCACACACAAAACCTGTATCTAGATGGAGGGTTGATGACCAGGGAACATCTGGAAACTTCCCTTAAAGCGATGCAGCTGGGCCAATTGACCTTCTTCCTATTTACTGTCTTTTTACGCTGCAGAACTTGAGCAACAATGGCAGCAACGTGCACACCTTCCCACACTCAGGCACGCAAAACTGGCGCACACACGCCAACAGGCACAACACGCACATGCTCTCCGGCCCCTTTCTGTCTGTGAACGCGCTCTGCCTGGGAGACCTGAAGTCAGCCTTCTCCCATCTTGGTTCACTCCTGGCCACCCCTCCCTCCCTTTCTACTCGTGGCTGTCAGCAGGTGGCGCCCGGAGCTCTGCGACGACAGGGCCAACACCTCGGGCTTGAACTTCTGGCCTCCCCCACTCCCACCTCTGGAATGGGATAATTTGGGACTCATCTGTGGGAAGACTGCCAAGACCTTACATTTTCTACGTGGAGCTTGGATAATTTTCCCCAGATGGTGCACAGCACTGGAAGGGAGAGAGGCAGAAGGAATCTGGGGGTGGGGGGAGAGAGGTGGCCACCCCGGAGGTGGGTCTAGTCAGGGTGAGGACAGCGTCAGCTCAGGCAGCCAGAGAAATCCTTCTGACAGCCCCACCCTGTGGGGGGGGTCACACCCTGCAAGGGAAATGCCTTTACTGGTATGAAAACCCCGAGAACAAAAGGATTCACAGACACAGAACAGAGCCAAGACCTTCCAGATCCGGCAGTTCTTCCCATGCTCCACCAGTGACTCCTGCATAGCCTGCCTCAGCCTCACCTGCTATGTGATGCCATGCTCGTGTCTGAATTAACCACTAACCTCCTCCTTCCAACTTTTCTTCTGGAATTTTCCAAGCATATACAAAAGTACAGAGAATGAAACAACATCCCCCTCGTATCCATCACCGGCTTTCATAATTATAATAGTCAATATATTCCTCAATTTTTGTCTGGAATATTTTATAGCAAATCCAATACATCATATTGTCCCACCCCAAATGACCTACAAAGACTTTTCTCCTATTGTATATTAAAACAACGTAGATACCAGCATGAATCTCTACCAAATAAGGTCTGCTTTCTCTGTACTGTAATCACCTGTGATGGTCACTTTTAACATGTACAGTCATTTCTAAGTATCCTCCAGGGCCTCCATCTAGCACGGAGCCCCTCTGGCCCAGGGGAGGCTACTTGCATAAATATGTGTCTTGCCTCCCCCACTTGACTGTGGTAGCCTCCAGAATAGGGGTAGAATGTCATTTATCTTGGAGTCCCCACAGACCCAGAACACCACCTGTTCAGAAGTCCTGGAGAGTCACACTAAGAGACACTTTCATGATCCTTACTAGACCCTCCTCTAGCTGGATCAGTGAGGTTGGAGGAGAAAAATCCCTCTTAGGCTGGGTCATAAGACTCTGTTCTTTTCTCCTGATGTAGATAAGAGACACACGCAGACTGAAGTTAGGTAACAAGGCTCCAGGAACCCACGAGGAGGCAGGGAATGCAGACAATGTGGTGGGTGGTGCCAGCGGGAGAGCTCTGGGAATGCCTTCCTCATTGAGTCTCTCTGGAAGCTATGCAGGCTCCCTGGAGGAGAGACCTGGACAGACAGCAGAATGGGGCGGAAGGCCAAGAAGGAAGATGCCTGAGACCCACCTGCTGCTTTGATCTTGGTGAACTTAGAGGCTCCAAAGGAAGCATCTACAGGAGAGAGAGAGAGAGAGAGAGAGATGAATCTGTCCTTCCTAGGAAGAGAGAGGACAGGAGAGGAAAGGGAAGGGGAGAGGAGGGAAGAGATACTATCTTTGAACAGATTTCCTGGGAAGTCTTTCCTCAGGAGCCCAAGTCTATCTTCCGGCAGTGTTTCACCCATGGGATCACCTTGAACCAATGCACTTGTTTTAACGGGAAATGTATGTGATGGCGATGGGGCTTGGGATCCTGTGTAGAGTACTCACTAAGCACCTTGGGCATCTTGGAAACATTGCATATATTTCCTGAAGAAGAACCGCCCCCACCCACCTGCCACACCCACACCAGGGGTTACTGCAGGTTCGAGTGTCCCCTGTTGCAGATGAGGCAAACAAGCTGTTTAGCTGGGCCAGGACACACATTGAGTTGGACTCTCATCTAGCCTGTCCTCTGGTTCCCCTCAGATAGCTTGAGCTTCCTCGGGGCTCCTCAAGCTCTCTCATCTCCAGGCTATACACTGATGTCTTCAGTAGCTTCTGACAGCCCATCTGGTAGTTTCTGGGGTGCCCTCTGGTTGGTCTTCAATCCTATATAGCAAGATCAAAAACAGGGTCCCTCTAAGCATCTTGGCTGCTTTGCTTGGAAAGCACAGGTATCAGCTAACACTGGGTGCACTGCATCTTTTACTTGAAAAGATGAGACATGCTTGTGACCTCTGGACCCATGCTGCTGTTTCGGTAGCAAAAGTGCCCGATCTACAGTCAAAGGGGGCTAAGGAGACGGCCCCATGGTTAAAGGTGCTTGCAAAGCCTGCCAGCCCCATTTCAATTCCCCAGCATCCACATAAAGCCAGATGCACAAAGTGGCACATGCATCTGGCATTCATCTGCAGCAACAAGAGTCCCCTGGCATGCCCATTCTCTCTCGCTCTGATAAACAAAAAATTTGAAAAATAAAAATGAAGTCAAAGGACCTCAGGACCATCAGCCAAGCTGCCAAAGCAGGGTTTAAGATCAGTCCCTTCCTGTGACAGTTCTGTTCCCAGGCCTCAGAACCACTGACCTAGACTCAAGGTGACATTATGTTCTTAGTTAAATTGTATGTATTCTTTTGAAAATGGATAATATATTCTTATGTTTTAAAACTTAAAAGATATCAAAGGTAAGCCGGGCATGGTGACACATACCTTTAATCCCAGCACTCTAGAGGTAGAGGTAGGAAGATCGCCATGAGTTTGAGGCCACCCTGAGCATACAGAGTGAATTCTGTAGCCTGGGCTACAGTGAGACCCTATCTCAAAAAAAAAAAAAAAAAAAAAAAAACCCTATATCAAAGGTGTAAAAGAGGAATTTCTCTTCCAAGCTCTTACTGCCACCATCTTGTCGTGGCCATGTCATGTGTATCATGCAGATAATCTGTATGGGATCACACGCAGGGAAATATGCATGTGTCCCTGACCCTTCCTTTGTCATGCAAATGTCAGAATACTCCATCCACTATTCACACGTGCTCTTTCTTTTCCCCATTTTCCCTGTGTTTCTTCAGGTTCGGGATTAGGATTTGAATCCATTCCTTCTTCCCTCCTGTACCATAATGCCAGTAATCTCAACACTACCCTGTGCACCCAGGACAAAATTCAACTTCCTGGCACTGCTTAGTAAACTGAAAATCCCCACACAGGTCTTAAGAGATGGGGCAGCCCCAAGCTTGCTCATGTTTCCCACGTGCACAGTCCAGGAAGCCAGAAGACTGCTGGGTTCTCAGGAGATGGCAACCCCCACCTCGTGAAAGAAGTAATCGTTCAGTGATGGAAAGAATTTATTTAAACCAACTTGCCGCCCCATTTCAGCTACTCTGATTTTGTGTTTTGGAGGCCTGAGAGTTAAGCCTAGGAGGAAAGAGGGACTTGGCTGAATTTGCTGCACACTAATTTGAATGTACACAGAAATGCTGGAAAGGAGTCATTGCAGCCATGGGACTGAAGATGGAACATGCACCATATCCTCCTAACTTCCTTTCAGCTTCCCTGCACTTGTAATTCAACCTCCTCTTGGAGTCTTAAGTGCTCCAAGGTATTAAATATCTAGCATTAAACAGCACAAAAATACATTTTTAAAATACCAATTTGCAAAGCGCTAAAAACGACACTCTGTCTTTGCCTAAGTATATGATGAGAAATGGATGAGCTGGTCTCTGTGTGGGGGGAAGGGGGCTGTCTACAGAGCCCAGGAGTCCAGGGACCTTTCATGATATATGTGCAATCACCACATTATGCTGCAGAAAAGATCTAAAACAGACACCATTTCAGGCACTCATGATAGATGGTTCTTAACAAATTGGAGCTGATGATTTCTCTCTTTCAAATTCTCGAAGAGGTGTCTGCTCTTAAATGTACTTCATTCCTGGAAACTGCAGCACAGGAGGGCATCCTGCTCTGACTCTCTCTCTTCAAACATGTCCAGTCTCCTGAGAGGACAGAATCAAGGAAAGTGACAGGAAGGACAGAATAGGTTTTCAGACTTTGTCAAACAAGCCTGATTAAAATGATACAAGATAGGAAGATGTAGTTTACTGTAATGAACAACCGACACAGCTATTGAATTATGTAGGTGGCCCTGGAGGTTGGTACTCACTGAGACCCATGGCAAAGTGCTGAAGTCCCCCTAGATTTAGAAAATGGTTCCTGTGTAGAGCAAACTCAGATGCCCACGGCTTTCTCCTCTCCTCAGCTGGGGTCTTCTTGTCCCGCCATCCTTAGGAGCCTGCTAAGAAACAAGGATCACAGACACGCCTTCTATGCCTCTCTTTTCATCTCAGAACAGGAGTGCTGCAGCAGTCCAGGGAGGGGAGGAAATCGCTAGGCAACCTACTGGCCCAGAGCCTGGGGACCAAACTAGAGAGGAGCCTGCCGACCACACCTGAGGGACCAGGAACACCCGAGATCAGAGAATCCAAAGCCAGCTCATCCAAAAGGCAGCTAGACCAAGCAGGTAGGGTGACATGCCATGTTGACAATTTTTAAAAATTTTTAGTGTTTTATTTATTATTTAAGAGAGAGAGAATGGACACGCCAGGGCCTCCAGCCACTGCAAATGAGCTCCAGACACATGTACTATCATGTGGCTCTGGCTTACATGGGATCTGAGGAATCAAACCCAGGTCCTTAGGTTTCATAGGTAAGCACCTTAACCACTAAGCCATCTTTCCAGCCCCCATCTTGACAATTTTCAATAGCACATTTACACATAAAGGCCTTGATTTTTGACACCATGGATGATGTTGGCTCCAAGAACACATATTAAAAGCAACAGTTTTTTTGCCTAGAATAGGGATGGCATCCAAATTTGGGCTGAGGGTTTTCCTCCCACAGGGAGGGAGACTAGAGAACAAAGCCATTAAGGCTTAAAGGAAGGAGGTGTCCTCTGGTCCCAGACCTGGCAGAGAGTTCAAGGCAGGCATGTCTAGAGTTGGGCTGGGCTCAGGCCCTCAAAGGTACGTTGGCATAATTCGTTTTAGGGAAAGTCCCATAGCCTGGCTCAGAGACACTGGCCTGACATCAGCTTCAGGAGAGAGTGATTTGGTAGCTGTCATCTCTTCTCATGAACTTGGCAGAACTGTAGTCCTGTGTGAAGAACTGAGTTCTCTAGAGTCAGGTGAACAGCACACAATAGGTCCCTGTCTTCCTGCAGAGTGAATCTGGTATCCACAGGAGACAAGGACAGTGGCCAAGTGTTCATTGCTTGTCCCCAGACGCATGGCAGCACAACGGCCTCTTCGCTGTGGACCCAACTATTTGATTTAATTACAAGTAGTGACAAGACCACATTCCCAGCCTTCTTTTCAGTTAGGCTGTTCAATAACATGAGATCAAAAATCACCAGGTGGACTTAAAGAAGGCTAACTCACTGGGTAGGCACCTTAATGACCCTTCTTATGGGAGTTTGAACATAAAATGTCCCCCATAGACTCATATGTTTAAATACTTGATCCCCAGTCAGTGACTCTGTTCAAGCAGCTTATGGAGGTCTGGAGAGATGACTTAGTGCTTAAGGCACTTGACTTCAAAGCCAAAGGCCTCAGGTTTGATTCCCTAGGACCCACATAAGCCAGTTGGACAAGGTGGTACATGCATATAGAGTTTGTTTGCAGCAGCTAGAGGCCCTGGAATACATATTCTCTCTCTCTCTCTCTTTCATAAATAAAAATTTTAAAAAGGAGCATATGGAGCCTTTAAAAGGTAGAGCTTTGCTGGGGAAAGTTTGTTACTGGGGTGGGTATTGAAGTATTGTAGTCCAGCCCCACTTGTTGCTTTTGGCTCTCTACTTCCTCCCTGCTGGTGTGAAGACATGACACTGGTTGTCTGCTGCTGCTATTCTTTCTCCATCATGATGGACATTTCCCTCGGAAGCTCAGCTGAAATAAGCCCTTTCCCCCATAAGCTGCTTCTGATTGTGTGTGTTCTCCCAGCAATGAGAAAGCAGGTGCTATGCCACCCTTCAGTGCTTCCTCTATGGAAGGCTCGGGAAAGGCTGGGACTTTTGTGGTCTTCTTGGCCTATGAGGTAATAGGGTCATGCTTCCGGATTCCTGATGATTTTGAGGACTGTAGTGTGTCTGTGAATGTCTTCTTAGAGATGCAAGTACATCTCAAAGGGACAAAATCACTGTAGGACTCTTACTACTGCCCAAGCAGACTTTCTACATATACAGGTGGTCTGGGCAAGACAAGCTCCTGGTCCTCAGAGATGTGTGTGTGTCATCCGTGGGTTAGGCATCAAGGTGGGAGGGGTGCACTTAGTAAAAGTAGGTAGGATGTTAAACAAGAAGTCTATGTGGTGGCATTTGTCAACCTATGTTATGCTGTGTGCGTGTCAACTTAGACGCATACCCTGGACCCTCTCTAAGGTGCTTCCCCCCCCCCCCCGCAATCTGTTGGGGCAATTCATTAAATATTATTTTAGTCAGAACTTTAAATCAATAGGCTTAAAAGAAAGAAATTCATCATAAATTAAGGATCAGTTTGAGCCCTCAGGCTTTATAGTAGGAAACCATGCCCTAGAGGTCTGAAAAGGAAGCGGCTTCCTGGGCAACATCTTTCCAGTGTGACTGCCCTTTGGACCCATAGGGGGCACTAAGGAACTGTGGATCTTGTCTCCTCTCTGGCTTCGGCTTCCAGGCACCGCCAGCCAAGCAGCAAGGAAGAGGGCTAGCTTATAATGGGTAGGAATGCAATGCTTTTCCTTCTCCATTCTGCTTAAAGATCTAAAACCCGATTTGCAAGTTCAGAAGACAATGTCCTTGACCTGCTCCCTGCCCTCATCCTTGTACCACAGACAGCTGGACATTGCCATCCTGGATCTTAGACTAGGAAAGGTCCTGGGGGACCAGCCAGTCCTCACCCCTCATCTAGCAGATGAATGAGAGAGCTGGAGGCCAGAAAAGGGAAGGGAAGGGTCCAAGAGATGCCAGGCGTCGGCAGCAGCTCTGGGACAAGGATCTGCACCTTCCAATTTGCAGTCTACTTTTCTTCCCACTCCACCCAACCCCTCGGGCACATTTGTTTTCTTTTCCCGCCCCTGGGGAACTCTGGCAGGGCGCGGGGGTCTGATGTGAACTGGAATCTGCTCAACTTCACCTCTCATTGCTCCTGCCAGCTCTGGCGCTCTAGCTGATGGAGGCAATTAGAACCAGACATCCCACAAGGGCATTCCAAGAAGATCTCTTAAAATTCCACAGCAGCTGGGGACTTGCCTGCCTTTCCCTGCAGGGATCATCCAGTGTGTAAATAGCTAGTTGTATAAGACACAGGGCTGGGGTGGGTTCACACACACACACACACACACACACACACACACACACACACACACACCACATACCATCTCCCTCTCAATACACATTCACCACAGACAGAAAAACAGGAAGAAACCAGGCCCATTTCACTCCTTCCTACCTCCCTAAGAGAGAAGTCAGGAATCTAACAGGCCACCCCTAGGAACATCTAATTGCTTGCTTCCTGGGATGTTTGTATTTGCCTTAGGCAGTGGGTGGCAGGGGATTGGGGAGGGGGGTTGGACAGGACATTCCAGGTTTTCCTCCACCCCTCAGCCTCTACCCTGGTTTCTGAGAGAAGGTCTGTTGAGTGTGGGGTGTCAGATTAGCTAATACACATCACAAGACACCTGCTAAAAGCTATTATTGCCTCAGTTTATCTGTGGAAATGCTGAGTCTACAAACAACAAACTGGAGGCGTAAAAAACTCCAGCCCAGGACCACTAACTTCACCTAAGCTGCTCTGTGAACCCCAGCAACTGCAGCACTGAAAACTGAAGGGCACGCCTCGGATCATGAGCTGATGGAAGGTTCTGTTTCTCCTTGCCACCAGAAACACTGCGTTGGCCAACAGTGTGCTTCTGTGTAAGTAACCCCCGGAGGCTCTGGCATTGAGAAGACAAACAGGAAATACTGTCCCCTATCTTTAACCTGGGGGAGTAGCTTCCTGGGAGTGGGGCCGGGGTACTTAGAGGAGACCCGAAGTGGGTAAAAGAGACATCCTTCTGACATGTCTACGTGCCCATGCCATGCTTGGGCTAGAGCCTGCATGGTGGATCCCCGGACTAGGATGCTTTCAACACCATCAAACTGCCTCTCTCAGCTCCTCCCTTGAACAAACCGTATTGGCTTGAATATCCTATATGAGTAGGATGGAAATAATCTTTAAAAACTTAAATCAGCTTATGATTACCATGATTTTTGTTAGACATACCAAATAACTGACTACCTTTGAAAAATATGTCCTGAGCTTTTTGGTTAATTAGTGATTAACCACCAAGTCCATGGGTTTTGAGTGTTATTTTGTTTGTTTGTTTATTTGGAGGTAGAGCTTTGTTCTAGCTCAGGCTGACCTGGAACTAATTCACCTGGTAGTCTCATTGTGGCCTCAGGCTCACAGCAATCCCCCTACATTTGCCTCCCCAGTGCTGGGATCAAAGGTGTGCGCCACCACACCCAGCTTTCTTTTCTTTTCCTTTCCTTTCTTTTCTTTTTTCTTCCTCTCCTCTCCTCCCCTTCCCTCCCCCTTTCTTTCTTTCCTTCTTTCCTTCCTTCCTTCTTTCTTTCTTTTGAGAAGGGGGTCTTAGCGTGTAGCCTACAGTGGCATGAAACTTTAGCCTCCCCAGTGCTGCAACCACAGATGTATGTATCACACTGGCTCCCAATGTGTTCTAGGGTTCCACATTACCAGTTGTCTTTCTCTCTCTTTCTCTTTCTCTTCTTCCCAATCTCCAGTGATCTCCGCTAGCTGATAGCCCTCAGATCTCTGCCCGTGTTCCAGATGCAACCACCACCACCAGAGCGACGCTCAGGGAGAGAAGGATGGAGTCATCCGACCTTCTGATGACTGATGTGTTTGGAAGGAGAAAATCGACTTATTTACTCCTTCAACACCAAACACAGGTGCTGGGGATGTGAAAGGGGATTGGGAAAAGGTGAGGGAAGAGAGGTATGTAGAGCTTGGACTGGAATGCAACCTTTTAAAGGGAGATAGCGTAGGTCCACAATTGTCTCCAATACAAAGAATAAGGTCTAGAAAGGAAGGAAAGATGGAATGAGTCCAGAGGAGAGGAAGTTGCTTCTTGTGAGAGTGAGTGAGGAATTGCTGGAAGTAGTGGCATTGACATTGTGCCAAGAAGGACGAGTGTGCAGACTGGGGCAGATTCTAGGTAAGTAGGACAGAGAGGAATAGTCTGGAAGGCCAGATTGGTTGGTCACCCTGGCCAGTTGGGGTCAGACACTCTCTAGTCTCAGATATCAGAGTTCAGGCATCAGGGAAGTTGCCCTGACTTTCTGAGTAGACAGATAACATGGGCACAGCTACCCTTGAGGAAGAGGACCAGTGGTCACATGTGCAGAGGGGCACACACGCAACTCTGAAGCATATGAGCAGCCTCATGTAGCTGGCATTTTTCTGTTTTGTATCACTCCTATGCCATCAACATGAGTCCATGTACACATAGAGACCTGCAGTGTCCCGTGTTTGAATGTGTGCAGACCCCGCAGCGGCCCTTGACAGAACTTGAATCACAAACCTCTCCAAAGCCAGCTCTCCTTTTCTACCAAAACCAGTGTTTTTTACGAACCTTCAAGTTGTTGAGCTCGACATCTAGGTGATGTTTCTGTTTCCTGCTGTTGCTTCTAAGCCCCTAGGTGGTTGCCTACTACAGGAATGGAGAGCTCGCCTCCTCAAGAGGTGGAACACACACTAGGCAGGCTTGGCTTCTCTGACAGAATCGGGTAGACAGAGCCTGCACCCCCTCCTTTCGCCAGTTAGCACAGAAACACCTGCTTGTAAGTTGAACAGCACTCAAAGTGGGAGACCCCCTTTCTGCAAAGCTTGAGTTTTCCAGGATATTCCTAGAGTACAAATGTGGTATAAGAACTGCAACTGCTTTGAGCAGTGTTTTCCCATTTCCAGCACTTTTCAAAGCACTTCCGTGGGCTTTATTTCTCTAATGTCTACAACACTGCTATAAACAACTTCGTGACATTTCCATTTTGTGTACCAAGAAACAGAATCCCTGCAAAGACTTAGTCTAGGTGGAACACCTCCCAGTCAAGGTCAAAACCAGGATGCTGGTCCCATTTCTTCTGTCTCCCAATCTTGGACTTGTGGTAAATCAGGTGAGGCAGAGAGGGTCTGGCCCCAAATATTGGCCTTGGGCTATTGTTTTCCTTTGTCAAAAAATGCATCATGATGCCAGGCGTGGTGACGCACGCCTTTAATCCCAGCACTTGGGAGGCAGAGGTAGGAGGATCGCTGTGAGTTCAAGGCCACCCTGAGAGTACATAGTCAATTCCAGGTCAGCCTGAGCTAGAGTGAGACCCTACTGCAGGAAAAAAAAAAAAAAAAAAAGCATCAGGGGGCTGGAGAGATGGCTTAGTGGTTAAGCGCTTGCCTATGAAGCCTAAGGACCCTGGTTCGAAGCTCGATTCCCCAGGAACCATGTAAGCCAGATGCACAAGGTGGTGCATACGTCTGGAGTTCATTTGCAACGGCTGCAGGCCCTGGAACACCATCATCTTTCACTTTCTCTTTCTCTCTCCTTCCCTCTTTGTCTGTTGCTCTCAAATAAAAAAATAAAAATAAAACAAAAAATATTTTAATGCATATCATGGGTACACAATCACAAGGGCAGGATGGTGTGTGTGTGTGTGTGTGTGTGTGTGTGTGTGTGTATACTTCAGAATAAGCTGAAATACACAGCAAGCAAGTTTTTCTTCCTGTTTTTCTTCTGGAAGTGTAGCCATGGCCTGGTCTCAGGGAAGTCACTACAGAATGGTGGAGCCAAAGTGCTGTCATGACCTTGTTTGTGGAGCATTGGAGCTTGTTAGTGTGCCAAAAGGGGCAGTACAGCTAGAGGCCTTGACCTTGGCAGGAGGGTTAGTTCTGAAAGCCATCATCCCATGTGCCCTTTGCAGAGCTATTCTACAAGAGAGGGAAGAATGCTTTCAAACACTCCCGCCACCAGTCACTGAAAAAGCATTTGCTATTGACAGTCCTTCAAGCTCTCTGTTGTAATCTTTCATCTAAGGGTTTGGGGATCTTGGCTTCTTCATATGTAGAATGGGCATAGATGGGTGGAGGTAACCAGCGAGGCATCCAACTAGTCATTCTTGGTTCTGAAAGAGGAAAGAGCATAATATGCCATGCGTGGTTTTGGAACTGGCCAAAGTGACCGAGGTGTAGCAATGAACCGTGGATGCATCTGCGCGCTGCTGGTAAGGATGGAACCAGCATACAGCTGCGCTGAGCAGTAGGATTTCTTATGCCTGCGCTGTGTAACTCCTAGGAACTTGTGGTCTCAAGATGAAAAGGTTTTTTAAAGGGTTTATTTATTAGAGAGAGAAGGGAGAGAGGGAGAGAGAGAGAAGTGTGTGTGGCGGGGGGATTCCTGCCACTGCAAACAAACTCCAAATGCACGCTCCGCTTCATGCATCTGGCTTTACGTGGGTGTAGGAGAATTAAACCTGGCTGGCAGGCTTTGCACAAGCATGCGTCTTTAACCACTTAGCATCTCTCCAGCTCCTTGTTTTGTTTTGTTAAGATGAGAAGTATTTAAGCTCCAGGCCAGAGAGGCAGGAGACTACAAATGGTCTCTTTGGCCCACTTGGTTCGGGAAGACTCTGTGGGGTTGAGGTTTCACAGTTGATTTGGGAAGAGACTGACTACTCCAGTCCTCAGGAAGGGCTCAGCCAAGGACAGTGCAACCTTGAACATGAAAGAGGAGAGAAGAACGGGTGTTTGTGAGAGCAATGCGTGTCAAAGCCACTGGGGACCTAACATTATGTTCTTCTGCTGACGGGAACCTTAGGAATGTGACTTGCTTAACATTACCCTAGTGACAAGGCTGACTATTAGGGAGGACTCTGCATGATAGAGGAGGTGTCAGCTGCCCTCGAGGATGGGGAACTAAAACAGGAGGCAGAGCTTTGCCCTGTGAGGAAGATGTACAGCGGGTGAGGTGATCACAAGACACTGTGGCTTAGAGCCCAGGCTTGTCTGCACAGTGAGGGCATGGACTGTGAGACCAAGAACATCCCTCAACACTGGCACATTCCAGGGCCCCACCAGAATGTTGCAGAGAACTTGTTCCACAGTGTGAGGGAGAAACCACTCCAGGGTCAAAGCCGCAAGCAAGGAAAGTGTCCCCCGGTGTGGCGTCAGAGCTACAAGATGATAGTGTGCGGCGAGGTAGGTCAAAATGAAGGTTGAAAGGAAAGGAGAAATTGCTGGGGTCGGGGGACTGTGTGCGAGGTGGAGCCGGTGATGCAGATGGAAGAGAGAAAGGGTCCGTTCATTCATACTGCAGGGGAAGGAACTGCAGGGTTCTATGAAGCGCTAACCATGCAGGCGCCTGCACGTGGATGTGTCCACATAAGAGCTAGATCTAAGTTGTCCCACCACTTACGGGACAGACAACCCCGAACAAGTTGCAGAGCCTAGGGGTACGCATTTTCCCATTTACAATGGGAAGAATCCTTCTTACCTTATTAAGTTGTTGAGAGAGTTACATGACATAGCATATGAGAAAACGTTGAGTTCATTCACACACGTGTTGATGAGTTTATTTACATATGCAACAAATCATCTGTTATGTACCTTTGATGTATGTGGAAAACAGTAGCTAATCTGTCAGTGTGTTGAAAAAATAAAGTGGGTTTACAAAATGAATTCAAATTGCATGCCTTTGAAGTCTAGAATAATCTATTAGTATTAGGGATGTTGGGAAATGAAACCATCAAGAAGATAAATGAGGGGTTTGTTATTCATTATTTTGGCTACTGGTTGATGGAAAGCTCTGAACTCTTTGGAGAAGGGGGAGCATGGACAGATGTCATCCAGAAATACTCGATGTCTCTCCTTCAACAGAGAGGAATGACTATAGGCTCAAGATTTTCACAGCCTGAACTGAGGCTGTTTAATCCAGCTCTGCAACACTTCCTTCCCAGGCATAGGAGTTTGTGTGTGTGTGTGGGGGGGTGTCCTACTGTCTCAATCAGGGCACTGGACACAGAAGGCTTCTCTATAGAAGTGTTAGCCCATTTCCTCCTCCACTGGGAGAGCTTTGGGATTTTTAAGAGTCCATGAATTTTGCAGGAAGAATGTGTGACCTATTTAAAAAATTTCAAACATCCCATAAGCAACCATGTGCCCTTCCTGTGTGGTTCTGTTTGGTTGGAATCACATCAACCAGTCACACTTGTCAGAGGCTCTGGAGCATGCTCCCATGAATCAAGAGGGGTAAAGTGAAGGATCCTTCTTACTAAGTTCTGTGTGGGGCTGGAGGGATGGCTTAGTGGTTAAGGCATTTGCCTGCAAAGCCAAATGACTCAGGTTCCATTATCCAGTACCCACATAAGCCAGATGCACAAGTGGGGGGGAGGCGCATGCATCTGGAGTTCATTTACAATGGCTATGGACCCTGGCATGCCTATTCTCTTTCTCTTAAAATAAATAAATAAATAATTTAAAAAATAAGTTCAATGGGTTTAGAAGCCAGACTTTCTTTTTTTAAGAAAAATTTTAATATATATATATATATGTGTGTATATATTTAAATTTATTTATTTATTTTATTTGAGAGAGAGAGAGAGAGGCAGATGGAGAGACAGGGAATGTGTGCACCAGGGCCTTTAGCCAGTGCTAATGAACTCCAGAAACATGTCCTGTGTGCATCTGGCTTACATGAGTCCTGGGGAATCGAACCTGGGTTCTTTGGCTTCTCAGGCAAATGCTGTAACTGCTAAGCCATCTCTCCAGCCCTAGAAGCCAGACTTTAACACAAACCAGTGATGGGTATAGAAAAAGTAAAATTGAGGCTGAGGATGTGGCTTAGTGCTTGCTTAGTGTCTATAAAGACCTGGGCTTGATTCCCAGCACTGTATGAACTGTGTGGTAGTGCTTGGCTAATTCCAGCCTGGAAGTGGGGGCAGGGAGATCTACCACTCAGAGTCAGCCTTGACTGCATCGTGAGTTCCAGGCCCAAGGAGCACAGAAACTTGTCTAAGGTCACAGAGTAAGAGCATGGCAAGGCCAGACCAAGACTGCAGGTCCCCAGGCCTGTAAGTTGTTTACTGCCCAGTGTTCTCCACATTTGAAGTCCACTGAGTTGGCTGGAGGCACAGGAAACCCATGTCACTGTGGTGGTCACTGCCTGGGTGTGGAAGGGAAAAGAAGCTCTGCCCAGGCTTTTCCTCCGGCCCCACCTCCTCTGTGCCCAGGCACCCAGTACACCGAGCCCAGCCTGTGTGTTGGAGGAATTTCCCAAGACAAGAGAAGACTGACAGCAGGAACAACGCCCTGGAAGGTTCTTAGAGGAGATGAACATCCTCTCTTTATATTTAAAGCAAGTGTTCAGGAAGGGAGACGGCCACGCTTCCCAGAATTCAAGCTAAAGCAGAACACAGTTGACATATCAGCCTGGCAGTTCTGAGACAGGGAGACACCGTCGCCGAGGGAGGCTGAGGAAATGGCTCCTTAGTAAATAAGGAGTGGGTAAGGAAGGCTCGATCTGTCTGCACAGGGTGCGTGTTGAGTGTCTTTGAACAGGAACTGTGCGCAGGCATTAAACGGCGAGTTGAAGTTGTGAGTTGTGGAAGAAAGGCATTTGGTTGGAAGGCTTCCCCAAGGTTATCAGTAAGCAGCAGGACACATGTTCGCTTTTCATTAGACACATGAGGTCTGAGGAATGCGAGCACGGTGAAATTAGGCTCACCGCGGTCCCGAGGCCCTCGCCGTGCACTCGACAAGGTTACAGACGCCTGGCGAGGTGACAGCTAATGATTCCATCGAGAGCGTGCTCTGCTCTCAGTGCTTTGGAGGCTTTTGTAATTTAGGATGAATATCCAATTTAGTCCCTCCAGGCTTCTCCTCAGGTCTCCAGTTTCTTCAGACCTGCAAGTCTACGCTGACCTTTGCCTCTCAATGAAGGGGACGCATTCTGATCCTAACTGGGCAAACTCAACAGTCACACCCTACTTTGCTTGTTTTGACACATAGCCACACCAAATTGTCCAGGTAAGCCTGAAACTCTAAGTAGCTCGGACTATTGTCAAACTGATGATTCTCCATGCCTCAGCCTTCCAAGTGTGTTGGAGTGCAGACCTAGTCTTAATAGCCTGACTCTACTCACAACTTTTGACCAGAAATATTTGGACTGGACATAATAACATCATCTTATATGTGAGGGGAAACCTCAACGGCTGATTGAATCCAGATCCTTTTTTTTTTTTTTTTGTATTTTTTTATGAGACACAGAGAGTGTGTGTGTGTGTGTGAGAGAGAGAGAGAGAGAGAGAGACAGAATTGGTTGCCAGGGCCTCTAGCCACTGTAACCGAACTCCAGACACATGCGCCATCTTGAGCGCACGTGAGTCCTTGCGTGCTTTCATCACCTTATATGTCTGGCTTATGTGGGATCTAGAGAGTCAAACATGGGTCCTTAGTTTCACAGGCAAGTGCCTTCATTTCTCAGCCATCTCTCCCTTCATTCCACATTATCGCTGACTGTAAGCTGGGCATTGGGGGAGGAGGGCAGGAGAGGCTATGGCGGGAGGATGGCGGGAACTCAGCCCTGATACCAGGTAGCAAGTGCTTTTTTTAATAATTTTTTTTTTAAATTTGAGAGCAACAGACAGAGAGAGAAAGACAGATAGAGGGAGAGAGAGAGAATGGGCGCACCAGGGCCTCCAGCCTCTGCAAACGAACTCCAGATGCATGCGCCCCCTTGTGCATCTGGCTAACGTGGGACCTGGGGAACCGAGCCTTGAACCGGGGTCCTTAGGCTTCACAGGCAAGTGCTTAACCGCTAAGCCATCTCTCCAGCCCTAGCAAGTGCTTTTTAATGCTCACTGGGTAGGTGGGAGATTGCAAAGTGAGAAGTTCTTTCTGCAATGACCAAGGTTCTAACATTCAAACATTCACCAACATAAAACGCTCTCTACAAAACTATAGCTGCAATAACATTTTTGCAATAGAAACCATTGGCCTTTTCCGTGAAGACACATGTGCCAGCAACCCAGGGGTCAGACTCAATAACTTCCCTGTCACCACGCCCTGTGGATAATGATGTCCCAGTGGACTCCTGATTCTACTTCCCTCAGTCTCCCGCCACCATTTAAGCCTGCGACACTATCTCTTATGACCACCGCTGCCTTTGCCAATGAGTCAAGACTTGGTGCCCAGTGGTGGGCCCTGCATGCCTGGCTTGTCCTTTCCTCCAGCACTTTGCTTTCTTCCCTTCATCTTTTCATGATCATGGGACTCCTCCTACCACTGGGCCTTTGAATCACTGCTTCTACAAACATCACCTTTCTTTCACCTCTTAACCTGTTTAACACTTGTCCCTTATATTACCTTCTTGTCATTCCCTTGAGAACAACTTCCTCCACACCCTGCTCTACATGAAACTTCCCATTTAAATGCACTTAAAGCTCTGTGTTTATCTCTGTTATAACCCTAAAAAGGTTCAACTTTAATTTCATGTGCTGTTATTTGGTTAATTTGTAACTCCTCCTCCAAGGAACTGTGAATTGATGGGGACAGGATAAATGATTATGTCACATAATAGTAATATTTAAATATCTGACAAAATGATGGGAGGATTCTGTGTTGGGTCCCTGGTTGGTTGCCCATTACCATAGCTGAGGGGAAGTAGGAAGAAATGAGGAGTGAGGAATCTGGAAAGCTGTTGTTGGTTTCTCTTCCCCTACTGACTTGCTCAGAGCCTTGTCCCAGTCAAGGCCTCATCCTTCTAGGCAGAGAGATCTCCTGTGCAGCCTATACTCCACCTCTTTTGGCTATCTAACTTTGAATCTTCTATTCACTTCTCTGAAATATTCTTTTTTTTTTCCAATTTTTTTATTAACAACTTCCATGATTATAAAAAATATCCCATGGTAATGCCCTCTCTCCTCCCACTTTCCCCTTTGAAATTCCATTCTACATCATATCCCCTCCCTCTTAATCAGTCTCTCTTTTATTTTGATGTCATGATCTTTTTCTCCTTTTACGATGATCTTGTGTAGGTAGTGTCAGGCACTGTGAGGTCATGGATATCCAGACCATTTTGTGTCTGGGGGGAGCACATTGTAAGGAGTTCTACCCTTCCTTTGGATCTTACATTCTTTCTGCCTCCTCTTCTGCAATAGGCCCTGAGCCTTGGAAGTTTTGATTGAGATATTGCAGTACTGAGCACTCCTGTCACTTCTTCCCAGCACCATGATGCCTTCTGAGTCATCCCAAGGTCACTGCCCTCTGTAAAGAGAAGATACTCTACCAAAAGTGAGAGCATTAACATAAGGGTATGAGCATTTACAGAAGTGCTTACTGGGCAGTTTGATAAACGTAGTATATACATTTAGCCAGATAGCAACAGACGTTATACTCCTAGGGCTCATGACTACCCCTGTTTTAAGTTTTCAGTATCAGGGATGTATTCCCTCCCATGGAATGGGCCTCCAGTCCAATTAGAGGGCAGTTGGTTTCCACCATGACAGACATGCCACTATTGCCCCTGTTGGCTCATTTGGCCTGGCTGGCCAAATATAAGGCTTGCAGTGTCCACTGTATGCATAATTTCTTCTTCCAGCTTTCTGTCAGCTGGTCTATATGGAGGAGGTTATCAGCTCAGTTCCAGCAGGATTTATAAGTGGCCTTGCAGCCCAAGTATGTGGAGTCTGCAGCAATAGGGTCTTACCATCTATTCCTGGTGGGAAACCAAGGGCCTTGGCTATAGCAATGGCAATGTTTTGGGGATATCAGTGACCTCCCTGGCCAACAACTCATTGGAAGTTATCCCATTCCTGGCACTGAAAATTTTCTAGCAACAATCTACAGCTCCTGAGTGTTCTGTTGTCCAAAAAGGTAAGTTTCCATATGATTTATTTATGTCCTCTTAGATTTTGATTAGCCCTCCCTCTACTTTTCCTTTACTCAATCTCTTCCCCTGACCTCACTTGGGCCTTTTCACCCCCATTAATCTATTCTTCTACTTACATATATACAATACCTTCCTAATGAGTATCCTCCTCCCTTCCTTTCTCTTCACTTTATATCTCTTTTCTAGCTTACTGGCCTTTGCTACTGAGTTTTCTTCCTACTCACACAGAAGCCCAATCATCTGTAGTTAGAATCCACATAATGAGAAAGAACATGTGATGCTTGGCTTTCTGGGCCTGGGTTACCTCACTCCAGATCCATCCATTTTCCTACAAATTTTATAACTTCATTTTCTTTTCTGCTGAGTAGAACTCCATTGTATGAATGTGCCATATCTTCATTATCCACTCAGCAGTTGAGGGACATCTAGGCTAGTTCCATTTCCCAGCTATTGTGAATTGAGCAGCAATAAACATGGATGAGCAAGTATCTCTAAGGTAGTGAGATGAGCCCTTAGGATATATGCCGAGGAGTGCTATAGCTGGGTTATATGGTAGATCTATTTTTAGCTGTCTTAGGAACCTCCACACTGATTTCCACAATGGCTCGACCAGATTGCATTCCCACCAACAGTGTAGAAGGGTTCCTGATTTTCAACATCCTCACCAGCATTTATGGTCATTTGTCTTCATGATGGTAGCCAATCTGAGAGGAGTGAGATTGAATCTCAACATAGTTTTAATCTGCATTTCCCTGATGACTAGGGAAGTAGAACATTTTTTCACAAGCTTATATGCCATCCATATTTCTTCTTTTGAAAAAATCTCTATTTAGTTCCATAGCCCATTTTTTAATTGGCTTATTTGTTTTCTTGCTATTTAATTTTTTGAGTTCTTTATATCCTAGATATTAATCCTCTATCAGATGTATACCTGGCAAAGATTTTTTCCCATTCTGTAGGTTGCCTCTTTGCTTTATTCACAGTGTCCTTTACCATACAAAAGCTTTGTAATTTAATGAGGTTTCAGAGGTTAATCTGTGCTTTTATTGCCTGAGCAATTAGGGTTGTATTCAGAAAGTCTTTGCCAAGACCAATGTGATGAAAGGTTTCCCCTACTTTTTCCTCTAGCAGTTTCAGAGTTTCAGGTCTGATGTTAAGGTCTTGAATCCACTTGGACTTAATTCTTGTGCATAGAGAGAGAAAAATCTATTTTCAGCCTTCTACAGATACATATCCAATTTTCCTAGCACCATTTGCTGAACAGGCTGTCTTTTCTCCAATGAGTATTTTTGGCATTTTTATCGAATATCAGGTGGCTGTAGCAACCTAGACTTACATCTGTGTCTTCTATTCTGTTTCATTGATTTACATGTCTGCTTCTATGCCAGTACCGTGCTGTTTTTGTTACTATGGCTCTGTAGTATAGGTTAAAATCAGGTATGGTAATACCACCAGCCTTATTTTTGTTGCTTAGTATTGTTTTAGATATTCAGGATTTCTTGTGATTCCAAATGAATTTTTGGATTTTTTTTTCTATTTCCATGAAGAATGCCATTGGAATTTTGATGGGGATTACATTAAATTTGTAGATTGCTTTTGGTAAGATTGCCATTTTCACAATATGATTCTTCAGATCCAGGAACAAGGGATGTTTTTCCATTTCCTAGTGTCTTCTGCAATTTCTTGCTTGAGTGTTTTAAAGTTTTCATTGTAGAGATCCTTACTCCCTTGGTTACATTTATTCCAAGGTACTTTATTTTTTCTGATGCAATTGTGAATGGGACTGATTCTCTGATTTCATCCTCTGTGTGTTTGTTGCTAGCATATAGGCATGCTACTGATGTCTGTGTATTTATTTTGTATCCTGCTACATGGCTATAGGTGCTTATCAGCTCTAACAGTTTGCTGGTAGAGTCTTTAGGGTCCTTTATGTATAGAATCATATCATCTGCAAATAATGATAGCTTGACCTCTGCCTTTCCAGCTTGTATCCCCTTTATGTGTGTCTCTTGCCTTATTGCTATGGCTAAGACTTCCAGTACTATACTAAATAAAAGTGGGGACATTGGACACTCTTGTCCCTGATTTTAGTGGAAAAGCTTCCAGTTTTTCCCCATTTAGTAATATGTTGGCTATAGGCTTGTCATAAATAGTCTTTATTATATTGAGATATGTTCCTTCTATTCCCAGTCTCTGTAGGACTTTTATCATGAAGAGATGTTGGATATTGTCAGATGTTTTCTCTGCATCTAATGATTGATCATGTGATTTTTGTCTTTCAGTCCATTTATATAATGTATTACATTAATCAATTTGCATATGTTGAACCATCTCCCTGCATCTCTGGGATAAAGCCTACTTGGTCGAGGTGAATGATCTTTCTGATATATTCTTTTATTCTGTTTGCCAATATTTTGTTGAGAATTTTTGCATCTATGTTCATGAGGGAGATTGGTCTGTAATTTTGTTGTTGTTGTTGTTCTATCTTTGCCTGGTTTTGGTATCAGGGTGATGCTGGCCTCATAGAAGGAATTTGGTAGTATTCCTTCTTTTTCAATTTTATGGAAAACCTTAAGAAGAAATGGTGCTAGTTCTTCCCTGAAGGTCTGGTAAAATTCACCAGTGAATCCTTCTGGGCCTGGACTATTTTTAGTTGGGAGATTTTTGATAACTGCTTGGATCTCCATACTTGTTATCGGTCTGTTTAAGTGGTTCATCTCATCTTGATTTAATTTAGGTAGGTCATATAAATCAAGGAAATTATTCATTCCTTTGATATTTTCATTCTTAGTAGAGTATATGTTTTTATAGTATGTCCCTAAGATTTTTTGACTTTCTCTGGTATATGTTCTAATGTTGCCTTTCTCATCTCTAATTTTATTAATTTGTATCTCTTCTCTCTTTCCTTTGGTCAGATTTGCTAAGGGTTTATCAATCTTTTTTATCCTTTCAAAGAACCAACTCTTTGTTTCATATATTCTTTGGATTGTTTTTTTTCGGGGGGGGTTTCTATTTCATTAATTTCTGTCCTAATCTTTATTATTTATTCCCATCTACTGCTTTGGTGTGTTTCCTAAACTGCCATCTTATTTGAAATTTTCTTTTGTTTGTTGTCTCTCCACGTCCTCAAATTTCCCAAGTCTATCAGGGCCTGAGCCAAGCCAGTGGCAATGAGAATGGCAGGGAGATGGTTAAAAGCAAGAAGTGCCCATTAACTGATGAACTAAGGTTCTCAAATTGTGGCCCCTGCACCAGCAGTGGCAACAACTGGTACCCTGTTAGAAATGGAAATCTCTACCCCATCCTAGAATCTGAGCTAGGATGGGCTCTACACATTGTGTTTAGGCATTCCCCAGGAGATCTTGATGCATGCTCTGTTTTGATTACAGGCTGATGGTGAGGGGTCAGGCACACCGGGGGCAGAGGAGCTCACTAGCCCATTTCCAAGTAGCAGTAGCCTTGACTTACAGAAGCTGTGTGTACAGCACAAGGAGGGTGGGAACTTTGGGGAAGCTGTCTAGAGGGGGAAAGCCCACTTTTAAGGGGGACATTTAGGAAGTTACAATCGCAAAAACACCCATCCTGACTTTATGAGATGTCTTAACACAACTTGAAACACAACAAGGCCCTGGGAAAACGGAACCACATTGTACACCTGTGTCCTGAAACATCTGGCAATTTCTAGTGCAGAGAGATTCAGGCAACACTAAAGAGACCTCATAGTTTCCTTTTCCAGGAAATCCTGGCTCTGTGTGATCCATTTGCACCTGAGAGGTCCTCTCCTAAAGAGGCTTCCTCACAGGGCCCTGCACATGTCCAGGAATGCTTCCTATTCTTGCCAAACTATCCACATGTTTAGTAGGTAGGGCCTGGAGGGGATGAGCAAACTGAATCCCACCCACATCACCCCAGAATTTTGCACAATAAACTCAGCATCTGGTTTCTTGTCAGTGTCATTACCAATGGGATGCTGGTGAGACCAGGGGAGTGCTGCCAGTCCACAGAGCTTGGAATCCAGTTAACTCTTTGCTCACACTGACTGATGTACTTGGTACGTGCTTGGATGGTATTCCTTTGGTGTTCTCTTGCTTCGCTCAATAGATCATGCACATATATGCTGGCAAACATAATCTCTATGCTTAATACTCTTTCATACATACTGAAGTTTTTTTAAGGGCTACTTTTTATCATTGTCTTAATCCTTATAATAGTTTAAAAGCTAATGTTCACAGATGCAAAGATCCCTGGGAGATGAGGCTAGAGAGGTTTGTTCACTCATTGCTTACACACTTGATGTTTATTCTATAGCTGTTCTGTGCCAAGTACTGTTGCAGGTACTAGGATAGTGTCGTGAGTAAAGTATAGTTCCAGCCCCAATAGAGCTTGTATTCCTGAGAGGGAGTCAGGTAGCTTTGTCAGGTAGTTTAGGGTGATTGGGTCCCAAAAGTATAAAGTAGAAATGTCCTTAAGTCTGCCCTTGAAGTTCAGAGAAGGATCTCTCCTCTCATTATCTCTTGACTAAAAGAGTCCCCTAGATCTATTTTTCTATAAACAATCTGAGATCCTTCTGGGAAGGAGGTCCCCTTTCCTAGAATTTAAATCTGATCCTGCCACTATGGTTAGTTAAGCTTAGCCCCAAAACTTGGCTTTGTGGCTGGCCCCTTCTTGAGCCAGTCCCTGGCCCAGACCAATCAGCCCTCCCTCTGGTTCACCTGAGCCTGAAGGTAAGGCCCTCCACAATAAGGTTATATGTAGCTCCTTCCCAGGGGGGCAAGTTCTCTCCTTGCTGGATGTTCTTCTATCCTAACCTTCCAGGTCCTGGTGAGTCTCCCACCCCTACTTTTATGTGGGCTTGGCCCCATCTCACTTCCCTCATGATGAGAGCTCTCTGTACTTGCTCCTCTTTCCGTCTCTTAATCCAATAAAGTCTCTCTAAACTTTACCTTCTGTATGAATTTTAATTCTTTAAGTCCATGAGGCAAGAATCTAGAGTGTTTGGTGCAAGGAAAGCCAAAATTCCTGTTTCATTATTATCTATAAATAAGTTTATGAATAAATAAACAGAACATCAGATTTTCATATGTTCTCTGTTAGGAAATGAAGCAAGGGTAAGGAGGGCCAGAGCAGAAGGTATCATTTAGCACTGGGCAGGGAGAAGCATCCTTGGAGGCAAAGGGTTTAAATGAAACATGGGTATGTGTTTATTAGTTACTTCTGTGTCACTGTGACCACAATTATACCTAACAAAAACAACTTAAGGGATGAAAGGCTTCTTTTGCTCATGGTGTCAGAGAATTTCACTTTATCGTGGCATAGCAACTCAGCTCATGGTGGCAGGAACATAAGGTAGAAACTGTCAGAGCAGGAAGCAGAATGAAGCAGGAAGTGGGCGAAGACAACATACTCCCAAGGCCCACCCTCAATGATCTACTTCTCCCAGCGAGGTCCCACCTTTCAAAGTTTTCACAATCTTCCAAAGTGGTGCCACCAGCTGGGGACCAAACGTTCAACACATGAGCCTGTGGGAGATATTTCAGATGCAAGCCATGAGCAGTATGCGCCCTGTGGACGTGCAGGGGAAGAGCTTTCAGGTAGAGGCAAAAATGTTGAGGTAGGAGTTGGCCTATAGCATGCCAAGGTCCAGGGTGGCAAGGACAAAGGAAGTATTGGAGAGGAGCCAAGCTGGGCTTCACAGGGAAAATCCAGTAGAGTAAGACTTGGAGGCCACTGTGACTAACTGTACTTTAAATTTTTTTTTCATTTTTTTATTTTAAAGAGAACGAGAGTGTGAGAGAGACAGGAAGAGAGAGAATTGGCACACCAGGACCTCCAGCCACTGTAATAAAACCTTGAGTTGTTTGTGTCACCTAGTGGGCATGTGGAACCTAGTACCTGCGTTACCTTTGTGTGTCTGGCTTATATGGGATCTGGAGAGAGATTGAACATGGATCTTTAGGCTTTGCAAGCAAGCACCTTAACCATTAGGCCATCTCTCCGGCCTGAAACTGTGCTTTTAAAAATATATATATATATTGTTTGTTTATTTATTTATTTGAGATGGAAAGGGAGAGAATGGGCATACCAGGGTCTCTGGCCACTTCAAACAAACTCCAGATGCATGTGCCACCCTGTGCATCTGGTTTACGTGAGCACTAGGGAATCAAACTTAGGTCCTTAGGCTTCACAGGCAAGCACCTTAACAACTAAGCCATCTCTCCAGCCCCCAAACTATGCTTTCACTCTGATCAAAGAGCTAAGCATAAATTTTGCTCATACAGATTGTAGAGACTGAGTCCCAGGTAATAGGAGCTATAAGGAGAATAATAGCTATAGGCAGTGGAGGAAGCAGTATGAGCTGCGAGAGGCTCTTGCAGTCAATTGAGCAGGAGGTGAGAGGCTGGTTCAGAACAAGAGCTCAGGAGGCAGTGGGTAGTGAGGTCCCTGGGTCTCTGTAGAAAGGACAGACTGGCTGGATTGACTAGCTTGGCCTGTGCAATGGGGCAAATGGAACTGCCTTACTGGGACAAAAAGCCTGGAGGAGCAGCTAGGGAGGACTACTCCGAGCTCAGTCTATGGGATGTCAATGGCACATACTAAGGAGATATATGAATAAGTTTTTGTTTTTGTTTTTCAAAGTAGGGTCTCTCTCTCTAGCCCAGGCTGACCTGGAATTCACTATGTCATCTCAGGGTGGCCTTGAACTCACAGAGATCCTCCTAGCTCTGCCTCCCAGGTGCTGGGATTAAAGGCATGTGCCACCATGCCTGGCTCAATGAATAAGTTTTGTATTGACTTAAAGAGAGCATAGAAATAGGGCTCTTGTTGCTATGAAAGACATACTGAGGAGGCTGTGGTCATGGAGCCAAGAAAGAGGCTCCAACAAGGACGGAGATGGGTGAGGAGAGTGAGCAGAACTGAGCAACAGTTAGGAGAAGTAAACTACCAGGCAAGATGACAGGGCTGAGCGGTGAAGTTCAGCTCATGCCATGTGTCCAGCAAGGTCATGAAGAAGCACAGCCCATCACCACAGAGACAGTGAAGCCAGGTCTCATGTTCCAGTGAATGGCCACTAGCCATCTCAAGTCATGACCAGGACATCCACACCACATGGTCCTAGAGACACAAGGGGATTTCAAATTCTGTCAGCAGTGAAATCTAAGGTATACTACTGGTTTGAATGTTAATAACACTTAAGTTCCAGTATAAATGCCTGGCTTTTTGCATAAGTAACAGCCAAGCAGAGTTCTGCTATTCCCATGTGGCTGTTCTATCACGATCTTCACCTAGCAGGGACTCGCTTTCTTGTTAAAACCTTCCAGCATTCCTTCTGTGCCGTATCTGTTACACAAAGCCATACATAATGGACCAGACAGGATTATTGGCCCAAATGGCAATACCAGATGTGAGACGGAAGAGGTTTTCAAGAACCACACATACATCTCGGGCCTCACGCAGCTGTTCCCTGTGAATAGGAAGGTTTGCACCAGGCACTCCACAATAAAATGGGGTTCAAAATCCACCATGGGCATTCTACGGATGGCAGGAAGCGGAGGGACGTTTCTCTGGGCTTCTGGCCCTGGCACCTCTAGCTGCTGCCACAGACTGTGCGGCTGTTTGTGGAAAGCAACTCAGAGAATAAGATGCCCGTTGGAACCCTGGGCTCCAGCACCTTGGCTGCCACTTCCACATCTTGGGATTTAGGTCATGTCCTGTCACTATTCTGTTCTCATCTGTGGATTGTGGACAATATAGTCCTTTTCTTAAAGCACTTGTGCTGGGTGCCTGGGGAGAGGGCTCCGCAGTGAAATTCACTAGCCTGCCTGCCTCGGTTCAAGCTTCCTTAGTGTCCCTGTTAAAGCTGGGCACAAAGTGGGGCTGGCACCTGATTTCTAGTTTCATCGGTGCAGGCAACACGTTAAGATTTTTTTTTTAACGCTAAGATTTTGATTATTTGAAAAGTATCGGGATTTATTTGTGGCTTGGGACATGTTTGGTTTTGGTAAATGTTCATAGCTGAAGTCTTGGGTTGTTTGAATCTATATCATAACCATTTTCTCTTTTTTTTTTGTATACAAATTGTATGAATTACTGATAGAGGGGTTAGAGCAAGCTTTTTTTTTTTTTTTTTTTTTTTTTTAAGCCTGTTGGGCTATAGCCTTCCCAGTGAATATTCTCCAAGGTGTCTATGTGTGCTCAGAATAAAGTCCTACAGGAGACTTGGATCCAGTCCACAACCTCCCCTCACCCTTCATCCGCTGGAACTCCCAGCTTTCTCCCTCTAACTACGGTTTACCTTGTAAACTAATGTTTGCCTCAGGACCTTTGAATTTGCTGGTGCTATATTCCCTTAACTTGTTATATCACCACCAGACAATCCCATGACTTCCTCCTTCACCACCCTCCAAATATCCTCCTTGGCCCAAATGTCACTGCCTCCACCAGGCCTTCCACAATCTATCTAGAACATCCTTTCTCATCCTTTCCTCCAAGTTGTTTCCTACCATTGTCAAAATTAACCACTGTTATTACTTTCTTATTTTGAACGCTGGTTTTAGTCAGTGCTGCATGCTCAGAGTTGAGCGTAGCACGCAGGGAAGACTTAATGAACACTTGTCAGGTGAAGGGATGGCGAATGGCAAGGTGGGTGGACAGATTATGAGCATTTTATGTCACTCATCATCTGTCCACTTTCATTAGTATTTTGGAATCTGCAAGGTTTTTGAAAACAGAAACTCATTCTGCTTTACTGCTGTCTCTGACATGGTGCAGCAACTGCTCAGTAAACAACTTTTGGACACATCCATGGGTGGCCCAACTGCTTTCAAAACACTCTGCACATGCTCTGTCAGTGGTCGCTTGACTCCGTCTCGCTTCTGCATCAGTTAGAATCTGATGTAGGGCCTTGCACATAATATATGGTCAACAGATGTTATCAGGAACAAGGAAGAGAGGAAGGACCTTGTCTTGTCTCTCATGAAAGCTTGAGCTGAGAGTTCAATTCAGACTACAAAGTCAGTATGACTGAAAGTCCCCTCTTACCCTTTGTCACCTGGAAGTCGGAAGTGAAAGGTCCCTTTGACCTCCCATGCTGGTGGAAGCAGGGGAAATGGAAATGAGATGAAAGAGTCAGTGCTTCTTGCTTGGATTATAGAACAAACATCATCTATATCCCTGGATTATAGAACAAACATCATAGCAGTCCCCAGAAAACTGATGATCAAGCACTTTCATGTGGTCATGTGATTAGCCAGGAAGTTTGATTATTTCTTCTTTGTTCTTGGAAATGAAGACTTAAATGAAGAAGGGAGGAAGGGGCTGAATAGATTGCTCAGTGGTTAGATGCACTGCCAGCACAAGCATGAGGGTGGGGTGGGGGCTTGCTGAGACTTCCTGAGTTCAAATTTCCAGATCTTATGTAAAAGAGCTTGGCATGGCCTTATGTACATATAACCACAGTCCAGCAGGGAAGCAGAGACCCAAGAATCTTTGGAGATCCATGCTTTGGAAGCAGTGAAAAGAGACTCTGTGGGCTGAAGAGATGGCTCAGCAGTTAAGGCACTGTGCACAAAGCCTAATGACCCAGGTTCAATTCCCCAGCACCCACACAAACCCACATACAAAAAGTGGCACATGTCTCTGGAATTCATTTGCAGGGATTACAGGCCCTGGTGTACCCATTCTCTCTCTTTCTCTTTCTCTTTCCGCTCTCCCTCTCTCCCTCTTCCCCTCTGTCTCCCTCTGTTTGCAAATACATAAATAAATAAATAATATTTAAGAAAGAGACTGTGGCACAAAACAAGACCAGGCAGAAGAGCAATGGAGTGGATACCCACAATGCCACTTTGGCCATGACAGGCAAGCATATGGGGCCCTGGGAGGGCACATACATGTGCATACACACATTGCACATAAGGAGGAGGAGAAAGAATGAGTTATATAGACTGAAATCTTTCTATGCTGAGTGCTGGGATTAAAGATGTGCACCATCATGCCCAGCAACATAAACTTTTATTCCATATGCTAACTAACCAGCCAAACCACTGCAGAACATTAGAGGTCTCCTCATAGTGAAGTGTATAATTCTGGAGAGGTGTGAACCTTAGGATCAACTTAATTCAGAATATAAACCTGTACTGCATTCAAAATAAAACCCAGGAAATCCTATATGTAGAAATAAAAGCTGGCTTGCTGCCTAGCATCCAGGGTAGAAATGGACTGTGATTGCAGACTGAAATCAGATTCATGGGCGTATCACTCATCCATCACATCCTAATTTACGCTACTGCAGAGTTCATTCAATAGATATCTCTGCTGTTAGAGTAAACAAAATAAGGCTTAGGGATCAAATGTCTGAAGACAGAGAAGAGGGACATACTGTGTGCTCCATATGACTTGAGAAAAGGAAGGTCGTGGGAGCATGATCTGTGTGTTCGGGAAGGGGCTACACTTGCACTCCCCAGCTGGTGCTGAGGTTAAAGCAGAGGAGTCTCAGCAGCCGGAGCTGGAAGGCCTTCACAATCAGATTGTCCAAACTGTCTGTCAAATAAGCAGGTTGGCCTACAGCACGGATTTCCAAATGCTGCTTCCTGGGCTGTCGCCAGGGCCCGGCAGTATACTGGCAAGCTTATTTATCAGGCAGATCGCCAGGCCCATACCCAGAGTTTCTGAGTCAACCAACAAGGTCTGGGCAACACTGGGTTACCAGACATGGCATCCAGGGGGCCTGCGATGTCAGGCTGCTCCTGCCCTCCTTCCCTAAGGACGGTCAGCGTGAGGATAGAAATGGCATTACGTTCCATCTTCAGTGATACTGGGCTTCTGCCCCAAGTCTCAGTGACTTTGGTCTCCCCAGTAGTTACTCAATTTCTCCATTTTGTTAGGTGCCACCTGTCTGGCACTAACTACAGACCTTAGCTCTGGGTACACTGACATCATTCATTCATTCATGTCACATATAATTACCACATAGCCTACTGAGAATGCCAGCTCCATGGCTAGACCAGCGAGGGGTGACAAAGGACACAGACAGTGACTGAGAGAGAGAGACCCAGTGACTATGGAGAAAGCGAGGGTGTTGAGTGGGGTGCGGAGAAGGAGCACCCATCCAGATGCTGGGCAGTCAGCTGATGTGGACAGATGAGTGGAAGTCAGTCACAGTGAGAGTGAGAGACCTATCTTTTTAAAAATATTTTTATTTATTTATTTGTAAGCAGAGATAGAGGGAAAAAGAGAGAGTGAATGGGCACGCCAGGGTCTGTAGCCACTGCAAAGGATCTCCTGATGCATAGGCCACTGTGCATCTGGCTTTACGTGGGTACTGGTGAATTGAACCCAGGTCATTAGGCTTTGCAGGCAAATGCCTTAACAACTGAGCCATCTCTCCTGATGCATCCTTGGGAATGAACATATTTCAGCCTCAAACTTTGAAAAAATGGGGAAGAAAATGGAGAGGCAACTAGGCAAGCAAGAATATGGGAGACAGAAGACATCAAAATCATTCAGCGCATCATGTTATTATGTTAGTGTTGATAACTGGTTCATCGTTGTGTTAAGTGCTGACATTGGAGAAGCTGGGACAAGGGAATACAGGAACTCTGCATATCTTTAAGACTCTTCTGCCAAGTTAAAATAATTTAAAGCAATCATTTGGAGCAGAGAAGCCAGGGGATAGATCCAAGGTAGTGACTGTGAGAAACGTGAAGGTAGGCATATGTTGTAGTCAGTTCCACAATGCTGGGATGAACATCCAAACAGACACAGTAGGGGGGGAAAGGTTTATGTCAAGCTTACAGATCCGGGGAGTTTCATCAGTGGTGGAAGAAGCTGCTTCCACACATCCAAGCAGAGAGAGACACCCAGTCAGCAAAACCCAAAAAGCAGCAAGCACAAGCATCAGCCAGTGCTCAGACCTCTCTGCGTACCCTTGGGGCTGGAATTCACCTCCACCCTCAGTGGCACCTTCTCTAGCCAGGTGGCTGAAGACCCACGCTACAAGCTTTCATAAACACCTGAGTCTATAGGGGACACATGTTAACACTTCCACAGCATATTTGACAGCTATCAGATGGAATGAAGAGAAGTGAGACTGAATGTGAGTGTGTAAAGGCAGGGGAGGAAGAACAGAAGAGGGTGACCGGATCAGATATGGACACAGTGAGTTTCAGTGCTTGTGGGAGTTTCAGGTGGAGATGGTGGTGAAAATGCCAGATGCCTAAGCCTTGGGCTCAAAAGAGGAAGTGATGCTAGATATAGAGACTTGAGAATAAATAAGAAACAAATGAGGAAACCATGGCTATGAAAGAAACTGCAATGACTGGGAGAGATGGCATCTTTCTGAAGAGGGTCCATGCAGTAATATAATAGAAATAATAGGGAGCTGAAAGCCACAAAGATAAGCAGAGACCACTAGTCATGCATAACAGCTTGGAAGCTAAGGGAGGAAGAATATTCAAGAAGGAGGCAAGATCAAACTCGAGAGGGTCAAGCACATAACACTAATGAGTGGGCTGTTGCCTACTTTGATGAAACAAGCTCTGGGGCTGGAGAGATGGCTCAGTTCTTAAAAGCTCCTGCTTGCCAAGCCTACTGGCCTTGGTGCATTTCCCTAGCACCCACATAAAGCTGGATGTGATCCCAGTGTGCCTATGACAGGTGGAGCACAGACACCTCGAAGTTGTCCCCTGACCTCGACGTGGACCCCATGGCATACACGTCCACGCACACACAGGGGTTGAGCAGACTCATGTTCAAATCATGACTCTACCACTCGCTGAGTGACCGCGAACAAGTGACTGAATTAACTTCTTGAATACCAGTTACTCTTGTCTATAAAACGAGGCTGATAATACACACCTTCACCCGTAAGGATTAGCATAATGTGCATACCAATTCTGCCATGACATCTTACACATAGTAGGTGGTCATGAAATGAGAGCCATTACTGTGGGTCTAACATTCCTCTACTGGGTCACTGACCACAATGAACTTGACACATCAGTCGTGATGACTTCCCCCCCATGGCCCATCTTCCCCATACCACCAGCCTGGCTTCTTTCATGGGTTGGACTTCTTGGAGGGACCTCCAATATGCAGGATCAGGAGGAAGCAGAGGGACTGGGCCGTGCCCTAGACTTGTCATGGGAAATAAAATCCACTCTTCAGAGATGAACTGGAAGTACGGGTTTGAAAACAAACCCGAGTCTGCCAAGAATTGAAGGACAGCTTCCACACTTCACAAGCCATTTACCTCCCAGCATCTGGAGAAAGGATGACAGGCCAGAGGACAGTCAGCACACCTGGCCGGTTGGCCGATTCAGCCAAGCTCACGCACTATGCATGGAGAATATATGTGTCCGAATCAAAAAGAAAAAGAACAAGGATTAAATGAAGACACGTGGTCTGACTAAAGACAATGCACAGGCTGCTGAGCTTTAAGGAGAAGAGCCATTCTGTGGTTACCTGGCCATTTCAGTCCTACAAGAAGTACGTCTGCAGCCAGCGGTGTCCCAGACTGCCAGCGAGTCACAGGTGGGATTAGCTCACATGTCTATCCTATGAGTTTCCCAGAGCAGCCACAAACTGGGTGACAGGCTTCCTGCTCTCAGTTCCAGAAGCAGACATCTAAAGTTGTGGTATTAATGGGGTTCCTTGAGGACTATAAGGAAAGAACATGCCTTGTCACCTCCCTCCTAGCTTCTTGACTTTTACATGCACTGCTGAAACCATCACCTCCGTCTTCACATGGTGTCCCGCCCCACCCCCACCGCCACCTGTGGCCAGTTATATCTCTTATAAGGACAGCAGTCATTGAATTCAGGCCCTTCCACCAAGCTGGTATGACCTCATTGTAACTTGATTACATCTGAAAAGACCTTATTTCCAAATAAGGTCACACACACAAGTGCTAGAGGTTAGGACTTTGATCTGTCTTTTGTGAGGACACAGTTCAACGGGTCCTCTTCCAACTTCCAAACCCTCCGGTAGCCCTGTTCACCCTCACACTGCTCCCCAGGCTCTGAGAGAAGCTGGAGAACTTCTCCAAATACTCTCTGTGTTATCACAAGGTGGTGCTGCCCCACACCGGACCTTCACCTGGGAGTGCTCCTCTCTGTCCCTCCTCCTTCACCTTGGGAACTCATTATCTTTCATTATCTTCTCCATGAAGCCTTTCCCTCACCCCACCATGCATTATTTACTCTTGCATAGTTGTGACAAAATACCTGATATCAGAGGGAAAGGTTCTGTTGTGATAGATACAGGGTGTGAGAACACGATCATATGGAGGGCATGGTGGAAAAGGGTAGTGCACAACATGGCCTTTAAAAAGCATAGGAGGGCCGGGCGTGGTGGCGCATGCCTTTAATCCCAGCACTCGGGAGGCAGAGGTAGGAGGATTGCTGTGAGTTCAAGGCTACCCTGAGACTCCATAGTGAATTCCAGGTCAGCCTGGGCTAGAGTGAGACCCTACCTCAAAAAAAAAAAAAAAAAAAAGCATCGGAGGACTGGAGAGATGGTTTAGCAGTTAAGGCACTTGCCTGCAAAGCCAAAGGACCCAGGTTCGATTCCCCAGGACCCATGTAAGCCAGATGCACAGGTGGGACATGCATCTGGAGTTTGTTTGCAGTGACTGGAGGCCCCAGAGCACCCATTCTCTCTCTCTGTCTTCCTTTTTATTGTCCTTTCTATTTCAAATAAATAAAAATAAAATATTAACAAAAAGAAGCAGAGAAAAAGAATACAGGAAGGGGCCAAGGTAAGATATAGCTCCAGGAACATGCCCCCAATGACCTACTTCCTTCAATGATCCCTCCTACTTTTTATCACCTCCCAATAATGGGATTATATTATGACTCCATCAAGGTCTTAATCCATCCATCAGAGGTCAGAGACCATCAATCATGACTGGAAACATTGCCACAGATACAGAAGTGCTTTACTATCTTCTGGGTGTGTTCAGTCAAGCAGGGTTGACAATGAGGTTAACCATTACACAGCATCTCTCAGAATCCTTCCTAGATTTCTCTCTGCTTCCCAATCCCTTCTGTGTGTCCCAGGTGTGGCATTTGGCAAAACAGACTGTGACTAGGGCAAGTATGCCTGCCCTATGAGCTCTGTGAGGACAGGACTGGGCATCCTACCCTTCACCTCGTACTCCACTCCAGCCACGCTCCTGCTTCAGGGTCACACGGGACAGGAGTCCAAGTCGCAGTGCTGTGGCTTTCCATTAGTCTGAGCAAGGACATCTTGGCCACTTGAAATGGTGCCATTTCTTCTAGCCAGGGCCAGGACTTTCCGTGGGGTCATGTGTGGGTTGTCAGTGAATTTCCAAGCTGATTCTCTCTGCTCTGGTCTCCCTGGGAGGTCCCTGTGCTAGACGCGGCCCAGCCAAACCTGGAGAAAGCTGACCAGGCCGGCTGCTCACTTCCCCAGCCCGCTCCCATGTAGACAGCAAACAGGGTCTGTTGGCCAGGGGGTCCTAGCACCACAGTGCAGCATTCAGTAGCTGCCGAGGGGTACCCCAGTGTGTGTGTGTGTGTGTGTGTGTGTGTGTGTGTGTGTGTGTGTGTGTGTGCAGCTCGTGATACAAGGCCCGCAAAGCCTCATAAAAAATGCCAGGTCTGTGCAAAGGCCAGTGTTCCGCAGCGTCCTTGTCTCCAAACGCAATTTTCTTCTTAGTCATCCGTTTCCTTCAAAGGGGCCGTTCTTTCCCACCGGGAGATCCTGTTCCTCTCATACCCGTACTGACACTTTCTCCTGGGCAGAATTCAGAGAAGAGTGTCGGAGCTCTGGAGTTCTTTAAGGAGGATCTACCCTAAGCACTCTTCCGGCAAGTGGGGAAATTGAGGCCTCAAATGGGTGTGGGACTTCCTAAGATCACCTAGAACGCTGGTAAGACAGAGAGAAAGCCTGGATCTCTCGTCCTGAGGATGGCTCTTGCCCTTCCCCCACCATCTCTGCTTCTATTCCAGGAACAAAGAGAATTCAGCCTTAATGGACATTTGGTGGCAAAACAAACTCTGAAGTTTGATTGAAACCCTCTCTTGCCTCTGTCCACTTAAAAGATCATTAACTAATCAAAGAAGTGCTGTCCCTCATGCCGGGGACGTCTGCACAGCAGGAAGAGGACACACTGTTTGCTGTCCTGATCTGTGGCATCAACACATCACTGGCTTACCTGAGATCACATTTTCATGGGCTATTAAAGATAAAAATAGATCTGGATATTGACTGAAAATTCCGAATGAACGAATTCATTTTAATTTATCCTTTCATTGAAACAAAAACTGGTTCATACTTCGCCACTTATTTATAAGGCTTACGTGTACACGTCAATTAAAAATAAGGGAGGAAAAGGTTGCTTACAAGTTCATTCTGGAGAGATGGCTCAGAGGTTAAAGGCACTTGTTTGCAAAGCCTGAAGGTCCAGGTTCGATTCCTCAGTAATCACATAAAGCCAGTCCCACATGTGCCTGGAGTTGGTTTGCAGCCACAGAATGCCCTGGTGCACCCGTTTTTGCTTCCTTGGTCTTCCTTTCCCTCTCAGATAAATAAATATCTTAAAAAAAAAAAAGCCTCAATGGATTTGTAAGCTTAACATTCAGGAGGCTGAGGCACAAGTTCGAGACCAGCCTGGGCTCTGAATTCCAGGCCAGTCTAAACTACAAAGCAAAATGCTACCTCAAAGAAACAACACAAAACCTAAAAGTTCAATGTCAGGAAGAGACACGGGACTACTGTAAGGTCACTGTGTCACCTGCTCTTATCAGCCAACCCAAGGAGTCTACAAGTACTGAGCTGGGTTCTAGAGTCTGTTGGATTTCCTTGTCCTGCTAGGTTTTCCAAGGAGCAGATCCTAGAGGATGGGATGGGGCCAGCGGCAGTTTGGGGGCTTCTGGCTGTGTTGGGGGACGGATGGCTGCCTACCTCAGCCCACACAAAGACATAGGCTTTTTTTTTTTTTTCCTCCTGTGGCCTTGGGGAGCCTTTCATGAGCATCTGCCCAGTCAAGTGGATTAGGCAAATACAGGCTACAATTTGCAAAATAGCCTGTCTGTCAGGCTGTGGGGACTCTTATCAGCTGGTGAAATTGCAGGGCTCTGATGTGGTGGTGTGGGACTTCTGAGTCTTGGATGTCAATCACGGTCAAGGATGTATATATATGCCTCTCCAGGGTGGGGCTAGGATTTGAATGAAATCTATGGTTTTTTTTCTGGTATGAAACATGGCTGTGTTTAAGTGAAGACCTCTTCTCCCTCCCCTCCCTGCCTCCTGCTATGTGGAGTGGGGACAGGCACGTGAGGACAAAGGGTCTCTGTGTTGGGTGTTACTGCAGAGCATGAAAAGGAAAAGCACATCTGGGCCTTTCCATTGACTTAGCGCCTACTTTGTTCCTGCCAGGGTGCTAGACAGAGGTGGAGCCGAAGGAGAGGCAACTGCTGGGCTATGGGATGGTGGGGGGATGTGTGGGGGAGAGGGGTGTTTCCAAGAAAATCTCTGGAGCTGCGTACCAGCACACTGCAAGGTGAAACACGGGACAAGAGCCAAAGATGGGTTCCATCCGGCCCTCACTTTTTTAGGCTCAGACATTTAAAGACATCCTGGCCACTTACCTACATGATTTCATGTGCAGCACATCGCAGCCTGCAAGGAAACACGAAGCTAGTGGCTTCTTGAGACCTGTAGCTTCTCATTGTGCTACAAGGCAACGCACACCTCCATGCATTTGAGCTCTCAGAGGACGTGATCTCTCTGGTGTTGGGGGACTTCTGCAGTCTTGACCTCATCCCCTGAGTGAGTGATTGGTTGGCCCTGGGCTCTCAGGGTGTCTTGGCATGGAGGAGGAGGGTTTTAGCTGGAGGCTGATGGATAAAGAAGGAACAAGGGAAGGAATGACACACAGATGAGTAAAGATGGTTCTACCACAGTCATCCTCTCAGGTGGCTGTGCTTGCTTCCCAAGAATGAGGACCCAAGTTCAACCCCCTACGCTCGGAGGAATATCAGCCACAGTGGCAAATGCCTGTCATCACGCTGGCCTGATCAGCTCCAGGCCAATAAGCTCCATCTCAAAATGAAGTGGACAGCTTACCTGAGAATGGCACCTGAGACTATCCTCTGGCTTCCACATGCACACACCTCTCGCACACACATGCATACCCCCCCAACACACACACAGAGAAACCTCAGAGTTCTCAGTCACATAGTTAAGCAAGGCTGTGTAGGGTTTGCATAGTCTTTGTGTGCAACCATCCCTCAGTCACCCTGATCCTAGGCAGACACACCTACAACACATCCATCATTAAGGAAGACAAACCTGAGAAAAGGCCAAGGCAGGCCCCAGAAGTGACACAAGGTGTTTCAGGGGGAATCTCAGGACACCCAGGTATCTAAGGAAGGGTCTAGGAGAAGGACATAGGACCTTGTGACTCAACCCACAGAGATATGCTTGGCCCTGTAAAGGGTGGGGCTCTCTCCCTCAGGCCTGAGGCTGGATTTTCTACACTGGCAGAAGCCTTAAGGGTAAGCTCTGCTGGGTGGTGGAGGGAGACATTCAGTTAGTGGATGTGTGCTTTCTTCTAAGGCCTGCCCTTCTTTGTCTGCCCAAGGCCAGTGGGTAACATTCATTCATTGTGGGTGTTCCTTTGTCTGGCTCTTGCAGACTCCTGGTCCTGTCATTTTCTCAGGTGGCTGCATTCAGAGCACTCCCACATTGCAGGAAAAAAAAAACAGCTTTCTAAGTGGGTGAGAATGTAGCTCACATTGTGGAGCGCATGCCTAGCTAGTACCAAAATTGATCAAGAGGGCTGGAGAGATGGCTCAGTGGTTAAGGTGTTTGCCCATTAAGCATAATGACCAAAGTTCGAATCCCCAGTTCTCATGTTAAGACAGATGCACTAAGTGGTGCATGCATCAGGAATTCATTTGCTGGAGGCCCTGGTATACTCATTCTTTCTCTCTCAAGTGTGGTGGTGCACACCTTTAATTCTATCACTTCGGATTTTGAGGTAGGAGGATCATAGTGAGTTCAAGTCCAACCTGAAACCACATAGTGAATTCTAGGTCAGCCAACCCCCGTCTGCTCATTCTTGTCCCTTCCTGCCCCACGCTCAGAACTGCCTGCACCCCCACCCACTGCCATTTGCACACACTCCACTTGACCTTCTCACAGTCTTCTCCAGCACTCTCATGTTTCCCTACCTCCTGGACTTGGCTCCTGGAAGAGCCTCCCTTGTCCCTGCCTGTTCAGCTATCACCAAATGATAGTTTTCCTAATCCCTCACTTGAGATTAATCTTTCTCCACCTTGCTCGTGGGCAGTGGTAACTGCCGCCCTTCAAATGAGAGGCTTTGACAGGTCGTTCGCGAGGCTCTGCCTGAACACCTCCTGAGCTAGTAGACTCTGGCATCACGGGGGCCAGATGACTTGCTGTGGGCAAAGGGTCCTGGAGACTTCAGTTCAATGTGTGTGTCCTGATGGAGAAGACAAGGAGGTGTTAATGCAGAAGCCCACTCACTGGGGAGGGAAGCTGCAGACCAGGCTACGCAATCGCTGCAGGAGGAGGTGTCCCACTTTGGCCCTCTACAGCCGGATCCTCACACTTACTCCTATTCTAACCATTTTTATTTATTTATTTATTTATTTAGGCTGGGTAGGGTTTGAATGGTACTACGTCTTCCAAGAATGGAATCAAGGAAGGATGAAATCCAGACCACCTTCCACTTTCTGAGCTGTATCCGCCCATGGGATTCACTCAGCCAGCAGGAGGGAATCTCTTAATCCATACGAGAAAGGTAAAGTGGGGTACTCACGTGTGCTAATATTTGTGGTGCCTGTGACAAGAGTGCAGATTATTATTTAAATATTACAACAGCCTAGAACAATTAATTAAAGTGCATTTTATCCTCTCATCTTTATAAAGGCATATTATAATGCTTCGAAGGCCAAGTTCTAATTTAGAATTCTGTTCTTGGAGTTTTGCCCCAGAACTTGGCAGCACAGGGAAACATGTCTCTGGCCCATGCCCAGCCCCACCTCCCGGCAACATCCCTGTCTGCAAGGAGTGTCACGTGCCCACCCAAGAACACATCTGGACATCCAGTTTACATCCAAGTTATCTTCCACATTCCTTGTGTGCAACTATCCCTCAGTCACCCTGATCCTAGCCAGGCACACCTACAACACAACCAGCATTAAGGAAGACAAACCTGAGAAAAGGCCAAGGCAGGCCCCAGAAGTGACACAAGGTGTTTCAGGGGGAATCTCAGGACACCCAGGTATCTAAGGAAGGGTCTAGGAGAAGGACATAGGACTTTGTGACTCAACCCACAGAGATATGCTTGGCCCTGTAAAGGGTGGGGGCTCTCTCCCTCAGGCCTGAGGCTGGGTTTTCTACACTGGCAGAAGCCTTAAGGGTAAACTCTGCTGGGTGGTGGAGGGAGACATTCAGTTAGTGGATGTGTGCTTTCTTCTAAGGCCTGCCCTTCTTTGTCTGCCCAAGGCCAGTGGGTAACATTCATTCATTGTGGGTGTTCCTTTGTCTGGCTCTTGATTGACAGACTCCTGGTCCTGTCATTTTTCTCATTTTTTTTTTTTTTTTTTTGTTGTTGTTGTTTGAGGTAGGGTTCTACACTAGCCCAGGCTGACCTGAAATTCATTATATAGTCTCAGGGTGGCCTCAAAACTCATGGCAATCCTCCTACCTCTGCTTCCCAAGTGCTGAGATTAAAGGTGTACACCACCACGCCCTGCTTCATTTTCTCACTCTTTAAAAAAAAAATCTGTGTCACTTATTTGAAAGAGAGAGACTGAGAGAGGATGAAGGAGAGAGAGAGAATGGGCATGCTAGGGCCTTCAGCCTGTGCAAGTGAGCTCCATCCACCTGCATGCGCCACCTTGTGCATCTGGCTTATGTGGGTCCTGGGGAATTGAACCTGGGTTCTTTGGCTTTGCAGGCAAGTGCTTTAACCACTCAGCCACCTCTCCAGCCCCATTTTCCCACTCTTGGTCTTCGAGACCTAAGTGTTCATGGGCACCTTTCACGTTAGTGGCTGCAGGTATCAAAGGTATTGAAACAACACTGGACTTGGCTGAGGACCTGGCCACTTGAGCTCCTTCCGGGCCTTACATTTCCCATCTATAAAATAACAGTGTGGACTGAACTATTTCGAAAGTCCCATGAAAGCCTGTTTATGACTCCCAAGGGCGATACTTTTCTTTATCTGTCACTGGTTCTCACCCCGAGCACCCATTAAAACCTTGAAGGAAGCTTTTAAAAACTACCTTGCCCCGGCCCTCCTCCCTCGCAGTGGTTCAGGGATGCAGCCTGGCCTCAGCTCCTCAGGGATCCTGAGGCACAGCCAAGGCTGGAGCTGGATGGGAGCCCCTCCTCCCACCACTCAGACAGATGCCAGGAAGGAGGCAGAACAGCTGTAGGCTGGGCCAGACACCCAGATCCCAGGTGGGGGTCTTCTGCTTACTCCCCAGGAAGACGGGAGTAAACAGAGCCAATTTCCTGGCCTCCCCTCTCCTCACCTCCCTATCTGAATTCCCATGTTCCAGCTGAGAGCTGGGAGGAGGGGAAGGAGGTAGCTCAGGCAGCTGCCTAATCTGGGGGGAATTTTCTCAGGGCTGGGGGAGGCTCACTTGGGCTTCAGCCTTCCTCCTCCCTCACAGCTGGGGCTGGAGCAGCCAGGGTGAGCTGGGGCTGGGTGGCCAGCTGCTGGCACTTGCTCCCATCCCCTGGGCTTCTGCAGACAGCTGCAAATCTGATGTGGGGTGGGGGTGGGGGCTGTCTATCCAAGGGCAAGTGTGTACTCCAGTGGGGGAAAAATTTTAAGAAATAGAAGGCAGAGCCCATAAAGTTATATATTTTCTTTTTTAAAAAAATAGCATATTTGGGGGCTGGAGAGATGGCTTAGTGGTTAAGCACTTGCCTGTGAAGCCTAAGGACCTTGGTTCAAGGTTTGATTCTCCAGGACCCACTTAAGCCAGATGCACAAGGTGGTGCGCATCTGCTGGAGGCCCTAGTGTGCCCATTTTCTCTCTATCTATCTGCCTCTTTTCTGTCACTCTCAAATAAGTAAATAAAAATAAACAAAAATAGTACATTCATTTATTGGAGAGAGAGAAAGAGAGAGGCAAATAGAAAGAGAATGGCTGTGCCAAGGGCTCCAGCCACTGCAAACAAACTCCAGATACATGCAATACCTTGGGCATCTGGCTTATGTGGGTCCTGGGGAATCAAAGTTGGGTCCTTAGGCTTTGCAGGCAAGCACCTTAATCATTAGGCAATTTCTCCAGGCCAAAGTCACATATTTTCCTCCAGGCTCAATCATACCTTAAGCCCTCCCTGACCCCTGCCTTCTTGCAACCCATGAGCTGTTTCCTCCTTAAAGAGGGCACACCCAGGAACACCCAGCACTCGCCCTCACAAGATTCCAGGCCAGAAACAATTTGTACAAGAACTGCTTTCCCCTCGGTGCATTGGATGAACCAGGGGTTCTCGTACGGGTTGAAGGGTGAAGGTTGCGAGTTCTGCTTAACCCTCAGGACAGCCCTCCTGTTGTACAGGTGAGGAAACCAGGAACAGATAAGCTAACATTCAATCCAGATCACATAAACTGCTAAGATTCAAATGCAGGTAGTCTGATGCCAACTCTTCAGCAATCTACCCCCTTGCTATTCTGTCTCCTGCTGACCCTCAGTAAGGGAAGAAGCCGCCGGGCGTGGACGTGGTGGTGCACACGCCTTTAATCCCAGCACTCTGGGAGGCAGAGGTAGGAGGATCGCCGTGAGTTCGAGGCCACCCTGAGACTACAGAGTGAATTCCATGTCAGCCTGGGCTAGAGTGAGACCCTACCTCAAAAAAAAAAAAAAAAAAAAAAGTAAAGTAAGGGAAGAAGTCACTGGAACCAATGAGGCCTCTGGGCTGTGACACTGGAACTGTGAGATTACTGGAGCTTTGGTTTAGATTGGAATTCTTCTTTAGATCCCATTGCTGACCTTCCAAGCCACAGAGCTAGAAGCCCTTGTCGTTGCCCACAAGGCTGGGCTTTGGGGACACTGTAGTTGCATTACCGGGACAGGAGGCTCACTCAAGGCAGCACTGTGGACACTGGGTTGCAGGGACCACAGCACGGGCGGTGGGCACTTGCCACTTACCAGGGTTTTGCTCACCAGAAGCCTGCGTGCACTGGGTGGCTTTGCCAGGAGTTCACACGCCATTGTCTTCAGCGATGACTCATGACCTTCATTCCTTTCCACGACGGCAGTTGGGGCGCAGCTTGTGACCTGTGCCTGGAAGTGTTTCCGTGTTGGTGTTTCTGCTGCGCTTACTGACCCAGCACGAGCGTGGCCGCTGAAGTGGGGTCGTCCGCCGAGAGCGCCGCGACAGCGAACACACACGGTCGTCACCCCGGCCTCCACGTCTGTGTGAAAGGGGTGTCACAGTCAGATGAAAAGGAAGGCGGCTGTTGCCTCCCCAACCACCTCCAAAATTTTATTTTATCTCCAAGTAGCCTTTTATAGTCTTGTCATTTCTCTAATCAAGTTTGATTCCAACTTGTTTAATTACTGGTGCCATGGATCAATCCTTATTTCTATTACCTATTTTAATTAAATTAAATTTATTTATTTATTTATAAGAGAATGAGAGTGAGAATGGGTGTGCCAGGGCCTCTGGCCACTGCCAACAAACTCCAGATGCATGCATGCATGTCCACCTGGCTTACGTGGGCTCTAGGGAGTTCATCCGAGGTCCGTTGGCTTCTCAGGCAAGCGCCTTAATCAATAAGCCATCTCTACAGCCCTGCTACCTATTTTTAAATTTCCATTCGTTGACTTATTAAAAATAAAAAATATTATTTCTTCACATTTTATTTATTTATTTACTTAGGAAGAGAGTATGGGTGCACCAGGGCCTCAACCTACTGCAAACAAACTCCAGACACATGTGCCACCATGCACATCTGGATTTACGTGAGTACTGAGGAATCAAACCTAGGTCCTTTGGCTATGCAGGCAAGCACCGTAACTGTTAAGCCCATCTCTCCAACCCCCAAAATAAGGAATATTCTAAACGGGCTAGAAGTAAATTCCAATTCAGAAAAAACTTTCTCTGGTATGTCAGACTTTAACATGCATGATATATCCTGTTAAAACACAGATTCTAGTTCCTGGGTCTTGGGTGGACTCAGGATTTTTAACAAGCCTCCTGGTAATGCCAAGGCTGACAGCCCACACTTGGAGGTGAACAGTTGACAGGAGCCTGTGAGACATTCTTACCCAATTGCCCTGAAGCTTGGAGATGACAGAATCTTTCCAGGCCTGTCTGAGCAGCCCATTAACATGTCAGGGACATCCCTGGCCCTGAAGGGAGCTACCACAAGCCTCAGCCAGAGTCTCATCTTCAGAAACCCAGCCATGATCCCAGTGTACACCCACCTCTGCTCAGGGGCATCTTGCCCTGACCCTCTGGAGCCATGCCTACTAGAAAGCCTAGGCTTGCCAAACAAAGTCCTCTCCAGTCTCTACAGAGGACCTCCAGCCCAACCCCAGTCAGGTGTTTTTGGGAGAAACTAAGCCATGTGAGGTGATTCACACTGAGTGCACATACAAACCCTTGATGAGTTTTCACCTAGAATGCCACAGGCTTGACTCTTTTCCAGGTGACTGGACAGTTTCACTTCCTGTTTGGTCTGAGGGTTTGCTCTATACTGGAGACCTGGGCCCCAGAGAATGTGAGTCAGGAAGGAGCCCTGCTTAGTGAGATATGAGACGTAAGGCCTTTCATTAGCCTCACAGAGTGAATTGGATTTCCCTATTAATCACAGCAGACAATATAAAACGTTCCCTTTGGAAGGTCTAACCCAGCTGACTGCTGGCAATCTCATAAGGTCTGTCCTAACACTCCTGTGCAGACTGAGGCCTCCCTGTGCTCATGGGCAAAGTGCTATACACAAAACCAAGGCTACAGAACACACACCTGAAGCCACCCACAAGCCCCATTATGCCGATGTAAATATTTGTCTGCGTGTGCACTTGGGAATGGTGGTGGTCTGATTCAACTGTCGCCCATAAACTTAGGTGTTCTGAATGCTAGGTTACCAGCTGATGGAGATTGGGGAATTAACGCCTCCTGGAGGCAGTGAATTGTTGGGGTGGGCTTATGGATGATATAGCCAGTTTCCCCATGCCAGTGTTTGGTACACTCTCCTGCTGCTGTTGTCCACCTGATGTTGGCCAGAAAATGATGTCCACCCTCTGCTCATGCCATCATTCTCCCCTGCCATGATGGAGTTTCCCCTCAAGTCTGTAAACCAAAAGTAAACCCAGTTTTTCCCCACAAGCTGCTCTTGGTTGGGTGTTTTCTGCCAGCAATACAAACCTTACTGCAACTGTAAAGTTGGTACTGAGAAGTGATATCACTGATGCTCGAATCCTGACTGTGTGGCTTTGGCCTTTTGGAACTGCTTGGCAGCAGGAATGTAGAACAATTTGAAGACTTGACCTAAGAGACGCCTTGCAGTGCTGTAAGTACAGCTTGATGGACTATTCTGGTCAGAGTTGAAAGACCTGAATGAAGTAAGAACTATGGATTGTGAGGTTTGGCTTATGAGGGTGAGAAAGAGCTTTTTCTGGACTGGGCAAGGAGCAGTTTATGTGAGAGGCTTGCTGTGTTCAGCCTACCTGTATCCTGAGAACTTGTGCAGGGTTGCATTGCATAGAAATGGACTGGTGTGAATAGAGGGATATAGCACAGAAAGAATCTTTGGGCTGAAACTTCTGCCTGTTCAGCTGTAGTTGAGAGATTGCCACCATTGAGATTGGGCCAACTGACCTGCATTGGGACAACAGGAAAAATGCAGTCTTTTGAAAGAGCCTGGATGCTGAAGAAGTATCTTATTCTTCAAAGTCTGTTTTTCCCCCCAGATTAGCAAATTTGCACACCACCTGGTATTATGGAATATGAGAAATGCAGGAAAGAGAGGGTCATTGAGTTTGCAATGTGGTCTTTCGTTTTGGAAATGGCCATGGGCAATGTGAAGCAGGTTTGCTGGATGCCTGCATGGAGACCCCATGGAGCCATGAGGATGGACCAAGCGTTACTGTGGAGACCCAGTGGAGATGCTGGGACCATGAGATGGCCACTGAGGAGAGCTGCTGGCCCCAGATGAAGGTTTCCAGGACTGTGAGTAGCCTAGCTGGAAACTAGAACACTTTCAAGTGGCTAGTGGAAATATAAAACAGTTTGACTATTTTAAAACTAAGTTTAGGGGCTGGTGCGATGGCTTAGTGGTTAAGGCACTTGTCTGCAAAACCAAAGGACCCAAGTTCAGTTCCCCAGTACCCACTTAAAGCCAGATGCACAAAGTGGTACAAGCAGCTAGAGTTTGTTTGCAGTGGCTAGAGGCTCTGGCACACCCTTTCTCTCTCTATCTGCCACTTTCTCAAATACATGAAATATTTTTTTAAAAAGTAAGTGCAGGGCTGGAGAGATGGCTTAGCGGTTAAGGTGCTTGCCTGTGAAGCCAAAGGACCCAGGTTCAATTCCCTAGGACTCATGTAAGCCAGATGAACAAGGTGATGCATGCATCTGTAGTTCATTTACAGTGGCTGAAGTCCCTGCAATGCTCATTCTCTGTCTGTCTGTCTCTCCCCGCCCTCTCTGCCTATTTCTCTCCATATATCAAATAAATCAGATTTAAAAAGAGGAGTGAGTGCAGACTTATGCAAAGCGGCAACGCCTAGGTGGTTACCCAAGAGAGATGAAGATTTCTGTCCTGGCAAAGTCATGGAGTCCATTGCAAGGGAATCCACAACTGCGCACACCTGGAGCCAACGCACATGTCTGTCAGGCGCATGTGGCATGTTGAAACAGTGGAAACGCTATTCCCCATGAGAGGAGGGCACATTACAATTAAGTGTGACAACACAATGAAAGTCTCAACCTCGTACTTAAAGAATGAAGTGAGCGCAGAAGATTGTGCGATTCTACTTTATGAGCTTTCTAAAAATAGCAAAACCCTAATGACAAAAGAGTATCTGTGGCTGTCTAGGGCTGGGCATAGGATCAGGGATTGTCTGTAAAGGCACAGGAGAGAAATTTTTGTGGTGAAGAAAATGTTTTAAAATTTGAGTGTACAAAAAAATAAAAAAAAAACATAAAAAACCCAGGTATGGTGGTGCATACCTTTAATCCCAGCACTTGGGAGACAGAGGTAAGAGGATCGCCATGAGTTCGAGGCCACCCTGAGACTCCATAGTGAATTCCAGGTCAGCCTGAGATGCAGTGAGACTTTACCTCAAAAAAAAAAAAAAAATTGGGCATAGCAGTACTTGCTTTACTGTATAAGTTCAATAAAGTACAACGAACCACATACTTAAATTGAATGTATAATGTATCTATGATATATAATCTATAAGATAAAGTTGGCTATTTTGTTTTATTTTATTATTATTATTATTATTATTAATTATTATTATTATTTTTGGTGTCTGTGTGTTTTCCAGGTAGGGTCTCACTCTAGCCCAGGCTGACCTAGAACTAACTGTATGGTCTCAAGCTGGCCTGGAACTCATATTGAGTGGCCACCTGAGTGCTGGGATTAAAAGCATGTGCCATCGTACCTGGCCAATAAAGTTGCTTGAAAAAATCTTTAGTATGTAAAACAGAAAGAAAGAGAAAGAGAGAGAGAATGTTAGGAAGAAAGAGAGAAAAAGAAGCAGAAGAAGGAAAAGAGGAGGGAAAGGAAACTCACTTACATCTCTGACGTGGGCAACTCTGCCCTTTCCTGGATCTTGTTGAATCTCCATAGTGGGTTACAGACTCCATGGACCACCCTCCTCCACCAACCCAGCAACAAGGTCCCCAGGACTCGGCTGTGGGCTTGAGCCCCTCTCTACCTTTTAAACCCCATTTTTGCTTTAATGACCAGGCAAGTGACTCCCCAAGGCACACCCCCAACACTACCTCTTTCATAAACTTTCTCCTACCCCCAGCGTGACACCTTCTGGTGCCTGTGCTAATAGAGAGTCTGTATTTCATAGACACATTGTGCTATCATCTGTCCCCTTTGCCTGCTCCTTCTCTCATATCCTTTGTCATTTGAAAATGCCCTCTCCCCCAACTCAGGCAGGACTGTAATGTTCAAAGCCTTTTACTAAGAGGGTGCAAACCTAGTTTCACTGTGGTGTTTAGGGTGGGACCTCTGGGAAGTAATTAGATTAGATTAAGTCTTCAGGGTGGAGTCCCCATGATCGAATCCTGGCGATTTACACAGAGGGAGAGACACAGAGATACACATAGACACAGATACATATGTTTCCTGGCTCTTGCCATGAGACACCCTGTGCCTCTTAAAAATGTAGTTCTGTATTTTCATGCATGCGAATGTGTGTGTGTGTGTGTGTGTGTGTGTGTGTGTGTGTCTTGCTGCTGCAAATGAACCCCAGGCACATGTGCCACTTTGCATCTGGCTTTATGTGGTTGCTGGGGAATCAAACATAAGTTATCAGGCTTTGCAAACAAGTGCCTTTTAACTGCTAAGCCATCTCCTCAGCTTCACTCTGCATTTTGAGACAGTGCTAGCATGACTGGCGTGGTCAGAGACAAAACCAGTGGGATCCACTTGATCTTGATGCAGCCTGGGTTCCCTTCCCAGAGCCTGTGCCATGCTGTTTGGACTTCCAGCCTCCAAAAGTATAAGCTAAATAAATCTCTTCTCTTTCTTAAGTAACGTCACTGGTACTTTTCATGTTAATCAAAAAGTGACTAATAGTATGTCTTTCATCTGTCCTGTCACCACAATCTATGTAAGCATTCAAGTTAGGCCGGGCGTGGTGGCGCACACCTTTAATCCCAGCACTCGGGAGGCAGAGGTAGGAGGATCGCCGTGAGTTCAAGGCCACCCTGAGACTGCATAGTGAATTCCAGGTCAGCCTGAGCCAGAGTGAGACCCTACTTTGAAAAACCAAAAAACAAAACATAAGCATTCAAGTTAGAAATATGAGAATCAAATATAAATCAATTATCAGACCCGGTTTTTTGAAGACCAAGTTTGCATGCAAAAATGTTCAGACCTTAATGTGCAATTTTATGTTTTTGACAATCGTATAATCATCACCAAAATAAAAATATAGAGCATTTTTATTTTGAAGATAATTTTCTCAGCTTCTTACCTGTCAACAAAACCCCTTACCCTTTCTTCAAAATGATTTTTTTTTTTTTTTTTGGTTTATTTGTTGTTTGAGACAAGGTCTTATGTATCCCAGGTTGGCCTCAAACGTGCTAGGTAGCCAAAGCTGGCCCTAGATTCCTGAGCCTCCTCTCCCCATCTTCCAAGTGCTGGGATTATAGATGTCCACCACTTTGCCCACCAGTCTAATTAATTTGAAAATCTGAAGGATTTCTCCTTTTGGTCTATTCCTCCTACACTCCACTAGCCTAGGCCCCTCCCATATGTCAGTGACTCTATAATAGGAGAGCCCCGCCTAGTTTCTTTAATACTAGCTCCTTTGAATGTTATGTCTTGGAGATAGGCAGAAAGATTCCTACAGGTCAGCCAGGTCACTCCTCTGCTCCCCATTAGCTAGAGGGCTCCATCAGGCATTTTAGATGACGACAGAACCTTTGTGTGTCCAGAGCAGAACCCCAGTCTCCTTTCTCACCATGCTGGGTATCCTGATATGTAGGCTAGCAACGCCAATCTCTTGCGATTACTCTCTTGGCTCAACGCCAGGCCTGCGCTGTGCTCTTTGCTCCACCTGCAATGCCATCCCCACTTCCCTCTGGTCTCTCCTTTTCTTCTTTTAAGAGTCAGGTGTGGTGGTATATACCTGTAATCCCAGCATTTGGGGGGCTGAGGCAAGAGGATTGCAAGTTCAAGGCCAGCCTGGTCTACATAGCAAGACCCAGTCTCAAACAAATAAGATAAAAACAAACAACAAAACAGAGCCAGGCCAAATGGCATCTCGTCTGGAGATTTTGCCATAACCCTCAAGACTGAGCTATCTCTGCCTCCTAGGTTTCCATAGCAATGGGACATCCATCCACGCACGTGTCCTCAAGGATGCGGATAACCTTGGTTTCTGCCATCTCTCTCTGCTCCTCAGTGCTAAAGAGCTGAAGTCACCAATGAACTTATCCCCACGCCGGTGGCAGCAGCTCAGCAAAAGCCTGTCAACTGCACCAGCCACTTATTTCTAACATTGCATGTGTTAAATGCTACTCCCAATTTTGACTTAAAACAAAGTGTGTTAGAGGAGTAGGCAGGAGGGAAGAAAGCACATGGCACAATTCCCCGGGCTTCAACCCCAGAACCCACTCTGTTGGGCCAAGCAGTGTGGCGATGAGCTGGTTTGCTGTGCCCTCCTCAGGAAGTGGTACTCTGGGCCCTCACTGTCCCGGCCATGCCCACCTTGTCCTCACTGGATGACAGAGAGGTGCACGGAGCAGAGGGTGGTGCACTGCAGGCTTCTTTGCTCTCTTGGAGACACAGCAAAAATATTCCCTTTCCTGTCCTGGGAGGGGGTGCGGTTGACACCTCTGGAGGTCAGCATCCACCTCAAGAAAACATCTGCCTACTGCTCCCCTCATCCCAAAGACCCCTGTGTGAGCCCATTGTTCATCTGCCCGCCTGTGGTGCCCACCCTCCTCCCTCACACCTAGGCTGCTCATTAAGTTACATCAGGAGAAGGGGAATCCAGAACCCCAGCCCAGCAGTCTGAAGGCTCAACCAACCCTCCACCTTCTCCAAGCCGCCTTAATTCATTCCAGTGGTATGGAAACCCCTCCTCAGCACACACACCTCTTTCCAGCACATCCTGCCCCACCCTGAGACAGCCCTGACCTTTTTTTTTAATTCAAGGTTCTACTTCTGCATTCATTTCGGGGCTTATATTAATGATACAAAATAACAGGAGAGCTCTCAACCGTGAAGAGCCAGCAGCCTCTGATGTCCTTCCATCAGTGGTCCATGTTCTATCCTCAGGGGCCACAGGGAGCAAACACAGGTCCTCGCCATGGCAGTCCCCCAGGTATGTGACACCAGCTCTCCTGCTCCCCAAGGCTTTTCTTCCTCAGGTCAAAGGTCTTCAGCTCAGACACATCTTCCCAGTGTCATGGTTGCGGGTTCCCTCAGCAACCGCCCTCTGTTGCCATGCCCTCCACGAACTGCCCCTGGCCTCCAGGGATTTCAAGCTTGGACATTCTCTTCACCCTGCAGGCCTTGCTTGGAATCCACTCTGTTGTCTTTTTGTTTCCATCTAGTCAGCCATGCTCTTGGCAAATAGACCCTGGCAACAAGCTCACTGCAGTTTCTGCAGGAGGGACAAGTCCTTGTCACTTTGGTGAGTCCCGCGGCACTTGCTACAGTGTCTGCAGGGGTGGTGGGTGTCGTAGTCAGCTCAGGTTGCTTGGGTGAACTTCCAATCCAGGTATTTAAGGTATTTATGGAAGCTTATAGATCAAGGGGAAGTTACATAATGGCAGAAGAAGCTGGCGCACTTTCACAGGTCCACACATAGAGACAAATAAAAGCAACCACCACCACCAGCACAGCAAGCACACTTAGAAACTCGGGCACTTTGCGTATCTTAGGTTGGAATTCAGATCCACCTACAGGCTGGACCCTAGGATCCATTCGCAGAGACACCTCCCCCAGCCAGGTGGCTACAAATCAAACACAAGCTTTAAGGAACTCCTGTATCTGTTGGGGGACATCCATTCAAACTACCACAATGGGAGATAAGGCAAAGTGTGTGGGGGGTGAACTGAAGAAAGTGTGGGATGAGATCTCAGAGGACTGTTTTTTAATGCGCCAGCTGCAAGTGGGAGAAGCACGGTGGGCCGGGTCCTTCCTGCTAAGGCATGTTGATGGGTGTCTGCAACAGGTCAGCCTCTATGTCGGGTTCTGCCCTAGAAAAGGAGTTTCACCTTCTTTCCTCATAGATAGCGCAGAAGCCACTCGCTTTCCTCATCCCTTATGTAAATTTATTTATTTGCAAGCAGAGAATAGAGAATGGGTGTGGGAGGTGAGGGGCCGGGAGAATAGGAGCTCCAGGGCTTTTAGCCACTGCAAACAAACTTCAGATGCATGTGCCACTTTGTGCATCTGGCATTATGTGGGTACTGGAGAATCAAATCCAGGTCATTAGGTTTTGCCAACAAGTGCCTTCATTGCTGAGCCATCACTCCAGCCCCCAGATTACCATCGCTCTTCTTTTTTTTTTTAAACATTTAAAAAAATTATTTATTTATTTATTTGAGAGCGACAGACACAGAGAGAAAGACAGATAGAGGGAGAGAGAGAGAATGGGCACGCCAGGGCTTCCAGCCTCTGCAAACGAACTCCAGACGCGTGCGCCCCCTTGTGCATCTGGCTAACGTGGGACCTGGGGAACTAAGCCTCAAACTGGGGTTCTTAGGCTTCACAGGCAAGCACTCAACCGCTAAGCCGTCTCTCCAGCTCCGCTCTTCTTTTTTTGAATGAGAGAGGAAGTGAGAGAGCAAGAGGGAGGGAGGGAAGGAGAGAGAGAGAGAGAGAGAATTGACACACCAGGGACTTAGCCAGATGCATGTGCCACCTTGTGTATCTGGCTTACATGGGTTCTGGGTATTCAAACCTGGGTCCTTAGGTTTTGCAGACAAGCGCCTTAACCACTAAGCCCTAGTTAGGCCTGTCAGTGGGGCCCAGAGCCCAGGTTTGTGGTTAACCTTGAGACCCTTATGCAGTAGAAACAGTCTATATTGACTTGGACACTTGAGAAGTACTGTAGCTCTGCAAACGAAACAAAGCTCATTGTCAAAATGACTTTGGAATCAAGAGTGCTCTTTTGTAGCCAGGTATAGTGGCATACACCTTTAATCCTAGCACTCAGGAAGCAGAGGTACAAAGATCACTGGGAGTTCAAGGCTACTCTGAGACTACATACTGAATTTTCCAGGTCAGCCTGGGCTAGAGCAAGACCCTACCTGGAAAATATAAATAAATAAAAACTGTTTTTGTATGTGTGTGCGTTTACTTTCTAGCCTTAAAGTGTACAGCAGAGAAGACCATTGCTTTTGCCCAGAAAAGCAGATGCTAGAGTTTTTTGCTCTGAAAATCTCTCCCTCCCTCCTTCTTCCTACCTCTCTCCCTCTCCTCTGTCTTCCCTCCTTCCCTCCCTCCCTTCCTTTCATGCCATTGGGGGAGTTGAGGAAAATTATTTCCTAGTTTTCATGCTGTACTGCATCAGAGTTTAGAAAAAATGTCTTCAGAAACCTGATTAAAATATCAGGCAAAAGCCATGTGATTTCACACAGGACTTCTGTGCAAACATTTCATTCCAGTCTATTCTCCAGCAGAAAGTGATTTTCCTTAGTTTCGCAGATCAGTGGGGGGAAGGCACAGATGAGCCTGGGCCCACTAGGATCACTCAGCAAGGAAAAATGGCCTTTGTAACATGCAGGTTGCATTTGTCTGGCGTTCCCACACATACCCATGGAATCTAGGAGATTAACAGTGAAAAATGACCTATTTTAACAGGTGCACACTTGTGTGTAAGTGGGATTTAGCCGAGCGTGGAATTATTTTAGCATGGAAATAAGTGTGGGCATTGAGAAACATCACTCTTCCGACCACACAGGAGCCAGACACAGGGTCAACACTGGGGAGTTTCTCAGGACTTGAAACGGATGTGTTGGTTGGATTTTTCCAGAGGAAGCTACAATATCACAGGGAAATAAACACGAATGCCTACAAAACATGACTGTTTGTGTTCCAATTTCTCTTCAAAGCATGTCCCTTCTCTCCAAGAAACAGACACCAAAACCTTACTCAATCTGTTTAGAAAAGACACTTGCAACCATGTAAAACTGCAGCACATTTCATAGTATAGAGTCTTTAAAAAGTTTAGTGGTCTGGGGGATGGAGTGCTGGCCAGGCTGGAAGGTCACATCAAGGACTTGACACAGGACAAGAAGAAAGGCCTCTTAGAGCTCATGAGCAGGTCTGCAGCCTGCCTTACAGGAGGTGCCTGCCGAATAGGTGGGTGATGCTGTGAAGGAGGGCGGGAAGACTGGCATGAGCTTGGGGTCCATCGGTGCACGGAAAGTAGCCTAGCTGTAAGCCGCAGCAGGAGTAGGGTGGTGTGGGTCGAGGAAGGAAGAACCCAAGTCGTCCCACTAGGTCATAATCTTGTGGGTTTTTTTTTGTTTTTCAGGGGGACAGCTGTTCTCTTCTGTGACTTAACTTTCCCAGGAATCTGGAGGATTTGGATTTGGGATTCGGCAAAGTAATCCCAGAGAAATGTACTTCCTCCACGGGCAAGAACTGAACTCTGCTTTTTCAAGACAGCTAGCTGAGACCTTTTTTTTTTTTTAAATTATTTATTTATTTATTTGAGAGCGACAGACACAGAGAGAAAGACAGATAGAGGGAGAGAGAGAGAATGGGCGCGCCAGGGCTTCCAGACTCTGCAAACGAACTCCAGACGCATGCGCCCCCTTGCGCATCTGGCTAACGTGGGACCTGGGGAACCGAGCCTTGAACCGGGGTCCTTAGGCTTCACAGGCAAGCGCTTAACCGCTAAGCCATCTCTCCAGCCCTAGCTGAGACCTTTTAAGAGGACGTTCCGAAATATCCCTAAAGGAAAGAATGAGTTCCAGGCCTCTATCAGGATTGCTGACTGGAAGAATGCTTTTAAAAATACACCTTCCGAGTGCTTCTTCTGGGAAAGTACGTTGCTATGTGACTCAGGAAAATCACCCAATCTCAAGGAGAAAACTGGAAGCCTGCCCTGAATGTCCACCAGTGCTGCGGTGTATTTGAGTGTGTACATACATATACATATATATATATATATATATATATATGTATATATATATATATATATATATTTGCATAGATGCATATATACATATTGTAAGGCAGGGGAGGAGTACTGTGTTTGCTAAACATCTCAGTTTTTTCTATACACACAAACACACACATATCTCAGTGTAGGACTAAGATGAGAAAACTGATTGGTGTGTACATGGAAAATTGAGGGTTGGAGAGATGGCTTAGTGGTTAAAACACTTGCCTTTGAAATGTAAGCACCCAGGTTTGATTCCCCAGTACCCACATAAACCAGATGCACATAATGGCGCATGTGTCTGAAGTTTGTTTGCAGTGGCTAGAGGCCCTGGTATGCCCATTTTCTCTATATATC